>NC_079501.1:26934007-28360673 GCF_030052815.1 Hevea brasiliensis | reverse complement strand
AATGAGCTTAGAAAATTCTGAAAAATTTATGTACTAACCCCCGTGTTGTGGGCTTCGTGTAGGTATCCTCAATTCGCGGAAATTCGACAGTTGACCGGGTCTGCAAATTTCGGGCCAGACAGACCCGTTACTGGAAAAGTCTCCGAATTGGACCAAGGTTTTGGCTACCTCCCATTGTCAGACGTCCCGAGCGCGTCCCGAAGTCGGAATCGGCAAAGGTAAACCCGAACCTTGTTTTTTCATAATTTTCTAGTGCTTAACTAGGATTAAAAATCCATAAAATATTCGTGGTAGCTCAAAAAATTATGATTCTTTTTGCAATAGCCTAGTAATATTGCTAAGGACCGTGGAGCAAAGTTTTAGAATTTTTAGAGCTTTTTTGGATAGTTTTTGCAAAAATGATCAATTATAAGGACTAAATTGAAATTTTATATATTATGATGGATGACTGATTTGATGGGCCCAGGAGGGGCTGTGGGATTTGATTGAGTTGTGGATATATGGATTGTGAATATAAAAGTGTGTTTTGAGCCCTTTTTGCAGGTTGGGTAGGTCCTAGGTATAGGGGAGACTCTGCCGGATTTTCGGCACGACTTAGGACGTATTTGGTCTTTTCTTGATTGTATTGAGTCATTTATATTAAAAATTGTAATGTAATTGTCAGGTGAGCCGAATGACCTTCTTCCTCCGCCCGGTACGATGACCGTTGTCAAGTCTGTGAGTAAAATATTAATTTTAATTGTAATTTCACTATTATTATATGTTCAAGTATGCCCATACATCACTTATATGCATATATTTATGTAGTTAAACTCTAGGCACGATTTATGTTGCATTGATAACTGTTAAAGTGCCATGGATATTGTTGTGGTAATTTGGAGCAGTGTGCGTGCGTTGGTGTGCGTGTGATGAAGTGTGGACTATGGATAGGACAGGTAGTCACGGCTTGAGTTCTTCGCTGGGACCCGATCCTTCGAGGGGTAGTCACCGCTTGAGTTCTTCGCTGGGACCCTCGATTTGGTTTATTAAGCGAAAGTCCGGCTTGAGTTCTTCACGGCACGAGTTGGATTTAAGAGAGTCAGATAGGATCAGCTCCCATATATTATGACTGATACTATAGGGTGTGTGAGTGCTCCAAATTACCTTTTTGATGTTATGATGTGAAATTATTGTTGGTGTTGCATTTCACTCCATAGGGTGCATTAGTTTTAGATAGTTATAGAGATTATGGTTAAAATTGATATTTTACTCTCTGAGTCGAGTGCTCACTCCTGTTCAATATTTTTTCAGGCCACAGGAGGATTTTATTGTGGTTAACCTGCTTTTCTCCTTCGCAGGTTGTTTATCAATATTTGTGTAATTTTATTTACTTCTAGAATTTCCGCATGTGTTAGAAGTATTTATTTGATTTTGGTCTGTAATATTATTACCATGTTGGACCTGCAAACGTATAATAATATGCATGTTTGATGGACTGGATGAGGGAGCTGAGCTCCCATATGTTTTTATGATAATATGAGTATGTGGAGGGTGAGCTGAGCTCCCCAATTGAGTATTTACTGTGTTTACAAGTCGGGTGAGTCAAAAACTCCCCGTTTGTAGGTCCATTTTATGGCCGGACCCTGTCCGGTTGATTTCTTGAAATTGGGCTCAAATGGGCCTTAGAGTTGGGTTAGTGAATAGTTAGGCTTACTACGGGCCTCGGGGGCTTTAGGCTGGCCCAGGTCCTAGTGCCGGTCCGTCCCATAGGTTGGGTCGTGACAATACTAGTATGAATATAATATGAGAGCTGATCCTCTATACAGCTCTTTTAATCCAAGGCCTGTTAGCAAGATCAACTCGAGCCAGATTCTCACTTACAATCCAAGTGCAGGGGTCAATGAGATCAAATCAAAGCCGTACTCACCCCGACTTGTCACAAAAAGACCGGGCCCTAAGCAAGAGTAGCTCAAGTCAATTTGTTCGTCTTACTCATATCCACCACCAATATACCACACGCACACCAACACAAGCACACAGCTTCAAATTATCCCAGACGACACCCACATCAAACCATCAAGTAAAGATGCAACACAAAATGTACCTATGGTAGCTAATACATGGACATGCTATGACATATCTATAAGTGATGCATGGACATGCTATGACATATAATAATAATAATAATATTGAAATTGAAAATAAAATCAATATCTAATAACTGATCATCAGGGATTATTGTGACGGCTGAGTGGGAAGGATGGTTGACCTTGATCACCTAAATAATCATATGATAAATTTATCAGTGTTAACCCAAATCAAGAATTTTAAAGAAAATAAGGACACCCTAATTTATGCCGAAAATCTAGTAGAGTCTCCCTTGTATCTAAGACCTACCCAACCTGTAAAGTAGTTTAAATCACGCTTCTAAAATTACACATCCCATCTCCATATCTCATCAATAACACATTGCCCTTCCTGGGCCCTCCAATCCAAGCAAAATCTCACAAAATTAAAAATTACATTTTTGCCCTTAAAACTGATATTCTGTAAAAATTACTTAAACGAGCTCAAAAAATTCTAAAATTTTGCCCTGCGATCCTTAATAAGGTTATAAGACTATTGCAAAAAGAATTATAATTTTCTAATCACCCACGAATATTTTATGAATTTTTATTCTAAACTGGTAATAGGCAAAAATGAGCAACTTAGAGTTCGGGCTTACCTATACCAAATCTGACACTTGGAACATGTCTAGAACGTCTGAAACACTAGGATTGACTATAATATCAACCACGTTCCGAGACCAGCAGCTAGGCAGCCGGATCTGACTGAAAATGAGGTTCTAGCACCGGTGAGCTATCCTAGATTCCAAAATTAAGTCCAAAATTTAATAATAATTATTATAAAATTATTTTTAATTTTTAAAAATCGAAAAAGTTCAAAAATCTCACCAAGAGATCTAGACCATCGGATGATTACCTCTTTCAAACGTTGTCCGATTGAAGCGGGATCAGACCCATTTTGAATATTTCATTGTCCTGAGTCCATCGGTGGTCTTGGATTTCCGATCTAACAGTCGGATCGCAGAAACAGTGGCCGAAAACCACTGCTACTATTTTCTCTCTCTTCAAAACCCGCTGGAAACCTCCATGGAACGGGACACCGCTAGTCGGGATGGGAAGCCTGTGGTCCTAAGAGTCGAGCGCCACCCTCCACTGGCTGAAACGTCTCCAGAGACCCCCAAAATCTCGCCTGGAAGGACAAGACTGTGTGCATGTGTTAAGGCCCCATTCGCCGCTGTTCGCCATCCAGGGGGTTAACCGGTGTAGCTAAGGGCCGCTGGTGTAACATCTTCACTTTAGCTAGTCTGTACGTTTTACTGTTTCGATGACCAATGTTGGTCCGGACAACTAGAATATCTGAAATCATAATTAAACTAGAGTGAGAAGTTATAAATAAACCAAATAATGATAAGAAAAATTAAGAAAAATTTTTAAAAATGAAATGCACAAAGGTTAAATGAGCCGTAGTCCCAGCGATGAGTGACCGATAAATAAATAAATTTTGAAATGATAAATATCAATAATATAATATGTGGTGCTCCGGCACACTGTGTGGCACATCTTACTTGGCTACACTATAGACGGGTAAGGGGTGTCACAGCTGGAGGCCCGCCAAAGCCCTGTCGGCCGTCGCTCGCCACTGGGTCGGCTTGAAACACAGTGAATAGAGAGGGAGAGGGAAAGAGACGAGAGGAAGAGAGAGATTGGGGGGAGGGGTTCCTGCGCTACGTTTTGAGCTTTCTTTTTTTTTTTTTCTAATTACCTAACTAGTCCTTGAACTCTTTCATATTTTTCAATCAAGTCCAAAATGAAATTTTTGTGTATAATAATAATAATAATAATAATAATAATAATAATAATAATAATAATAATAATAAAATTAAATTAAATTAAACCTTAAAAATCAAGATTGAAATATAATGAAATAATAATAATATATATTTTGAAAGTTGATTTAACATGAGTTTATAAAACCAACCATTCAATTAAAATTGGCTATTTTGAAATGATATTAAAGTACTTTATAAAAATATGAAATTTGTATATATTGTTTTTTAAAATTTCGAGTTATTACACGTCCTTTCGTTTTGTCTCTTTGGCATATGAAAATTTACGTTCAATCATATCTTTGTTTTCTTATTTTCTTTTGCAATAAAAGGTTTGTGGTTTCTTTTTGTCAATGTTTTGGTAGTTCTTTTAGTTGTATTAATGGACTCATATTGCTATATTTGTGGTATGCTCTTAGCTGTTCTTTTGTATCAGATTTTTTCACTTAACATTCCAGATTTTAGGTTTGGATATACGGGTGGTCGATTGACCAATATATAGTTGGATTTGCCTATACTAAGTTTTTTCTAATTTTATTCTATTAATAAAATTTTTCAGTTTATAAAAAAAAAAAAAAGACATTGATTGGCCTCGGCTGATGATCAGAGAGTCTAGTGTCCTGGTTTTTTTTCAAAAAAAAAAATCTAGCAACCCTCCTTTAAAATAAAAAAAAAAAAAAAACCTATGCATCCAAGTACAATCTTATGAATAAGCAAAATAGTTACTTTAATTATGAATTATGGGATGAATTAGAAAGCCCTTTTTATTTCAAACTTAACGCTAATTAATCTCTTAATTTTATTTATAGTGACTAAACTTTAAATAGATAAGAATTTTAATTTTAAATATTAGAAAAGAGAAATTTCGGAGCGACATTTGAATATATTAATAAACTTTAATTCAATGATATTAGAATTATTTTTATTACCGTAAAATTTCAACTTTAGATCTCAATCGAAGCTAAATTAAAAAAATAAAAGGGCGATGTTGAATATATTAATAAAGACTTATGAAATATGAATTTGTATTCATTCTCCTTCACATATAGAAATTATGCATGTATACTTTTATTAATGCAAAATAAATTAGCTTCAAAAAAATAAAAAATAAATAAATATTTATATATTTTTATTAAATGGAGGTTCAATGGGCTAAGTAACAGAATAGCTAATGTATTACAACCTTTTCTCATTATAAAAATGATAAATATGAAAATTAATAAACCCAATATCTCATTATTTATATTAATTCTATATATTATTCAAAGAAAAAAGAAAATTTTTAAAATTTAGTTTATGGGTTTTAGGCCCAAAACAACATGGCTCTAGTATGGTCTAGATTTGCCCCTTATATGGGCTTTGAGTTTGTTTAAGTTTCATAAAATCACAAGGACAGCCCATATTCAGGCCCTCAACAGCTTAGCCCTCTTGGCTGCAGACCACAATTCTGCCAGCGCTCTTTATCACGTGCAAAATAAAATATAAAAGTAAAAAAATATAAAAAAGTTATGCTTTTCTAGACTCAACAGTAAGTATAATCTGATGTCATCCTACTGACCTTTGCACCTCAGATTTCATGCAATACGTCACCCCACACAGAATTTTCACTGCTCAAAACCCAACAGGGATTTCTCTTTGCCATTATTATAAATAATAATATTTATTCTTAATTTATAAATTAAATTAAATATTAATTTATTTATAATTTTTTATTTATAAATAAATTTGAGTGATATAATTTTTTTTATTTAAAATAAATGATAAAATCATGAAAATAATGTTAAAAAAAAAAATGAAAGGATAAGTATGATTAAGTTTAAAAATTAAATAATTAAAAATTCAGAGTGATAGGCGACAAAAATAGAAGCAAGAAGTTAGGCACTGGGGAGAATAGACTAAGCCATAGAGTGGCCGACAGATAAGACCCAAAAAAAGACACACGTGTCGTTTGTACTTAAAAGAGTTTGAGGAAAGCTCCCCTAGGAAATTGTTTAATGACTAAGAAACCCCAAAAGGGACACGTGGTAAACACAGATTTCACTTGTATGCCTGAGCTGGACAACAAGTGTTAGACAAGCTGGAAAACGCCCAATTGAAAATGTCACAGCCCTCTCTCCATCAGCTTAATTAGATGCTTCGCTGATCCCCTAGTGTGAGCCGCGGCTGTGACCTGTAAGTCTAACCATTTTCTATCTTGTTCCGTCTCCGCGTCCAATTCGCGCCCAAACTACGTGACTTTTTTATATAAAGCGCGATTGTCGCATGAAAATATCAACCTGATTAAAGACAATATCCCTTTATTGGCAAAATTTAAAGTACAATTACACTCACCAAATCTCAACATGTTTTCCCAGTTCTCTGATCCCTTTCAACTACCATCAACTTCCTTTTCTGCTGACAAGAACCAACCCTCTTCCCTTTCCGACGCCAGTAGTGCCGCCCCCAGCAGCTCTGCTCACTCCGACGAAGAAGTGCTGCTAGCATCTAGTCATCCCAAGAAGCGAGCAGGGCGCAGGATTTTTAAGGAGACTCGCCATCCCATTTTCAGAGGTGTCAGGAAAAGGAAAAATGAAAGGTGGGTTTGTGAGCTCCGGGAGCCTAAGAAGAAGTCCCGTATATGGCTTGGTACGTATCCTACTCCTGAAATGGCAGCCAGAGCTCATGACTTAGCAGCATTGGCTCTTAGAGGAAAATCTGCTTGCCTTAACTTTGCTGATTCTGCTTGGAAGTTGCCGGTGCCTGATTCCAAGGAGGCTAATGATATTAGGAGGGCAGCACACCAAGCAGCAGAGATGTTTGGGCGTCAAGAATTAGATGGTGAAGTAATGATGCAAAATTCACTACCAAATTCTGGAGTGGAGGATGCCAGTGAAATTTCAAGTACTGATCAGAAACATGAAAGCCTCACGTACATAGATGAAGAAGCAATATTTGACATGCCAATGTTGATTGAAGATATGGCAAAAGGGCTTCTACTTTCGCCTCCACATTCCGCCGGAAATGATAGTATCAACTGGGATGACTTAGAACCTATCGACACTGAAGTGTCCTTATGGAGTTTTTCAAATTGATGTGCTAGTTGGCCACAATGGGCTCTCTTTTTTTTTTTTTTTTTTTTTGTAAATGCTAAAGAATTAGCTAGCGAAGTAGCATATTAGGAAATTTTTGCTCATTGAATAATGGGTATTAATTAGAAACAAATGATTCTTATTTTTATTGTATCATTTAATTGAATTTGGAATATAAATAGAATTCTTTTGTCATAACTTCTGTATAGTTGCAAAACACAAATCATTAAAATTATATCGTTAATTGAACTGATTTGGTAATTAAAGAGAAGGAAATTATGTAAAATTATCATTTAGTTGTCATCAAACATGGATTGGCGTCTTGAACTCGCTTGATATATAATAAAATATTAAATAATTTTGTGGTTCAATTCAATGATGTACTCGTAAGCTAAATAGAGAGGCTCCATATTAAAGATAACTTCTAGAAAGCAATATCCATCTTGGATAATATAAATCATGGGAGGCCCAACAAAACTACAGTACACCTCCAACTTCTGGGGTCAGATCATGCATGTGTCCCAGAGAAAGAGCATGTTCAAAGGCGTCCGGGCCTATCCTACTTGGCCTACGGATTTTTCCACGGGAGTCTAGTTTCTCGCTGACAATTGCAAAGCTATCCAGTTTCGAATGTGAAATTTGGACTTGGCAAGGGCGGAGGGAAAGAGACCAAGTCAAAAATCTTTCACCATATCAGCCTTCCGCCACAACAGTCCACTGTCAACATTGGGAGTTGAATTCAAATTTATTTTCTTATGATTTACCAAGTAATTAAGTTATGCTTCTAGCTGGGTTTGAAAGTCTTAAACTTGTGTGGAAAAAAAAAAGTCTTAAACTTGTGTAGTATATGGTTGCTTTTTCTTAATTTTTGTCCAAAAGAACTTATATGTACTCTACTTTCAATTAGTATAATTTTATAAATAAGAAATTACACTTAAGTATACAATACGATTGAATTCAAATACAAGAAAATTGAGTTTAACTTTAACCAAATTAACAATTTTTCTCCCTAAAAAAAAATCTTTATTTTGATTCTGTACTTAAGAAAATTGTGATTATAGTTTTAAATTTTTCTTGCTTAGACACATTCATAATAAACCAAAGATATAAAATATATATAATGAAATTCATCTATTAAATATATAAATACTATATATTTATATAAATAGAATCTTAGTAAGAATTTTTCAGTTAATTTTTAGCCACTTAATTAAGAAAATCATTTAAAAATATCGTCTTCACATCTTTTTTTCCCCACAATGTCCATTCTTTTTGGTTGAATGTCCTTTTCTTCTTAATGTCAAAATTTTAATTCTTACTATTTAAGTATTTCCTTCTATAAAAGGAAAGGTTAAATGGATGATTTAGAAAAAGCAACGTTGAAGGCTTATTAGCCAATAATCACAGTTTTTTTTTTCCTAAATTTGCTAAGTAATTAAATTAAAAATTTTTCTTATATAAACTTGATTTATTATAAATTTAAAATACAAAATATACAGTGAGATTAATCTCACATGTTCATATTTTGAGTCATAATAAATCTTATTTAATAAGATATACAACAATTAATTTAATTTATTTTTAAAGTTTATTAGAAAGAAAGCCATAATCACATTATTAGATTAAATTATCAAACTAAAAGGAAGCTTTTTCGTATTTATAAACAAATGATATTCTATGATGAGAAATCATTGTGTTTACACAGAGTTTATTCTCCCCCTCTCAAAAAACACATGAAAATTATCTTCTAAAATAAAAAATAAAAAAAAAACTTTTTTCTATTTCGATCTATTTTAGAGTCTTCCTCTATGATGACATTTACAGTTCCTGTAAATAAAATAGTAAAAACAAAATACTATTACTAACTCAACTCAATTCAACTAAATTAAGCCTTTATTTTAAAAATTTGGGATTGATTATATGAATTGTTTACTCCATGATTTTGGGTTAAAGAAAACTATTACTAACTATTAATAAAAATAATTAGTAACTCCACAAAGACATGTCAACGTCGGTTTCCCAGCGATTCGGCTCAGTAGCATCCGCATCAAAATGAGGTGGACAGAGTAGAAGACCCTGTGCCATTTCCACGAGTAACCTTGGCGTGTCAAATACCTCCTCTTCATCAATAAACAAGGCATTTTCTTGAAAAGTTTTGCACTCATTACTACAATCTTCACTCGAATCCTCCACGATGTTACTACCTTGTACTGTAATCTGATCACCGTCTTCAAATTCTTGAGTCGGAAACAACTCTGCAGCCTCCTTGGCAGCCCTCCTAATCTCCCTAGCATCTAGAGAAGCGGGCACAGGCAACGCCCTCCAAGCAGAGTCAGCAAAGTTAAGACAAGCGGACTTTCCTCTGAGTGCCAATGCCGCTACATCGTGTGCCCTGGCTGCCATTTCTGGTGTAGGGAAGGTACCAAGCCATATACGTGATTTCTTGTTGGGTTCTCGCAGCTCACACACCCACTTATTACCATTTCTTTTCCTCACACCTCTGAAAACTGGGTGGCGAGTCTCCTTGAATATTCTTCTCCCAGCGCGCTTCTTGGGACGACTGCTCGCTAGCAACGGTACTTCTTCATCCGAGTTAGAATGAGCTGCAGTAGTACTGCTGGCATGGGACGGTGAAGATGATTCTTGGCTGCTGTAAAATGGGTGTGAGTCCATTGAAGAAGGGAATCAGCTAGCTAAATTAAATATAGATTAATGGGTTCACTTCGCTTCCAAATCTGGTATGAAATTGAACTTCTGAAGTTTTTGGGAAGGGAAGATGCTATAGCTTAGACTAGAGAGTCGGCTTGAAGATACTCATATATAGTGAGAGCATATAAAATTTTCAGAGGATAAGGAATTGGACACGGAGTAAACTCAAAGTAAAAGAGCTCTTTTAGTCTTAAAAAGTGAACTGACATGAAAAGAAAGTGTAAAGAACGTGTACAATAGTAATAATAATACAAATTTTTCTTTCGGTTGAAAAAGACTACGTGTATGTTTAAGATTGGAGGAGGTTGGGGCTGGTGACGACTGACGACAAGTGTACTTACGGTAGTGTTCGTAGAAAAACACCTTCGAGCTTACGTAGAAGACTGGTGGACCTAAAAATTGCTCGCGGCGCTGACAGTGTAACAAGTGTGTGAAGAGTGTGTTGGCCCCGTGTTTGATAAAATTGAAAACAATGGTCTGATCTGGTCAGGTCATGTGTTAAATTAAATTATGTCCTTCGTCTTTGTATTAATTGCGCTGCGTGCGATGAATGTCAACTGTGCTTAAATATTGAGGCCGTACACACTCAAGCAAACTTTTAAATAATGCGTTTATCAATTTTTTTCTTTTCTCATTTAATTTGTATAAATTCTTCGTTTCACATTCCATCCTCAACCATTGCGTTTAACTCATTGCATCATGTACAATAACCAAAAATTTTTATTTATTATTGATTTAAAATATAAATATATAAAATTTTATATTTAATAAATAAATTTTATTATATATTATATATGATATGTTAAATATAAATAAAAAAAATTAATCAAATAATTATGAATTTTCTCATACCATCTAAAAGATTATCGAAATCATTTTTTAACAGGATTAATTTAACAGTTTTAATTGACCATTTGTATCAATAACAGATAACTAGGCCAATTTCTGAATAGATGAACATTGTTCTTTAAGCGAGAAAAACTTTTCTCATATGTTTCTTGGGAAAATATCATGCATGAGAAAATAAGAGGAAGACGAATGGAGTAGAAGAAATTGATTGAATCTCATCTTGTTATTTTTTTACGAAGTATCTGAAAGGTCAATTCTTAAATCGATAAATTTAAAATTATTTTTAAAAAATTAATATATAAAAATTAACTTGAAAATGCTTAACTGGAAATATAAATACAAAAAATAGCTAAATCACTAGATTGAACTTCAAATGATTAAACTTTGTGCAGAATTATAGAAAATTCTAAAAGAATTTACTAACAGGATGACAAGATTTTTCTGCAAACGACTGAAACCTTATAATATTTCTGAAAATGGTATATGGGTAGGTTTGGATTAAGAAATTAAATCTCTATTTTTTATATTTTTGAAAAAAGATGAAATTATTCCTAATTAATTATATTTAATTAAATTTTTATTTGGAAGAACAAGAGAGAAGGTTTATGGATGAAGTAAAGAACGTGAAACACGATTTGAGAAGTAATTAAACAGAATTATCTAAAACGTGATTTGAGAAGTAATTAAACAGAATTATCTAAAACGTGATTTGAGAAGTAATTAAACAGAATTATCTAAAACGTGATTTGAGAAGTAATTGAGCAACTAAAAAACAAAAGCAATTAAAATTGATATGAAACGGATGATGACGTACACACCACACGGAAATAGAAAAAAGCTGAACCATGCCTTAACTCAGCCAGATAGGCCAAGTGGTGAGTGGTTACCAGTTCCGAGAATCACGTGGGCCGCTGAAGATATTCTATTGCCTCCCCCTCCACAGCCCTCTTGGTTGTTTGTCACTGCCTTTCATTCAACCTCCTTATCGGAAGGTGGGCTAAACAAGGCCCAAACCAAACTCTCACTTATTTAATTCTCGGCATTAAGCCCATTGTTCCCAAGAAACATACAAATCCCACCAATTCTCCCTTTGGGAGAAGGTTTTCTTTCCAATTCCTTCATTTTTCAACCAATTGGAATTTTTATTCGGTTAAACTAACATACAAATAACGGTACTGTTCCATCAGGAAGAGCAACTTCTTTAAACTCAGCTACCTTAAATGTTTGCTTCCTTTTCTTTGAAGCAAATGGATTTTCCTTCTCTTCATTTGCCTCAGTGACATCTTTTTCTTTGTTCTAATTTGCCTCGTCAACATTTGGAGTAGCATCATCCATGACTGGGCTTGTAGATGAATCTTGAGTAGAAAGAAAAGCATTAGAACAAGCTTGATCAATACGAGAAGTTAAGTCAATCACATTTGAGTTTGAGTTATTTGATATTTTGCTAAAAAAATTTCGCATGTTATTTATATAAAAATGAAATGATATATAGAATAGAAATGCTCACCATTGAGGATATATAGACCATCAATTTAATTTATATATATTTAATTTATTGAAAGGAAAAGATATATATAATAGGAAAGGATATATATGTTAATTTAATTTAGTGAAAGGAAAAGATATATATGTTAATTTATTGAAAATGATATATATAATAGGAAAAAAAAAGGAATTTATTGCTAATTAAAATAACATTCAATAATTAAGTTGATAAATTACATCAAAATTGATCAATTAAATTACTAGGATCTCAATTGAATCCATCCCAAATTAGTTGCCTAATTTAAGATAGACCATCAATGAAAATCCTTGTTAATTTAATTTATTGAAAGAAAAAGAAATTATTGGTAATCAAAATAAAATTCAATAATTAAATTGATGAGTTTATTTTATTGGTAATCCAAATAAAACTCAAATTAATTTAATTATTTATTATTATTAAAAAAATGATTAAATGTGAAGTGAAATGGCTTGTGAGCAATTGTCACAATGATTGAATGTGAAGTGATATGGCCTGTGAGCAATTGAGTGTACAAGAAGCGGAACACATTTTTCAACTAATTAAAAAATGAGAATTAGAGCTAAATCCAGAGAAGTATGGCCCGTTGAATAGAATTTAATTATATATGATAGTTTTTAGCATTCTATACAGCATAGGATATGAATATGTGTGTGCGCCAACTGTTCTAATGGACTTTTCGGCCTATATTTTCTTTGTCCACTTGGTTCTCTCTAAGCAAGTAAAATTCAATCTAAGCCATCAAAGTAACAAATATACATTTTTTTAAGCAAGTCAACAAGTAAGGCTGCCTACCTTACAACTCATTAATATTTATTTCTCTAAGCCATAAGCAAATAAATTAGCATATGAAGATTACTTTTACTTTTTTTGCTATTGCAGTTGCAGGGTTTCATAATTCCTTAATGATAGGAAACAGTGGTGATAAGACCTAAGGTAATTGATTAGGCCACAGGAACTACGGTTGGTGTGAGGTGATTTGAGAGAAGCAAATATCTCACTTACCAACCCAAATTTTATTTTTCAGGTAAAACTTGTAAATTCTACTAATGTAACAATCAAATACAGAGAAATGTAGCAAAAGAAGATAGTCAATAGATTAGAAGAATCAATCAACTTCAACTATGTTTAAGTCAAGAATTGATAACTTTAACTATGTTTAAGTCAAGAATTGATACCAGTTATTATTACAAGTGACAGTAATGTATTGACCAAAATCCTCACATGGTGAAGAATTTACATAAACACGTTCTATTTAGCAAAACATAAAATTCTTCTGTTCATTTCACATAAATATTTGTTTAATTACCTTGTTAATTAATCAATTAATGTCAAACAAATTGACCTGCAAAATCCCATTTGCGAAATTCCTATATATTCCAACTCTTACCAAGGCTTCTTGCAACAAATATTGAAAAATATTGAAACTTGGAGGAAATTGATGATAGCAATCATTACCATCATCTAATTTCAACTTCTCCTTTTTCCATTTCTCCATTGGTTTAATTTTACATCTTTCATTTCATCTGTTCTCATTGCATGATATTGACATTAAAGAATTAAGCATTTTCTTCCCTTTTCAAGTTGCGTCTTCCTTTATATTAATAAAGTGAGATTCCTATAGGGATATTTCATATATTTATATATACATGTATTCTGTTGCAAAATTTATCCTCGTATTATTTTTCATTAATTAATTAATTAATCTTTTTCTCTATTTTAATCTCTGTTCTATATATAGAGGGAAACTAAAATTGTACTAAAGCCACTATTTCCTTATCTTGATTATTATAAACGCCTGATTAAACAAGTTCATCATGAAACTTTCCATGTCTAAGAAATTAAGAAATAATTTGATAAATTAAGTTGAGTCAAAAGTAGAAAAAAAAAAGTAAAAAAATGGAATAGAAGTTTGGTTGAAAATAGATAAACCCATTAAAGAAATAAAACAAGCAAATCCTATGAAAGAAAAATATAACAAAAAAGCTAAAAAAAATCATTTACTGATTGAAAATGGAATAAACTCGATCTGCCCTTGTCCGATCAAATCTACTGCGTTTGACCCTTCTCTTGTCCAAGATCTGAGACTGAAGCTGCTGCATTCTGAGATTTGAGACCTAAGTTGTTGTGTTCGACCACTTTGCTTTTGTCCAAGGAAGAAAAAATGGCAAATCGACTGTCGGTGCGGTGGTTGCTATGTTTACACGAGAGAAGAATAGAAGTCTAGGGTTAGTGGGTTATCAAAATGAGAGATCGTGGGTTGCTGTGTTTTATTATTTTAGTTTACTTTATTCTTAAAATTCAAAACTACATCGTTTTGAATCGAAACTACGTAGTTTATAATAATATTATTAATTTTATGTAATTATAATTAAATTTATTATTTTATTTTTTCTAATATTATTCTAATAAAATACATTACTTTTTATATTATTAACTAATTTATACTCTTAATAAAGTGTCAGTTATGAATTTTTATATAAATATATTATAATTCGGGTGTTTTTCTATTTTTCTATTTTATTTATTTAAATAAGTTTAAAAGAATTAAATATATTATATTATTTAATTTATCAAATTATATTTGGTGCTTTATATCTTTCACTAATGCTCTATTAAAAAAATAATAATTTAATTTATATGAAATAAATGTACAATATTAAGTAATATAATAATTATAGATTAGTTAATGTTAATAGAAAGAAATAGGGGGAGACTATAAAGAGAGAGAGAGTTTATAGAGATAGAGATTGAAAGAAGGATAGTATGCAAAGTAATAATAAATTAATACTATATAGATAGATTACTTAGTGTTAATAGAAATAGGAGAGAGAGAGAGAGTCAAATAGAGACTAGGATAGGGGTAGTATATAGAGTATAATAAATTAATAATATACAGGTAGATTAGTTAGTGTTAATAAAAAAAAACTAGGGAGGGGAGAGAGACTACAAACACACACACACACACAAATAAAAAGTAGTAATACTTATTAGATAGATTAGTGTTAAATTTGAAATTTAATCTTTTAAAAGTTCAACATTTAGAGAGAAAAAGGAAGAGAGATACATGAATTCATATTTTAATTCATTCGGCCACCACAAAAAACTATGTAGTTAAGTTTTCATTTATTTGGTAATTTAATATGAATAAATTAGTTTTAAATCATTTTTATGCATAAAAGTTATAATAACCTTCTAGGAGCATATAAAAATAATTATATTTATAAATGAATTATTTTATTTTAATTATATCATAAATTTATATAATAATATAATATTTAATAACATATTATTTTATATTCAAAGCAGATAAACGAGTACATTCACGAGTTTATAAACGAGCCTATTCACGAACTTATTCATGAGTTTATTCACGAGCCTGTTCACGAGCTTATTCACGAGCTTATTCACGAGCCTGTTCATGAGCTTGTTTACAAGCTTAATTAACGAATTAGTTCGTGAGCCTGTTTAACGAGCTAGATCATGAGCCTATTAACGAGCCAAACTCGAGCTTGAGCTTGAACCAAATACTATTGAGCTTGGCCATTTAATAAACAAGCCTAAAATTCGAGCTTGAGATCGGCTCGTTTAGAAAACGAGCCGAACCAAATCAAGCTTTTTTCGAGCCGAATCTCGAGCAGTTCACAAGCGGCTTAGTTTATTTACACACTTACCTCTACAAAACAAACAACTCCCATGCATAATCCCTTTTTATCATAATCACTACAAAATCCTTTTATGGCCTCCTCTACTGGAGCACCATACAATCCACAACCATTCCACTTATTATTCTCATCTCCTATTTATAAATCGTTTGATCAACTGTCTCCTTTCACTCCCACAGTTTTTTTAGAAAAACCCAAAACTCAACCTTCTTTATCAACTGCTCATCACAGTTTTTCTTCTTTTGAATCTATGGAAGAAGACAAGCCCAAACTTAAACCTAAAAAAGACAAACAGTAAATGTCCCCTGAGCCTCCTCTTCAGCAAATGGCCTCTCCAGCTTTACTTATGTCTTCCTCTGAAGATGAACATGATGAACATCTTTTGTCTTCTAATTTTGAGCAGCATTTAGCAGATATTACCAATTTACTCATGGCAACCTCTACAGACTCTAATGAAGGAGTTACAGAACCTCACATTAAGCTTCCCCCTGATATTGAATTTGTGGAAACTGTAAATATGGCACCTTCAAAACCTTTTACTGGACCATGGTTTACCCTTGATGATGTTCCTGCCTTAAAATGGAGGGATCGTCTAGCAGAATTCAGGGCATGGCTTAAAGTTCAAATGCTTAAACCAGATGCTCAACTACTAAAAGTCTTAAAAGAGTTCTCTTCTTAAACAACTTTACAAGAATGGTTTTCCATCCCTGGGAGACTACAAATTACTTCATTTTTATTGCTTCAGTTTTATCAACTTTACATATTAGGAGCAATAAATGTCCTTTATTAGGAGTTCATTGGTGATGCTGCTCTTTATAACAAACAAGAGAGACAAGAAATTTTTGAGATGAAGTGTTGTTCTTTAAGACAGTGAGACATTGAAAGGCACAATTAGAGAATGTTGCAATGTTATTATATGCTGAATGGATATACTGATGTTAACTGTGCCATACTTATATAGCCTCCCTGCCAGAACAACTTCAACTTGAATTGTGGAGATCAATCTTAGCTACTCACTGGGAAGTAGCTCAAATGTCTTTAGAAGAAATTCATCATATGACACTAGCAACCCTCAACAAAATGTGTGATTAGCAGAAATTATTTCAAGAACTAGTAGAAAATAACCAGTCTCTCAAACAGGTTTACAAAAAGGCTCATCTCTCAATCAAATGTGAAGAAAGAAATGCATTTGTAAAACAAAAAAGAAGTCTCATAATAAAAAATACTTCAAATTCTGCTCTAGAAAGTACAAAGGCAAGAAGAAGAGCATATCATTTCGGTTCTTCAAAAAAAAAAAAAAGCTCGCAGCAAAACCAAGAAATCCGATAAGTGTTATATCTGTGGGAAAAGGGAACATTTTGCAAAAAAATTGTCCACAAAATTCTAAGAAGGAAGCCAAGCTTATTCAGCAAATCCATCAAAGTACTCATTTGAATTTAAAAGATGCTGATGTTGAATCTTTGTTCTTTGAATAAGAAGAAGCTAATGGAGAAACAGTCTTTGCTCTAGAAGCAGTATCATCACAAAGTGAAGAATCTCTAGAAACAATAGATTCTGATTCTAATTATGCTTCCATTATTACCTTACAGCCTTGTTATTCGGCTCAGCCCTCTATTCCTATTCCTCTGGTGTACATTAATGTGCTATCATCCAAATATGACAGACGTATACCTATCATTGATTTTCTTGATAATAATGCACATAAAAGCACAATGAATCCTATAGTTCTCCCTAATGAAGCATGGGTTTCCCACTTAGAATATTTTCAAGTAGTAGATAGAAAGATATTTAAGACAAGTTTGATCACAAAAAGGGCTATAAGAATACAATTTTTCCAGACTGTATAACATGAACAAGAGTCATTTGGACAGATTTTCCAGATAAAGATTTGTTGATTAGTTTTGATGTTTATCAACAAGCTCAAAAGTTGTAAATCCTTCCTATAGAATTAAAGTTCAAAAGGAATTTTGAGCCTTTCACCACAGTTCCAAAAATGTTCTCTTTATCAGAAGCTCCTCCTGATTTTGAACAACACAGAGATCTACTCCTTTAGTCTTGTGCAGATTCTCATGTAGAGTTTACCCATCCAAAGTCAATGTGGAAAAACAAAGACTTTTTCATTAAGCTTCATTTTAAGCTAAATGAAGATGTCAATCCTACAAAGATTTCTCATCCTAAAATGACTCCATCAGATCTCTCACTAGCTCAGACAAAATGCCACCAACTACTCCAGCAAGGTCTCATTGAACCTTCAAGTTCTGCTTGGGCATATCAGGCTTTTTATGTATGAAAAAGTTCAGAGATGCTCAAAGGGAAAAAGAGGCTAGTAATAGATTGCAAGCCTTTAAATCATTTTCTTTAAGATGATAAATTTGCACTTCTAAAAATTAGCTCTCTATTCACTCACCTTCATTAAGCTCACACATTCTCAAAGTTTGACTTAAAAGTAGGATTTTGGTAGGTTGGAATTGATCCAGTAGACAGGCCCAAAACAACATTCTATATCCCAAATGCCTAGTACCAATGGACTGTTATGCCATTTGGACTCAAGGTGGCACCATCACTCTTTCAAAAGGCCATGGTTTGAATATTTGAGCCCATTCTACATAGTTCACTCATCTCTATGATAATCTCTTACTCTTTTCAAAAGATACTCAGGCCCATAAGGAGCTATTGGCCCAATTCCAATTCTTAATCCACCATTATGGAATAATGCTTTCAGAAAAGAAGAGTCACATAGCCCGATAGAATTCTTGGATATGAAGTTCAAAAATGGCGAATATCAGCCAAGTCGTCAAGAATTGCTAAATTTTCCAAATAAAAACCTGATAATAAAGCAAATTAAATATAATATTTTCATCTCAAATCAAAAATTAAGTTTTTTTTTTTTTTCTAATTTGACAAACTTATGAAAATGCTATTTATCAGCGATCAGCACCCACTCCATTCCAAGTGAAGCAAATGCTATTTATCTGCCATAGCAAACACGTATCACATCCACCAAATGCCCATTAAGCCAATCTCAACCAACATTATGAGCAACTAAACCTACAGTACTAGTTGTTGGGTGTGAATCCGAACCACCGAATCACCATTTTTAAAACATTAAGCAACAACAAAATCTATTCCTGCCATCACAAATTTCTTAATAAATTGCAAGTTTAATTTTGGAGACAGATGAACTAACAAATTTTGGGTAGGTGTGGGTACCTGGAAATTTATTGCCATGGTGCCAAACGCCAGTGCATTGCCATGACCCATTAGCTACCAAACATACCATTTCAAGGCTTGTCCATGTCCTTGTCACTATATATCATTGTCTTAAAAATCTCCTAATTTAATCAAATCATTTTCAATTGTGCATATGTATATGTACTTTCGAACTCCATCTTTTTATTACAAAACTATACATGGAAAGAGAGATCTTAATTAATTCGTGATGATCTTACACAGCTTAATCTAACAGTAGATCATTTTTCTCGCTTACATTGCCATAAAACTTAAGGACAAGCACACGTGTCAAGGCGCGTGAGGAATGGCCAGTCAACTTTTGCATGGAGGAAGACAGCCTATCACTTTCAAGATTTTTCAAAGTCAACTACTGGTCTCACACGTCTCCACTTGTTGTAATACAACTTCCTTTTAAAAATAAAATCCAAATCCTATAATTCAAAAATCACTGTTAAAATAACCAAGCTTTAGATTCAAATACTTCACCTTAAGAATCATCCAAGCTTCTTCTACTACCTCCTGCAACTCGTTGAGATCTTCACCTTGGATCCTACCTTCCTCTGTAAAATCCCTCTCTTCTCTCTCTTTCACTCTCTGCTAGTTTTTAGTGTTTGTACTAAAAAGCTGCTCTTCCTGTTTTAAATGCCTCTCTGTTTCTTTTCCAGCTTTTCACAACCTCTGCTTCCTCTCATTATTTCATTTCCCTTTACTTAAACCTGTATATCATTGTTCTTTTCTATTTTTAAATTTCAAAACAATATGGGTTCTATTTCTACTATCACTTTCTCTCGTCAAAAACCTTTTTTGATTGAGAACAGGCCAGTGATGCTCAAGGATTACCTCAGGGATGATCTCAGCTCCTGTTCTTCCAATGGCTTCAAATCTTTTCCCCGCCGACAATGCTGCACCACCGTCCGATTTCTACTCGAGATCGATCTCAATACCAAACCCAACCCCAAACATACACGTCAACAGTTTTTCAAAAGAAGCAGATCATCTAAAGCAGCTTCTACAACAATCTCTGCTCTTCAAAAGGCATCGGAGGCCGTTATTAAAGCTGTTAAGCTGCTTCCGATTCCTTCCTCCTTCATCAAGTCTTCATCTCCGTTCGTACACAACAGAAGTAGAAAAGGAGGACTTCTTCTGCCCCGAAGCCTTTCGCGGAAGCTATTCAAGAAAAGCTTCTGGAGGAAGGCTGATCACAGAGAAAGAGAAGGCAGCGAGATCAGACGGTGGAGAACTTTCCGTGAGTTCCTTGAGGAAGTAGATAAACCGTCAGATCACAACACAAATCAAAACTCCACCTCACTCGTTACAACCGCATTAACCAACGGCAGACTCTCAACGAGTTCAGGCAGTAACAGTGAGAGTTGGACTGATAGCGAATCTACTGCTCAGAGCGGTAATTCAGAGAGTTACAGCAACCAAAACGCCGCCGCAAGAGGCCAAAAAGATTTACCCAGCAAGAAGAAAGTCAGCGAGGTAGAAGGCGTAACGGTCGGTGAAGATTCCATCGCCTTCTCGGTGGAAAAAAACACAAAGGTAAGTGGCTTAGAATTTTTATTTAATACTTCGCATGTGTAAATTGTATTATCGTCTGTCGGTTGTTGGCTCTCTCTGATTGGTTCATATTATTCGATTTTGATATCTCCATTCTCCATTATATTAAAAACAAAAAAAAAATAAATAAATGCAATCGAATTCTTCGAGGGCTACGATTCCGCTACGTGAGTCTAAACGCGGGATCTACGGCGCTAAAACTCGCGGGAGTATTTAGTTTTCATGGTATTCGAGACATCAGATCATTCATACATTCCTGCAGTTTTTCTTTTATATTTTCGAATTATTATTATTATAATTTTCTTTTTGGGTCGATGAGAGCTGGGAAGATGATGTATGACTCAGAGTTGAAGAAAATGCAGAGCTTGATTTTTGCTGTGTTGGTTGTAGAAGGCATATCAAATCTAACTGCCAGCTAGAGTTATTTATTGTGCTAATATGATTAAAAAAATAATTATGATTAAAAAAATAATTAAATTGGTTTAGTAGTGGGTTGACCTAATCAATTATTAAAAAGCTAAGGCCTAAGTAGCTAATCTTTGGATTTACTTCCCTTTAGTCGTTGAGTGTTTGATCTTTGTCTACTAATATAAAAGTGAGATTTCCTTTTAACGTAGTTGACCAGTATAGTACTGTTTAGCATTATTATTAGGGTTATTATTGTTAAAAAAATATTTAATTAAAATATTAAAAAATAATTTAAAATTTATTTAAATAAATAATCTGGATGTAAACTATTTTGTTGAGTTAATATGATATTTGAGTGGCATCATAAAAATAAATTAATAAAAATAATTTTTTAAAATTTTTTTAATAATATTTAAAAAAAAAGACGTACTATTTAAAATAAAATAAGATCATATCTACTTTTGAAATAGAAGGAAGGCATGAGACATGGGTAGTAATTAAAAGGCATGGGAGGTGGATTTTAGTGAATTGTATCCTTTTATTTTATTTTGAAATGGAAGTCTTGGCTCTCCAGAACATTTTAATTTCATTGATAATTAGTTTTTTGTATATTTTTAGCAGGAGTGGCCCAATGAGGAGAACAAAGAGCAATTTAGTCCAGTGTCAGTGCTGGACTGTCCATTCCAAGATGAAGAAGATATTAGCCCTCCTTTCCAGCGTAGTCTTGTCCGGATGGAGGGTGTGTTTGGCTAATTAATTTTTTTACCAAATCAAAAATTTATGAATCTTGTTGAATGATATTTAACTTTGGATATACCTGCAGGAGCTAAACTGAGATTTAGGGCAAATATCATAAGGTTTGAGAAGCTTGCTCAGTTAGATCCACTCAACTTGGAAAAGCAAATGGAATTGGCAGGGTTAGAGGATGAAACCCTTAAATCTCCTATAAAAGCTCGTTCATCGTCCTTCCACAACAACATGTTCAGTGACATTAAAGAAGACAAAAGTGCTTACGAGCTTCTTAAGCTCGTCAAGGCAACAATACCATCGAATCATCGCCTGATATCAGAGGCAGACAGTATATTGCTAGACTTCTTCAGAGAGAAAATTATGGAAAACAAAGCAAGTGTTAGCATGGTAGAAGGACAAAATAAAGACTTGGAGAAAGAGTTAGAGGTAGCACAAGATTGGATAAATGGGCATCCACAAGAAATGTTTTTGGGGTGGGAGGTGAAGGATTCCAGGGTTGTCTACCTTAGAGAAATGGAGAGGAAAGGGAACTGGAGAAATTTTGATGAAGAAAAAGAAGAGATGATTTTAGAGTTGGAGATTGAGATCTTTACTTCTTTGATGAACGAAGTCATACTTGATCTCCTCAGGTAATTTATCTGATTATTAGTACAACAAATATGGATTAACTCAAGGTTGTTTTACTCATTTGGAGGCAGGCCATTTAGCTTGAATGATTAAAGCCACCTTGAAGCATGAATACACTTTGGGATTGTGAAATTTTAAAATTTGAAAAATCATATGAATATCTCTTGTATTGATTTGTTCTTTTTCGTTCTGCATCGTATTTTGTAGCTTTGTCCAATCTTAATCAAAGCATTGTAGGATTGAATCAACAATATGCATGGCCAACTTAATTAACAGCATTGTTATGGACAAAAATAATGCGCCAAATTTCATAAGATTGATCCAAAATCGAAATCCGTTAGTTTCTTTTTTTTTTTAATTAAAATTTTATAAAAATTTAATTTAATTAATTATGTAAAAATTTAATTAAATTCTTTTTTATTAATAATTTATTCTAATAGAAGGCTGTTTTGTTTGATTAATATTCTTTGGTAGGTTCAATTATTCATTTGAATGAGTTTTTTTTTTTTTTTTTAATTTGATTTTGACTGACATTTGAAATCTCCTAAAAATAACTCAATATTAACGCAAACCTCATTATTTAATTATGGGATTTCCAGTTTTGGTATATAGATAGATTTTATAAACAAAATAACATTGGAGTTGCAAAAAGGCCTCGTAGCTAGGAACCGATCGCAGCGGGTATTTATGGCCAATTGAATGCTCATAAATAGGTTTGAAAAGTATATAATTAAATTTAAAATAAATTCAAATCTAAAAAATAATATTTATAATTGATTTAAATTTTACATATTAAGTATTTATCATCTGAACCTAATTAATTAAGTAATTAATTAAATATAAAATATATTTTTTATAATAATATTTATAAATTTTTATATATTATATTTTAAATAAATAAATTTTAAATATTTTATATAATTATTAAATTTTTAAAATATAAATTATTAATAAAAATATTTTTATGTAATTTATTAATTAAAATATATAAAATTAAATGAGTTTAGATATTTTTTTGTTAATAATAATTGGAATTAGGATAGATTTGGTAATAAGAATGTCAATCAAAATTGAATTCAAATTCAGATTTAGTAATTTTCACATATATCCTACTCGTTATTATTCATACTTATAGAAAAATCAGTTGTAACTGGTGTGAAATAGGCCTATAGAATTGAATTACCATTAGCCCAACCCTAAAAGCGTACTCTTTTCATTGGGATAAATTTTAATAACTGTTTTTAAACTTATATAATTGCAAACCCTATAATTTTTTAACTTTAAAATATAGAAAAAAAATCCTCTCAATTTTTAAATTTTACACAATAAAATCTCTTTGACTTTCAATTACTCATTTTTTAGCTAGACGCTTAAATGAATAACATTAGCATCTCAGTATTTTTCTCTCTCATCTCTTATGCAAAATATAAAATTATTCTCTCTACACATTAAAAATTATTTTCTCTGTAGAGAGGATAAGCATTCAATTTATATGACTTGAGAGAAAAAAGAGAAATATTGACTATGCTCCATGCTAAAACTGTTTAAGTCAGTGTTTAACTAGAAAATCAGTGATTTGAGATTAGATAAATTTTACTATGTAAAATTTAAAAGTTGAGAGGAGTTTTATATTATATTTTTAAATTTAAAAACTGTAATATTAGAATTATATAAGTTTAGATATGATTATTAAAATTTATTCCTTCTCATTGGATTGAGAATTAGCCAAGTTTTCAATGCCATTTTATGTTAGCATGACTATAATAAAATAATAAGCGTAATTTATAATAATCAAGTACTAATAATTTAATTTCACTCCAATTATTCAATTCATTGGATAATTTAATATAATATCTTAAATTTATAGATTAATTTAAATTTAAAAAATATTAAAATTAAATTATGATACAAATATTTTCATATCTAAATTTTGTCAAAATTGTAACACTATAATATCATTAAAAAATATAACTTTATATTGTTTTAAAAAATATTATTTGTGTTCTTTAATTATAATTTATTTTAAAAAATAACTCATACAAAATAGCAAATACAATAATTTATAATAAATAAATAAAATTATATTCATAATAAACTTAAAAGGCTATAAAATTTTAAAAGTTTTCAAGATAAATATTTTTTTTTATATAATAAACATAAAAAGTTGAATATTTCAAACACTTGACGGAGTTAAATAGAAGAGGTAGGAAATGTTGTTTTATGCTTTATGAACCCCTCAGAATGAGGACAATTAATGGCACGTCATCCTAGTTTGCCAGGTCAGCGAATCACCTTCCACGTGGCAGGTTGATGGATGAGGTTCAAAGCCAATACTCCGTATCCCAATATCTCGCGATATATCGCATGAGCGAGAAGCCCTCATCTGGTGTTGCTGCTTTACTTGTACGTCCATGTATTTGCCCCCGAAATGACCTTTGAGTTAACCTCCGTTCATTTACCAGAAAATATGTGAAAAATTTTCTTATTTTCTAATATTAGGCGGGCATTTGGAAAAATATGTCAATAAAAAATAATTTTTAAATTATTTTTAATAAAATTAAATAAAACTTAATTTAATAATATTATTTTAATAATATATATTAATTTAATAGTATTCGATTTGAATTATAAAATTAAATATAGTAATTAAAATATTTAAATATATAAAGAAATTATTAAATAATTTAATTAATTTAACATGTTAAAATTAATTTAATTTAAATTAAATAAAAATTTAAATTATTATTATGCAACGCATGAATAAATAATTAATTATTTTATATGACAGTTATTTAACCATTAATTGAATTGAACTCAAATAGATTATAATTAAAATATATACATTTATTTTATTAAAATTGAAAATGTTTTTTTTAATGAAAAAAAAAGCATGTTCGAGGTTTTTTTTTTTTTTTTGTGCAAAGTCCAAATAATGTGAGTATTAGCCAAAAACTAAAGAGTTAAAATGAGACTTTAGAAAAAAAAAGAAAAAAAAAAATATATATATATATATATATATATATGAACAATATCACAATAATAAATGAAAATCTTTTATTTTGGATTGCATTTAATTTGAATGGAAAAATGGACTCATTGATGAGGCAAGACATTTACATTTAGATTGGTATAAAAAAAAAAAAAACTATGTGGTTTAAGGATTTGCAATTGGGTTTACTTAATTTGATTTGTGATAGTGCAATTTTTCAATTAATTAAGCCTTTAAGATTTAATAAAATTTATAAAATACTTTTGGGTGTAAGTTTAGTAATGTTTGATCCTTAAAGTTTATTTCTATTAATAATTTAGTCTTTATATATTAATAAATTGATTCTTAAAATTTGCTAATTATAAGAACTAATTTATTAATAGAAGTAAAATATAAGAATTAAATTATTAATGAAAATAAAATTTGAGGCCAAATGGTTACCAAACTTATTTCAAATACTAATATGTAAGTTTTATTAAATATCAAGAAATTGAATTAATTTTACTCATAATTCCTCAATTTAGTTAATTATATCAGTAATATTTCTCAACTTTAATTTGTATAATAAAAAATATTAAATTTTATTTTAAGTATTATTAAAATCTTTGATCTACTATTATAGGTTTCCAAGTGAACTAATAGCTAAATTTTATTTATCGTTCCTCAATTTCAATAAATATATCATAGACATCCCTCAACTTTAATTTGTCTTACAAAAAATTTTAAATTTTAATTTAATATGTAAATAATTTTAATACACAATATACTAAATAATAATTAAGATTACATATATTATTTTTCTAATTTAAGAAATAAAGTCAAAACCTTTATACAATATTAGCCTATATAAAAAAATCGTACATACTTAATTAGGGTTTAAATATTTTGAAAATAAAATAAAATAATTATATGTTATTAATTTGTTTTCTTACATAAAAATAAAACCAAAGAAATTAAAATAAATTAGATATAAATCTTTTAGATATTAACCTAAAATCGAATTAAAATATAACATATGTAAAAATAATTTTTTTATATGATAAAATAAATAATTATTTAATTATAAATATTATTAAGAATATCAAATTATTTTTGATTTTATTTTTAATAAATAAAAAATAAATAAGATTTAAACTTTTAAATTGATTATAAAATTAAGAGATAATTTTAATAAATCTCTTTAAATTGAGAGATAATAGTAAAATTTAATCTTAAATTAATCTAAAAATTTATGATAACAAGTCAAATCAAAGAGATTTTATACTTAAATTAAAATTTAAAAATTTTTATAATATAAATTAAAATTAAGAGATGATCCTAATATAATTATAAAAAATTAAGAGGCTCTAGGTAAAATTAACCCTAAATTTTATAATTTACCCTAGTCAAATTATGCTCACCCCATAATTAACAGTACATAGGTGAGTCTGAACGCATTCCCATTTCGTGATCAATTTTATCGCGAGAAAACGTTTTAAGTGAAACCCGTAATTCTACTAATTCCTTAGTGTCGGGATGTGTGAGTCACCAGTCGTCTCCTTTCTTTCTTCCTTCCTCCCTAAGCCCTTTTCCTTGGTTTCCAGCCTAAAGCCAATAAACTCAAACGCCTCGCGTGCTCTCCCTTTCTTCTCTTTCCAGGGGGAGAGAGAATTTTGAGGCTTTCTCACCTTCTACTTTGATACTTTTCTTCTCCGATTCATCAAACTGAAACCCTTTTTTAATACTTTGTCATGCACCGCTAACACAAGCAATCAATCTTTTCCAGAGAAGACCCTTTTGAACTTCTTGGGTATTTGACGGTTTTAGTCTACTGAATTTGGTTTTAGTGATCAGGATTTAGGGACAGGGATATGAAGGGTGAGGATCAATCGAGGTCTCTGTTCGGAATTTCTCTATCTGATCGACCTAAATGGCAGCAATTCCTTATTTGTTCTTCTGGGTTCTTCTTTGGTTATCTCGTTAATGGCATTTGCGAGGTCCGTTTAATGTATTTGGCATTATTTTGTATTTGGGTTTTTCTTTTCTTGTTTTTTTTTTGTTTGACTTTGATGGGCAGTTCTCATTTGGTGCTGTTTCTGTGTGTAACATGCATTTTTTTACTTTTTGTTTTTCTCCTTTTGGTTGTGCTCTGTTTGGTAACTGAGAAAATGCGAGAATTTCCGATCTTATCTCCTGTGTGATTTTGATATTGTTGAAAAGCAAACTAGTTTAGAAGCTGGTTTTACATGACGAAAAAGTATTAGAATTATTTACTTACGGAGTCCCTCTCTTCTCGCTTACATCCTTTTTCTCAACTACCAAACAGGTTGTGTTGATTCAATGGCATTCTGAGGCTCATTGTCGTGCTAAAAAGAGGATGTTCTTTTCTTGTTCTTTGTGCACTGTTTTATTGTTTTTGAATTCTTCTTTTGACCTCAATTTTTATGAATATTCATAAATTTGATAATTCTTCACTGGTTAATTTCAGGAATATGTGTATAATCGGCTTCAGTTCAGGTAAATCACCATTCCTAAACCAACTGTGACTTGGCGGCTAGTTCTATTCTATTATTCAAGTTTTAAGTGTAATCATTTGCTCTTTTTCGATTTCAGCTATGGCTGGTATTTCACTTTTGTGCAAGGATTTGTGTACCTGGTACTAATATGCTTTCAGGGTTTCACCACTAAGCAAATGGTGAACCCATGGAAAACGTATGTGAAACTCTCTGCCGTTCTTATGGGTTCTCATGGATTGACCAAGGGTTCCTTGGCCTTCCTTAACTATCCAGCCCAAATCATGTTCAAATCAACCAAGGTAAATTTAGTTTTGGTTGTTAAATTTCTTAACAAACGTTATTTTCTTCGTACCTGCTTTTTAATTAGACGAGTCTGCATGATTTTGACAATTTTTTAGGTGCTTCCTGTCATGGTAATGGGTGCCTTTATTCCGGGCTTGAGGAGGAAATATTCATTTCATGAATACATCTCTGCTCTGCTTCTAGTTATTGGTCTGATCCTTTTCACCTTAGCAGATGCCCAAACTTCTCCAAATTTTAGCATAATTGGCGTTCTAATGATCTGTGGTGCTTTAGTTATGGATTCTTTAATGGGGAACTTGCAAGAAGCAATTTTTACGATGAATCCTGACACAAAACAGGTGATCACGATTTCTCTTTGGTAAATGAATTCAATTCAATTCTAATTTGACAAAACTCCACTCTTTTATATTGATTTTTTATTACATTTCTTTTCTAACAGATTGAGGTGCTATTCTGCTCAACAGTAGTAGGATTGCCTTTCTTGCTTCCACCAATGATATTGACAGGAGAGCTGTTTAAGGCTTGGAATTCTTGTTCCCAAGTAAATAATATTTCTATTATTTAAATATCAGTATCTCTCTATACGTAAATATGTGTTATGTATGCTTATCTAATTTTTCTTCTAAAAGGCGTGTACACTTTTATGATCTTAATTACAATGGTTTGGGAGTTGTGTCGCACAAACTTGCTGGCCTACGCATGGCAAAAAGATCTAAGTAGGAGAAACCAATGGTTTGGTTGTTGATGGCCCTCTTCATTAGTATATATATTGGTGAATACAATATGCTAACATAGCCGAGCTTCAAGTGGTGATTTTTCTAATTGATGGATCGGAAGTGAGAATAGACCCAGCAACAAAAATATTGGAAATATGTAATAAATCATAATGAAAGGGAAAAGTAAAGCTGTGTGTGAAGATGTACATAATGTGTGTGCTACACATTAAGGGGTTGAGTGCAATGATGGAAGACAAAAGTTTATTTGCTCTGCTTCGATGGATGGAAATAGACACAGATGAAGATTGTATGTGTTTGATAACTCCTTTTGCTTGTTTTATATCTTCTTGATTAAGATCAAGATTGAAGATCAACAATACATGAAAATTTGATTTTTTATTTTTTATTTTTTGTGGTTTAGATCTTTACTACCATTGATGTTTATTGTTTGGACTCTGGACTAATAATGTGTTTTGTGTCAATTTCAGCATCCTTATGTGTATGGAGTGCTAGTATTTGAAGCAATGGCCACATTCATTGGGCAAGTGTCTGTTTTATCCCTTATTGCTATTTTTGGGGCTGCTGCCACTGCCATGGTATGTGTATTTTTAGCCTCCTATATATATATTTTTTTGTTGCGTTTTGCTCTATAATTTTAAATTTATTGTCTACTAGTTTAATACCCCACTCAAGGGACTAGTGGGTTGATCTACTGCTTGTTAGATGGGTTTGAAATGGGGGCATTGAGTTTTTTGGGAGAAAATCTCCAGTACATTATTACATCCATGGACCTTGTTACAGAATCTGTTGATTTTTGCGCATCCATGGTCTGTGGACCACTGAAATAGTAATGGTGGACATATACCTGTACAACCCAGCGTCTTTCTTTTATAGTGTTGGGCATGAGAGCAATTACTGAGTATATATCGTCTAATTTTCTGATGCTTTGCTCTCAATTTGTGATGTCTGATTTTTTTTCAACTTTTGAAAATTATGGGACTTGAAACATTCAATCATCATCAGAAAAAAGGTAGTATAAATTCTGTCTGTTGAAATTCAAGTGCTGGATTGCACAATTGCCACAGATATATCTAACAGCTGAGTTTGATTTCTACGTTGATGCAGATAACAACAGCTAGAAAGGCAGTCACCTTATTACTGTCATACATGATATTTACTAAGCCATTAACAGACCAGCATGGGACAGGGCTACTGCTCATAGGCATGGGAATAATACTGAAGATATTGCTAGATAACAATCCTCCCATTAGGCCGGGGAAGTCTCATTTGAAAGAAGAGACGAGTCTTGTTGATAACGGAGAGGGTGAAGGAGATGAAGAGAATAGGCCCTTAGTGTGAAGAATAAAGATGAAGCTCATAATTTATTTGTTATTTTGTTGGTTAAATTTAATCTTTGTTTCTGATTAAACACAAGGGGTAGTCACAGAATAGAAATAACAGAAGTATATCAAGGAAGAAAAGAGAGAACCAGAGGATAGAGAAATTGGCCAAAATACAGTTGTGATGTAAATTTTTTTTTAATTGCATTATTATAGAATAATGTTTTAGATTAAATGTTTCAATGAGTACACATAGTAACACAATTGTAGAAATTGCTATAATTGAATCATAATTTAGAAATTAATAGGGAATATCATAATTTGATTCATTTAAATTACTAATATATTATTAGACACGCATAGAAATAATAACTCAATTACAGAAACTGCTGGGTGATATCCAATTCAACTCAATGTACCATATAAGGATTCAGGCCAATGTCAAAAAAAAAAAAAAATTCGAGTAAAAAAATTACATAGATGGTATTAAGAATATGTAACGTTAAGATATCCTAACAGAAAATAATTTTTTTTTATATGACTTTCGATATTCAGTTTCTAAATTATTTTTATTGATGAAATATTTATTATATTAAAATTTATATTTATTCTATTAATTTAATATTTATTGAAAAAATTTTAATTTCATTAAACGTTTTGTATTACAAATTAATATCTATTTGATAACGTTACTTTTGTAAATTTTAACTTTTAAAAAGATAATTATTAATTTATATTTTTAATATTAATATTTAACCTTAAAAAAATATGAATATTAATTAATTTTTTTAAATATTTAAATAATATTAATAAAAAATTATAAAATTATAAAATAGCATTTACTCTTTATTAAACTCATACAAAATAACCCTTAAAATTTAAATATTTTAGTATTGTATGGCTTTAACTTTAGGTGGGTCCGTATAATTTACATAAAAATTCCACACCGTTGAGTAGTTTGGGCCCATTGTGGCGCTGAGCATGTGTCCCACGTGGCGCTGTAACTCGCGGAGAGCAGTGGAGAGGAGAGCCGAGCCCCAATTGAGGACCAGTCTAACGGTTTCAATTGAATGTTAGTTCCCCACCAGATCCTGATTAATGATACATCCAACGGTTCCAATTGAATGTTACTTCCCCACCTGATCGGACGGCCAAAAATTATCCCCACTTTTAATTAAATAAATTCTTCTGCTTTTTAGCGTGGTCAGTACTATTAGACTGAAACAAAAGCCACAAAATTTTTTCAAAAAGGTTCTCACTCTGCTGCTTTTTGAATCCTCACCATCACCGATACGAGAAAACAAAACGGAAAAATTATGAAAGGAGCCAAACGTTTTGTAGTCTCGGACTCGGCGCCGGACACCAACGACACGGCTGTGAGTCTCCTTCCCTTTTTTTTTTAGCTCCAAAAAACCCTAATTTAGTTCTTCTGTTCTATCAGATTGATTTTTATCTTCTTTCTTGTTTTTTTTTTAGTAGTGATATTGGAGTATTAGGAAACACAAATATCCATCAAGGTTAACTTAATATGTTGTGTGTGTGTGTGCGTGTGTGCTGTGGATGGGTTGGGAGTTTTTAATGCGTAAAGTGGTATTGGTTTTTCGATTTCTTAGGTAATATAGGTGAAATCGGGGTAAATGATTTGATATGTATATATTTTTTTGGCTGCTAGATATTCTGGCGCCGGTCTCAGGACTTTGAGCTCTATTGAGATAGTGAAGCAGAAGTTCTTGTATAGATTGTATATGGGATACGATTTCTTTATATGGGTGAAAACTTTTTGGTACTTCTACACAAATTTAGTTCTAGTATGCTATGACAGTTAGAATTGTCTGTTCTGATATTCTGCAGCGGGAAGCCTTCGAAGTACTATGTAGAGTTTGCTTTTACTGAATGTGGTAAAGTTACTCCATTTTTTATGAGACTTGAATAGAAAAGAAAAGTTTGTGACAAGAAAACACAATGGTTAAGTGATTTTTATTAAGAGAGTGCTTCTTCAGTTCATGTTGTTAGGAAATAGATAGACCTCTGACTTGAGTGTAGTGCACGTAAAACATGGAATTTATGGTGTTATGATATTTGCAAAATGCAAGAACCTTTATGTGCTTTTGTCTCTTCTTGAGGTTCGGCCGTGTTCTGAGAGCTGATTAAATGAATTTCATTGACATTGCAGTTGCGGAACAAAAGAATAATGGCAGGATCCTCTTTTGATGTTCGTAGGGCAGAACCATCTGAACAGCAGTCAACTGCTATGCCACCATTGGATGTGCACAGGGCTGAGTCTTCTCGACAGCATGTGAGAGCTCTCAATACTCAATTTGCCAGGTCTACTTTTTCTTTAGTATCACTACAGCTTTGATGTCATGGTCTATTTCTTATAGTCTTGCCTTCTGTTTTGTGATTAACGTTGACAAAAGGATTTCATCTCATGTTTATACATTTTTCTTTTGATGTGTTTGATTGTATTGCCTCCTCTTTATTTTCAAATTCTATTAATGGGTCTTTGGAATCATAAGGTATATATTCCTCACTAATTATATACTTGTTTGTTTGTCCAAGATCCCATGTGTGTTACTAAATGTCTGTTTTACTTCTATGTGTAATAGTTGGGTGCAAGCACAACTGAAGAATCACCCAGATGAAATTTGGGAAGATGGGGTTCGAGACTACCTTGCTCATGCTTCAAACATTATGGTATTTTGTTACAGTTCTTTATCTAATTTAAAGAGGTGGCATATATTTCTCATCTTCCTTTTGTTTATAGCAGCTCATGATCTGCTTTTTTCTTATTGCAGGAGAAGTTCAGTGATGTTGTGAAGTGGCTCAAAACAAATACTGTAAAAGGAGGAACTGCTGCTGAATCTCTTGGTGCTGAAAAGAATCTAGTGCCTGAAGTAAACAACAATGAGAGTAAGCTATTTCAGGGGAAAACTGGATTTGTTTCACCAAGTACGAATACAAGCTTTACTGCATCATGTAGCTCTGGTTTATTCTCCAGCAATCAAAGCTCTGGAGGAGTATTCTCTAGTAGCCAAAGCTCTGGTATGCTCACCAGTAATCAAAACTCTGGTTTATTCTCCAAGAGTCCAGGCACTGGATTCCATAGTTCTGGATTATTCTCCAACAGTCAGAGCTCAGCACTTTCTTCTGCCAATCAAAGCATTGGATTGTTCTCCACCAGTCAGGGCTCTGCGGGTTCTTTCACTAATCAAAGTTCTGGATTGTTCTCCAACAGTCAGAGCTCTGGACTTTCTTCTGGTAATCAAAGTTCTGGATTTTTTTCCAGCAACCAAAGCGCAGGAGTGTTTTCCAGTACTTCAACCCCTAGTTTGTTTGGTAGGTATTATACTGCATTACTTCAATTTAGATTGGTTATGACTTGTAAATCAATGGCTTTAAGATGCTAAGTTGGAAACACTTGCATGAGCAAAATACATTTGTGACACTGAAGTGGGTGCCATGCTCTAGAAAGAACCCAAATAAGGTAGTTTTATTCCAGTGGACGGTGGAGGTTAAAGTTTTCCATTGTAGGTTACAATATTTCTTCCTAAACATATAATATTGTAAAGTTCACTAAAATGAATATATCCAGATGATCATGGTAGGGCTATTATAAATTATAAGTTGTTTTTGGTGGAGTAAGGAATATACACATAAAGGATGGAAGATGGGATGGTGGTGTTGTAGTCACGACACTTGTATGCATAATCCTCAAATATTGGGTGTAAGAGGGATGCTTATCTGGCTACTTGTAACCACATCTTTAACTGATGGGATAAATGCCCGTCACAAACCTCGGTTGCTAGGGTTAGAAGGTTACAACTAATAACCTTTATTATATGCATCAATAATTGCATTTTTTTATATGGAGCTGAAGATGCTACTTTAGTGTGCGTGATGTGAAGTCTGACTCTGTTCTTTCCTATGCTGTGTCTCAGGGAGTCAAAACTTGGCTTCCACAAACAATAACACTTCAGATGACGTCGATGATGGTGAGATGATGAAATTTTTGTATTTGTTTTTTGCGATTTGTGATTCTCCAATGCTGTTACTTATTTTAACTTCAACCCTGTAGAGCCTGTTTTTCTTTGATCTTCCTTTTCATCATCTAATGTGATAAGATATAATTACAAAGTTTGCACTTCTCTATTGTAATTGCTTTGGGTTTCATGTGATAATGATGTTTGAAAAAAGGTTTTAAAGGCTTAAAATAGAATATCTAGGTTTAGATTTGTGTTTTCATGATTTTGGCTTTCTTTCGTGGTCGAAGAACTTATCCACTTAGAGCTTAATTTAAACAATATTTTTGCATGCTTTTTAAAATTGAGATCCAAAATAGCAGTGGGTACTGTCATCAGTTGTTTCAGAGATATTTTCCTACATGGCCTGAAAGATTCCAATCATCCACTGGGGGGGCAGCGCCGCAACCCAATATATATAAAGGAAGAAAATTAAAAAAAAAATACACAAATAATAATGATGATAATGAGTAGTTTTAGTTTACATTGATATTGAATTGAGCTGCTTTTTTTTTTTTTTTTCTGATTTATCAGAAAATGAACCAGAGCAACCCAGCAGCCCATCAGTCAAAAAGTCTGAAGAGAAGGGTATTGTTGTAGTTCATGAAGTCAAGTGCAAGCTGTATGTCAAGGTAAAATATATCACTCTATGCCTTGGAGGCATTTAAGGATCATCTTTTTGGTATTAAGCTATTCACTTTCCCAATTTCTGCATTAAGGGGGGAGAAGTATTTGAATTGTTGGAAAATTTAGCCTTTTCAACTGTTGTGGCGTTTGAAGTGATGTTTGTTCGTGTTTTATGAATAAATTATTTGGTTTTTGCTCCTTGGTATGACCAGTCAAGCAGCAGCAGAGCTATTGTATCTCTTTATATATATATATATATATATATATATATATATATATATATATATATTTGATCCCACTAAAATTTTAGGTTTTTTAAAGTTATCCTTGAAATAATCTTGCTCCACTAACATTACCCATTTCTATAGATATTTCACTTTAGCAGTATTTTTATCCAATAAAATTTTAAGTTTGCCCACATTGAATTTTTAAATTTGCTTCCAAAGTAATCTCACTCCTATTAGCTCCATCCATTTATTTGGACATTTCATTTTAATGGTATTTCACCTACGAAAATTTTAGATTTGCCCCAAATTTGTTCTCAAAGTAAATTGATATTGTTATGAAAAGTCAATATTTATATTTAGTTGCATTTCTATTTACTATAGGATTTATATTCCTAAATAGATATGATTTGTGTTCCTAATTAGTAGACCTATATAGTTAGGATTTATAATACTAATTAAGTGGAGTAATTATGGGAGATTTATATATAAATATGTAATGTTCTATTTTATAAAATTAATGAGAATAAATATGTAGCTTTTTTTTTTTTTTTTGTTCTTTCCCTTCTCTTCCTTTCTTTCTTTTTCTTCTTAAATCTTAACAGATATCATGTGTACATGTATTATATTGCTTTCACTGACAAATCCCACTGCAGTCAAGTGATCCAGCAGACAAAGACACATGGAAAGACAAAGGTACTGGGCAGCTTTCTATCAAATGCAAAGAGGATGTTGGCAAGGGGACAAAAGAATCCAAACCAACGATAGTTGTCCGAAATGATGTACGTTCTATTGCAGACTTATCTTGGATCTTAAAATATTTTATTAATGATATAATCATTAACTAGTTTCTTCCCCCACACCCTTATCGCAAAATTATTATGCATGGCAACTGTTAATTGGTGCACCATAAATTTTACTCCACACTGTTGCTATTAAAACTATTGCATTTGGCTGCATGTGTTGATTTACTTTCTGTTCTGTTATGCTGATGGCAGGTGGGAAGAGTGTTATTAAATGCTTTGCTATATCCAGGAATCAAGACAAATGCACAAAAGAATTCCCTCGTTGCAATATTTCATACTGCGGTAACACTTGTTCTGCTGAGTATTTGTACCTTTGTGAATTTACAATATTTTTGTTAGGTTTATTATAGTCTTCAGATCATATAAGTGCCTCTTCTCCATATAGTATATTGATTTATTCAGTTTAGTTTCAGTATTTCTTTAAGGATTATTTAGTTAAATGAATAGTTGTGTGATTAGCATGTGGAATGGATTGCCAAGTTAGATGGGAGGGTGTAGATTAAAAAGGTTTAATAAGGGCATGGATTTAATATGTGATGTGATGTAACCAAAGCATAAATAGTCTTGTAAGACTATTTTGTATGCGGTTCTTGTTCTTTGCAGTTTTCTCCAAACGCAATATATATTATTCCAGCCTAGATCTAGACTATTGTAGCCTAATTTGCATCAGGATCAAATAATAGTACTTGATAGTGTGTTTATTTTCTGTTTTCCTGTAGAGAAGTGGTGAACATAAAATGCATTACTGTCAGTGTGGGCACTGGGGTTAGGAATTGCAAGACTGCTAAAACTCTTTAGATAGCAGCTCCTTCCTTTTCAAACATGATATCCGTTTTTTATCCCGTTGAAATGTGATAACTTTAGACCTTTCACTAAATTATGTTATTTGTGTTACGGCCCTACAGTTTTTACACTAGAATGGAACATTTAAAACTTTTGTTTCCCCTAAACCAGTAGCTACAAAATTTTCAAATGTTTGTCGGAAAAGCTATTATGTTAGATATTTGTGTATATGAGAAGCACAATCCTTGTCCAAATAAATATTCAATTTTTATGCTCTTTAGCTATTTTACTGGAATTTCATGTGAAAAGCTATTAAGTGTCCACAGTTGGACATTTTTTAATAAGCCATAAAAAATAATGAGTTCTAGTTGCACTTTCTTTAGATCTTTTTCGACTCAGTATTTCTCGGAGTACTTATTGTATTCTATGTCCTGAAACTTAAATTGGCTTTTGTAGGGTGATGATGGTGGCAATAGTGAAAATGTGGTGGCACGCACCTTCTTAATTAGAACAAAAACAGAGGAGGATCGAAATAAATTAGCAACAGCAATACAAGAATATGCTCCTGCATCATGAAATTAATTGAATGACATGATCCTCAAATTTTGCAGTGATGAGCTTGTTAGGAGCTAAGCCAACTTGTTTGGGGAGCCAAAAATTAACTGGGGTCAATTTTCATAATTTGGTCCCGTTAAATTAATTGTATTTAAATTACTTGTACAATGAGAGAAAAAAAAAAATGATCCATTTAAACATTAAAATTATATGGTATTTTCTTGTTAAATGATGTATAGCAGTTTTCATTTGTAATTTTGGTGAATGAGCAAGGGAAGGCTATAGTTCTTCATTGCTTTAAATCGGTCAGAACTTCTGGAGCTTGTATCCAATAGAAGGGCTTGCTTGGATCCAGTTCACTATATGTGCTACTACAGTGTAAAATATATTAGATATATGGTGAATTGAATTTAAGTAAAAAAAAAAAAAAAATCCAGTAAACAAAGAAAGCCAATGAATGCAAAATAAAATATTTTGAAATGCAAATAAATAGGCTAGAATGCGTATCCCTTAAACTATATGTTAGAAATTTAATATTTATTTACATTTAATAACCAAAAAAAAAAAAAAAAAAAACTCTTATTCCACGACACCACATAAATAAGGCCAAAACAGGTCCGTTATAAGAGTTCAGCTCCTTAGATTCTTGTTAATGTTGTACAAATAATCTGTGTTAGCTAAAATATTCTAGCAAACAAGTGATAATCTAAGTGATGGGGCAGTTGGGATTTGTGTACATGATGCCCAGCGGATGATTGACTCAGTGACTATGATATTAAGTTGATCAAGCTCGCCAAGTCCAATGGTGTGATTCCTTCTGCTGTGGATGCTGGAAACCCTTGACCCATTGATTCCTTCTCGTCGAAATTCCGACCTTTGCATTATTTCTCCTACTCCACGTTTCACAGAAGATGTGTCTGGCAATACAAATGGCTTTTCTGTGGTGGACTCTGCATTTGCCAACAAGAGCTCATATTAGAGGTTTTATGTACATAACACGCTCTATCTATAGAAAAGTTTAATCCAAGAAAAACCTTAAACTCTCATTGTTCTTGAATGTAGAGTAAAAAGAAGGTGATGCCATAGTTATCTCTTGCAGTGAATTACTTCAGTAGCTACTATATACAGTGGAAAAAACATAGAACATCGCATACGCACCTCCATGAATTGAATCCATATTTGACTCAATGGGGTTAAATCCAAAGGCAACCTCTCCTTTCTCAACTGCAGAATTTGGACCGAAGAAGGTAAAGCTTAACATTGATGGGATTGTGGTTGGGAACTCTGTTGCACCGGATTCATCACAGTTGCTAAAAGAGAAACCTCCTGATGCAGAGCATGGAGTATCGTTGTCGGCTAGCAATGAAGAAAATGATGTAAATGTAGGGGATTGCTCCTCTTGACCTTCACCAGTTACAGGTGATCCATAGCTGAAACTATAGTCTTGACCCCTTGTAATAAACGGGATAGAGAAAGAATCACCACCCATTTCTAGATGTTCAAAGTCTAAGTTGTCCTGCTTGTAAGATTGAGTTGTCTCTGCACAATCCTGCATCCAGGAGTGAGCTGTAAAAAGACAGTACCCCTATTATAAGAGGAGCTTCTGAGCCTTGTGGTATAATATTCAACCAAGTAAAAGCTAAGATCATGACTTAAAATAGGCTATACCAAAAAACGTAAAAAATTACTAGAACCTTTTCTCATCATTTATATCAGTCTTACATTCTGATGCAAAAGCTGCTGGTTTGCAGTAGCACTGTGTATTGACACATTTAGAATTCAACTACCGTCTTCAGATACAGATTTTTTTTTCTCTGGATCAGATTTGACTGACTGTTCCCAAATAAAGCACTCAATAAAAAAAAAAAAAAAGCTTTTGAAAACCAGAGAAAAAAAAAGAAGAGGTAATTTGGCTTCCCAAAAATTCATTCCAGTAATATTATTTAGAAAAATAAGTTCTCCTGAAAAAGAATTTTAAAAAATCAGAGGCCAAGGAACTAACTAATTTGTAACTCTTTGTAAACTAGAAACAGAATTGAGTTCTATAAGTGCTTATCACAAAATGCAATAATGAAGGTGAAACAAAAGCCCTTCACAGGACATTCACTTCATATATTATGACCTAATTAAGCAGCCTGTCAAAAAGAAACACTTCTTCAATTTTACTGTACTTCCAATCATCAAATCATTTCTCAATTTTGATGAACCACCAATCACATTAAGGAACCATGGATTTAGCTTTGCAAAATCATAAGCAGAGTTTTCCTGGTAGCACGCTATAAATCCTCATCTAGTCATAAAAACATGCAGGCATGGGAAATACCTAAAACTTGACCAGTACTGAGCCTCTTTGAAGGATCCACGCAAAGCATTCCAGTTATCAAGTCCTTTGCAGATGCTGATATTTGATCCCATGGATTAGGAGGGAACCGAAGATCAGCAGCCCTAACTGCATCAAAGATCCTTGATTTAGTCTTTCCCCAGAATGGAGGCATCCCACTAAGAAGAATGTAAAGAATTACACCAGCACTCCACACATCAGCAGCCTGGTTATATCCTCCAGCCAGTACCTCAGGGGCAATATAAAATGGGCTTCCGACCGTTCCATGCAAATTATACCCTGTACATGCAAATGTTGTGTGCTTAGAATGGAAAATGTTTTGAATTTCTTATTGATAATGACATGTGCTAATGAAATAAAAAAGGATAAAAGCCTTACCTGGTTTTATGTAAGTTGCAAGACCAAAGTCTGCCAATTTGATTGGTGATGATGAAGACTTGGTGGCTAAGAGAACGTTCTCTGGCTTCAAATCTCTGTGCACAATGCCATTCTCATGACAGTATTGAACCACTTGCATAAGATGCCTAAAAATAACCTGAGCGTCATGTTCTGAGAACCTCCCATACTTCTCAAGCTGGTGAAAAAGCTCTCCTCCTGCACATAACTCCATCAACAGATGCACATATTTATCCTCTTCATAGACTGCTTCAAGATTTACGACATTTGGATGCCCAAATAACCTAGTCATTATTTCAATTTCAAGCTTCACACTCCGCACATCTTCAGGTGTGACCAATCTATCTTTAGCAATAGATTTGCAAGCCAAAAGCTCACCAGTCATCTTATCTGAGCATGCCCTTATAACACCAAATCGACCCCATCCCAATTGCTCACCAAGGACATACCGATCTTTAAAATTTGAAATTTCAGTAGCATCCAAAATAGTCTGAGTCAAGTTTGATACTTTGTAACATTTGCAAGATGGTAATGAAGGCTGGTCGATGCCATTGATATTGGGAATATCCATACCACCAAGGCACAATCCTAATTATGAGAAAACATTAATCAAAACCACACTCTATTTCTAACTTTTGTCACACAACTAACTCAGCTGCTATTGATTCCACTGTAGCATCTGGGTTAGCACAATTATGAGGCCAAATATGAGATCAATCCAGCAAAAGACCATCTAATGCTGTATAAATAAAGCAAACCCACAATTCCCGAATAGAAATTTCTGGAAAGCATCTATGTGCTCGTCAATCACCTAGTTCATGACACAGAATTTAAATTTCAGTACCTTGCTCAAATTATGTACACACAACTTGTAAGCTGTATGACAAGGCAGAAAAAGCATAATCCATATTTCAAACTTGCATCACACATGGCACATCCCAAAGTGAACTCAAACTCAAGCTAAGCAATTAAATTTCCTCAAGAAAAATCCAAACTCACGACAAAAGAATCAAAACTGAAACTTTTTGAACTCTTTAAAACTTGATCACCAGAAAGCTACCAAAATATTTGAAAGAAAAGCAAACAGAGAATTAGAAAAGAAACCCATAAGAAAAAACCATAAATCCTTTGACTAAAGATCAAAATTCAATGCCAACCCTTCAAACGATATACAAAAACAACCATAAAAGTTTACACCTTTATGAAGGAAACAAACAAAAAATGCACCAAAAGAATACAAGTCTTATAATGAGAGAAAGAGAGACAGAGAGAGAGAGAGAGAGAGAGAGCGAGAGGGAGAGGGGAGAAGGTGGAGGCTCTGACCTGTTCTTGTAAACCATTGAAGAAGAGGAGAGAGGTGAGCTAAAGCAAAGTCTATGGAGTCCAAAACCAGTCATTGGATTTCTCTCCGTTTTCACATTTGCATTCTAGTTCAAAACCCATTTTCTGTCTTCTAGCGTGACCGGTAACCGGAAGAACCTGTTTCCATCTCTCTAACATTTCTCAGAATCTTGAAGATTTGCCACTCAATAATATGCAAAAAAGATAGGTGCACACCATCACTCCTATTGATTGACAGGTGTCAAAGTTGCTTCATCCTGCAGTAACTTAATTACAATCACTGATGCACACCTGGAGCTGAAGTGCACATATCATTATTTTGTTTTTATTCTGGAAAATTAAATTCCTCCAATATTTCTGCATATTTTATTTATTTATTTATTTATTTTAGGGTACCTGTCATGTGGGTTAGTGGGTAACTGTGGGGCCAATAAGCGAAACCATAGGTTAGATGGATGGTCATGATCATGTCCCTATAGACGCCCTTTCTAGTGATTGTGGGTCCAGAGGATAGCATGATGTTCCACGTGGGCCATTATGAGTGGCTGTGGTTGGTTTATTGAGGTATACCTTTTTTGTGTGTGTAAGGAGGGTGTGAGAGAAAGGGAATTTGTGCTATTAGGAGTGATAGAGATCTTAGCTGTACTTGAACTGTGCTTCTAGGCTTTTACATTTTCTTAAATTTATATATCCATTGTTGACTTTGGCATGTTCCTTTTTTAAGTATGCTTATGGATTTCATAGTTTTTAACCAACCTTTGTCTGTAAATTCCACCAATGCCATGCCATGCCATGTTCTTTTCTTACAAAGATACAAATTAGAAGGAAAAACATTAGAATTTATTTATTTATTTTTAAATTTATAATGTTGTTTTTGTCTCTAATTGCTTCTATGTAGAGAATTTGTGACATATAGGTCATGAATTTAAATAATGGGATAGGTTTGATATTTTAATAAATTTCAACTTTTATATGTATTGTTTATTTTATTTAAAATTTTTAATTTTGAATAATTTAGTAGAAATTTTATTCAAAATTCATAATTTTATTTAAAAATTTTGACTTTTTATCACCTGAAAATGTATCACAATGATGGTTATAAGTCAGAATTCCCTAACTATTAAAGTTAAAATTTTCAAATTATATTATGAATTTTGAATAAAATTCTTTCAATTTTGAAAATTTTTATTAAATTATTCAAAATTAGAAATTTTGAATAAAATAAATAATACAAATAGATATCTGAATTTATTTACTAATTAGCTTTGGTATTTCAATATTTGGCATTGTCATTAAAATTATTATTGAGAAAGTATATATTTAATTTATCTTAATTAAATAATATGAAATTTTAATTTAAAATTAAATTTAATATATTTTGATGATAAAATTTTAAAATAATTAAAAAAAAGTAAATAATATGCAAAGTGGGTAAAATATTTCTACATATATCTAAACTCTTAAAACTTAAATTTAGTTTTTCTATGAAATTTTAGCACTTTAACTCTCTAAAATAGCTAAAAAATACTGCAATAAATATTAATTATGATATATTGACTTTTTTAATCAAATTTTCCTTATTATTTAAAATTAATAAAATATACAATTTATAATTTTTTTTATTAATTATAATAATTATATGACTATTTGAAATTTTTTAAAATTCTTACTTAAATCATTATACACTTCACCCACTAATATAAAATCATAAACATATTTTTATCTATTGGACATATCATAATTTTAATTAATATGTTATTTATTAATTAATTGGGTGTATAAATATAAAGAAGACTTGCTCTTATATTTTTTATTCTTTTAATAATTAATCCTGAGTCAAGGAATTGATTTGGAATTGTAAGACGGGCATGAATATCAATGTGAAAAATAATTGATTTACTTAAGAAATAGATAATAATATTAATTTTAAAAAATTATATAAATATTTATTATATTTTATAAAAATAAAAAATAATTAAAAAAATATTAATTTTTCTTAATTTTTTAAATATAATAAATAATTTTAAATAAAATAAAAAATTAAATATGACTATGATTTATAAACAAGGGGAGTATTTAATTTTAGTCTCAACTGTTCGTCGTGTAACTTGTGTTTGGGATATTGAAAAACCTTAGGAAGGGCCGACTTATAATTTTAGTCTCAACTGTTCGCTACGGCGTGTCAACTATTGACTGGTTCACGTATTCACCATGTGTCGCTTGTTGGTTAGTGAGATCCACGTGTCTACCATGTATCATGGTGCTACTAGGCCCACGTAACGTGTGGTGTTTATTTGGCGGTTGCATGGCTGCCACATGGTGTGCGTAAGTGTTGCTGCGCGTCACGTTCGTCGTCATCCTCTGGTGAATTTTGGGAGAAATTACACGGTACTGCTATTCCATGAAACGAAAACTATCCATTAATGGGTATTAGAAAATAATACTAATCAGTAATTTTTTTTAAAATATAACAGTAATCGTTTATGTGAAGATTAATGATTGATGTGTTATTCCAAGTGAAATGTTGATATAATCAATGTGATATTTTATAAATTATTGGATTTTGGAGACATTGTTTTATATTCTTCAACTTAATTATTTCAATTCAGTGATTAATTTCAATTTATAAAAATAAAATCCCTTGACTACATGCAAGTTTTTACGTTATTTTTTTTAAATCAACACAAAATTAATATTTAACTAAAATAAACATTATTTATTATTTTTTTATATAAAAGCAAAAATATAATAAAATATAATTTTAAATTTATTATTATTTTTTATGTTGTTACAATTTAAATTTAAATTAATAATAATAAATAACATATATATTATTAATAAATTTGGTTAAAATAAAATAAATTTATTTAATCATAAAGGTGATAAAAAAAATAAAAGAAAAAGAATAAAAGGATAATTTTACTTTTTTTTAATTTGAAAACTTGTTATTTTATTATAGGTTACAGAGATTTTTTTTTTAAACAAAATTAAAATTGAAAGACTTTATGATAACAAAATAAAATTGAGTAATTAAAATAAAATAATTACATAAATCGAGAGATGATTAGTGTAATTTACTCACTTTTTTAGATATAAATATATTACTTTTCTTTATTTATAAAAAATGTTATTCATATTTTTCACTAAAAGAATATTGTATTTATGATTTTTTTCACTTAAAAATAATTTATTATAAATTTAAAATATAAAATATATAATATGAGTTAACTATTAAATATAAATTTTATATATTTATATTTTAAATTATAATATATTAAGTTTAGATAATAATTTCTCCAATGATCGAATGCATCCGACAATCCCTCATCCGTTCAACTCATCTTGCGGCAATGAGCACTGCAGTGGTTGTACTTGCTCCATATAGCTACCGTTCATTGTGAATCACTGCTGGTAGCTACGGTCAGCTTTCGATCTCGAAATCTTGACTACCACCACTCGATTTCTTTGTAGCAAGTGAAGCTACTTCTACGTACGTGGTGTTGATTGGAGGTGGAAGTGGAAGAGTGTATTCTCAATTTTGATTAGCCATTTAGCTAAACAATTCAGACAAATGTCGTGTTTATCGTTGACGCTAAGCACGCATGTGAGGCAAGCAGGGTGGGCCGTGTTTCGCCTTGAACGACATTGATCCTTCTCTGGCCTAGATTATCAATATGATAAGAAAATGAGAGAGTGCAGTTCAACATATATTATTTTGTTCATTAAGCTTTTATTGAATAAATGAAAAAACACTTAATCTAACAAACATCTTAATAATTAAAATTTGTAAATTAAATTGGAGAGTGGGATCAGTTCTAGACTTTTAATTGGAGGAATATGATAATCTTTATGCAAAAATAAATAATTTTTTTTTATCTAAAAAAATAGAATTCTCTAAACATGAATGTTATACTCTCTTTAAATTTGAGATTTGGAGTCACTGATTTATGTCTTTAATTTAACCTAATTTAATAAAAAGGAATTTATTACCGAAATTGAAATGACACCCAATAAGACGCACTGTTGGACAACTCACTGTTAATTTGTATTACATTATTAAGTAGAGATAATATTTAATTATCATACTGACGTAAAGAGTTTAACTGAGTGGAACAAAGCCATCCATCCAATTAACCACCACGCTACATGCTCGATGATAACATAAATAGCAATTACAAGGCCGGATTTTAGTCCAATTATTTTTTGTTTCCTTCAATTGTTCTCTTCTCTCATTAAATTAATGTATATGAAATCTTGCATTGCCAAGTCTCTATTAGACTATCACATTTCCCTAGTCATAGTAAACAGAAAAAATAAAACCCAAGTGGGGTTTTTGTGAAATTGAAACCCAGCAACGTTACAAATAAAACTCTTACCACTGGGAAAAACTTCCCTAAAATTACCAAGAAATTCAATGATAATTTGTGTTTTTGCTTCCTCATCCTTGTGATTATAGATATGGAGGGGGAAGAAAAGGCTATAAAAAGAAGATGGAAATATCCATAATCACCATTTCAGCTTCATTAGTTACTTGTTAAGGCAAATGAAAGAAATGTATATACGAACTTTTTTGTTATGGGCTCTACTAGAAAAGTGTGGAAGTGTGGCGGGTAAGAGTTCTCAAAGATAAAATAATATTCTATTGATTAAATAAAATAAAATATTTTTATTTTAAAAAATTATTATTTTAAAATTTAATTTAATTTTAAAAAAATTAAATATTAAAAAAAGTCCTCTCTCTTTAAATTTTGTTTAAAAAAAAAATCTAAATATTGAAATGAGTCTAAATTACATTGATCCTAACTAATTTTAGTTTCTATTTAATTTTGGTTCGATTCAAAGTAATTTCAATTCTGATTTTGACTGTCACAATTCCAATGCTATCTTGAATCGACACAGTTTGATTTGATTCCAATTTCGCCTTGGTTTTTTTTTCTGAACTTTAATACAATGATAATAATTGAGAATTATTTAGTTAAAAAAATTGAATGAATGATTTTTTATTTCTTTTTAATGATTGAAAACTTATAAAAGAAATGCAAAATAATAAAATACAAAAAAGATAAAATTTTTTAATTATGAATTTATGTATTTTTATTATTATCATTATTGTCACGACCCAACCTATGGGCCGGACCGGCACTAGGACCTGGGCCAGCCTAAAGCCCCCGAGGCCCGTAGTAAGCCTAACTGTTCATTAACCCAACTCTAAGGCCCATTTGGGCCCAATTTCAAGAAATCAAACAGACAGAGTCCGACCATAAAATGGACTTTCCAACGGGGAGTTTTCGACTCACCCGACCTGTAAACATAATAAATACTCAATTGGGGAGCTCAGCTCACCCTCCACATACTCATATCCTCATAAAAATAAATGGAGCTCAGCTCCCTCATCCAATCCATCAAACATACATATCATTATACGTTTACAGGTCCAACATGATAATAATATTACAGACCATAATCAAATAAATACTTCTAACACATGCGGAAATTCTAGGAGTAAATAAAATTACACAAATATTGATAAACAACCTGCGAAGGAGAAAAGTAGGTTAACCAAAAATAAAATCCTCCTGTAGCCTGAAAAAAATATTAAACAGGAGTGAGCATTCGACTCAGAGAGTAAAATATCAATTTTAACCATAATCTCTATAACTATCTAAAACTAATGCACCCTGTAGAGTGAAATGCAACATCAACATCATTTTCACATCATAACATCAAAAAGGTAATTTGGAGCACTCACGCACCCTGTAACATCAATCATAATATATGGGAGTTGATCCCCTATACAGCTCTCTTAAATCCAACTTTGGTGCGTGAAGAACTCATTTCGGACTTCCACTTAATAACCAAATCGAGGGTCCCTGAAGAACTCAAGCCGTGACTACCCCTCGAAGGATCGGGTCAATGAAGAACTCAAGCCGTGACTACCCGTCCTATCCATAGTCCACACCACATCACACGCACGCGCGCGACGCTGCTGCTCCAAATTACCTTAACAACATTCATGGCACTTTAACAGTTATCAATGCAACATAAATCGTGCCTAGAGTTTAACTACATAATTATATGCATATAAGTGATGCATGGGCATGCTGACATATAATAATATCGAAATTACAATTAAAATTAATATTTTACTCACAGACTTGTGGCAATCATTGTGGCCGGGCGAAGGAAGAAGGTCATCGGCTCACTGACAATTATATTACAATTATTTAATACATATGACTCAATACAAATCTAGAAAAGACCCAATTCGTCCTAAGTCGTGCCGATAATCGGGCAGAGTCTACCATATACCTAGGACCTACACAACCTGCAAAAGTGCTCAAAACACAAGTCTATATCCACAATCCATATATCCACAACTCAATCACATCACACAGCGCCTCATGGGCACATCAAATCAATCAATCATCACAATATGTAAAATATCAATTTAGTCCTTATAATTAATCATTTTTGCAAAATCGCTCAAATAAGCTCTAAAAATTATAAAACTCGCATGGTCCTTAGAAATATTACTAAGCTATTGCAAAAAGAATCGTAATTTTCTAAGCTACCACGAATATTTTATGGATTTTTAATCCTATTTAAGCACTAGAAAATTACGAAAAAGCAAGGTTCGGGTTTACCTTTGCCGATTCCGACTTCGGGAACGCGCTCGGGATGCCTGACAATGGTGGGGTAGCCAAAACCTCGATCCAATTCGGAGACTTTTCCGGTAGCTGGTCTGTTTGGAAATTCTGCATCCAGGACAAGCTCGAATTTCCGCGAATTGAGGATACCTACACGAAGCCCAATAATAATATATAAAAAATCAGGGGTGTTACATTCTTCCCCCCTTACAGAAAATTCGTCCTCGAATTTTACACAAGGCAGAATAAAGCACATGATTATACATTGAACAGATAAGGGTACTTGCTACGCATATCCCGTTCTAACTCCCAGGTGCCCTCTTCCACTGACTGACTCCTCCACAAAACCTTAACCATAGGGATCTGTTTTGATCTCAGCTGTCTCACTTGGTAGTCCACTATGGCTACAGGCTGCTCCTCAAATGTCAAGTTCTCTTTTAGCTCTATCACATCCGGCTGCAGTACATGAGAAGGATCGGGAATGTATTTCCTGAGCATGGAGATGTGAAACACGGGATGAACGTGAGAGAGGTTGGGTGGTAGCTCCAACCGGTAGGCAACTGCTCCAACTCTATCAGTAACCTCAAAAGGTCCAATATACCGAGGTGCCAACTTGCCCTTCTTTCCAAATCTCATGACTCCCTTCATTGGAGAAACCTTTAGGAATACATAGTCGCCCACTGCAAACTCCAAATCCCTCCGTCTGGGGTCTGCATAACTCTTCTGCCTACTGAAAGCTGTTTTCAGTCGTTCCCTGATTAAAGGAACTATCTTTGAAGTGTACTGCACTAGGTTTACATCATGCACCTTCGCTTCCCCCATTTCTGTCCAACACAGAGGAGACTTACACTTTCTTCCATATAGTGCCTCATAGGGTGCCATTCCTATGCTGGAGTGATAACTGTTGTTGTAGACAAACTCCACCAAAGCTAGCTGATCATCCCATTGACCTCCAAAATCCAAAAAACTCATGCGAAGCATGTCTTCCAGTGTTTCGATTGTCTTTTCGGACTGTCCGTCTGTCTGAGGGTGGAAAGCCGTACTAAAGTTCAACTGTGTGCCAAGTGCCTCTTGCAACTTTCTCCAAAACCGAGAAGTGAACTGGGGCCCTCTGTCAGATATTATGGAAGCCGAAACTCCATGCAATCTGACTATTTCTCGAATGTAGAGCCGGGCATACTGTGCCACAGAGTATGTAGTCTTTACAGGTAAGAAGTGAGCTGATTTGGTCAAGCTGTCTACAATTACCCATATCGAATCATATCCTCACGTGGTACGAGGCAACCCAGTCACAAAATCCATAGTGATCATTTCCCACTTCCATTCTGGGATAGGGAGCTCTTGCAGCTTCCCTGACGGTCTCTAGTGTTCAAACTTCACCTTCTGACAAGTCAAGCACTTGGACACAAAGTCTGCTATGTCTCTCTTCATGCCATTCCACCAATAGCTATCTTTCACATCATGGTACATCTTGGTGGAACCTGGGTGGACACTGTCCAGTATGTAGTGTGCCTCTCGCATGATTTCATTCCTGAGGTTGTCCACATCGGACACACATATCCTAGAACCTTGCACTAGGGCGCCATCATTGGCAAATCCGAACTCACCACCTTCTGCTATCTGTACTCTTTCTATAATCTTCATCAATTGTTGGTCTCTGTGGTGGGAAACTCTAACTCTGTCCCTCAAGTCTGGCCTCACTGAACAGTGAGCCAACAATACCCCGTCATTTGAAAGATCTAGGATTAATCCTTGATCCATCAACTCATGTACCTCTGAATCAACGATCTCTTCTCTGCTGAAATGTGCGCCAAACTGCCAGAAGATTTTCTGCTTAAAGCATCTGCTACTACATTGGCCTTCCCAGGGTGGTACTGGATGGGGCAATCATAGTCTTCCAGAAGCTCCATCCATCTCCTCTGTCTCAAGTTTAAATCCCTCTGTTGGAAGATGTACTTCAAACTCTTATGGTCGGTGTATATCTCGCACACTTCACCATACAGGTAGTGTCTCCAGATTTTTAGTGCAAAGACTACAGCCGCCATTTCCAAATCATGGGTGGGATAGTTCTGCTCATGCCTCTTCAGTTGCCTTGAAGCATAAGCCACTACTTTTCCATTCCGCATCAAAACACACACTAGGCCAACTCTGGGCGTTACGATTACACAGTGTATCCTTCACCGCTCATAGGTAGTGTTAACACAGGGGCAGTGGTTAGACACTCCTTATCCTCATCATTATAACTGACTCTATCGAGCTCTCTTCCTGTCCTTTGCATCTTATCCACTTCCCTTTTCCTATTTTTGGTATTGTTGGTATCATTTCAACCTGCTGTACTTATTCCTTAATTTTAGTCTTATCTCATCCTTACACCTTTTCCTTCAAAGATGTCTATCCCATCATCAACTTTAACTTTCTTTTTATTTCTTAGTCTTATCTTGAATACTAGTTTCATTACTTCAAGAATTCTAACCCTATGATTTACTCCTACCAGCACATTCTTCACCTTATGTAACACTTATAATTACTCATAGAAATTTTTTTTTTCTTGTATCCCCTTTTTTCCAACTTAACTATCAGAACATTATCATTCCCTATCAGCCTTAGTAGGAAATTGCTTATCCTGGATGAATATGAGCCCCATAAACTATAAGTTCCATCTGAACTAACACGGCTGTAGGAAATATGTGTCATGCCTTAATTCCAAACAAGATACTTCACGTGTTCATTCTCCTTAATATAATCATATATACTGCCCATAGCTTTCTAAACTTCAACCTCAAATTACCCATCAGCAACAATTTCATCTATTGAATCTCAACCATAAATAGTACTTCCTCCAGCTCATAGTTTAAAACAGTTGCAAGCCTTAGTAGCTAACTCAATTTAACTCCTGTCATTACTCTGTTCGTCCTTTCATACTTAATACTAGGTATGCACTTACTGTCATTCTCATATCAGGAAATTATGTATGAATTTGTGCCTACTAAACTCTCAATAACTAGGTCTCCTTGACTCAGTTTCTGTTCCTTATATAACCTTCTAGAACCAAAAGCACAAGCTAAACTTGAAAAGAAAGAAAATATCCTCTTATATTCAACTACACCCGATTGTCATATTATAACGTTTCACCTAAGTTTCTTGGTCTTTCTCTCCAAATTTCATCATCTCCTAGCACAATTATGCTCTACCTATAAGGTATCATCTGCATGAACCCTTTACCGTACCATTTTCCTTCTTGACATAATATTTTATAATTTATTAACTTTACTTATACTCGACCTATGATTCATATCTATCATCGTTTTTATTGTGCCCTTAACTTTTGTTGATTCCTGAAAGATTTCTCTCACTAATAAATTCTTCCAACACTAATTCCACCCTTATCTAGGGTCATTAATTTGATCCTTGAACTTTCTAGTGATTTATAACCATCCAGACTTGTCACTTTTCGTTCTAACCCTACTATTGTCCTGTCGTTATTGCTTCACTACAAAGTGATTCTGTTGATCACACTAAAAATGTTTGCCTGACATTCATAACGAACCTCTAACTACCTTCTCACTATCTCAAAAGTCTAACCTAAAACCTATGTGTCATTATCTATCATTCTTTTCCTCTCATCATACCTATTTGATCCCTTAGACTGACTTTTATTCAACTTACTGCTTACTAACTTCTCTTTCTCTACCTATTTAGGTAGTCCGCAATACCATCGCACACCTTCTAACATTTACTCATTATTATTGTATTCCATACCTCCATCACTTTTCTCACTAATGTGGTCCCATTTTGGGTTTTCCATCATTGTCATTCTCCTTGCCAAGAATAACACTTAGCCTATCCTATATCTTAACTTTGTTCCTTTTATTATGCGCTCTTTAGGTTGTCCTTTCATTTATTTCCTTTATCTTACCCAAAATAGAACTTGACTATTCTATCCTGGTTCCATTCTTCTTCCTAACATAATAGTTGTACTTGCTAACTATATCTTTGAGTCTCTATCGCGTTATCATATGTCCATGCTACTCAGTTTGGTCCTTTGACCACTCTAGCTAGTACTTCCACTAGCATTTAGATTATATTGCATCGCAATCAATTGCCCAAACTTTCATTCTGCACTTTCTTTATCCATTGGCCTTCATGATTTATCTTCGCTAATTTATTACTCTTAACACTATTATAATTAGATTATACTATTGTTTTGAATAATTTGAAATTAGAAAGGAACTCAACAAATTACTGATCGTACTTTTATTGTATGATCTCTATTCTTATCCTTTAGCTTACATAATACCCTTACTACCTCGAGAACTGATTCTGCAGTAATTTTATTTATTATTATTATTATTATTATTATTATTATTATTATTATTATTATTATTATTATTATTATTATTATTATTATTTTCCATGTTTACTCAATTCCAAAACTTAAGATTTCGGGCACCCAAACCCGTCATCCAATTCAAAGGATTTACATCCATCGTGATCTGATTATATATGATTCCTATAATGGAACTTGTATCCTCTCCAGGATACCCGAGCCAACTACTCTCTACCACACTCTACAGTCCCATCTGGGACACTATTCCATAAGTCATCATTATCAGTAATAACCTTCGATCCATTACGAAAGATAGGACTATATCCTAACTTGTCGCAACAAAGGTACTACATCTACCACCTTGCCGAACCATGTCAAGTTAATGACTCTTTTATCATATCATAGCTCTATAAATCATCAATTCATAGTTTCGACCTTCTCTAGGTAGTAGAGTTGTACTTTATTCCATACTGATACACACAAGGTATACTATTCTCACTCTATAAGTGTCACCTTTACTTTGCAACTAGTCCGAAACCTCTAGTCGATGGCAACTCTTGATGTAACTCTAGCTCATCTTGGGAGTAATCGAGTCAACGACTCTAGTTATCACCCAACCGTGACCTTTCAATATGGTAACTCTAGACTGTTTGCCAGGAGTTCCCAACTCCTCTGCAAATATAGAACTCTGCTACGGCATAAGCGTACCAAAGCGAAGCCATCTCAAACACCCTCATTATGGAGCACCACGGGGATGCACGCACTCTACACAATAATCTCATGTCGATGCTGTGTAATCGTAGCTTACAGAGCGGACATCGAGAACATTGTATAGTTACTACGATACGTCTGTCGGACTAGGTCTCCTAATTTCTTATCTCTCCGAATCTTCTATTATCACAAACTTATTACAGCGGGGTCATCTACCGATGTTGCCCGAAGAGTGGTATCCTCATCCTTATCTAGGCAATTTGTACTTTTAAGACTCACTTTTATGTACTCGTGCCTTACACGAAATGGGCACACCATTTAAACCCATACTGACAAAAATATAACATTTCTTGGAGTATGTATCCTCACGATAGACCTCACATGTCTACTAACTCTATTTCACATTTCTGTGTACTCCACGAAAATCAAGACACTAACTGAGGTAATCTTATATTTCCCGAGGTATAACGTAGAATCTAGAAACAAAGAATTACAGGAAAAGACGAAACAGAATCCTATACTCCGCATGTGACTCCTAGTAGACTCTTCCCAACACTTAGATGATTTTTCCCTATGAATCTGGAGCCTAAGCTCTGATACCACATTTGTCACGACCCAACCTATGGGCCGGACCGGCACTAGGACCTGGGCCAGCCTAAAGCCCCCGAGGCCCGTAGTAAGCCTAACTGTTCATTAACCCAACTCTAAGGCCCATTTGGGCCCAATTTCAAGAAATCAAACGGACAGAGTCCGACCATAAAATGGACTTTCCAACGGGGAGTTTTCGACTCACCCGACCTGTAAACATAATAAATACTCAATTGGGGAGCTCAGCTCACCCTCCACATACTCATATCCTCATAAAAATAAATGGAGCTCAGCTCCCTCATCCAATCCATCAAACATACATATCATTATACGTTTACAGGTCCAACATGATAATAATATTACAGACCATAATCAAATAAATACTTCTAACACATGCGGAAATTCTAGGAGTAAATAAAATTACACAAATATTGATAAACAACCTGCGAAGGAGAAAAGCAGGTTAACCAAAAATAAAATCCTCCTGTAGCCTGAAAAAAATATTAAACAGGAGTGAGCGTTCGACTCAGAGAGTAAAATATCAATTTTAACCATAATCTCTATAACTATCTAAAACTAATGCACCCTGTAGAGTGAAATGCAACATCAACATCATTTTCACATCATAACATCAAAAAGGTAATTTGGAGCACTCACGCACCCTGTAACATCAATCATAATATATGGGAGCTGATCCTATCTGACTCTCTTAAATCCAACTTTGGTGCCGTGAAGAACTCATTTCGGACTTCCACTTAATAACCAAATCGAGGGTCCCGAAGAACTCAAGCCGTGACTACCCCTCGAAGGATCGGGTCGATGAAGAACTCTGCCGTGACTACCCGTCCTATCCATAGTCCACACCACATCACACGCACGCCAACGCACGCTGCTGCTCCAAATTATCGCAACAACATTCATGGCACTTTATGATTATCAATGCAACATAAATCGTGCCTAGAGTTTAACTACATAATTATATGCATATAAGTGATGCATGGGCATCTTGACATATAATAATATCGAAATTACAATTAAAATTAATATTTTACTCACGGACTTGTGGCAATCACTTTGTGGTGGTAGGCGAAGGAAGAAGGTCATCCGGCTCACGACAATTATATTACAATTATTTAATACAAATGACTCAAAACAAATCAAGAAAAGACCCAATACGTCCTAAGTCGTGTAGAAAATCGCAGAGTCTCCCTTATACCTAGGACCTACCCAACTGCAAAAGGGCTCAAAACACACTTCTATATCCACAATCCATATATCCACAACTCAATCACATCACACAGCCCCTCCTAGGCCCATCAAATCAATCATTCATCACAATATGTAAAATTTCAATTTAGTCCTTATAATTAATCATTTTTGCAAAAACTGCTCAAATAAGCTCTAAAAATTATAAAACTCTGCCCCGCGGTCCTTAGAAATATTACTAAGCTATTGCAAAAAGAATCGTAATTTTCTAAGCTACCACGAATATTTTATGGATTTTTAATCCTATTTAAGCACTAGAAAATTACAAAAAAGCAAGGTTCGAGTTTACCTTTGCCGATTCCGACTTCGGGAACGCGCTCGGGATGCCTGACAATGGTGGGGTAGCCAAAACCTCGATCCAATTCGGAGACTTTTCCTAGGTAGGTCTGTTCGGCGGAAATTCACAGATTCGGACAACTGTCGAATTTCCGCGAATTGAGGATACCTACACGAAGCCCAATAATAATATATAAAAAATCAGGGGTGTTACAATTATTATCTCAATTTTTTATTTATTTAATTATTAAATATATTTATTTATATATATAAAGCAAAAATATTTTTTTATAGTATTACTGTAGACATATTTTTTTAGTGTTATTAAACGATACTTACCATATAAAAATTGTTATGCTTTATAATGATAGTAGTTATTATCTTTATACTAAATATTTAATTCTCATTTTGATTTCATTATAAGTATTTTTATTATTATTGATATTATTATTTAATTTTTCATAATATTATCATTTTAATTTTTATAAACTAAAATGAAATATATTTCGTATATAAAGAATATAATTATAATGTCACGACCCAACCTATGGGCCAGCCTAAAGCCCCCGAGGCCCGTAGTAAGCCTAACTGTTCATTAACCCAACTCTAAGGCCCATTTGGGCCCAATATCAAGAAAACAAACGGACAGAGTCCGGCCATAAAATGGACTTCCCAACGGGGAGTTTTCGACTCACCCGACCTGTAAACATAATAAATACTCAATTGGGGAGCTCAGCTCACCCTCCACATACTCATATCCTCATAAAAATAAATAGGAGCTCAGCTCTCTCATCCAATCCATCAAACATGCATATCATTATACGTTTACAGGTCCAACATGATAATAATATTACAGACCATAATCAAATAAATACTTCTAACACATGCGGAAATTCTAGGAGTAAATAAAATTACACAAATATTGATAAACAACCTGCGAAGGAGAAAAGCAGATTAACCAAAATAAAATCCTCCTGTAGCCTGAAAAAAATATTGAACAGGAGTGAGCGTTTGACTCAGAGAGTAAAATATCAATTTTAACCATAATCTCTATAACTATCTAAAACTAATGCACCCAGTAAAGTGAAATGCAACATCAACATCATTTTCACATCATAACATCAAAAAGGTAATTTGGAGCACTCACGCACCCTGTAGCATCAATCATAACATATGGGAGCTGATCCCTATCTGACTCTCTTAAATCCAACTGGTGCCGAAGAACTAAAGCAGAACTTTCGCTTAATAAACAAAATCGAGGTCCAATGAAGAACTCAAGCCGTGTCTACCCCTCGAAGTATCGGGTCCCAGCGAAGAACTCAAGCCGTGACTACCCGTCCTATCCATAGTCCACACCACATCACACGCACGCCAACGCACGCTCACTGCTCCAAATTACCATAACAACATCCATGGCACTTTATGCTTATCAATGCAACATAAATCGTGCCTAGAGTTTAACTACATAAATATATGCATATAAGTGATGCATGGCGGTGAACATATAATAATATCGAAATTACAATTAAAATTAATATTTTACTCACAGACTTGACGACAATCATCGTGGCGGTGAGCGGAAGAAAGGTCAGCTCGGTGACAATTTTATTACAATCATTTAATAAATTTGACTCAATACAAACAAAGAAAAAGACTAATACGTCCTAAGTCGTGTCGAAAATCCGGCAGAATCTCCCCTATACCTAGGACCTACCCAACCTGCAAAATGGCTCAAAACACACTTCTATATTTACAATCCATATATCCACAGCTCAATCATATCACACAACGCCTCCTGGGCCCATCAAATCAATCATCCATCACAGTATGTAATATTTCAATTTAGTCCTTATAATTGATCATTTTTGCAAAAACTGCACAAATAAGCTCTAAAAATTCTAAAACTTTGCCCCGCGGTCCTTAGCAATATTACTAGGCTATTGCAAAAAGAATCATAATTTTCTAAGCTACCACGAATATTTTATGGATTTTTAATCCTATTTAAGCACTAGAAAATTACGAAAAAGCAAGGTTCGGGTTTACCTTTGCCAATTCCGACTTAGGGAACGCGCTCGGGACGTCTGATAATGGGGGGCTAGCCAAAACCTCGGTCCAATTCGGAGACTTTTCCAGTGCAGTGCATGCTGTAGGAATTTATGAACTGGTCAACTGTCGAATTTCCGCGAATCGAGGATACCTACACGAAGCCCATAACACGGGGGTTAGTACATAAATTTTTCAGAATTTTCTAAACTCATTAAAGGCTCGGAAAAACACTGCGAAGTTCCGTGGGACCCACCGAAAAATGGTGTCGGAAAAATTTGAAATTTATGTCGCCGCGAAGCTCTCGACGAGTGGAGCGTGCTATTACCCTCGGTTTTCTCGTGGGATTCACGATTTTTGAGAAATCTAGCCCAAAAGTCGAAATGGGTTAAAATCTTCCCGAGCAAAAATCGGACAAACCGCTCGATGGATTTCGGCGTTCTTGGTGTCTATGGAAAGCTCTCGCCGAGTAGATGATTTTAGACACAAGATCCGGTCCAATTGGTGGCCGGATCGGCCGGATTTTGGCCGGAGAAGCCGAAACGCAGCGAGGAGAATTCGCGCGGTTTCGCCGTTCGGGCGTGGCCGGGCTGGGGATGGCGGTGGTGGCGGCCGATCTGCTGGCAGTGGAGGTGGTGGCCGGCGTGGGGAGGGAGGAGAGATAAAAGAGAGAGAGAAGGGGAGAGGGAACGACGCGCGCGGGGAAGAAAAAAAGAAAGGGAGCCGGTCCGATTCGACCGGTTCGATCCGGTCCGGTTCGATTTGAAATACAAAATTTTAAATTTTTACTCTGCCTCGGGACCGAAAACGAGGTCCATAAATTCCGAAAAAATTTCAGAAAACTCAGAAAAATACGTAGACTCCAAATATATTTTTAGTTTTGTCACGTGGTCTTTAAATTAATTTCTAAAAATTATCAAAGTTTATATTTTCGGAAAATCGAACCCGATTTTTAAAATTCGAAAAAATCTCAAAAAAATTCCTAAAATTAAAAAAAAATTAAAATACCAAAAATGCTCATAAAATTTAAAATTTTGGGGTGTTATATTCTTCCCCCCTTACAGAAAATTCGTCCTCGAATTTTACACAAGGCAGAATAAAGCACATGATTATACATTGAACAGATAAGGGTACTTGCTACGCATGTCCCGTTCTGACTCCCAGGTGCACTCCTCCACTGACTGACTCCACAAAACCTTAACCATAGGGATTTGTTTGGATCTCAGCTGTCTCACTTGGTAGTCCACTATGGCTACAGGCTGCTCCTCAAATGTCAAGTTCTCCTTTAGCTCTATCACATCCGGCTGCAGTACATGAGAAGGATCGGAAATGTATTTCCTGAGCATGGAGATGTGAAACACGGGATGAACGTGAGAGAGGTTGGGTGGTAGCTCCAACCCAGAGGCAATCGCTCCAACTCTATCAAGAACCTCAAAAGGTCCAATATACCGAGGTGCCAACTTGCCCTTCTTTCCAAATCTCATGACTCCTTCATTGGAGAAACCTTTAGGAATACATAGTCGCCATCGCAAACTCCACATCCCTCCGTCTGGGGAGTGCATAACTCTTACGCCATCTTGAAAGCCGCCCTCGCCGCTCGATTAAAGGAACTACCTCTGAAGTGTACTGCACTAGGTCTACATCATGCACCTTCGCTTCCCCCATTTCTGTCCAACACAGAGGAGACCTACACTTTCTTCCATATAATGCCTCATAGGGTGCCATCCCTATCCGGAGTGGTAATCGTTGTTGTAGGCAAACTCCACCAAAGCTAGCTGCTCATCCCATTGACCTCCAAAATCCAAGACACTCATGCGAAGCATGTCTTCCAGTGTTTGGATTGTCCTTTCGCATCGCTAAATGTCTGCGAGGGTGGAAAGCCGCATGAAGTTCAGCGTGTGCCAAGTGCCTCCCGCAACTTTCTCCAAAACCGAGAAGTGAACTAGGGCCCTCTGTCGGATATTATGGGCGGAACTCCATGCAATCTGACTATTTCTCGAATGTAGAGCCGGGCATACTGTGCCACAGAGTATGTAGTCTTTACAGGTAAGAAGTGAGCTGATTTGGTTAAGCGGTCTACAATTACCCATATCGAATCATATCCTCGCGTGGTACGAGGCAACCCAGTCACAAAATCCATAGTGATCATTTCCCACTTCCATTCTGGGATAGGGAGCTCTTGCAGCTTCCCTGACGGTCTCTGGTGTTTAAACTTTACCTTCTGACAAGTCAAGCACTTGGACACAAAGTCTGCTATGTCTCTCTTCATGCCATTCCACCAATAGCTATCTTTTACATCATGGTACATCTTGGTGGAACCTGGGTGGACACTGTACAGTGTGTAGTGTGCCTCTAGCATGATTTCATTCCTGAGGTTGTCCACATCGGGCACACATATCCTAGAACCTTACACTAAGGCGCCATCATTGGCAAATCCAAACTCACCACCTTCACCTTGCTGTACTCTTTCTATAATCTTCATCAATTGTTGGTCTCTGTGCTGGGAAACTCTAACTCTGTCCCTCAAGTCTGGCCTCACTGAAAAGTGAGCCAACAATACCGCCTCATCTGAAAGATCTAGGATTAAACCTTGATCCATCAACTCATGTACCTCCTGAATCAATGGTCTCTTCTCTACTGAAATGTGCGCCAAACTGCCAAAAGATTTTCTGCTCAAGGCATCTGCTACAACATTGGCCTTCCCAGGGTGGTACTGGATGGTGCAATCATAGTCTTTCGGAAGCTCAATCCATCTCCTCTGTCTCAAGTTTAAATCCCTCTGCTGGAAGATGTACTTCAAACTCTTGTGGTCGGTGTATATCTTGCACACTTCACCATACAGGAAGTGTCTCCAGATCTTTAGTGCAAAGATTACAGCCGCCATTTCCAAATCATGGGTGGGGTAGTTCTGCTCATGCCTCTTCAGCTGCCTTGAAGCATAAGCCACTACCTTTCCATTCTACATCAAAACACACCCTAGGCCAACTCTGGAGGCGTCACAATACACGGTGTATCCTTCACCACTCACAGGTAGTGTCAACACAGGGGCAGTGGTTAGACACTCCTTAAGCTTCTGGAAACTCACCTCACAGTCATCTGTCCAAATGAATGGAACATTCTTCCTGGTCAACTTAGTTAGGGGAGCCACTATCCTGGAGAAATCTTGTACAAAACGCCTATAGTAGCGAGCTAAACCCAAAAAACTTCACACCTCAGTGACTGTTGTAGGCCTAAGCCAATCAGTTACAGCTTCAATTTTCTTGGGATCCACTTGAATGCCGTCACTAGAAACCACGTGTCCCAAGAATGAGATGCTTTCTAGCCAAAATTCACATTTTGAAAATTTGGCATATAGCTGGTGCTCCCTCAAAGTCTGCAACACCATTCTCAAGTGCCACACGTGTTCTTCCTCGGTCCGAGAGTACACCAAAATGTCATCTATGAATACGATGACAAAACGGTCCAAAAATGGCTTGAACACCCTGTTCATCAAGTCCATGAAGGTCTTTGGTGCATTAGTGAGTCCAAAAGACATCACCAAGAACTCATAATGACCATATCTTGTCACGAAGCCGTTTTGGACACGTCCTCATTCCCGATTCTCAAGCGATGGTAGCCCGATCGCAGGTCTATCTTGGAAAAGAATCTAGCTCCTTGGAGCTGATCAAACAAATCATCGATCCGAGGAAGTGGATACTTGTTCTTCACAGTCACCTTGTTCAGCTGTTTGTAGTCGATACACAACCTCAATGACCCATCCTTCTTTCTCACAAATAGAACAGGAGCGCCCCAAGGTGAAGTGCTCGGACATATAAAACCTTTGTCCAGCAGCTCCTGTAGTTGCTCCTTTAACTCTTTCAATTCTGCTGGGGCCATCCTGTAAGGTGGCATTGATATGGGGTTTGTACCCGGAACAACATCAATGCAGAACTCTATTCCCCTTTCTGGTGGCAACCCTGGAAGCTCCTCTGGGAAGACATCCATAAATTCTCTGACAACAGGAACATTTTCCATGCTGACACCTTCTACAGATGTATCTCTCACCAATGCCAAATACCCTTGGCATCCACGCCTCAACATTTTTCTAGCACTAATTGCTGACACCAAATTATATGGAGCCACGCTCCTGTCACCATCAAAGTTAAACTCTTTCACACCAGGTATGTGGAAATACACCTTTTTGTTCCTGCAGTCTAAAGTGGCATAGTGAGTCGACAACCAATCCATCCCCAGGATTACATCAAAATCTATTACTGGTAGAGGAACCAAGTCTGCTGGGAGGATCTTTCCATTCACTACCACTGGGCTACCCGGAAAAACCATATCTACATCTATGTTGTCGCTAAGTGGGGTAGCTACTGACAAAGGGCACTCTAAAGTTGTAGGGTTTCTACCCAACCTCATGGCAAACACAGGGGAGACAAATGAGTGCGTAGCACCCGGATCTATCAAAACACGAGCCTCATAAGAATGCACTGGAAGAATACACGCCACAATCGCATTTGAAGCTTGAGCATCCCGGTGGGTCGTGGTGAAAACCCGAGCTTGACCCTACCCCGAGTGGCGTAACCACGATCGACTTCTACCTCTGACCGCCTCCAAATCCACGCCCCTTGTCCTCGGCCTGTTGCCATCGAATCGATCACTGCCATGTTGGAAGTACCGGATACAATCGGCGAGGAACATTCGCAAGTAACCTCGTGACCCCATCTGTGGCTCACTTAAAACGGGGCATTCTCTAGCAAAGTGTACTGGTTTGCCACACATGAAGCTTACTCCTTATTTCATCATACATGGTCATGAATGTCCTCTTCCACAATGTGCACAAGGTGCCAAGGAGGATCCTGAACTGGACCTAACTATCAGACTTCGAATCGTGACCACTGCTGGATCCGTACCCTGGTCTGAATCCTCGAGGTTTGTGTCTAAAACCACTCTTCTTGTTCCTACTTCTTCCTCTGTAATTACTCTGGCCACCACTGTCCGGAGTACCCATGGAAGGGACACCTGAGGAACCCTCTGCTCTGTTTTTCTTGGCTCTCCCGCTGTCATCCGCAGCATAGCTAATCTCTATCTGTCTAGCTCGATCAACTACCACGTCAAAAGACTGATCAGACATCATGGCTAGGTTCGCATACCTCCTGTCAAGCCCCCTTAGGAATCTCTTCACCTTCATAGTTTCTGTAGCTACTGCTGCAGGGGCATATCTGCTCAATTCCAGAAATTCTGTAGCATATTCATCTACAGACCTGCCATTCTGTCTTAAGGCCTCAAAGGCCCACTGCTTCTGATCTCTGAAGCTTTCTGGCACAAACCGATTGATAAAAAGTTCCACAAACTGAGCCCATGTCAAACCCTCCATCCGGGGTAACACGTAGTCATTCATCCATTGTCTAGGCATAGGCCCCATGACATGCTGCATACACTCTATCAGTCTTCTATCAGTCAACTGTAATTCTGTTCCTGCCTGTCTGCAGGAATCCAAAAATCGATATGCATCGTCTGACACATCATAAGTACCAGGCACCAACTTCTTGAAATTTATGATCTGTTTGTAAGATTCCTCTCTTGGTGCGGTGGACTGCTGCTGCTGTGGAGGGTGGACCATATACTGCGCCATCATATCAATGGTCCTCTGCAACCCAGCTAGAGTAGCTGCCATGGGGTCCATGGGACCCTGTGCCATAAAGGACTGATCCTGTACTGGGGGTGGCTACTCCTCTACTTGAGCAGCTCTAGGCCTCCTACCCCGCCTCCTCGGGGCAGGCGCCTCATCCTGTGCCGACACCTCGTCGGGCACATCTGGTTCTGGTGCAGTGGCAGCTCTCCTGCTTCTACGCATTTTCCTGAAATTCAGCAGCATTAGCCCACAAAAATTCAAAACTGCTCATTACACAGCTCTGTAGACTCATATTTATACATAAAATATGGAGCAGAAACTAGAAGCAAAGATGACAATGCAAGACGAATGTGGACCCTATATTTCCGCATGTGACTCCTAGTAGACTCTTCCCAACAATTTAGACAACATTCCCTAAGAATCTGGAGCCTAAGCTCTGATACCACATTTGTCACGACCCAACCTATGGGCCGGATCGGCACTAGGACCTGGGCCAGCCTAAAGCCCCCGAGGCCCGTAGTAAGCCTAACTGTTCATTAACCCAACTCTAAGGCCCATTTGGGCCCAATATCAAGAAAACAAACGGACAGAGTCCGGCCATAAAATGGACTTCCCAACGGGGAGTTTTCGACTCACCCGACCTGTAAACATAATAAATACTCAATTGGGGAGCTCAGCTCACCCTCCACATACTCATATCCTCATAAAAATAAATGGGAGCTCAGCTCCCTCATCCAATCCATCAAACATGCATATCATTATACGTTTACAGGTCCAACATGATAATAATATTACAGACCATAATCAAATAAATACTTCTAACACATGCAGAAATTCTAGGAGTAAATAAAATTACACAAATATTGATAAACAACCTGCGAAGGAGAAAAGCAGGTTAACCAAAATAAAATCCTCCTGTAGCCTGAAAAAAAATATTGAACAGGAGTGAGCGTTCGACTCAGAGAGTAAAATATCAATTTTAACCATAATCTCTATAACTATCTAAAACTAATGCACCCTATAAAGTGAAATGCAACATCGACATCATTTTCACATCATAACATCAAAAAGGTAATTTGGAGCACTCACGCACCCTGTAGCATCAATCATAACATATGGGAGCTGATCCCCTATACAGCTCTCTTAAATCCAACCTAGTGCCAGCAAAGAACTAAAGCCGGACTTTCGCTTAATAAACCAAATCGAGGGTCCCAGCGAAGAACTCAAGCCGTGACTACCCCTCGAAGGATCGGGTCCCAGCGAAGAACTCAAGCCGTGACTACCCGTCCTATCCATAGTCCACACCACATCACACGCACGCCAACGCACGCACACTGCTCCAAATTACCACAACAACATCCATGGCACTTTAACAGTTATCAATGCAACATAAATCGTGCCTAGAGTTTAACTACATAAATATATGCATATAAGTGATGCATGGGCAGGCTGAACATATAATAATATCGAAATTACAATTAAAATTAATATTTTACTCACAGACTTGACGACAATCACTGTGGTGGCTGGGCGGAGGAAGAAGGTTGTCCCGGCTCACCTGACAATTTTATTACAATCATTTAATAAATTTGACTCAATACAAACAAAGAAAAAGACCAATACGTCCTAAGTCGTGCCGAAAATCCAGCAGAGTCTCCCCTATACCTAGGACCTACCCAACCTGCAAAATGGCTCAAAACACACTTCTATATTTACAATCCATATATCCACAGCTCAATCATATCACACAGCCCCTCCTGGGCCCATCAAATCAATCATCCATCACAGTATGCAATATTTCAATTTAGTCCTTATAATTGACCATTTTTGCAAAAACTGCCCAAATAAGCTCTAAAAATTCTAAAACTTTGCCCCGCGGTCCTTAGCAATATTACTAGGCTATTGCAAAAAGAATCATAATTTTCTAAGCTATCACGAATATTTTATGGATTTTTAATCCTATTTAAGCACTAGAAAATTACGAAAAAGTAAGGTTCGGGTTTACCTTTGCCAATTCCGACTTCGGGAACGCGCTCGGGATGTCTGACAATGGGGGGCTAGCCAAAACCTCGGTTCAATTCGGAGACTTTTCTAGAACGGTATGTCCGTGGAATTTCGCAACTTGCTAATCGTCGAATTTCCACCAATTGAGGATACCTACACGAAGCCCATAACACGGGGGTTAGTACATAAATTTTTTAGAATTTTCTAAACTCATTAAAGGCTAGGAAAAACACTGCGAAGTTCCGTGGGACCCACCGAAAAACGGTGTCGGAAAAATTTGACATTTATGTCGCCGCGAAGCTCTCGACGAGTGGAGCGTGCTGGTACCCTCGGTTTTCTCGTGGGATTCACGGTTTTCGAGAAATCTAGCCCAAAAGTCGAAATGGGCTCAAATCTTCCCGAGCAAAAATCGGACAAACCGCTCGATGGATTTCGGCGTTCTTGGTGTCTATGGAAAGCTCTCGCCGAGTAGATGATTTTAGACACAAGACCCGGTCCAATTGGTGGCCGGATCGGCTGGATTTTGGCCGGAGAAGTCGAAACATGCTACGGAGGGAGGAAATTACGCGGCTGCTTCTGCGGCGCGCACTGGGCTGGGTGGCAGTGGTGGCGCGCTAGTCTACTGGGTGGCGGGAGGTGGTGGCAGGGGAGGGAGGAGAGAGAAAAGAGAGAGAGAAGGGGAGAGGGAACGACGCGCGCGGGGAAGAAAAAAGGAAAGGGAGCCGGTCCGATTCGATCGGTCCGATCCGGTCCGGTTCGATCCGGCCGGTTCGATTCGAAATACAAAATTTTGAATTTTTTACTCTGCCTCGGGACCGAAAACGAGGTCTAAAAATTCCGAAAAAATTTCAGAAAACTCAGAAAAATACGTAGACTCCAAATATATTTTTAGTTTTGCCACGTGGTCTTTAAATTAATTTCTAAAAATTATCAAAGTTTATATTTTTAAAAAATCGAACCCGATTTTTAAAATCCGAAAAAATCTCAAAAAAAATTCCTAAAATTTAAAAAAAATTAAAATATCAAAAATGCTCATAAAATTTAAAATTTTGGGGTGTTACATATAAATTTTGAATTTACTCATGTATATATATATATATATATATATATATATATATATATATATATATATATATATATTCACTTATTATAACTCACATACATGTTATACTTTATTATATAATTTTTCATGCTAAATTAGCAAGTCACACAAAAAGGCACAGCCAATTGCTGGCGGGCGGCACTTGCAATGAAAAACATACAAAAGTTTCAAATCATATAAAGGTTGCCGACCAATCTTTTCCGTGCCCCTCCAGTGCATGCGTGTCACGTGACTGCCACTTGTACCCCACGTGTTTCTACCTTTCTTATACAGTAACTATCTACTTTTCACCTTTGTCAACCAAATCACTATATTACTTGCCATTTCCCAGGGTGAAAGGCCACTGCTTTCCCAGAATTTTTTTCTTTAATTAATTAATATTTTTAAAAATATTAAAATTAAAAAAAATTAACAAATTATATTTCCTACTGTGAGCTTTATTTGTTTATTTATTTAAACTTTTTTTTTAACTCAAAATTCATCTCAATCTAAGTTAATAACATAAAATTTTTTCGACAGTTATTAAATTTATTTTTATATGTATTCATTTCTACGTTGAGTGCAGTTCATGTGTATCACGTCCCGTAATATGCATTTTTGATGATTTAAAACGTTGGAATCTTATATCAATCAATGTGGCGTATCAACGGCTGGTCATATATTCCTATTTGCTGGCTTATATATATATATATATATATTGGAAAGTTAGAGTTTCATAACCAGGATAAAAGGCCTAGGGGCCTAGAACAAAGTTAGTTTCTAACAAAGACCCAAAAATATCATATACAAGACAAAACTCAGCATTCAAGGCTCACAAATAGAAAACCACAACGAGAAGAAATCATGGTTTGAAGGTTAAGTCCTAAAGATAGCCCAACTTAGCACTGAAAAGACCTAAGGCCCAACCCTAAAAAAAACCTCAGTTGGGACACAATTCGAGAGAGGGATCCAGTTGTTGAAACAGAACTCCGCCGCTAAGTCCTAATAGAACCTCAGGAAGAAGCCATCTCAATACAGACGCTGACCACCGGATGAAGCGCAAGGGGATTATGCATGGTCGTATCACCACAATAGAAGAACCCCAATAATACATCAACCACAAGGCGTCGAGCAAACTAAAAGAACCCATAACAACAACAAAAAGAACACCAGCAACCATGGAATCAGTTGGATGAAACTGAGAAACGTGGCAGAGCTCTAGCACTCTCAGTCTCTTACAGCCTTTTAGGAACTAGGAAAGCCATTAGTGGGCGCTGAAATGTCCCCGAGATAACTAGTAACCAATCTCTGACGAAAACTAGTCTCCTGCAACAGCAACACGCACAATCAAGAAAAGAAGATAAAACAAAGTAGAACAAGGCAGCCCTTCAAGATCCTTGAACCAATAAATTTCGGTTGCACTGCTAGAACCAAAACAATATCTACAGTCCCAACCCAGTGGTGGGGAGGTAAACCCACAAACCGGTTGAGAGAAGTAATGCCTTCTCCTACTCGGAAGGGTAGAGGAAAGCTAACTGAGCGACAGAAGAACCCTAGAACTAAATAAAAAAATGAGAGAAGACTTAGAGAGAAATTATAGTTCTGCATTTAACCAACCATTGTCTTTGCTAGGCTCAATGTTATATTTGAATTCAATCTTTTGCCCTTTGATTGCTGTTCATTCGTTTTAACTTCTTCAAAACACTACTCATTAAATGCCCTCCACCATTGCTATTTAACTAGGGCTGAATATTGATCGATTTTAACTAAAAATTTGAACCAGTTTAGTTTTACTTTTTGGCAAATTGATTTGGTTTTAAATAGTAATTTTTGAAAAAATGTCAGTTTTTTCAGTTTGATTCGGTTATTAAGATTAAAAAAAAAAAAAAAAACCAAACCCAACTGTGCCTTAATGTTGCGTGTTTTAGTCTTTGTATATAAACCCTCCTTACTGTGGACTTCAGTAAATAATTTCACTTCCTTCAATTATGAGGTCACGCCTCATCCTTTAGCTTTCCTTTCCTGCCTCTCCTGTCCATGTCCACTTCATTCTTCATATCCAAAGCCTTGCATGCTTAGATGCCACCATCTAACCCATTGTATGCTCTCGGTCCCAAAGTTTCCACCTTTCTCCCTCCCTCTCTAATTTCTCCCTTAGTCCCCAAGTTTCCATGGGCCCATCCAGGGCGGACTATTTAAGGGGCATAAAGGGCCGTGCAACCCCAAACTTTAAAAAAAAAAAAAAAAAATACATATATGGTATCCAAAAAACTTCAAGTAATATTTAGAAAAGTCATAAAGACTAAATGGACAACAGCTCTCTAACTCACACAGCCCATGAAATTACAATAGGCCGTGATTTAAATTTCAAGAATTTATGGAAAAAAAAATAAAAGGCATATTAGATTTCCTAACCAATAAATCCTCTCTCTCTCTCTCTCTCTCTCTCTCTCATAATCCAAAAGTCTCAAGCTCTTAGCGGTGTGGTCATAATTTGCGGGGTATCTCTCTTCATCATTTTCTTATTGATTAAGATTATCATTTTTTTACTTTCTCCATTCAATAGAATCCCCAACGGGGAATTCCTTTATTATTAATAATTTTAAATGCATTAAGTCACTAGATCGCTTTTTCTCTATCATTATAAAACCCTTTTCTCCATTCAACCTTTAACCTCCTCCAATCTCTAGGCTATTGCATTTGGATCATCGCACACTTAGATTTTTCTTAGTGCTCTTACGTTGTGACTCGCTTTTTTCAAAATTAATTAGTTTGGTTTGCTCATCTCATTATCTCAGGTAATTTCAATTATTACTCTTTTGCTCTTTTTTTTTCTTAATTTGAATTAATAGTCTTGTTATCGAAATTCAAGTTTAGGCTTCACTTAAATTTAATTAATTGATAACTAATTATATTTAACTTATCACCAATTCAACAAATAAAACTTGAGGTTTTTTTGAATTAGCCAAAAGTTATGTGCTAGTGGCAATGCTACCATGAAAGTGTAACTTGTTCTTACTTTACACAAACTTGTCAAGTCTCAACTCATTATAGCTAAGACAAAAACTATTGATTCTTTTTTTAAGAGAAAGGTTGATGATCAACATGAAAGTGTAACTTCAACATCAATTCAAACAGCTAAAAGTACTCCTGAGAAAAGTCCTTCTAAAAGTCGGAGAATTGATATTAAAAAAGATGATGATAATGATATAGAATGAGATCTAGGATTACGTCGTCAAATTTTGGAATTTCCAATCAATCAAAGAGATGAAATGAGAAGGAAATATTTGAAAAAGGGAGCATATCAAATTCGCCTTCAAAGTTATCCTCTTTCTTGTTCTGAAAAACATCCTCGTAGATTTTGTGTTGTATGGTTTAATGTTCCCAAGGTAAGAATACTAAGTTGCAAAGGATGCTGCATATTGTTTTCCATATTATCCCTTTGGCAAGTCACTAAGTGGTGGTCTTATAGCAGATGTATTTACTGTAAAAAGGATTTCATAATAGGAAGAAAGTCAATAATATGAATTGTGCATTCCTTAATCATGTTGGAGATGATCCTTGTTCATTGCTGATACAATACGAGTATACGGTGACGCTCCTTACGGTATAAGTACATAAGTCCTTGTATATGCTGGATACGTGTATGCATGTGAAGAAGTCATATAAGCTACTGACTATCTTTATATGAAGATTCCATTTTATAGCATAATTGCACTGATAACGATCTCATCTCTAGTTCTAAGAAAAAGGGAGTCGCACAATCTCTAGTTATAAGAGAAAAGGGGTTGCCCAACAAATACAGGGTATGGATTATAGTTGTACTAGTTTACACGGTGAAAAGATGGAGATGACCCTTAGTCATATTCTATAAGGAGCCTTGTCTACAACACTCATTCATACTGGGGAGGTAGGTCATAAGAAAGTATCTTGGAGACAAAGTAGTTGGCATAGTTAAGGAACATGCAAATATGGGAAACTAAATTCTTTTATAAGGCCATCACATTTGTTAATTGTCCTATGCACAGCTCAAGGAAGCACGATTGAGAAGTATTGTATTATTTAGGCATAGTTTATGTCTCCTTCCGACCAATTTGAGTTAAGGTGTCTCCAAAAAGTATGTCTGCTAACCTGCTTGTCTCAAATAAACAAGTCGGATGAGTTGTCTATTATATCGATTTGACTCGTTACTACATGTTACTATCACCTCAGGCATGTTAAAGTTATTATTGCTCTAAAATGATCTAATTAAACCTTCCAAATAGGCTTCAGTGATTAAGAAAACCCACTTGTAGCCCCTTTACACTTGTCTGACAATTGGCTCACTTGTTCTATAAACAAGGATCCTTCCCCATTGGGAGATTTTGATTTTTCCTAGCTAGCTCCATGATCCCAACCAAAATGTTGCTTTACTCTCTCCCTAAAACTTCCTTCCTAGAATTAGTCGTAATAACATGATACTATAAAGAAATAATCATATGAACCTCAAAAAAAAAAAAAAAAAACCTCTAGCACTCGTATCATCCCAAAACCATCCTAGCCACGTGTCACCATTTTAGACATCACTCGAATCCTTAGTTATCAATTGCATAATAATGCAGTGAAATGTTATGACACTTTATTGAATCAGTCACAACATATTCATAATATTATAAATGTGCAATCTTTGGAGGAGAAGCCAAAAAAAAAAAAAAAAAAGAGATTGAGACTTAAAGTCTCCATTGACAAAATTCATTGGTTAACTTATCAAGGCTGTGCATTTAGAGGGCATGATGAGCAATCAAGTTCTAAAAATTATGGGAATTTTCTAGAAATGATCAGGTTTTTGGCATCATATAATGATGATGTAGCAAAAGTTGTCTTGCAAAATGCCCCATATAATTCTCAGTGGACTTCTCCCTAAAATTCAAAAGGAGCTTTTACATATCCTTATAAGTAGGGTTCGAAATTATATTCGTGAGGAGATTGGTGAGTTTAAATTTTACATTATTGTTGATGAAGCATGTGATGAGTCAAAAAGAGAGCAATTGGCAATTGTTTTGAGGTTTGTTGACAAAGATTGTTTTGTCAAAGAACGATATTTTGATTTAGTGCATGTTAAAGATACTATAGGAGCAACTCTTAAAAATGAATTGTTCAATGTCTTTGCTCAAAATTGTCTTTGCTTGATATTGTCTTGATATACCAAATTTCTATGGTCAAGGATATGAAGATATGATGGTGCTAGCAACATGCGTGGAGAGTTTAATGGGTTGCAGGCATTAATTTAGAAGGAATGTCCATATGCATATTATGTGCATTGTTTTGCTCACAAGTTAGAAATTTTGATTAATTTTATTTCTAGATTTTAATTAGTTAATAATTTTTTTATTAATATGTTATTAATTTATTATAATATCATTTACAGGTTACAACTTGCACTTGTTGCTTCGAGAGAGGTTATATTCCAATTCATCAATTCTTTGTAAACTTAACTTTCATAATAAATATAATTTGTAGTTCAAGCAAATGACATGATGAACTGGAAGTTGCTAAACTTGAAGAAATTGCATATTTGTTAGAATTTGGGCAAACCAAAGAACCACATTAAAATGAGCTGGTGATATTCGTTGGAGTTCTCATTTTGATTTGGTATAATTACAATGTTTGGTGCAACTTATGCTATTCTTTAAAGCATTTCTAAAGATGAAGCCACTTACTCTCAACGTGAAGATTCTGATACTGTTTACAATTTAATAAATTCAATTGAATTTGTCTTCATTTTACTTTTAGTAAAAGAGATTATGGGAATTACTAATATTCCCTATGATGCTCTACAGCAACAATTTCAGGAGATTGTAAATGCCATGCAATATGTTGCAACAACTGAAAATCTCATTCAACAATTAAGAGGTGGGATGTTCTATTTGAGAATGCTAAATTGTTCTATCAATAACATCTTATTGATATTCCTGAATTTAGTGCTCCTTATATAGCGCGTCGGGGACGAGCTTTTCACCAATAAGATGAAGTTACCATTGAACATCATTATCGAGTAGACATTTTTCTTGTTGCAATACATAAACAATTGCAGGAGTTGAATTATAGATTTAGTGAGGAGATTATAGAGCTCTTCTATCTTTGCTCATCTTTGATTCCTAAGAATATATATATATATATATATATATATATATATATATATATATATATATATATATATATATATTTGCAAGCTTGTAGAGAAATACGATCCCATGGACTTCGTTGAGTAAGTGAAGATCAACTTGAAATTTCAGCTTCAATATTTTATTTGTGATGCACCTTATGATCCAAATTTGAAATCTCTTTCTAAAATCTCTGTAAAGCACTGTCAGTAATAGAAAAATCAAAGGTCTATTATTTACTTGCTTGATTGATTTGCCTGGTATTAACTCTTCTAGTGTCTACTGCTATTACAAAATGACCCTTTTCAACAATGAAGTTAGTTAAAACAAGACTCCGTAATAAGTTGGAAGATGAGTTTCTTGTAGATAATTTAGTACCTGTTTGGCATTGTGTTTAGAGGGTTGAACTGCTTTTCTAAATAAAAGTACTATTTTAGATGCTGTTGAAAAAAATAATTTGAAAAAAATTATTTTATTATTTTAGTATTCTTATGACAAAAACTTATTAAATTTAATTTTAAATTATTTTTTAATGCTCTCTAACTAATATATTTTAAAAAATAATTTTCTCAATATCAGTTTCAACAGCAATGCTAAACAAGCCCTTAGTCATCAATATTGAGAGAGAAATTTCTGTACTTTTTAATTCAGATTTCATCATTGATGAATTTAGAGATTTAAAAGAACATCAATGAGTACTGTAAAAGAGGTATTATTTGTGTTTATTTCTTTAAAATTATTTTATAATGCTTTGTGAAATTTGAAAAAAAAAAATGCACTTTAGTAACTTTTAAAATACATTATCATATAATCATGCAAATAGCTAGTACTTGGCCACCCCACCCCCCAAATATTTTTAGCCAAGGTGCGCCCTTAGACCCATTGTATGCCCTCTCATCCCTCATCTCCTGCATCACATTATTGCATGCCATCTCGATTGTTCTTATCTCTTCTCCTCCTCTTGATGTGTTCTAACCGCAAGTGCACGGGTCGTTCAAGTAGTATAGAAAAAGATATCGTTCCCACGAGGAGTTGTGTTAATGATTGAATTTTTGATATAAAATAAAATATGTTAAAATTGTATTTTAATCAAATTAATAAAAGAAATTTAGGAATTTGAAGCATAAGGTATGAAAATGCAAAACTAAATTTAAACAATGACTAATTTAATAATTCGCAAAATAAAGAAATTGATAATAATGAAAATTAATAAAATGAGATTAAACTAAACACTCAAAAGTAAAATTCCAAGCAATAATTGATGAAAGACGATTCTGGAGTTAAGGGTTCATATTTAAGTCATTTTGGGATTTTTCCTAGCTAGCCCAATCCATGAAATTTATGGGTTTAAAGGACATTAATTCTAAAATCCTTTGAAAACTCTTTCGAGTGAGACAAAGAGTGCCTTAATTAACTTAATCCTACTTTCGTGGAGTTAAAATTAACCAAGACCCATTAGGTTCTTTAATCAATCTATTAAAACCCTTTTAACCCTTAGTCTATTTCTAGATCTAAGTTAATTAAGTCCAATTTCTTGATTAACTATCACTTGGTTTTCTCCTGTCGGTGCTTCAACAAAGGATTAAGAACATAACTTAATGGGGCCCTTCATTAAGCATGTGAATAAGCACACAAGAAATGGATTAAACCTCATAAATTCATTAAATTGGGACTAACCCAGTTCAAATCCACAAAAATAACTAAATATTACATCCCTTACTCCAGAATCAAAGTAAAACTACTCACTATCCATAATGCTTACAAGATATATTGAGTTTATATGGAAATAAAGCTTTAATCTAAGCTAAGAAACAATAAACTAAACACTAGAAATGTAGGAAAAATGTAAGAAAAGAAAGGAATCTCCAAATCTGGTTGGAAATGGTATGGAAAATGGATATGACTCTTCAGCTGCTCTTTTGCTCCTCTTCCTTTTTCTGCTCCCCTCCTTCTAAAATGGGAAATGGGGCTATTTATAGCATTTTCTGACATGGAGCCCTAAAATGGTGTGTTTTAGGAGGGATTTTCTGAGGGAATCTTCTGCCAGCTCATTAATGAAATCTTTGTGGGACTGCATAAGTGGACTGCATAAGTCATGCAGTCCCTTATGCAGTTTTCGGCTAGTTTCTGGCTCACTTATGCGAAACTGCATGACCAGGTGCATAGGTTATGCACAATTCCGTAAGATTGCATAAGGGGGCGTGAATCCGCAAAAGCCATGTACTCTCCTTATGCACAATTCGGCAGATATTGGAACAGTGATTTTTCTCCTTATGCAGATCTGCATGGCTTATGCGGCAAGTTATGCGCAATTTGGCCAATGCATATTTCAACTTTGAAACTTGTTTTTGACATCTTTGGCTGTAGAGATCACTCCTCAATGGCAAAATTTCTTTTTAGTCCTTCCAAAACACTATATTTCCTACAAAACAAAGTAAAAATTACAAATTAATCCAAAATTGATAATTATGAAAAACTAACTAATTAACTAATGAAATTAGCTAAAAATGACTAATAATCAAATAAAATGGCTATGAAATTAAACCTAAATGATTATGCAAAATGTATGCATCAAATACCCCCAAACTCAAACTTTTGCTTGTCCTCAAGCAAACTTTAAAATGTGATGCAAAATTTTTAGGGGTGCCTTATCCAAAGAGCTATAAAAATTACCTATTAGAGTAACTTAACACACCTTTAGCCATACCAGCAATCCATATACCCATCCTTCAAAATGCAAAGAATTTAATGCTTATCCAAGCTTTCACCGCTTAGCCATCAAGTCAATTATCATTCAAAATCCCCAAACCAACCAATCAAAAGAGAAAGTCATGCTCAAAAGGAATTCTAGGACAATCAATAACCAAAGTGTCTCTATATAGAATGATGGAATTAAATGAATGAATGGATAATTTTCCAATCCCATAGGCAAATTCCCTACTCCTATCTCCACTAATGTAGCAAGTACTATCAAGAGATCAAAGGTCTTTTTAGGGATGTAATGGGGCCATGGGGTTCAAAATGAGGCTAAGAAGAAAGATGGGTAAAAAGGATTCAAAGCATGAGAATATTTTCAATCTTGACAACATAAGGTATATTTCTTATTTTATTATATTTTTTTCTTTTTTTTTTAATTTATATGGGAGAGAGAAATATACAATGAGGATTGTCAAGTGCTAGCATAATTTACAAAACACATAAAAATGGAGAGACATTTTGATACTTTAAATTTGTATCTTGCATTTTCTTTTGATGATTGTCCCTAAAAATGCCACCCCCAAACTCATTCCTTTTAATACTTTGGGTGGATTTTTTTCAATTTGAATGACAATAATGAAAAACACATATTCTAGCACTTTTACAAGATGACAAGCATTTCTTCTCCCTTTTATTGTATATATTTTTTTCTCTTTTCTTTTCTTTTTCTCTCTTTTTTTTTTTTTTATGTACCTAATATTCAATTATCCTCATGAAAAGGGTTGGAGTGTTTGGTTCATTGGCTAGGTAGCAATAAGGATTTCAAGAAAAATTAGGAATAAAAAGGCTCAAAGGGGTTTGCAAGGGTAAATTTTAATTAGGAAAAGGGCCAAAGGTTTAAAATGAGAAGGTTTAAATCAAAGAATGCCTAATCATCTCTCTTTTCAAGTACAAGCTGGTATTTCGCCTCGAAAGGTTTAGAAAATTTATTCTAGGATTGGTGAGACATCATTTGACTACCTTATATCCAATAACTCCCTCTAAACACTTCCATCTCCAAATGACTAGTTGGGTGGCTTTTTGGCTAAGAAGATATAGGCAAGGGATAGACACTTCAAAACCTTGCACCTCTTAGGAAACTTTCAATTCACAAACCCAACTAAAGGTAAGTCAAATTACTATCATAGGCACATTTTCAATACTCAAGGGATTTGGCAAAAGATTTTAATGCATGATGCATGATTCCTAAAAATGAGCAATGCATTAACTAAATCGAGAAAATCTATTTGTGTGCAATGTGTACAATTTCTAAGTGATGTATAATGTGTGTGTAAATGTGTTATGTATATGTATGTATGGATATATATGTAAAATATTTACAATATATGTAAATGGAATGGGATGAGATGTTCCTATACTCAAAATGTGAAAAATGTAACAAAAATGTAGCAAAAATCAAAATGTGCACCCCCAAACTCAAAATTAGACATTGTCCTCAATGTCTCAAGCACTGTATTATAAAAACTTAAAGTAAATAGGAATTACCAGGAATTGTGAGATTTAAGAGCAAAAAGAAGGAGTTACCTGGTATAGAGCAGATGAGAATTCAAGAAATAATGGAGATGCATAAGAAGCTGCACAGGTTATGCAGAGTAAAGTGCTGTCCAGAATAGGTGCATAAGGAAGGTGCATAAGCTGTGCGTTTCTGCATGAGTGGCAATAAGGACTGCACAGGCTATGCAAAATATTTGCATAAGGGGATTTACAGCTTGTGAAGTACATTCAAAAGTTGCTGCATGATGATGAGCAAGGAAAAATGCAAACACCAGTAAAAGCATGCAAATATATACAGAGTATGGATAAGTATGCACAAAAGGGCAGTAAAGGCAATGAAAATCAATGAAAAACTAATGTAATAGCTATCCAATAAAACTTCAAGAAAAACAGAATTCAAAACAAACTAAAATTATTTCAACATATCTACAAATAAAAACTCCTACAAGTTTGAACAAAAGTAAAGCAGAAACTAATCTAATTCTATTGTTTTGCCCTTGTCCAAAGATGCTGCTAAGGGTTCTTTGCTTTGGTTCTTTGTCAGTGATGGTCTTTGGAGGAGGTGATGGAGGTGGAGGAGGAGTTTCTTGTGGAGGGGAATCAGGGTTGGGAGGCCGCATTGCCAAGGGCGAAACTTGGAGAGGGGAGGTTTGAGGGGAATGAGGAGGCAACTCCATTGGTTGCCGATGATGAGGATGGAGGAGATGAGGGAGAAAATGAAAAAGGCAGAGAGAAATTAAGGCAAATGCGGCGAAAATAGGAGTGGAGAAGAAGAGGAGAGGTAATGCCGGGAGAGATGGAAGTGGAGGGACAGTCGTGAACAGAAAAGACGGGAAGAGGAGGTGGGAAAAATGGTTGCCGAAAAGAAATTTTGATTTGAACAGGGTTTGTGTAAAACTGCATAAGTGAAAAGTGAGTGTGCATAACTTATGCACTCTCTTATGCATGTTTCGGTGGGTGATAAAAAAGTGTGAAAAACTGATTATACAAGAGTGCATAGCTTATGCGCTAACTTATGCAAGTTTTGGCCTGTTTTGGATTTCAGAGAAATAGGTCATGCGGAAGTGCATAAGTTATGCACTCTCCTTATGCAGGTCTCGGCAGATTTTGGTGTTTGAAAAATGTGGTCATGCAGTTGTGCATAAGCTATGCACTCTGCTTATGCACTTTGCGGTGGGTTTTGATTTTCAGGGTTTGTAGTTATGCAGAAGTGCATAAGTCATGCACTCTACTTATGCACCTCTCGGCAGGTTTTGGAATTTGGGGTTTCTGGTTATGCAGTTGTGCATAAGTCATGCACTCTGCTTATGCACCTCTTGGCAGATTTTGGATTTCAGAGTTTCTGGTTATGCGGAAGTGCATAAGTTATGCACCCTCCTTATGCAGACTTCGGCAGAGAGAGAAAATGCAGGATTTGAAGTCATGCAAATGTGCATAAGTCATGCACACACTTATGCAAGTCTCGGTAGGTATGAAATTTGACAAAAATGTGGCTATGCAGAGTTGCATAAGTTATGCACCTCCTTATGCAGTTTGCAACAGAGATGAAAATGGCAATAATTGTGGTTATGCAGGATTGCATAAGCTATGCAGTTACTTATGCACAATTCAATAAAATTGAGAGAACGAATGAAAATGATTTGCAAGTGTGAAAAATACCCTAAAATGAAGAAATATAATTCTATGAAGCATAAACCATGAGAAATTGTCACAAAAAACACATCAATATATACAAAGTCCATCAAAATTGCATCACACAAGCTTGTAAAAGTGAATCCTACATAAAAGGCATTTATGAATCATGCCATTTCAACTCAAATTCTGCAAATCAACATTTAGCACATTAAAACTCAATAAAATCTGCATAAAGTTGCATCTATCCACAAATGAGAATGGACTCCCCAAGTTTTGCCAAGAAAATGCAATATGTCCACCTTAAATCCCACAACCCAAATAGGCTCAAAACTGTAAAAATGACCCACTTACCACCATATTAACATTATAAGCACAAATACTTAAAAGTTATACACCCAACCTCACCAAGAACATAAGTCATTTGCTGCAGACCCCCTCATTTGCTGCAAATTTCATTTTTCTTCATAAACCAAGAGCAAACCTGCATAGGTTATGCAGCAAAAATTAATCAGTTTTGGGAGAGTTGAGGGATAAAATATCAGTTAAGGGTCACTCCCCAGCAGTTCACTAGCCTTCCTCCATTGAAATACATCTACAAGGGACAAGATTCAACAATGTCAAAAATTGAATTTGGAGATTTAAGATAAAAACAAAAGCAATGTAAATAAAAGTAAATCAACAAAAAGGAAAATAAAAGAACTTGGGATGCCTCCCAAGAGGGCTAATTTATAGTCCTTAGCTGGACTCTTTTCATGTTTCATGGCGGCTGAAATTGGAATTTATTGCCTTTGTTTCCAATAGGTTCTTCAATGAATCTATACTTCATTTTCTTTCCATCATATGAGAAGATCCTTGTTGCTTTGTCTAAAAATCCAACCATTTCTTTCTTGATGACCTTTGGTGCATCTTTTTCTTTGAGAGATGGTTGCTTGGCTTCACTTTTCTCCACTTGCTCAACTTGAAAGATTGGTGCCATAGGACAAGGTGGATTACTATTCAAATGTTGTGCAAATGCAGCCTCTTTTGGATTTTCATCATTGATACTCCCTTCATGGATAAGACAACTTTTAAGAGAAGCCTTTGGATAGCTCTTTCTAAAGTGCTCTTTTGCTAACTCATCAACTATATCAATTCTCAAACAAGAGTCTACATCTTCATGTTGCTTCTTCTTATCATTGCCAATGTTGAAGACTAAATGATCCTCTTCGACTCTAAGAGTAAGCTTTTCACCTTTCACGTCAATCAAAGCACCAGTTGTAGCCAGGAAAGGCCTCCCCAAAATGATTGGCATATGAGAATCCTCTTCCATGTCCAAAATGACAAAGTCAACTGAGATGTAAAATTTTCCAACCTTCAGTGGTATATTTTCCAAGATCCCTTCTGGATATTTAATTGATGCATGCCAATCAAGAGAAATGTGGATTGGCTGAAGATCTCCCATGTTAAGCTTCTCATAGATGGAGAGGGGCATAAGGCTTACACTAGCCCCTAAATCACATAAAGCTTTTACAGAACATGATTCCCCAATGTGGCATGGAATTGAAAAACTCCCTGGATCCTTGAGCTTTGGAGGAAGTTTCCTTTGGAGGATAGCACTGCATTCCTCAGTTAAGGCTACAGTCTCATAATCTTCAAGTCTTCTTTTGTTTGAGAGAATTTCTTTCAAAAACTTAGCATAAGAAGGCATTTGGGAAAGAGCATCGATAAAAGGCACATTTATATATGGCTTCTTCAAAACCTCTAAGAACTTCCCAAATTGCTTATCAAGCTTGGCTTTTTGAAATCTCTGTGGAAAGGGAAGCTGTGGCTTGTAAGGCTCTGGAGGTATATATTTCTCTTCTTTCTCTCCAACCTCCTCTTTACCTTTTCTTGCACTCCCTTTTTGACTCTTTTGTTTTTCATCTCCCTCAAAATCTTCCTCATTTTCTCTCCTTTCAACTTTTTCACTCTTCTCATTATGCACTATTGTACCACTCCTCAGTGTGATGGTATGACATTGCTCCCTTGGATTTTCTGTTTGACTAGGAAGTTTCCCCATAGAATTGGTACTTGATGAGCATGCTTGTTGTGCAATCTGATTTTCCAGCATCCTATTGTGTGTTTGCATTTGTTCCAGCCTTGCTTTCATCTCTCTCAACTCTGCATCACGCTTAGTTTGATTAGCAAGAATTTGTTGTAATAAAGCCTCTGTGGTGGAACTTTGTTCTTGCTGTTTTGGTAAAGGTGCAGGATTTGCATTTTTTTGCTGAAAACTAGGTGGTTGTTGCCTAGGTTGTTGGTATTGATGCCCTTGTTGTTGTGGTGAAAAGTTCTGAGTTGAAGCTTGATTTTGCTGATTCTCCCATGAAAAATTGGGATGATTCCTCCAAGCATATGAAGGATAATCTACTCCACAGCTCATTGTTCCTTCTGCATAAGTAACTTGTTGAGAACTTCCAGAACATGATGATGAACTGACTAGCATACTTAAATCCTCCATTTTCTTAGCAAGGACATTAGTGAGTGCATCAAATTTGGCATTGATCATGTTGAATGGATCAAGCTCATACATTCCAGCAACTTGCCTTTTTTGAGTTGGAGTTGACCCTCTTGGACTACTCCATAGATGACTGTTCTTTGCTATTTTCTCTAATAACTCATAAGCTTCATCTTCATGCTTAATGATGAATTCCCCTCCAGTTTAAGCATCAATGATTCCTCTTATAGCAGGAGTAACATTTGTGTAAAAATTCTGATTTATCATCCATTTAGGAATGGCATGATGTGGACATTGTCTCTCCAATTCCTTCCATCTCATCCATGACTCATAAAGAGTCTCATCTTCTCTTGGTCTAAAAGCAATCATTTGATTCCTCAACTCTTGAGTTTTTCCAGGTGGAAAGTATTGGGCAAGAAATGCATCAGTGAGCTGCTCCCAATTTGTAATTGAGTTGTGAGGTAAAGAATCAAGCCAATCCAATGCTCTATCTTTCAAAGAGAATGGAAACAATTTTAGCCTTGCTGCATCATCAGATACTCCTGGTTGCTTTTGCATGTCACAGATCATAACAAACTTCTTAAGATGAGTATGAGGATTTTCTGAAAGATGACCTCCGAATTGTGAATTCTGAATCATTTGTAGTACTCCAAAATCCATCTTATAACTGTTTGCATCAATTCTTGGTCTTGCTATACTCTCTCTTAAATCATCAAAATGAGGAAATGCGTGATCCATCATACTTCCCTTAAGCACATTAGCATTTACAACTTCTTCACCATGAGCTGCATTTTCATTGTTTTGATCATTTTCAACATTATCACCACCGATTCCAACTCTTTCTTCAGCCATTTCTTGTTCAATTTTAGCTGCTCTCAAAGCTTCTTTTCTTTTTCTGGTTTCTTTCTTGTTGGCTTTACAAAACTTCTTAATTTCAGGGTTGAAAATAAGGATGTGTCACTTGTGCTTCTAGCTCTTCTCATAAAAGATTAAAAGTACCTGAAAAAGAACAAACAAACACAAAATGAAAAGATAACAAAGATAAAACTATAAACAACTAAAATAATTAAGAATTCAATCTTAAACAAACAACTCCCCGGCAACGGCGCCAAAAACTTGATGTGTCCTAACCGCAAGTGCACGGGTCATTCAAGTAGTATAGAAAAAGATATCGTTCCCACGAGGAGTTGTGTTAATGATTGAATTTTTGATATAAAATAAAATATGTTAAAATTGTATTTTAATCAAATTAATAAAAGAAATTTAGGAATTTGAAGCATAAGGTATGAAAATGCAAAACTAAATTTAAACAATGACTAATTTAATAATTCGCAAAATAAAGAAATTGATAATAATGAAAATTAATAAAATGAGATTAAACTAAACACTCAAAAGTAAAATTCCAAGCAATAATTGATGAAAGACGATTCTGGAGTTAAGGGTTCATATTTAAGTCATTTTGGGATTTTTCCTAGCTAGCCCAATCCATGAAATTTATGGGTTTAAAGGACATTAATTCTAAAATCCTTTGAAAACTCTTTCGAGTGAGACAAAGAGTGCCTTAATTAACTTAATCCTACTTTCGTGGAGTTAAAATTAACCAAGACCCATTAGGTTTTTTAATCAATCTATTAAAACCCTCTTAACCCTTAGTCTATTTCTAGATCTAAGTTAATTAAGTCCAATTTCTTGATTAACTATCACTTGGTTTTCTCCTTTCGGTGCTTCAACAAAGGATTAAGAACATAACTTAATGGGGCCCTTTATTAAGCATGTGAATAAGCACACAAGAAATGGATTAAACCTCATAAATTCATTAAATTGGGACTAACCTAGTTCAAATCCACAAAAATAACTAAATATTACATCCCTTACTCCAGAATCAAAGTAAAACTACTCACTATCCATAATGCTTACAAGATATATTGAGTTTATATGGAAATAAAGCTTTAATCTAAGCTAAGAAACAATAAACTAAACACTAGAAATGTAGGAAAAATGTAAGAAAAGAAAGGAATCTCCAAATCTGGTTGGAAATGGTATGGAAAATGGATATGACTCTTCAGCTGCTCTTTTGCTCCTCTTCCTTTTTCTGCTCCCCTCCTTCTAAAATGGGAAATTGGGCTATTTATAGCATTTTCTGACATGGAGCCCTAAAATGGTGTGTTTTAGGAGGGATTTTCTGAGGGAATCTTCTGCCAGCTCATTAATGAAATCTTTGTGGGACTGCATAAGTGGACTGCATAAGTCATGCAGTCCCTTATGCAGTTTTCGGCTGGTTTCTGGCTCACTTATGCGAAACTGCATGACCAGGTGCATAGGTTATGCACAATTCCGTAAGATTGCATAAGGGGGCGTGAATCCGCATAAGCCATGTACTCTCCTTATGCACAATTCGGCAGGTATTGGAACAGTGATTTTTCTCCTTATGCAGATCTGCATGGCTTATGCGGCAAGTTATGCGCAATTTGGCCAATGCATATTTCAACTTTGAAACTTGTTTTTGACATCTTTGGTCAGAGATCACTCCTCAATGGCAAAATTTCTTTTTAGTCCTTCCAAAACACCATTTTTCCTACAAAACAAAGTAAAAATTACAAATTAATCCAAAATTGACAATTATGAAAAACTAACTAATTAACTAATGAAATTAGCTAAAAATGACTAATAATCAAATAAAATGGCTATGAAATTAAACCTAAATGATTATGCAAAATGTATGCATCAAATACCCCCAAACTCAAACTTTTGCTTGTCCTCAAGCAAACTTTAAAATGTGATGCAAAATTTTTAGGGGTGCCTTATCCAAAGAGCTATAAAAATTACCTATTAGAGTAACTTAACACACCTTTAGCCATACCAGCAATCCATATACCCATCCTTCAAAATGCAAAGAATTTAATGCAAAATGCATCACCTCTCAATTTCTTCTCTCCCATTCAACCTACAATGCCAAATATTCTCAATCCACACTACGTCGACTATCCTGGATCCATCACATGCCTATCTCCACATATGCCTCTCTCTCGATCCACCATGCTGTTGCATGTCCAAGCCCTGATTCACCTTGGCAGTTGCATATCTAAGCAAATGAGTAATGGGTTTTTGTATTTAATATGAGGTATACAAACTCAAATTTATAGATGTTTGTTTGGATTTACATATTTGAGATTTTGCTTTTGCTCTGTGAAATATAGGGGTGTGCAAACGATCGGTTCGGTTCCGAACCGAATCAATAAAACCAAAAATTAAAAATCAAGAATTTTAAAAACCGAACCAAATCGATCACTAAGAGGGAATCGAACCGACTAAATCGATAAATATCGGTTTGGTTTTAAACCGATCAAACTAAATTTTGTAAGATTTCCTATTTTCAACATTAAATCTCAATAACAAAAATATAAAAAAAAAACTGTCACACCCCGGCTTAGGGGGCCCCAGCTCAAGCCCCTCTATGGGTGGCCTTCTTGCCAGCGTACCCTTCTAGAGGCCGGACCTGCGACTCACAAGGTACTGTCCGCTTTGTGGAATTAAATCCCTTCGCTTCTGCAGAGCTAGGATTCGAACCCTTATCACTCACGGTTTTGCTTCGCCTCTCACCAATTGAACCAATTGAGCACAATTGGAGAGAGGCGAGCCGTGATAAGTGGTTCGAATCTAACTTGGCGGATTTAATTCCACAAAGCGACAAGACTTGAGTCGCAGTCCGCCTCTAGAAGGGCACGCTGCAAGAAGGCCACCCATAGGGGCTTGAGCCTAGCCTGTCTGGGTCTGCATCTTCTAGAGGCCGGGCCTGCAACTCAAATCAGTACTGTCCGCTTTGGTGGAGTTAATCCCTTGGCCCTGCAGAGCTAGGATTCGAACCCATATCACCTCACGGTTTTACTCGCCTCTTACCAATTGAGGATGGGTCAGAAGATGACATACTTGTCACCAACCCTTTAGGTCACCAGATGATTATAGATTATCAACCGAAAAGGATCGTGTTAAAGATAATAGATGGAAATGAGAAGGGGGCTGTATGTGAGATGAAAGAACATGAGTACTGGTTGAAAAAAAAAAAAAAAAAAGAGATAGTCTATTGGGATATAGCGTGGTAACTATGCAATGCTCTTGATGTTTGTCTTTGTAAGTCAGATTCTGATGCGACTTGGGACTATTGTGTAGAGCTACGTATTTCCAATAGTAAATCGAGATAAGGATAAGATTGTAGAACTAGGATTAATAAGACAGACTAAAAAAAAACAAAGTAAAGTATTATAACACAAAAAGGTGAAAAGACAAGGAGATAGCGGTCCCTTGATTAATTACACTGTGTAAATTTCGAGGACGAAATTTTATTTAGAGGGGAAGAATTGTAACGTCCTCACCAAAGGTAGTCCGTACATTTTACTGTTCTGATGACTAATGTCTGTACGGACAATAAAAATGTCTGGAACTACACTTAAACTATAGTGAGGAGGCATAAATTAATGAAATAAATATTAAAAAAATATAGGAAAAATTTTGAGAAATAAAATAAAATTTAGAGAATTTATTTATTTGGTACAAAAATAATAAAAATAACCCGATATGCACCATGAAAGGCATTTTGGTCATTTCACCCCTAGATGTGAATTTTGACATAAATGTCAATTAAAATTTGGAAATAGAATAATTAACATAAATTAATTTTATGAATTTGAAATTGAAAATTGAGAAGAGAAAGAAGAAGAAAAGAAAAGAAAAGAAAAGGAAAGAAAAGAAAAGAAAGGAAATAGATTTATGAAATTTAAAAACAATAAAGTACACATAAATATATATATAAATACCCACAAGAGACAAAACCCACCAACCCTCTTCTTCTTCCTCTTCTCTCTCCCTCCTTGCCGTCTCCCTTAGTGTCTCCCTCCCTCCATTTTTGTTCTTCTTAAAGCTTGATTTTCCAAGCTTTCTCCTCCCCAAAACCCATAGACCCCTTCACAAAAAATTAAGCCCACACCATAAGGAAGCTTTAGATACCCATTAGAAGAAGAAAGATTAAAGTTTGAAGTGGGTCACAAGAGGTTAGTGCACTAATCCCTCTTCTTCTCTTTATTAAACATGAAAAGCATGTTTAGCTAAGCATAAATACCATTAAAACAAAAAGAAAATCTAGAGGAAAGAACCCTTGAATTTTTGGCAGCTATGGAACTTGAAATTTATTGCTTTTAAGTGATGAAAAATGGTTCCATGAGAATGTGTAATTAGTTGAAATGTTTGGGTGTTTGATTGTGTAAATTTGAAACTTTGAAAATTAGGGTTTGTGTAAATGTTGAGGACTTTGTGTAAAATGTTGAAATTGATCTATTGGGATGAGATTGTTGCTTATAGAAGTGTATTGCATGCAAATTGAAGTAAGGAAGTTGGAGGAGGTTGAGTTTTGGAAGTGTCAATTTTCTGCAGGTTGTGTTTGTTGAGGGCAGTGTACATTTTAGGCCATAAATAAAATTATGTGACCCCAATTGGTATGAGGCCAATTGGAGGTGAAACTAGACCCAAAATAGCCCATTTTCCATGAAGAAACCATGCCCAAATTCTGTCCAAAACTTGACCTAAATACTGTCCAAATTCGGATTTCCCTGAAACTGCCAACCCAGAAAATGACCAAATGAACAGTACGTGTTCATTTGGTCATAACTCTCTCTATACTGGTCCAAATGACCTAAAATTTTACCCATGGAAAGTTTAGACATAGGGCTACACTTTTCATGAAGACCACTTAACCCAGTTTTGCCTTTAACCAATTCAAATTGTTAGCACAAGTTGGGTCATTGAAACTGCCAACCCAGAAAATGTCCCAAAATACTATTCCTTTGGTATTTTGATCATAACTTGAGTTCTATAACCTCAAACTCAGTGATTCAAAAACTGAAATTCAAGTTTAAACATAGAAGAGCAATTGTTATGAAGGAATTGTGACTAAATAAACATCCCAACCTAGTCAAATTCCTAGATAAATATAACACATCAACATGAACCTAAAGAAAGGTTCATGGGAAAAATGCTATATAGGATAATTAAAATACTCATAAGGAAAATTTAATATTAAAAATGATATGAATATGTAAATTAGGACTAATGTCCTATTAATATGAAATTTATGATACCAATGAATAGTACTAGAAAATAGTAATAGTGAATAGTGCTAAATTAATTAAAAATATTTAATTGCCCATAGTATATCTACACTTCTTTATTTAGTTGGATAAATTGATATACCAATTAGGGACTACAGATAGCAGTACTGCCTACCGAGAAAATCATGAACTGACAATATATGTCTGGTATGATTGTTCTACAGGCTATATGCCTACTTTATTTACGGCTTTACAAGCTCGACAATGTCTCGTGCGATACCGCCTCGTGCGGCAGGATGTATCTGAGGTAGACATATGGCTGTCTAACCCGTATACTCCCGTGTATCCAGCTTTTATAATTTGTTATAGGATTCTTGGGCATTGATAATAATTAATTAATACTGAATATACAATAAGTAAACAGGAAAGACCCCAATAATTTTAATTGATTCCAAAGTGTAAAAAAATGTAAAAGACCCAGAATTTATGATTTGTAAATATTATTTCAATTGTTTAATTATTATTATTATAAATTATGCACCACTAAGCGTTATGCTTAGCGCGTTGGTTTTCCATCGCGTAGGTACTGAAGATCAGCAGCCGCCACAGTAGTATTCGGACAGAGTTTCGACCAGATCTGCCACCGATCAGAGTCACCTCATCAGTCTTTTGTATTTTGGTAGGGCCCATATGTAGCCTAGTATTTTGGTTCATTATGTCTAGTCATTATGTAATTACTAGTTTATGATGTATTTTATTTTGGACTTGAAATGAAAACTTATAATTTATTATCTATGAATTTCAATATGAATGCAATAGATGACACTTCATTTTGAGATCTCATAAATAGTTACGAATGATATGATAAAAGAGAATATGATATGGAAATATGTGAGATGACTATGAATATGTTAACAGGTGATAGTAGAACCCGCCAGATGCTAATAAAACAGAGGAGGATCTGTTCGGGTCTCCACAAAACTAAGATAAAAAAAAAAAAAAAAATTTCTACACGTAAATTACCTGATTTAAAGGACATTAAAATTTACAATAGACATGACAAGACAAGATAGGGTGCTCCGGCACCGAATGTGGCACTTCTTGCTCGGCTATATAATAGACGGGTAAGGGGCGTCACACTGCCAATCCAGAAATTATCCAAAATACTGTTCCTTTGGTATGCTTGACCAGTTTTGGCAAAAATACCATAACTTGGTCTCCAAAGGTGCAAATTGAGTGAAACTAGTGCCAAAAGTTTTATAAGACATAGCACAATAATTTTTATGTTTTGACCAAGCTCTAGAAACCATTGTATCCTAGGGAAAATATTAGCCAAAGTTAGAAATTAAAATCTGGAAAATGTTAAGTTGAACCCAGAATGCCATTTGATACCCGTGTGTTCATTTAGCCATAACTCCCACTAGGAAATTCCATTTAAGATGTGCCAATATGATTTGGAAACATGATACTTAGGGCTATAACATTGATTTAGACACCTTTGCCAAATTCTAAGTGTAAAGACCCTAAAAAGAGGGTTAAACATACTGCCCTGAAGTTGGTTATTGCCCTTATAGGACTGAGAGTCCAGGTTAATACACTGACTATAACTCACAATACCAAGATTGAAAAATTATGAAATTGTACCTGGGAGTCCCTAAGACATAGAGGAACATATCTTGTGAAGGAACATAAGTCTAAAAATGACCATAAAATGATCAAATGACTGGTCAAAATTTATTGGCTAGGAATTGTAAATTCTGGACAGCTTAGAGGCAAAGGGACCTGTTATGGTATTTTGACCATAACTTGAGTTTTATAATCCCAAATTCAGTGATTCAAAAACTAAAATTGAAGTTTAAACATAGAGGAGTAATTGTTATGAAGGAAGTTTGACTAAATAGACATCCTAACCTAGTCAAATTCCTAGATAAAGATAACACACCAACATGAACCTAAAGAAAGGTTCATGGGAAAAATGCTATATATGATAATTAAAATACTCATAAGGATAATTAAATATTAAAAATGATATGAATATGTAAATTGGGACTAATGTCCTATTAATATGAAATTAATGGTACCAATAAACAGTACCAAAAAATAGTAACAGTGAATAGTACTAAAATAATTAAAAATGTTTAATTGCCCATAGTATACCTAGACTTATTTATTTAGTTTGGATAAATTGGTATACCAATTAGGGACTACAGATAGCAGTACTGCCTACCAAGAAAATCATGAACTGATAATATATGTCTGGTATGATTGTTCTACAGGCTATATGCCTAATTACTGGCCATTGTGCCTACTTTATTTCTGGCTTTACAAGCCTGACAGCGGGTCTCGTGCCAGACAGTTGGCCTTGTGCCTAACAGATATATACTGGATAGACATACGGCTGTCTAACCAGTAAACACCCGTGCATCCAGCTTTTATAATTTGTTATAGGTTTCTTGGGCATTGATAAAAATTAATTAAGACTTAAAATACAATAAGTAATCATAAAAGATCCCGATAATATTAATTGCTTCCAAAGAGCAATAAAAAAGTAAAAGACCCAGAAATTATGATTTGCAGATATTATTTCAATTGTTAAATTATTATTATTATAAATTATGCACCACTAAGCGTTATGCTTAGCGCGTTGGCTTTCCATCGCGTAGGTACTGGAGATCAGTCCCAGTAGCCGCAGCAGCAGCAGCAGCAGTAGTAGTGCTCACACAGAGACCAATCAGATCTGCCAATGTTTACTAGTCACCTCTACAGTTGTATTTTGGTAGGGCCCATATATAGACTAGTATTTTGGTTTATTATGTTTAGTCATGATGTAATTACTAGTTTATGATATATTTCATTTTGTACTTGAAATTAAACTTGAGATTGAAATGAAAACTTGTAATTTATTATCTATGAATTTCCATATGAATGCAATAAATGATACTTCATTTTGAGATCTCATAAATAGTTGTGAATGATATGATAAAAGAGAATATGATATGGAAAAATGTGAGATAACTATGAATATGTTAACAGGTGATAGTGGAACCCGGCAGATACTAATAAAACAGGGGAGGCTCTGTCCGGGTCTCCACAGAAATAAGTCATAAAAAAAAAATTTCTACACATAGAATACATGTTTTAAATGACATCAAAAGTTTACAATAGATATGATAAAACAAGATAGGGTGCTCCGGCACCGAATGTGGCACTTCTTGCTCGGCTATATAGTAGACGAGTAAGGGGCGTCACAATGTTGTTGCATGTCCAAGCCTTTGATTCACCTTGGCAGCTGTATACCTAAGCAAATGAGTAATGGGTTCTTGTATTTAATTTGATGTATACATATTTATAAACTCAAATTTATAGATGTTTGTTTGGATTTACAGATTTGAGATTTTGCTTTTTCTTTGTGAAATGTATTGATGATTTAAGATTTGTATTTGATTTGAGTTTGAGATTTGAGATCCGTTGCATGTTGTAATTTTTGCTTTGCATTGTAATGTGGACAAGAGAAAGTGCCCTAAGAACCAATTGATCAAAATAAATTAATTTTTTCAATTTGATTTTATTATTAGTTCTATGCGATTCACAAAAATATACTTTTCGATTCTTCAATTTTTGCAGTTTGTTTTGTTTGGAATTGAAATAACTGATTGCATACCTTTGCTATTAACTACAAAACTATCCCTATCATTGTTCAATGTTTCATTACTATATTATTTCAATGTTTTACATCATTCATATTAAGCCCAATAAATTTAATCCATAAAATTTAGTTTTTTTTTATTATTATTTACCCGTGTTTGATAGGATGTGATTAAATTATATGACATTATTTTATTTAACGTAATTATTAAAAGAAAATTTACCATAATAATAATTAGGGGTGTGCAATTCTAATTCTTGTTTAGAGTCGGCTTAGAAATCAGAACCAAATTGAAATTTGGTTTGACTCCAATTCTATTCTTGATGTTTCAATTTCACTTTGATTCTTCATTCTTCAATTTCAATTTTGTTCAATATGATTTCAACTTGGATTTCAATTCTTAAAACAATTTTATTTCCATAAAAAATTATACTTGAATTAGCATTTAAACTTTAAAATTAGTTATTAATTAAAAATATATCATATAATATATATATATATATATATATATATATATATATATATATATATATATATATATATATATATATATTAGCTAGTTTTAAATTATATAATCTTTAACTATAAAATAATAAACTATATAACATAGTAGTAAATATATCATATAATATAACTTTTGGCTATGTTTTAATTATGTAATATTTATTTATAAGATACACAACAGACACAAAACACAATTAGTTGTACCTCCCTAGGGTGAAAACCCAATTCTAACATAATTTGCTATAAGAAAAGCCATTACACTCTGTCATATGCCTTACTCATGTTCTATTTTAATGCAAAATGACATCTGTTGCCCTTAATTTGTTTTTTCATAGGATGAAATATTTCAAAAGCAATGAGGCCATTATCCTTGGCTAATCTTCTTGGCACAAGGGCACTTTGAGGCTCACCAATGATAGAAGGCAAAATTTTTTTGAGCCTGTTTGCAATGGTTTTAGTAATTTGTTTAAAGATTACATTGCATAAGGTTATAGTACAAAGGTCTTTAGGAGTTTCAGAATTTCCTTATTTTAGGAATTAGGACTATAAAGGCTTTATTGATATAGACAGAACGGAAAGGTTATTAAGAACATCCTTAAATGGCAATAGAATAAGGATAATACGGATAATAAGCTCAAGCACATCAAAGTCTCTTGATTGATTCACTAGCTCTATTATCATACGTACGCAACAATCCATCGGTGATTAAACTTTTCTCACCATCGATGAACTCACTGTAAGCACAAAACATTTCATTGGGAAAGGTGTTGATTTGCTCGTCGTTAGATTTGATCGTAGGGTTCATGACAACTACTAGAGCCACGCATTTATTCTCTATTGAGACCTCTATCGCAGTTGGAATCAAATTTCTAAAAAGTTCATTTCACCTTGTTTGATTTGCTCCCTTTGGTTGTCATTTGGGTGCTGGTTTACTTCTGAGGTTTTAAAAACCAGAGTAGATTACGTGAATGCAATAATAAGCAACTCTGTTGAAGTCTCAATTCATTAAATTATAATTTAATTTTGAGATTTGGGGGAATGGTGGTTTATATTATATATATTTTTTAATTTATGTGAGACTTATATTTATTAAGTCATACAAAATGAATTTTTTTATGAGTAATGCAAGCATTTTTAATACCATTAAATATTTTGTCAGTTAAGTGTTAATAATGTGAAATCACATCTTTGAATTGTAACAAAAAATTTCACAAACTCTAAATACTAAAATCACATATTATGTGTACTTTCTTCAATAAATAAAAATCTTAAAAATTACATAAAAATATCTTAACTTTAAAAATATTATATAAAGGTCCCTTATGTCATAATCTCATTATATCTTTAACCAATTCGATATGTGACAGTGTCACATTGTAAAATAAAAAGGTGGGTCTATTTGACATTGTTATTAAAATTACTGTTAAGAAAAATACTTTCTTAAATATATTAGTTATAGAGCACTAAAATTTGATTTAAAAATAAATTTGACATATTTTAATATAAAAATACTAAAATAATAAAATTATTTTTTCCAATGACATTTAAAAGGGTGCTTTTTCTTAATTTTTCATAGAGTAGATGTACATGAAAGTAAAGCTATAGACAAACAGTTGGTCCTCTTAAGGAAGTTAGTTCAGTTCCCAAGCTTCTTTTTGCTCCTTTCACTAAAACTTTGGTTGCCTTCCATTATATTGCATGGCAAAGCAGACTTAATGAGGGCAGCAAAGAGAAGCTTGCGTGAAGCATTCATTTGCATAATGTATTCATAGATACATGTGAGCATATAAGGAGAAAAAAAAATTTCCTGCCATTTTGCTATTTCTTATCTTCGGGATTGAAGCCCTTGTCTTGATCTATGCAACTTTTTGTATCTAACCTAAGATAACATCCATACCCATAATATGGTAAGTTATGTCTCTGTGGAGATTGACAAAAATCAGTTAGCTAAGTCGAAATTCATGCAACTGGGTCTGACCCCAATGGTTAGAACTTACAGGTTTTGAAGTTATGTTGTTATGATTGCTTATATCTTAAGTTCAAGGGGAAATACAAGTAAAAAGCATCAATCATACTCATACGTTGATCGAAGTGGGAATGTCTGTTAGAAATGTTTTTGATGGTTTAGTTTTGCCATAAGACAATCCACCTGATGATAGCCAACAAGAGTATTTGCATAAGGCAAACATTTTTCTGTTAGTGAATGACGGAAATATCGCCAAATGGCTTGTCAAATGAGATTTAACGGTATATATTGTGCTGAGATCATGAGAGATAATTGTCACACACAGTTTTGCTAAATAACTTCATTTTGAAGCACTAATCACTAATGGCCTAAAGCTGATGATCTTTCAATTTCATTGTTGGTGATGATGCAAAATGTGATTGCTGAACTTGTCTGGTTCTTGGGCAATCATGTGTTTTGAACTCTTTAATTAACAAACATTGGATCAACCCCACTTGGTCCTTGTTGCTGAGCCTACATCAGGTATTTTTTTGTCTTTAAAAATAAAGTAAAATAAGAAACAAAATTCACCATTGTGTTATTAATTTGGTGGCCAATAATAATATCTAGAAAAAAAAGAAACTTGGACACATGAGATGAGATGTGTTGGAAAAATTATACAATGAAATCGATGTGCATATAATGATTTCATTATAACTGTTTATTGTGGTGGGTTCCATCATAATTAATGATTATAATTAAACCATTGTGTATACAATGGTTTCACCAAATAAAAATTCAATGTGTTGCTAGAAAGACACAAGGCATCAGCCAAAACCTAAAACCCGAAACCAAGAGAAGAGGGCAAAGCTTGACTGGCAGAATAGATATGTATGATATGATATGGCTTAAATCATGAGATTTTGGGCAATAAAATACCTACCTCTACCAGCAATCATTCAATTTTCATTATTCAATTTTCATTTGTCTAAAATATTAAAATTGAATGCAACTATTATAAGTTCAAACTCATATAAAAATAAGCTTATAAATTATAAATTAAATATTTGTATTTAGATTTATGCAATCTATTTACATACTTTAATTAATTTTGCATACATCTCAAAATAAATATTCAAAGGATATTTGACTTAGCTTATGAAAATTTAGTACTTATATACTAATTTAAACTTATAAGCATTTGAAATCTTAAGTAGTTATGTATTTGATTAAAGTACTTATAAGTGACTGATAAGCAGTTAATATGTTTGATAAAAAATAACTTATAAGCATACATATTATAAAAGTGACAAAAAATGATATTAAATGAGATTTATAATGAAGGTTTAAAAATTAAAAGAGAATAATATAGTAAAATATTTAATTAAACTATTTATAAACACAGAACTTGTAAGTATCAAAATAAAAAGTTTATTTTTTTTTCTACTTATAAGTTTAATTTATAAGTTTAAAAATTATTATAAATAGTTAATGTACTTATAAGTGACTGATAAGCAGTTAATGTGTTTGATAAAAAATAACTTATAAGCATATATATTATAAAAGTGACAAAAAACGATATTAAATGAGATTTATAATAAAAGTTTAAAAATTAAAAGAGAATAATATAATAAAATATTTAATTAAACTAATTTATAAACACAGAACTTATAAATATCAAAATAAAAAATTTATTTTTTTTCATTTATATTTTTATTTATAAATATAATTTAAAAATTTAAAAATTATTATAAATGAATAGTTATAAGCTGATTAAACTAATTTATAAATTAAGATAAATATTTTATTAATTTAATAATTATGAGACAAAGTCATCAAAATTTAGACATTCTCTGTATTTCTGTATATTGTTTTTTTCCTATTAGAATATTGCGATTCAGATGCATCTGAAAATCTAAACGCCACATACAGAAATGGTACCTGTTATACCTAACCTAAATCTAAACATTATTTTTTATTATATACAATATTTTAATATTAAGTATTTAGAATCATCTCTTCATCACCGACAATTGTCGTCTTATTATCACAATAATTAAGTTAGGTATAACTTTGCACGTGGAAAATATATGTCGTTGTAGCCCAATGAACCCAACATGAATGATGGAAGATTGCATCTGTGATACATATGTCTTCATGCACTTGAGTAGATGGAGATGGTAGTGACATAAGATGGTGGACGTGGATCTCCTTCTCATGTCTTATCAAACCAAACCCATATCCTATCACCTCTTATCTTCCTTTGATTATTGCACATTCATCCATATTTAGTATTTCTCTGTTGATTTTGTGTAATATACCAAATGTAGAAAATAATGTTTTTTTTTTCTATATAAATAAACAATGAATTAATTTTATGCAATAAACAAAATCTCAAAATGATAAGAATTTATTTTCATAATTTAAGATTAATAATAATATCTTAAACTTCTTATCTTATTTATGTATTTAAAAAATTAATTTTTAATTTTTAATTAAATAAATCCAAACATTTATATTAATCACTGATTGTATTCAGGACTTAAATTTATAATTTTTTGGCTCTACTTAAATGGGTATGACTCTTCTAATGGGATGGTTGAAATTAAACATTAATTGATAGGGCTTTTAAGCGGGATTACTTATGGGCAACGATAACATTTCAAGCAGCTAAAGCTTATTGGTTCTCTTCATTCGATACTTGATTCGGTTGGACTGAGAAATTCAAGTAGCTCATGTGTACTTGAGATTCTGCTCTCGTCATTGTAATAAAAAAATGGATTTTTTTAGGTTAAGAAGGCTTATTTAGTTTAATTGGATAATTAATAATTGTGTTATTTGATAAAATATTACTAAATTGTTACTATTAATATTTTTTAAATGATAAAAAAGATATAATTTATTTTAAAATGTATTTATTATCTATTTGATTTTAATTATTAGATGTAGCTAATAATTAATAATTATTTATGATAAATAATTGTAATTTATATATTCAAAGTGTTTAATAAAATTATATCTAATTATTGTTGTTAATATTATATATATATATATAATTTATTATTCAACATACAAAAGAATTAAAAACATAATTCTAAAAAATATAATTATTCTTTAATGTATATGCTTATATTTAATTTTATCATTTAAAAATAAATATTATAACTAGTTTAATTATTATTTATAATATTTTTATATTTGTCTAATATTTCTAATAATGATAAATAATTTATTGATACAAAAATTAATTTAAAGATAAAAATTTTATAATTAATAAATTTGAAAAATAATATAATTTAAATAACAAATAAATTCAAATTAGCTTCTAACTTACAAGAAAAAAAACTTAAAAAAAAATAAAACTGATGGAATCAACAGTTGACTAAGACTAAAATTGCTTGTTAGCAGTTGATTCATAAATTTACCAAACACATATAGAGTACGTGCTAGCTGTTGGGTATGAAACAACTATCAATTACCCCAAAACGGTAAACTAAATACTACCTTAATATATATTATATTACTTTTAAAAAAATAGTAAATTAAAATTAATTAAAAAAAATCTATTTTTATATATTTTTAGTAACTCAAATTTTCTTGCTTATAATTACGAATATCATTATTATTTCAATCATTATTTATATAATTTTATTATATAAAAAATAATCTTAAACAATTATTATTTTGTTATTAATAACCTTAATAAAAGTATGTTAGTCTCAGTAAAAAATAAAATAAAAAACAACTATTAACTAACATGAAAAAAGACATATTTAGTTTAACTAACATGAAAAATGACATATTTAGTTTAACTGTTTGTGATGGGAGAGTAATTTATAATTGTTATGATAGCTGATGGTTAATAATTGTTAATCATTTAACTAGAATAATACAAGTCTATTACCACTAATATGTCAAATTATCAATAAAAAGGTATAATTTAATATTTTTAAGTTAAGTATTGACAGACTTTTATCACCTTTCTTTAGAAACTCTTCTCTTTTCTCATCCTTCATCATTTTTTTCTTTTTTTTTTTAGATATTCTTTTTGAGTGAGCATGTGAGTTTTCTTATCATGACTACCCCAAATTATTATTTTTTGTTTCTTTTTATTATTTTTTTTTATAATAAACTCTCAAATATGTAGTCGTTTGGAATATATTTGAGTTAGCTTCTCAAATCTGTATTGATTAGGAATATAATAAATTCTCCCCAATATTGAGCTCTTGCTCTTTCTGTTAATACTAGGGGCCCTTGTCTACCATTAGTGGGTGTTGCAGCAATTTAAAATATAGTATGGACCATTGCACTTTTTTTGTTAAACACTTTCGATTCTCAAGTATAGATAATCATCTTCTATCACTGGAATCTGATAATGCAACATATTCCTCTATTAAAGATTAGTCGTTTAAACTCTCCTGCGAGTCACAAAGTATAGCAACTTTATCATAGGCCTAGATCATCTCTGAATAAAAGCTTCCAATGGTCTATGCTGATATATATTTTTTTCTTATTAGAATATTATATTTTACTTACATTACGATGCTTATTAATAATTATAATATTGTACTTTCATTTGACTAGAAGGTGCATGCGTGTGTGCATGATTAATTGCAGAAAAAATCGCTCTAACCTCTTATAACCGATTTTTCGGTTACAATCCACTTCTCTTCTCTCTCTTCCCTCTCTCACCTTCTTTGTCCCTCTCATCTCTCTTAAACTATCAATTTTCTTTGCACCTTTACACACACCTACTCAACTGTTGCCACTACTTGTTCCTCTTTGTTATCCCTTTCCCTTTCCCTCTCCTTCTCACTCATGTTTCCATTCCCAAGAAGCTCACCACTAGACTTTACCCCAATTGGAAATGACAAATCAGAGCAAATCCCATGAGTGTTAGATGCCTCAATTGAAACACCCACCAATTCTATGCAAGTGCTAAATGGGAATCCACCTCCAAAGCTTGAAACAATAATTCATGTCTGGTATTAGAATCCTCCCTAACTGAGTTCTAGTCGCGAGGATTTAAAGTAAGAGTGCCTAAGAATGGCACCAACAAGTAGCCTAGTAAGGAGGCCAAATGATGCATATGACCCATGGATGTCACATATACGAGGAATTGGATGGCACATATACGAGTTCCTTGGTTGCATATGAGGATATCGGCTATGACTCTTATGCTACAATAAAATCTTACACGTGGAGGATGGGCACTGTCTAACTTTAATTTGCAATGCTAAGGAAGCCATGCTAACCTTGAATGGAAGTAGCCTGACTTTCAATTTGTCTGATTCTTATAACATGGTTGCTAGGTCGTTGGTGTGACACCCCTTACCCGTCTATAGTGTAGCCGAGCAAGTTATACCACTCAGTGTATCGGAGCACCAATTTATGTTTCTATTACAATTTATCCTTTTTAATTCATTTATTTTTAATTTTTGATAAATCTGAATTTATCCACAAATTTTATAGAAAATCCGGCAGAGTGCCGGCTGTAAATTGGAAAAACAGTTCTTCTGGACCTGTTTAAAAACACTTCCAATAAAATTTCCAAATCCAAACTCCATTATACACATTTCAAATCAATTTCAAAATCTCAATCTCAAATCACAACACTATTTTCAGAAATTTTTCTTTTCAGTTCACATCATCATTGGAAGCTCATTCATAAATATTTCTCAACATTTCATTTATCAACATACATTATGCAGAAAATTTCAATAATATGAAATTTCATATATTTACATTAATAAATAATTACAAGAGTTTATAGTTACAATCCAAACTAATACAAAATGCAGAATACAAAAGGGCCACCCATAGTCCTAATATCCTACCATATACAGTGCAGATGTGCGGTGACTCTGGACCCTGGATGCAGCTCTGAAGGCTCACCCCGTCTGATGTCTGCTGGGCTCCCCAGCTAGGTCTCCAGTACTTGTGCGTGGCAAAAGCGACGCGCTAAGCAATTCTGCTTAGTGGTGACAATATAAAATAAAATAAAAATAAGTATGCAGAATGTATGTTTACATTTTTTTGGGTAGACTTAATTTCTGATATTATTTGCAGTATTGTTTAATTAAAATTTGATAAAGTTTATTATCATTGCCCGAGTAACCCACACTAGTTGACTGGACTGGATAAACGGGTAACTGGCACTGGATACTAAGTACCTCGGATCATCACATCATCGGTCACATTGTGTCTCCCGGTGTGCAACAGAATAGCTAATAAGCTGTAATAATTATTAGGGTTAAAACCCGAGTGTAACAACTCAAATAACATAGCCAAAGGCTATTATGTCACAGAATGGCATGGAAAGCCATGAAACACAGAATGGCATGAAGCCATATGCAGTACTGCTAACAGAACCCTATTGGCATGCCAAGCTATCCAAACCAATCTTGTTAGGTATAATAGGGCATATTACACTTTTAAATTTCACAATTTTTGAATTTCAAGTTTGAATGTTACTATTCATTTTATTAGTCAACTAAAATGTTGACTTTTGCATAGACAATAGGTACATTGGTTTTAATATCATCAACATACCACATTTTGCATTTTAAACTTGTTGGTATTGGTTGCTAATACCATTTCTAAGCTTAATGCTAATTGGACAGAATTTTCAGTTTTCATGCTTTGTTTTTACTGTTCCATTAGTCATTTTTACAGTGGGAATTTGGCAAACTGATCAACATGAAAGTTGTTTCTTATTTTGTCTAGTTGCATTTCCTTTTTTGAATCACTCCATTTGGAGTTTTGTAACTCTAGTTATGGCCCAAAAACCACAACTGGCCGGATTGAAATTTTGTCCAGAATTTCTGGACTGACCAAATCTACAGTGTTAGGAACAGTGATTGCAACCTACATTTTGAATATGTTCTAGTCATAATTTTTGTTTGGTTTCTTAATGAAAGTTGTTAATCTATATCTCAGCTTGTTGCTGGTAAAATTTCAGGTCAATTGGACCTTTCTACACTGAGTTATGGCCAAATAACCAAACACTGTTCATTTGGTCATTTTTCCTATGTAACACCCTAGGCAAATCCCACATCGGCAAAACACGAGAGAGATGCTGGGTTTATAAGTTGGTGGTTCGTAACCCCGAGTGACGCGTTTTAAAATCGTGAGATCTTCGACCCAGAGTGGACAATATCACTAGTGGGCCGGGCCATTACATTTGTGGTATCAGAGCCGCTCCGCGTGCAACCTTGAGCGATGGTGGGGCAAAACCTCAGCGAGGACGCTGAGTCCTATAAGGGGGGGTGGATTGTAACACCCTAGGCAAATCCCACATCGGCAAAACACGGGAGAGATGCTGGGTTTATAAGTTAGTGGTTCGTAACCCCTAGTGACGCGTTTTAAAACTGTGAGAGCTTCGGCCCAGAGCGGACAATATCACTAGTGGGCCCGGCCATTACAGCCCAGACAGACTGCAGGTCACCCGGATTAGGGCAAACTTTTGGCCAACTTGGTTTGGTTTGCTGGCCATGGTTTCTTCACTAAAGTTATGCCATTATGTGTCTAGTTTCATATTCAATTGGCCTTGCACCAATTGAACCTCTACAATTCAAGTTATTGCTGCCCAAACCTGCCGGACTCATGTCCAATTCTGCAGGTCACCAAGGGCAGCCATACCAAACCCAAATCCCACTACTCAACACACTTCGTTTTTTATTTAAACAGAACCAAATGGTCACTAATTGACCATTAAAGCTTACTTTCACTATTAAATGATCAAGGTCTCAAATTTATGCCCAAACCCTAACCCTAAGTCATGCATTTCCATACCTTCCATTGTCCTAAGCAATGTATTGATGTTAAAGGCAGCCAAATTTCAATTTAACTCTAAGAAATCTTCAAAACTCTGCTAGGTTAAAGGCTGCCCAAAATTTTGGGATGGGCATACACAAGATATTTATCAAATTCTTTGCAATTTTGCACTCAATCTTCCTTATTCAACATGAATTTGAAGAGAAACATAAGTTTAAGTCACTAACCTCTTAGGGAGCTAAGCTTGCAAGAACTCTTTCTTTTTAATTCTTTTTGCTCCCGAAAGCTTCACCAAGATGAAAGAGCAAGTTTTTGTGTTGACAATTAGGGTTTTTGGTGGAAGAAAGCTAGGGAAATTGAGGTTTAGAAGTTTGTTAATGGTGGAGTAAGGAAGGGTATGTGGGACGGCTTGAAGAAGAAGAGAGGGCTGCTGTTTTGTTTTCTAGAATTCTGCCTCCTTTCTTTATTTTTAATGTATTATCATTATCTTGCTTTAATTTGATTGGCCATTGCATTTTTAATTACCTCATGCTTACATAAGCATGAGGTAATAACTCCCATAATTTTCATTTTTTTTTCTTTCATTTCCTATTCATTTTTAAATAATTTTTCATCAATATTTGTTCATATTTTATGTCATATAATTCAATTACATAAATGAACAAGTTAGTCAAAAATCATCTCTAAAGACAAAATGACCAAAATGCCCTCCGTTTGGCTTAACAAGCCAAAATTGTGTGTACCGATAGAAAAAATTTTCTATGTATTTCCTTGGCATTGTAATGCCATAAGAACCTCAATAACCCTTCTCTAGAGTCCTCAAAATTATTTTATAATTTTTCTCTCGGGTCTAGGGTTATTAACGGCATTCACCGTCACTTTCCCTATGGGTTACTCATCCCTAGGGTTTCGACTCATTTAACCTTAGTGTATTTGATTTCTAAAATTTTTTCTTGATTTTTATGAGCATTATTTAGTTTTTTTATAACTCATCACTCTAGTCTATTTAAAATTTCAAACATTCTAGCTGCCCGGACCGACATTGGTCACTGGAACAGTAGACTGTACAACTAGCTAAAGTGAGGATGTTACAGTTGGTGGATGAATCATACATGTGTGTGTGTGTATTGGGTTTATTTCTATCCTTTAGTATGTCTTGCTTGTTCTGTTTTAGTCTTAGATAGTTTCTAGATCTTTTAATTATGGGTTATATTTGGCTATGTCTTTTGGCACCTAGAATTGATCTACTTCTCCTATGAGCTTTGTTTTTATCTGTATGGTGCATATGTTGATGTAGGGAATTCATGTATGGTGCCCATACCCACCTCTATTGTTAAATGGTGATTATAATTAATTTGGCTTGTTTATGGTTTTGTAAAATTTTGATTGGATTTGGATTGTCTATGGAGGATTTGGATTGTCTATGGATTGTAATTTTCTTTGGTTGCCTATTTGTATTGGTAAATAGATAAGAAAGAGAGTAGAAACTAGAGAGAGATAGCAAGATGGGAAGAAAAAAGTAGATAGAGACATGACGGAGAAAGATTGCTGAAAAGAGGGTCTTTATAGAGTAAAGAGATAAATAGAAGAAAGAGAAGTGAAGAGGAAGAGCAAAGAGAGAATAGAGCGTTAAAGTAATTGGGAAATCTATGATAGAAGGTTGGGGAACTTAATAAAGTTTAAGGATTTTATTTTATATATATATATAAACTTGTGTGTAAATTAGTTGATTAATATTATGAGCATATTTTTTTTAGGAAATCATGTTTTGAAGTTTTTTTTTAATTAAATTGATGTGACATGAGATGGCTGCTCTATCATCAGTAATGCGTCTTATATGTATAATTGTTTAACCTTGTTCTGAAATACAAAAAATTCTTTTTTTTTAATTGACCGCAACACCATCAGAATATCAACTCCAATTTGCCACCTGAATAACAAAATATTTTCAATAATAATTTAAATAATAATGCGAAACAAATTCAAAGTGTGTTTAATAAAATATTTTACTCTAAAACAAGGCTGAGAACTATCACATGAATTCTGATAATATTGCCCCCATTGGGTTCTAGACTGTGTTAGGGTTGCGATTAGGGTTAGGGTTAGGGTTAGAAAGCAGAAAAGGTACAAAAGACAAGCGCCCTACCTGCTTCCGATATCATGTGGCTTGCTTGCCACTTGCCAATACATACATGCATATCATATTTTGACTTAGGACCCATTTAATTTTATTTTTTGTTAGCTAAAGAATCTGGACTTTATTCTGCAGGTGTTAGGTCACCATTATTGGACACTCGATATGACGCACCCTTTCTTCCACACCACATGTATTCAAAACTAAAACTTTTCACCCGTAAATTTTAGTCCCTTAATTATTATTATTGATTTTAAATCTTGAATACCAGCAAGAGAAGAAATGTTGCATGGTGAAGGTATCCATCGAGACAATTCCTTCCAGTTCGAAAATGAGTGTCGACCACGCCACCTGTGCTCCGCCACAGGAATTTCTTCGTCACTAAGTAGATAATAAGCTCTACAGAACATAATACCATTAAGACACAGATGTGTGTGCACAAAGAAATGGAATGAAAGAAAATGAAATAAATTGCAAGCATACCTTCTGCAAGTCAGAAACTATAGTGATTCCAGCTCCATTCCCCAATCTCTATACATGTATCAGCACTATTAGCTTCTGAAACCAAACCCAAGTCTTCTTATTCTCTCCATCAACCACAATCTATGCCACCATGAACACGTAATTGTTTCCGTCCACCCCAATTGCACATAAAACGTGCCCTTTAATTAAACCTTTATATATATATACACGCTCGCGGTTCCTAAAGTTACGAGAATATAAAAAGCACTATAAAAAAAAATAGATTTAATAGTAATAATTTTATTATCAAATATATAAAAATTATTGCTATAAGCTTATGGGAGCAATATATAAATGTTGTAAAATTTTTGCTCATAATTCTAACATTGTTATAGTGAGAATGTTATTTAAATTTTAACCTGCAAAACTCTTTTAAAAAATTATAAAAATAAGAAAAAAAACCCTTTTAAAAAATTCTTATCTACACCCAGTTAATTATGAACTCAAAATATAAACATATAAGACTTATGTACTTAAAAGGTGAGTCCTACAATACATTTTGTATTTAGGATCATTAATAAATCAGATTTAGGCAAAAAAAATTTATTATTATAATATTTCTTGGTTATTTTACTAATGTGGAAGGAATTTAATATATATATCCATGCCCCCTTTCCTCTCTTATTCTTCAAGAAAGGGCTGATTATTTAGTGTATTTAAGTCATTTTATTCAAGGATATGTTATAACTAGAAAACCGATGATAAAATTAAAGTTAGAGTAATTTTATGTTATAAATTGAAATTGAGAGAGTTTTATATTATAATACCTAAATTCAAGTACTATAAAAGTAATTTACTCTATCTTAATTTAGATAATAAAAATAAGGGAAAATTACTTAATAAAAAAGCTACAATTTTAAAAAAGTTTGCAATTCTACCCTTAACTAAAAAAAAAAAAAACTAGTTAAATTTTAAATTTTTAAGAAAACTATAATTATATTCCATAGACAGTATCCTCGTTAGTGAGATACCTGAATTGGCACATCAACCTACCACGTCAACCATTACTTAGAGTTCAATTAATAATTTTTTTTGTTAAGGTATAATAAAAATTTTTTAATAGTTCAGGTTTTTTTTGAAAATTTTTCCTAAATTTTATAAGATAATTTATTCATAAAGAATATGTTTTGATTCAATACAATACAATTAATTAATCAGTTGATTTGAAAAACATCATAAAATTAATTCACTCAATATTTAAATTTTCTTTATTCTAATATATTTTTTTTTCCATAATACAAAATACAAAATTTGACCACATATATAAAGAACAATACATTTGAAAACACAAGAACACTACATTTTCAGTATTACAACACGAGACGGGATAATGCGATATGACAAGAAGAAAAAATTACAGTAGAGGATTAAAGAAAATTTATGCTTTTTTTTTTTTTGGGAAAAAAATTTGAATATATTACATCTTGGGATAACAATAAATTTTTACTGGAATATTGCTTATATGTAGAATTTACAAATCTCTTTATTTTTTTAAATGAGTTTGAATTTTCAATGATAATTAATGCAAGATTATTATTATTCAATTTTCAAGTTATTATACGAATATTAAAAATTTTAGAATAAAATTTAAAGATTTAAAAGATATTAGATGCTAATATTTTATTTATTTTAATTTCATTATTATTATTATTTTGATTTATTAATATTTTAGGTACATTGGTAATTTTTATTTAAAAGGGAATATTATAAATATTTGTGTTAATAATATGTTAATTAAAATTAATTTTATATTAATAATAATAAGAATATTTTTTATGAATAAAAAAAACCTTATAAATTTTAAAAAAATTATAAAAAACTTTCAAAAAATTTACAATTTCATCTTAAACTAAAAAATTGGCAATTAAATCCTAAATTAATGGCTGATGTAGTGAGCTGTGGCATTTACATTATCTCACAAGAATACTAATGATAAGATATAATTATAATTTCTTTAAAATTAAATTTAATTAGATTTGTCTTCTTCAATAGATTCAGAAGAGGAGAGATTGCATGTAGGCTAAGCAATTGAGGAGGAAGGGTGAGTTCTAGAGGGTGAAGAGAAAGGTGGTTGTTGATAAAATGGCTTAGTAGGGAATAGGGAGTGAAATGAAGACACAGGGTATGAAGGATTAGCAGGGGGACAATAAAAGGATTTTGGTTTAAGTGCGTGAAAGAAGGCTGTAAAAGAGGTGTCCGCTTTTTAAATGTGAGGTTAGCTTCAATCTGGGTAATTTGAGCTTTTAACCTCTTAATCTCTGATTCCTTTTGATCAAATTTATGGCCAAACCTTTTTGTTGAAGAAGAGTCCTCAGGTCTTTATTAAGTTGAGCGATCCGAGTTTGAAGCTCAACATGCCAGTTATTGACTTGTAAGGTTAAGGAGTCAACCTTAGTTTTCATTAATTGAGTTGGCTTACTACCAAATCAATGTTTGAATCAAATTTCTTTAGGAAGCTATTTTGAGCTTTTGCATTTTGTGTCTGCCAATTAAGGACTTCTTCAGCAGCAGTGAGAGATACAGATTTTCCTTCTGCATTTACACCAAAATGTTTGACAAAAGGTTTGGAAGCAATTTTCATGACAAGATCAATCCCATGTCGTAAGGGAGGAAACTTTTTAGTCATATGATTCTTGTGAGAACATCATACACGGAGCTACAAGGGATAGCACTGGAGGAGGAGGTGGAGGTGGATTCGACGTTCCTTCTTTGGCTCTTTCTCTCCTCATTGTTTTTAAAGCCATCTCATAAATAAGCAAAAGATTTTTTTATTTAATTTCTTTTCTAATCTCGATCCAGGGGCCAGAATCAGGAGATGAGTCTCTTATGGGTTTATAGTGTTTACAGCGAGAATGAGAACGGCGCTATAGTTTTTCCCAATATCTTGGAGCCAAAGAACAATCATAGTCTCCGTCCCAATCTTTATTCTCACACTCACTGTCGGGATTATATAGACCTGATCCAGGAACATCCCAAAATAAATGACCATCTATCTTTCTAGGATAGACGTGTTATCCCTTTGCAGCAATAGAATGGAAATGGATATTTTCCTGTTCCTCATCAACAGAAGTAATCATCAGTGGCTAAAAGATAGGAGCAGTGCTTGTAGAATTCCGTGGAGGCTGGAATATAGTTCGAATAGTGCCATCTGACTGTCGATGAAAGGATGACTCTGTAGACTAGATGGGTTTAGAATTGATATGAAGCCTTTCATAATTTGTCAACCATACTCGAGGAATAAGTTACTCGAGTTCTTCTCGTGGTATCTGTTGGGCAATTTGAACAATTTTTTGGATTGTTTCAATATCAGCTAAGATAAGAAGAGTTCCATTAGAAACACTTGATTGGAACAAGTGAACTGCATAATCTTGAAATCTGTAAATAATCTAATGACGTAGAGTAGCTGTCCTAGAGAAAGGAACTTGTTATGCTCCAATGATTTGAATTTGAACCTTCTTAGATGTGTAAAGCTTTAGATCACATAAATAAGATTAAAAATATATAATTTCTTCTTAAAAATATTAATTTTCTCAATTAAAAGAATAAAACTCTCTCTTTCTCTCTCTCTCTATATATATATATATATATATTTGCACAAAAGGGCCTGAGGCAGAGCCAGCACAGCAAACCGAAACCATATAAATCTCTATCTTGCGAATCATAAAAACAGCAGAGATTCGATTATATTGAAAGATTTCAACTTCTCAATAGCTAATCACTTCACGTCCCTTCGATTCTACTTTTCCTCAATTGCCAACCTTCATTCCAACAATTTCTATTCCGTCCCGGAATCATCCAATCACTGGATTTTGGAATATAAAGATCCGCTTTTCTCTCTCAGGCAATAACAAGAGAGAAGGAGAATCCTTTTCTTGCTTTCGTTCTATCCCAATAAGGTATAAATATTTGTTGCTTTCTGTAATCTCTTGTTTGTTTTCCCCTCTTTATCTCCTGCTTCAGGAATCACTATTTTTTTTGAAGGTGTTCGTTGATGGTCATCTAAGCTGTTTCTCTCCATAACTGGTAATGTTCTTTCGCTTTCTGTTTTTGCGTTTTCTTCAATTGTTTGCTCTGTTTGGTTACTCGCAAAATCAACACGGCCCTTAAAGAATTAGGACAAGCTGTAGTTCTTTTTGTCACTTGCTGTTGTTTGTCAAATCTTATTTGCTCCATTCTTTTCTATCCTTTTTGTTCTCTTTCCCTTTGTTCTCCTTCTGTAGTTTTCTCCGCAACCAAACAGAACAGTGATTTCTGGTATATATCTTTAACGGTTATTTGGTTGCAGAGAATCTGTTCCCGAGTTCTCCACACAGCCAAACAAAGTAGTGTAGCATCCAAATTGCAAGGGCCGTGCTAGTTAAGTGCACTTCCAAAAGTGAATATTAATAACTATATTTGCAATTGTCACCAAATTATTAGTCAATACTAGTGTTTCCTTCCATAGAATTCAGAAAAAATTAAGCTAATAGAATTGATAATTGATATGCTGATGCCTGAAACTGGATACTTGCGTAGTGGCCCGGAGTTGGTCAAATTGGGTAGCTTTTAAATAAAGTGATAAGGACGGTTGGTATGAGACCTTTATTTTGATGTATTAAAAAAAAGAGAGAGAGATTTATATAAAAAAAGTCAAAAGCCAGGCCTACATGATCTGATGCACACCTGTAACTGAAAATTTATATGAAAAGTTAGGTGAAAATTATTGTATGGAAATAATTCAATTCTTTGACCTCAGTTTACGTGGGAAATGTATCTTGGTCTCTTGTCTCTATCCTCTTACTAAATATTCCCGATGCAATATGGGTGATGCAGCAGTAGCAGTATAGGAAGTTGTGGCGCGAGTAATATGTGAGTTAAATGTGAAAATTTATGGGTTATATCAGTTTGGCTTGGGGGATGAGGGAAGTACTGGAGGTAATGCATTATAGTAAGATGAAGATCCTAGTGCAATTTAGGAATTATTTTCAATGTAAAATTAGGAAATTTAATAGTTTTATTATTTAGGAAGTTTATTATTGTTAGGTCTATTATTTTTGATCTTAAATATCTAATTAGATATGAATCGGATTTCCTAATTCTATAATAATTAAAATTTCTAAATAGTATTCTCTTCCCATACTGCATCAGGAGGACTTTATTTGCTGTCAGAGAACTGGTTTCATGTGTTGACCACTTTATCTTAAATGCTTGTTATCCGGGTCAGGTAACACAATTGTGGAGTGTCAACTTGTCTCTGAATCTCTAGCAAGTTTAATATCTAAGATTCTGTAAGATACTGGAACAAAAAAAGAATTAATCAAATTCTAAAATTGCAAGTCATCTTCTTTTTACTTTCTTTTACCCAAAGCTTTTATATCCTACAGCTTCCCAAGATATAGATATGGATCGGTTTGAACCATCTAATATAGTAATTACAGAATCTAATAACAAAGTAGGTTGTCATTGGTGTCTTCCAGGAACATATTTCAACTTTTTCATGACTGATACAAGTGCTACTTGGCATTACCAATGTCCTTTGCATATTTGCAATTGTTCATATTGCATTATATGCACGAAGTAACTCTTACATTCTTTTTTCCGGTATAAAAAATGTTCTTTTTATGTCCTCAACCATCTGATGTTGTCAATCATTGTTGATGTGATTTGTTTTTGGATTGTATGTCTATTTGCTCTGATATGACAAAAGTTTATGAGTAAATCCGTTATGGTTTCTTTCTCAAGTGTTTTTAAGGCTTAAATGAGAGCAGTAGGCCTATGGCAGATTCCATGGAGATATATATATATATATATATATATATATATATATATATATGGCTTAACTGAATGCAATTTTTTGGTGATATTGCTGTTGTTCCTTTCTCCACTTTCATATACATTTCCTACAATTCTTTCTTATTGCAGTGAAAGATGGTTGCCTTTGGGAAAAAGTTGAAGGAACGACAAATTCAAGAATGGCAAGGGTATATTTCATGTATCAATATACATTCTAGCATGCACCGCTTACTCTAAGCGCATTTGAATACTAGCATAGTGAGATAAAACCTTAACTCTCTGACGGGCGTTATTTGGTGAAAAGCATCTTGTAGTTCAATAGTTTTACCTAGTTTTGATAAATATTTCATACTTGGATGGTTAGTATCCAGAGGTGGCAAATGAATACAGAATCTGTACTATAGACGCACATGGATTTGCATCTGAGTCATTATTTTGGCTTTTATTGCAAGTTTCAAGTGTATTTGGCTATACTAGTAAAGCATTCTCTTTATGCTCCTTTGAGGTTACTATTTTAGATTTTAGATTTTAGATTTTAGTTTTCTTATACATTTCTTTTCCTTCAGATATTATATTAACTATAAACTGATGAAGAAAAAAGTGAGACAGTATGCGCAACAAATTGAAGTTGGAACACTAGATCGCAGGCATGTTCTCAAGGATTTCTCAAGGATGCTAGATAATCAGGTATCGGAGTTATTTATATATGGGCTTATCTCTATCTTTGTGTGCTTGTGTGCATCTCTATGTGCATGTATCTGCAATTTGTGGGCATGCCTTTTCTTGGAAAACCTGAATATTATCATGTTTTCATGTTATGTATGCAAACATATTTGCAAAGCTAGATACTCTTAGTCCAATAACAAATTAGTCACTGAATCAAACATTTATTCTGTAATAACTGATTTAGTATAGAACTTTGACAATGAATTTGCAATTTTGATGACCTTTATAGGTTTTCAGTTGTAGATGTATCTTCTGGAGTTGGGTTTTGAATCATGCATTCAACTTGTCATTACATTTGTTTATCTGTTGAAATTGCTTAGAAGGAAGTATTTATTGGTGAAGGAATTAATCCTGAAGCATGATCCAAAGTTTATTATTTTGGAGGTGCCATGGAACAGCTTTCATAGCTTTAATATGAGGGAGAGAACTTATTTTCCTTCTTACTGGTAGTAAGAGTTCTTAGACCTCTTTAACAATCAGTAAAATGAGCATCTATAGTAACCTAAGTACAACATTGAGGTATAATTTTTATAAATATTATTTTGATTTTTGACTTTTATGTTCTGTTGAAAGAGATAAGATGGAATTGATTAATATTCCTGAAGGAAACATATTGAGAAGATATACATAGAGGTATGAAATTGCATTCGCTGTATGCATATAGATGACAGCATGTGTATGTCTTTGTTTTTATGAGGGTAATTGTGCTTGTGTTTCAACAATCACTTGTCAATTGTGTATCAGTGCAGAAACTCAGACAAATTTGAGATACTTCTTGGGATTTCATAAAAAATTCCAAGTTCAATCATTGACTTGAGTTTGAAAATGGATTCATGCTAAATTATTTCTTCTAATAAAAATTTCAGATTGAGAAGATTGTCCTTTTTCTCTTGGAACAACAAGGGCTACTTGCAAGTAGGATTGCCAAGCTCAATGAATATCAGGAGGCTCTTGAGCAAGAGCCAGATATATCTCAAATAACCCAATTACGAGAAGCTTATAGAGCAGCGGGGCAAGATTTGTTAAAGCTTCTCTTTTTTGTTGAGATAAATGCTATTGGTCTGCGTAAGATCCTGAAGAAGTTTGATAAACGCTTTAGATATAGATTCACCGACTACTATGTGAAAACCCGTGCTAATCATCCTTATTCCCTGCTGCAGCAAGTGTTTAAGCATGTGGTAATTTGGCACTTTTATTCTTGTTTGAAATATAGTCTACATGTTAGCAACTTTTTACTGAAAAATAATTGAAATTGCAGGGTTTAGGAGCTGTTATTGGAGCCATATCTCGCAATCTTCATGAACTTCAGGAACATCAGGGAAGCTACTTATCCATCTATGATCAGCCTGCTCTTCCCTTCCAGGTCTCTGTTAATTTTAATCCACATACAATTTGGTTTTTCTTCCATGTTCATTCTTTAAGTTTCCTGGAACCTTGTTGTAGTTGATGTTTTAGTTGGGCAGCTGTCATTAACTTGTGGACTTATGTGGTGTTTTTTGCTTTTAATCTGCAGGATCCTGTTGTTGATTCACTGAAAGCAGCCGTTGACAGGCTCAGTCACTCAACAAACTTCCTCAACTTTTTGGCGCAACATGCACTCATTATGCAAGAAGAGCTGCCTACTCCCACTGAGGAATGTGCTGATGATCAAAGATACCATTTTATGTCACTTTTCTTGAACTTAGTGAACACATTTCTTTATATGGTCAACACATATATAATTGTCCCCACAGCTGATGATTACTCAACAATGCTTGGAGCTCCAGCAACAGTTTGTGGTGTTGTGATTGGGGCAATGGCTGTTGCCCAGGTGTTTTCTTCTGTGTATTTTAGTGCCTGGTCAAATAAATCATACTTCAGACCTCTAGTATTTAGCAGTGTTGTTCTTCTTGTGGGAAATGCCATGTATGCAATGGCACTTGATTATCGGTCAATAACACTTCTTTTAGTTGGCCGTCTATTCTGTGGGTAAGCAACTTTCTTCCTCTTCAAATTTTCATGTCTATTTACATTATGAGAATAGTTTTCAGTATGTGGTTTCTAGTTAGTTTTTAACTAAGAAATAATCCTAAGTTATAACTTCTTAGAAAATCACATTTGAATTTATCAGGAATTTAATATGGATTTTGAAGAATCTTAATGGAGTAGATAGTGACATGGAAACCAATCCTTTGTTGTTTTGATATAGCTTGAAACTCATTTTACATATGCTAAAGTATTGCAGGAAAGATTAATTAACTTCATGTTGGGGGGTGAAAATTCATAGAGAATGTGATATTTGTATCTCATCCTATAGTTTGACCTAATCATACTCTTCAATGCAGATTTGGTTCTGCTAGAGCTGTTAATCGGCGTTACATCAGTGATTGTGTGCCAGTTAGAATTCGCATGCAGGCATCCGCAGGTTTTGTTAGTGCCAGTGCTCTTGGGATGGCTTGTGGTCCCGCTCTTGCTGGCTTGCTTCAAACTAATTTTAAAATTTACAAGTTTACGTTCAACCAAGTCACTTTGCCTGGCTGGGTTATGGCTGTGGGTTGGCTTTTATATCTCATACTGTTATGGATCACATTTAGAGAACCATCTCACGAGACTGAAGAGAAAAATGTATCACAGGACAAGGCTGGTATGCTGACTTCTCTTGCTACTTCAGTGTCATAAAATTTTCATTTTTCAAGAATACTACTTATTTTTGGGATAAAGGCTTAGTTGAGTTGAGTTGAGTTGAGTAGGAATATTTGGTAAAGTTGTTGATGATGATATGGCCAGAATTTTTTTTTTTTTTTTCTGAACCACAGTAGTGCTACTGCTGTTCTTTTACCTAAATTAATCAATTCCATCAATATTATCAAAATATTTTCATCAATGGGTAAAAATCCAAATGTTGGCTCTTCTAATGACAGGACCAGGGGAAAATGATGTGCTTGAGAAGGGTCTTAAACAACCATTACTGTTGAGTTCAGAAGGCAAGCATGAGGATGAAAATGGTGATGGAGAATGTGATGATAGTGAAGAAGCTCCTGAGGAATCTCGACGACCTGCCACTTCAATTGCTTCAGCATACAGGCTACTTACACCTTCTGTAAAGGTATATGAATGTTCAGACCTTGGTAGTTTGATCAGGTCACTATTACCAAGGAATAGAATTTTATAGAGCACTTTTGTCGCATAGGCATAATTGCCGGTTCCTACATAGAAATTCAACTGTCAATGCAATCGGCAAGTATAATTTTTCTCGAACAAACACAAATTATTGCTCGAAGAGTTGAGTTGCTTCATGATGGACTCCAGGTCAGTTCAAGCCACAAGTGACTTGTGTCCTAAGCTGCTACTTGTAAGCTGGCATGTAAGCTGTTAGACTCACTTGTGAGATTCCTTTATGGTGGAGTGCTGAACGCCTAGTAAACTCAAAACAAGCAAAAACACTAGGAACAGAATATGTAGCAAACAAAATTTTCGCAACAGTATGCACTCAACAGGACATTTCTTACTTGATCGAAGTCCTGAAAGGTAAGCTAGAAATAAATCAAAGTCGGTTGCTTTGGAAATTAGTGGCTAATAACTAACAGAGGTTGGTGGATATTCTAGACTGACAACACAAAGGGGGGTTGACCGTTTTGCTGGCTGGTTGGCTTAATAGGCAAACTACTGGAATTCTAGGGATTGGACTTTTTTTGGGCTGTTGCCTTTGAAAGAGAAAAGAGCCTGTTGAATTCAAGAGGCTTTCTCATAGAGTTGAGGAGATGGTATATTGCTTTGTACTAATAATTTTGCTTCTTCTTCTTCTTCTTCTTCTTCTTCTCTCTCTCTCTCTCTTTCTCTCTCTCTATTTCTTTTTTTTTTTTGCTGTGGATTGTGAGTGGAATTTCACTTTCATAATGCTGTTGATTGATCAGTCAAGGTTCTGCCTGACATCATGGATTTTAGTTTGCAAGAGTATACTTTGTTGGAAACTGTTTTGGATGTTCTGTTTCTCTTTACTTTACCTGCTTAGTGTCAGAGTTCTTCAACTAGGTCTAATGCATTTATATGATGTCTACATAATTACTTATCTAAGTATCTTTGTTGTCATCAGGTTCAGTTGTTGATATATTTCATGCTAAAATATGCCATGGAAATTTTACTCTCTGAATCTAGTGTCATTACCTCGTACTACTTTGGTTGGTCAACAAGCACAGTGGCAATTTTTCTTGCATGTCTAGGCCTAACAGTTCTGCCAGTAAATATTATTGTTGGAAGCTACATTAGCAACATGTTTGAAGACAGGTAAATCTTCATATGGGAATGGGAAGCATGCTTGTTCTATTGTTTCATGTTTCCTCATATAAAGCTCTGAAATTTTTTGTGATATCCAACTGATATATTTCTTCCTTATTAATCTCTCTGCAGGCAAATTTTATTGGCATCAGAAATTATGGTTTGCATAGGAGTACTCTTGAGCTTCAAATTCGTAAATGCATACACTGTTCCACAGTATGTCTGCTCAGGATTAATCATGTTTGTTTCTGCTGAAGTACTTGAAGGTGAGAAATTGTTCAATTCATTATTTTTGCACAAATTGATGAATTTTTTGATAAAGGGGAAGTCTTCTCCTGTAGATGATTAAAAAACAAAGATGAAACTCTTCCTGGAAATTGCACAACTTTTTGGAAGATTCAAAAGGCAACTTGTTCCCAAGTAAACTTAGTTTGTACTGTATTATTCCTCTGTAAAACAATCAGACGATTAAGGCCTTGAAGAGAAGAAAGGAGCTAGCTGGGATATAACTTGCACTAGTAAAATAAATACATCAATGTTAAAATTATTCTCGCCTTGGAAGATTTGTTAACAAATCATCTCATGATATCCTTCATTATCAAGTCGGAACAAAAATTATTCTGAGTAACACAATTCTTAATGATTAAACATCTGTTGACAAAAAAGATATCAACAGAGAGATGAGATTACCTTTTAGTTAAGATGTAGAGGTTAATTTTGGTAACTGAGTTTTGGATATTGCAGTATGGCAAGTTGTACGGCAAGTTTCATGACTAGATGAATATATACATATTTTCTGCAGGCGTGAATTTGTCTCTGCTATCTCGAGTGATGTCATCCAGGCTTTCCCGTGGAACCTACAATGGTGGACTACTCTCAACTGAAGCTGGGACGATAGCTCGTGTGATTGCTGATGCCACAATAACCCTGGCTGGGTACTTAGGCCAGAATAGGCTCCTGAACGCCACCCTTATTCCTTCGCTCTTCATTTCTGTGGCCTCCATTATTGCCACCTGTTTTACCTACAACTCGCTCTATTGATTTGTAAGTTGTACAAATTAGTCATTTGATTAGTGAAGTCCAGCTTCTCGAATTTGTTCTTTTTAAAAAAAAAAAATCTTTTTTTTTTTTTTCATTTTTTTGTTAATATTTTCTTGTATCAGTGTTTAATATTGTAAGATACTAGTTCATTGATTCTCCTATTCGATTGGAATTGAATAAAGTTTCTGAAAATTTTCAATTTCCTGGAATTCTTCAGTTCCTGCAAGGAATAATGAGAATTGTATCATGCCATGTGAACCTAAATGGCGAATAAATACATGGGCAAGAATTGCCGTCGGAATCTTATATCCATTGAAACGAAATTCCCTGAACTGAAAAGGGAATTAGTTTAGTTTTTCAATTGAAAGTGTATAATGTTGGATTTCATGAAAAGATAAATAATGCAGCTTAACTTGGCTTTGTATATAATTTATTGTATTTTACAATTTAGTTGCTAGTGTATTATGAAAATCACAATTTATTTTTCTATTTTTTTGTTGGAAACGAATTAGCTTTTAAAGAATATTTATGTCATTTTGTTAAAATTCACTATTGTTGAAGCAATCAATCAAAATTCAAGAGATTAAATTATTATAAATATTAAAATTATAAAGAGTAAATTATTACATAAAATAAAATGCGACTGAATGAACTGTTACAATTTTTATCATATTTTAAAGATTAAATTATAAATTAAATTTTAATTTAAATGAGTCCATATATAATCTAACTCATCAGTAAGTCTTAAGTAGAAATAGCTTAATTAAATTTTAAAATTTTTTATGTTATGAATTCAGACACTGAATTAATGATATATGCTTGCAATCCTAATAAATGTTGCTTTAATGTTTAGAACCTTCTAGGGCAAAAAATCCAACAAAAAATGTTACTATATTTTTGTATCGCATGGATTATTCCCCACCATATGCATTATTGAATTTGAACTACTTCACAACAAGTAGTTGGCTTTCATTGATCTAGGTAAATAAATTGTTCTGTTGTAGTTATTTCATTTGAAACAACTTCAATTTATTAAAATAAAATTTTTTAATTTTAAAATTTTTTTAAAAAAAATTATTTAATCTATAATAGTATATTTCTAAATTAATTTATTTTTTAATTAATATTAAATTAATATTTAATTAAAATAAATTTATAAAATATTATTTATTTTTTATTTTTATATAAAAATAAAATATTAATATAATATCAATATATTAATAAAATATTATTTTAAAATTTATTATTATATTATTATTTTTTAAATAGTTACAAATTAAATTTTAATTAATAATAAATAGCATATATATAATTAATACTTTTTAATAAATTTAATTTAATTAAAATAAAATAATATTAATTATTAATTAATTCAATAATAAAGATTAAAGAAAAAAGGAAAAAATGGTAAAAGGATAATTTTATTAATTTTAAGAGGAAATTGCAGTTTAGTGGACTTGTTAATGCAATTTACCATAATCCCTTAGCCTCCATGAAAGTGATCATTTCGACCGATTCATCAAATTCAATACACAACCCAACACTTTTTTAATAGCTAAGTACGTGGTGTGGTGAGGGAATAAAGAGAAGGTTGAATGAAAAATCCGATAAAAATGGAGGGAGACAAATAATATATATATATATATATATATATATATATATATATATATATTATTTAAGAACAAAAAATTAAAAAAAAAAGAAATTAAATATAAAATCAACTCATAACCCAATATCATCATCTTCTTCGTTCAAGTCATAAAATTTTGCTAAAGGGAAAATTTTTCTTTTCTTTTATTTGACAAAAATAATAATATTAAACCCCACGAGTAAGGAGGTTACAAATGAGAGTTGGATCAAAAGATTACAGTAAAAAGAGCAATCCCTGATGGTTCGCCAAGTATGGCTATGAGCAGCTTGATTACAATTGCAATTTACAAAAGAAAATTTTATGATAGAGCTTTAATATCTTGAATCTCTTCATGTTTGGTTGAAGGAATAGCCCAATTGTTGACAACTGAAATAGTAACTTGGAGTCTCCTACACTATTACTCAAAAAAATTGGGCCTTTCTAAACAAGTGAGTTTAGAAAAAAAATAAACACACAAAGGAGTAACTTACAAAATATTTATCAAAAGAGGTGTTTTTTGCTAGGTGAGACGAGAAGCAGCTTGGACACTACTTATAATAGCATCTAGCTAACTTGAAAAACTTGTCCCACATAAAAAAAATATATATATACATATAAATGCTTCAAAAGAAGCTTGGATGTTACTTATATTAGCATCCAAGCTCTCCATGTCAGTGGGACACTACTATAAATAGCATCTAAGTTGGCTTTTTGTCTTTACCTCATCCTACTTGACAAAAAACACACCTTTGGTAAATATTTTATAGGTCACCCCTTTTATGTGTTAATTTTTTTCAAATTCATCTTTTTTTTTTAATAAGTCCAGAAAAACCTTTGGCTAGAGCAAGCTGTAAAGCATCCGTACATGCTAAACTTTAAAAAATAAGAGGATCCATTACACCATAGTGTCTGCTCACTGACTAGACGCAAGGTTTACCAAAATAATCCCTGGCAATGGCAGCTGAAGCACCCCTAGATTCCTATTATCAACTGCAACATTAAAATTAACCTTAATTGCTCCGATCGAAAGGGGAACAAAGTGGGCAGTTCTAGGGTTAGCTCACATAAGAGGCGCCAAGATTGCATTCAGATGCTGGGACTCCACAAATTCATACTACAAGATATTTGTAACACCCACCATATCTTGACATCAGAATTTCTATTGTAGATGAAATATTCTAGCGAATTTGAAGATTTCACGGATAGAGGAATGGTGATGGAAGTGTATGGGTTTATGTTTATATATGTGTGTGTTTTAAATATTCAAAATATATTTAAAAATATATATATATTAAAAGTTTTTATCCCTAAAAGTTTTTAAATGATTGTTTTAGGCAGCAGAAACATCGACAGCTGAAAGATGGACTTTCGATAACCGAAGTCTTTTTTATGATTCAAATGCCCATTTTGATAGAACAGACTCCAGCGGTCAAAAGTCCCTCGACTATCAAGGGTATAAAAGGGACAAAGGCCTGTGTTCTGCCCAAAACACTTGGGTTCCTTCTCTCTCTCTCAACTGCTAGAGCATACAATGAGCTTTTTGAAGAGAATTCCTTAGATTTTCAAAGATCTGAAGGTGAATTCTTCCATTTAGAAGTTTGGGAGAGTAGATTCAAGCTTTGAGGCTTTGATTATCTCATCTCCAAGCTCCAAGAAAAGAGGTAATATTCTTTTCTTCTTGATCTATTAGGTAGATCTAAAAAAGTTGATGAGGGATTAGATTTCTATAACTTCAATTTCATGTAAAGTTATTTTGAAGATGGATTTTGGGAATTCTATGCATCTTAGGGTTAGGGTTTTGTGATTTATGTTGATATTTTATGTTTTTATTGTTAGTTTAGTTATACTTAAGTGTTGTGGGCCTTAAATAGCTAGTTCTCCTTGATAAATTTGAAGAAATTCATGAATATGCTACGTTGAGTTTGTAGAAAACCTGAAATTTGAGTTTTTAATTAATGTATGTGAGTATTAAGTATGATTTCAAGTTGTTTTAGATCCTAGAGATGTGTATTTGTGTTTGGTTTAAGTTTTGAAACTTTGAAGTGAGTTAGGTGTTGAAGGGAGAAGGATTCTGCAAGTTTTTAACTTGGAAATTCTAGAAATTCTCAGATTCGGCTGTTAAAAACCAAAGGTTTGGCAACTGAAGCATGCAGTTTCTCAAAAAATTTGAAAATTTTCCAGGTTCAGTAGCTAAAGTTGCAGACTTTGATAGTCGCAGTGGCTACTACCCAAAATGGGCACCCGATGTTCAAAGATTCAGCAGTCGAAGCCCAAGACTCTAGTAGCTGAATTTGGTTTTGCCCATTTTATTTCTATTTATATTTCAAGGTTCCAAAACGTAATTTCATGGTCCTTAAGGGCCTAGAATAAGATGTTTATTATGTGTATAGATTTTTAGAGCTCTGTATAACTTTCTAGGATCCAATTTTATAGGATCAGGCTTAAGGAACTCGGAAAGTTTAGGATCCAATGATTGCTACTGTTTGAGTTAGGTGATTGATAGGCTACAAGAGGATAGTAATTCTAATCTTAATAAATGTAAACTCTTAAATTTAATTTATGATCATCCTCATACATCATGTCATATTTATTTAAAGTGTATATATCTAGAACTTGAATATGTTGCATAATTGCATATTTGCTGTTGGTGCATGATGGATTATGGATGACCCACTAACTCCCCCCATATTTATGACTATGTTATATTATGTATGGTATGGATCTATAAGTAAATTTCATGGATAGATCTTTATGATACCCCATTAAGGGAGATCTCTAAGTTGTCCTGGGTGCATAACATATGTCATGTTATAAGCGAAAGTATTGATGAGCCTTTGTATGAGCCGGACATATTGGATTTGGGGAGTTACTGATGACAAGTCTATCTTACATGAAATATTTATCATGTGAAAACCTATTTGGATGATGCATTGTATATGTATGAAATGAATGATATAATTAATATTGGTTAATTTACTCACTGAGCTTGTTTAAGCTTATCCCTTTCTTCTAAACCCTAGATGCAGGTTTGCAGGATTAGAAGAGATCTTTAAAGAGAGGTAGTCAAAGATAATTTTAGTGCTCTTTTTTATACATGATGTATGGGTAGATTGACATATAAAATGTGAATAGATAGTAATGTGCTGGTAATGATAAAAAATTGAAGTTATATAATATTTTAAATAGGAATGTTTATGTTAGCTCTTTTAGGAGTGTGTATGTTGAACCATTACACTTTAGTGATTTTGTATGTATATTAAAGTTTAAATTATGAACCACTTTTATGTTAAAAATGTTTATGTATGGATTAAAAAACTAAAGTGTAATAGTTGGTTAAATGTTTGAGTTTTGATAGTACAAATTTTAAAAGTATGTTCATAGGCTTTAGGCTTGTTACAGTTTCAGCTGACTCGATCTCTAGCACTGGTAACGACCCTTAGCTTGGGTTATTACAAAATTGCTAGAATAATAATAGAAATTAAAAACGTATTGTGTCCATTTCTAATTTACAATAGACTTACTATAAAATAGAAATTAAATTTGTTTGTTAAATATTGCAACTAATTAAAAAAGAAATTTAAAAACGGAAAAAAAGATCTGTTACTATTTTTAGCATTAAAAAATAGCATTATATTTAGAAACGAATTTAGTAACGAAAATTAGAAATGAAGCGCCAAAAAATTTGACTTCAAATTTAGAAACAATCAATTTAAAAATAGAAATCTTCAAGATATCTTTAAGCGAAGAGCCGTAACAACAACTTCATCAGGAGGATGATATTGATGCCTTAAGGTTTAATTATTTCGATTCTTCCACATATGCCATGGCAAGAAAAAAAACATCTGGATATAAGTATTCCCCTCTTCGTGTTTCAATAGTTGGGTCTGTTACCTCTGTCCACAGATCAATGACATTGGAACCAAGTAGTCTGGTAAATCCGAATCTTAAAGGGGAGTTTATCCAAACATCCATAGACCTAGGACAATGAAAAAAGATGTGGCAACCCGATTCTATTTCCCCGCTGGCATTAAATTCTTTCGGGACATGACTCAAGCGCCTATTTAGCATCTCTTGACGAGGCAGTCTGTCATTGATGAACTTCCAGATGAAGACAAGGACTTTCCTCGGCAGATGAAGTCTCCAGATTGAGTTCCAAAGTTGCTTCATGTTGTGAGATAATGAAGGACCCGGACTTGCCTTGTTGTTCTCCAAGTTCCAAAACAACAGCGTTTTGCTCCTCGAACGTGGCGGCTCTCCCTATGGCAACCCTAACATCACCAACTTGGCTAAATTTGGTGCTGCATTATCTGATCTCTCCCCTACTTCCCCATCTCAACGCTTCATCTCTGAAGACGGCGTCATCAATGCCCGTGAACGGGTGTTGGGCGGCGGCACTTGCCTCAATGCTGGCTACTACACCCGCAGTAGTACCGACTATATAAAGTACATATATATACCAAAACACAACAAGAATTACAAACAACTTTCTATCTATATTCAACTTATGATGGCAGAGATGTTGGGGTAGGATGGACGGCTGGTGAACGAGTCATACCAGTGGACGGAGAAACAAGTTGCTTTCCAGCCTGAAATAGGGCAGTGGCAATCGGCGGTGAGGGATGGGCTGGTGGAGGCTGGGGTGGTGCCCAACAATGGCCTCACATACGACCATATTTATGGACTAAGATTGGTGGGACAATATTTGATAGAGATGGTCACAGACATACTGTTGCTGATTACTGGAGCAAGCCAACCCAAGTGGACTTACCGTTCTCTTGCATGCCATTGTACGTAAGAATTAAGATCTCGTCTAGAACTAAAGGTGGGTCTTTTATTATTATTTTATTATAAATTTAAAATATAAATGCGTGAAATTTATACTTGTTATTGTACATTTAACAAGTCGAACACAAGAAAAATGGGTCTTTAGAGATGCATGAGGGGAAAGCTTATTTAAACAGTGTCTTTCAAAAACGAAATTACCATATCAGCTGGTTCACTGGGAAGTCCACAGCTCTTGTTGCTAAGTGGAGTACGCCCTCAAGCCCAACATAAGGCCCACAATATCACAGTGGTGTTTGATCAGCCCATGGTTGGCCAACTCATGTCTGATAACCCAATGAATGCCATTTCATCCCGTCGCCAGACCCGGTGGAGGTATCGCTGGCTGGAGTCATCGGCATCACTCGCTTTGGAAGCTACATTGAAGCTGGAAGTGCTGCAAACTTCGCCTCTAGCATTCAGAGAGACTACGGGATGTTCTCTCCTAAGGTAAATATTATCTGGTAGCTTAGATTTCTTCTTGAGTTGATACTTCAGAACCCAAAAACGTATTTTTATTTTTGGTGGTGTTGGGAGCCCATAATATCAGGCACCCAAAACACTTCAACCTTTTAAGCTTATCCCACCACCTTCTGGGAAAATTTAATTCTGCCCGAAAACAAAGAAACCCATTGTTCAGGCAAGAAATTAGTGCTCAACTTTTGTTGACTTGTGCAGATTGGTCAACTCTCAACAGTGCCACCTCAACAAAGGACTCCGGAAGCCATAGCCAAAGCAGTTGAGTTAATGAGTAATCTTGACCAAGAAGCTTTCAGTGGAGGCTTCATTGCCAAAAAAATCAATGGTCCAATCTCTACTGGTCATTTAGAGCTAAGAATTCGAAACCCACCCATCAGTTACATTCAACTACTTCAAGGAACCCCAAGGCTTGCAAAGGTGTCTACGGGGAAGGAATGTCAATCGTAGAGAAAGTAATTGATTCCAAGCCTTTCTCTAAGTTTAAGTATGATTATTTGTCAGTCACAATTGCTCAGTATCACTGCAAGTTTCCCAATGAATTTGTTACCTAAACACGGCAATACATCATCGTCCTTGGAACAATTTTATAAGGACACTGGGATGACTATATGGCATTATCATGGAGGTTGCCAAGTGGATACTGTTGTGGACAGTAATTAACAAGGTTCTTGGAGTAAATTCGATCCTTAAGGGTTATAGACAGATGCACATTTAATAACTCTGCTGGGACTAATTCTCAGGCCACTGTTATGATGCTTGGAAGGTAATAACCAAAAATTTCAGAATCCTCACTAGTGACAGAGATGATGAGCGCTGCAAGAAACAATATTATTAAAATGCATGGTAAAACTCAAAGGAATTATATGTTTTAAAGGGAAAAAAATAATAAAAATAAAAACCCTTCTTTTTTATGTCACATCTAAATTGAAGTGGATCAACTATTGGGCAGTCGACTGCTATATAAAATTCAACTTTTGCATAATGTCATCAACTTAACCCTATCTTTGGGATTATATATAATTATCTTTTATATGACTGTCTATATATAAATAATGATCTACAACAAACTAAAGAAAATTGCAAATAGTTTTGGATTCAGTTGGTAAACATGTATATAATTAAATGGCAGCTTTAAAAGAACATAACGTACAGTCTCAAATATGGAGTGGCATGTGAAGTTTCCACACAAATATACACTCGTTGATGTGCTAGGATTTTTTTTTTACACATATAAGGTGGAGATTCCTACGCTTAGTCCATTATAAAATCAAAATATAATATGTATGGTAAGACTCACTCATTAAATATATGAATTCTATCTATTTATATTTTAAATTCATGATAAATTGAATTTAAACAAGAATTTTTTTAATATAATAAACATAATAATGCTTTGAGTTTATTTTTTATAATTTGGAAGAGGTGATATAATTCCTATTCCTTTTAAGAAAAATATGAAAGCTTTCATGGAAGACAAAGGAAATGATTTATTTTTTTAAAAATTTATTTTTTTAAAAATTAATTTAACTAGATTAAGTTAAGTAAATTATTTTTTTATATAGTTAAGAAAGTGAGACTCCTAATTTTTTAAATCGAAATATATAACAAATTAAAAACAAAGAAGCAAAATTGTAATTACACTCAACTAAACAAGTACATAGTTACAGTTTGTTGGAAATTAATTCTGATTGGACAAAAAGAAAAAATCTAACCCAAGGCTGCTCATATAATTTCCAAAGCCCCTCGAGGTCAAATAAATATATAAAAATAGTAAAGTCATGAAGCAAATGACATAGAGAAAGAATATGACAAAGGATATACCTCCAGGCCCAGACTTTCCGCTGCCACCTTCACTTAGGTGAAAGAAGGCATCTCCTTCTTCATCACTGCTTTTTCCCTTCCCTCTCCCCTTCACCACCTATACTCCAAAACATGGATAGGGAAGCAATAAAGAGAGAAAGAGAAAGATGGGGAAAAAAATATACAAGAGTTGGGTCTATATCATGCCATGTAGAATCTCTCAAATATCATTTGTAGCCTTTATCAGATAAAAGGGAAAGGCATTGGAATTGCATCGAATGCGTAGAAAGCAGGCACCAAAAAGGATATCCACAAGGCATATGCCATTTCTTCCACAGCTTATTCCTTCCATCATCTCCCCTATAAAGCTCCTGGTGCATTGCCTGCCTCTCTTTGTGCAAGCTACAAGAGGATATATCCACAGGTCATTCGAGCAAGAGTAAGTGAACTAGTTGTAGGGCTTCTCTCCTCTGGCACGCATCATCAATATATGATAGATCATAACTTATTTGCTCTATTTTTTGATGATACGCCAAAGGAGAGTTGCCCTTCAACTTCTTCAACTTAATACAAATCTCAAGACAGCTACACATATCATGCCAAAGGTAAGCAAGCTTACCATATGTGGATATAGCATGCAAAGCCTTTAGTATAAAGCTTGTGTGCTATTACACTCACAGTGTGTAAAACCTTTACTTCCATATACCTTCATGCTCGCTAGATGATCACCTCTTTAGCGTACGTAAAAATTGTTGCTTAATGTCTTCTCCATGGCCATGCATAGTATATTTAATTATACATGATCACATGTGTGGGATTTTGCAGCCAAATTGAAGGTTATCAAATACAAATTCTTAATCTATATGCATATGTTTGTCAACTACATCCGATACAATCTTGGGCGAGGTTCATATTCAAAATACAGATATCGTCCGTAACTGAAATCCAGAAATAAAATCTTTTGATTTCATTTATTGTCTGCCAAATTGTCGACTATTGATATCTGATTTCATATAGTTATGACTTGGATTATTTCACTGATATTGGAAGCAGTCTCAATTGCATGGAAATTTCAGAAGGGATTAAAAATTTTGTATAGGATTGAAATAGAATCCAATATGAAGGAAGATGAATTTTATTTGGGAGTTTTAAAAATGTTAAGTAATTATATCTTTTAACTTTCATTTAAATTCTATCCTTTAAAATTTTAAACTTTATCAATTTCAATTCTTGTTCTTGTAATTAATATCGTTTTCTTTAATTTCAAAGTTATTAAAAAAACAAATTGTGATCCCAATTAACTTCTTGCATTATAAGTTAAATATGCTCGACTATTAAGATATATGTTAAGGTCTTGCTTTGATAATATTAACTGTTCTAGTAGCTGTAAGCTATTTTAATAACTGTTAGCCATTTTATCATCTGTTAATTGTCAGATATTAACTGTTAATGATTAATTATTTATCTAATGATTTAAAGCAGAAATGTTTAGTAAAAATAGTAATTGAATTAGAAAAATAGTTGTATCATCTTGTCAATCTTAATCAAAATGCTCTCTCAATCTTTAAAAGTTAAGAGGGTAACTTTTTATGAACAACTCTCTTGACCTCTAAACTCTAATATAAATACTATGCCACTAACAATATAAATAAGAGAGATAGTATTTTGATTCTAATCAAAATATTAAACGCTACCTTCCTACGGAACATATTCTAATACTATATTCTAATACTACGTTGTTAGAGACTGAAAAATGGCTAATATAGCTACGTTTGATGACAATATGATTTCCCATAATACAGTTAAAAGCACATCACTTTTCTAGAATTATATTCTTAATTAGTTTATATAATTCTTTGGAAGAATAAAACAAAAAGAAAAAAAGATGGTTTGAATAATATTGAGTCAATATATGACTTCATATTCTATAAGAATTTCCTAAATGTATCAATCAAATTGTACGTACTTTTATATACCACATTGAGAGTGCGTAAGGCGCCTAAAATTTTGATTTTCGTTAAAAAAATTCTCCATGATACTCTGTATTTCTAGTTAAGCCTATGGGTGATAAATAATATGCATTATGCCATTCCACAGCATATGATCACAGTTTTTTTCACTTTTTTCTATTAAAGGAAAAGTTAATTTTTATTTTTTCATCTCTTTAATTTTAATTAGGATTAATATATACCTGTGTGTGTCTAAATATGTCTAAAATCCAAAACACCATGTCAAACATCTCATCAACCACCTTTCTTTTGGACATGCAAGTCCATGGTTTCGAAGCTTATCACATATCAATAGCCTACAAACATTAAGTAAGGCCTGCCCATTAGCCCATTAACAAACTCTTCGTATAATGACCGCAAATGACCTCATCCCCATCTGCTCGTCCTTTGTATACTCTTCTATCATAGAAATTACATAATAAGGCAATGATATCATACTAGCACATTATATAAAATAATAAAAATTAAAACAATAAAAAATTTTATTTAAATTCAATCAATTATTGATTTAATATATAAATATGTAAGACTAATATATTTAATAAATGAATTACAAAATACATCTTATATTTTAAATCTATACTAAATTAGATTTGAGTAAGAAAAATTCTGAATAAATATAAGCATGCACTTACTGAAATTTAAAATATAAATAAAAAACTATTTAATTATTAGTAGAAAGAATACAAGTGATGATGAAAAAAGATTGTGTATATGTATGTTGTCTTATTTACTGAGATACTATATCTATTTATACATGAGAATATGAGCTGATTTTGACAAGAATAATAATTAATGTAATTATACTAAACTAATATTTTATAATCATGCTAATTGCTGTAGTTATGCTAAATAAATCTCCTATAATCATGTAAAGACAAATTTTCCTATAATCATGCTAACAACCCCCCCCCCCCCCCCCCTCAAACTCAAGGTGGTAGCACGGGTGCCAACTTGAGTTTGCTTAAGAGATCCTGAAAGCAAGTGGGAGGATGCGTTTTGGTGAATATATCAGCAGTTTGGCTGACAGAGGAGACAGAAATCAAATATATGATGCCATGACCAACATGATGACGTACAAAATGACAATCAATTTCTATGTGTTTGGTACGCTCATGAAATACATCATTATAAGAAATCTGTATGGCACTTTTATTATCGCAATGAAGCATCGTGGTAGAAGAATGAAGGACGCCCAAATCAGTTAATAACCACCGTAACCAAAGTAATTCAGATGTAGCATCAGCAAGAGCACGATATTCAGATTCTGTGCTAGAATGTGCAACAACAGTTTACTTTTTGCTACGCCAAGAGATAAGAGAATCACCCAAGAAGAAACAATAACCAGTTGTAGAGCGATGGTCTGTCAGATCACCAGCCCAATCAGCATCAAAGTAGCCAGATAATGCTAGGGAGAAGGTAGAAGAAAAGTGTAAACCATGAACAAGAGCGCCTTTGATATAACGAAGGATTCGAAGTATTGCGAAGAAATGAATTGAGTGAGGAGCAGACATAAATTGGCTGACCAGATGAACAACATATGAAATATTAAGTCGAGTAACTGTGAGACAAACAAGACTCCTGACAAGCTGTCGATATAAAGTAGGATCATCAAGAGGAGTGCCATCAAGAGGTGTAAGTTTGCAATTGAGCTCCATCAGGGTTGATATTGTTTTACTATCAGTGATGCCTGCTCGAGAAAATAAGTCGGATGCATATTTGGCTTGAGAGAGATAATAGCCATCAGAATTTTGTGAAACTTCAAGACCTAAAAAATAACTGAGAGAACCCAGGTCTTTCATTTCAAAATGTTGATTGAGATAATGTTGTAACTCTGAAATGCCAGATGAATCACCTCCTGTTATTATCATATCATCAATATAAAGCAATAGAAGAACAATACCACTGTCAGTTCGGTGAGTGAATAATGCAGAATTATGTGGACTAGAGAGAAAATTAAGTTGAGCAAGAGTGAAACTAAATTTGGCAAATCAAGCCCTAGGAGCTTGTTTTAATCCATATAAGGCTCGCCGAAGTTTGCAAACCTTATGAGGAGAATGATAACTAGGAGGAGGATGCATATAAACCTCTTCTGTTAAATCACCATGAAGAAAAACATTTTTGCCATCTAACTGGAAAAGTTTCCATTCACGAATTGCAGCAATAGCTAAGAGACTGCGAACAGATGTTAATCGGGCCACTGGAGCAAAAATTTCTTCATAGTCGATACCATACTCTTGAGTGTACCCTTTGGCTACTAAGCGAGCTTTGTAGCATTCAATAGTTTCATCAGAACGGGTCTTGATTTTGTAAATCAATTTGCAACCAATAGGGGTCTTGTTTGGTGGAAGATCTACTAAATCCCAAGTATGAGTTTTCTCTAAAGCCTGAAGTTCTTCAGTTATAGCTTGCTGTCAAAGAGGGTCAGTACTTGCCTCACGATAAGAACGAGGCTCATGAAGGGTTACAGTAATAGAGCAACAGTGAAAATTAGAAAGATAGTGAGGAGTTTCTCTTATACGGGTAGAACGACGAAGAGTACTATTAGGAGAAAATGCAGGTGCAGGTACTAGATCAACAACTGGTGCAGGTACTGGATCAACAGGGGTAATTGGAGTTGGGCTAGTATTAAGCACATCAAAATCACCTGAATCAGGACTTGGAAACAGCTCTTTGGAGGAATCAGTGAAAAATAGAGAGTCAGTATTGACAGAGTGATGAAATTTAGAAAGAGAAGAGAACATAGTATTGTCCCAAAAGGTAACATGACGAGAGATGCATAACTTATTAGAAACAGGATCCCAACAACGATACCCTTTATGTTTAATGCCATAACCAAGAAAACAACATAGACGAGCACGGGGTTCTAATTTGGTATGTTCATGAGGTTGTAAAAGAACAAAAGAAACACATCCAAAAGGTTTAAGGATGGAATAGTCAGGAGGTTATCCAAACAACTTTTCAAAAGGAGATAAATTATGAAGAACCAAGGTAGGAAGACGGTTAATAATATAAACAGCATGAAGAGCTGCTTCTCTCCAAAATTTTTTTGGACATGAGGCAGAAAGAAGAAGAGTACGAATAGAATAAAAAATATGGCGATGCTTGCGTTCGGCTCACCCATTCTGTTGAGAGGTGTGAGGGCAAGAACATTGAACAACGGTGCCTTTGTAACACCCTAGGCAAATCCCACATCGACAAAACACGGGAGAGATGCTGGGTTTATAAGTTGGTGGTTCGTAACCCCTAGTGACGCGTTTTAAAACCGTGAGGGCTTTGGCCCAGAGCGGACAATATCACTAATGGGCCGGGCCGTTACATTTATGGTATCAGAGCCGCTCCTCGTGCAACCTTGAACAATGGTGGGGCAAACCTCAGCGAGGACGCTGAGTCCCATAAGGGGGGTGGATTGTAACACCCTAGGCAAATCCCACATCGACAAAACACGGGAGAGATGCTGGGTTTATAAGTTGGTGGTTCGTAACCCCTAGTGACGCGTTTTAAAACCGTGAGGGCTTTGGCCCAGAGCGGACAATATCACTAGTGGGCCGGGCCGTTACACTCGGGGACATCCGATAAAATTGGAACGATACAGAGAAGATTAGCATGGCCCCTGCGCAAGGATGACACGCACAAATCGGAAATGGGAAGAAAAGATTTGGGCCATATATGTGGGAGCCTTCCTCACCTGGTCAGCGCGCTTTTGGGAATGAAACCTCCCAAGGGACAAATCCGTGAGGCCCATGGGCCAAAGCGGACAATACTAACTGGAGAAGGATCGGGCTGTTACAGCCTTGTTGACTAAGAAACTGAAGTAAAGAAGAATCGCGATATTCCATGGCATTAATTGTTCAGAGAATTTTAATGTCAGAAGAGAACTGAGTTTTAATCATTTTTGCAAATGTGATGTAAATTTGTGATAACTCAGATCGATGTTTAAAGAAATATATCCAAGTAAATTAAGAATAATCGTCAATAAAGATCACAAAATAACGAAAACCATTTATTGAAGAAATAGGAGAAGGACCCCAAATATCAGAATGAATTAAGCCAAAAGGAGTGTCTGAAGTACCATTATTATGAGAAAAAGACAATGCAGGTTGTTTTGCAAGCTGAAAATTTAAACAATTAAATGACTCAAACTTAGTAGATCCTAATAATCCATAGGAAATTAAAGGTTGGATTTTACTGGCAGAGGCATAACCAAGACGAAGATGCCATTGGTGAATGGAGGAATTGGGGATTGTAGTTGCAGACACAAGTCTCTGAGGAAGATGTAAAGATGCAAAGATGCAAACTCAAATAATCGACCCACTCTGCAACCCATTCGAAGAACCTGTCCTGTTTGTGGATCCTATACCTGGACACCATGGGGAGAAAAAATAACATTTAGTCCTTTTTCACACAACTGACCAACAGAAATAAGATTAAGTGCCAAATTAGGGATATAATAGGTGTCAGGGAGATGAAGATTTGAGGTAGACACATGCCCAGTATGTGTGATGTTCATTTTAATACTATTTGCAGTATGGATTGGTGGTAAGGAAGATATAAGTTTTGCAGAAGATAAGAATTTAAGATTAGTGATCATATGATTACAACATGCAGAGTCAAAAAGCCAATAAGAATTACCTAGAGTGGCAGACATGGTAGCAGGGGACTTAGAAGAGATAACCTGTTTGAATAGTGCCTCAAGATCACTCATGGTGATGGCAGTAGAACCCTCAGTAGCAGCAATAACAGTTACAGAAGAAGATCCAGGCTTTGAGACATTCTTGAATTTAGAATGCCCTCCTTTTGGTCTTGGAGGGCGTGTGGGACAATATTAAAAATATGACTGTAGCCATGACAATATTTGCATTCTATAATAGGACAATAAGCAAAAACATGATCAATTTGATTACAATTCTTACAGAGTTGATTGCCAGATATCTGATGTGAGGATCGAGTAATTGCAAGAGTTGTTTCAAATTGAGGAATTTTATCCAAACTAAGACGAGTCTCTTCAAAAATAATCTCTTGAATAGCAGTATCCAATGATGAGAGTGGATTTTGATGTAGCAGGGATGCTCGAACGGCCTCATATTATGGTCGAAGAGCCATTAGAACTTGAATGAGATGAAGATGATCTTCACTGATTTTGGCCTAAGATATTTGATTCCAAATGGGTTGGACCTAGGCAAGAGAATCATTCACAGATTGACCTGCTTCTTGTTTCAGATTATGAAGAGTAGTCCATAACTGATAATAGTGGGCAAGTCCAGTGGTCTGATGTCGATTAGTAAAAAAATCCTAGATTTCTTTTGCAGAGTCATAATCAGCAAATTGGATGTGAATGGATGGGACAGAGATATTGCGAAACCATGTGATGATCTGATGATTTTTACTATCCCAATCCTCAAGACGGTCAGCAAATTTTATATCAGTTTCATCGTTTTCTTTTATCGGCAAAGTGATATCTCCAGAAACAATACGCCAAAGCTTGCGACTTATAAAAAAACTTTTCATTCCTTGAACCCAAAGATTATAGTTGGAACCAATCTGAATCGTTGCAATAAGTTTTGAAATATTAGATTTCTCCATTAGTTTTCTGGTTTGTAGCAGAGTGTAGATTGATAACAAGATGAGGAGAAAAAGTGGAATAATAACATGAATGGAAGAATGAACCAAAACAGGTTATAGAGAGAAAAAAGAGACCCCATAAACTAGGAATAAAAGCCTTAAGGCTCTGATACTATATTAGCAGAAAGAATACAAGTGATGATGGAAAAGATTGTGTATATGTATACTATCTTATTTACAGAGATACTACATCTATTTATACATGAAAATATGAGCTAATTTTGACAAAAATAATAATTATTGTAATTATGCTAAATTAATCTCCTATAATCATATTAATTACTGTAATTATGTTAAATAAATCTTTTATAATCATGTAAAGACAGATTTTCCTATAATCATGCTAATATTAATAATTACAATTTTTCGATACCCACAACATACAGGCGTTTGTACACCATTGATTTATCATTCTATTGCCATGTATATGTTTTCATGAAAGGGATTTTGGAATGGGTTAAATCGGAGATAGATGGCACATGCTAGACTAGGTAAAGGCTGGACTTAATTCGATTGCTTAGTTAGTTTATTTTTTTTTTATTGAATTAATCTAATTGAAAAATGAAAATTCTTTAAAAATAATAATAATAACAATAATTAAAACATTAAAATTAAAATATTTCGATTCAATTTAATTTTTTATTATAATCAAAGTTTACTCACCCCTACTTCCTCCAATTCAAAACTAACTTTCAAAAAAACTCATCTAGTATGGGGATTGAGAGTTAAAATTCCTCTAAATATTGATTTATGTTATCATTCTTTTGATATAACAACTCTATTTTCTCTTGATTAATGAAGTATTCTCTTAAAATGAAATGGTTGGCCTCTCAATACCATATAATTTTTTTTTCCATATAATATAATTGTTTTTTAAATTATTTAATATCCTAAACTTTTCAATTTTAATATGACTAAGTCGTTTATTGTCTGTAAATAGTGAGTGCTAATTGATAAATAAAGTCCTTTGATTTTTCCTCTTCCAGATACCCACATGCAAGTCCTTTTCGGACTCGATCGGGAAGATTATTCCAATGATAACCACACAATAGGATATACCAGCTTCCTTTTAATTCCATTCAATACAATTTATAGTAATTTGTTTATATTTATTAAACTCGCATTAGATAATCTCATTTAACTTAATTTAATGATTGAAGACATATAATTCACTTAATATAATTAAGTTCGAGTCTCTATCACTCAATAAATTCTAATCAAATTAATAAATTAATTTAATTTAATTTAAAATAAAAATTTAATTTAATTTAATTCAATTATCATATCAAATTTTCATATCGTTTACCTAGCTGGGTTTGAAACGATTATCTGATCGTCAACAACAAAAAGATGTGCATAGGAGCAACGGCATGTGAACGTAAGACCAGGCCATTGACCTTTGTGCCAACAACCATGTGATTGCTACCTTACCTTGCAATTCTCTTTCAACGATATATTAAATTATTTTTGTTATTAACTTAAATTATATTATATTAATATAAAATAATTAATAATTATAGAGAAAATAAAATTTTCTTTAAGTTCATTCCCTTGCAACTTAATAATTACAGGCGTAAAAAATTTATTTAATTATTGAATTATTTTTCATTTTTATTATCTTTTATATATTAAAATTATCTAAAATTTTCTCACTTTATTGTTTTATATAATTTTAATACATTAATATTTATTTTTTATTTGTATGAATAAATATATTATTATAAAAATTTTAATTTTAAGTATTTCTTTATTATAAATAAATAAAAATATTAATTTTATAATATTTATTTAATAGTATATCAATTAAATTCCAATTCGACTATGATTAGATAATCTTAAACTCTTAATTTTTCGTCTTTACTGATTTAATGATTATGCCGAATTTGAAAACTATGAATCTTCCGAATTTGAGAACTAAGAATTTTCTTTTTTTTTTTTAATTTTTGAAAAGAATAATATTGTAGATTATAAAATTAAGAACAAGTCTCGTATGGAAAAGGGAACACAAAGGACATGTTTTGTCAATATCGATTTATACAAGCATTGACTAGAGAAATTTTGGGCAGGCGACATACATTTAATGCTCTATAAATCCGATACAATCCACTAGACCAGAGCTTCGGGGCGGCTCTGACCAAATAACAAGAGGATCTAAGAAACAAGATGCTCTAGCAATATTGTGAGCAACTTTGTTTACATTCGGATGGTCTAAAAAATGTGTCAAGCATTGGAAGTCTTTTGATTGATTGATTTCGCACACCAACTCTGGAATTTTTTCTTTTTTTTAATCAACAACATGGGTTGGTATCATTTTCCACGGGCAGCTGTATTTTCTTTATTAGTTAGAAAAAAAAAAGTCAAGGAAAAAAGATTTATAAATAGCCGATTGTAAATAAAACAAAAAATAAATTGAAAGTTTAGAGCCCACCGACGAAACAAGGAAGATAAAAATAAAGGGCAGGAGTAAATCAGTGGAAGGCTATTTTAATTTGTATGTCGTCGAAACAAAGATAGATACGCTATGAGTTTGCGTTTGATATAGTGGAAGGTCATTATTAGCCTTTGCATGTTGAAGGTCTTAATATTAAAAAGATAAATATAAAATAAATTGTTATTGTCATTTCAAGTAGGGATAAATTTAAATTTAAATTTAAATTTAAATTTGATTAATATTTTTATAATTTGAATTCATTCTAAACTTAATTAAAATTTATTATAAATTATTTAAATTCATTTTAAATTTAATTATTATTACTCAAAAAATAATTTGAATTATTTTAATTAATAATTTATATAAAAATTTATTTTTTATTCATAACTTATATCTAAAAAATTTAATAATTTTATAAAACATTTAAATTCTATTTTATTTAAAATAAAATATAAAATTTATAAATATTATTATAAAAAATATATTTTTTATATTTAATTAAGTATTTATATAAATAATTTTACATAACAAATACTTAACATGTAAAACTTAAATATGTTATAAGTACTATTTTTTAAATTTAAATTCGTCTCAAACATAATTATATACTATCTAAACTCATTATATTAAAATCCGATCAAATCGACCACGGGCAAAAACTACCATCCCCAATTTGAAGTTGTCAGAGGTCCTATGCAAGTTGCTTTTATGAGTCTCTCAACCGACTAATGGAAGGTCCTTCGAGATCACACATCAGTTGTGGATAGCGTATGTAGATAGTTTATATGGTTTTAACAAGGGGTGTGTTCTGTCATTAAATCATCTGTATGCCCGTGCAAACCTTTGAGAAAAAAAATTCAAGGTATTCGAGAGGGTGAGCCAGTGTGTGTGTGGGTTACCTCCCATACATGGTTTATATGAGTTAGCATGTTTTGATAAAATTGACGTAGTTTTACTAATGAGTGTGTCTTATCACTGAATTACTTATGTACGCGTATATACCTTTGAGAAAAAAAAAAACCAACTAATGGAAAGCCGGAGGTTATAATAATAAAATAGTAAAAAATACTTTTTCGCTCCACTTTTGTCTGCCAATTTTTAAAAACCTTTATATGAAATTATTTGTATGTAAAAATATTAGTGTATTAATTATTTTTTTTTATATTTTTTATGGGTGCTAAACATAATAATTATAATTTTTTATAACTCATTTTATCACCTTTTTATTTCTATTTTAATTTTATTTTATCATCTTTTTATTTTTTTAATTAAGTTAGATAAAAAGTAATTTAATTAAATTATAAAAAAATTTTATTATAATTTAAATAATTTAATTATTTTCTTAATCAATGTAAAAACCTTAAATAGATAAAAATAAATAAAAATCGTACATTATAATCTACTCAGTTTTCAACTTTTACATTTCAAATAAAAAAAAAAAAACATTTATTTTCACCAAGGGGGGACAAATAATGAGATTTTGTTTTTTAACCAAAGGAAAGATGTATCATTCATGAATCAAAAGAGAATTACAATCTTCCCTAAACAAGTTGAGCCGTGAGCTATGCGGTCCACCCAACAGTAACAGTTCCTTTTCTAGCACAACCAGCTAACCAATATGGCTCTTCTATGAATGAACGTAATCTTTAATCCCTGGTTAGCTAACAACAGAAGCTTTACATCATGAATACTAGCCTGGAGTTGGAGGACCACAATCCATCAATAATGTATGCAGCAGTCATATCATTTCATAATTTTGCGTTTTTATGTTGCAATAAGTGCAAGTCGGTTTTTGATGTTAATGGTTGGGGGATTAAAAAAAAAACATTGCTTTCATTATTTGTTATTATTTTTATAATTAATTAAAATTAATTTACTACTTTCTTTCACTTTATATATTATTTAATATTTTTTATAATAATTAAAAAATAATTAAATTATTTAAATTATAGCAAAATTCTTAATAATTTAATTAAATTATCCTTTATTTCTTATAAAAAGTTATAGTAATAATTATTATGTTAAATAAAAATAAAAATAAAATTAAAATTAAAAAAATAATTAATACACTTAATTTTTTTAAAATAATAAGTAATTATAAATAAAATAATTAAAAAAAAGTAAAAGATGAATATAATAATAATAAATAGTAGAATTTTTTTTAGGAAAAGCCAATGCATTAAGCCATTAATTATCAAAATCACAACGTACAGCATCATAATAAATACAAGAGGGACAACACCTACCTCTGGAAACTAAATACAGAGCTGACCGTTGAAGCCAACAGTGTTCGCTGACCTTTGTAATAAACACAATTGAAAAACTAGGCATTTCTTCCAACAAAGCTTGACAATCAGCCATAATTGCCCCAAAGAAGCATCCATGTTTGATCCACGTAAAGCTTGCACTACCGTTAAGGGATCTGTGTCGAAAATTATACACTGAATAGCATCCTTTCAACTATGAAATTTTAAATCAAGTTGAGCAGATAAAGTACACTAATCAAAATTTAAATCAACAAAAAAAAAAAACTACTTCCAGTATTTCTTATTCAAGGGATTCAAGTATCAAGTTTTCAATTTGATCTGAAATTAAAGTTCCAATAAACTTAATTGAAGAAAAAAAAATGAATAGAAAAAAGACTTGCTCTATGCTCAGCTTTCCTAAGATTTTTCAAGGAGCTAGCTACCCAAATTATTGCAGTGAGAGTCAATTTGAACACTAGGAAATCCATAAATAAAATGCAAATCTACTTTGAATCACGGGTTACATGGAAACTTCTGAAAATTGCAGAAGTTGGTTGAGAAAAAGCTGATAAATTGGTAACCTTTTGAGAACCCACCAGGACATTTCTCATATTCTTCCAAAAATAAAGCGAACATATTGACAAAATGTCCTCATTGTGACTGAAAAAGACTTTAAGAAGATGGATGATAAAACTGCTAACCAAATATCAAGTTGGCAATCGAGGATCTTTCCAAAGAAACTTCTGGCTTGCATCGATGATTAATGCCGGCCACTAAAAAAGTTTTCCTGCCCTTTTCTCCTTGTTTTCTATTTGCAAAATGTGCGAAACAAACATTTCTGTGTTAATTTGCCCCTTTATCTTCTTAAGAAGCACCTTAACCACTCGATGTGTTGACGAGAATCCATGTATGTTGCTGTGATTAAGGAAAAGCTAATAGGCTATGCATGAAAACGAACTAGTATATTGAAGTTTTTAGTTAATTCCAACGTTTACTATTCTTTTGGAGCCTGTTGAAGTTGAACATTTCATTTAAGGGGTTTACTATTCAGAAAGCAGCCCGAAGGTCCTTTGGACCTGTGCCATGGCACATGCGCAATTGGACAGTTTGAATTCTAGGCCAAGACGCTAAAAGACAAGCAAGATAGAATTGTAAGCAACACATTTGATCTACTTCCATCATTATTAGCAAGGAATAAGAAGGCCAACTTTGTAAAAGATGAGAGATAGGGTTCCTTCATGGAAATGCCCCAACAGACAACCTGGCGGAACCCCACAGTTGGATGAAATCAATGAATAGAAAATAGAAGAAAAACCAGGAATAATAATCTGGTGGCGGCAAAAATAAAGGAGGAAAAATGTATTCACCTTGCATCAGAGAGGCCTCGGAAGTCTGCTTTCATGGGTGTTGTCCAACACCTTCTCTTGGCCTGCATGGACACCAACCTGTGACATCCATAACGAGTGCTGCTGCATCACGCTGTGACTTTGAAATTGCCATGGCTTCCTCTATATACCCCAATTCTCAATTCACCAATCATGAGTCTCTCCCATCATTACAAGAATCATTCTCCAATTTCATCAAAGCATTTCCACAATATTCTCTGACTGAGAAGGCTGACAAAATCCGAGAACAAGAATACTACCATCTTTCCCTGTCCAAACATGTTTGTCTTGATTATATTGGCCATGGCCTCTTTTCCTACTTCCAGCAACAGAGTCTATGTCAGGCTTCTTCAAGTGCTTCAACTTCAACTTCTCCACCACTGCATTCTAGTACTGCTTTTGAACCTCCCTTTTTTGATATTTCCTACAAGTCAGTGAGCTTGAAGTCTCAGTTACAATATGCTGGCCCAGAATCAGACCTGGAAAACAAGATCCAAAAAAGAATTACGGCCTTCATGAATATATCTGAAGATGATTACAACATGGTTTTCACTGCCAATCAGTCATCTGCATTCAAACTTCTTGCAGACTCTTATCCATTTCAATCCCATAGAAATCTCCTTACAGTTTATGACTACGAGAACGAGGCGGTGAAAGTGATGATTGAAAGCTCAGAGAAGAAAGGAGCACAGGTCATGTCAGCTGAATTCTCGTGGCCTACACTGAAAATACAGTCAGGAAAACTACAGAAGAAGATAGCAAGTAAGAAGAAGAAGAAGAAGAAGAAGGGGCTATTTGTTTTCCCACTTCAGTCAAGGATGACAGGAGCTAGGTATTCATATTTCTGGATGAGTATGGCTCAGGAAAATGGGTGGCATGTCTTGCTTGATGCAACTGCATTAGGACCCAAGGATATGGAGACTTTAGGCCTCTCCCTCTTCAAGCCTGATTTTCTTATTTGTTCTTTTTTCAAGGTTTTCGGCGAGAATCCATCTGGTTTTGGGTGTCTGTTTGTGAAAAAATCAAGTATTTCAGTTTTAAAGGATTCAACTATTTCTCCGAGCATAGGTATAGTAAGGCTTGTGCCAGCTACAAGACCATCTCAGCAATCCGAAGAGCCTTCTACTGCTGATATAGAAACTGAGTCAAAGGGAAATCTTGAGCTATCTAGTGCTGATGTTTTGCCAGGCTCATCCTCAGATCCAATATTGAGTCAGCACGTAAGTAGAAAAACTTCTGAATTGCACGAAATTGAAGAGATCGATGTGAAACAGAAAGCACCAGAGACTGAGGAATTATTGGCACCATCTGAATCCACCCAATTTAAAATGATTGAAAGCAGCATCAGTTGGAACCCAGAACTCGAATATAGGGGATTGGATCATGCAGATTCATTGGGCTTGATACTAATCAGTGCCAGAGCAAGGTACCTTATAAATTGGTTGGTAAATGCATTAATGAGTCTTCAACATCCACATTCAGAAAATGGGCAACCCCCAATTAGCATCTATGGGCCAAAGATAAAGTTTGAGAGAGGACCAGCAGTGGCATTCAATGTATTTGATTGGAAAGGAGACAAAATTGATCCTGCACTAGTACAGAAACTTGCTGATAGAAACAACATTTCTTTAAGTTATGGATTTTTGCACAAGATTTGGCTCCCAGACAAGCATGAAGAAGAGCGGAGGTGGACATTGGAGACAAGAACAAGTGGAGGAGGATCAATCTTAAATGAGAAGAGAGATAAACCACATTCTGGAATTTCTGTTGTCACAGCTGCTCTTGGATTCTTGACAAATTTTGAGGATGTTTACAGGCTTTGGGCATTTGTTTCGCGATTCCTGGACGCAGACTTTGTCGAAAAAGAGAGATGGAGATACACAGCTCTTAATCAGAAGATAATTGAAGTTTAGTTTACACTCAATTCTTTTATTCTTTCATATTATTAGGATCAATTATTTTACATGTATCAACACAAAAGCTAATGCAACAACACAGTATCACCTCTCTCTCTCTCTCTCTCTCTCTCTCTACAGTAAAGAAAATAACACAGTTGTGTTGGATTTGGACTTTGGTAAAGCATATCACAGAGAAGAACAGAATGTCAAATGTAAGTGAGATTGTGACAGGATTTTGTTTTAAATAAAATAAGTAACATTTATCTGCATATTGTTCAATTTTGGTTCCACAATAACAGAGACTGCGTAAACCAGTGTTGCATTAACTGAAATCACCTTCACAACATCAACTTGCTTATTGCATGCATGCATACCCAAATTAATGCCAGCCATTGCTATAACTAACGAGTTTCGTAAGTATTACCAATTCAAGTTTATAGAAAATATATGACAATGAATTTGATTCAAAGATTTTCATTCATGCTCAGGAAGTACACAGAAACTCCACACAACCCATGAACCTTGATACTTGCATCATGCTTTCAATGATAATGTATGCATCTAATCACTTACAAATTTGCTCACAGCCATTCACAATATTCAATCATTTAACAGAGTCTGAAAGATAGATCCACGGCAAATTATCAGAAACAATACCCACACGTGTAAATCTCAATAAAACTGAAATAACATCAAGAATTCCTTCAAAAATGAAAACCATCATTTAAAAAAATAATAATAAAAACTCCAAGGAAATATACCCAGTTGCTCATAACTTTTAACTTCCATACATCATTGTGTTCTTGAGCTATCAGCCCGCATAAACATTCAAAGCCAAAAGGCAAATTCAGTAGCCTAATAGAAACGGAGACAAGCATCACTATTAGCTGAATAAATCCACACGAGGCTATAGAATTGAGCCTAACACGCAGGCTCAAATACGCATTCTAGCATGATTGCACTGGAGAACGTCAATAGGCTTGGCTCAAATAATAAATGGGCCAGCCCTTGTTGTTCGCCGCACTAGTTCCCACTTTGGAATTGGGAAATTTCTATTATAATTTTATTTTTTTATCAATAAATATTTTTGAATAAATTAATAAAAATTTAATTTAATAATAAAATGAGTAAATTACAAACAAATTAAATTAATATATATATATATATAACTATTTAAAATTTTCTTTTAATTAATTAAATTAATATATATAGATAGGTATTTATCTTCTGGCCCATATACAAAGAATTGACCAAATTCTAGGTTCATTAAACACCTAGCAAGCAAGCAAGCAAGCAAAGCTAACACCAACCCAAGGATTCATAAATATGGTGATTGCCTGTTGAAATAAATGTTCTAATAAATATATATTGGAAGATCAACGCATCAAAAACTTGACTCATTTAATGATTCTATCTTATTTACAAGAAAATCATTCATTGTAACTTCAAAAAAACAATATAAAAATTTTTAAAACATAAATATTATTAAGTAAATTAGAAGTTTAAGTCAAATTAAATCAATTCAGTCATTATTATTCAATTCTATATTAAATCAGTTCAGTTAGCTAATCTAATCCAAATTTTAAAACAACGGATAACATTATAAAATCAAGGCTCCATTTATTTATTTATTGTATTTTTTAGTGTTTAGAGTATTTAAAAAATAATTAACGAAAAATATTTTTTTAATAAAATAAAAATTAAGTTATTTTTTATTTTTAAATTTTGATAATTTTATTAAAATATAAAAATATTTATACATGCATCATATAAATACATATCATTAATTTAACATTATAATTAAATTATAAAAAATATTTTATATAAATAATATTTTTTATATTTAAATTATTTTACACAAAATAAACAAAACCCATTTCTCTCCAATAAAAAGAGAACTCCACTTTAGCTGCTTTCTGTGTTAATAAATGCAACCACCTAAATTAGACGTTGTTAAGAAATAGAAATTTAAGTAAAAATATTGGGCCAAAACCATTAATTAATCCTCCTACCGTAACATATATATTTATTTGACTCATTCAAGTAAAGCTCAATTAGGAGAATGTATCACTTATAATAATTATATGAAATTAATAATAATTTTTGAAGAATTTAAGAGAAAAAAAAAATGATAAAAGGAACAATAAGCACTTGACATTTTCAATATCTTATTATGAATAGGCAATGTGTATAATATGAGTGGCCCTAAGTTGGCAGAGGGAGTGCTGATCGGTAATTTGACAAAATATAAATCCAAAAAAAATCAATAAGAATTGATATTATTGACTTTGGGGTTAGCTGGAAAGGGACATCATGTGAAGGGTTAGGTTAGGTGACAACAAATCTAAATTTAGGCAAATATCTATCTCATTAACTAATTGTTAAAAATATAATTAATAATGTTTGTTACAGAGAATATATTTGGCATGAAAATAACTCACCCAAAAACTCTTATGCAGATTTTTATTAATTTGCATGTTATTTTTACGAATAAATATTGCACACGTGTTTACTTAATTTTATAAATATTTTTAGAATAGTTATTAAATTTTAATTTTTTTATAAAATTTATTAAATTTTAATTTAATTTTATAAAAATTATTATGATTAAAAATTAAAAATTTTTAGACTAATTTATTGACCTATCAATTATCTTATAAATAAAATTATCTTAGCTTATTTATTAAAAAAAATAGAAAGCATAAAATGTAAAGCTATCCCTGGTTGTTAAACCATTTTTTTTATCAATAATCACTAATTAAGTAATTTTATTTATAAAATAATTAACAGATCAGTATGTTAACCTGAAAATTTTTAATTTTGAATATGGTAATTTTTATGAAATTAAATTAAAATTCAGTGAATTTTATAAAAAAAATTAGTGATTTTTATGAAACACTCATAAATTGAATGATTATATGTGATAATTACCCTTATTTTTATTTAAAATTTTTTTAGAATTTTTTTTATTAAAAAATAAAAGTACAAGAAGTAAATATATTTGTAAATACAAAATAAACAATGAAATATAATTAAAATCAACTTAAAATCTCTTAATTTCAAGATTTCAATCTTATCTAATTATTGTATGATATTAATCTTACAATTTCAGATACAATTAATTACTGTTTTAAAATTGCTAATAGTCAGTTTCAATTGAGTTGATGCAAACATTTGTTGGGAAGAATTTGTCAACTTTTGAAAGCTAACTTAAAAAATCAAAAGGGTATAAAAAAAATAAACAATTTTGCTAAAAAAGCACTTTCAAGAATTCAAGAGAGTGGACTTTCTCCCATTTTTAGGTTACCCAGTTCCATTTTGATACTATGTATTTCTAATTATTCACCAAGTGGACTTTGTCCATTCTCAATTCTCATGCATTTGAATTTCTATTTTCACAATTTATAGAGCAAATTTCATGCATTTAGTTAATAACCCAATAATTAATAAAGTTTTTTCTTTCATAAAACATCAATTCAGAGAAAAAAGGAAAATCCAAATAAGTACTAGGTCAACACTTGAAGGCTTAAGCTAAATTCAAATGTAGCTACTAGCCAACTTCCAAATTCCAAGTTCATATATATAATAGAAACTCACAAATTAGAAGAAATAGAGGAAATTTCAGACACTATTGTGGGAGGTTGGATTCCATTTCAATGTATTCTATTTCTCTTCAAGTGTAGGCACCTTCAATACAAGCATCTATTGGTTTTACCTTTTAAGTATCACCTACCCCCCATCTCAAGCCAAAGTCACATTACTTTTGCACATTTTTCTCTTTCTCTTTCTCTTTAGAAGAAATGGTGACATTCAAAATCCTAATTATTATACCTATTTTAGATTTTATACCAATTTTAAATGGAAATGCATGCTAATTTTCATACTCTATCTTATAAAATAATCAATAAAACTCTATGCTTATAAGAAAAATATTAATTAAAGTTCAAATTAGTCTTTGTACTTACTAAAAAAGTTTAATTTAACTCATTTTCAACTTTCTGTTCAATTTAGCTCAGAAGTTTCAATTAAAACTCAATTTAACCTAAAAATCAAGAAAATCAACAAATTGAGCTTATAAATTTTTTGGCTTAAATCAAGAAATCAATAAATTAAATCTTAAAATCAAGAAATTGAACTTTTTGATTTTTTATTTAATAAAAAAAAAATTAGCCCATAAATTTTAACTTTTAGACTAAATTGAGCTTAAATTGAAATTTTAGTGACAAATTAGATAAAAAATTGAAAATGAGCGAAATTGATTTTTTTCCAATAAGTATAAGGAATAAATTGAACATTTTGCCAAAAAAAATATGCATATTATGCTTCATTTCAGAAAAAAAATATTTGAAAAAAAAAGAAGTCAATTCAATTCTCACATAATTATATTGTTTTTGGCAAGATTTTTATTTTTTTAAATGAATTTTTTAAATTAAAAATAATAAATTCTTTCACCTATTATATTTTCTAGACATGAAAATTGATAAAAAAAATATAATTATATTGATAAATCAATATCAAATTAAAATAATAATAATATTATCAATATTTTTAAACAGAAATATGACATGCTCAATTAATGGTGGATAGTTTTCTTAAAAACTAGTAATTAATCAAGTTTAGACTTTCACAAAATATTATAAAAATATATATTTCATAAAATAAGAAATAAAAACATATATATTCAAATCTCAATTGAAATCAAATGGAATCTTCAAGGTAATTTTACTCAAACAATATATCCAACCAACACAACACAACCAGAATAAGCAATATATCAGCTAATTTTGTGATGAATCAACAAGCATGATGGAGACTTTGCCAGTTTTTTCAAATATATATATATATATATATATGCAAGTGCTTTAATTTGATTCTTTAATTTCTCCATCTTTTTATATTGATTCTTGTTAGTTTGGACTTGTGACTCTACTTACCAACCAATTCATAAGCCTTTGCTTTTGCGTATAAGTAATTATCATTTTATTTAAATAATAATAATTATTATTATTATTATCATATAATATTTGCAAGTAAGTGGAAATGGTCTTTTTCTCCTTTATTAGTGGAAGTCAATGCGGCATAATTAGTTTAATTAGCCAGCAAATTATATTCTTTTTATTTTTCTTTTTCTTTTCCTAATGAATATGTACAAGTGGTATTAAAATAATTAATTATAGATACAATTCATTATACATATATTATGAATTAGAATATATAACAATGAAATTAAGTAATTTACATGAAATATTTTAACTCTTATCAATTGTACTCTACTATGACGTGATGTGGCCATTAATGTGGTCTCTATAGCCCCTGTCATGGCGTTTTCATTAATGAGATAACAGTTTATTAACGGTAAGGTAAAATCGATAAGAATTAAAAAGTTAAGAGTTTAATTGATAATTTTTTTATATATATGGTATAATTGTAAAATTTTAAAAAATATTGAGTTTTTTTTTTCTTACTAGGGTTAATTGTAAAAAAAAAAGTTAAAATTTGACAAATTTTTATAATTAAACTCTGAAATTTGTATAATTATCAATTAAATCTTTATATTTTATTGATGTCTCAAACTAATCTCACCGTAAAAAAATTATTAGTATACTTAATAGGAGTTCAACATCAATTGCTATATTGTCACTGCAAAAGCCATATCAAAACCCTAAAAAAAAACTATGAAATATGCTAATTTTTGTAATTAAACTCTAAAATTTGTATAATTATTATTTAAATCATTACGTTGAATTGATGTCTCAAATTGACTCGACTGTTAATAAATCATTAGTATATTTCAATAAATAAGAAATTACAAATTAAATTCTGTTATACTTTTTATTTTTATCAACACTTTCTGCTCTGTAAAACATTAATTAGTGTATCATTTTAATCACATTATTCATTAATTTTCTCTAACTCCTAAAATTTCTTCTTAAGAGTATTTTTTTTTTATTAAAATAAATGTGTTAGTAGCTCTTTCTCTCAACTATTATAAGGTGAATCAAATCATTAAAGAAATAACAGTTATTCTCTTTAATCAATTAATAATTAATATCAGCTACAACAAACTTATATAGTGTAATTACCAACTAAAATAGTCAAATTAAAAGACATTAAAATTACCTCCCAAATGAAATATACTAATGGTTTATTGATGGTTGGATCATTTTGAAATATCAATCAAACGTGAGAATTTAATTAACAATTATGTAAATTTGAGAGTTTAATTATAAAAATTAACAAATTTCATGATTTTTTTTTATAATTAACCTTAGTTTAGAGTTTTTGATGTGGCTTCTACAGTGATAATATGGTAATTGATGTAAAACTTCTATTAAATATACTAACAGTTTTTAAAGGATGAATTAATTTGAGATATCAATTAAATGAGAAGATTTAATTAGTAATTATATAAAATTTAAAATTTAATTAGAAAAATTATTAAATTTTATTATTATTTTTTTTACAATTAACTCTTTTCATTATCCCTTTATAAAATAATTACGTATTTGTGTGTATATATATATATATATATATATATATATATATATATATATAATCAGTACTTCGAATTTTGAAGGTTTCATTTAACATATTGAGCTTAAAATTTTTAATTTGAAAAATATTTTTAATAAAATTAATTCTTAATTAATTAAGAATACACCTCAAACATATCTCACTGTCGCCACGTGCAAACAACCCTGACAAGTTCTTCAACTACCCAGCAAGGGCCCATCTGAAAGAAAGCATAGTTTTGACTTTTGACTCATCCAACGGGTTGAGAACTATGGTGGACGAACGGGAACAGCACAGTAGACTTGCTCTTCCACGTATTAATAATAGAGGCGGTAAGAGTCGTTCAGCATTTAGTTTTAAAAATTGTGTACTTTTTTAAAAACTTATTATTTTAAATATTATTTCAAAATTAATTTTATTTTAGAATAATAAATTATATTATTAGTAATGTTTTTAATTAAATTTTAATATTATGTAATTAATTTATTTAAAAAATATTATTGTTATTAATATAATTTTATGTTTAAAATATTTGTTAATATAATATATTAACATTGGGAAGGATATCTTACATTAATGAGATTTAAACATAATAAGATAAGACCTAACAATATTACTCTATCTTATAATATATTTTTTTTAAACTTAAGGGTAAAATATGAAAAATAATATATATATATATATATATATATATATATATATATATATATATATATATATATATATATAATATGTGAAACAAATATTAATATATATTATAAATTTTTAGTAAACAAATTCTCTTATGAAAAATATTTATTCATAAATATTTCCTAAAAAATAAATAGGTTGAATTGAGTTTTTTTATTTGAATTTAAATAAAATGAATTTAATGAATGATTCATTTATATAAAATTAATTGCAAACAAGAGGAATGGTTGAATAATTAAAAATAATGTGTTCTCCAATTATATGTGTATATTAGGTTGAGTATATTAAAATTTAGACTAAATATTAAAAAAAAAAAATTCAAACTTTTATGTACATTTTTTCAATTTTAGTTATAAACTTAATTTAAACAATTAAATTGAATAAAAACAATTCAAATCCTTTCATTCATTATCAATTTTAGTTAATTTTTAAATTTTATTAATTTATTCAATAATTTTTAACATTTTTATTAATTTTAGCAAATTTTAATGTATAAAAAATTAACAGCAAAATAATATATTTTATACTGTTATTTTAATTTTTTAAATTTTTATCTCTATTTATACTTCCGACTCACATCTTTTAACATTTTTTCCTTAAATTTAAGGGTTTAATAAGAGAAAAAAAAATTAATAATTTAAATATAAAATAATTAAGTGTAAATAATATAACCAAAATAAACCTATTTATAACTTTTAAAATAATATATATTTAAAATAATTTTTAAACTTATATTTATTTTAAATTTAATTATATATTATTCACACATATTTCATTAGAATTTAGTACGATTTAATACTTAAAAATATACTAATCATTGCCACTCCTGGATTGAAATGGGTTGGATGGCTTCTGATTTGGTGTTAGATTAAAGATTAAAAAACTTATTTTTTCGATAAAAATTATTTCAAACATTTTTAAAAAAATAATTTTATTAATTTAAATATTTTCTTAAAAATGATTATAAAAAATGATTTTATTATTTAAATTTTTTTACAATTAAAATAAATTTAATTTAATTATAGATTAATTTTAATATATTTTAATTAATATAATTAAAATAATATTTTTTTAATAATAATATCAAACATAAGCCTATTTGCCACTCACTCACTATTATTGTCACACTATATAACAAAAAATAAAAAACAATAAATAAAACATTTTTATTCTGATGTTTCGTGTGATTCGTGTCGCATGAGGTTGTGGAAAATAAAATAGATAGTTATTAAATATTTTAAATTTAATTATGATAACTAATTTTAATATAATAACTTATTAATTTTTATTTTAATTTTAATTATAATAATTAATTTTATTATAGTAAAAAAATAAAAAAAGAAATATTGACGGAGGAGTGAAAAAGACATGTAATGTCATGGCAGCAACACCCAGGGCCCAAGATGCCCACCGCAAAAAATAAAGAAGTGGGCTCCAAAAGATTCCACTGTTCGACTCTCTGGGATTAATGGCAGAAATTGGTAAATAACTGTAAAATTAATGTCCAGAGTTAAAACACACGCATTTGTCACTACTCACAAGCTCACGATGCCTGCATTTGACGGGCATGACTCGGAAGAGAGCAGAGGAGAACAATTTTTTTTCTATATAAGCTCAACAACCTTCATGTGAGCCTCTATAATCATCCTTCTCAGTCTCTCTTTTTCTCTCCTTGCTGCTTCCAGGGACCCCTCTCCTTAATTCACAGTTTCTCTTCTCAATTTAGTTTCATTTTTTTTCCTGAAACTTTTTTAAATCTCTGTACAAAAGAGAGAATTGCAGCTGCTGCTTCCTGCCTGCTTCTGTTTTTTTTTCCATTTGATTTCTTTTAGTTTTGCGGCTGTTGTGTCGAGGAGGAATTGGAGAGGCGTAGAGAAATGGCAAAGAATGTGGGAATTCTCGCTGTGGACATCTACTTTCCTCCTACCTTTGTTCAGCAGGTGATTCATTTTTTATTTTTATTTTTTGGTTGTTATATTGTTATTGCTGTTTGAAGAGGTTTTATTTTCTGTTTGTTTGTTGAGAAAATGAAAGGAAGGTGGAGTTTTGGAAAATTTTTCTGTTTTATGAAGCATATAGAGAACATCGATTGAAATGTCGGTTTTCTCATGAAATATTCTGGAATTTAAAATTGTTTACCGACAAACTGATGGATTTGTAGTTCTAAATATGATTATTAGGATTCTATAATAATATTATTTTTTAATTTAGATTTTTCTGTCTCCCTCTTTTTTTCTTAAATATTTTATTTTTCACTACGAACAAATTTTCTTTTAAATCAGAAAGTTAATTGTTTTGTGGCTGCAATTTGCATAGCTCAATTTCCACCTGCATCGGTTTATAGATTTGGTGATTTTTTTTTTCATCTTCCTGAAACAGGAAGCACTGGAGGCTCATGATGGTGCAAGCAAAGGGAAATACACCATTGGACTTGGACAGGATTGCATGGCATTTTGTACTGAGGTGGAAGATGTCATCTCAATGAGGTTGCTTGTTCTATATATATATATATATATATATATATATATATATATATTTCCTTTTATGATTATGCCCTGCAAATTTTTGGTTGCTGGTAGTTAAGAAAATTACTAACTTATGATCTTATCTGCTGGGGATTTTTCAGTTTGACTGCAGTTACTTCACTCCTCGACAAGTATAATATTGATCCTAAACAAATCGGTCGTCTGGAAGTTGGCAGTGAGACTGTGATCGACAAGAGCAAATCTATTAAAACCTTCTTGATGCAAATTTTCGAGGTATTTTTTTGCGCCTAAATCAGCTTGTTCTTTTTATTTGAGTAGCTGCTTGTTTTCTTGTTGTACGAGGCTGTAACTTTGCCAAAGCATGATTTAAGACCTCAATAAAGGGAGGTGAATGTGCCAGGGTAATAGAGCTAGTGTATTGCAAGTAGAGAGCCGAGACATAAACTGAACATTTCTGTCTGTGAAATGGTGCTGGCATTTATTCTGGCATCTTTTCTTAAAATGTTTTAAGCATTCCTGGTTGGAGCTCTCCATTCCTTTATTGGGGAGGAGACTGGGTTGCTAGAAACTTCCTGGTTAAACCTTACCAGATTGTGATGAGTCTTATAGAATCCTATACCTTACCTGTTGAGTTGCGTAATTGAGGAAACAAGAGTGTCAATTGACTGAGCGGCTGATTGATAAATTGGATTTTTTTTTTGGAATTTAGACCTTGGTTCCTGATCACATACCTTTCTTGCTTTGTTCCTCTTATTTAATTCAATATTCAACAATTTGAGATCATTTCTTGGTTTATTTAAAACTGCTTCGCTGTGAAATTCTTTACTGATAGGGATTGGGTTATGCAGTTTTTCAGTACACATTTTTTCCCCTATTTTTCCTTCAAATGCCCATCATAGGCTCCTTTTTCTTTTTTTTGTATAATAAGCAGAAATTCGGAAACACTGACATTGAAGGCGTTGACTCAACAAATGCATGTTATGGGGGGACTGCAGCTTTATTCAACTGTGTCAATTGGGTTGAGAGCAGTTCATGGGATGGACGCTATGGACTTGTAGTGTGTACTGACAGTGCGGTATGATCATATCCTTTAACTACTGCAAAAGTTCTTTGTTTTCTTTTTTTAGTTAAACATAAAATCTGAATTTTTGGATGCGTTTGTATTTTTAATTTCACTGGGTTGAATATAATCCTATTGTATGGAAGGATACGCATGTGTTTGTAGATTCAGATGCCATGTAACCTGGTATCTCACTGCAATGCTTTTGTACTTACTGGGAGACTTTTTTTTGCCTATCAGGTCTATGCAGAGGGTCCGGCCCGACCAACTGGAGGAGCTGCAGCCATTGCGATTTTAGTAGGTCCAGATGCACCTATTGCTTTTGAAAGCAAATTTAGGGGGAGCCATATGTCTCATGCTTATGATTTTTACAAGCCCAACCTGGCTAGTGAATATCCAGTAATCCATCTCAATTCCCTTCTGCATATTTCTTGTGTTACAATTACAAATATCGTTCTCCTTAGTGTCATCTTCTTTTGCCAAAGTCAATTTACTTTGGGGTATAATTAGGAATTTGTTATTATTATTAGTAGTAGTATTATTATTTTGCTTGAGGGCTGTGAAACCCACCAGGTTTTATTTTATTTTTTAATAAAAAAGAAAAACATACCAGTTTCTGTTTTGTAGTGTAGATAGGCATTTAGCTACATCGTGAATATGTCTCCAGCAGTCCCCGGTCAGCAGGTGCCTGTTGTAGAAGTTGATGAAATTGTAAATTAAGAAAATGAAACATAGAAGAGAGCAGGGTTTTGCATTCGCTGGACTTATTTTCATTCTTTGGAACTTCCCTCTTTATATGATGCCTGTAATTGTGTTTTATCAATTGGGATGCAATGCCTGTAAATTACAAAAATGGGTAGAGAACCTTAGGAGTTCCAATATATACAATATTAGGGCTAAGCTAACAACCAAATTTGGGCTCAGAATTTTTGACAAGCCATTTCATATTCCCAAAAATCATTATAATAAAAAAGACCTGATGCTTTGGATTGAATCAAAATCTCCTCATCAGGAACCTGCTAAGCTGAACCATTACAACTACGTAAAATGTTCTTAGCTGTAATAGCTTTTTACTCCTAATTGAATCTAATTGAAAGGGGAAAAAATCCATGCTTGTTCACTGTGAATTTGTTTACTATGATTCTTGGAGATTGCTTATTCATTTAATTCACTAGTCTTTCCAATATGCTGACCACTGCTATTTTAGGTTGTGGATGGCAAGCTTTCCCAAACATGCTACCTCATGGCTCTTGATTCTTGCTACAAACATTTCTGTGCCAAGTAAGACAAGTAACATATAAGTGCTGAAAGAATTTTTCTTAAAATAATGTTTCTTTTTGTTGTAAAGCGCGGTGCAGATGCCTTATTATCTTGCTTTCTGTAGGTATGAGAAATTTGAAGGCAAGCAATTCTCTATTTCTGATGCTGAATATTTTGTATTTCATTCTCCTTACAACAAGGTAAATTATATGTTATGATCCTGTAATTGCTATCTTTTTTTGGCTCATGAATGGAGTTTTAAAAAATGCAAAGTATGTTTTAACTCTTCAAGTTGAACCTACTGCAGCTTGTACAGAAAAGCTTTGCTCGTTTGGTGTTCAATGACTTTGTGAGGAATGCCAGGTTCTTGCCTTTCTTTCATCATTAAAGAATTTTAATTGTTTTGATTTGAGAATTTTTACTATTTGATGCACCAGTATCCAGTGATTAACTTTATTTACTCTTATTTTCAGCTCTATTGATGAGACTGCTAAAGAAAAGCTGGCACTGTTTTCAAATTTATCTGGTGATGAAAGCTACCAAAACCGGGATCTTGAAAAGGTTTGTTTAGAAAAAGTAACAGTTACTTTAATTTTGTTTTCCCTCTTTCTTCACATGTGAAAAGAGTTGGGGGGGGGGGGGGGGTTGGGTTGTGTGGTGGGTTGGGGGTGTGTGGGTGTGGGGGTGGAGAGGTGGTGTTGTAACCTATTTTCATGCTTTTTGATGCGGTAAAGGGACTGAATTCCATTAGTTTCTTCAAAAAGTCTTAACCAGTACATAGTTTTCATGAGTTTTTATAGTTCTTTTGCCAAAACAATGTTCTGTTGTAAGTATCTTTTGAACTTTTGGACAAAATTAAATTGTTTAAAATCCTTGAAAAGCAACCAAAAGGACAAAGAAGAGGATGATGAAGAAGGTTGGTATTATCTCTATTATTTGTGTATAAATACAAAATATCTAACTATGTGCATTGCTTTCATATATATATATATATATATATATATATATATATATATATTCCCTATTCTATATTGCCCAAATCTTTATCTTTACTATTTGAACTGAAACTAAAAAGTAAATACAAGTGTTAGGTTTTTAAATTTCTATCTGAATGCAGGATAAAGGTTTGGTCCTAGATTATTTAGTTGGCTAGATTGGAGCGTCTTGCTGACTTATTACTTTATGTCTTGCATCTACAGGTATCCCAACAAGTTGCCAAGCCCCTTTATGATGCGAAAGTGAAACCAACCACTTTGATACCAAAGCAAGTTGGCAATATGTACACTGCATCTTTGTATGCAGCATTTGCATCCCTCCTTCACAGTAAACATACTGAATTGGTAATTGTTTTTACTGTATATTCACCTCTTTAGGAATAAAATGCTTTTATTCCTGATTTATTTGATTTATTTGCTTCTTAATGCTGGTAGTAGTTCTTACATAGTTTTGTTTGATCACTTGCAGGCAGGCAAGCGGGTGACACTGTTCTCTTATGGGAGTGGGTTGACAGCCACAATGTTCTCATTGCGACTACATGAAGGCCAACATCCCTTTAGCTTGTCAAACATTGCATCTGTGATGAATGTTGCAGGAAAGTTGAAGGCAAGACATGAGGTAAGTTGTTAATTTTGCTTTAAATGGAATGAATTTGAAAGATGTGTTTTGTTGGATACGCTAGTCACACATGAATGACCTTTCATATTGCATGAATGTCAACAGCGACTTACACCTGATAAACCTTCCTGTGTCAGAGCTTGGATTTATAATATGATTCCTCATGCTTAATTGATAAAACATGCACTATTGACAACAATTTAATTTTATTTTTTTCCTGGTAAAATGGCAACTTAAAAGCCCTTACAGCTGCAATCTGTCTTTTCCTCTTTGATTTTACTGAACTTCTGGCATGCCTTAGCATGGTTTTGAAGTGACCTCTGGCATTTCTTACGATTCCTCATGCCTCATGGTGTTGATGTAATTATAACTTAAGAAAATATCTTGTTACCCTGTAAGCTTATAGCTTATCATGGAATCCAAGGGAAGAGTGAAGAGGGAAGCAAAATGAAAATCTAGTTGTGCTCTCAAAAAGAGGGGGATTTTTTTTTTATTTAATTAAAGGTTCTATGCCATTAAATGCATGCTACTAATTGAGGAATGTCTCCTACAGCTTCCCCCAGAGAAGTTTGTAGACATCATGAAGCTAATGGAGCACCGGTACGGAGCTAAAGACTTTGTGACAAGCAAGGATTGCAGCCTCTTGGCTCCTGGAACATACTATCTCACAGAAGTTGACAGCTTGTATCGAAGATTCTATGCCCAGAAGGCTGTTGGCAACACAGTTGAGAATGGTTTGCTGGCTAATGGTCATTGATAGCAAATGGAAGTCATGTAGCATGCCAGGAACTTAGCTCGTATGCTTTTAGATATTCAGTCCTGAGGACAATTGTGTTTCCTTCAAGTTTGTTTTCTACAGCAAATTGTTTGTTCAGCAGCAAGTGTTCCCTGTATTTGTTTCCCCTTAATAAAATTCCTCTTATTGTCTCTTTACTTTTGTTACTTATACCACGGTATTTTTTTCACCATTGGTTAGTGTTGAAAACCAGCTCCCCTGGCTTACCAGCAATAGAAAGGAAACCGCCTACTTAGATCAAGGTGGATTGGGTCTTCTCCTTCACCTCGCTCATGCTGGAATGGAATAGTTGAAGGCTGGGTGTTCCTGTATAAAAAAGGCACGTCCTTGAAGCAGAGTTTGTTCCTATCTGCTACTCTTCTGACCTACCCTCGTTAGTTGGACGCTAATAGAAACAAGAGACATCCAAGTGCTAATGCAGCTAATAAACTTGAAGCAATTTGTAGGAAGTAAATTCCACCATCATTTATTTTTGGAAAGTGGGAAGTGAGAAGAAAGCGAACAAAATCACCTTCATTCTCCACTTGCAAACAATTGATAAATAACACAAAAATGGATAAACAATTGTAATGATTGCTGGGATTGCATTCTGCTTATAGAATTGAAAAAGAGCAGGTCATAAGCTCAACCAACAATAATTACGGAACTATAGTGTCCTGCAATGGTCGAGTCTGCCCAGCTAGTGCAGGATTGACTAATTTTACAACGCAGGAACAAAACAGGGGCAAAAGTTCAGAAAAGGAAATGATCATAAACGCTAATCTGATTTCTGATCCTCTTGGAAACACATGGAGCGTTTCAGGGGAAAAAACTTCGAAGGTCTCAACTCCCATGGTTCGATGGGTCCAAAACCTTGTAGATTGTAATGCCTTCAGTATATGCTTTTATCGTCGGACACTGGCAACAGTGGAGATCTTTTCGCTTTTGGATTATGTATGGACCACAAGTAATGTGGGCATCAACAAATGAAATCCATTTATTAGACCACAAAAACTATAACTTTTACAGACTTTTCTGACACCGCTCTATAAACCCATTGGTTGAGAGTCGAGACCACCTGTCCCTAGTCGTCCACTTGATTGGGACCTCCATCACACCCAATTGGTTACCAAGAAAGTCTTGACACGTTTCCCACATAAATTCCATGATCTTATCCCATCCGTTGATCCCCCCCATCCCCACCACCCTCTAACGGGCAGGCACGCACCAACCATTTCTATTCTCCCTGAAATTAAAGAACAAGATCATGATTATTATTAATTATTATTATACAATTACAAAATGGAGAGGAAATGAACTTTGGGGTTTAATCTCTTTTCTTCAAAACTTTTCTTTCTCATTCTCTTTTTCTGTGGATTTCATGTTTCATTCCTTTATAATTCCTCTGATCTCTGCACCAAACCCATATATGAAGGAAACCTTACATTAATTTCCCTTGAAAACAAACACGATAGTCTCCCATTTGTTGCCTCAAATTACCATCTGGTGTTGACTTTGAAAGTGGAGTCGTTTCAACAGCATGAAATGGACCCAAATGATGAAGGAGCCACCTCTGATGTTAGCACAAGCGTTGGAGAGGTTAACATGAAGAAAAGCAATAACAATATCAGCGACAATAACAATGGCCTCTCGAAGATATCAACAATTGATGAAACGGAAGCATTGCAGCTCATATCCTTCAAAGAAGAGCCCATTGATTCCGACCCCGACCCACCCTCTGACTCGGATCACAGAACCCAATCACGTGCCCCAAAGCAGCCTCCTCCGTCGCCGCCGACGGCTATTGGGGTCGTCCCCATGTCTATGCAGATGCAGATACCAATGTCAATCCCTCTGCCCATGCCGGTTACAGCGAGTAGAAGGTCATCCACCAAGGACCGCCACACCAAAGTCGAGGGCCGTGGTCGTAGGATCCGAATACCCGCCACATGCGCCGCCCGGATATTCCAACTTACCAGAGAACTAGGCCACAAATCAGACGGCGAAACCGTTAGATGGCTTCTGGAGCACGCCGAACAAGCCATTATTCAAGCTACAGGCACTGGGACCGTCCCCGCCATCGCCGTTTCCGTTGGTGGAACCCTCAAAATCCCCGCAACCACCAACGATACCAACAATTCATTAACCGAAACAACAAAGAAACGGAAACGGCCCTCAAATTCTGAGTTCTGCGATATAAGCGAAGCAACTGTTTCCGTTTCACAGAGCTCTGGGCTTGCTCCGGTGACGCCGACGACTCCATTTGCTGCGACTGCGACCCCTCAAGGATTGGTGCCCATGTGGGCTGTGGGTAGCGCAGGGATGATGGTACCCGCAAATGCTTTTTGGATGATCCCGCAAGCCGCCACGCTGTCGGGTACTCCTGCATTTGTGGCGGCAGCTGGCCTGGTTGGGCAGCCGACCCAGACGCAGCAGCCACAAATATGGGCATTATCACCGTCAATAACGTCGGTATTCAACGTGGCAGCAGCGAGGCCCATATCAACGTTTGTGGGGGCAACGAATACTAGTAATAATCAGTCATCTATAGGGAGCGTGGTGAATATACCGAGTGGCGTGGAGGTTAGGGCAGCGTCAGCAGTGGTGAGTAGCACATCGGTTGGGGCGAAGGAGGCGAAGAAGTCGACGATGGCTCCAAGTGCTAGTTCTAGCGGTGGGAGCGTTAGCAGTGGAGGAAAAGCTCAACTGCTGAAGGACTTTTCTTTGGAGATATACGATAAGCAAGAGTTGCAGTTGATGGGTCGTCCTGGTAAACAGCAACCCCTTCCCCAAGGTTCAAAAATATAATTACATGCATAAATAGAACAATTTTTAAGTTTAGGCCTTTTTCTTTTTCTTTGTTGCTTGTGTTTTTAGTGTCGTAGAATTTAATTGTCCTTGCAGTACTATACACATCTCACCTTGAAACTTCTTGTTTCTTGTTCATGTGCTTGTGCTTTTACCATTACTTTCCATGGCAAGAAGCTAATTGGCATCTGCAGCTCCAACGAACTAGGTACAAAATAGCCATGATTGACTTGACCGTATAGCCTACTTTATGTCATATATCCTTTACTTCATTAATATAGGGAAAATTTTATTGGGAGGTATTTATAAATAAAAATGCATATTAATGTGGTTTTAGGGTAACAAAGTTGGTTTGATTGCATGCATGCATGCCAATGTTATAATATATAGAGACAGGATAATTTTATATCCTTGTATAATTTTAATTATTCATACATGTAAAATGCTATTATGGACGTTGGTAATATATATTGTATTGGAGAATTAGCCTTTTTAATTAAGCTACATCTACAACCGTATAGGTAGTTCGGGAGTAGGTTAACTAAGCAAAAAAGTTTAGACTTGAACGCTACGCACGTGACCAAAGATACCCACGTGTGGTCTTCGTTTCGTGGTGTGCTCCACCACCTACAGCTATAACTGGTGGGTCAACAAGCAAAAACTGGTGAGAGGTTGGTCGAGAGAATCACCCTCTCCAATCTCCACACTCTTGATAAGGAAAAATTATATAATAAAGCCCTTTGTTGAATAAAATCCTCCGTCGCTTTGGCCTTTCCTTGGACAGTGTGTGAGAAGGCACATGGACGGCGTGGGAGGGTGAGTGCGTGGAAATTGTGATCCTGGAACCTTGGGGTCTACAATCGAAGCTGGCAAGTCCTGGTGGGGAAGCAGAGGCGTGCATGCTCCAAAGCACGTGGGCCCCAACAGGGTTCCTTTTCTTTTCCCTCTCTCCTTGCCTTTGAAACTGCGAGGGCCAAGGGTGGACCTCTCTCCCAGGGCCACTCCCAGGGCCAAGGATGGACCTCTATCCCACCCCTTATCTGAGGGCCCCTGCACTCTGCAATGGACGGCTGTTGATATATTTTTTTCTGGTCCCAGACACCGTTTTTTCCTCATTTCCAGGCAGCAGGAGCCCACCTCATGTCTCTCTTATGGGATTGGGACAACTCGGCCCAACACACGTAAGAAAAGGACCCACAAATTGTTCGGTTGTCCTGCTGGGTGAATTTCTCTGCTTGCCATACTGAATTATTATTCATGCTATCCTCAATTATCAAATAAAAAAAATTGGATAAATAAAATGGTGGAATGGAATATGCTCCCACGTGCCTAAACCAGGAAGCTGGAATATCTTCCCTTCCTTATTTGTATTTCAACATAATTGATTTTATTTTTTTCAAAAAAATGATATAATCGAATTTCTCATATTCTGTGCCTCCTAAAATAATTACTTTGAAGGTGTGGTACGTAATATTCTGTAGAATAAAATATTTTTAATATATTTCACTTTATTATACAAAATATAAAAAAGCTCACAGGGCAAAATATTCTGATTTTGACTAATTAATTAAGTAAAATTGTAGAATATTTATTAGTGTAACTAACTATTATGAATTTCATTGGAATCTCATCACAACGAATGATTAAAATATAATTGTCACTCGCTTGACTGTAGGTAGCACCAGTAGGCTTTGGCACAGGGAGAATCCTTGCAACGTTTATTCTTTTCTTTTTTTTTTTTTTTTTCCGTAAGTTATAATTTAATTATTGAATTTTGATAAAATTTATAATTTAATTTTTATATATTTAAAATTAAATAATTTAATTTTTAAAATTGGATAAAATTTATAACTTTGTCTCTACTATTAAAATTTTATTAAATTATTTTTAATTTAAAAAAAAACTAAAATATCTTTATTTTTAAATTAAAAATAATTTTGTCTCTGAAATTTATTTTTTTAATAATTTAGTCTTTAAAATTTTATTTTATTAATAATTTAGTCCCTTTATTATTAATTTACAAATCTAATAAAATTCAAAAATTTTAAATTTAAATTATTAAAATATAGATTAATTACTTTATGATCCTTAAAAATTTTAGTTAATTACAAAATCATTCATATATTTTATAAATTGATCCTTAAATTATAACTATTTATAAATAAGTTATAATTTTGTAAAATTCTATTATGTCATTATTATTTTAATAATAAATAAATAATTATATATATATATATATTAATTTATAATATTTCATTTATTATTATATTGTTACAAAAAAAAATTATGAATATGAACCCAAATTGTTATGACTGGTTGGGAGCCCCTTAATCTAACTTTAATACTGCAATGTTTATGCAGTGCCAAGGTCACACAACGCCATTCATGGCTAACAATAGACCTTAGGCGGTGCCCTTTTGCATTGTGATATTAAAATTAAATTAAGAGGATCATAGAATAATGGATCTTTGAACTTAATATTTTCTGAAGCACAGGATCCTCTGTAAGAGGCAAGTGCAGAGCATACTCATGTCTTAGTAAAAGATTATCTGAACATGATATAAACCATGATTTTTAGGAAAAAAAAAGGTTTTTAGAAAGCCATAGAGATATATGAAGGGCTGATAATTTATTGAGTTCTGCTTCAAACATTACAAACTAGCTCCTTATATAGAGGTGGAGCAGGGATACAAAGGACACACATGATTCACAAAGGAATCACTTTTACAAAAGTAAAGTTGACAACATATTAGTTTAGTACAAACACTATACATGATGAACATTGGATGTCCAATTATTCAGTGCATAAATAGTGGCACTTTAAATAAAGACACACAGAAGAGCATTGGATGCTCTTGCTATTAGCTCTTCTTAGAATAGTATTTTACTTTATAATAGGCTCATGACTGGTGCTCATGTTGATATCATTTAAGTCCTCAAACACAAGAACATTTGTTAGGTTTTCAAAGCTGTCATGACCCAACCTATGGGCCGGACCGGCACTAGGACCTGGGCCAGCCTAAAGCCCCCGAAGCCCGTAGTAAGCCTAACTATTCCTTAACCCAATTCTAAGGCCCATTTGGGCTCAATTTCAAGAATTCAACCGACAGAGTCCGGCCATAAAATGGACCTTTCAACGGGGAGTTTTTGACTCACCCGACCTGTAAGCACAATATATATCAATTGGGGAGCTCAGCTCACCCTCCATATACTCATAACAACATAAAATAAATGGGAGCTCAGCTCTCATTCAGCCCAACACACATGCATAAAATAATAAGTTTATAGGTCCAAATTGACAATTTATATTACAGACCCAATTCAAATAAATATTTCTAATACATGCGAAAATTCTAAGAGTTAATAGGTTTATACAAACATTAATAAACGACCTACGAGGGAGAAAAGCAGGTTAACCTCAAAAATATCCTCCTGTGGCCTGGAAAAATATTGAACAGGAGTGAGCGTTCGACTCAAAGAGTAAAATATCAATTTTAACCATAATCTCTATAACTATCTAAAACTAATGCATCCTGTAGAATGAAATGCAACATCAGTAATATTTTCACATCATAACAGCAAAAAGGTAATTTGGAGCACTCACACACCCAGTAATATCAATCATAATATATAGGAGCTAATCCCCTAGACAGCTCTCTTAAATCCAACCTGTGCCAGCGAAGAACTCAAGCCGGACTTTCGCTTAATAAACCAAATTGGGGTCCCAGCGAAGAACTCAAGCCGTGACTACCCCCGAAGGACTGGGTCCTAGCGAAGATCTCAAGCTGTGACTACTTGTCCTATCCATAGCCAACACCACATCACACGCACGCCAACACACGCACACTGCTCCAAATTACCACAATAACATCCATGGCACTTTAACAGTTGTGAATGCAACATAAAACATGCCTAGAGTTTAACTACATAGATATATACATATAAGTGATGCATGGGCATGCTTGAACATATAATAATAGTGAAATTACAATTAAAATTAATATTTTACTCACAGACTTGACAACGGTCACTGAGGAGGCTGGACGGAGGAAGAAGACTTTCCCGGATCACCTGACAATTTTATTACAATCATTTAGTAAATTTGACTCAATACAAACTAAGAAAAGACCAAATACTTCCTAAGTCGTGCCGAAAATCCGGCAGAGTCTCCCCTATACATAGGACCTACCCAACCTGCAAAAGGGCTCAAAACGCACTTCTATATTCACAAATCATACATTCACAACTCAATCACATCACACAGCCCCTCCTGGGCCCATCCAAACAGTCCTCATTCACAATATGTAAATTTACAGTTTAGTCCTTATAATTGATCATTTTTGCAAAAACTGCTCAAATAAACTCTAAAAATTTTAAAACTTTGCCCCGCGGTCCTTAGCAATAGTACTAGGCTATTGCAAAAAGAATCATAATTTTCTGAGCTACCACGAATATTTTATGGATTTTTAATCTTATTTAAGCGCTAGAAAATTACGAAAAAGTAAAGTTCAGGTTTACCTATGCCGATTCCGACTTCTGGGACGCGCTTGGAACATCTGATAATGGTGAGGTAGCTAAAATCTCGATCCAATTCAGAGATTTTTTCGGTAATCGGTCTGTCTGGCCAGAAATTCACAGACCTGGACAACTATCGAATTTTCGCGAATTGAAGATACCTACACGAAGCCAACAACACGGGGGTTAGTACATAAATTTTACGGAATTTTCTAAGCTCATTTAATGCTCAGAAAAACACTACGAAGTTCCGTGTGACCCACTGAAAAATGGTATTGGAAAAATTTGAAATTTATATCGCTGCGAAGCTCTCGACAAGTGGAGCGCTCTGGTACTCTTGGTTTTCTCGTGGGGTTCAAGGTTTGCGAGAAATTTAGCCCAAAAATCAAAATGGGCTAAAACTTCCCGGGCAAAAATTGGACAAATAGCTCGATGGATTTCGGTGTTCTTGGTGTCTATGGAAAGCTCTCGACGAGTAGATGGGTTTAGACATAAGACCCGGCCCAATCGGTGGCCGAATCGGTTAGATTTTAGCCGGGAAGACGAAGGGTAGCGCGTTGCGCATCGCGTCACTTCGTGCGACGCTTGCCGGCGTTTCAGGCGGCGGCCAGCGAGCTGGGGTGGCTAGGGAGGCGCGTCGGCGAGGTAGGGAGGCTGGGGAGGTGGCTGGCCGGCGAGGGGAGGTGAGAGGAGAGAGAAAACGGGAGAGAGAGAGAGGGAGGAGAACGCGCGCAGGAAGAGGAGAAGAAGAAAAAGGAGCCGGCCCGATTCGACCGGTCCGATCCGGTCCGGTTTGATTTTGTCGGTTCGATTCAGGATACAAAATTTTGAATTTTTACTCTGCCTTGGGATCAAAAATGAGGCCCAACAATTCCGAAAAAATTCTAGAAAACTCAGAAAAATTCATAGACTCCAAATATATTTTTAATTTTGCCACGTGGTCTTTAAATTAATTTTTAAAAATCATCAAAGTTTTTATTTTCGAAAAATTGAACCCGATTTCTAAAATCCAAAAAATTTCAAATAACTTTCCTAAAATTCAAATAAAATAAAATATCAATATTTACTCAAAAATAATAAATTTAAAAATTAGGGGTGTTACATTCTCCCCCCCCTTACAGAAAATTCGTCCTCAAATTTCACACAAGCCAGAATAAAGTACAGGATTACACATTAAACAGATAAGGGTACTTGCTACGCATGTCCCGTTCTGACTTCCAGGTGCACTCTTCCACTGACTGGCTCCTCCACAAAACCTTAACCATAGAAATCTGTTTTGATCTTAGCTGCCTCACTTGGTAGTCCACTATGGCTACAGATTGCTCCTCAAACGTCAAGTTTTCTTTTAGCTCTATTACATCCGGTTGTAGCACATGAGAAGGATCAGGAATGTATTTCCTGAGCATGGAGATGTGAAACACAGGATGAACGTGAGAAAGGTTGGGTGGTAGCTCCAATCAGTAGGCAACTGCTCCAACTCTATCAATAACCTCAAAAAGTCCTATATACCGAGGTGCCAACTTGCCCTTCTTTCCAAATCTCATGACTCCCTTCATCGGAGAAACCTTTAGGAATACATAGTCGCCTACTACAAACTCTACATCCCTCTGTCTGGGGTCTGCATAACTCTTCTGCCTACTGAAAGCTGTTTTCAATCGTTTCCTGATTAAAGGAACTATCTCTGAAGTGTACTGCATTAGGTCTACATCATGCACCTTCACTTCTTCCATTTCCGTCTAACACAGAAGAGACATACACTTTCTTCCATATAGTGCCTCATAGGGTGCCATCTCTATGCTGGAATGGTAACTGTTGTTGTAGGCAAACTCTACTAAAGCTAGCTGATCATCCCATTGACCTCCAAAATCCAAAACACTCATGCGAAACATGTCTTCCAGTGTTTGGATTGTCATTTCGGACTGTCTGTAACACCCCCGTTGCATAGCCTGGTATATTTCACTGTTCCGGTGACCGGTGTCAGTCCGGACAATTAATGGGATTAGGGCCACACTTAAGACAATTTGAGAAGCCATAAACACAAATAATTAGTAATGTTTAATTAGTTAACTATAAATAAGAAAAATAGAACATAAGAGGTTAAGCAGCGAGAGTCACGGTGATGAGTGACCTCCTGAACGAGCAATGAAGTCATTTTAAACTCAAATTTCGAACCGTAAAAAGTGACGCTGCGGTCCTTAAGACCCTTATAGACACAGTGGAAAAGAGAAAATCAAGAAAAAGAACTGTTAAGCCAGTCAAATAATTAGGTCAGGGAGCCAGAAAAAATATTGGATTATTTACAAACCGGGATGAACCGACGAAGGGCAATTTGGTCAATTGACCCCGAGAGCTGACTCCTGACCTAACTGTCCAATAAAATCGGAGAAAAGAAAATTTCAGAATCGGGAATTAAATTAAAGAACTAATAGAAAAAAATAAATAGAAAAAAAGAGAAAAAGATGAAAAAGTCAAAGTTGATGACATCATGAATGATGTCATAAACAAATTAATTAAGTGAATTATTAAATTGGAATTTATGGTCTTCCAAAGCAAAATAAATAAAAGGAAATAAAAGAAAAAAAATTAGAAAAAAATTCTTCATCTTCTCCCTTCATTGTGCCGCCCCACTTTCCTCCATAAGTCCTCCATGAGAGCTTTTTCTTTAAGCTTACACTAAGCTTAATTTTTCCTTACCCAACCTTAATAACTCATTTAAATACCTCACTAGAACTTGTGATCTCAACTTGAGAAGAGGATTTCAAGAAGAAAGAGGAGTTAAAGATAGTGATTTGAAGCTTTAAGTGAGCTGAAAAAGACTTGGAAGCTCGGAGAGACTGAGTCAAGGCCTAGAGGCGACTCCAGTCAGGTTTGTGCACAATAAACCTTATTTAAGCATTTTACCCTTGAAAAATTGATTTAGCACGCATTATGAATTTATGAACTTTGGTGTTGCCACCTTGTGATCAAATTGTAACTTTGGAAATTGATTTGATTTTTGTATGCAATATTTGAATGAAATGTTTGAAATGGATTTTTGATTCACACTTAGCATGACGGTTACTTATTATTCCTCCTCCATTTATGGGGTTGAGATCGTTTATTTTCCTCCCTCTCTGGCTTGCCAGTTGAGGTTGTAGATCGGATGAGTACTCATTAGCTAGCTAGCCACCTCCCTCATTGGTTTCGATTAATGGGGTTGAGATTGCTTTGTCGTGGTGTACAACGCGGCATTGATCGAAAATTTTGTGTCATGGCTTAAATTGTGTATGACTTTGGCAACACTGTGTTTATGAAATTATTTGACTAAACTGTATTTAATAGATTATTTGACAAAATAGTGTTATTATGAATTTTGATCATTATTGAAATGTGATTGAGAAACATTTGAATTGTGTTTGGCAATGAATGATTTATTTATTGCATTTTAAATTTTTATTGTGCACCACTGAGTATTTTTATACTCAGCGATGGCTTATTTTGCTGTCGCAGATAAGAGCAAGGAAAAAGCAGCAGAGTGAGCTGCGATTAAATCGAGGATTACATTGATCTTTTGTACGGGTATTATTTTATGCCCTTGTAGATAAATTTTGATGTAAATATGGAAATGTTGTATGTATCAATATAAAGTCGAGCAGTTGTAAATAAATTGTAATAATATTATTTTGGATTTTCTTCTGTAAATTTAATATTTGTACATATGAATTTCCTGCTTTATGTTTTGTGAATGAAATTATTAAATATTCTGAGTTGACAAATTTGATTTGGATTGTGGAACTGTTTTGGAATAAATTGATTTGAGTTGAATTGTGAATTATTGGAGGTTGGGAGTTGTGAAACATTTTTGGCAGTGTTTTTCTCAGGTATTTGAAGAACGATTTTCTCCAAAAATAAACGGAACTCTGTCAAAATTTTTATAAATTTGTGGCAAAATTTAAAAAGGATAAAATTTTTACTAGTATTTAAGCTTTGAATAAATGGTTTTTAATTCTCACTAAAATGCTCACCACTTCCAAAATGTAAGAAAATTGTTTTAAAATCCCTTGTAGGGTACTTAATGGGTTATCGATAGGTGAAGTTCGGTAGTTCATTAAGTATTCTACGGGATCATGTTATGCCTTACGGAGGGGTAAGGTGTGACATATTTTAGTGGTATCAGAGCATGGTTTTGCAATAAATTTTGACTACGTATGTGAATATTTTTTTGATAAGTACAACTGCTCAAGTGTCTTTAATTGATACATATGACATATTTACATCATGAATATGCACTAACGGAGGTCAACCTCCTTGTGTTTAATCTCAGGAAGGAGAAAATTTGAGAAAACGGAATGGAAGGAGGAGATCATTCCGAAGAACAATCTGTTGAGGCTGAGGTTCAAGAGGAAGCCCCAGCACTCCAAAACGTGAGTGGGTCAGCCACTCCAGTACCGCAGTTTCCTGCTCAATTTATGCAGCAGATGGCTGCCTTCTTCCAGCAAATGGTGGGTAATGTGCCACCCCAAGCTCAGATGCCAATACCTGTAGCCCAACCACAGCCCTCAGCTCGGCAGTATGAAAAATTGATGAAATTTGGGGCCACTGAGTTTAAAGGCACTGTGGATCCACTGAAGGCAGAACAGTGGTTGGAAAGAATGGAACAAGTTTTCAGGAAGCTACAGTGTACAGAGGAATTGAAGTTTGAGTATTCTGTTTCCTTGTTGCAAGGGGATGCGTTTGAATGGTGGAAGACCATCCCCCACAGCCTGGTTGAGCCACCTGTGCTGACATGGACAGACTTTTTGAGGGAGTTCCGACAGAAATGGGTTCCCGATGCATATGTGGATATGAAGTTGCAAGAATTTTTGAGTTTGAAACAAGGGAACCGAACTGTAGCAGAATATGAGAGAGATTTTTCAAGGCTAAGCCACTATGCTGGAAGCTTAGTCTCCACCCCCAGAGACAGATGCAAGAGGTTTGAGTTCGGGCTAAAGCAGAGTCTGAGGATGCAAGTTGTGGGTTTCAGACATCAGAATTTTGCTGAATTGATCTCACAAGCCTTGGAATTAGAAAGGATAGAATCCGAAGGGGCAGTGAAGAAGGGTTCACAAGAGAAAGAGAAAACTGAAAAGACTACTGAACAATAATCTGGAAGTGGTTCTGGGAAGAGGAAACAGTTTGGGGGATCTAGCTTCCGTAGAGGCAGAGGCAGATTTTCTGGCCAAAGACCACCTCGGTCTGGTCAGCCGACCCAACAAGCTTCTCGAGGATCTCTATCGGTCCGGCAGTGTGAAACGTGTGGTAGAACTCATGGTGGGGTTTGTTTCAAGGCTACTGGTGTATGCTTTAATTGTGGAGGAAGCGGACATTTCGCTAAGGATTGCACTAGTCCACGCCGGTCTGGATCTTTTGCCACACCTGAAGAATCAACTCAAATCTCTGCACCCAGAGGGTCACAGTCAGCTGCTAGAGGCAGAGGCAGAGGTAGGGGTCCTGGTAACACCCCTGGAAGTCAAAGCACTGTTAACCAGCCAGTACCTAGTGGCGCACCAGTCAGAGTGTATACCATGCGTCAGAGGGAAGAGGCTGAAACATCAGATGTTGTAGCTGGTATTTTCTCCATCCTTGACCAAGATGTGTATGTGTTATTTGATCCTGGCTCCACACATTCATATGTTAGTGCTAGTGTGATGTGCTCTACTGCTATTCAGTGTGTACCAATGGACTATGATGTGCTAGTAACTAGTCCATTAGGCCAGGAGGTCAGGGTAAATAGGCTATATAGGGACTGTCCTTTGGTGATCCAAGGACATACTTTTCTATCTGATTTAATTGAAATGCCCTTCAGAGATTATGACATTATCTTGGGCATGGATTGGTTAGCCAGGCATAATGCCATGATTGACTGTAGACTGAAGACAGTCACTTTTGGTCTCCCTTTATACGGTGATGTGGTAATACACGGGGAGAGGCATTTATTGCCATCAAACATCATTTCAGCTGCACTGGCCAGAAAAATGATTAGGAAAGGGTGTGAGATGTATTTGGCACATGTGATAGACACCCAAGTGGGGAGTCCAGCACTAAGGGACATCCCTGCTGTATGTGACTTTCTGAATGTGTTTCCTGATGAATTTCCAGGATTACCTCCAGAAAGAGAGGTGCAGTTTGAGATTGATGTTATGCCTGGTGTGGACCCAGTCTCCATAACACCATACAGAATGGCACTAGCAGAACTAAAAGAATTGAAAGTGCAGTTGCAAGAGTTGCTTGATAAGGGCTACATCCGCCCTAGTGTGTCACCTTGGGGAGCGCCAGTGTTGTTTGTAAAGAAGAAAGATGGCACTCTCCGTTTGTATATTGATTATCGGCAGTTGAATAAGGTGACAATAAAGAACAGATACCCATTGCCTCGCATCGATGACTTATTTGACCAGTTGAGAGGTGCAGCTGTATTCTCTAAAATTGACCTGAGGTCAGGCTATTATCAGTTGAGGATACAAGAGCAGAGTATTTCTAAAACTGCCTTCAGAATCCGCTATGGCCATTATGAGTTCTTAGTCATGCCATTCGGGTTAACTAATGCTCCGGCTGCTTTTATGGATCTAATGAACACTATCTTCAGACCATACCTCGACCAGTTTGTTGTGGTATTTATCGATGATATATTGGTTTATTCGAGGAATGCAGAAGAGCATGATAGACATCTGCGGATTGTACTGCAGACTTTGAGGGAGAAACAGCTATACGCCAAATTGTCGAAATGTGAATTTTGGCTGAAGGAGATATCCTTTTTGGGGCACATAGTATCATCAAAGGGTATTAAGGTAGATCCTAGCAAGATTGAAACTGTCCTTAATTGGAAGCCACCCAGAAATGTCACAGAGATTCGCAGTTAGGGTTAATGGATACTACCGTCGATTTGTGAAGGGATTCTCCATGTTGGCATCTCCATTGACTAAGCTACTTAGAAAGGATGTGAAATTTCAGTGGATGGACAAATGCCAGCAAAGTTTTGATGAATTGAAAAGATGTTTGACAGAGGCTCCAGTCCTGACTTTACCCACACCGGGTAAAGAATATACAGTTTACAGCGATGCTTCTCACAACGGGTTAGGTTGTGTGTTGATGCAAGATCGAAATGTCATTGCCTATGTATCACGCCAGCTAAAACCGCATGAGAGGAACTATCCGACACATGATTTGGAGCTTGCAGCCATTGTGTTTGCTCTTAAGATCTGGAGACATTATTTGTATGGGGAGAAATGTTACATCTACACAGATCATAAGAGTTTGAAGTATTTGGGCACCCAGAAAGAGTTGAATTTGAGACAGAGGAGATGGTTAGAGTTGATAAAAGACTATGATTGTCTAATAGACTATCAGCCAGGGAAAACTAATGTTGTGGCTGACGCCCTAAGTCGCAAGACTATGTCAAGTCTACGGGTTACTCCTTTGTCTTTGGTACATGAGTTGAGGTTATTACATATCAGCTTAGAGATTAATGATGATGGGCAGGCAGCAGTTGCATGGCATGTACAGCCAGTGTTGATTGATCATATCAGAATGGCTGCTCAGAATGATGAAAGGTATCATAAGCTGTTGGAAGAAGTCCGGCAGGGCAAGAAACCAGAGTTCTCAATCAGAGATGATGGTTTACTGCTACACTAAGGCAGAATGTATGTTCCTAATGATGTTGAATTGAGGCAGATCATTTTGAAGGAAGCATATGAGTCTCCTTTTGCTATGCACCCTGGTGGTACAAAAATGTATAGAGGGCTAAAGGAGCATTACTGGTGGATGGGTATGAAGAGAGATGTGGCAGAGTTTGTGTCAAAATGCCTAACTTGTCAGCAAGTAAAGGCAGAGCATCAAGTACCAACTGGGTTGTTACATCCACTACCAGTGCCAGAATGGAAATGGGAGAGAATAACGATGGATTTTGTAATGGGACTTCCGAGGACACAGAAGAGTCATGATGCAGTATGGGTTATTGTTGACAGACTAACTAAGTCTGCTCATTTTCTGCCAGTCCGAATGGACTACAGTTTGGACAGATTGGCCAGATTGTACATCGATGAGATTGTGAGACTGCATGGAGTGCCAGTATCCATTGTATCAGACAGAGATCCTAAGTTCACTTCTAGATTCTGGGGTAGTCTTCAGAGAGCCCTAGGAACTAGATTGAACTTCGATCGAATTCCACCCACAGACAGATGGCCAGTCTGAGAGGGTAATTCAGATCTTGGAGGACATGCTACGAGCTTGTGTGATTGAGTTTGAGGGTAGTTGGGATACACACTTGCCTTTGATTGAGTTTGCTTACAACAATAGCTACCAATCAAGCATTGGGATGCCTCCATATGAAGCTTTGTATGGCAGGAAATGTAGAACCCCGTTGTGTTGGGATGACTTGGGTGAAAGAAAAATGATTGGACCTAAAATTGTTCAACAGACTGAAGAGAAAATCAGGGTAATCAGAGACCGACTTAAAACTGCATCAGACCGTCAAAAGTCCTATGTTGATTTGAAAAGAAGGGATATTGAGTATGCAGTGGGTGAGAAAGTTTTCCTCAAGGTTTCTCCTTGGAAGAGGATTATGAGATTTGGCAAAAAGGGGAAACTAAGTCCTCATTTTATCGGGCCATATGAGGTTCTGGAAAGAGTGGGTCCTTTAGCATATCGATTGGCACTACCTTTAGAGATGGAGAAGATACATAATATCTTCCATGTGTCTATGTTGAGGAGGTACCGATCAGACCCATCTCATGTACTACCAGTAGAAGAAATAGAAGTGAATCCAGACCTCACATATGAAGAAGAACCCATAAAGATTATGGCTTATGAGTTGAAGTAGCTATGGAATAAGCAGATACTGTTGGTAAAAGTGCTGTGGAACCATCATTCGGGCCAAGAGGCTACTTGGGAATGAGAGGAGGACATGAGGAGACAACACCCACAGCTGTTCAGAGATTGATACCAGGTAAAAATTTCGAGACGAAATTTATTTAAGGGGAGGAGAATTGTAACACCCCCGTTGCATAGCCTGGTATATTTCACTGTTCCGGTGACCGGTGTCGGTTCGGACAATTAATGGGATTAGGGCCACACTTAAGACAATTTGAGAAGCCATAAACACAAATAATTAGTAATGTTTAATTAGTTAACTATAAATAAGAAAAACAGAACATAAGAGGTTAAACAAGCCGAGAGTCACAGTGATGAGTGACCTCCTCGGGAACGACTGCGAAGTCATTTTAAACTCAAATTTTGAACCGTAAAAAGTGATGCTGTAGTCCTTAAGACCCTTATAGACACAGTGGAAAAGAGAAAATCATGAAAAAGAACTGTTAAGCCAGTCAAATAATTAGGTCAGGGAGCCAGAAGAAATATTGGATTATTTGCAAACCGGGATGAACCGGCGAAGGGCAATTTGGTCAATTGACCCCGAGAGCTGACTCCTAACCTAACTGTCCAATAAAATCGGAGAAAAGAAAATTTCGGAATCGAAAATTAAATTAAAGCACTAATAGAAAAAAATAAATAGAAAAAAAAGAGAAAAAGATGGAAAAGTCAAAGTTGATAACATCATGAATGATGTCATAAACAAATTAATTAAGTGAATTATTAAATTGGAATTTATGGTCTTCCAAAGCAAAATAAATAAAAGGAAATAAAAGAAAAAAAATTAGAAAAAAATTCTTCATCTTCTCCCTTCATTGTGCCGCCCCACTTTTCTCCATAAGTCCTCCATGAGAGCTTTTTCTTTAAGCTTACACTAAGCTTAATTTTTCCTTACCCAACCTTAATAACTCATTTAAATACCTCACTAGAACTTGTGATCTCAACTTGAGAAGAGGATTTCAAGAAGAAAGAGGAGTTAAAGATAGTGATTTGAAGCTTTAAGTGAGCTGAAAAAGACTTGGAAGCTCGGAGAGACTGAGTCAAGGCCTAGAGGCGACTCCAGTCAAGTTTGTGCACAATAAACCTTATTTAAGCATTTTACCCTTGAAAAATTGATTTAGCACGCATTATGAATTTATGAACTTTGGTGTTGCCACCTTGTGATCAAATTGTAACTTTGGAAATTGATTTGATTTTTGTATGCAATATTTGAATGAAATGTTTGAAATGGATTTTTGATTCACACTTAGCATGACAGTTACTTATTATTCCTCCTCCATTTATGGGGTTGAGATCGTTTATTTTCCTCCCTCTCTGGCTTGCCAGTTGAGGTTGTAGATCGGATGAGTACTCATTAGCTAGCTAGCCACCTCCCTCATTGGTTTCGATTAATGGGGTTGAGATTGCTTTGTCGTGGTGTACAACGCGGCATTGATAGAAAATTTTGTGTCATGGCTTAAGTTGTGTATGACTTTGGCAACACTGTGTTTATGAAATTGTTTGACTAAACTGTGTTTAATAGATTATTTGACAAAATGGTGTTATTATGAATTTTGATCATTATTGAAATGTGATTGAGAAATATTTGAATTGTGTTTGGCAATGAATGATTTATTTATTGTATTTTAAATTTTTATTGTGCACCACTAAGTATTTTTATACTCAGCGATGGCTTATTTTGCTGTCGCAGATAAGAGCAAGGAAAAAGCAGCAGAGTGAGCTGCGATTAAATCGAGGATTACATTGATCTTTTGTACGGGTATTATTTTATGCCCTTGTAGATAAATTTTGATGTAAATATGGAAATGTTGTATGTATCAATATAAAGTCGAAGCAGTTGTAAATAAATTGTAATAATATTATTTTGGATTTTCTTCTGTAAATTTAATATTTGTACATATGAATTTCCTGCTTTATGTTTTGTGAATGGAATTATTAAATATTCTGAGTTGACAAATTTGATTTGGATTGTGGAACTGTTTTGGAATAAATTGATTTGAGTTGAATTCTGAATTATTGGAGATTGGGAGTTGTGAAACATTTTTGGGAGTGTTTTTCTCAGGTATTTGAAGAACGGTTTTCTCCAAAAACAAACGGAACTCTATCAAAATTTTTATAAATTTGCGGCAAAATTTAAAATGGACAAAATTTTTACTAGTATTTAAGCTTTGAATAAATGGTTTTTAATTCTCACTAAAATGCTCACCACTTCCAAAATGTAAGAAAATCGTTTTAAAATCCCTTGTAGGGTACTTAATGGGTTATCGGTAGGTGAAGTTCGGTAGTTCATTAAGTATTCTACGGGATCATGTTATGCCTTACGGAGGGGTAAGGTGTGACACTGTCCGTCTGTCTGAGGGTGAAAAGCAGTACTAAAGTTTAACTGTGTGCCAAGTGCCTCCTGTAACTTTCTCCAAAATTGAGAAGTGAACTGGGGCCCTCTGTCAGATATTATGGTAGCAGGAACTCCATGCAATCTGACTATTTCTCGAATGTAAAGCCAAGCGTACTGTGCAACAGAATATATAGTCTTTACAGGCAAGAAATGAGCTGATTTATTTAGGTAGTCTACAATTACCCATGTCGAATCATATCCTCGCGTGGTACGAGGCAACCCAGTCACAAAATCCATGGTAATCATTTCCCACTTCCATTCTGGGATAGGGAGCTCTTGCAGCTTCCCTGACGGTCTCTGGTATTCAAACTTTACCTTCTGACAAGTCAAGCACTTGGACACAAAATCTGCTATGTCTCTCTTCATGCCATTCCACCAATAGCTATCTTTCACATCATGGTGCATCTTGGTGGAACCTGGGTGGACACTGTACAGTGTATAGTGTGTCTCTCGCATGATTTCATTTCTGAGATTGTCCACATCGGGCACATATATCCTAGAACCTTGCATAAGGGCACCGTCATTGGCAAATCCAAACTCACCACCCTCACCCTGCTGTACTCTTTCTATGATCTTCATTAATTGTTGGTCTCTGTGCTGGGAAACTCTAACTCTGTCTTGCAAGTCTGGCCTCACTGAAAAATGAGCCAATAATACCCCCTCATCTGAAAGATCTAGGATTAAACCTTGATCCATTAACTCATATACTTCCTGAATCAACGGTCTCTTCTCTGCTGAAATGTGCACCAAACTGCCAGAAGATTTTTTGCTCAAAGCATCTGCTACTACATTGGCCTTCCCAGGGTGGTACTGGATGGTGCAATCATAGTCCTTCAGAAGCTCCATCCATCTCCTCTGTCTCAAGTTTAAATCTCTCTGTTGGAAAATGTACTTCAAACTCTTATGTTCGGTGTATATCTCGCACACTTCACCATACAGGTAGTGTCTCCAGATTTTTAGTGCAAAAACTATAGCCGCCATTTTCAAATCATAGGTGGGGTAGTTCTGCTCATGCCTCTTCAACTGCCTTGAAACATAAGCCACTACTTTTCCATTTTGTATCAAAACACACCTTAAGCCAACTCTGGAGGCGTCACAATACACGGTATATCCTTCGCCACTCATCGGTAGTGTCAACACCGGGGCTGTGGTTAGACACTTCTTAAGCTTCTGGAAACTCTCCTCACAGTCATCTGTCTAAATGAATGAAACATTCTTCCGAGTTAACTTAGTTAGGGGAACCGCTATCCTAGAAAAATCCTGTACAAAACGCCTATAGTAACCAGCTAGACCCAGAAAACTTCGCACCTCAGTGACTGTTGTAGGCCTAAGCCAATCAGTTACAGCTTCAATTTTCTTGAGATTTACTTGAATGCCTTCACTAGAAACCTCATGTCCCAAGAATGAGATGCTTTTTAGCCAAAATTCACATTTTGAAAATTTGGCATATAGCTAGTGTTCCTCAAAGTCTGTAACACCATCCTCAAGTGCCACATGTGTTCTTCCTTGGTCCGAGAGTATACCAAAATGTCATCTATGAATACGATGACAAAACGGTCCAGGAATGGCCTGAACACCCTGTTCATCAAGTCCATGAAGGCTGCTGGTGCATTAGTGAGTCCAAAAGACATCACCAAGAACTCATAATGACTATATCTTGTCCTAAATGCTGTTTTGGACACATCTTCATTCCTGATTCTCAACTGATGGTAGCCTGATCACAGATCTATCTTGGAAAAGAATCTAGCCCCTTGGAGCTGATCAAACAGATCATTGATCCGAGAAAGTGAATACTTGTTCTTCACAGTCACCTTGTTCAGCTGTCTATAGTCAATACACAATCTTAATGACCCATCCTTCTTTCTCACAAATAGAACAGGAGCACCCCAGAGTGAAGTGCTCGGACGTATGAAACCCTTGTCCAAAAGCTCCTGTAGTTGCTCCTTTAACTCTTTCAATTTTGCTGGTGCCATCCTGTAAGGCGGCATTGATATGGGGTTCGTACCCGGCACAACATCAATGCAAAACTCTATTTCCCTTCCTGGTGGCAGCCCTGGAAGCTCCTCAGGGAAGACATCCATGAATTCTCTAACAACAGGAACATTTTTCATGTTGACATCTTCTACAGATGTATCTCTTACCAATGCCAAATACCCTTGACATTCACGCCTCAACATTTTTCTAGCACTAATTACTCACACCAAATTGTATGGAGCCACGCTCCTGTCACTATTAAAACTAAATTCTTCCACACCAAGTAGGTGGAAATACACCTTTTTGTTCCTGCAGTCTAAAGTGGCATAATGAGTTGCCAACCAATCCATTCCCAAGGTTACATCAAAATCCATTACTGGTAGAGGAACCAAGTCTGCTGGGAGGATCTTTCCATCCACTACTACTGGGCTACCCGGAAAAACCATATCTACATCTATGTTGTCACTAAGCGGGGTAGCTACAGATAAAGGACATTCTAAAGTTGTAGGGTTCCTACCCAATCTCATGGAAAACACAGGGGAGACAAATGAGTGCGTAGCACCCAGATCTATCAAAACACGAGCCTCATAGTAACAGACTAGAAGAATACCTGCCACAACTGCATTGGAAGCCTGAGCATCCTGGTGGGTTAGAGTGAAAACCCGAGCTTGACCCCTACCCTGAGCGGCAGAACCACGACATCGACTTCTACCTCTCGACCGCCTCCAACTCCCTGTCCCCCTTGTCCTCGGCCTGTTTGCCATCGAATCGCTGCCATCTTTGGAAGCACCAGGATACAATCAGAGGAACATTTGCAATGAACCTGTGACCCCATCCGTGGCTCATGAACACGGGGCATTCCCTAGCAAAGTAACACGTTGGCCACATCTCAAGCATACTCTGAACCCATCATACAAGGTCCTGAATGTCCTCTCCCACTGCATGCGCAAGGTGCCAAGGAGGATCTGAACTGGACCAGGCTGCTGTACCTAAAACCAACTGCTAGATCAGATCCACTGGTCAAGACCCTCGAGGTTTGTGTCTAAAGCCACTCTTCTTGTTCCCACTTCTTCCTCTGTAACTACTCTGGCCACCACTATCCGGAGCACCCATGTGGGGAACACCTGAAGAACCCTCTGCTCTATTTTTCTTTGCTCTTCCACTGTCATCCACAGCATAGCTAATCTCAATCTGTCTGGCTCGATCAACCATCACATCAAAAGACTGATCAGACATCATGGCCAGGTTTGCATACCTCCTGTCAAGCCCCTTTAGGAACCTCTTCACCTTCATAGTTTCTGTAGCTGCTGCTGTAGGGGCATACCTGCTCAATTCCAGAAATTCTGTAGCATATTCATCTACAGACCTGCCATTCTATCTTAAGGCCTCAAAGGCCCACTGCTTTTGATCTCTGAAACTTTCTGGTACAAACTGGTTGATAAACAGTTCCACAAATTGAGTCCACGACAAACCCTCCATCCGACGTAATATGTAGTCATTCATCCATTGTCTAGGCATAGGCCCTATGACATGCTGCATACACTCTATAAGTCTTCTATTAGTCAACTGCAATTCTGCTCCTGCCTGTCTGTAGGAATCCAAAAACCGATATGCATTGTCTGACATATCATAAGTACCAGGCACCAACTTCTTGAAATTGATTATCTGTTTGTAAGGCTCCTCTCTTGGTGTGGTAGACTGCTGCTGCTGTGGAGGGTGGACCATATACTGCGCCATCATGTCGATGGTTCTCTGCAACCCAGCTAGAGTAGCTGCCATTGGGTCCATGGGACCCTGTGCCATAAAAGACTGATCCTGAACTGGTGGCAGCTGCTCTTCTACTTGAGTAGCTCTAGGCCTCCTACCTCGCCTCCTCGGGGCAGGCGCCTCATCCTGTGCTGACACCTCGTCAGGCACATCTGGTTCTAGTGCAGTGGCAGCTCTCCTGCTTCTACGCATTTTCCTGAAATTCAGCAGCATTAGCCCACAAAATTCAAAACTGCATATTACACAGCTCTATAGACTCATATTTACACACAATATATAAAGCAGAGACTAGAAGCAAAGATGACAATGCAAGACGAATGTGGACCCTATTTTCCGCATGTGACTCCTAGTAGACTCTTCCCAACACTTTAGACAATTATTCCCTATGAATTTGGAGCCTAAGCTCTGATACCACATTTGTCAAGAACCAACCTATAGGCCAGACCGGCACTAGGACCTGGGCCAGCCTAAAGCCCCTGAGGCCCGTAGTAAGCCTAACTATTCCTTAACCTAATTCTAAGGCCCATTTGGGCCTAATTTCAAGAATTCAACCAGACAGAGTTCGGCCATAAAATGGACCTTTCAACGGGGAGTTTTTGACTCACCCGACCTGTAAGCACAATATATATCAATTGGGGAGCTCAGCTCACCCTCCACATACTCATAACAACATAAAATAAATGGGAGCTCAGCTTCCTCATCCAGCCCAACACACATGCATAAAATTATAAGTTTACAGGTCTAAATTGACAATTTATATTACAGACCCAATTCAAATAAATATTTCTAACACATGCGGAAATTCTAAGAGTTAACAGGTTTATACAAACATTAATAAACGACCTGCAAGGGAGAAAAGCAGGTTAACCTCAAAAATATCCTTCTGTGGCCTGGAAAAATATTGAACAGGAGTGAGCATTCGACTCAGAGAGTAAAATATCAATTTTAACCATAATCTCTATAACTATCTAAAACTAATGCACCCTGTAGAGTGAAATGCAACATCAGCAATATTTTCACATCATAATAGCAAAAATGTAATTTGAAGTACTCACATACCCAGTAATATCAATCATAATATATGGGAGCTGATCCCCTGTACAGCTCTCTTAAATCCAACTTGTGCCAGCGAAGAACTCAAGCCAGACTTTCGCTTAATAAACCAAATCGGGGTCCCAGCGAAGAACTCAAGCCGTGACTACCCCCAAAGGACTGGGTCCCAGCGAAGATCTCAAGCCATGACTACCCGTCCTATCCATAGCCAACACCACATCACACGCACGCCAACGCACACACACTGCTCCAAATTACCACAATAACATCCATGGCACTTTAACAGTTGTGAATGCAACATAAAACGTGCCGAGAGTTTAACTACATAGATATATACATATAATTGATGCATGGGCATGCTTGAGCATATAATAATAGTGAAATTACAATTAAAATTAATATTTTACTCACAGACTTGACAGCGGTCACTGAGGAGGCTGGGCGAAGGAAGAAGATTGTCTCGGCTCACCTGACAATTTTATTATAATCATTTAGTAAATTTGACTCAATACAAAGTAAGAAAAGACCAAATACGTCCTAAGTCGTGCCGAAAATCCGACAGAGTCTCCCCTATACCTAGGACCTACCCAACCTGCAAAAGGGTTCAAAATGCACTTCTATATTCACAAATCATACATTCACAACTCAATCACATCACACAGCCCCTCCTGGGCCTATCCAAACAGTCCTCAATCACAATATGTAAATTTATAGTTTAGTCCTTATAATTGATTATTTTTGCGAAAACTGCCCAAATAAGCTCTAAAAATTCTAAAACTTTGCCCCGCGGTCCTTAGCAATAGTACTAGGCTATTGCAAAAAGAATTATAATTTTTTGAGCTACCACGAATATTTTATAGATTTTTAATCTCATTTAAGCACTAGAAAATTACGAAAAAGTAAAGTTCAGGTTTACCTATGCCGATTCCGACTTCGGGGATGCACTCGGGACGTTTGACAATGGTAGGGTAGCCAAAATCTCGATCCAATTCGGAGACTTTTTCGGTAATCGATCTGTCTAGCTGAAAATTCACAGACCCAGACAACTATCGAATTTCCGCGGATTGAAGATACCTAAACGAAGCCCACAACACGGGGGTTAGTACATAAATTTTATGGAATTTTCTAAGTTCATTTAATGCTCGGAAAAACACTACGAAGTTTCGTGGGACCCACCGAAAAATGATGTTGGAAAAATTTGAAATTTACATCGCCGCGAAGCTCTCGACGAGTGGAGCGCTCTGGTACTCTCAGTTTTCTCGTGGAGTTCACGGTTTGCGAGAAATCTAGCCTAAAAGTCAAAATGGGCTAAAACTTCCAGGGCAAAAATTGGACAAACCACTCAATGGATTTCGGTGTTCTTGGTGTCTATGAAAGCTCTCGACGAGTAGATGGGTTTAGACACAAGACCCGGCCCAATCGGTGGCCGGATTCACCGAATTTCGGCTGGGAAGTCGAAGGGTAACGCACTGCGCTGCGCGTCGCGTCGCTTCGTGCGATGCTTGTCGGCGTTTCAGGAGGTGGCCGGCGAGCTGGGTTGGCTGGGGAGGCGCACTGGCGAGGTGGGGAGGCTGGGGAGGTGGCTGGCCGGTGAGGGGAGGTGAGAGGAGAGAGAAAACGGGAGAGAGAGAGAGAGGGAGGAGAACGCACGCGGGAAGAGGAGAAGAAGAAAAGGAGCCAGCCCGATTCGGCCGGTCAGATCCGGTCTGGTTTGATTCGATCGGTTCGATTCAGGATACAAAATTTTGAATTTTTACTTTGCTTTGGGACCGAAAACGAGGCCCAAAAATTTCGAAAAAATTCTAGAAAACTCAGAAAATTTCATAGACTCCAAATATATTTTTAGTTTTGCCACGTGGTCTTTAAATTAATTTTTAAAAATCATCAAAGTTTTTGTTTTCGAAAAATCGAACCCGATTTCTAAAATCTGAAAAATTTCAAATTACTTTCCTAAAATTGAAATAAAATTAAATATCAATATTTACTCAAAAATAATAAATTTAAAAATTAGGGGTGTTACAAAAGCTTTCTAGAGCTTATGGGTTTTGGGAATCTTGTCACGTGATATAATAATCAGGAACCATTTTGGGCTTCACTTTTGGGCCGACAGAAGTGGTGTCTGTCATTTGAGCCTTGGGCTAGAAAGTGTTAAGCTCACACAAGTATGCAGAGACCTGTTTCTTAAATGATGACTTAATGGGCTTGGACTTAACAATCTATGAATAACTCCTCCATTCATACATAGAATTATGAGTCCATAGCATTCCTTCTGAATTTCTGAACAAAAAAACCAATGAAAAATGAATATGGAATAGACATCCATTGCTTGTTGGAGTGTTCTCTGCTGGAAACAGTAGTCATTCATGATTTTTTTGAGATTTTGATGCCATTGAGACAGGGGTTGGAACCATTCAAGGAAGTTTCAAATAAGAGTCTTTGGTTGTTTTTATCTTCTAGGAAATTGTGCATTGCCACTATAAGAATTTTAATGACAGTGGCATATAGAGTAACCATTCACCAAAGAAACCATTTTTTTTCAAGGAGTATGTCTTCCTTAGGATCCAGGCAGAAAATTATAAGGAAAGGGGTATCAGGCTAGAAATGGGTGTAATTGTCCCTTTTTTTTATTGAAGAACATTGGAAAGATTTTGAAAATAAAAGAGGTAATTTTTGGCATAAGCCATAATTTGTGATAAGATCATGGAAGGAGTGCATCCTAGAGGAAAAGTCTCAAGTTCAGGAATAAAAAATTGAGGAAGTTGGGAACTTGATGGTTTGAAGGAACAACCATGAGAATAAGTGGAATGGAGAGATATGAAAAATTAAGTGACAAGTTTGGGGTCTAGTGAGGAGATCAGGAATAAGGTTTTGGTATCCTTTTATATGCTGAACAATATAGTCATAATTGTTGAATAAACTCTTTAGTCTTAAAAGTTATGGTTCTAGTAGAGCCTTGTTTTTGAATTCAAGCAACTTTGGCAAGGACAAGTGCTTTTTAAACTCTTTGAATTGTCCACTTATATATTCTCAGATGTACTTCTTGCCATCTAAGTCTTCTATCAACATTGCACCCCAAAATTTATCACTAGCATCTGTCTGCAAAATCCCTTTTTTTTTTTTTGTACTAGGAATCTTGAGTGGTAGAGGATCCTGAGCGATTTGCTTTAAGGTCTTGACAATTGTTGTTTATGCATTACCCCAAGTAGAGGCCTACCTTTTTAGCATCTTGGATAGCTAAATAGTGTATTTGGATATATGTGGGCTAAAATCTCTTAGGTAATTGATGATGCCTAGGAATTATTAGATCTACTTAACAGTAATATTCTCATCAGGAAACCTGAGTAGTTCTTAAGCAATGTGTGGACTGGTTGGTACTTTCCATCCTTGAATTGCATTCCAAGAAATTCAATATTAGATTGTCCCAAATGGCTCTTCTTTTCTGAGAGCATTGTTCCATATTGTGGGACCAAGGAATGAAATTGGGCTAACAATTGCTTATGGGCTTTAGCATCTCTTGAAAAAAGGAGAATGTCATCTATGTAGATTAGGGCCAAATGTAGAATAGGCTCAAAGATTCAGACCATGGCTTTTTGGAATAGTGATGGAATGATTATGAGGCTGAAAGGCATAACAGTCCACTAATATTAGGCATTTGGAATACAAAATGTTGTTTTATATCGATCTGCTATATTAATACCCAATTGCTAAAATTTTGCTTTTAGATCGAACTTTGAGAAGATGTGGGCTTTTTGGAGACGGGTGAACAGAGAACCAATCATCAACAAAGGAAATTTATCATCTCTCAAGAAGTGATTTAAAGGCTTATAGTCAATTACGAGCCTCTTACTGACATGGATTCTTTCTGATCCCTTTTCTACATAGAAGACTTGGCAAGCCCATTCAGAATTAATAGGCTCAATGAGACCTTATTGGAGAAGTTGTTGGCATTCATACTATGCCAGGTGGAGGTGTGAAGGAGTCATGCCTGGATGGGTGGCCTTTATAGTATTGATATCTTCATTAAGCTTAAAGGGAAGCTTAAAAAAATCTTGATTTTTCCCTAATAGCTTAGGGTGCTAAAAATCTGCATGTGAATCAGTACACGATGGCATAAGAAGGTTTTGTATTTTTGAAAATCTTCAAGAGCCTCTGACACAGAAAATAACTTTGGAATGGTTGTATAGGGTTTGAATAATCTCTTGAATTTTAGACTAGTTGGGAGAATTTGTAACTTCTGAGCTTATTGATAAGCATTGAAACCAATCAGGAGGTCTTTGCCATGCAAATTAGTGCTAATAACTTTTGTCCAGATAATACAATTTGGAAAAAATTGAATTCCAATAGGTCATCTGGTAATCAGATTAGTTCAGAAGACTTTTCCATCTGCAGTTCTAAATATTCAGGATGAGGGATCCAATCTTCTTCAGGAAGAATGAATGGATTCATCATACTGCGATGTGCTCCAGTATCAATGAAGCCAATTATTGAGACTGGTCTTTCATATTTTGATAGTAAAATATGCAGCTAAACAAGAGGACTTGGGATTGCAAACTAAGTTGAAAAGAATAATTACAAGGCATTGATACTGAAAAAGTGGAGTTCATCTTTCTCATCTGTGCTAGATGAATTAGAGCTAACATCATTTGTTGAGGGAAAATCTTCTAAAGCAAAGACTATGTCCTGGTCTGTTTCACTTTGTACTAAAAATAATGATTTAATATCAGCATCTTCTAGGTCAATGTGAGAGCTTTGACATATCTGCTGGATTAATTTGGTAGCCTTCTTAGGATTCTGAGGGCAATTTTTTATAAAATGTCCTTTCTTTCTATAGATGTAGCATCAATTCGATTTGGATGATTTGTTTATTTTGAATTTTCTTTTAAAAAATTGATATTTCCCTTTCTTCTTTTTGCTGCTTTCACCATACTTATATTTCTTATGATGAAGCTGCTTCTTATTCTTGCAAACACAATTCTTTTCTTTGCATTTTATCTACAAATGAGATTCGTCACAGATCTTTCCAAGCTTCTTTGAATTGGTCATAAACATTTCCTAGTTCTGCTTTTGATCACAAAGTTTTCCCAGTGCAGCTAAGGAGAACCGATGAATTTCTCCAAGAGTAACTTGAGTAAAACCTCATCCCTTTGTTTTCTCATTGATTTTAGGGATCAACTCTTTTGGTAGAGAAGAAATGTAAGTTGTTTTGAGGTTGGTATCTTCTCTGCCACAAAGCATTTGGATGAGATAAGCCATCCTTTGATAATGCCATTCAATGTCTTTCTGTTTTAAAGAACAACATTTTCTTTCATGAAAATCTCTTTTGTAGTCAGTCAAAATGTTGCTTGCATCTCCAAGAAATTCCATGTGGAGAACACTAAGGACTTCTTGGGTTGTTGTATGTGAAAGAAAACTAGCTTTCAAGTAGTCACTCAAAGATGTAAACCAAGCACGAAGAGTTCCTTCGAATCATGCCACAAATTCTTTGAGAATTAAAGGCATGGTCATTCCCTCTTTTATTTATTACGTGTTAATCTAGGTGCCAAACTGATATATCCTCTCTCTCCATTGTGAAGGAGGAACATCATCAAGGGTAAACTAGGGTCCTCTATGAGTTCGGTGGATAATTTCAACTTTGGTAGTAGGTTCTTTTGTCTCTGTTATTACGGTAGGCTGGGATGTGCCTAAAGAAGATGGTTGACTAGAATTAGAAGCTTGAGTTGACCTAAACTAAGCAGTTTTTGTGGCATCCATCATAAGCAGATTTATGATATCTACTAAATCGGCTTCTGAATCTGAGCCAGAGGTGTCAGTGTTAGAAGAGAATTTTGAAGATTCTCCTTGTATTGGCTAGATAGCCATTTGAGGAGAAGGCTCATAGTCTTCCATAGGCCGCTTATCTGACCTTTTAGATTATAAGGAAGAAATGAACAATAATTTTGGTGCTTGGTGCTTCGAGCCTGGAAAGAGGCTGACTTAGTCTTTTACCTAGAGTAAAATGGAATGATCCTCTAGTATCTGTTTGTCGAGTAGTATTGCAAAGATCAACTTCTATTCTAGCAACTTTAGCTTTTAATCTTTTCAGCTCTGTATCCTTTTGAACAAATTCTTGACTAAAATTCTTTTGTTGAATTAATTCATGGAGATGTTTGTCAAGTTGCTCAATTTTAAGCTGAAGGTTGGTATAAATTCTATTCTACTACTTTTCAAGGGTATTGATTTTGGACTTTGTCTGCTATGTTTTATAACATCAACCTTTCTATCAATATTTCTCAGAATAGAATTCTAAGATTGAGCATTTAGAGTATGCTAATTAAGAACTTCTTCTGCCTAAATGGGGGTTTTAGGTTGGCTATCAAGTTTAACTGCCAGAGGCTGGATAAATGGCCTGGAAGACATATTCTTTATTTGATCAACGTTATGTCTTAAAGGAGGAAAGTCTTCATCATATTGGTTCTCAAAAGCTTGAGAAAGTATCATGTAAGGTTGGACAAGAGGAACGGTTGGAGGAGGAATAATTGAAAGAGACTGAGCTTGTCTATACTCTTTTTCTTTTTCCTTTTTTAAGATCTCTAAAGCTATCTCATAGATTGACAAAGGATTCCTTTTTTGAGTTTCTTTACTGATGCCAATCTAGTGACCATATTCTGGAGAATAATCTCTCCTAGGCTTTTGTATTTTGCAAGAAGAATGCTTCTTTTCCCTTTGTCAGTGTCCACGAGGATAATCATCTTCGTCATATTCTGCCAGATGACAATCACATCCAGAATCACACATTCTAAATTCGGGGGCATCCTAGATAAACTGCCCATTGATCTTATATGTATAGACAGGTATTCCTTCATTATTGAAAGCAACAATAGGGATCTTCTCACGAGGCCCTATTACTAGTGAAATCATCATGGTTTGGAAAATGGGATGAGTATTGGTAGAATTTTTGGGAGGATTAAAAATGGTTCGGACAGTGCCATCTGCCTGTTTTTGGAAAGTAGGCTCAGATGAATGGATGGGAAGAGAATTATTGTGAAGTCTCTCATAATTTTGTAAGCCACACCCTTAGGATGATTCTCTCAAATTCATCTTTAGGGATTTATCGAGGAATCTGGATAATGGTTGGAGTGGTATCTATATTTGCTAGTATAAGTAAGGCTTCATTGGAAACACCAGGCTGAGAGAGATCAACAGTATGATCTTGTAGCCTGTAGATTATCTAATGGTGTAGGGTGGCTCAAACCAAGGAATGAAATTGGGCTAATAATTACTTATAGGCTTCAGCATCTTTTGAAAAAAAGGAGAATGTCATCTACGTAGATTGGGGTTAAATGTAGAATAGACTCAAAGATTCGGACCATGGCCTTTCGACCTCAAAGTCACTCCATCACTATTCCAAAAGGCCATGGTCTGAATCTTTGAGCCTATTCTACGTTCGGCCCTAATCTACATAGATGACATTCTCCTTTTTTCAAAAGATGCTAAAGCCCATAAGCAATTGTTAGCTCAATTTCATTCCTTAGTTTGACAATATAGAATAATGCTTCCAAAAAAGAAAAGCCATTTGGGACAGTCTGTAATTGAATTTCTTGGAATGCAATTCAAGGATCAAAAGTACCAACCTAGTCCACACATTGCTCAAGAACTGTTCAGGTTTCTTGATGAGAATCTTATTGTTAAGAAGATCCAACAATTCCTAGGCATCATTAATTACCTGAGAGACTTTATCCCATACGTGTCCAAGTACGCAGTCAGCTATCCAAGATGCTAAAAAAGTAGGCCCCTACTTGGGGTAATGCATAAACGACAGTTGTTAAGACCTTAAAGCAAATTGCTCAGGATCCTCCACCACTTAAGATTCCCAGTACAGAAAAAAAGATTCTGCAGACAGATGCTAGTGATGAATTTTAGGGTGCAGTGTTGATAGAAGATCTAGATGGCAAGAAGCACATCTGCAGACATGCGATTGGACAATTCAAAGAGTCTGAAAAGCACTATCACACAATCTACAGGAGATTTTGGCCATCAAAAATGGAATAAAAAAAATTTGAATTTCACCTTATTGGTCACTGCTTTTTGATTATAATGGATAATTTGTCATTTTCAAAGGTGCTTGAATTTAAAAACAAGGCTTTACCAGAACCACAACTTTTAAGACTAAAGAGTTGGTTCGACAAGTATGACTACACTATCCAGCATATAAAAGGAGACTAAAACCTTATTCCTGATCTCCTCACTAGACCCCAAACTTGTCACATAATTTTTCACAATCTCTCCATTCCACTTATTCTCATGGTAAGCTCCTCCAAACCATTGCGTTTCCAACTTCCTCAGTTTTTTATTTCTGGACTTGAGACTTTACCTCTAGGATGCACTCCTTCCATGACCTTATCACAAATTGTGGCTTATGCCAAAAATCACCTCTTTCATTTCCAAAATTTTTCCAATGTTCTTTGGCAAAAAAGGGACAATTACACCCATTTCCAACTTGATACCCCTTTCCTTACAAATTTCTGCTTGGATCCTAAGGAGTACATACTCTTTGAAGAAAAATGGTTTCTTTGGTGAATGGTCACTCTATATGCCACTGCCATTGAAATTTCTGTAGTAGCAATGCACAATTTCCTAAAAGATAAAAACAATTAAAGGACTCTTATCTAGAACTTCCTTAAATGGTTCCAACCCCTATCTCAATGGCATCAAGATCTCAAAAAAAAGAAAATCATGAATGATCACTGTCTCCAGCAGAGAACACTCCAACAAGCAATGGATGTCTATTCCATGTTCATTCTTCATCGGCCTTTCTTCAGAAATTTAAAAGGAATGCTATGGACTTAGAATTCAGTGTATGAATGGAGGAGTTATTCATAGACTGTTAAGTCTAAGCTCATTAACTCATCATTTAGGAAACAAGTCTCTGCATACTTGTGTGAGCTTAACACTTACTAGCCTAAGGCTCAAATGACAGACACCACTTTTGTAAGCTCAAAAGCAAAGCCCGAAATGGTTCCTGATTATGATATTACGTGGTAAGATTCCTAAGACCCATATGCTCTAGAAAGCTTTGAAAACTAGACAGACGTTCCTATGTTTAAGGACCTAGATGATATCAACATGAGCCTCAGTCATGAGCTTATTATAAAGTAAAATACTATTATAAAAAGAGCTGATAGCAAAACCATCCGATGCTCTTCTGTGTGTGTAACACCCTCCCGGTAGCAACTCCGTACATTCTACTGTTCCGGTGACCGGTGTCGGTTCGGAAAGCTAGAATTTCCAGAAAAATATTTAAACTAAAGTCAGGAACCATAATTAACTCAAATATTAATAAGAAAAATTTAGAAAAAATTTTAGAAATAAAATACAACCAAGTTAAACGAGTCGGTGCCCAAGCGATGGGTAACCAGAGGGAAGTTGCGGTTCTCACAACGAGGAGCCCTAGACCCGGGGAAAAATTCATAAAATAATTTTTGGGACTCCAGAGAAGGGTCATTGAGGTTCCTATGGCATTAGAATGCCAAGAAAATATTTAGAAAAATTTTTCAATTGGTACAGACAATTTTGACCCGTTAAGCCAAACGGAGGGCATTTTGGTCATTTCGCCTTCAGAGACGATTTTTGGCCGACTTGTCCAGTTGAGTAAATAATTATTATAACATAAAATATGAATTAATGTTGATGAAAAATTAATTTGAAGTTAGTAGAAAAGAAAAGAAAATAAAATAAAGAAAATTAAAGATAATGACATCACATGATGTCACTCACTTACTCCCAACCAATCACAAGTTAACAAGCATTCTTAAAACACTTAAAAGAGTAAAAAATAGACCAAAAATTTCTGGTCTCCTTCTTCATCTTCAACCAGCCGAAAATCCATTCCTCTTCCTCCATAGCTTTTATTTTTTTTTATACCTTCCAATCTTTGATTTCTTACCCTAAAACCCTTAGGTCTCTTCATTAAAACTTGTCCACTCATCTTGGGAAAGTGATTGGCAGCCTAGAAAAGGAAAGAAAGTGAAGAATTTGAGCTCTTGAAAAGCTCTCAAGCGAGGTTAGTGCTTATTTATATAAGTATTTCTTTTATTTCATGTTAGGAACTTGAAATTGTTATGAAATGGTAGATTAAATGAACTAAACTCATGTATATGTACTCTATGAATTTCGGCTGCCCTAAGGAAGGAATAGGATTGAGTATTTTTGATGGACTTGGAGTGAACTAGAAATCATGTTTAAAGTATATAAACATAAGGATATTGATTTAGTTAGTTAACTAGTACAAAACCATGAATTTGAGCTAGGGTTTGGGAGTGAAAATTTGACTTTGCTTATGAAATTGTTAAAGAACATTCTAATGGTCAATTAGTGACCATTTGAGGTAAGTTGACCATAATTAGGAGTGAACTATTGCATGGCAAAGTGAAATGGGCAGGCTGCCTAGTGACAGCAGTAGGGAGGCTATGAGTCCAGCCTGTTTGGACTGCCATATCTTTGGCTGTGTAGTTTCAATTGGTGTTTGGCTAATTGGACATGAAACTAGACTTATAATGGCACAATTTTTCTGAAGAAACCATGCCCAAAAGACCAAAGCAAGAGGACCAAAAGTTGGCCCCAACCCGGGTATCCTGCAAGCCAATTTTGTAGAATGACCAAATGAACAGTATAACTATTCATTTGGCCATAACTCACTGTAGAAATGGTCAATTGACCTGAAATTTTTACATCAACAAGTTAAGACATAGAAAAACAACTTTCATGAAAAAACCTACCCTAAATTATGACCATAACCTAACCAAAATGGCAGTCACAGTCACTGTTTATGGTACTGTAGATTTGGTAAATTCTGCATATTTGAAATCCGGCCAGCTGTGGTTTTTGGACCATATCTGGAGCTACAAAACTCCAAATGGAGTGATTCAAAAAAGGAAATTCAACTAGACAAAATAAGGAATAACTTTCATGTTTACTATTTCTTGAAATTCCCACTGTAACAGTCATTAATGGAACAGTGAAATTTAGGTACAAAAACTGAAAAATTCTGCTCACTTGGTTTAAGCTTAGAAATGGTATTAATGCTTAATGCCAACAAGTTTTGAATGCAAAATGTGGTATGTTGGGAGTGCCAAAACCAATGTACCTATTTCCTACCTAAAAGTCAACATTTTTGTTGACCAATGAGGTGAATAGTGACACCAAAACTTGAAATTCAAAAATTGAAGAATTCAAAAGTATCAAATGCCCTAGTATACCTAACAAGATTGGTTTGGATAGTTTGGCATGCCAATAGGGTTCGATTAGCGATCGCACATGGCATTATGCCATTCTGTGATTTTATGGCTTTTAGCCATTTTGATATTGTGTTGAGACTTGGCCTCGTGCCTAATATTATTTACAGCTTGTTAGCTGTTCTGTTGCACACCGGGAGATGCATGTGTGACTGATGGCATGACGGCCCAAGGTACTATATACCCAGTGCCAGTTTACCCGTTTATCCAGCCCAGTCATTCAGTATAGGTTACTTGGGCAACCAAATGAATGAAAATGGACAAAGTTAATGAAATAAATGGATATACAAATACTAAACAAATAAGACATATACATTAAATACATATTTATTTTCTGCTATTTTCTTTTATTTTATTGTTGCACCACTAAGCATTATTGCTTAGCGCGTTGCTTTTGCCACGGGTAGATTCTGGAGATACAGATTGTGAGCCCAGTAGACCGCAGACTGGGTGAGTCCATCCTGCAGCTCTGCACAGTGTTCGGGTCACCTCAACTTCTACAGTGCATTGGTAGGACACTAGGTGTCATTTTGGTATTTTGTAATTAAATTTTCATTTTCTCATATGTAGTTGAACTTATGAAGTGTATTTTGATGATCATGTAAATAATGAGAATTGTGTTTATAAATGGAAAAGAGAATGTTTATTTGTGATTTATACTTGATTATTACATGAGATGAATGATTGAGAAATGAAATTGAAAAATGTTGAGATTTTGATATTGGAGTTTGAGAGTGATGAGATATGAATATTGGAAGTGTTTTTAACAGGTTCCGAAGAACTATTTTCTCCATTTTTAGCCGGTACTCTACCGGATTTTCTTTAAAATTTTCGGAACCTCAAATAATTTATAATTTCGATAAATGGCTCAAATACATTATATTTCACAAGTCATATTCAAAAGCATGATAAAAATTAATTAAGGTATATTAGAGTGTGCCGGTACACCGTGTGACATTGCTTACTCGGGTATACTGTACATGGGAAAGGGGTGTCACAGTGTGCCTTTATTTAAAGTGTCACTATTTATGTACCGAATAATTGGACATACAATGTTTATCATGTGTAGTGTCTGTACTAGACTAATATGCTGTGAACTTTACTTTTGTAAAAGTGATTCCTTTGTGAATCATGTGTGTCTTTTGTATCCCTGTTCCATGATGTGGCGAATCCGCAAGTATACGGGTTGTCTCAAGTAATAAAGTGATGAATCAAGTATCGTTCCCACGAGGATTTGCTGTTTGAGTACCAAACTATGGATGAAGCGATTATTTGGGCTAACTATTAATGAATAAATGGTAAATGTAAATGAGTAAAGCAAATTAATTAATCTAATTGAAATGGGTAAAGAGCAAACAAATGATTTCTAGATCTATTTTGCAATTAAACTAAATTAACAATGGGTAATTCAAATCAAAGTCTAATTATGTTAAAAGTGATTCCAGAGTTGGGGGTTTATGCATAAATTAATTGGGATTTGTCTTGGGCATTCCAATTTTTAGGGAAAAATAGAGTTTGAAGGTGATTAATTCTAAATTCCTTTGATTTCTTTTTCAAGCAAACTAAAGTGTGTTCTAAAATAACCAAACCTACTTTCGTACGATATTTGATTAATTTAAAACCCATTAAGTTTTGTAACCAATCATTAATTCCTCTTAAAACCCAAGTTTATTTCTAAATCTAGGTGATTTAAGTTCCAATCCTTGATTATCTATCAATGACTTTCACCTTTCGGTCCTTCAATCAAAGATTAACACAATACCCAATGGGTACCAACATTAGGCAAGTAAATCAAGCACACAAGGAAAGAATCAAAACTCATATTTATGTAAAATAAGGAAATACCCAGTTCAAATCCACAAATTAATCTAAAACATATTTCCCAACTCTGAAATCTAAAGAGTTTACTCACTCATAATGGTATTTACAAGAACGATTGATTGAAAAGTAAAGAAAAACATGATAAGATGACTAAAATAGAAAAAACCCAGATAGAAGAACCAAAATCTCTGGTTTTTGGAGCTCCAGAACTGGTGCAGCAGCTCCTCCCCAAAAGAAAATGGCGTCTCCTCCTCTTCCTCTATTAAATTTTCTTTCCTTTTTATTTTTCCTTCCTTTCCTCTTGTGGCAAAAACTAGAAAATGATGAATTTATATCGTCCCAAAAAGTTGCCCTAAAAGTAAATAAGAGCCAAGGAGTGGTTAGGAAATGAGGTGTAAAATTGTCCAAGTCAGCAGCATTATTAACTTTTTGGGCAGTCTGCTTAGGGTTCGGCTTAACCCTAAGCAGCTTCTTAGAAAATTTCAGCCTCTGGTTGTACTGTCTGCTTAAGGTTAAGCAGACCCTCAGCAAATCTTGGCAGACTTAGAGTAAAATAGACTTTTTTGCTCATGCTTGACTTGTGCTGCACCTTAAGCACTGTCGCTTTACCCTAAGCAGGATCTTAAATAAAGTCTCAAGCAAATTTCGGCTAACTTGCTCTTTCAAGACTTGATTTCTTCAACTTTCCTCTATGCTTAAAGAACTCCAAATTTCTTCAAATCACTTCCTAATGCACTCATTGATCCTAGATTTGCCACAAAATCCTATCAAAAACAACAAAATTACAAAAATCAAATATAAAGTATCTAAAATTAACAAATAAGCTAAAATAGAGCTAAAAACATAAAATATACTAAAACATAAGGGCAAAATGGATGTAAAACTATCCTAAAATGCCTATATGAAGTGAGTGTAACAAATTCCCCCAAACTTAAACCTTTGCTTGTCCTCAAGCAAATTAAAAACAATTAATGCAATTTGGGGTACCTTACCTTAAATTTATGAAAATTACTTATCCAAACTCTCAAGCTTACCTTTAGCCACCAACAAACCATATACCCACTTTCAAGGTACAAAGAATTCAATCCTTACCAAAGTTATCATCGCTTAGCCTTGGGTCAATTATCCTATCATCAAGTCCAAACCAATCAATCACAAGGAATAATCGTACCTAAATAGACTGTAGGGTAATCCACAAACTAAAGTGTCTCAAATAATGATGGAAGTAAATGAATGGATTAATGATATCATAATTCCATAGGCAATTCTCCTATTCCAATCTCCACTAATGTAGCAAAACACTATCAAAAGATCAAAAGGACTTTCAAGGGTTGTAATGGGGCTAAGGGGGTGATAACGTGGCTAACAAGAAAAGGATAGAGGTAACAAAATATGAGAATAATCAAATTATTAAAAGATCAAGACACACAATATTTTTTTTTTTTGAATCAATTGGGGGAAGGAACTTTATAACTTTTTACCAATACTAGCTTATAATTTTGAAGCTTTTAGAGGGACTACATAAATAACATTGACTTTGAATTATAAATGTCCCTTTCAATTCACCCCCAAACTCATTTCTTTGTGTACTTGGGTGGTGAATTACTTTACATACCATAATTGAATTTGCTAGCCTTTTTATTTTAGTCACTTTTCCCAACTAATTGTTATACATATATTTTTTTTCTTTTTTTTTTATGTGTATCTATCACTTAAAGAATTATTCTCATGGAGGGTAGGTAAGTGTTTGAGTTTATGGCTAGGCATTAATGTGGGTTCCAAAGAAATAAGAGGGATAAATGTAGGCTCAAATTGGTTCCAAAGGGAAATTTTGAAGTGAGGTTGGCTAAGGCTAAAATATGGGTTTAAAATTCAAAGAATGCCTAGATCATTTCTTTTTCAAGTGTATGCTATGATTTCGCATTGAAAGGTTTAGAAAGATTGTTCTAGGATTGGTGAGACATCAATTAGCTACTTCTCACTCTAGAGTTTTCTCTAAGCACTCAAAGTCAATGCAATTGATTGGGTGGCCCTTGGCTAAGAAGATATAAACTAAAGCAAGAATCTAATAACTTTGCACCTATCTAGAACTTTCAATCCATCAAACCCTTCTAAAAGTAAGCTCAATTGCTCTTCAAAGCAATTCTCAATCCTTTAAGGACAAGGTAAAAAATTATTTTTATGATATGCATGATCCTAAAATGAATGCATAAATCAAATTAAAACTAAGTGTAATCTATATGAAAACTATATGCAAATGTATGTATATAAGTATAGACATGTGTGTGGTATATGTATGAGTGTATGGATTATCTATATATGGATGAATGAAATGCAATAAATGAATGAAAGAAAATTTTTTAAAAATTTTGTAAAAATTTTTCCCTCACCCCCAAACTCAAATGAAACATTGTCCTCAATGTTTAAAATATATGCAAAGATGGGCAAAATTGTGTGAACTAATCAATTAATGAAATATATATAATTGGGGATTAAATCAATGTAAGCTCAAGTATTTCAAACTTAGCTCAAAATGATATTAACAATGAAGCTTTAGAGAGAAAAATGTGAAAAAGTATCCCAAATGTATGAATTTACATTGCTTAACCTGTTGCGTAGGGTAAAGCGAAAGCATAAGCATTGGTAACATACCATAAGCATAAATAGTAAAAGGGTAAGCTGTTACCTCCAAATGATGTGAAACATATGCGGCTCAAAGAAAATTGTGCAACTCATCAATGTCAGCAAAATTAGGATTGAAGAAAAGATAAAATGCAAAAATAATGTGCAAGAAGATGAAAAAGTGTAAAGAAATAAAATCTAATAGTTAAATCAAGAATTAAATCAAAAAGCATTCACAGAATAACTATGTCCATAGCAGAAGATAAAATAAAATAAAGTAAACTAAAGGAAAGAAATGCAAGTATAATCATAAAAACTAATTACCAAAGTATTACAACTATTACTAAATTTTGAAGATTAAAATAAACAGATTACAAAATAAACCTAAAACAGAAACTGAATTGAAAAACTAGTACTGTTACTGCTACTACTACTGTACTAAAACTAATACTAAATTGCTGCTACTGTTCAAGCTCTGCTGTCAAGGCTTTGTTGTTGCATTAGGGTCTGCTTCAAGTTCTGCAGTAGGTTCATTATGATCTGAAGCTTCAGAAGCAGTTTCCAAATTTTCTGTGAGGTCTTTCATTTCTTGAAGCATATCTTGGCCCCAATGATATAAATTGTTGTAAGATTGGGTCAATTTGTTGTAGAGCTCCAGCATTTGAATTTGTTGCTGCTTCTGTTTCTTTTTAAGAGATGAAAATCTCTTTTTAAGTTTCTTTTCTAGCTTCTTCTTTTGGTTGACCTGCTGCTGACCCATGGTATCAATTTTGACTTCTAAGTTCTTCAAGGTAGCAAGGATATCTATGGTGTCAGGTGAGGCAACAGATGGTTGGATAGTGAAACTTGCTATTTTGGATTCCAAGGATCTTAAGAGGGACAAAATGTTTGCTAAAAACTGCGGGGCAGTGGTTGGTTGGGGTTCTGCTGGTGCAAAGGTAGTGGGGTCTGCAGTACCACTGACTTTAGGATGCTGCTGTAACAAAGCATAGGTATGTCCTACTTTCTCACAAACATCCATGTGTAGCAACATTGTGCTGTCTATATATGATTCACCAGAAATTGGCAGCAGCTTATATAGACTAGCATCAAAGCTAAAGGAGTTTGCTATAGCAGTTATATATCCTCCAAAAACTATACTACCTTTGGTATGCTTTGTGACAATTTGGTGCCAATGAGTGGCTAGGAAATGGGCTGTGCTTACTTGTTTTCTCTCCTTCATGCACCACAAGAAAAATAAATCTCCAGTACCCACAATGCTGTTACTATGTCCCCTTCCTAAAACAGTGTAAGAAATGAACCTATGGAGGTATTTTAACACATGATTAACTATCCTAGAGGCTTTTACAGTCCTCTATTTATAATAACCCCCAAAAGGTGCAATGTCTTTCCAGAATTGAACAGGGTCATAAATAGTTTGTTGCCACTCAATATTTTTATAGCCCGAACCCTAAAAACCAAAAATTGCATTCATAGCATCCATGTCTAACTCCTTATAAATTCCAGCACATCGAAAATATATCACATCCTTATGCTCAGGTGCTGCTGGTTTGAAATTCAGCCTTAAGGAACTCAAAAATTCCAAGGTCAAATCCTTGTACACTGGTTCCCTAATCCTAGCAAATTTAGTCAAGTTAACAGCATCTAAGTAGGCAAATACAGAGTCATAAATGCCTAATTCTTTTAAAATCTGCTCATCCATATATTTGTTTGCCAAAATAGGTTTAGAAACTAAACTGTCATAAGCATTTTTCATATCCATGTCTCTAAAAGCCCAGGGTAATAGAGAAAGTACCTCCTCTATATCATTGGCAGATGACGTAGGTGCTGCTGGAGAGTTTAAGGGTGACTGAGATACAGGGGTTTGGATCGCTGGTGGTGGAATTTGCGAGGAGGACCTAGTCCTTTTGCTGACTGGTTCAGAGGAAGGTTGAGGTGGAGAGTTTAGGTCGAAAGGAACAGAGGGCGCTCTTTTTCGTTTTCCGATAGGAGCCTTCTTGGGTCTACCTGCAGCCTTTTTAGTTTTACCTTTGGTTTTCGTTTGAGTAGGCGCAGGTTCAGGCATTGGTTCTGGGAACTGAGTTTCGAAAACGGGTGTCTCATTGTGCGGCACAGTTTGTGGCGAGAGGGGAGTCGGCAGAATGAGAGTTGGTGTTTGTCTTGGGGGTAGTGGTGGTGATTGAGGTAGTGGCAATTGAGGTAGCGGTGGACTGGGGCTGGGGTTAGGTTTTGTGGGTAGAGATGATGGAATACCCATTTTCGATTTGACAGAGTGTCGAAATCTTCTGGGTTTGGGTTTGTGGGTGGACCACATTTTGGTTCTTACCATTTAATGAAGAGAAAGAGACTTTTCAGCTTCCCTTAAAAATTTGCCGGAAAAAATGGTGCGGGAAGGGAGTCGGCAGAATGAAAGTTGTGGTTTATCGGGAGAGCTTCATAAAAGTGGCGAAAGTTTTGGGCTTTTTAAAATGTGGGGCAGACATCTGGTAATTTGGGCCATGCTTGGGCTTAAGCATAGGGTTCAGCAGAATTTGCATAGAACTCTGCTTAGTAAGCAACATCATCAGCAAGTTTCGGCAGGTTTTGGGAAAAATTGTGGTTTTACTTACCAAAAACAGTCCAAATGCTATAGAATGCTATCATGACCCTCAGCAATTACCAAATACACATTAATACCATCAAATTGAAGAATTTAAGCTCATCATCTCTCATAAACTTAGTAAGCATTGTACATGTTCATTTAGCTTTTTGCAATCATGGTTCAAATTAGACACCAATTGTGATTACCTTTTTGCACACTTAATGAAATGGTCTCCTTTCTAAACTTATACCAAAAGCACATTTTCAGCAGCATTTGAGACAAGTTTCAGACATTCAAAAATTGTAGAAAAGACATAGAAATTGACCTTTTAAGCAGCATGAACAGTAATAAAAATTTACAGATTGCAAAAACTAGCAGCAATTCAAACAAAAATATGTAAATTCCTAACAGATTACAAAATTATTTATACACTAAAAGGTAAAACTTAACAAACACTATTTTTGCACCTCAATAAAGCTCACATCAGTCCTAAATATCAAAATTGATCCTCATTCAAGTTGTATTTCACAGAATTTACACAAAGCACAAAATCAAACATGTGCTATCAAGTAGATTGCAATATTAGTAATTTAGCACAAGTTTAAAAGTGTTACTGTTCACAGGTATTGGATAAACTGCAGTATTTAGCTTTATGCTTGCTCTCTTTCAATTCTTTGTTTTTGCTACAAGTGTCAATTTGCCCAATCTTCATGAATGACCTACAAAAGATAATCAAATGTCACTTTTGAGTTTAATGAGGGTAAAAGCTGAAAATGAACTGAAATAGAAGATCAATAAACTATAAAAGAATACGCTTGGGTTGCCTCCCAAGAAGCGCTTGTTTAAGGTCTTAAGCTTGACCTTCTTTTCAAAGCTCATGGTGTATCTTGAAGAATATTCTTACAAACTTTAGATGAATCTCCTCTTTTGAGTGATTTTGATGGAGGCTTGAGCTTAACTTTTGAAACTTCATTGTTAATCAAATGAGATGGTGAAGCTGACTTTTTCTTTCACACTTTATGCTGATTGCATTGCATTGGAATAGCTTGATTTTCCTCTAGTTTAGTAACTTCAGTTTCAGCATCATGCTCTATAACATCTACCCTATAACAAGAATTCATCACAGCTGGTTCCTTGGAATGTTGGAATAAATTAAACTCTATTTCCTCCTCCCCCACTGTCAACTTCAATTTCCCATTCTTTACATCTATATTAGCTCCTACAGTGGCTAAAAATGGCCTTCCAAGTATAATGGGTGTTCTTACATCCTCTTCCATCTCTAGTATAATAAAATCCACTGTAATGAAAAACTTTCCAACTTTTAATGGTACATTCTCTAAAATCCCAACTGGATACTTTATAGATCTGTCAGCTAACTGCAAATAAATAGTTATGGGCTTTAGATCTCCAACCTTTAACTTTTCACATATGGAAAGTAGCATCAAGCTAACACTAGCCCCCAAGTCACATAATGCTCTCTCAATACTTGTTTCTCCAATGTGACATGGTATAGAAAAACTTCCAGGATCTTTCAGCGTAGGTGGGAGCTTATTCTGCAATATAGCACTGCACTCCTCAGTAAGTGCAACAGTTTCATAATCTTCCAACCTTCTTTTATTTGATAAAATCTCCCTCAAAAACTTAGCATAAGAAGGCATTTGAGAAATGACATCAGTGAATGGAATGTTGATATACAACTTCTTCAAAACTTCAAGGAATTTCCCAAACTGCTTATCTAATTGTGCTTTATGAAACCTCTGAGGAAAGGGAAATGGTGGCTTGTACGGTGGAGGAGGCACATATTTCTCTTCTATTTTCTTTTTATCTTCTTTCTCTTTATTTGCTTCCTTACTAGCTTTAGCTTTAGTTGAAGTGGATTCACTCTCACACTCATTTTTCTTTTCTTCAATTTTTTCTTCAATCTTTTTATCTCCATTCTCCAATATTTTTTCACTCCTCAATGTAATAGCTTTACAATGCTCCCTTGAATTTTCTGGCTGGCTAGGGAGCTTCCCAAATGCTTTGTTACTTGAAGAGCTAGCTTGTTGAGCTATTTGATTCTCTAACATCTTGTTGTGTGTTGCCATTTGATCCACTTTAGATGCTAATTGAGAAATCATTTCTTGTTGACTTTGATGGCTCACAAGTAGAGTCTCAATCATAGCTTCCAATCTAGCTGTCTTGTCTGGTTGTGCTTGTTGTGGTAGAGGTGGAGCAGGTGCATTTTGAGGTTTAGAAATTCCAGGAGGAGGACCTCTATTCTGCTGAAAATTCTAATGTTGTTGATACCCAGAAGGTTGCTGAAAGTTCTAATTTTGTCCTTGTCTACCTCCCCAAGAGAAATTGGGGTGGTTTCTCCATGCTGGATCATAAGTTGCAGAAAATGAGTTACCACCTGGTCTTTGATTGTAGTTCCCCACATAATCCACTTGCTCACTTGAAAAATCTTCATTAAGTGCAGAAAAATCTGCTGCACAGTTGATATTTGCAGCTCCAACTTCTACTGAATTACTAGAACCTCTAGCTGAAGAATCTACTTTCATGCTTAGCTTGTCCATCTTCCTTGTCAAAGCATCAAACTTAGCATTAATCATATTCATGGCATCAAGCTCAAACATACCAGCTGGTTTCTTGATCTCATTCCTCTCACAACTCCATTGGTAGTTGTTATAAGCAATTTTATCAAGAGTAGAAAAAGCTTCATCTTCAGATTTTTCCATAAGATCACCTCCAGAAGATGCAGCAATTGTACTTCTAATAGCTAGTGAAACTCCATTGTAAAAGTGTTGAACAAGCATCCACTTAGGAATCCCATGATGTGGACATCTCCTTTGCAAATCCTTGTACCTCTCCCATGCTTCATACAAGCTCTCATCATCTCTAGGTTTGAAAGAAGTCAGCTCATTTCTCAGCTTAGCTATCTTGCTTGGTGGAAAATATTAAGCTAAAAATGCTTGAGAAAGTTCATCCCATGTTGTGATAGAACCCGGACGCAAAGAATGTAACCATTCTCTAGCTCGGTCCTTCAGAGAAAAAGGAAATAATCTGAGTCGAATTGCATCATCAGAAACTCCATTTATCTTCAACATATCACTGATCTCAAGAAAGTGTGCTAGATGCACATGTGGACTTTCACTTAGATTTCCTCCAAATTGTGATTGTTGTACTATCTGACAGAGTGCAGGCTTCAGTTCAAAATTATTAGCTTCTACTCTTGGTCTTGTGATACTTGGCATGAAATCCCCAATGTTAGGATAGGCATGATCCTTCACAGAGCAGTTGTTATTGTTGTTGGCCATTTCTTCTTGTAATGCTCTTGCTCTTGTGCTCTTTCTTGTTGTTGTTGAGCTTTAATTTCAGCTTTTGCCCTTTTAGATTCTGCTCTTAAAGCTTTTGCTGTCTTTTCTATTTCTGGATGAAAGAATAAATTGATTTCTTCACTTTTTATCCTTCTCATAAAATAAAGTACTTGAAAAACAAAATAAACAAATTCTCAAAGTAAAATGGTAAAAAGAAAATAAAATAAAATGCCCAAATTAACCAAACAAACAATATCAAACAAAACTCAAATCCCCGGCAACGGAGCTAAAAACTTCATGTGGCGAATCCGCAAGTATACGAGTCGTCTCAAGTAATAAAGTGATGAATCAAGTATCGTTCCCACGAGGATTGGCTATTTGAGTACCAAACTATGGATGAAGTGATTATTTGGGCTAACGATTAATGAATAAATGGTAAATGTAAATGAGCAAGGCAAATTAATTAATCTAATTGAAATGGGTAAAGAGCAAACAAATGATGTCTAGATCTATTTTGCAATTAAACTAAATTAACAATGGGTAATTCAAATCAAAGTCTAATTATGTTAAAAGTGATTCCAAAGTTGGGGATTTATGCATAAATTAATTGGGATTTGTCTTGGGCATTCCAATTTTTAGGGAAAAATAGAGTTTGAAGATGATTAATTCTAAATTCCTTTGATTTCTTTTTCAAGCAAACCAAAGTGTGTTCTAAAATAACCAAACCTACTTTCGTACGATATTGATTAATTTAAAACCCATTAAGTTTTGTAACCAATCATTAATTTCTCTTAAAACCCAAGTTTATTTCTAAATCTAGGTGATTTTAAGTTCCAATCCTTGATTATCTATCAATGACTTTTACCTTTCGGTCCTTCAATCAAAGATTAACATAATATCCAATGGGTACCAACATTAGGCAAGTAAATCAAGCACACAAGGAAAGAATAAAAACTCATATTTATGTAAAATAAGGAAATACCCAGTTCAAATCCACAAATTAATCTAAAACATATTTCCCAACTCTGAAATCTAAAGAGTTTACTCACTCATAATGGTATTTATAAGAACGATTGATGGAAAAGTAAAGAAAAACATGATAAGATGACTAAAATAGAAAAAAACCCAGGTAGAAGAACCAAAATCTCTGATTTTTGGAGCTCCAGAACTGGCGCAGCAGCTCCTCCCCAAAAGAAAATGGCGTCTCCTCCTCTTCCTCTATTAAATTTTCTTTCCTTTTTGTTTTTCCTTCCTTTCCTCTTGTGGCAAAAACTAGAAAATGATGAATTTATATCATCCCAAAAAGTTGCCCTAAAAGTAAATAAGAGCCAAGGAGTGGTTAGGAAATGAGGTGTAAAATTGTCCAAGTCAGCAGCATTATTCACGTTCTGGGCAGTCTGCTTAGGGTTCGGCTTAACCCTAAGCAGCTTCTTAGAAAATTTCAGCCTTTGGTTGCACTATCTGCTTAAGGTTAAGCAGACCCTTAGCAAATCTCGGCAGACTTAGAGTAAAATAGACTTTTCTGCTCATGCTTGACTTGTGCTGCACCTTAAGCACTGCCGCTTTACCCTAAGCAGGATCTTAAGCAAAGTCTCAAGCAAATTTCAGCTAACTTGCTCTTTCAAGACTTGATTTCTTCAACTTTCCTCTATGCTTAAAGAACTCCAAATTTCTTCAAATCACCTCCTAATGCACTCATTGATCCTCGATTTGCCACAAAATCCTATCAAAAACAACAAAATTATAAAAATCAAATATAAAGTATCTAAAATTAACAAATAAGCTAAAATAGAGCTAAAAACATAAAGTATACTAAAATTTAAAGGGCAAAATGGATGCAAAACTACCCTAAAATGCCTATATGAAGTGAGTGTAACAAATTCTCTCAAACTCAAACCTTTGCTTGTCCTCAAGCAAATTAAAAACAATTAATGCAATTTGGGGTACCTTACCTTAAATTTATGAAAATTACTTATCCAAACTCTCAAGCTTACCTTTAGCCACCAACAAACCATATACCCACTTTCAAGGTACAAAGAATTCAATCCTTACCAAAGTTATCACCGCTTAGTCTTGGGTCAATTATCCATATCATCAAGCCCAAACCAATCAATCACAAGGAATAATCGTGCCTAAATAGACTATAGGGTAATCCACAAACTAAAGTGTCTCAAATAATAATGGAAGTAAATGAATGGATTAATGATATCACAATCCCATAGGCAATTCTCCTATTTCAATCTCCACTAATGTAGCAAAACACCATCAAAAGATCAAAAGGACTTTCAAGGGTTGTAATGGGGCTAAAGGGGTGATAATGTGGCTAACAAGAAAAGGATAGAGGTAACAAAATATGAGAATAATCAAATTATTAAAAGATCAAGACACAAATTTTTTTTTTTTGAACCAATTGGGGGAAGGAACTTTACAACTTTTTACCAATACTAGCTTATAATTTTGAAGCTTTTAGAGGGACTACATAAATAACATTGACTTTGAATTATAATTGTCCCTTTCAATTCACCCCCAAACTCATTTCTTTGTGTACTTGGGTGGTGAATTACTTTACATACCATAATTGAATTTGCTAGTCTTTTTATTTTAGTTACTTCTCCCAACTAATTGTTATACATATATATATATATATATATATATATATATATATATATATATATATATATATATATATATTTTTTTTTATGTGTATCTATCACTTAAAGAATTATTCTCATTGAGGGTAGGTAAGTGTTTGAGTTTATGGCTAGGCATTAATGTGGGTTCCAAAGAAATAAGAGGGATAAATGTAGGCTCAAATTGGTTCCAAAGGGAAATTTTGAAGTGAGGTTGGCTAAGGCTAAAATATGGGTTTAAAATTCAAAGAATGCCTAGATCATTTCTTTTTCAAGTGTATGCTATGATTTCGCCTTGAAAGGTTTAGAAAGATTGTTCTAGGATTGGTGAGACATCAATTAGCTACTTCTCACTCTAGAGTTTTCTCTAAGCACTCAAAGTCAATGCAATTGATTGGGTGGCCCTTGGCTAAGAAGATATAAACTAAAGCAAGAATCTAATAACTTTGCACCTATCTAGAACTTTCAATCCATCAAACCCTTCTAAAAGTAAGCTCAATTACTCTTCAAAGCAATTCTCAATCCTCTAAGGACAAGGTAAAAAATTATTTTTATGATATGCATGATCCTAAAATGAATGCATAAATCAAATTAAAACTAAGTGTAATCTATATGAAAACTATATGCAAATGTATGTATATAAGTATAGACATGTGTGTGGTATATGTATGAGTGTATGGATTATCTATATATGGATGAATGAAATGCAATAAATGAATGAAAGAAAATTTTTTAAAAATTTTGCAAAAATTTTGCCCTCACCCCCAAATTCAAATGAAACATTATCCTCAATGTTTAAAATGAACGCAAAGATGGGCAAAATTGTGTGAACTAATCAATTAATGAAATATATACAATTGGGGATTAAATCAATGTAAGCTCAAGTATTTCAAAATTAGCTCAAAATGATATTAACAAAGAAGCTTTAGAGAGAAAAATGTGAAAAAGTATCACAAATGTATGAATTTACACTGCTTAAGATGTTGTTTAACCTGTTGCGTAGGGTAAAGCGAAAGCATAAGCATTGGCAACATACCATAAGCATAAATAGTAAAAGGGTAAGCTGTTACCTCCAAATGATGTGAAACATATGCGGCTCAAAAAAAATTGTGCAACTCATCAATGTCAGCAAAATTAGGATTGAAGAAAAGATAAAATGCAAAAATAATGGAGTTATAAATTAATGGTTAATGTTACTATAATTAATATAAATTAAAATTTTAAAATTATTTTTATAGTAATTCTACTAATATCAAAAGTTATATTATAATTATATATTTTTAATTATATAAATATTATTAATTTATTAAAAATTATTTAATTTATTATAATAAAATTAATGGAAAATCTTAAACATCAAATTTCACTTACACTAATTTATTTTTTAAATTATTTTAAATATTTATAAACTTATAATATTAAATTCTAAAATTATTAATAAAAAATAAGCATTTAATTAACATAATTATATAATTATTATTATTAAAAATTAAGTATTTAATTAAATAAAAAATTTTATTCATATAAATAAATATGAAATTCTAATCTTATTTCATGGCAAATATTTTATTTATTATAATTTTATACCTTTTTTTTTAAAGGTATTAGTAACGAATAAGTTTTTTTGCATTTAAAAAACTCTATTTTTGTATAATAGGACTAAACCTAATTAATTTTGACATATAATTTTATTTTTTTTTCTCTTCACTACATTTTGTGTGTGTATATTTTTTGAATGGGCAAAATCTATTTGTAAGTTTTTAAAATTTTTTAATTTTTATATATTATAAGTATCATTTTTATAAAAGTAGTTACACATGAATATGATGGTTAGAATTTTGTTATTATTATCAATATCAATTGATATCCTTGCAAATTTAATGATGTTTATATAGGTTATGATAGATTAATTTTCCTATTTCTTTCATATTTAACATTAATATATCCAATAATATTTATGATGATTAATATCATTTTTACATTAAAAAAAATACATTTTACATGTAATGATACGATATTTTAATTTTTTTTTGGATATAGTTAGTATAAATGTAAATTAATTATAATTTGTTAATATCCTTCTATACATGAACATATTTTTATTTTTTAATTTATTAATCAATTTCAGTTAATTTATTAATTTTGTCCATAAAATTATAATGCAATTATATTTTTTCATATATTTCTATAAGAAATTATACCCTTCTCAATATTAATTTAGAGAAAAGAAATGAAAAAAAGTTTACTTATTTGAAGGTTAATTACAAGCCCGTCATGTGCACGCAACAAGTCCAGAAATTCGGGGCAACACACCACAATTATATGAGAATGGGTTTGATGACTATTAAATCAAATATTTGTATTAAAATTTATGTTAAATTAATTAAAATATATATATGAATGTACTAATTTATATATAAATATTTAATTTAATAGTTATTAAGCACATTTTCATTTGAGTTTAAACTTCCCTTAGCTGCACCCATTCTATTATTTTACATTAATCAATAGTCAATTGTTTTACTAATAATTTAATAATATTAAAATCATTTTCATGAGATATTAATTCAAATTCCATTTTTTTAAGATTTAATAAATTAAATAATAATTACTCTATCCATCCTATTTCAAATGTTTTTTAAAATCTTTGCATTAAAATTAAAAAATAATTGGATAACTTTATTTTTATAAAATAATAATAATAATAATTGACTAAAATACTTTCGAAATGTAAAATAATGATAAGAAAAGATAAATGTATTGAGAATAATAATAAATAAGGGAAAGTTGAAAATAAATTAATAATTCTTTAATATTCTAAAATGGCAAATAAAGCAGAATATATATATATATATATATATATATATATATATATATATATATATATATATATATATATATATATATATATATATTCTAAAACATCACTTGAAATGAGACAAAGGGAAATTAAATTATATATTTAGAATTTATTATTATTTTTTCCATCTTAAAGATAATAAAAATCAAAATCAATAGGTACAGAAAATTTGAACTCCAATTATAATTTAGTGAACTAAAAAATAATTTTTTTTCCTTTGATAATTGATATATTAAGATTGATTTAAAAAGAAAAAAAAAAGGAATGCAAAGGCAACCAAATAATGGTGAGGCCTAAGATTTGAGAAATGGATTGTTATCACCTCATCCAATAATTTCCATGCAAATGCATGATATTCTTTGGTAATTGGGTTCTGATTTTTTAATAGTTTACAGCTCGTCTGAGGCAGGTTATGAGGACGCATTGCTATCATCAAGCTATCTAAGTGGAGAATTGCTGGCCGTGGTGGACAAGTAAAATATGCAATTTTAACATAAGAAATGGAGCTAAGTTGGAGAAAATAATTTTGTCATTACATGGATAACTGAAGGTAAGAAAAAAATATTTTCAGTAAGTATTTGACTTGAGCCTTTGCCCTATCATCTTTAATTTTCTCATTATATTCTCATAGGTCAACTAATAACTTAACCTTTTCTTTTAATTATATATTATTAGAGGTTAATTAATTTATTGGGCTTCATACTATATTGAAGAGAATTTATAATATTTTGATCGTCAAAAAAATATATTTCCTTAATTGTCAAATTTTGAATTACCTCTTGCAATTTTAAGCAATATCCTTCAATTAGAGTGTGTAGTTCTGGCTCGGTTTGAAATCTACCTAGAAATTAGAATTAAATTAAAATTTCTATATAATTTCAATTTGATTTTTCACTATTTTAATTTCGATTCAGTATGATTCTTAATTCTTTAATTCTGGCTTGATCGATATAATTTCGATTTAATTTTTGATTTTTAAAATAATTTTATGTAATTATTTTCTTAAAAAGTTATACTTAATTAATATTTAAGTTTTAAATTGAATTATTAATAAATAACATATCATATAATATATCTTTTAGTTATTTTTAAATTATATAATTTTTAACTATAAAGTATATATATAATTTGGGATTAAATATATTATATAATATAATAGTATATCATATAATATACATTTTAATTATTTATTATGTAATATTTCACTATAAGATATAAACATAATTATGAATTAACATATACATAGTATAATAGTGTATTTATAATTAAGAATTATAAAGTAATTTAATATATTTATAACTAAAATTATTAAAAAAAATAGAGAAATGAAATATAATATTAAGTTATATTTAGTTTATAATTATATATAAATATATAAATATATATAATTATATTAAAAGTATATAAATGCATTTAAAAAATTATAAAAAAACATATGTATAAATTCGATTTTAGATTTGATACGATTTTGATTCTGTTCTTAGTAAAGAATAATAATCGAACTAAAATATCATAATAATTTGATTCAGTATGATTTTTATCGATTTGATATAATTTTTCAGATCGGTTCAAGACTCCGAGAATCGCGCACAGTCCTACCTTCAACTATTAACCCAAATATGCATTAGAACTTGTTCACCAGGCTATAACAATAACTTAGCAAATTAATTAACATTGAAATGAAGAACTATCCAAAAAGAAGTGTAATATATATAAGACAACGTAATTATGGTAGAAATAAAAAAATTGCAGTAAGACAATTAATTATTGATGGGGGTTTTGTTAATCACGATTCAACATTAATTTGAATTTGGCGAAAACCACAAGGGACCCGGCCAGCTGCCGATCGTCAAGAAGAGACAGTACGTTAATAACAAGAGTTAATTTTACTTGTATAAATACCATATTAACTCACTGAACTTCGAAACACATCAATCAAAAACCTGTTTGTTAAATCAAAATTAATTTGGTTTTTGATGGCCAAGTCGAGGCTGCTTTCTCTTCTCTATCCACTGCTGCTAGCTGCATTGTTTATGCATGGCTATGGCCAAGACAAGAAGGTATATAGAATTGTTCTCCAATCACATGTATAGTTTCAATTTTTGCAAGTTTTGAAGCATCTATTCTTTAATGCATTTAAGAGTTTGCTTCACGTATATACAGGTTCACATAGTATACATGGGAGACTTGCCTCGAGGAGATTTTTCTGCCGAATCCGCTCACCATTCCATGCTAGAGAGTGTACTTGGAAGGTTAACGCTTTACTGCTATTATTAAATCTTTCTTAACCCTGACACTACGAACAAAAGAAAAGGGAAATTTATTTGTTTGTTTTGCAATATTGCAGTACTTTATCAGCCAAAGAATCATTAATCTATAGTTATGGGAGGAGTTTCAATGGATTTGCAGCTAAGTTATCAGATGAAGAAGTCGGAAGACTCTCAGGTCAGAGTTTCAAGCAAGTAGTTTTACAAGATAACTGATTTGTTCTGTACTAAATATAATTCCTGAAATTGGCTTTAGAAATGGATGGTGTCATCTCCGTGATTCCAAACCACATACTGAAGATTCACACAACGAGGTCATGGGACTTCATGGGTTTCGCCGAAGGCAAACTTTCTGGGTCTCAGGAAGGAAATGTCATTATTGGTCTTCTGGACACAGGTTTTTTCTTTTGTAGTATTTTCTCACGTCAATCTGAGAAAAAAAATTCTAGATGATATGCTAATTTGAAGCTTTGCAATGTCTTTATATTCTAGGGGTCTGGCCAGAATCTGAGAGCTTCATCGATACAGGAATGGGTCCTCCACCATCCAAATGGAAAGGAACATGTCAAGGTGAAGGCAACTTCACCTGCAACAAGTGAGCTTTCTGTATCCTATAGTACATAATTCAATTGCAATGCTTCACTTCAGGTCAGCAAATAATTATTTGAAATTGTAGCAAGATCATTGGAGCTCGGTACTACAACAGTGAGAACTGGTATTTTGAGACAGACTTCAAATCCCCTAGAGACTCTGAGGGACACGGAACCCATACTGCTTCAACTGCAGCAGGGCAGAAGGTGCAAGGAGCAAGCTACTTTGGTTTGGCTGAAGGAGTTGCAAGAGGCGGAGTTCCACATGCAAGGATTGCAGTGTACAAAGTCTGCTGGTCATTTGGATGTGCTACTGCAGATATCCTGGCAGCATTTGATGATGCCATAGCTGATGGTGTTGACATTTTATCAGTGTCCCTTGGTGCTCCCTGGCCATTCCCATATATGGAGGACCCAATTGCTATTGGATCCTTCCATGCCATGAGATATGGTATACTGACTTCAAATTCTGCTGGCAATTCTGGACCCTATCCGTATTCAGTCGCCAATTTTGCACCCTGGACACTGACTGTTGCTGCCAGCACCATTGATAGGAAATTCATTGCCAGTGTTGTGCTTGGAAATGGAAAAGTATTCACTGTAAGTTTACCACTGCGGTTAAACGCTGGATTCTCTTAATTAATGTTTTTTCTTTCTACTGATTTTTTTTTTCATATTTCTATTTTATGATTTAGGGACTATCCATTAATAACTTTATGCTTAACGGGACATATCCATTGCTTTGGGGAGGAGATGCAGCAAACTACTCTGCTGGTGCTGACCCTGACATTGCAAAATATTGCTTTTCCGGTGCCTTGAATTCATACATAGTACAAGGAAAGATTGTATTCTGTGAAACCGTCTGGGATGGTTCTGGCATCTTACTTGCTAATGGTGTGGGCACCATAATGGCCGATTCTGAGTACAGCAAAGATTTTGCTTTCAGTTACCCCTTGCCGGCAACAGTAATCACCACAGAAGATGGCCAGCAAATTTTGGATTACATAAGATCCACACAGTAATTGTCATTTTTTTAAATTTTTTTTCCCTGTAGCTTATTAGTCACTCAATTCGCTAGGATAAATCTCTGAAAGTATATATATATATTTCTTCAGGAATCCAATTGCAACTATTCTGGTTGGTGAGACGTGGAAGGATATCATGGCACCTTCCGTTGTATCATTCTCTTCCAGAGGACCCAACCCTATCAGCCCAGACATTCTCAAGGTACTCATCACTTATCATGACGTACAATAATATAAAGCTATAATTATTCACAGCATTGATTACTATTGTGACTTTGTTTGAGGACTTGTATTGAAATATATTACATGATTGATGCACAGCCTGATCTCACAGCCCCTGGTGTGGATATTCTTGCTTCCTGGTCTCCAGTGTCACCACCTTCCATCTACTGGAGGGACACCAGGAGTGTAAACTTCAACATAATCTCCGGTACATCTATGTCTTGCCCGCATGCTAGTGGTGCTGCAGCTTATGTAAAGGCCGCCCACCCTGACTGGTCTCCTGCTGCCATTAAATCCGCCCTCATGACAACAGGTACTGCCTTTTTAAACTGAAATGGCTAAAAATGAATTCGATTTAATCAACACCCTCACTAAGTAGTTGTTTGTTTCCTTTGAATAGCTTATATAATGGACTCAAGGAAGCACCCAGATCTTGAATTTGCTTACGGGTCTGGCCACATCAATCCACTGGACGCAACAGACCCTGGACTTGTTTATGATGCATCTGAAGCAGATTACATTAACTTCTTGTGCAAACAAGGTTACAACACTACCACTCTCAGACTGATCACTGGGGACAATAGCAGCGTTTGCAGCAGCACGGTGCCTGGAAGAGCCTGGGATCTTAATTACCCGACTTTTGCCCTTGCCATTGAAGATGGGCAGCCAATTCAGGGAGTGTTTACAAGGACAGTTAAAAATGTTGGGAAACCAAATTCAACCTACAGTGTGGGTGTCTACATGCCAAGCAGTGTTAGTGTGACCGTGGAGCCGTCTGTCCTATCATTCTCTGCCATTGGAGAGACAAAAACATTCACAGTGAAAGTGTATGGCCCAAAGCTTGCACAGCAGCCAATCATGTCAGGCGCAATCTGGTGGAACGATGGGACTTATGTGGTGAGAAGCCCACTAGTTGTATACAACATTTTACCCGGTGCTACTTATTCTTCTCCCTACTCCATGACCAAGCCACAGAAAACACCTAAATTCGAAGGTTCTTCGGTGTATCACAAGAATGGCATCCTCGGACATGACTAGTTAAAAAACACCATGTTTGTATTTCAAATGCCATCTCGAATTTTGTACTGCCCTCACCCTGCCACTGTAAGGTTGAAATAAAACAAAAATAAGAAGCAATCTCTCAGCTGCTAGAGGGAGAGATTGTCCATTTCAAATATTTTTTTGCTAATTAATTTTTCTCAGTAGCGATTTTCTTGTTCAAAAATTGGGTTTTGACATGAAATGGATTTGCATGGCAGTCAACTAATTATATCAGTGTGTTTACCAACAAAAGCAGTACAAAATATTTTTTGTTCATTAATGATTTTAAAGTGGTAAAATGAATTTTTAAAAAATCCTTTTAAAATTTCACGCATTTACTAGTAATAAAAGTAAAATAAGGCAGCTAATTTGCCTTCAATTAAAATTGGTGTCTTTGTGGTTTTCAAACAGAAATAAAATTAAGCCACTAATTTCATCTCAGACTGAATAAGATTTTGTAGATAGAATTGTAATTAGATGACTAATTTTAAAATTAAATCTATAATTATCTTAAATATGCAGATGGCTAAATTCATGAGGAGCCAATAATTCATCCAAAGGGAATTGAATTGTATGTAGTACTGTAAATGGGCAATCCAGCATGTGAATTAGAGCTTACCAAAATAAATTATATAAATGGAATCTCAATTTAAGTATATGTAACAATAAGGTATCAGAATTTTAATTTGTGATATAAGATCTCTGATCTTTAATTTAAATAACATAAAGTATCCTGTAACCTTCGGTTGTTGGTTTATAGATTATTAATCCATACATGATGTTTATCAAATATATATATACCAAGGATGCACCGGGATCGAAAGGGAGATGAGCTAACAGGGAAGAAACAAAATCTAGATCTTGAACAATATATAAACAAATAAATAAATAAATAAAATGCACAAGAAAGGAAAATCTTCAGAAATAAAAATTAAATTTGTAAATTAAAGATTAAATATATATATATTCTATAGGTGGCAGAGCCAGTCCGTTAAGAATATATATACTTAATAAAAATAAAATTAAACTTGAAATTTAAATATGAATATACATGTATATATTCAATAGGCGGCAGAGCCAGTCCGTTATGAATATATATATACGTATATTTATGCAGATCAGGCAGTTGAACCGACCATATGCATGCAAAATAAATTTAAATTTTTGTAAAAGAAATTGAAGAAAACTTACTTCAAAATCTTATAAATTTTGTAAGATTTGTGCAAAGGTTTTGGAGATGTAATTCCGGGTAGGACTTACAAAGGTTGCTGATACGGTGTGTCCGCAAGTGCACGGGTCACAGTAGTATAGTTTTAAAAATTGATATCGATCCCACAGGGAATTGTGCTTAAATTGGAAATAAAAGTATAAGCTAATTAGAATGACAAAAATTAAAAGATATTAAAAATAAAATCTAAAAATTAAAATTAAGACAAAAATTAAAGATGTAAAATGAAATTTGGAATTAAAATTGGTATTTAAGGAATTAATGCTAAATCAAACAATTAACTAAAATTAATTAGACTAGATTACCAAAAATTAATTTGAAATTTCTATTTATGAAATTAAGAAGAATTAAATCTAAAAAAAAAAAATAAAGTAATTCTAGATATTGGATTTAAATTGAAATTGCTATTTATGAGATTTGGAGGATTTAAATCTAAATTCAATGAAAATTAAATTGATTCTAGAGATTGGATTTTCAATATTGTTTGCATGTGGTTTATCATTAATTTAGCCAAACACATGAGAATTGCAATTTTGAGGGAAATCAATTCTTAAATTTTTGAAACCTTTTTCAAGCATCTCAAAATTGGTTTTCATTAAATCAAACCCTGTTTTCACGGTATTTCAAATCTAACAAAAACCCAACTAATGCATAAAATTGATTTTTAGAAAATTCCCCTTAATCTTCTTAGCTTATTTCTAACACCAAGAAAATAAAGTTTATTGCAAGATTATCCATCCCCAATATTCACTTTTCAGTCCATCTATTAAGGATTAAAACTTAACTTAATGAGGGCCCATTCATCAAGCAAGGCAATAAGCACACAAGCAATAAATCAAAATATAACAAATCCCATTTAAATGGCTAAATCAGTTCAAAACCACAAAACAAATCAATATTTACAAACCCATCTCTAGAATCTCAATCAACTACTCACAAATCATTGTTTAAAGACAAACCCAAATGAAGAAATGAAGAAATAATGGAAATGTAAGCTAAAAGGGGTAGAAAAACCCAGCAAATTTGCAGCAGATTCTGCTGCACAAAAGTGCTAAACGTGATCTGCATTCTTTGGAAAAAGAAATGCAGAAAGTGCTCCCTTCTCTCTTTCTAATCTTGCCAAAAATGCCTCCCTTGCTCTCTATATCAAGATAATGATAAAATGAGGCTTTATATAGGCTAAGGGACTGTTCTAGAATGGGTAAAAGGGGGAAGGATCCAGAGAAAGTGAGGTAAAAAGCTGGAGTAACGGAAATGCCACGTCAATTATTTTCCAGTAAAAACGACATAAGCCGAGTCAGTTGTGTCGCGGGTTGTGTCGCTCTCGGCGTGAATATCTGACGATCGACACAACCTGCGACATAAGCTAATTCGGTTGTGCTGCAGGTTGTGTCGCTCTCGGCCATTTTTTTACTCAACTTCAAAATTTTTGCAATTCGACTTTAATCTCCTCCAAATGGCTACTCTAATCAAAATTCATCAAATTTCTCCAAATTTATCCTACAAAACAAATAAATTCCAAAAATTAAACTAAGAAATGTGAAAATTATAAAATTGACTAAATATATACTAATATAGCTATGAATAAGGGTAAATTATGTGCAAAAATTACTCCTAAATGATGATCTAAAATGCATGCATTAAATTCCCCCATACTCAAACTCTTGCTTGTCCTCAAGCAAAATTTCATTGAAACTCATTTGGAAGGGAATAGAATCAGTCTTTGAAAACACAAAATTCACTAATCCAAACTACCAACTTACCTCTAGCCACCAACATTCCAAATTCCACCAGCAAAAGCACAAAGAATGAAGCAAGCACTCTCAACTATTACAGAATAGCTAAGAATTAACCAATCAACCCAAGCAACAAATACCAACCAGCTACAAGAGTCAATTGTGCCAAAACAAACCTAAATGAAATAGATAGCCAATGTGTCTCAAATAGATGGTGAGTAATGTATGAAAGATTATATTGCCAAACCCATATGCAAGCATAAAAGATCTAACTCTACTAATGTAACAAGCATTTTTCAAAGAATCATTAGGTCTTTTTAAGGGTTGTAATGGGGTCAAATAGGGTAAGATTGTGGTTAACAAAGAAAGGGAATAAGGTAAACAAAATATAAGAATAATATTAATCATGAAACTCAAAGTGCATCCAATTTTTTTTTTTTTTTTTTTTTTTTTTAAGAGGAAAGAAATTCGCAATGAATCTTAAGTGCTAACACAATAAAGGGACTACTTTTATAATATATTTTTTATTTTGTATGTGTCCCTATTTCACGTCACACCCAAAATTACCTTTGGGATATTTTTGTGACTATATTTTTTTTATCAACTTTTCACAATTACTCTAGCACTTTTCAAGATGTTTCAATCCTCCAAGTTTTTTTTTTTTATGCACTTAATTGCTAAAATATTATTCTCATAAATAGGTGGTAGTGTTTAGGTTTAACGGCTAGGTAAATGATTTGGGTTCCAAAGAAATTAGGGAATTAAGGTTCAAGGGGGTTTGCAAGGGTTAAAATGAGATTAAGGTAGGTTAAGGCTAAATGTGAGGTTTAAAATATGAAGAAATGCCTAAATCATATTCTTATCAAATGCAAGTTAAAAATTTTGCTTTGAAAGATCTAAGATGCCTGTTCTAGGAATGGTGAGACGACAATGACCATTTTCTTCCTTAAAGGCTTATTCAGACACTCAAAACTCAAAATAACTAATCAGAATCTGCATACCTAGATAGACATATTAATTTTCAGCATTTAAGTAAGAGAAAGAATAATGCTTAAAACTTTGTACCCAGCTGGAACTTTCATTCCACTAACCATCTAAAGGCAAGTTGGATTGCTTGAATAAGTGGCTTATGGAATTCAGAGACTGGTTTAAAAATCCAAAAATTTTAAATGAATGAATGAACTGCATGAGTGTAAATGTATAGTCAACCTAATTGCAACTAAGTATGCGTAACTAAGTATATGAGGCTATATGCAAGTGTATATACGTAGTAATGACTGTGTCACTATATGCAAATGAAAAAGGAAAAATAATTTTTGCAAAAAATTTACCCTCTCCCCCATACTCAGAATGAACATTGTCCTCAATGTTAGAAGAGTGCATGGAATGGGATAATGTGCAAAAAAAATGGGTAGATCATATGTGCATAAAGAATTATTACCCTGTTGCATAAGCGATAGCACAACTTGTGTTGACAGTGACACAAGCTGAGAGGAGAATTGTTACCTCATTGAAGTGCAGCCAATTTAATTAGATAAAATTTGGACAGCTGCTGCACTCATTGCAAAAGAAATAGTGCAATGGAATCCATTAAATCAATTAAACTCAAAAAGTTAAAATAGGAAGTTAAGCTCAAAAATGTAACCATCAAGTGGAAATTCGAAGTAGCACATAAAAGCAAGTGAGCAACATAAAAGAAAAATGTATTGTATGAGGAACTAAAAAAAACTGAATAAGTAAATGGTTCAAGTAAAATAAAAACAACACAAGCAAAATATTAACTAAACAAGTTCAAAATACTAATTAATTAAGCAACGAAATTAAAGACATGATTTTTTTTTTTATGCTCATTTGCTTGCAATGCATTGCATCCCATCTGCACAAGGAAGTTAGAACAATGTTAAACTCTGAATAAGGAGTATATATAAAAAACTTAAAACAAATGAAAGAAAAATTGGGAATTATGCACAAAAATGCTAAGTTTAGGTCTTTAGCTTGACCATACTTACTCAAAATTTCATGGAGAATGAGAAAGATAGCAAGTTGCTATCTTCTCAATTGGCTCACCAACTGAATAGTGCCTCAACCTTTGCCCATTTACCTTGAAATTACCCGATTTTTCACCAAAAATTTCAACAGCACCATGGGGGAGAACTTTCACAATTTTAAATGGGCCTGACCACCTTGATTTTAATTTTCCTGGAAAAAATTTTAACCTTGAATTGAATAAGAGAACCAAATCTCCTTCTTTAAAGTCCTTTTTCTTGATATGCTTATCATGCCATTTTTTTGTTCTTTCTTTATAGATCCTAGCATTTTCATAAGCATCAAGTCTCAATTCTTCTAATTCATCAAGTTGCAAAAGTCTTTTATGTCCAGCAGCTTGTAAATCAAAATTGATTGCTCTAATGGCACAATAAGCTTTATGTTCTAATTCTACGGGCAAATGGCATGATTTCCCAAAAACTAACCTATAAGGTGTAGTTCCTATGGGGGTTTTAAATGCTGTTCTATATGCCCAAAGAGTGTCATCTAATTTAAGGGACCAATCTTTTCTGGACTTATTGACAGTTTTCTCCAAGATTTGCTTGATTTCTCTATTTGTGATTTCTACTTGGCCATTTGTTTGAGGGTGATATGGTGTGGCAATCCTATGTTTTACCCCATATTTTCTCATCAATTTTTCAAATTGGTGGTTGCAAAAATGGCTACCACCATCACTAATTATGGCACGTGGGGCACCAAACCTGGTCAAAACAAATTTTTTCAGAAATTTCACCACAACTTTTGCATCATTGGTAGGTGTAGCAATAGCTTCTACCCATTTAGATACATAGTCCACCCCTACCAAGATATATTTATTCCCATAAGAAGATGGAAATGGCCCCATGAAATCAATTCCCCACACATCAAATAGTTCAACTTCTAATATGGACTGTTGGGGCATCTCATCTCTCTTGGAAATGTTGCCTACTCTTTGACACCTATCACACCTGCTTACAAAGTCTCTCACATGTTTAAACATATTAGGCCAATAGAAACATGATGTTAAGATCTTTTCAACAGTTTTTGAGACACTAAAATGACCACCATATTCAGAGGAATGACAATGGTAAATAACATCATGCATTTCTTCCTCCGGTATACATCTTCTAATTATTCCATCATTGCATCTCCTAAACAAAAGAGGTTCTTCCCAAGAATAAAATTTAACATCATGCAAGAATCTCTTCTTTTGCTGCCAAGATAAATCAGGTGGCAAGACACCACAAGACAAGAAATTCACAATATCAGCAAACCATGGAAGTGCAGATTTCAACACATACAACTGCTCATTCATGAAAAACTCATCAATTGGCACAATTTCATCATCTTTATTTTCAGTTTTTATCCTAGAAAGGTGATCAGCCACCACATTCTCAACGCCTTTTTTATCTCTTATTTCCAAATCAAATTCTTGAAGTAATAAAATCCATCTAATCAACCTAGATTTAGCTTCTTTCTTGCTCATTAAGTACTTTATTGCTGCATGATCAGTGAAAACAATTACCTTTGAGTTGACCAAATAAGAACGAAATTTATTGAGTGCAAATACTACCGCAAGGAACTCCTTTTCAGTTGTAGCGTAATTGACTTGGGCTTCATCAAGAGTTCGGCTTGCATAGTAAATGGCATAAGGTTTTCTATCTTTTATTGGCCAAGGATACTCCAACAAAGAAACTCGCTTGCATCACACATGATTTCGAATGGCAAAGTCCAACTGGGGTTGCATGATAGAGTCGTTGTTAATGCTGTCTTTAACCTGCAAAAAGCAACCATACAATCTTGATTAAAATCAAATTTAACATCATGATTCAAAAGATTTGTTAAGGGTTTAGCAAGTTTAGAAAAATCCTGAATAAATCGCCAGTAAAACCCGGCATGTCCAAGAAAACTCCTCACTCCTTTGACAGTGGTTGGAGGGGGCATTTTTTCAATATTTTCTATTTTAGCTCTATCCACTTCAATTCCCCTATTGGAGATCAAATGCCCTAAAACGATCCCCTCTTGGACCATAAAGTGGCATTTCTCGATTCAACACTGATCATTATCAGCACATCTCTGCAAAATTTTAGACAAATTAGTCAAGCATGAATCAAAATTAGTGCCATATACTGAAAAGTCATCCATGAAGACCTCCATAATTTCTTCAATAAAATCAGAAAAAATGGCCATCATGCACCTTTGAAATGTGCCAGGCGCATTACACAATCCGAATGGCATCCTTCGATATGCAAAAGTGCCATAGGGACAGGTAAAGGTAGTTTTTTCTTGGTCATCAGGATGTATTGGAATTTGAAAGAAACCAGAATATCCATCTAAGTAACAAAAGAATGAATGCTTGGCTAATCTCTCTAACATTTGATCCATAAAAGGAAGGGGAAAGTGGTCTTTTCTTGTGGCATTGTTCAACGTCCTATAGTCTATGCACATTCTCCAACCTGTAACAGTTCTAGTGGGTATTAATTCATTATTCTCATTTTTAACAACTGTCACCCCACCTTTTTTTGGTACAACATGCACAGGACTAACCCACTTTATCGTAAATGGGGTAAATAATTCCAACAAATAGTAATTTTAGGATTTCCTTTTTCACAACATCCTTCATTGTAGGATTCAATCTTCTTTGGTGTTCAATGGAAGGTTTACTATTTGGCTCAAGGAAAATCCTATGCATACAAACTGTTGGACTAATTCCCTTTATATCATCAATTGCATAACCCAAAACTCTCCTATATTTTCTCAAAACTCTCAACAATTTGTCAATCTCAATATCAGTCAAACATGCATTAATTATAACAGGATATGTTTCATTGGGTCCAAGAAAAGCATACCTGAGGTTGGAAGGAAGAGGTTTAAGATCTACCTTTGGGGCATCCTCTACCTCTAATGATGGTGGTTTGATCTCCAAAGTTTGCACTCCTTCAAGTTGAAAAATTGTGGCTTCAGGATGTGGTGGAGAGCTCTCCAAGTGTTGTGCAAAAGCAGCTATGTTGTGATTGTCATCATCAATGCTCCCACCATGGACTAAGCAATTTTCAAGAGGGTCTTGTGGATAGCTTTGTCTGAAATGCTCTTGAACAATCTCATCAATAATGTCTACCCGCAAACAAGACTCAACTTCTTCATGTTTCCTTTTCATGGCAGGATTGATGTTGAATATCATTTGATCATCTCCCACTCTAAGTGTCAATTTCTCACCCTTCACATCAATTAATGCACCAGCTGTTGCCAAAAAGGGTCTTCCCAATAAGATAGGAACTTTCGTGTCTTCTTCCATATCCAAAATGACAAAGTCCACCGGAATGTAAAATTTCCCAACCTTGATAGGCACATTTTCAAGAATGCCTTCCGGATACTTAATTGAACGGTCAGCCAATGATAGATACATGTTTGTGGGCTTCAATTCTCCCATATTCAACTTCTCATATATTGAAAGAGGCATTAGGCTGACGCTAGCTCCAAGGTCACATAAGGCATTTGCCACACAATTATCACCAATATGACAAGGAATGGAAAACACACCCGGATCTTTGAGTTTGGGAGGTAACTTCTTCTGAATTATAGCGCTGCATTGCTCTCCCAAGTTGATGGTGTCATAATCTTCTAGCCTTCTCTTGTTGGAAAGAATCTCCTTTAAAAATTTGGCATAACTTGGCATTTGGGATAGTGCCTCAGTGAATGGCACATTGATATACAACTTCTTTAGCACTTCAAGGAATTTGCCAAATTGTTTGTCTAGTTTATGCTTGATGAATCTTTGAGGGTAGGGAAGGGTGGGTTTGTAAGGTCTGTGGGATGTATGGTTTCTCTCCTTCATCTTGCTCACTTTTGCTTTCTTCTTCTTTTTCATTTTTCTTGCTCTCGACTGAATTTTCTTCTTTTGTGCTCTCTTTTTCTTCTCTCTTGTTTTCACTCTCTTGACCAACTTTTTTACCACTTCTCAAGGTTACAGCCTTACATTGTTCATGAGGGTTTTGTGGTTGGCTAGGTAGTTTCCCATAGGAATTGCTTCCTGATGAGCTTGCTTGTTGCGCCAATTGAGTCTCCAACATGCGGTTGTGGACTTGTAATTGATCCATGGTTTGTCTCATGTGTTGCATTTCTTCCTCCAATTTGCTATTCATCTTGCTTTGTTCAGCAAAAAATTTCTCCATCATGCTCTCCAAGGTTGGCTTCGGTTCATGGGATGGAAGGGATTGTTGTGCTCTTGCTTGATATCCTGGTTGTGGCTGCCTTGTGGGCTGAAATTGAGGCTGAAATTGAGGCTTGTTCTGCTGCATAAACTGCTGGTTATGAGCATGATTTGAGCTTTGGCCTTGTTGAGCAAAAGTTGCTTGTGGTCTCCATGTTGAGTTGTTCACATTAGAATAAGCATTTCCCATAGGTTTCTGTTGATAACCTCCTGCATAAGCAGCTTGTTCTTGCAAATAATCATCACCATAAGAAGAGTAATCAACTCCACAACTTTGAGTTCCATCTGTGAAGGCAACTTGTTGCATAGTTGTAGGAGTTGAGGTTGTTGCCTTTGTGCAAAAATCACTAAGAAGCTGAGTTAACTGGTCAAATCTTGCATTCATGTAGCTAACTGAGTCTAGTTCATAGATCCCAGCTTTCTTTGGCTCAAGTGCTCTAGGATTTCCCCATAAATGGGTATTATGAGCAATCTTCTCTAATAGATCATAGCATTCTTCACTTGTCATTCTCATGAAATCTCCTCCTGCTTGTGAATCAATTGTGTTTCTTATGGTCGAGTAACTCAGTGTAGAAATTCTGAACAATCATCCATTTCGGTATTTCATGATGAGGACATTGCCTTTCAAGCTCCTTAAATCTCATCCAAGATTCATACAAAGTTTCATCATCTCTTGGTTTAAAAGCTACCATCAAATTCCTCAAATGAGTGGTTTTCCCAGGTGGGAAAAATTGAGATAGCTGCTCCCAAGTAGCTATAATAGCTTGTGGGAGTGAGTCATACCACTCCAATGCTGAATCCCGAAGAGAGAATGGAAATAAAGTGAGCCGAATAACTTCATCTGAAACTCCAGGTTGTCTTTGTGTACCACATATCATCAAAAATTTCTTCAAATGAGAATGAGGATTTTCAAGTGGACTACCTCCAAATTATGAATTCTGAACCATTTGAATAAGACCAGTTTTTAATTCAAATTGATTAGCTCCAATAATAGGTCTGTTATCTCTCACATCAGTACATCTAGGAAAAGCATAATCTAACATGGATCTTCTTTGAGGATCATTTTGATTAGCATTTTGCCCGTTTTGCTCGTTTCCTCCATTATCTCCACCAATAGCTCTATTTTGATTCTCCATATTTTCTATTGTCTCCTCTTGCTCAAATATTTGTTGTTCTTCTTTTTCTGCTTCTTTTCTTCTTTTGTATTCCTTTTTGTTGGCTCGACAGAATTTTTCAATTTCAGAATTGAACAACAATTCAGTGTCACTTGTGCTTTTCGATCGTCTCATAAACAAGAAAAGTACCTGAAAAACACAAGGAACAATAGTGAAAATAAAAGAAAATAAAAATTCTAATTAGCTTAAAACAATTAAAATCCAATTTAAAAACAAACAATTCCCCGGCAACGGCGCCAAAAACTTGATACGGTGTGTCCGCAAGTGCACGGGTCACAGTAGTATAGTTTTAAAAATTGATATCGATCCCACAGGGAATTGTGCTTAAATTGGAAATAAAAGTATAAGCTAATTAGAATGACAAAAATTAAAAGATATTAAAAATAAAATCTAAAAATTAAAATTAAGACAAAAATTAAAGATATAAAATGAAATTTGGAATTAAAATTGGTATTTAAGGAATTAATGCTAAATCAAACAATTAACTAAAATTAATTAGACTAGATTACCAAAAATTAATTTGAAATTTCTATTTATGAAATTAAGAAGAATTAAATCTAAAAAAAAATAAAGTAATTCTAGATATTGGATTTAAATTGAAATTGCTATTTATGAGATTTGGAGGATTTAAATCTAAATTCAATGAAAATTAAATTGATTCTAGAGATTGGATTTTCAATATTGTTTGCATGTGGTTTATCATTAATTTAGCCAAACACATGAGAATTGCAATTTTGAGGGAAATCAATTCTTAAATTTTTGAAACCTTTTTCAAGCATCTCAAAATTGGTTTTCATTAAATCAAACCTGTTTTTCACGATATTTCAAATCTAACAAAAACCCAACTAATGCATAAAATTGATTTTTGGAAAATTCCCCTTAATCTTCTTAGCTTATTTCTAACACCAAGAAAATAAAGTTTATTGCAAGATTATCCATCCCCAATATTCACTTTTCAGTCCATCTATTAAGGATTAAAACTTAACTTAATGAGGGCCCATTCATCAAGCAAGGCAATAAGCACACAAGCAATAAATCAAAATATAACAAATCCCATTTAAATGGCTAAATCAGTTCAAAACCACAAAACAAATCAATATTTACAAACCCATCTCTAGAATCTCAATCAACTACTCACAAATCATTGTTTAAAGACAAACCCAAATGAAGAAATGAAGAAATAATGGAAATGTAAGCTAAAAGGGGTAGAAAAACCCAGCAAATTTGCAGCAGATTCTGCTGCACAAAAGTGCAGAAAACGTGATCTGCAGCTGCTGGAAAAAGAAATGCAGAAAGTGCTCCCTTCTCTCTTTCTAATCTTGCCAAAAATGCCTCCCTTGCTCTCTATATCAAGATAATGATAAAATGAGGCTTTATATAGGCTAAGGGACTGTTCTAGAATGGGTAAAAGGGGGAAGGATCCAGAGAAAGTGAGGTAAAAAGCTGGAGTAACGGAAATGCCACGTCAATTATTTTCCAGTAAAAACGACATAAGCCGAGTCAGTTGTGTCGCGGGTTGTGTCGCTCTCGGCGTGAATATCTGACGATCGACACAACCTGCGACATAAGCTAATTTGGTTGTGCTGCAGGTTGTGTCGCTCTCGGCCATTTTTTTACTCAACTTCAAAATTTTTGCAATTCGACTTTAATCTCCTCCAAATGGCTACTCTAATCAAAATTCATCAAATTTCTCCAAATTTATCCTACAAAACAAATAAATTCCAAAAATTAAACTAAGAAATGTGAAAATTGTAAAATTGACTAAATATATACTAATATAGCTATGAATAAGGGTAAATTATGTGCAAAAATTACTCCTAAATGATGATCTAAAATGCATGCATCAGTTGCTCAACACATGAGCTTCCTAAAATCTACTACAAGGAAGTTACAGGGTTTGTATGTGAGGTAGAGGTAGGACAGGATGGGAAGTAACCTTCTTGCTCCTTTCTTCACCTACCTTCTTTTGTTTCTCTCGGCTTAAGAAGCTTGAAAGGGAGAAGCTTGGACTAAAGAAGCTTGAAGAATGGTTTGAAGTAGCTTGAAATGCCTTGGATAGGTGCCTCCTTATATAGAAGTGACCAGGGGCAGTTTTGTAATTTTTTAGAATCTTGAACAGTATCTGCCACTTACTTTTTCACGTGTGAACAGTACTTAAACAGTTCCTGAACAGTTCTTCCTGTAGGGTGAACAGTGCTCAAACAGTGCTTGAACAGTTCTTCCTGTTGTCTTCACATGCGAATAGTGATAGGTGAGCAGTATCCTGTCAGATTTTTTGTAAGAAAGAAAAGTAAAAGTGTAAAATTACAAGAGTAAAAATAAAAGCAAAATGGAAAATAAAGAGAATGAAAAGCAAAATGGATAATTTTGCTGCCATAAATTTCTTTTGCGGTCTTAAATTTTTTCTTTTTTCTTTTTCTTTTCTTTTTCTTTCTTTCTTTCTTTTTTTTTTAATGGAGTGGAGCTGGGACCATTCTTTTATCCTTCCATCATGTTTTGTAAGTTGTGCCATGTCTCCTCATCGTTAGTCGTTTCGTCATCCGACGAGACAGAAGATAACTCGTAGTGACTTTCATATTGAACCATGTAATTTTCATACTGCATTTCAATATGAAAGAGTTTTGGACTTGGCAAATGTTCATAGTGGACATATATCCGAGAATATGTACCCGTATGGACTAGCGCATATTCTGGATATCAGTGTTTTTGCCAGTTTTCGACGACTGTCTTTGCTATCCATTTGTTGAGTTGGACGAAATGGTCTTCATGATTGCATGGCCAATCCGGAAGATGATAGAGAGGAGGAAGTTTTGTATCCAGGTAGAAGTAATGGATCGCTTGTTGTAGCTCTCCATTTGCTAATACTTCTGGAGGTGTTGAAATGATTTGTATGTTGACTGGTTTTTGGCAGAATAATAGTCTTTTGACTTCTTGAAGGACTCTATTTCCCAAAAACCTTGTCATTTCATAATCAGATCTTGTGACTCGGACTCCAGCTAACATACTCCATTTGAATAGTTCTCTGGCATTTAGATATCGAGTTCCAGACATCTGAGTGGTTTTTAAGCGGGGGATGCTGAAATCTAAGCTGTGTTCACAGTCTGGATAGCACAGAGGATATCGGTTAGGATGTTCCTGAGTGCAATGAAAACGGGGTTTTGAATGGTACTCCCATTCCCATGACCATCCATTGTGACCTTACTGATTACTTTTTGTAAAATTGAGACATTTTTGGAGAACATCCAGCTGTTCTTTGGTTTTGGACTGGATGATGTTTTGTAGAATTTGCTCGCGAATCTCTTAAGGAAGACCGTTGAGAACTTGTTGCCTGAATTTCTTCGAAAGACAACGGGTTTGGAAATGTTCTAGGGACCTATTGGCACCAAGTGAAGCAAAAAGGACTTCACTATGGTGATAATTTTTCATATTGACTAGTAGGGCCAATGGTGATTTTACACTAGAATCCAGTGGGGATCCTAGGCCTTCAAATTCCTGTTTTTGTAATTCAAGGTGATCATTTTGGTTAGAAGTAGATGGATCTGATGGAATAATTCTGGATGTAATGGATTTGTATAAAATTTGGTTTTGTAAAAACTCAATGAATGATTGAGCTACCATGATATGATCCTCATGATATTTAATTCTACTAAGGAGGTCAGCCACATATTTATTAGTTTCCTCAAACTCAATACAAAGTGGATTAAGAGCTGTTACTTCCAACCTTTTATTTTGTGTTAAAGTCCAATGATTGTCTAATAAACATTGGTGCCTTTCTGTGGGAACATATGCAGTTCTGGCTACATTAATTCTGAATTTTTGAGCAAGAGTTTTGGAGAGGACTATTGGTCCAAAGTGGACTAAATCACCATCGTTGGATGATTCTGCCATCTGTAAAAACTCACAAGGGTTAGTTTGTAATAAGCAGTAATAAAAAAATTTATTTTTGAAAACAAGCTCATTTAAAGAAATTTCTTTTTGTAAATGTTGTCTTTGTTTCCTGTTCCAAAACATTTATTTGATTATCAAAAATAGAATAAGCCTTTATGATATTCAAATTCTTTGTTTTGGGTTTTTCAACAAAAGGAAAAACAAGGTTTTGATTTTTTGTTTTAAAAGAAATACTATCATAGTTGACTCTGTAGGGAGTAATTAAATTAATGAACGACGTCCCTAAAATGACACTATGACTGATATCTTTTATTAAAATAAATGAAGTTTTTAGAAGAAGATTTGAATTGGCTATTGAAGCCTCTGTTTTGTAATTAACTTTGATTTTGGAATTGTTTGCAGCTGAAAGTTTTTCAGTAGTTTTTTCTTGAAATTTTTATGGAACAATGCCTTCTTTAATACAATTTAAATCTGCACCTATAACAAATAAGGCAATTGTATCGATCTTGAAATCTTTTGAAAAAACTATCGAAATTCTAATCAAATATTTTCTGGAAGAAATCTCATTAAGAATGAAGAGAAAATCCTTTGTTGGTTTTTCAAGATTTTAAATTTCTAAAGTATTTTCTTCGTCTTCTTCTTCGAGTTCTTCATTGATTTATTTTGAAAGTAATTTTTGAATTGTTTCTGAGTCCTGTGCTTGTTTTTCTTTGAGCTCATTTAGCTCAATGTTAATAGCTTTTATTTCTTCCTGGAGGTTTTGGACTGAAACAGTTGATTGTTTTGAAGTCTTCTTTTTGCCCAATATGGCCATAAGGTCATATGTGTTTTTTGCAATAGAGGGCAGAATAGAAGGCTTTGTATTGGTTGTTCTTCAAAGGTTTTTAAAAGTTTTCCTAAAAATTCCTTTTATGGTTGAGAATCTTCAACATGTGTAAGGATTTCTAAGAGTAACTTCTGGTCTTTTGAAAGAACATTGATTTTCAATTTTGGTTTTATAAACAGTTCATTTTCTTTTTAGAATCAAAACCGGATGATGAACTTGTGATTAATTCATCGATTTAATCACTGGACTCACCTTCATTTTCAACTAAAAGAGCAGTTATCTTATCAATAACTTCTTCTTGTAATTGCAACTCATGAAGTTTTTTGTTTAACTTACAAAAATTTGTAATGTGGCCTTTGTTAACACATTTGTAGCAAGTTAAATTTTTTATTTTTGTTTTGGATTGAGGACTAGGTTTACTAGTCTTTTTTGAAAGTTTTTTGTAATAGGAATCTTTTTCTGATTTTGAAGAGTTTTTGTATTTTTGGGATGATTTTTTTGTAAGGTTTTTTGCTACAACTTCCTCCACAATCTGGAGTAGGATTCTTGGTTCCTATTTCAAATTGTTTGCAGAAAGATTCTAACTCATGGCGAGTTTTTCTCATTTCCCATTTCAGATGTTTTTGTAATTTCAAATCCTGACAAATTTTTAAACCTTCTTTTTGAGTGAGACTGACTAGTTCACCATAGGTTAATTTATCATACGGGATTTGATTTTCAAATGCTTTCTTGATTTTATTCCTAAATTTTTCTCCTAAAAGGGTAGGAAGTCCAGCAAGGAATTTTTCTTTCCAAAAGGACTGATTAGAATCTTCTCTAAGCATTACTCTAGTAAGAAAAGTGTTTTTGTATTATTGAAAATCACTCAGTTTTTTGCATCTAAGGTTTGAAAGGAGTTCGGCATTCTTATCCTTAAGATGAGATGGGTCACCTACGAAATGTAAGGAGATTGTTACTATCAAGGTGGCTACTGCATCTGGGATTGGTTGGCCCAACTCATCAAGGATTGGCACGCCATCTTCTTGAGTTTGTATGGATTCTAGAATCTTAGATTTTTGTAGCTTCGTGAGATGATAATCCCACCATCCTTTGAGATGTCCTGAGAATCCTGCAATGAGGAGTTCAATAATAGCTCTGTCTAGGGTTCCAGTTTGGGTTTTGTAAGCATTTGCTGCCATGGTCATTTGCTGGAGCAAATTCATGATGTTGCATTCAGACATACCATCTATGTTTCATTCATAGACAGTAGAGGCATTGAATTTAGACTGGGTCAGAATTTCAAATCTATTTTCTATGCCTAAGTCTGGAGCTATTATTGGGAGGGGTGTTGCTACCCGCAGCTAATAAAGTCTATTGATTTGTAAAGGTTTTGAAGACTGAATTTCTTAAGCTTGGATGGGCCAGTTTTCTTGGCTTTGGACATCTGAATCTGAATCTTTCTCAATTATATTGACATTCCTTTGGGAAGTTTGAAGTGTTTCAGGTGCTACTGGAGTAGAAGTTGAAGCTTCTAGCCTAGTTTTCATGTCTCTCAAAGCTTGGATAAATTCAGAATTGCTGTTGTTTTGTAAATCTTTTTGACTGTTTTTGGAAACTTAGAATGGTTTGAAGATTGGGTTTTTCAATTTTGTATCCGGTTTAGTTTCAATTTGGGAAACTGTAACCTGTTGGTTTTGTTCTATTTTTTGTAATTGCTCACCTATGGTATGCAAATGGGCATTTAAAAAATTATTCTGTAGAACAATATTTTTTATATTCATAGAATCATTTTCATTTGGAATTTTGTAACGGGCTGCTTCTACTGTTTGTTCTAAGTGGGGAATTTTTACCTTCCTAAGAGGAGAATGTTTAGATTGTATTTTTCTACCATTTGAAATTTCCCATTCAGGAACTTTATTTCTAACAGTAACAGGATTAACAAACAGTTTTTCCTCTATTTTCTTTTGAAGAGCTTTTAGTGCTGCAATGAACTTTGATTGATTATCTTCTACCTCTTGTTGTTTAGGTTATGAAATTTGAGAAGGTTTTGAGACTGAATATGATTTTTTGAAAGTTTTTGGAGTTTTGGAAAACGGACACAAAATATTATGCTGTTTAGCATACATCTCAAACTAATCAAAGAAAAGAATATGAACTTTGTGTGGTATATAAAGTCATAATATTCCTTTTGAATTTCTTTCCTTTGATCATTGAAATTTTTAAAAAACCACATTTACTTTTTATGATTTTTAGGAGAATAAAAATCATCATGCAAATATTGTTTGTCTACTTCAAATTCTTTTTCAAGCACATTAAGTTCATGGTTTACATTTTCTGTAATGGCTGAAAAGGTAGGAGAAGTAGGTTTTGACTCTGTTTGGGTTTCAACCTGAACAGACTCGTTTTGTACATTTGTATAAACTGGATGTGGAACATTTGTAGAGGAATCTACATTTTGCAAAGTGGATCTAGGTATTTCTGAAGTAGAAAACCTAGAAGAGCTAGGTAAGTCTGAGGTAGAATACCTAGGCTGAGTATTTTGTATTCCAATTGGTTTTGTAACAGGCAAACTAATGATAGAAGGTATACAATACACTCTTCCTATGTCAACAGTACTGGATGTTAAGGAATCATCTGAAAACCTAAGGCTTCTGTTAAAGCTAAGGCTGACTCTTCCATCGTCATACTGGGTTATTTGCCTCAGTTGAACGTTTGGCTCAACTATTTTTGAAGATTCTGATTTTACTGCACCTTCTAAGATCTATTCTTCTCGTAGGGTTATGTTCTTCCATTGGATAGATCTAGGGATTACAGTGTTGGATTTTGTAAGATCAGTTTGTAAAAGCAAAGTTTCTCCTCTTTTACTTTGAAACTTATGTTTTGTAGCAAAAGCAGAAACCATAGCTTTGTAATAGATTTTGTAAATCAGTGCAAGAGGAATAGATCCTTCTAGCATTTTGTAATTGTGAGTTTTGATTTGTAAAACAAGGGATTTTGTAATATTACTGTCGTTTAACAAAACAGTAAGATTTGGATAGTAATCAAAAGATATTGGTCCACTGAACAAACTAGACTCGGCTAAACTAAGCAAGGAGTCCTGTAAGTTTATGAACCTATTATCTCTAAGAACTGCTAGGATTGAGGTGTTCAGTCCTTCTTTTGTAAGCGGTTTAATTCCAACTTGGACTAAACCTATGTGGATGTATTTGTATTGTTTTTCACGGTGTTTTTGTAAGGATTTTTGAAACAGAAGAGAATCGTCTCAAAGGGTTTTGTAATCTGAAGATCTCTTTCTTCGGTTTTGATTGTGAAATCAGTTTTGAAAAAATTGAGTTTTGTAGTCTGATAGATATGATCCTTTTGTACTTTTGGAATTTCCCAATTATCTATACATTTTTCAAAATTTTCAATTATTATTTCTTTACTATTAACTATCTTTCTCGACTCAGAGGACGAGGTTGAAGAGTTTGAAGAAGAAACTGTCTTACGGAAAAGTGGATTCATACTTAAAGAATTTTTCTAGGTTGATCTTTTGAGTTAAGTGAGGTAATTGCCAAAGGAATCACTGCCCTACATACGCCCTCTCGGCTACAAAGACGGGACTTACAACCCAGGCCAGTCTACACCTCTAAAGAAGCTGTCTTATCACCTTAAGATCATCTTACCAACCTCTAAAAAATATTTAAATGTGAATCCGAACCTTAAATAGAACCTTTTCCCCCCCAGGCTCTGATACCAAGGACGCACCGGGGGGGAAAGGGGGATGAGCTAACAGGGAAGAAAAAAAATCTAGATCTAGAACAATATATAAACAATTAAAGAAATAAATAAAATGTACAAGAAAGGGAAATCTTTAGAAATGAAAATTAAATTTGTAAATTAAAGATTAAATATATATATATATTCTATAGGCGGTAGAGCCAGTCCGTTAACTTAACAAAAATAAAATTAAACTTGAAATTTAACTATGAATATACATGTATATATTCAATAGGCGGTAGAGCTAGTCCGTTATGAATATATATATGTATATTTATGTAGATCAAGCGGTTGAACCGACCATATGCATGCAAAATAAATTTAAATTTTTGTAAAAGAAATTGAAGAAAACTTACTTCAAAATCTTATAAATTTTATAAGATTTGTACAAAGGTTTTGGAGATGTAATTCCGGGTAAGACTTACAAAGGTTGGTTAGCACATGAGCTTCCTAAGATCTACTACAAGGAAGTTACAGGGTTTGTAGGTTTGCAGGTTAGGTAGAGGTAGGGTAGGATGGGAAGTGACCTTCTTGCTCCTTTCTTCACCTCGGGGTGAAACTCCTTCAGGACCTTCTTTGGTTTCTCTCGGCTTGAAAAGCTTGAAAGGGAGAAGCTTGGGCTAGAAAAGCTTGAAGAATGGTTTGAAGTAGCTTGAAATGCCTTGGATAGGTGCCTCCTTATATAGAAGTGACCAGGGGCAGTTTTGTAATTTTTTAGAATCTTGAACAGTATCTGCCACTTACTTTTTCACGTGTGAACAGTACTTAAATATTATCTGAACAGTTCTTCCTGTTGGGTGAACAGTGCTTGAACAGTTCTTCCTATTATCTTCACATATGAATAGTAAAAGTTAACAGTGATAGTAAACAGTATCTTGTCAGATTTTTGTAGGAGAGAAAAGTAAAAGTAAAAATTATGAGAGTAAAAATAAAAGCAGAATGAAAAAGTAAAATGGATAATTTTGCCGCCATAAATTTCTTTTGCCGGTCTTTTCTTTTCTTTTTTTTTTTTTTTTTACAAGAGATTTGGTGCCTGTGAGGAGGTACCACAACCTTCATCATCATCATCTCCCAAATCGATTATAGGTTTTGAATCAGAATCAGCTGTAGAGGAATTTGCTCTATTTTGCAATAACTGTTGCATTATTGCAAAATATTCTTCATCATTTTTAGCTCCCGCCAATCTAGCCATAGCATGTAATCATTGGCCCAAAAACAACTGATTTTGTACTGTATTTTGTGGCAAGAGGTTTTTTCCCTTAAGCCAGTCTTTTATTCCTTGATTTGTAATTGCTTCAGGGACATTGAATGAGTCCCACCATTTGATCTTGAATCTTCTGGTAATAGAGTTCAATCCATCTTGGGGTCGAAATTCAAAAAACCAGATGAGAACCCAAGGTAAAATTAATTTTGAAGAAAACAAGAGAAGAGACGAAAACCTTTTCTCTTTGGGTGAGGGTTTGTAATGGGTTTTGAAAAGGTTTAAACTCTCTTATATTTCTGGTGTAAGAATTTCAGGTAGTGCCCCAAAATACTTCCACCACTGAGCAAACCATGAAGGGGTTTTGGAAGGATAAAATGTTTTTTGGAAATAGAACAGCCATGAATGACTATTCTTGTGATTTTGTATGAGAAAGGTATTGTACCATGCTTGTTGGTAATTCCAGTAATTGAAATATTGACAATGGTCAATCTTGTTTTGAAATGATAATGGGAAGATTTTTGGTTTTGTAAGTTCTTGCCCCCAATTAGAAGGATTAAGGACGGTTTGAATGTGACAGGTTTAATAAACCGGATCAGCATGGTTTTCTTTTAAGTAAAAATATTTGAATTTTGCTGAGCCAGTGAATTCAAGGATTACCTAGTAGTAGGACTGGGTCTTGTTAAGATCCTATGATTTGTAATGCCATCCTTTTGGGAAAGCTTTTAAAATTACTGTAGAGGCGTCTTGGTGTAAAAATTCATCCTCTATAATCAAAACATTTTGAAAATGTGTTTTTGTAATCCATTGTGAAGACTTCTTTTTTAATTTTGTCTGGGACAAAAATAATTGAGAAGAATTCAGTTGAGAAAGACTGTTTGGAAATTCGATTTGTAAAATCTCATTTGCTTGAGAAATATTTTGAGAAAGGATTTTTTGGGAGGAAGATTCTCCTTTCTCAAGGGTTTTGGAAATGGGTTTTGTAGATTTACCTTTTTGGATAATGTTTTGTAAGGCCTGAAGAACTTCAGGAGATTTGGATAGTGATTCTATCCATTTTTGAATCTTGTTGTCAGTTTCTGGAGCCTGAGACTCAATATATTTTGTATGATCTTCTTCTTCTTCTGTTTCGGCTATGTCTGCCCAAGTTTGTATAGGCTTTGCAAAAGAGATGGCTGGTTTTGTAGGGTTTGATTTTGTAGAGGCTGAGGCTTCAGCCTTGGTATTTTTCTTTCTAGGCATTGGCCTGTTTTGAAGAAATTATCTGGTTAGAAAGTCTGTGATGGAATTTGTATCTCCTTTTATAAATTCAATTTCAAAATAAAAAATACTTAAAATTGCTTGCCATCGTGCAAAAATCTGTTTTGATGCAAGATTTTGAACATCTTTTTACAAAACTTCTTTGGCTGATTTGCAATCAATTCTAAGCGAAAATTTTTGATTTAATAAATTACTTTGAAATTTTTGTATGCACATGATAATTGCAAGAATCACTTTTTTGATGGTAGAGTATTTCTTTTGACAATCATTCCAATATGCAAAATGGAATTGAACTATTTGTTCTTTTCCATTTTGAACCTGTTTTAAAATTTCACCATAACCTAACTCTGAGGCATCTATCTCGACTACCTTAGGGGTTAATGGATCTGCTAAATGCAGACAAAGAATGGTTTGGACCTGTTGTTTAATATGACGGATTACTTCAGTGTGATGATCTGTCCATAGAATAGGGTTTTTCTTTAACCTATCATGTAAGGGTTTTGCTAGATGATTAATATTTGGATAAAAATCTAATACATAATTCAAGCTACCTAAGAATCTCTGTAGCTGGGTTTTATCCAAGATTTTGTCAAGAAATTTGTTTGAAAATTCTAGACTTCTCTCTATTGAAGTAATGGTTCCTTGGGATATGTAATGGCCTAGAAACCTAACCCTGGTTTGGAAGAGAGAAATCTTTGATTTTGAAACGATAAGGCCATTTCGTTTTGTAACAGAGAAGAATGTGCTTAAGTGTTTGAAGTGTTGTTCAATTGACTCTGAGAACACAAGAACATCATCTATATAGACTATGCAAAATTTTGAATATGGATTAAAGATTTCATTCATAATTCTCTGGAATTCTGATGGGGCATTTTTCAGGCCAAAAGGCATGACTTTTCACTCATACTGTCTAAAGGAAACTATGAATGCGGTTTTGTATCTATCTTTTGGATTAATTTGTGCTTGCCAAAATCCTGATTTCATATCAAATTTGGAAAACACAAATGCAGAATGGAGTTTTTGTCAAAGATCTTTTTTGTTTGGAATTGGATACCTGTCCATTTCAAAGCTTTATTCAAAGGCTTGTAATTAATTATTAATCTAGGAGTGCCTCTTTCTATTTCTAAATTTTTGTTTACATAAAAATCTGTACAACTCCAAGGAGATCTAGATTCTGTAATTAATCCTTTTTTTCTTTAAGTCCAAAATTTCTGAACGACAGCGTTGTTCTAGTTCAGCATTCATCTAGATTGGTCTGGCTTTTGTAGGTATCTGTTTCTCATCGAAACCATTTTCATATGGTAAATTTACCATGTGTTGTTTTCGATCCCAAAAGGCATTTGGTGAATCAGAACAAATTTCTCTTTTAATTTGAGTTTTGAAATCCAAAATTTTCTTTTTTACCAAATCGTTTTGTAATTATTTTTCAATTCTTGTTAAAGAAACATCTTGCTGTAAATACAATAAGTGTTGCTTTTTTCCTTCTATTAGAACATTAATCTCATTATTATAAATGGAACAAGCTTTTATAATATTGAGATTTCTTGTTTTTGGTTTTGTAATGAAAGGGAAAACAAGAGTTTGTTTTGTAGTTTTGAAGGAGATATTATCATCGTTAACCTTGTAGGGAGTTATCAAGTTAATGAAAGGAGTCCCTAAGATTACATTATGATGAATATCTTGAACAATTACGAATGAGGTTTTGAAAAGAAAATCACCATTAGCTATGGAGGCTTCTGTCTTATAGCCAATAGCCATTTTTGAATTATTTGCAGCTGAAAGTTTTTCTGTGATTTTTTCATAAAATTTCTTTGGAACAATTCCTTCTTTAATACAGTTCAAATCTGCTCCTGTATCAAATAAGGCAATTGTATTGATTTTGAAATCTTTTGAAAAAACAATGATAATTTGTATCAAATATTTTCTGGAGGTGATCTGATTGAGGATGAAAAGAAAATCTTCTGGAGGTTTTTGAGTTTCCAAATTTTTTTCTTTATTTTTCTCAGATTCTTCCTGGGGTTTTGAAAACAAAAGCTGGATTGCTTTTAAGTCCAATGCCTTTTTCTCTTTGAGCTATTTAAGCTCATTCTTAATGATTTTTATTTCTCTTTGGAGGCATTGGACTGGACGGTTTTGTAATTTTTTCTGATCTTCAGGATTTTCTTTATGTTTTAACACATCTAAGACTAATTCTTAATTTTTTAAAAGCATGTTGACATTTTTTGCATTTTCTTCAGATTCAATTTTAGAATCTGAATTGGATGAATTATTAACTAATCCATCTTTTTGTAAAGGCATGTTTTCTTTGGACTCCTGGTTGGAGTTTGAAGAGGAATTTGAAGAATTAGTATTCAAATTTTGAATGACTAGTTCTTCTTTTTGTAATGATTTATGGTTGTTAGTGGATTCAAAGATTTTGAATTCACTTTCTGTTTATAATTCTGTGATTGATTTTGGAAGAGGTTTCTTTTGTAATTTAAAGGTTTCCTGAGGGTTTTGTTCCTTTAAACCCTGTTGCTTTGAATTCTTTTTGTGAGGAGTTTTATTTTTAACAATAACAGGATTAACAGATAATTTTTCTTCTGCTTTCTTTAGAAGAGCTTATAGAGCTGCAATGAACTCTGATTGATTATCTTCTGCCTCTTGTTATTTAGGTTTTGAAATTTGAGAAGGTTTTGAAACTAGATTTGATTTTTTGAAAGTTTTTGGAGTTTTGGAAAACGGATATGAAATGTTATGCTATTTAGCATACATCTCAAACCAATCAAAGAAAAGAATATGAACTTTGTGTTGGTATATAAAGTCAAAATATTCCTTTTGAATTTCTTTTCTTTGATCATTGAAATTTTTGAAAAACCACATTTGCTTTTTATGATTTTTAAAAGAATAAAAATTATCATGCAAATATTGTTTGTCTACTTCAAATTCTTTTTCAAGCATATTAAGTTCATGGTATACATTTTCTGTAATGGCTGAAAAGGTAGGAGAAGTAGGTTCTGACTCTATTTGGGTTTCAACCTGAACAGACTCGTTTTGTAAATTTGTATAAACTGGATGTGGAACATTTGTAGAGTAATCTACGTTTTGTAAAGTAAATTTAGATATTTCTGAAGTAGAAAACCTAGAAGAGCTAGGTAAGTCTGAGGTAGAATACCTAGGCTGAATGTTTTGTATTCCAATTGGTTTTGTAATAGGCAAACTAATGACAGAAGGTATATAAGACACTCTTCCTATGTCAACAGTACTAGATGTTGAGGAATCATCTGAAAACCTAAGGCTTTTGTTAAAGCTAAGGCTGACTCTTTCATCGTCATACTAGGTTATTTGCCTCAGTTGAACGTTCGGCTCAACTATTTTTAAAGATTCTGGTTCTACTGCACCTTCTAAGATCTATTTTTCTGGTAGGGTTATGTCCTTCCATTGGATAGATCTAGGGATTACAGTGTTGGATTTTGTAAGATCAGTTTGTAAAAACAATGTTTCTCCTTTTTTACTTTGAAACTTATGTTTTGTAGCAAAAGCAAAAACCATAGCTTTGTAATGGATTTTGTAAATCAGTGCAAGAAGAATAGATCCTTCAAGCATTTTGTAATTGTGAGTTTTGATTTGTAAAATAAGGGATTTTGTAATATTACTGTCGTTTAACGAAACAATAAAATTTGGATAGCAATCAAAAGATATTAGTCCACTGCACAAACTAGACTTGACTGAACTAAGCAAGGAGTCTTGGAAGTTTATGAACCTAGTATCTCTAAGAACTGCTAGGATTGAGGTGTTTAATCCTTCTTTTGAAAGCGGTTTAATTCCAACTTAGACTTAACCTATGTGGATGTATTTGTATTGTTTTCACAATGTTTTTGTAAGGATTTTTGAGACAGAAGAGAAATCATCTCAAAGGGTTTTGTAATATGAAGATCTCTTTCTTCAGTTTTGATTGTGAAATCAGTTTTGAAAAAATTGAGTTTTGTAGCCTGATAGATCTGATTCTTTTGTACTTTTGGAATTTCCCAATTATCTATACATTTTTCAAAATTTTCGATTATTATTTCTTCACTATTAACTATCTTTCTCGACTCAGAGGACGAGGTAGAAGAGTTTGAAAAAGAACTGTCCTACAGAAAATTGGATTCATACTTAAAGAATTTTTCTAGGTTGATCTTTTGAGTCAATTGAGGTAATCGCCAAAGGAATCACTACCCTAAACACGCCCTCTCGGCTACAAAGACGGGACTTACAACCCAGGCCTGTTTACACCTCTAAAGAAGCTGTCTTATCACCTTAAGATCATCTTACCAACCTCTAAAAAATGTTTAAATGTGAATTCGAACCTTAATTAGAACCTTTTCCCCCCAGGCTTTAATATCAAGGACGCACTGGGATCGAAAGGGGGATGAGCTAACAGGGAAGAAACAAATTGTAGATCTTGAACAATATATAAACAATTAAAGAAATAAACAAAGTGCACAAGAAAGGGAAATCTTCAGAAATGAAAATTAAATTTATAAATTAAAGATTAAATATATATATTCTATAGGCGACAGAGCCAGTCCGTTAAGAATATATATATACTTAACAAAAATAAAATTAAACTTGAAATTTAAATATGAATATACATGTATATATTCAATAGGCAGCAGAGCCAGTCCGTTATGAATATATATACATATATTTATGCAGATCAGGCGGTTAAATCGACCATATGCATGCAAAATAAATTTAAATTTTTGTAAAAGAAATTGAAGAAAACTTACTTCAAAATCTTATAAATTTTGTAAGATTTGTATAAAGGTTTTGGAGATGTAATTTCGGGTAGGACTTACAAAGGTTGCTTAGCACATGAGCTTCCTAAGATCTACTACAAGGAAGTTACAGGGTTTGTAGGTTGGTAGGCGAGGTAGAGGTAGGGCAAGATGGAAAGTGACATTCTTGCTCCTTTCTTCACCTCGGGGTGAAACTCCTTCAGGACCTTCTTTGGTTTCTCTCGGCTTGAGAAGCTTGAAAGAGAGAAGCTTGGGCTAAAGAAGCTTGAAGAATAGTTTGAAGTAGCTTCCTTTGCCTTAGATAGGTGTCCCCTTATATAGAAGTGACCAGGGGCAGTTTTGTAATTTTTTAGAATCTTGAACAGTATCTGCCACTTACTTTTTCATGTGTGAACAGTACTTAAACAGTGTCTGAACAGTGCTCGAACAGTGCTTGAATAGTTCTTCCTGTTGTCTTCACATGTGAATAGTGATAGGTGAGCAGTATCTTGTCAGATTTCTTGTAAGAAAGAAAAGTAAAAATGCAAAATTACAAGAGTAAAAATAAAAGCAGAATGGAAAATAAAGAGAATGAAAAGCAAAATGGATAATTTTGCCCCCATAAATTTCTTCTGCCGGTCTTAAATTTTTTCTTTTTTCTTTTCTTTTCTTTTTATTTCTTTCTTTCTTTCTTTTTTTTTTTTAATGGAGTGGAGTTGGAACCACTCTTTTATCCTTCCATCATGTTTTGTAAGTTGTGCCATGTTTCCTCGTCGTTACTCATTTCGTCATCTGACGAGACAGAAGATAAGTCGTAGTGACTTTCATATTGAACCATGTAATTTTCATGCTGCGTTTCAATATGAAAGGGTTTTGGACTTGGTAAATATTCATAGTGGACATATATCCGAGAATATGTACCCGTATGGACTAGCGCATACTCTGGATATCGGTGTTTTCGCCAGTTTTCGACAACTATCTTTGCTCGCCATTTGTTGAGTTGGACGAAATGGTCTTCATGATTGCATGGCCAATCCGAAAGATGATAGAGAGGAGGAAGTTTTGTATCCAGGTAGAAGTAATGGATCGCTTGTTGTAGCTCTCCATTTGCTAATACTTCTGGAAGTGTTGAAATGATTTGTATGTTGACTGGTTTTTGGCAGAATAATAGTCTTCTGACTTCTTGAAGGACTCTATTTCCCAAAAACCTTATCATTTCACAATCAGATCTTGTGACTCGAACTCCAACTAACATACCCCATTTGGATAGTTCTCTGGCGTCTAGATATCAAGTTGCAGACATCTGAGTGGTTTTGAAGCGGGGGATGCTGAAATCTAAGCTGTATTCACAGTCTGGATAGCACAAAGGATATCGGTTAGGATGTTTCTGAATGCAATGAAAATGGGGTTTTGAATGGTACTCCCATTCCCATGACCATCCATTGTGACCTTGCTGATTACTTTTTATAAAATTGAGACATTTTTGGAGAACATCCAGCTGTTCTTTGGTTCTAGACTGGATGATGTTTTGTAGAATCTGCTCGCGGATCTCTTGAGAAAGACCGTTGAGAACTTGTTGCCTGAATTTCTTCGAAAGACAACGTGTTTGGAAATGTTCTAGGGACCTATTGGCACCAAGTGAAGCAAAAAGGACTTCACTGTGGTGATAATTTTTCACATTGACCAGTGGGCCCAATGATGATTTTACATTAGAATCCAGTGGGGATCCTAGGCCTTCAGTCCTTCGCTTTTGAATTCTTACACTAGAATCCAGTGGGGATCCTAGGCCTTCAAATTCTCTTTTTTGTAATTCAAGGTGATGATTTTAGTTAGAAGTGGATGGATTTGATGGACTAGTTCTGGATGTAATGGATTTGTATAAAATTTAGTTTTGTAAAAACTCAATGAATGATTAAGCTACCATACTATCCAAAGGGAACTGTGAATGCAGTTTTGTATCTATCTTTTGGATCAATTTGTATTTGCCAAAATCCTGATTTCATATCAAATTTGGAAAAAACAAATGCAGAATGGAGTTTTTGTAAAAGATCTTTTTTGTTTGGAATTGGATACCTGATCCATTTCAAAGCTTTATTCAAAGGTTTGTAATTAATTACTAATCTAGGAGTGCCTCTTTCTATTTCTGAAAAAATATTTACATAAAAAGCTGCACAACTCCAAGGAGATCTAGATTCTGTAATTAATCATTTTTTCTTTAAATCCAAAATTTTTGAACAACAGTGTTGTTCTAGTTCAGTATTCATCTGGATTGGTCTGGCTTTTGTTGGTACTTGTTTCTCATCGAAACCATTTTCATATGGTAAATCTACCATATATTGTTTTCAATCCCAAAAGGCATTTGGCAAATCAGAACAAATTTCTCTTTCAATTTGAGTTTTGAAATCCAAAATTTTCTTTTTTACCAAATCGTTTTGTAATTATTTTTCAATTCTTATTAAAGAAATATCTTGCTATAAATACAATAAGTGTTGCTTTTTTCCTTCTATTAAAACATTAATCTCATTATTATAAATGGAACAAGCTTTTATAATATTGAGATTTCTTGTTTTTGGTTTTGTAACGAAAGGGAAAATAAGAGTTTGTTTTGTAGTTTTGAAGGAGAAATTATCATCGTTAACCTTGTAGGGAGTTATCAAGTTAATGAACGGAGTCCCTAAGATTACATTATGATGAATATCTTGAACAATTACAAATGAGGTTTTGAAAAGAAAAACACCATTAGCTATGGATGGCCAGGATTCCATATGCTTTGGCTATTGGAAGTTTGATGTATGCAATGTTGGGTACTAGGCCAGATATCGCATATGCTGTTAGTTTGACTAGCAAGTATCAATCTAATCCAGGTTCGGAACACTGGATAGCATAACAGGCTCCAATAGCCTTGTAGCATATCCCACCATGATTTCTTCCACAAGTTTCACATTGGCGGGGAGGGTAGGAACCTCTGGTACTCTGCTGACCAGATAGAGGAGGCTTCTGTCCTGAATATCTTCCCCTACCAGAACCTAATTTAGCATGTTTACTATGTCTAGAAGTGAAAGAAAAGCTTATAGTGCACCAACTTTGTTTGTGTCCAACTTGGACTTGCTAAACTTTAAATTTTTCTTCACTTCTTGGCTGCCACTATCTTCCTTATGGTGTAAGATTAATAATTTTCATTGCGAAATGATTTAAATTGTGCTTATTGATTTATATTTTGATATTCATCATCTTTAAATTTTTATTATGCACCACTGAGTAAACATTACTTAGCGATAGCTTTTATTTACTATCGCAGATAAGGAAAAAGATAAGGCAGTTCTGTCTTATAGCTAATAGCCATTTTTGAATTATTTGCAGCTGAAAGTTTTTTTGTGGTTTTTTCATAAAATTTCTTTGGAATAATTCCTTCTTTGATACAGTTCAAATCTGCTCCTGTATCAAATAAGGCAATTGTATTGATTTTGAAATCTTTTGAAAAAACAATATTAATTTGTATCAAATATTATCTGGAGGTGATCTGATTGAGGATGAAAAGAAAATCTTCTGGAGGTTTTTGAGTTTCCAAATTTTTTTCTTTATTTTTCTCAGATTCTTCTTGGGGTTTTGAAAACAAAAGCTAGATTGCTTTTGAGTCCTGTGCTTTTTTCTCTTTGAGCTGTTTAAGCTCATTCTTAGTGATTTTTATTTCTCTTTGGAGGCATTGGACTGGAGGGTTTTGTAATTTTTTCTGATCTTTAGGAATTTTTTTATGTTTTAAAACATCTAAGACTAATTCTTTATTTTTTAAAAGTATGTTGACATTTTTTGCATTTTCTTCAGATTCAATTTTAGAATCTGAATTGGATGAATTATTAACTAATCCATCTTTTTGTAAAGGCATATTTTCTTCGGACTCCTTGTTGGAGTTTGAAGAATTAGTATTAAAATTTTGAATGACTAGTTCTTCTTTTTGTAATAATTTATGGTTGTTAGTGGATTCAGAGATTTTGAATTTACTTTCTGTTTGTAATTCTGGGATTGATTTTGGAAGAGGTTCCTTTTGTAATTTAAAGGTTTCCTGAGGGTTTTGTTCCTTTAAACCCTATTGTTTTGAATTCTTTTTGTGAGGAGTTTTATTTTTAACAGTAACATGATTAACAGATAATTTTTCTTCTGCTTTTTTTAGAAGAGCTTTTAGAGCCGCAATGAACTCTGATTGATTATCTTTTACCTCCTGTTGTTTAGGTTTTGAAATTTGAGAAGGTTTTGAAACCGGATCTGATTTTTTGAAAGTTTTTGGAGTTTTGGAAAACGGATATGAAATGTTATACTGTTTAGCATACATCTCAAACCAATCAAAGAAAAGAATATGAACTTTGTGTTGGTATATAAAGTCAAAATATTCCTTTTGAATTTCTTTCCTTTGATCATTGAAATTTTTGAAAAACCACATTTGTTTTTTATGATTTTTAAAAGAATAAAAATTATCATGCAAATATTGTTTGTCTACTTTAAATTCTTTTTCAAGCATATTAAGTTCATGGTATACATTTTCTGTAATGGCTGAAAAGGTAGGAGAAGTAGGTTCAGACTCTATTTGGGTTTCAACCTGAACAGACTCGTTTTGTAAATTTGTATAAACTGGATGTGGAACATTTGTAGAGTAATCTACATTTTGTAAAGTGGATCTAGGTATTTCTGAAGTAGAAAACCTAGAAGAGCTAGGTAAGTCTAAGGTAGAATACCTAGGCTGAATGTTTTGTATTCCAATTGGTTTTGTAACAGGTAAACTAATGACAGAAGTTATATAAGACACTCTTCCTATGTCAACAGTACTGGATGTTGAGGAATCATCTAAAAACCTAAGGCTTCTGTTAAAGCTAAGGCTGACTCTTCCATCGTCATACTGGGTTATTTGCCTCAGTTGAATGTTTGGCTCAACTATTTTTAAATATTCTCGTTCTACTGCACCTTCTAAGATCTATTCTTCTGGTAGGGTTATGTCCTTCTATTGGATAGATCTAGAGATTATAGTGTTGGATTTTGTAAGATTAGTTTGTAAAAGCAAAGTTTCTCCTCTTTTACTTTGAAACTTATCTTTTGTAGCAAAAGTAGAAGCCATAGCTTTGTAATGGATTTTGTAAATCAGTGCAAGAGGAATAGATCTTTCAAGCATTTTGTAATTGTGAGTTTTGATTTGTAAAATAAGGGATTTTGTAATATTAGTGTCGTTTATCAAAACAGTAAAATTTGGATAGCAATCAAAAGATATTGGTCCACTGCACAAACTAGACTCGATTGAACTAAGCAAGGAGTCCTGGAAGTTTATGAATCTAGTATCTCTAAGAACTGCTAGGATTGAGATGTTCAATCCTTCTTTTGTAAGCGGTTTAATTCTAACTTGGACTAAACCTATGAGGATGTATTTGTATTGTTTTTCACGGTATTTTTGTAAGGATTTTTGAGACAGAAGAGAAATCGTCTCAAAGGGTTTTGTAATCTGAAGATCTCTTTCTTCAGTTTTGATTGTAAAATCAACTTTGAAAAAATTGAGTTTTGTAGCCTGATAAATCTTATCTTTTTGTACTTTTGAAATTTCCCAATTATCTATACATTTTTCAAAATTTTCGATTATTATTTCTTCACTATTAACTATCTTTCTCAACTCAGATGATGAGGTAAAAGAGTGTGAAGAAGAAACTGTCCTATAGAAAATTGGATTCATACTTAAAGAATTTTTCTAGGTTGATCTTTTGAGTTAAGTGAGGTAATCGCCAAAGGAATCACTGCCCTAAACACGCCCTCTCGGCTACAAAGACGGGACATACAACCCAGGCCTGTTTACACCTCTAAAGTAGCTGTCTTATCACCTTAAGATTATCTTACCAACCTCTAAAAAATGTTTAAATGTGAATCCGAACCTTAAATAAAATCTTTTCCCCCCCAGGCTCTGATACTAAGGACGCACTAGGATCGAAAGGGGGATGAGCTAATAGGGAAGAAACAAAATCTAGATCTTGAACAATATATAAACAATTAAAGAAATAAATAAAATGCACAAGAAAGGGAAATCTTCAGAAATGAAAATTAAATTTGTAAATCAAATATTAAATATATATATTCTATAAGCGGCAGAGCCAGTCCGTTAAGAATATATATACTTAACAAAAATAAAATTAAACTTGAAATTTAAATATGAATATACCTGTATATATTCAATAGGCAGCATAGCCAGTCCATTATGAATATATATACGTATATTTTTGCAGATCAGGCGGTTGAACCGACCATATGCATGCAAAATAAATTTAAAATTTTGTAAAAGAAATTGAAAAAAACTCACTTCAAAATCTTATAAATTTTGTAAGATTTGTACAAAGGTTTTGAAGACATAATTCCGGGTAGGACTTACAAAGGTTGCTCAGCACATGAGTTTTCTAAGATCTACTACAAGGAAGTTACAGAGTTTGTGGGTTTGTAGGTGAGGTAGAGGTAGGGCAGGATGGAAAGTGACCTTCTTGCTCTTTTCTTCACCTCAGGGTGAAAATCCTTCAGGACCTTCTTCGGTTTCTCTCGGCTTGAGAAGCTTGAAAGGGAGAAGCTTGAAAGGGAGAAGCTTGGGCTAAAGAAGCTTGAAGAATGGTTTGAAGTAGCTTCCTTTGCCTTGGATAGGTGCCCTTTTATATATAAGTGACCAGAGGCAGTTTTGTAATTTTTTGGAATCTTGAATAGTATTTGCCACTTACTTTTTCACGTGTGAACAGTACTTGAACAGCGTCTGAATAGTTCTTCCTGTCGGGTAAACAGTGCTCGAACAGTGCTTGAACAGTTCTTCTGTTGTCTTCACTGAAGGAGCGGAAGCGTGAAAAACACAAGTTTATACCATTGAATTCAAAAATTTTCACCTAGGGTCACATGAATCATGCAAGATTTATTTTTATCTATTTGATTTCAATGATAGACAACATATTAAAACTCTTTTAATATGTTTTTGGATCTATATTTGCCATTTAAGATTTTAAAATTAATCAGATTAATTTTAGAACCCTAGATTAAATCAAGAACAAACACACTAACCTCTTGATGCACTGCAGTATTTTTGTGCCTTTGAGATTCGTCTTCAGGACACCAGATGTTGCCCCTCTAGCTTGTCCACACCAAGAACACCTATGGCAGCCCTTGAACAGCTTCTAAAGCTTTTTCTATTATTTAGAAAATCAAGTTCCGCCTTTTAAGAGATTAAAAATATAAACAGGATACTAGAAACAATTTATAGTATTTTTAATTCAATAATCTCTTTGAATTGATAAGAGATGAAGAAGAAGAGAGGGGAGAGCCTTGGGTGGCTGCACCAATGAGAGCAGCAGCTGGTTGTGTTATTTTCTTATCATAACAACACTTATATAGCTAGGTCAACACATTAAACCCTTGCCACATGTCACCCTTTGATTGGTTCTAGGTTTAATTGATCCAATCACATTGTGCCAAGTGTCAAACCTATATTTAATCTTAATTTTAATCATCTTACATGATTAAAAGACATTTAGCAAGCTTATGTGTAATGCTATGTGCCACTATCTCATGGTGCCACATGTCACCCTGTGAAATGACCAAAATGCCCCTGTGTCTTAATTTTGAGTTTTTAACCCAAAATAATTATTTCTTTTTTTCTAATCAATTTATATCAAATATAAATTTATTAATTAATCTCTATTAATTAATTTCTCATTAATTAAATTCATATTTAAACACTTTAAATATAAATTTAACTTATACTATACATCCAATAATCTAGATTTGGTTTCAAGTCATGCTAGGGACTTTGCAATCTAATTACAAACCAAACCTATTTAATTAATCAATTAAACTCTTTAATTAATTAATTAAATCATATTTAATTAGGTGAAAACTTGTGTATGTGTGTGACTTACTAGGCTCATCACTAATTGGCAATGAGATATGATATCAACTCTTAATATCATCAGAACTCTTTCTTACCATAAATGATTTCTCTAAATCATTTTATGCACCTCATAGACCATGGTTAACACCTAGCATAGCATGCCATGGCCACTCAATTAGTAATAAGGTTTACCTTAAATGAACTTATAATCATATGTTACCATGTACTAGAATCTCTCAGTTACAAAATCCCAATTCGAGCTGGAGTCATGGTTTATGTCAAACTCCATTTGCTATGAATATTATGTTCTCTTTTAATTCCAGTTCTTGATTAAAAAGATTTTCTCATCAGAAACTCTTTTCTGATTAAATCTATCTGTCCTGGCCAGGAACTTGAAATATCAAGAACAATTAAATGAACATAGGATTTTATCTCTATTTACTTAGAGGAACAGATTCCTTTTTGATCAACACCTACCTCCATATATAACTAGTAGGAGCCAACACATGCCCATATACCTATACACAGTACAAGTATGAAAGCAGTATCAAACTCAAACTACCTATATACAAGATAACTGTGCTATCTCTGGTCTAAAGATTATATGCACTGATATGATTTATGACAAAACATTGACAAGAGTAAACTCCATGTGCTTGTCATAAGTGTCACTGGTTCAGCCTACTTATAATTTATAAGTGTCTATCATGTTTGTCATATGGCATGAGACTCACCATTCCATCTTATTTATATCTCATATAAATAACTTAGGAACAAACATGAATACAATCTTTCTGGATAAGTTATGTCCTTATTATGAAGTATCCTCGATTATGAACCTATTTATGATACTTTGTACTAGAAATACTGTCTCCTCATCGTTACTCGTTTCGTCATCTGATGAGACAGAAGATAACTCGTAGTGACTTTCATATTGAACCATGTAATTTTCATACTGCATTTCAATATGAAAGGGTTTTAGACTTGGCAAATGTTCATAGTGGACATATATCCGAGAATATGTACCTGTATGGACTAGCGCATATTCTGGATATCAGTGTTTTTGCCAATTTTCGACGACTGTCTTTGCTATCCGTTTGTTGAGTTGGACAAAATGGTCTTCATGATTGCATGGCCAATCTGGAAGATGATAGAGAGGAGGAAGTTTTGTATCCAGATAGAAGTAATGGATCGCTTGTTGTAGCTCTCCATTTGCTAATACTTCTGGAGGTGTTGAAATGATTTGTATGTTGACTGGTTTTTGGCAGAATAATAGTCTTCTGACTTCTTGAAGGACTCTATTTCCCAAAAACCTTGTCATTTCACAATCAGATCTTGTGACTCGGACTCCAACTAACATACCCCATTTGAATAATTCTCTGGCATCTAGATATAGAGTTCCAGACATCTGAGTGGTTTTGAAGCAGAGGATGCTGAAATCTAAGCTGTGTTCACAGTCTGGATAGCACATAGGATATTGGTAAGGATGTTCGTGAGTGCAATGAAAACGGGGTTTTGAATGGTACTCCCATTCCCATGACCATCCATTGTGACATTGCTGATTGCTTTTTGTAAAATTAAGACATTTTTGGAGAACATCCAGCTGTTCTTTAGTTCTAGACTGGATGATGTTTTGTAGAATCTGCTCGCGGATCTCTTGAGGAAGACCGTTGAGAACTTGTTGCCTGAATTTCTTCAAAAGACAACGGGTTTGGAAATGTTCTAGGGACCTATTGGCACCAAGTGAAGCAAAAAGGACTTCATTGTGGTGATAATTTTTCACATTGATCAGTGGAGCCAATGATGATTTTACACTAGAATCCAGTGGGGTTCCTAGGCCTTCAGTCCTTCACTTTTGAATTCTTACACTAGAATTCAGTGGGGATCCTAGGCCTTCAAATTCCTGTTTTTGTAATTCAAGGTGATGATTTTGGTTAGAAGTGGATGGATCTGATGGACTAATTCTGGATGTAATGGATTTGTAAAAAATTTGGTTTTGTAAAAACTCAATGAATGATTAAGCTACCATGATATGATCCTCATGATATTTAATTCTATTAAGGAGGTCAGCCACATATTTATTAGCTTCCTCAAACTCAATACAAAGTGCATTGAGAGCTGTTACTCCCAACCTTTTATTTTGTATTAAAGTCCAAAGATTGTTTAATAAACATTGGCGCCTTTTCATGGAAACATATGCAGTTCTGGCTACATTAATTCTGAATTTTTGAGCAGGAGATTTGGAGAGGACTATTGGTCCAAAGTGGACTAAATCACCATTGTTGGATGATTCTGCCATCTGCAAAAACTCACAAGGGTTAGTTTGTAATAAGTAGTAATCAAAAAATTGATTTTTGAAAACAAGCTCGTTTAAAAAAATTTCTTTTTGTAAAGTTGTCTTGTTTCCTGTTTCAAAACATTTATTTGATTAGGTTTTGATTTTTTATTTTAAAAGAAATACTATTATAGTTGACTCTGTAGGGAGTAATTGCAACTCATGAAGTTTTTTGTTTAACTTGCAAAAATTTGAAGTGTGGCCTTTGTTACCACATTTGTAGCAAGTTAAATTTTTTATTTTTGTTTTAGATTGAGGACTAGGTTTACTAGTCTTTTTTGAAAGTTTTTTGTAATAGGAATCTTTTTCTGGTTTTGAAGAGTTTTTTTATTTTTGGGATGATTTTTTGTAAGGTTTTCTGCTACAACTTCCTCCACAATCTCGAGTAGGATTCTTGGTTCCTATTTCAAATTGTTTGCAGAAAGATCCTAACTATTGGCGAGTTTTTCTCATTTCCCATTTCAGATGTTTTTGTGATTTCAAATCCTAACAAATTTTTAAATATTCTTTTTGAGTGAGACTGACTAGTTCACCATAGGTTAATTTATCATATGGGATTTGATTTCTAAATGCTTCCTTGATTTTATTCCTAACTTTTTCTCCTAAAAGGTCAGAAGTCCAGTAAAGAATTTTTCTTTCCAAAAAGGCTGATTAGAATCTTCTCTAAGCATTACCCTAGTAAGAAAAATATTTTTGTAATACTGAAAATCACTTAGTTTTTTGCATCTATGGTTTGAAAGGAGTTCGGCATTCTTATCCTTAAGATGAGATGGGTCACCTATGAAACTCAATTTTTTCAAAACTGATTTCACAATCAAAACTGACGAAAGAGATCTTCAGATTACAAAACCCTTTGAGACAATTTCTTTTCTGTCTCAAAAATCCTTACAAAAACACCGTGAAAAATAATACAAATACATCCACATAGGTTTAGTCCAAGTTGAAATTAAACCGCTTAAAAAAGAAGGATTGAACACCTCAATCCTAGCAGTTCTTAGAGATACTAGGTTCATAAACTTCCAGGACTCCTTGCTTAGTTCAGTCGAGTCTAGTTTGTGTAGTGGACCAATATCTTTTGATTGCTATCTAAATTTTACTGTTTCGTTAAATGACAGTAATATTACAAAATCCCTTATTTTACAAATCAAAACTCACAACTACAAAATGCTTGAAGGATCTATTCCTCTTGCACTGATTTACAAAATCCATTACAAAGCTATGGTTTCTGCTTTTGCTACAAAACATAAGTTTCAAAGTAAAAGAGGAGAAACTTTGCTTTTACAAACTGATCTTATAAAATCTAACACTGTAATCCCTAGATCTATCCAATGGAAGGACATAATCCTACCAGAAAAATGGATCTTAGAAGGTGCAGCAGAACCAGAATCTTTAAAAATAGTTGAGCCAAACGTTCAACTAAGGCAAAAAAACCCAGTATGACAATGGAAGAGTCAGCCTTAGCTTTAACAGAAGCCTTAGGTTTTCAGATGATTCCTCAACATCCAGTACTGTTGACATAGGAAGAGTGTCTTGTATACCTTCTGTCATTAGTTTGCCTATTACAAAACCAATTGGAATACAAAACATTCAGCCTAGGTATTCTACCTCAGACTTACCTAGCTCTTCTAGGTTTTCTACTTCAAAAATACCTAGATCCACTTTACAAAACGTATATTACTCTACAAATGTTTCACATCCAGTTTATACAAATTTACAAAACGAGTCTGTTCAGGTTGAAACCCAAACAGAGTCAGAACCTACTTCTCCTACCTTTTCAGCCATTACAGAAAATGTAAACCATGAACTTAAGGTGCTTGAAAAAGAATTTGAAGTAGACAAATAATATTTGCATGATGATTTTTATTCTTCTAAAAATCATAAAAAGCAAATGTGGTTTTTCAAAAATTTCAATGATCAAAGGAAAGAAATTCAAAAGGAATATTATGACTTTATATACCAACACAAAGCTCATATTCTTTTCTTTAATTGGTTTGAGATGTATGCTAAACAGTATAACATTTCATATCCTTTTTCCAAAACTCCAAAAACTTTCAAAAAATTAGATCCAGTTTCAAAACCTTCTCAAATTTCAAAACCTAAACAACAGGAGGTAGAAGATAATCAATCAGAGTTCATTGCAGCTCTAAAAGCTCTTCTAAAGAAAGTAGAAGAAAAATTGTCTGTTAATCCTGTTACTGTTAAAAATAAAACTCCTCACAAAAAAAATTCAAAACAATAGGGTTTAAAGGAACAAAACCCTTAGGAAACCTTTAAATTACAAAAGAAACCTCTTCCAAAATCAATCCCGGAATTACAAACAGAAAGTGAATTCAAAATCTCTGAATCCACTAACAACCATAAATCATTACAAAAAGAAGAACTAGTCATTCAAAATTTGAAGTCTTCAAATTCCTCTTCAAACTCCAACTAGGAGTCTGAAGAAAACATGTCTTTATAAAAAGATGGATTAATTAATAATTCATCCAATTCATATTCTAAAATTGAATCTGAAGAAAATGCAAAAAATGTCAACATGCTTTTAAAAAATCAAGAATTAGTCTTAGATGTTTTAAAACATAAAGAAAATCCTAAAGATCAGAAAAAAATTACAAAACCCTCCAGTCCAATGCCTCCAAAGAGAAATAAAAATCACTAAGAATGAGCTTAAACAGCTCAAAGAGAAAAAGGCACAGGACTCAAAAGCAATCCAGCTTTTGTTTTCAAAAACCCAGGAAGAATCTGAGAAAAATAAAGAAAAAAATTTGGAAACTCAAAAACCTCCAGAAGATTTTCTTTTCATCCTCAATCAGATCACCTCCAGAAAATATTTGATATAAATTATCATTGTTTTTTCAAAAGATTTCAAAATCAATACAATTGCCTTATTTGATACATGAGCAGATTTGAACTGTATTAAAGAAGGAATTGTTCCAAAGAAATTTTATGAAAAAACCACAGAAAAACTTTCAGCTGCAAATAATTCGAAAATGGCTATTAGCTATAAGACAGAAGCCTCCATAGCTAATGGTGATTTTCTTTTCAAAACCTCATTCGTAATTGTTTAAGATATTGATCATAGTGTAATCTTAAGGACTCCTTTCATTAACTTGATAACTCCCTACAAGGTTAACGATGATAATATCTCCTTCAAAACTATAAAACAAACTCTTGTTTTCCCTTTCGTTACAAAACCAAAAACAAGAAATCTCAATATTATAAAAGCTTGTTCCATTTATAATAATGAGATTAATGTTTTAATAGAAGGAAAAAAGCAACACTTGTTGTATTTATAGCAAGATATTTCTTTAACAAGAATTGAAAAACAATTACAAAACAATTTGGTAAAAAGGAAAATTTTGGATTTCAAAACTCAAATTGAAAGAGAAATTTGTTTTGATTTACCAAATGCCTTTTGGGATTGAAAAAAACATATGGTAGATTTACCATATGAAAATGGTTTCGATAAGAAACAGATACCTACAAAAGCCAGACCAATCCAGATGAATACTGAAATAGAACAACACTGTCATTCAAAAATTTTGGATTTAAAGAAAAAAGGATTAATTACAGAATCTAGATCTCCTTGGAGTTGTGCAGCTTTTTATGTAAACAAAAATTCAGAAATAGAAAGAGGCACTCCTAGATTAGTAATTAATTATAAACCTTTGAATAAAGCTTTGAAATGGATCAGGTATCCAATTCCAAACAAAAAAGATCTTTTACAAAAACTCCATTCTGCATTTGTATTTTCCAAATTTGATATGAAATCAGGATTTTGGCAAATACAAATTGATCCAAAAGATAGATACAAAACCGCATTCACAGTTCCCTTTTGACAGTATGAGTGGAAAGTCATGCCTTTTGGCCTGAAAAATGCCCTATCAGAATTTCAGAGAATTATGAATGAAATCTTTAATCCATATTTAAAATTTTTCATAGTCTATATAGATGATGTTCTTCTGTTCTCGGAGTCAATTGAACAACACTTCAAACACTTAAGAACATTCTTCTCTGTTACAAAACGAAATGGCCTTGCCGTTTCAAAATCAAAGATTTCTCTCTTCCAAACCAGGGTTAGGTTTCTAGGCCATTACAAATCCCAAGGAACCATACTTCCAATAGAGAGAAGTCTAGAATTTTCAAACAAATTTCCTGACAAAATCTTGGATAAAACCCAGTTACAGAGATTCTTAGGTAGCTTGAATTATGTCTTAGATTTTTGTCCAAATATTAGCCGTCTAGCAAAACCCTTGCATGATAGGTTAAAGAAAAACCCTGTTCCATGGACAGATCATCACACTGAAGTAATCCGTTATATTAAACAACAGGTCCAAACCATTCCTTGTTTGCATTTAGCAGATCCATTAGCCCCTAAGGTAGTCGAGACAGATGCCTCAGAGTTAGATTATGGTGGAATTTTAAAACAGGTTCAAACCGAAAAGGAACAAATAGTTCAATTCCATTCTGCACATTGGAATGATTGTCAAAAGAAATACTCTACCATCAAAAAAGAGATTCTTGCAATTGTCATATGCATACAAAAATTTCAAAGTGATTTATTAAATAAAAAATTTTTGCTTAGAATTGATTGCAAATCAGCCAAAAAAGTTTTGCAAAAAGATGTTCAAAATCTTGCATCAAAACAGATTTTTGCACGATGGCAAGCAATTTTAAGTATTTTTGATTTTGAAATTGAATTTATAAAAGGAGATACAAATTCCATCCCAGACTTTCTAACCAGATAATTTCTTTAAAACAGGTTAATGCCCAAAAAGAAAAATACCAAGGCTAAAGCCTCAGCCTCTACAAAACCAAACCCTACAAAACCAGCCATCTCTTCTGCAAAGCCTACACAAACTTGGGCAGACATAGCCGAAGCAGAAGAAGAAGAAGATCATACAAAATACATTGACTCTCAGGCTCCAGAAACTGACAGCCAGATTCAAAAATGGAAGAATCACTATCCAAATCTCCTGAAGTTCTTCAGGCCTTACAAAACATTACCCATAAAGGTAAATCTACAAAACCCATTTCCAAAACCCTTGAGAAAGGAGAATCTCCTCCCAAAAAACCCTTGAATCTTCCTCCCAAAAAACCCTTCCTCAAAATATTTCTCAAGCAAATGAGATTTTACAAATCGAATTCCAAAACAGTCTTTCTCAACCAAATTCTTCTCAAATAGTTTTGTCCTAGACAAAATTAAAAAAAAGTCTTCACAATGGATTACAAAAACACATTTTCAAAATGTTTTGATTATAGAGGATGAATTTCTACACCAAGACGGCTCTACAGCAATTTTAAAAGCTTTCCCGAAAGGATGGCATTACAAACCATGGGATCTTACCAAGACCCAATCCTACTGCCAGGCAATCCTTGAATTTACTGGCTCAGCAAAATTCAAACATTTTTACTTAAAAGAAAACCATGCTGATTCGGCTTATTCAACCTACCACATTCAAACCGTCCTTAATCTTTCTGATTGGGGGCAAGAACTTACAAACCAAAAATCTTCCCATTATCATTTCAAAACAAGATTGACCATTGCCAACATTTCAATTACTGGGATTACCAACAGGCATGGTACAATACCTTTCTCATACAAAATCACAAGAATAGTCATTCATGGCTGTTCTATTTCCAAAAAACATTTTATCCTTCCAAAACCCCTTCATGGTTTGCTCAGTGGTGGAAGTATTTTGGGGCAATACCTAAAATTCTTACACCAGAAATATTAGAGAGTTTAAACCTTTTCAAAACCCATTACAAACCCTCACCCAAAGAGAAAAGGTTTCTGCCTCTTCTCTTGTTTTCTTCAAAATTCTTTTTACCTTGGGTTCTCATCTGGTTTTTTGAATTTCGACCCCAAGATGGATTGAACTCTATTACCAGAAGATTCAAGGTCAAATGGTGGGACTCATTCAATGTCCCTGAAGCAATTACAAATCAAGGAATAAAAGACTGGCTTAAGGGAAAAAACCTCTTGCCATAAAATACAGTACAAAACCAGTTGTTTTTGGCCCAATGATCACATGCTATGGCTAGATTGGCAGGAGCTAAAAATGATGAAGAATATTTTTCAATAATGCAACAGTTATTGCAAAACAGAGCAAATTCCTCTACAGTTGATTCTGATTCAGAACCCATAATCAATTTGAGAGATGATGATGATGAAGGTTGTGGTATCTCTTCACAGGCACCAAATCTCTTGTAAAAAAAAAAAAGAAAAGAAAAGAAAAAAAAAAAGACCGGCAAAAGAAATTTATGGCGGCAAAATTATCCATTTTACTTTTTCATTCTGCTTTTACTTTTACTCTTGTAATTTTTACTTTTACTTTTCTCTCCTACAAAAATCTGACAGGATACTGTTTATCTGTCACTGTTCACTTTTACTATTCACATGTGAAAGACAACAAGAAGAACTGTTCAAACACTGTTCACCCGATAGGAAGAACTGTTCAGACACTGTTCAAGTACTGTTCACACGTGAAAAAGTAAGTGACGGATATTGTTCAAGATTCTAAAAAATTACAAAACTACCCCTGGTCACTTCTATATAAGGAGGCACCTATCCAAGGCATTTCAAGCTACTTCAAACCATTCTTCAAGCTTCTTTAGCCCAAGCTTCTCCCTTTCAAGCTTCTCAAGCCGAGAGAAACTGAAGAAGGTCTTGAAGGAGTTTCACCCCGAGGTGAAGAAAGGAGCAAGAAGGTCACTTCCCATCCTGACCTATCTCTACCTCACCTACAAACCTACAAACCCTGTAATTTCCTTGTAGTAGATCTTAGGAAGCTCATGTGCTGAGCAACCTTTGTAAGTCCTACCCAGAATTATATCTCCAAAACCTTTGTACAAATCTTAAAAAATTTATAAGATTTTGAAGTAAGTCTTCTTCAATTTCTTTTACAAAAATTTAAATTTATTTTGCATGCATATGGTTGGTTCAACTGCCTAATTTTCATAAATATACGTATATATATTCATAACGGACTAGCTCTGCCGCCTATTGAATATATACATGTATATTCATATTTAAATTTCAAGTTTAATTTTATTTTTGTTAAGTATATATTCTTAACGGACTGGCTCTGCCGCCTATAGAATATATATATATATATATTATAATCTTTAATTTACAAATTTAATTTTCATTTCTGAAGATTTTCCTTTCTTGTGCATTTTGTTTATTTCTTTAATTGTTTATATATTGTTCAAAATCTAGATTTTGTTTCTTCCCTATTAGCTCATCCCCCTTTCGATCCTTGCAAGGCCCTTAGTATCGGAGGAAAAAGCATGCATTAATCACATTCTTGTTTGAAACAAAGTTCCTGAATGGGAAATTTCAGATGGTAGAAAAATACAATCTCAACATCCTCCTCTTAGGAAGGTAAAAATTCCCCACTTAGAACAAACAGTAGAAGCAGCCCTTACAAAATTCCAAATGAAAATAATTCTGTGAATATAAAAAACATTGTTGTACAGAATAATTTTACAAATGCCCATTTGCATACCATAGGTAAGCAATTACAAAAAATGGAACGAAACCAACAGGATACAGTTTCCCAAATTAAAACTAAGCCGGATACAAAATTGAAAAACCCAATCTTCAAACCATTCAAAGTTTCCAAAAACAGTCAAAAAGATTTACAAAACAACAACAATTCTGAATTCATCCAAGCTTTGAGAGACATGAAAACTAGGCTAGAAGCTTCAACTTCTACTCCAGTAGCACCTGAAACACCTCAAACTTCCCAAAGGAGTGTCAATATAATTAAGGAAGATTCAAATTTAGATGTCCAAAGCCAAGAAAACTAGCCTATCCAAGCTGAAGAAATTCAGTCTTTAAAACCTTTACAAATCAATAGACTTTATTGGTCGTGGGTAGCAACACCCCTCCCAATAACAGCTCCAGACTTAGGCATAGAAAATAGATCTGAAATTCTGACCCAGTCTAAATTCAATGCCTCTATTGTCTATGAATGGAACATAGATGCTATGTCTGAATACAACATCTTGAATTTGCTCCAGCAAATGACCATGGCAGCAAATGCTTACAAAACCCAAACTGGAACCCCAGACAGAGTTATTGTTGAACTCCTCATTGCAAGATTCTCAGGACAGCTCAAAGGATGGTGGGATTATCATCTCATGAACCTACAAAAATATGAGATTCTAGAATCCATACAAACTCAAGAAGATGGTGTGCCAATCCTTGATGAGTTAGGCCAACCAATCCCAGATGCAGTAGCCACCTTGATAGTAACAATCTAATTACATTTCGTAGGTGACCCATCTCATCTTAAGGATAAAAATGCCTAACTCCTTTCAAACCTTAGATGCAAAAAACTGAGTGGCTTTCAGTATTGCAAAAACACTTTTCTTACTAGGGTAATGCTTAGAGAAGATTCTAATCAGCCCTTTTGGAAAGAAAATTCCTTGCTGGACTTACAACCCAGGCCTGTTTACACCTCTAAAGAAGCTGTCTTATCACCTTAAGATCATCTTACCAACCTCTAAAAAATATTTAAATGTAAATCCGAACCTTAAATAGAACCCAGAATTGCTGTTGTTTTGTAAATCTTTTTGACTGTTTTGGAAACTTGGAATGGTTTGAAGATTGGGTTTTTCAGTTTTGTATCCGGCTTAGTTTCAATTTGGGAAACTATAGCCTGTTGGTTTTGTTCCATTTTTTGTAATTGCTTACCTATGGTGTCTATATATATATATATATATATATATATATATATATATATATATATATATATTCATTGATTGTAGCTTTAAATAAACAGGTTATGGGTTGCTAAAGTGTCGACTTATGTAATTTGGATCATCGTAGTTATGAATAGAGAGAGAACAATGAACAAAACTTGTATGTAGTCTATTTTATTTGACTGCTACCAGGCTTGATTTGATGTTCTTAGCTAGCCTTCTGTCAAGATTTATGCAGTCACCAAGCCACAAGCACTTTAGTGCAGCAAAAAGGGTTCTCAGGTATTTAAAGTGTACAAGAGACTATGGTATTGTTTATTCTTGTGTGGAGAAAATTGTTCTTGTTGGTTATTCAGATAGTGACTAGGCAGATGTTTAAATGATTACAAGTGTATATGTTTTCCTTTGGTTCTGGAGCATTCTCTTGGAATTTAAGGAAGTAGGATATTGTAGCTCAATCCATAGTAGAGGTAGAGCATGTAGCGGTAGCCTTAACAGCAAATCAAGCCATCTAGTTGAAAAAAATTCTATCTGATTGAAGCTACATCAAGATCAAGCTATATATGTTAACAACAAATCAGCCATCTCCATAGCTGAGAATCCAATTCAACATGGCAGGACAAAACATATTCATGTAAAGTTTCATGCTTTGAGAAAGGCAAAAAAAAATGTTAAGTTTGGTCATTGTGTTTCTGAAGAGCAGTAGGCAGTTATTCTTACTAGAGCTTTACCAAGGGCCAAATTTGAGATTATGAGATCCTTACTTGGAGTTTCCAAGAACAATCTCAAGGAGGAGTGTTAAGCTGATTGAGATTGATTTTGGAAACAAGGTAAAGATATTTTGTAATATTTCTAGCCTTAATTCTAACTGAATTATTATTTTGTTTGTGGTGTTCCAGATTTATGGATTTATGTACTGTAAAAGCTAGAATTAGTAAGGTTAGGTATTGACCCATTGTAAAGCTTTGATATTAAAGCTTCTTTTGTAATTTTTCTACATAATGATATTAGAGAATTTCCCTTTTATTTTATGCTATGTTTTTTTCGCTCTACCATTGCTGCTATTATTCACAATTCCATTGGAGCCAGCATTGCCACCGTCTCTGTCCCATAAAGAACCCGCCAAGTTTTTTATTTTTATTTTTTTTTTCTAATGGTCGTATGCTTGTTAGCTTAAAACTAGAAAATAAAACTAGTTGCTGTCAGCATGGAGCACTACCAATTGACAGAGGGAGAAAACAAACACTATGGGAGCATAAAGCCAGGGAGTTCAGGGACTAAAAAAAAATTTAACCCAATGCTTATCTGAAATTCCTTTAACAAAGAAACATTGACCCGGATGTGGGTGAGCTAGGAGAGCCAATTACTGTTGAAAGAGAGTAAGGAACCATGGCAGGAGAATCAAGAACCGCATGGCAAAGCTCAGGCATTTCATTCTCATATAGCCTAAGAATCAATGACACATATATCGAATGGCACCAATGCTTCCCTTAAGTATACCAGCCAATTGGGGAAAACTTCCAAAGACAAGATATAGAAATGAATGCAAATCTCCACTCGTTCCTCACCATGAATCACAAATCTATTAACAAATCATAAAGCCAACTATACACAATCCAGACCAAAGGTGAGGAGGGAAGAATTCACACTCGTGCTTGGAAGGGTAAGGGATTACCATAGCTCTGCTACTCAAGGGCTTGTTTCACTAAACAGAAAGAAGTTTCTCTCACTAATCTATCAAATCATTATAAAGCTGAGCTTTGAAATAGGTTAGCATTAAGTTGCCAAGTGACATCTTATATTAAAGATCTCTTTCAGTTTTAATTCTATCTGTGTCTTTTTTTTTGTCTTCCTCTAGTTTCAACGGTTCCTCTTCAATCCTTACAATATCTATATAGATTTTTTAAACCCTTTAGTTGTTAGCATCCTGAAAGCACATATCAATATGATGCTTATAGGAAAGAAGGATTCGAACTTGGAGAAATGCATCAATAAAAAGACCAGGAAGTCACTCGCTAGGTCCTTGGCTTGCTGCAGTATGTGCACACCAGGTAATAATTTGTACCTTTCCTCTTTTAAATCCTTTTCTCCTTTAGTTCTTTATCTACTGGAAGCTTAAGTTTAAGAATGAATTCCAAGAATATGGCTCTGTCGGATAACACTTGTATATATTTACATGCATGTTAGAGCCACGGGTGATTTTTGTTACCCGTAACCTCCACTGAAAATCTGAAATTAAGGGAGATAAAACTTTATCCTTAACCTCTTCTGCTTGTAAAACGGTTTAGTCTTATTTCTTGTACTTTCCATCTTTTTATAAAATCATGAGCTTCAAAGAGCTAGCTAGAGCCATTAATCCTCCAAGTTATTTTATTTTCCAACTCTAATGACTATCATGCATTTTCTCAAGGAAATAATGTGGTGGCTCTATGTATTCTATTCCTAAGAATAAGGTCACCGATATAAAGGTTCTATCCTTTTGGCTACAATGTGGTTGCAGTGACAGTATTAGGCTTGTGCTAGTTCCTAGAAAGAAAAATTTTATTTGCATGCTCATAATTTAACAAATTATTAATGGGAAAATTTCTTATCAATTTAGCAAATTATTATGAAGTAAACCACTGAACTCCCTTTATATGTGAATTCTCAAGCCTTTTCTTTGTTCTTTACCAACAGTAGAGTGTCAAAATTTGAGTTGCTTTCCAAAGAAAATATTACACTTTGTTTGGATGGGGTAAAGGAAGGTTTAGTAAAGTAAGGTATGGTAAGGTAAAGTAAGGTAAAGAATGGTAAGGTAAGGTAATAATTTATTTTATATTTGAGAGAAAGGTAAAGTAAAATAAGATAAATGAAGGTATATTAGCATTATTTATTTATAGGAAATGTATTCAAAAGTAAGGTTAAATATAAATATTACAAATATACCCTTTTTATAAAATAATTAAGACATAAAAACAAGAGGTAATTTTGTGTTTTTAGAAATTTAAAAAGGATAATATAAGAATATAGAAACCTTAAACCCCTCAACCTACCAAATTGGTGGTTTGAAAAATAAAAGGATTTGGGTGGTTTTCAACCCCCAAAATAATCATAAAAAAACCATCCCTCGTGCATAACCTCATCCCAAACAATCTAAAAACCTCACAAAACCTTACTTCACTTTACTTTACCCTAAAAACCCCTCCATCCAAACAATCTGTTAAGGTAGATTATTGACCAAGAGATTACGAATTGGTGATTTCTTAAAAGAGTTGGATTCTTTCTCTTATTTGAATTTAATCCAAGTGGTATACTTAAACTTTTAATATACTTTTTTATTTTTTATTATATTTTCATCACTAATAAGAATTAATATGTCTATATTAAATACAATTAATTATTTTTATTATTACTACTACTTAATATGTGACTTTTAAATTTTCTACAACTTAATATAACATATTAATAATAGTGAAATAAAAAATTTAATGCATCTTATGTTATTTTTAATAATAGAAATATTACTAAGAAATCTATCTATCTATATATTTATATAAAGTTGAGTCATTTTCTTAAAAAAAATTTTATATATGTTATAAGAAGTCTCGCGTAATGCGTGGGTTATTGGCTAATTAAAAAGAGAGACAAGAGCTCTCACTCTATCTCAATATACTCCTCAAGAGAGCACATTGTGTAAAGAATAATATTGTCCTTATTTCATTGCTTTGCATTAGTTTGTATGAGGTTTGCCAAGTACATGATTGGGAAATTATCTAGTCATTGACTAGAAAGCTTCAAGCTATGAGTGGAAATCCATAGCCCAATCCACACGTTCAAGAAAGAGGGGCCCATTGCGTTCTATTTCATCCCTAATTCTAAGAGTTTCCTTCCCTCTAAGATGCTCCTCCATTATGCCCATGATGGATAAATAACATTATGTGCCTCCCTCTTGCCTTTTAAGAGAATATGTTGTTTATGTTATAAGGTCCTTTTTTTTTCCTTCAACATTCTTTCTTATAATAATAATAATAATAATAATAATAATAATAAATTTAACTTAATTACATTCTATTATGATAATTTTTTAAATATATAACCCTTAAAATATATAAATAATGAGTGTAATTAATTATTTTTTAATTTAATTTTATATATAACATGACCCACTCAAGAAATTTTCTAACTCTACCCTTGAGAATAATAATAATAATCTATATGTTAGAAGTGAAAATCGAAAGAAATTAATGTCTTATATCATGATAAATTTTAAAATAATATAAAAAAATAATATTAAAAGCATAGAAAACAGAAAAAAAAAATTACAAGGCTGTCATGCTCGGTTGCTTACTTGACAAAGTCATGAAATTCAAGGCATTCAGTTAACACGTGACTAACTCTATTATTTTTTATTAATTAATAATTAATTGATTTTAATAATAATTTATTAAAATCTTTTTTCATGATATATTAAATTAAAATTAAATTTTCATTTTTCTAAAGGTCTAATAAATTATGTAAGAATGGTTAAACAACATATGGAGAATTTGTTATTTCCTTTTTTATTTCATAAAGATAATAAATCAATTTCAGAAATAATAGACGTAGAAAATTTGAACTCTAATTAAAATTAATGAACTAAAAAAATCAATTTTTTTTTATTTTTTTTATTTTTTATCTTTTAACAGTTTTATTAGGATTGAATTAAAGGAATGCAAAGGGAAGCAAATAATGGTAGAGCCCAAGAATGGAGAAATGGATTGTTTAAACTCATCCAATAATTTCCATGCAAATGCATGATATTCTTTGGTAATTGGGTTCTGATTTTGTGATAGTTTTTAAGCAAGAATCAGCATCAAACAACACATTAATTCCATCTGTTGCCTAGCATGATTTATAGGATATAGCTTACCTTATAAAAATTAGTCAGTCATTATAAGTTAATTTTTTAAATTTGTAAATATTTAAAATTTATTTGATCAAAGCATTTATAAATAATTGATAAGTAGTTAATATTGTCACGACCCAACCTATAGGACGGACCGGCACTAGGGCCTGGGCCAGCCTAAAGCCCCCGAGGCCCGTAGTAAGCCTAACATTCCTCAACCCAACTCAAAGGCCCATTGGGCCCAATTTCAAGAAATCAACCGGACAGAGTCCGGCCATAAAATGGACATTTCAACGGGGAGTTTTTGACTCACCCGACCTGTAAACACAATATATAATCAATTGGGGAGCTCAGCTCACCCTCCACATACTCATACAACATAAAAATAAATGGGAGCTCAACTCCCTCATCCAGTCCATCAATATGCATAAAATAATAAGTTTACAGGTCCAAAATAACAATTTATATTACAGACCCAATTCAAATAAATATTTCTAACACATGCAGAAATTCTAAGAGTTAACAGGTTTATACAAAAATTAATAAACGACCTGTGAGGGAGAAAAGTAGGTTAACCTCAAAAATATCCTCCTGTGGCCTGAAAAAATATTGAACAGGAGTAAACGTTCGACTTAGAGAGTAAAATATCAATTTTAACCATAATCTCTATAACTATCTAAAACTAATACACCCTGTAGAGTGAAATGCAACATCAGCAATATTTTCACATCATAACAGCAAAAAGGTAATTTGGAGCATTCACACACCCAGTAATATCAATCATAATATATGGGAGTTTATCCCCTATACAGCTTTCTTAAATCCAACATGTGCCAGCGAAGAACTTAAGTTGGACTTTCACTTAATAAACCAAATAGGGGTCCCAGCGAAGAACTCAAGCCGTGACTACCCCCGAAGGACCAGGTCCCAGCAAAAATCTCAAGCCGTGTCTACCCGTCCTATCCATAGCCAACACCACATCACACGCACGCCAACGCACGCACACTGCTCTAAATTACCACAACAACATACATGGCACATTAACAGTTGTGAATGCAACATAAAAAGTGCCTAGAGTTTAACTACATAGATACATACATATAAGTGATGCATGGGCATGCTTGAATATATAAGAATAGTGAAATTACAATTAAAATTAATATTTTACTCACAGACTTGACAACAGTCACTGTGGCGGCTGGGCGGAGGAAGAAGGCTGTCTCGGCTCACCTGACAATTTTATTACAATCATTTAATAAATTTGACTCAATACAAGCTAAGAAAATACCAAATACGTCCTAAGTCGTGCCAAAAATCCGGCAGAGTCTCCCCTATACCTAAGACCTACCCAACCTGCAAAATAGCTCAAAACGCACTTCTATATTCACAAATCATACATTCACAACTCAATCACATCACACAGCCCCTCCTGGGCCCATCCAAACAGTCCTCAACCACAATATTTAAATTTACAGTTTAGTCCTTATAATTGATCATTTTTGCAAAAACTACCCAAATAAGCTCTAAAAATTTTAAAACTTTGCCCTGCGGTCCTTAGCAATATTATTAGGCTATTGCAAAAAGAATCATAATTTTCTGAGCTACCACGAATATTTTATGGATTTTTAATCTCATTTAAGCACTAGAAAATTACTAAAAAGTAAAGTTCGGGTTTACCTATGCCGATTCCGACTTTGGGAACGCGCTCGAGACATTTGACAATGGTGGGGCAGCCAAAATATCGATCCAATTTGGAGACTTTTTCGATGTCAGTGCATGGCGGAAATTCTGCACCTGCACAAGCTGTCGAATTTCAGCGAATTAAAGATACCTACACGAAGCCCACAACACGGGGGTTAGTACATAAAATTTATGAAATTTTCTAAGCTCATCTAATGCTCGGAAAAATATTACGAAGTTCCGTGGGACCCACTGAAGAACGGTGTCGAAAAATTTGAAATTTATATCGCCGCGAAGCTCTCAACGAGTGGAGCGCTCTGGTACTCTCGGTTTTCTCGTGGGGTTCACGGTTTACTAGAAATCTAGCCCAAAAGTCAAAATGGGCTAAAACTTCCCGGGCAAAAATTGGACAAACCGCTGGATGGATTTCGGTGTTCTTGGTGTCTATGGAAAGCTCTCGATGAGTAGATGAGTTTAGACACAAGACCCGGCCCAATCGGTGGCCGGATCGGTCGGATTTAGGTCAGAAAGACAAAGGGTCGCCGTGCCACGTCGCCGTCTGCGGCTTCTTGCCGCGTTTCAAGCGGCGAGTGAGGAGCTTCGGGAGGCGGTGGCGAGGGGAAGGTGGGAGGAGAGACAAAACGGGAGGGAGAGAGAGAGAGAGAGAGAGAGAGGAAGGAGAACGCGCGCGGGAGAGGAGAAGAAGAAGAAAAAGGAGCCGGCCCAATTCGGCCGGTCCGATCCGGTCCGGTTTAATTCAGCCGGTTCGATTCAGGATACAAAATTTTGAATTTTTACTTTGCCTTGGGATCAAAAACGAGGTTCAAAAATTCTAAAAAAATTTTAGAAAAATCAGAAAAATTCATAGACTCTAAATATATTTTTAGTTTTGCCACGTGGTCATTAAATTAATTTTTAAAAATCATTAAAGTTTATATTTTTAGAAAATCGAACCCGATTTCTAAAATCCGAAAAATTTCAAATAATTTTCTAAAATTCAAATAAAATAAAATATCAATATTTACCCAAAAATAATAAATTTAAAAATTAGGGGTGTTACAAATATGTTTGATAAAAATTAATTTATAAGCATATTTACTATTAAAATGATTAAAAAAATATTAAATAAATTTTGTGATGAAGTTTTAAAAATTAAATAAGGATATTATGATAAAATACTTAATTAAATTAACTTATAATTTCTAAAATAAAAAGTCAACTTATTTTTTTTTAACTTATGAATCTAAAAAATCTATAAACAAAAGGATAGATTTACTTTTAAAGCTTATAACTAAATTTGAACAACTTATAAATTAAAATAAACATACTTTTAATTTCATTGATTAATGACATAATTTAAATTATATATATGGAGTTGAGTCTTCTCATCTCTAATTTCCCCATACCTCATGGAAAAAAAACATCCATCTGTCTAAGTGGAGAGTTACTGGTCTTGGTCAACAATTAAAATATGCATTTTTAACATAAGAAATGGAGTCAAGTTTAAGAAAATAATTTTGTCATTATATGGATAAATAAAGGTAAGAAAAAAATATTTTCAGTAAGTATTTAACTTGAAGCTTTGTCCTATCATCTTTAATTTTCTTATTATATTCTCATAGGTCAACTAATAACTTAACCTTTTCTTTTAATTATATATTATTAGAGGTTAATTAATTTATTGGGCTTCATCCCATATTGCTTCTTGCAATATTGAGCAATGCCCTTCAACTATTGACCCATATATACATTAGAACTTGTTCACCAGGCTATAACAATGTCACGACCTAACCTATGGGCCAGACCGGTACTAGGACCTAGGCCAGCCTAAAGCTCCCGAGGCCCGTAGTAAGCCTAACTATTCCTTAACCTAACTCTAAGGCCCATTTGGGCCTAATTTCAAAAATTCAACCGGACAGAGTTTGGCCATAAAATGAACCTTTCAACGGGGAGTTTTTGACTCACCCGACCTGTAAACACAATATATAATCAATTGGGGAGCTCAGCTCACCCTCCATGTACTCATACAATGTAAAAATAAATGGGAGCTCAGCTCCCTCATCCAGCCCGACACACATGCATAAAATAATAAGTTTACAGGTCTAAAATGACAATTTATATTACAAACCCAATTCAAATAAATATTTCTAACACATGCGGAAATTCTAAGAATTAACAGGTTTATACAAACATTAATAAATGACCTGCGAGGGAGAAAAGCAGGTTAACCTCAAAAATATCCTCCTGTGGCCTAGAAAAATATTGAACAGGAGTGAGCGTTCGACTCTGAGAGTAAAATATCAATTTTAACCATAATCTCTATAACTATCTAAAGCTAATGCACCCTGTAGAGTGAAATCCAACATCAGCAATATTTTCACATCATAACAGCAAAAAGGTAATTTGGAGCACTCACACACCTAGTAATGTCAAATCATAAATATATGGGAGCTGATCCCCTATACAGCTCTCTTAAATCCAACCTGTGCCAGCGAAGAACTAAAGTCGGACTTTCGCTTAATAAACCAAATCGGGGTCCCAGCGAAGAACTTAAGCCGTGTCTACCCCGAAGGACCGGGTCCTAGCGAAGATCTCAAGCCGTGTCTACCCGTCCTATCCATAGCCAACACCACATCACAGGCATGCCAACGCACGCACACTGCTCCAAATTACCATAACAACATCCATGGCACTTTATCAGTTGTGAATGCAACATAAAATGTACTTAGGGTTTAACTACATAGATATATACATATAAGTGATGCATGGGCATGCATTAAACATATAATAATATCGAAATTACAATTAAAATTAATATTTTACTCACAGACTTGACAGCAGTCACTGTGGTGGCTGGGCAGAGGAAAAAGGCTATCCCGGCTCACTTGATAATTTTATTACAATTGTTTAATACAATTGACTCAATACAACCCAAGAAAAGACCAAATACGTCCTAAGTTGTGCCGAAAATCCGGCAGAGTCTCCCCTATACCTAGGACCTACCCAACCTGCAAATGGGTTTAAAACACACTTCTATATCCACCAACTATACACCTACAACTCAATTATATCATACATCCCCTCCTGGGCCCATCCAAACAGTCATCAATCACAATATGTAAAATTACAGTTTAGTCCTTATAATTGACCTTTTTTGCAAAAACCATCCAAATAAACTCTAGAAATTCTAAAACTTTGCCCCGCAGGCCTTAGCAATATTACTAGGCTAATGCAAAAAGAATCATAATTTTCTGAGCTACCATGAATATTTTATGGATTTTTAATCCTATTTAAGCACTATAAAATAATGAAAAAGCAAGGTTCGGGTTTACCTATGCCGATTCCGAATCCAGGGACGCGCTTGGAACGTCTGACAATGGTGGAGTAGTCAAAATCTCGATCCAATTCTAAGACTTTTTCAGTAGCCGGTCTGTCTGGCCGGAAATTCACAGACCCAGACAACTGTCAAATTTCTAAGAATTGAAGATACCTATACGAAGCTCACAATACGGGGGTTAGTACATAAATTTTACGGAATTTTCTAAACTCATTTAATGCTCGGAAAAACACTACGAAGTTTCGTGGGATCTATCGAAAAACGGTATCAAAAAATTTTGAAATTTATATTGCCGCGAAGCTCTCGATGAGTGGAGCGCTCTGGTACTCTCGGTTTTCTCGTGGGATTCACGGTTTGCGAGAAATCTAGCAAAAAAGTCAAAATGGGCTAAAACTTCCCGGACAAAAATTGGACAAACCGCTCAATGGATTTTGGTGTTCTTAGTGTCTATGGAAAGCTCTCGAGGTGTAGATGGTGTTTGACACAAGACCCGGCCTAATCGGTGGCTGGATCGGCCGAATTTCGGCTGGGAAGACGAAGCTGCGAGTTATGCGCCGCGCGGCTTCGCACGCTGTTTCTTGGCGTTCTAGGCAGGGGCCTGTGATGGGGAGAGGCTGGGGTGGTGCGCCGGCGAGGTGGGGAGAGCTGGGTGGCGATTGCTCGGCGAGGGGAGGAGGGAGGAGAGAGAAAACAGGAGAGAGAGAAGGAGAGGTCGGGACGCGGGCAGGGAGAAAGAAAAAGGAAGAAGAAGCCAGTCCGATTTGACCGCTCCTATCGGTTTGGTTCGATTCGGCTGGTCTGATTCAAGATATAAAATTTTGAATTTTTACTCTGCCTTGGGATCGAAAACGAGGCCCAAAAATTTTGAAAAAATTCTAAAAAACTGAAAAAAATTCGTAGACTCCAAATATATTTTTAGTTTTGCCACATGGTCTTTAAATTAATTTTTAAAAATCATCAAAGTTTATATTTTTGAAAAATCGAACCCGATTTCTAAAATCCGAAAAAATTTCAAATAATTTTCTAAAATTTAAATAAAATAAAATACTAATATTTATCCATAAAATAATAAATTTAAAAATTAGGGGTGTTACATTCTTCCCCCCTTACAGAAAATTTGTCCTCGAATTTTACACTAGGCAGAATAAAGTACAGAATTATACATTGAATAGATAAAGGGTACTTGCTACGCATGTTCCGTTCTGACTCCCAGGTGCACTCTTCCACTGACTGGCTCCTCCACAAAACCTTTACCATAGGGATCTGTTTTGATCTTAGCTGTCTCACTTGATAGTCCACTATAGCTACAGGTTGCTCCTCAAATGTCAAGTTTTCTTTTAGCTCTATTACATCCGGTTGTAGCACATGAGAAGGATCAGGAATGTATTTCCTGAGCATGGAGATGTGAAACACAGGATGAACATGAGAAAGGTTGGGTGGTAGCTCCAACCGGTAGGCAACTGCTCCAACTCTATCAGTAACCTCAAAATGTCCAATATACCGAGGTGCCAACTTGCCCTTCTTTCTAAATCTCATGACTCCCTTCATCGGAGAAACCTTTAGGAATACATAGTCGCCTACTGCAAACTCTACATCCCTCCTTCTGGGGTCTGCATAACTCTTTTGCCTATTGAAAGCTGTTTTCAATCGTTCCCTGATTAAAGAAACTATCTCTGAAGTGTACTACACTAGGCCTATATCATGCACCTTCGCTTCTCCCATTTCTGTCCAACACAGAGGAGACTTACACTTTCTTCCATATAGTACCTCATAGGGTGCCATCCCTATGCTGGAATGGTAACTGTTGTTGTAGGCAAACTCCACCAAAGCTAGTTGATCATCCTATTGACCTCCAAAATCCAAAACACTCATGCGAAGCATGTCTTCCAATGTTTGGATTGTCCTTTCAGACTGTCCATCTGTCTGAGGGTGGAAAGGAATACTAAAGTTCAACTGTGTGCCAAGTGCCTCCTGTAACTTCCTCCAAAACCGAGAAGTGAACTGGGACCCTCTGTCAGATATTATGGAAGCAGGAACTCCATGCAATTTGATTATTTCTCAAATGTAGAGTCAGGCATACTGTGCCACAGAATATATAGTCTTCACAGGCAAAAAGTGAGCTAATTTAGTTAGGTGGTCTACAATTACCCATATCGAATCATATTCTCGCGTGGTACGAGGCAACCCAGTCACAAAATCTATAGTAATCATTTCCCACTTCCATTCTAGGATAGGGAGCTCTTGCAGCTTCCCTGACGGTCTCTACTGTTCAAACTTTACCTTCTGACAAGTCAAGCACTTGGACACAAAGTCTGCTATGTCTGTCTTCATGCCATTCCACCAATAGCTATCTTTCACATCATGGTACATCTTAGTGGAGCCTGGGTGGACATTGTACAGTGTATAGCGTGCCTCTCGCATGATTTCATTTCTGAGATTGTCCACTGTTAGTAGTATGCCCTAGAGAATATCATTTAGTATGTATCTTGTATATATTTTTATTAATAAAAGGCATTTCCACTTTTCCGTTTACATAATATATTTATGTGTAATAGAAAAGGTCCATTGATATTTTGTTAGAAATATTATTCTTAAGTTGTTAAGAATATGAGTGACAATATTTCTAGCACAAAGTATCATAAATAGGTTCACAATCGAGGATACTTCATAATAAGGACATGACTTATCCAGAAAGATTGTATTCATGTTTGTTCCCAAGTTATTTATATGAGATATAAATAAGATGGAATGGTGAGTCTCATGCCATATAACAAATATGATAGGCACTTATAAATGATAAGTAGGCCGAACCAGTGACACTTATGACAAGCACATGGAGTTTACTCTTGTCAATGTTTTGTCATAAATCATATCAGTGCATATAATCTTTAGACCTGAGATAGCACAGTTGTCTTGTATATAGGTAGTTTGAGTTTGATACTGCTTTCATACTTGTACTGTGTATGGGTATATGGGCATGTGTTGGCTCCTACTAGTTATATATGGAGGTAGGTGTTGATCAAGATGGAATCTGTTCCTCTAAGTAAATAGAGATAAAATCCTATGTTCATTTAATTGTTCTTGATGTTTCAAGTTCTGGCAGACAGATAGATTTATTCGAAAAGAGTTTCGATGAGAAAATCTTTTAATCAAGAACTGGAATTAAAAGAGAACATAATATTCATAGCAAATGGAGTTTGACATAAACCATGACTCGGCTTGAGTTGGGATTTTGTAACAGAGAGATTCTAGTGCATGGTAACATATGATTATAGGTTCATTTAAGGTAAACCTTATTACTAATTGGGTGGCCATGGCATGCTATGCTAGGTGTTAACCATGGTCTATGAGGTTCATAAAATGATTTAGAGAAATCATTTATGGTAAGAAAGAGTTCTAATGATATTAAGAGTTGATATCATGTCTCATTGCCAATTAGTGATGAGCCTAGTAAGTCACACACATACACAAGTTATCACCTATTTAAATATGATTTAATTAATTAATTAAAGAGTTTAATTGATTAATTAAATAGGTTTGGTTTGCAATTAGATTGCAAAGTCCCTAGCATGACTTGAAACCAAATCTAGATTATTGGATGTATAATATAAGTTAAATTTATATTTAAAGTGTTTAAATATGAATTTAATTAATGAGAAATTAATTAATAGAGATTAATTAATTAATTTATATTTGATATAAATTAATTAGAAGAAGAAAATAATTATTTTGGGTTAAGAACTCAAAATTAAGACACAGGGGCATTTTGGTCATTTTGCAGTATGACACGTGGCACCATGAGATGGTGACACATGGCATAACACATAAGCTTGCCAAATGTTTTTTTTTTTAATCATGTAAGATGATTAAAATCAAGATTAAATATAGGTTTGACAGTTGGCACAATGTGATTGAGTCACTTAAACCTAGAGTTAATCAAAGGGTGACATGTGGCAAGGGTTTAATGTGTTAACCTAGCTATTTAAGTGTTGTTATGAGAAAATAAAACACAACCAGCAGCCACACTCCTTTGTCACGCCAGTTTGAGGGTTTTTATCTCTTCTTCTTCATCTCTTATCAATTCAAAGAGATTAGCCATCATTCTCTTGAATTAAGAATACTAGAAATTGTTTCTAGTGTCCTGTTTACATCTTTAATCTCTTAAAAGGTAGAACTTGATTTTCTAATTAATAGAAAAAGCTTTAGAAGCTATTCAAGGGCTGCCATAGGTGTTCTTGGTGTGGACAAGCTAGAGGGACAACATCTGGTGTCCTGAAGACGAATCTCAAAGGCGCAGACACGCTGCAGTGCATCAAGAGGTTAGTGTAATCGTTCTTGATTTAATCTAGGGTTCTAAAATTAATCTGATTTTTTTAAAAAATCTTAAATGGCAAATACAGATCCAAAAACATATTAAAAGAGTTTTAATATGTTGTTTATCATTGAAATCAAATAGATAAAAATAAATCTTGCATGATGCATGTGACCCTAGGTGAAAATTTTTGAATTCAATGGTATAAACTTGTGTTTTTCACGCTTCCGTTCCTTCATCCACATCGGGCACACATATCCTAGAACCTTGCACTAGGGCGCCATCATTGGTAAATCCAAACTTGCCACCTTCACCCTGCTGTACTCTTTCTATGATCTTTATCAATTGTTAGTCTCTATGCTGGGAAACTCTAACTCTGTCTCGCAGGTCTGGTCTCACTGAAAAATGAGCCAACAATACCCCCTCATCTGAAAGATCTAGGATTTAACATTGATCCATCAACTCATGTACTTCCTGAATCAACGGTCTCTTCTCTGCTGAAATGTGCGCCAAGCTGCCAGAAGATTTTCTGCTCAAAGCATCAGCTAATACATTGGCCTTCCTAGGGTGGTATTGGATGGTGCAATCATAGTCCTTCAGAAGCTCCATCCATCTCCTCTGTCTCAAGTTTAAATCCCTCTATTGGAAGATGTACTTCAAACTCTTATGGTCGGTGTATATCTCTCACACTTCACCATACAGGTAGTGTCTCTAGATTTTTAGTGCAAAGACTACAGCTGCCATTTCCAAATCATGGTTGGGGTAGTTCTGCTCATGCCTCTTCAGCTGCCTTGAAGCATAAGTTACTACTTTTCCATTCTGCATTAAAATACACCCTAAGCCAACTCTGGAGGCATCATAGTAAACGGTGTATCCTTCACCACTCATAGGTAGTGTCAACACAGGGGCAGTGGTTAGACACTCCTTAAGCTTCTGGAAACTCTCCTCACAATCATCTATCCAAATGAATGGAACATTCTTCCGAGTTAACTTAGTTAGGGGAGCCGCTATCCTGGAAAAATCTTGCACAAAACGCCTATAGTAGCCAGCTAGACCCAGAAAACTTCGCACCACAGTGACTGTTGTAGACCTAAGCCAATCAGTTACAGCTTTAATTTTCTTGGGATCCACTTGAATACCTTCACTATAAATCACGTGTCCCAAGAATGAGATGCTTTCTAGCCAAAATTCACATTTTGAAAATTTGGCATATAGCTGGTGCTACCTCAAAGTCTGCAACACCATCCTCAAGTGCCACACATGTTCTTCCTCCATCCGAGAGTATACTAAAATGTCATCTATGAATACGATGATAAAACGGTCCAGGAATGGCCTAAACACCCTGTTCATCAGGTCCATGAAGGCTGCTGGTGCATTAGTGAGTCCAAAAGACATCACCAAGAACTCATAATGACCATATCTTGTCCTGAATGCTATTTTGGACACATCCTCATTCCTGATTCTCAACTGAAGGTAGCCTGATCATAGGTCTATCTTGGCAAAGAATCTAGCTCCTTGGAGCTGATCAAACAGATCATCGATCCGAGAAAGTGGATACTTGTTCTTCACAGTCACCTTGTTCAGGTGTCTATAGTCAATACACAACCTCAATGACCCATCCTTCTTTCTTACAAATAGAACAGAAGCACCCCAGGGTGAAGTGCTCGGACATATGAAACCCTTGTCCAAAAGCTCCTGTAGTTGCTCCTTCAACTCTTTCAATTCTGCTGGTGCCATCCTGTAAGGTGGCATTGATATGGGGTTTGTACCCGGCACAACATCAATGCAGAACTCTATTACCCTTCTTGGTGGCAACCCTGGAAGCTCCTTAGGGAAGACATCCATGAATTCTCTGACAATAAGAACATTTTCCATGTTGACACCTTCTACAGATGTATCTCTTACCAATGCCAAATGCCCTTGACATCCACGTCTCAACATTTTTCTAGCACTAATTGCCGACACTAAATTATATGGAGCTACGCTCCTGTCACTATCAAAGCTAAACTTTGCCACACCAGGTATGTAGAAATACACCTTTTTGTTTCTGCAGTCTAAAGTGGCATAATGAGTTGCCAACCAATCCATTCCCAAGATTACATCGAAATCCATTACTGGTAGAGGAACCAAGTCTGCTGGGAGGATCTTTCCATCCACTACTACTGGGCTACTCGAAAAAACCATGTCTACATCTATATTGTCACTAAGTGAGGTAGCTACAGACAAAGGGCATTCTAAAGTTGTAGGATTTCTACCCAATCTCATGGCAAACACAGGAGAGACAAATGAGTGCGTAGCACCCAGATCTATCAAAACACGAGCTTCATAGGAACAGACTAGAAGAATACCTGCCACAATTGCATTGGAAGCCTGAGCATCCTAGTGGGTCAGGGTGAAAACCCGAGCTTAACCCCTACCTTGAGTGGCAAAACCCTGATACTGACTTCTACCTCCTGATCTACCTCCAAATCCACGTCCCCCTTGTCCTCGGCCCTGTTGGCTACTGAACTGACTGCCTGCCATGCTGGAAGCACCAAGATACAACTGACGAGGAACATTTGCAACAGAACCCTGTGACCCCATCTGTGGCTCGCTGAACAAGGGGGATTCCCTAGCAAAGTGACCTAGTTGGCCACACCTGAAGCATACTCCTGAACCCATCATACAAGGTTCTGAATGTCCTCTTCCGCACTGTGCACAAGGTGCAAAGGAGGATCCTGAACTGCAGTAACCAGGCTGTACCCCGAACTATGACCATTGCTGGATCTGTACACTGGCCTGAACCCTCGAGGTTTGTGTCTAAAACCACTCTTCTTGTTCCTACTTCTTCCTCTGTAATTACTCTGGCCACCACTATCCGGAGCACCCATGTGGGGAACACCTGAAGAACCCTCTGCTCTATTTTTCTTTGCCCTTCCGCTATCATCCACAGCATAGCTAATCTCAATCTATCTGGGTCAATCAACCACCACATCAAAAGACTGATCCGACATTATGGCCAAGTTTGCATACCTCCTGTCAAGCCCCTTTAGGAACCTCTTCACCTTCATAGTTTCTGTAGCTACTGCTGTAGGGGCATACCTGCTCAATTCCAGAAATTCTGTAGCATATTCATCTACAGACCTGCCATTCTGTCTTAAGGCCTCAAAGGCCCACTGCTTTTGATCTCTGAAGCTTTCTGGCACAAACCGATTGATGAACAGTTCCACAAACTGAGTCCACGACAAACCCTCCATCCGAGGTAATATGTAGTCATTCATCCATTGTCTAGGCATAGGCCCCATGACATGCTGCATACACTCTATAAGTCTTCTATCAGTCAACTGCAATTCTGTTCCTGCCTGTCTGCAGGAATCCAAAAACCGATATGCATCGTCTGACACATCATAAGTACCAGGCACCAACTTCTTGAAATTGATTATTTGTTTATAAGGTTCCTCTCTCGGTGCAGTGGACTACTGCTGCTGGGGAGGGTGGACCATATACTATGCCATTATATCGATGGTTCTCTGCAACCCAGCTAGAGTAGCTGCCATTGGGTTGATGGGATCCTGTGCCATAAAAAACTAATCCTGAACTGGTGGCAGTTGCTCTTCTACTTGAGCAGCTCTAGGCCTCCTACCCCGCCTCCTCACGGCAGGCGCCTCATCCTGTGCAGACACCTCGTCAGGCACATCTGGTTTTGGTGTAGCGGCAACTCTCTTGCTTCTATGTATTTTCCTGAAATTTAGCAGCATTAGCCCACAAAATTCAAAACAGCATGTTGCACAGCTCCATAGACTCATATTTATACATAATTATATGTAGCAGAAACTATAAGCAAAGATGACAATGCAAGATGAATGTGGACCCTATTTTCCGTATGTGACTCTTATTAGACTCTTCCCAACACTTTAGACAAATTTTCCCTATGAATCTAGAGCCTAAGCTCTGATACCACATTTGTCACGACCCAACCTATGCGCCAGACTAACACTAGGACCTAGGCCAGCCTAAAGCCCCCGAGGCTCGTAGTAAGCCTAACTATTCCTTAACCCAACTCTAAGGCCCATTTGGGCCCAATTTCAAGAATTCAACCAAACAGAGTCTGGCCATAAAATGAACCTTTCAATGGGGAGTTTTTGACTCACCCGACCTGTAAACACAATATATAATCAATTGGGGAGCTCAGCTCACCCTCCACATACTCATACAATATAAAAATAAATGGGAGCTCAGCTCCCTCATCCAGCCCAACACACATGCATAAAATAATAAGTTTACAGGTCCAAAATGGTAATTTATATTACAGACCCAATTCAAATAAATATTTCTAACACATGCGGAAATTCTAAGAGTTAACAGGTTTATACAAACATTAATAAACGACCTGCGAGGGAGAAAAGCAGGTTAACCTCAAAAATATCCTCCTGTGGCCTGGAAAAATATTGAACAGGAGTGAGCGTTTGACTCAGAGAGTAAAATGTCAATTTTAACTATAATCTCTATAACTATCTAAAGCTAATGCACCCTGTAGAGTGAAATGCAACATCAGCAATATTTTCACATCATAACAGCAAAAAGGTAATTTGGAGCACTCACACACCCAGTAATGTCAAATCATAAATATATGGGAGCTGATCCCCTATACAGCTCTCTTAAATCCAACCTGTGCCAGCGAAGAACTCAAGCCGGACTTTCGCTTAATAAACCAAATCGGGGTCCCAGCGAAGAACTCAAGCCGTGTCTACCCCGAAGGACCGGGTCCCAGTGAAGATCTCAAGCCGTGTCTACCTGTCCTATCCATAGCCAACACCACATCACACGCACGCCAACGCACGCACACTGCTTCAAATTACCACAACAATATCCATGGCACTTTATCAGTTGTGAATGCAATATAAAAAATGCCTAGGGTTTAACTACATAGATATATACATATAAGTGATGCATGGGCATGCATTAAACATATAATAATATCAAAATTATAATTAAAATTAATATTTTACTCACAGACTTGACAGCAGTCACTGTGGTGGCTGGGCAAAGGAAGAAGGCTGTCCCGGCTCACCTGACAATTTTATTATAATTTTTTAATACAATTGACTCAATACAACCCAAGAAAAGACCAAATACGTCCTAAGTTGTGCCGAAAATCCGGCAGAGTCTCCCCTATACCTAGGACCTACCCAACCTGCAAATGGGTTTAAAACACACTTCTATATCCACCAACCATACACCTATAACTCAATTATATCACACAGCCCCTCCTGGGCACATCCAAACAGTCATCAATCACAATATATAAAATTACAGTTTAGTCCTTGTAATTAACCCTTTTTGCAAAAACCACCCAAATAAACTCTAGAAATTCTAAAACTTTGCCCCGTGGGCCTTAGCAATATTACTAGGCTAATGCAAAAAGAATCATAATTTTATGAGCTACCACGAATATTTTATGAATTTTTAATCCTATTTAAGTACTATAAAATTATGAAAAAGCAAGGTTCAGGTTTACCTATACAGATTCTGAATCCGGGGATGCACTTGGGACATCTGACAATGGTGGGGTAGCTAAAATCTAGATCCAATTCTAAGACTTTTTCGGTAGCCAGTCTGTCTGGCCGGAAATTCACAGACTCGGACAACCGTCGAATTTCCGAGAATTGAAGATACCTACACGAAGCCCATAACACGGGGATTAGTACATAAATTTTAGGGAATTTTTTAAGCTCATTTAATGCTCAGAAAAATACTACGAAATTCCGTGGGACCCATCGAAAAACGGTGTCGGAAAATTTCAAATTTTATATTGCCGCGAAGCTCTCGACGAGTGGAGCGCTCTGGTACTCTCCGTTTTCTCGTGGGGTTCACGATTTGCGAGAAATCTAGCCCAAAAGTCAAAATGGGCTAAAACTTCCCGAACAAAAATTGGATAAATCGTTCGATGGATTTTGATGTTTTTGGTGTCTCTGGAAAGCTCTCGAGGTGTAGATGGTGTTTGACACAAGACCTGGCCCAATCGGTGGCCGGATTGGCCGAATTTCGACTGGAAAGACGAAGCGGCGTGTTGCGCAGCTTCACGCGCTGTTTCCCGGCGTTCCAGGCGGAGGCTGATGATGGGGGGAGGCTGCAGTGGCGCGCCGGCTAGGTGGGGAGGGCTGGGTGGCAGTTGGCCGGCGAGGGGAGGAGAGAGGAGATAGAAAACGGGAGAGAGAGAAGCAGAGGTGGGGGCGGGCGGGGAGAAAGAAAAAGGAAGAAGAAGAAGCCGGTCCGATTCGACAGGTCTGATCCGGTCTGGTTCGATTCAGCCGGTCCGATTCAAGATACAAAATTTTAAATTTTTACTCTGTCTTTAGACCGAAAACGAGGCCCAAAAATTCTGAAAAAATTCTAGAAAACTCAGAAAAATTCGTAGACTCCAAATATATTTTTAGTTTTGCCACATGGTCTTTAAATTAATTTTTAAAAATCATCAAAGTTTATATTTTTGAAAAATCGAACCCGATTTCTAAAACCCGAAAAAAATTTCAAATAATTTTCTAAAATTTAAATAAAATAAAATACTAATATTTATCCATAAAATAATAAATTTAAAAATTAGGGGTGTTACAAACAATAACTTAGCAAATTAATTAACATTGAAATGAAGAACTATCCAAAAAGAAGTGTAATAGTAGAAATAAAAAAATTGCAGTAAGACAATTAATTGATTGGGGGTTTTGTTAATCACGATTCAACACTAATTTGAATCTGGCGAGAACCACAAGAGACCGGGCCTGCTGCCGATCGTCAAGAAGAGACAGTACGTTAATAACAAGAGTTAATTTTACTTGTATAAATACCATATTAACTCACTGAACTTCGAAACACATCAATCAAAAACCTGTTTGTTAAGTCAAAATTAATTTGGTTTTTTTATGGCCAAGTCGACGCTGCTTTCTCTTCTCTATCCATTGCTGCTAGCTGCATTGTTTATGCATGGTCATGGCCAAGAAAAGAAGGTATGTAGAACTGTTCTCCGCATGTATAGTTTTAATTTTTGCAAGTTTTGAAGCATCTATTCTTTAATAAATTCAAGAGTTATATTTCTTGTATATACAGGTTCACATTGTATACATGGGAGACTTGCCGCGAGGAGATTTTTCTGCTGAATCCACTCACCATTCCATGCTAGAGAGTGTACTTGGAAGGTTAACGCTTTACTGCTATTGTTAAATCTTTCTTGACCCTCACACTACGAAAAAAAGAAAAGGGAAATTTATTTGTTTGTTTTGCAATATTGCAGTACTTTATCAGCCAAAGAATCATTAATCTATAGTTATGGGAGGAGTTTCAATGGATTTGCAGCTAAGTTATCAGATGAAGAAGTCGGAAGACTCTCAGGTTAGAGTTTCCAGCAAGTAGTTTTACAAGAAAACTGATTTGTTCTGTACTAAATATAATTCCTGAAATTGGCTTTAGAAATGGATGGTGTCATCTCCGTGATTCCAAACCACATACTGAAGATTCACACAACGAGGTCATGGGACTTCATGGGTTTCTCCGAAGGCAAACTTTCCGGGTCTCAGGAAGGAAATGTCATTATTGGTCTTCTGGACACAGGTTTTTTCTTTTGTAGTATTTTTTCACATCAGTCTGAGAAAAAATTCAAGATGATATGCTAATTGGAAGCTTTGCAATGTCTTTATATTCCAGGAGTCTGGCCAGAATCTGAGAGCTTCATCGATACAGGAATGGGTCCTCCACCATCCAAATGGAAAGGAACATGTCAGGGTGAAGGCAACTTCACCTGCAACAAGTGAGCTTTCTGTATCCTTTAGTACATAACTAAATTGCAACGCTTCACTTCAGGTCAGCGACTAATTAATGAAATTTGAAATATTTGAAATTGTAGCAAGATCATTGGAGCTCGGTACTACAACAGTGAGAACTGGTATTTTGAGACAGACTTCAAATCCCCTAGGGACTCCGAGGGACACGGAACCCATACTGCTTCAACTGCAGCAGGGCGGAAGGTGCAAGGAGCGAGCTACTTTGGTTTGGCTGAAGGAGTTGCAAGAGGTGGAGTTCCATATGCAAGGATTGCAGTGTACAAAGTCTGCTGGTCATTTGGATGTGCTACTGCAGATATCCTGGCAGCATTTGATGATGCCATAGCTGATGGTGTTGACATTGTATCAGTGTCCCTTGGTGCTCCCTGGCCATTCCCATATATGGAGGACCCAATTGCTATTGGATCCTTCCATGCCATGAGATATGGTATACTGACTTCAAATTCTGCTGGCAATTCTGGACCCTATCCGTATTCAGTCTCCAATTTTGCACCCTGGACACTGACTGTTGCTGCCAGCACCATTGATAGGAAATTCGTTGCCAGTGTTGTGCTTGGAAATGGAAAAGTCTTCACTGTAAGTTTACCACTGCGGTTATACTCTGGTTTCTCTTAATTAATGTTTTTTTCTTTCTACAGATTTTTTTTTTTCATATTTCTATTTGATGATTTAGGGACTATCCATTAATAACTTTATGCTGAACGGGACATATCCATTGCTTTGGGGAGGAGATGCAGCAAACTACTCTGCTGGTGCTGACCCTGATATTGCAAAATATTGCTTTCCCGGTGCCTTGAATTCATACATAGTACAAGGAAAGATTGTATTCTGTGAAACCGTTTGGGATGGTTCTGGCATCTTACTTGCTAATGGTGTGGGCACCATAATGGCCGATTCTGAGTACAGCAAAGATTTTGCTTTCAGTTACCCCATACCGGCAACAGTAATCACCACGGAAGATGGCCAGCAAATTTTGGATTACATAAGATCCACACAGTAATTGTCATTATTTTTAGTTTTTTTTCCCTGTAGCTTATTAGTCACTCAAATCGCTTGGAAAAATCTCTGGAAGTATAAATATATATTTCTTCAGGAATCCAATCGCAACTATTCTGGTTGGTGAGACGTGGAAGGATATCATGGCACCTTCCGTTGTATCATTCTCTTCTAGAGGACCCAACCCTATCAGCCCGGACATTCTCAAGGTAATCATCACTCATCATAACGTATGATAATATATAGCTATAATTATTCATAGCATTGATTACTATTGTGACTTTGTTTGAGGACTTGTATTGAAATACATTACACGGTTGATGCACAGCCTGATCTCACAGCCCCTGGTGTGGACATTCTTGCTTCCTGGTCTCCTGTGTCACCACCTTCCATCTATTGGAGGGACACCAGGAGTGTATACTTCAACATAATCTCTGGTACATCTATGTCTTGCCCACATGCTAGTGGTGCTGCAGCTTATGTAAAGGCGGCCCACCCTGACTGGTCTCCTGCTGCCATTAAATCCGCCCTCATGACAACAGGTACTGCCTTTTTAAACTGAAATGGCTAAAAATGAATTCGATTTAATCAACACTCTCACTAAGTAGTTGTTTGTTTCCTTTGAATAGCTTATATAATGGACTCAAGGAAGCACCCAGATCTTGAATTTGCTTACGGGTCTGGTCACATCAATCCACTGGGCGCAACAGACCCTGGACTTGTTTATGATGCATCTGAAGCAGATTACATTAACTTCTTATGCAAACAGGGTTACAACACTACCACTCTCAGACTGATCACTGGGGACAATAGCAGCGTTTGCAGCAGCACGGTGCCTGGAAGAGCCTGGGATCTTAATTACCCGACTTTTGCCCTCGCCATTGAAGATGGGCAGCCAATTCAGGGAGTGTTTACAAGGACAGTTACAAATGTTGGGAAACCAAATTCAACCTACAGTGTGGGTGTCTACATGCCAAGCAGTGTTAGTGTGACCGTGGAGCCTTCTGTCCTATCATTCTCTGCCATTGGAGAGACAAAAACATTCACAGTGAAAGTGTATGGCCCAAAGATTGCACAGCAGCCAGTCATGTCAGGCGCAATCTGGTGGAACGATGGGACGTATGTGGTGAGAAGTCCACTAGTTGTATACAACATTTTACCCGGTGCTACTTATTCTTCTCCCTACTCCTTGACCAAGCCACAGAAAACACCTAAATTCGAAGGTTCTTCGGTGTATCACAAGAATGGCATCCTCGGACATGACTAGCTAAAAAACACCACGTTTGTATTTCAAATGCCATCTCAAATTTTGTGCTGCTCTCACCTTGCAACTGTAAGGTTGAAATAAAACAAAAATAAGAAGCAATCTCTCAGCCGCTAGAGGGAGAGATTGTCCATTTCAAATATTTTTTAGCTAATTAATTTTTCTCAGTAGCCATTGTCTTGTTCCAAAATTGGGTTTTGACATGGAGTGGAATTTCATGGGAGGTAACTACTTATATCATCAGTGTGTTTACCAACAAAGGTAGGGGTGGCAATTTTTGACATGACCCGCAAACAGGACACGAAAATATAGAGTTTAGGTTAGGCTTATTCGTGTTCGTGTTGGCCCATTTATGACACGGTTATAATCGTGTCGTGTCACGGGTTAACCCGCTAACCCGACTAACCTATTCGTGTTCGCGGGTCGTGTCAAAAATTGCCACCCCTACCCCTGACCCACTAACCTATTTGATCCACTATGACCCGTGAACCCATATAGCGTGTTAAATGGGCTTTTTTGTGTTAAATGGGTTATTTCGTATTAAATGGGTCGTGTCGTATTGAATACATCTAATCCAATTTAATATTAATCGTGTCGTATTGTGTAACTCGTATAAAAGAAGGGTCGTGTTCGTGTTTAAATTTTTGACATAATTTATTAATTGTGTCGTGTTCGTGTGGACCTTAATCGTATTCGTATCATATGTTGACACGACAAGAACACGACCCATCAACTCGAATTGTCACCCCTAAACAAACGTCGTACAAAATCTTTTTTGTTCGTTAGCGATTTTAAAGTGGTAAAATGAATTTTCAAAAAATCCTTTTAAAATTTCACATATTTAGTAGTAATAAAAGTAAAATTAGGCAGCTAATTTGCCTTCAATTAAAATCGGCGTCTTTGTGGTTTTCAAACAGAAATAAAATTAAACCACTAATTTCATCTCAGATTAAATAAGATTTTGTAGACAGAATTGTAATTAGATGACTAATTTTAAAATTAAATGTATAATTATCCTAAATATGCAGATGGCTAAATTCTTGAGGAGCGAATAATTGATCCAGCTGGGGAATCGAATTGTATGTAGTACTGTAAATCGGCAATCCCCTAGGTGAATTAGAGCTTACCAAAATAAATTATACAGACAGTATCTTAATTTAAGTATATATAATAGTAATGTATTAAAATTTTAATTTATAATATAAAATCTCTGATTTTTAATTTAATTAATATAAAGCATCTTGTAATCTTCGGTTGTTGGTTTGTACATTATTTATCCATACATGCCATTTATCAAATTTAAAAAAAAAATATATATATATATATATATATATATATATATATATATATATATATATATATATATATATATATTCATGGATTGTAGCTTTAAATAAATAGGCTATAGGTTACTAAAGTATCGACTTATATAATTTGAATCATATAATGAATAGAGAAAGAACAATGAACAAAACTTGAGAGAATTTAATTAAAAATTATTATTTTTAATTAATTAAAATTTCTTTCTTGACAAGTGTCAAATTAACAGAGAGAAAATAACTTAAAAGCCGCTTATTGAAGGTTATAGGGTGTTTTATATTACTTAAATTAAAAATTAGAAAGTTTTATATTATAAATAAAAATTTATGTATTTTACTATTGAGGTACTATCTATATAATTTAAAAAAAAAATGATGGGAGCAAGACGGGCAAAATAAGGCTGCCATGCTTGACTGTGAGAGAACAAGAGAGGATGAAAGAAAATTTTTTATATGTTAATTTATATTAAAAGGGTGTTTATTTGATTTATAAAAGAATTATAAGCAAATTAATATTTAATTTAGGTTATAATTAAAAAAAAAAACTTAAAATAAGTGGTAAGTTATTAAGTTAAAAGTAAGATACACCCTTATGTCTTATATTTAAAACTAATATTTGACAAGGTAAAAGATCATCTTATCCTAATAATTTTTAAAACTATCAATATTATTTTTATTTTAATTACAATAACCTCAATCACATATCTTTTTTGTTTTCATCTTAACAAATTAAATTACTTTTAAATACTTTTTAACCAAATATTTAAAAGTTAATTTTAAATAATTTTATCAAACAATTAACTATTTATTTTAAAATTAACTTATAAATTAAAAATAAATTTTAAATAAAAAATTCAATTATTTATCAGATGCCAATTTAATTGCCACGTCAATTTTTTAAATTATAAATTATTATATCAATTAAAATTGAGAAAAATTTAATATATAAATTAAAATTTAAAGATGATGTTGATATTTAGATAGAATTTAAAAAATACTGAGTGAAATTAACTTTAAAATAAAGCCACCATAATAATCCCTTTAGTGACCCCTATATTGTTATCTCACCTTTCTTAAAAGATAATAAAAAAATCTTTGAAAAGGGAATAAAAAATATACTATTTAATTTCATTCAATCAATTAGAAGAAATTAAAATTATTATAATTAGCCAAATAAAATTTTAAAATCTATTTGGACATATAATTGTTAGAATAAAATCATTATGCAAAAAAAAAAAATGCACTAATGGAAACAAATTATGCAAATGTGAGAAGATATATAAGACCGGATTTTTCTTTTCTAAATCTGATTTACTATAAATTTAAGACATAAAATGTATAATAAAACTTACCTATCACTACAAGAAATGTTAAAAATAATTATGAAAATTGCCGAATACAGAATTTCGTTGGTAATTTATAGACAAATTACCGACGTTTTACCGATGAAAAAGAGAAATAAAATTTAAACTAACTTTTACCGATGAAATTACCTATTAATTACCGATCAAAACTTTATCGACGATGTAATTTCGTAGGTACCGACGATGTAATTTCGTAGGTAATTAACGGCAAAATTAACGGCCAAATAATAAAAATAACGACCAAATGTTTCGTCGGTAATTACCAACGAAACGCTTTCGTATGCAATAATAAAAATAAAATAAAATTTTAAAAAAAATACTTATGAAAAATTTTTCGTCGGTAATTACCAACGAAAAGTTTTTCATAGGTAATATTAAGAAAAAAATAGATAAGAAAATTTCTAAAAAGCTAAAAAATTTTATCTACGAATTTTTTTCATCTGTAATTATGATACGGTGTGTCCGCAAGTGCACGAGTCACAGTAGTATAGTTTTAAAAAATGATATCGATCCCACAGGGAATTGTGCTTAAATTGGAAATAAAAGTATAAGCTAATTAGAATGACAAAAATTAAAGATGTAAAATGAAATTTGGAATTAAAATTGGTATTTGAGGAATTAAAACTAAATCAAACAATTAACTAAAATTAATTAAACTAGATTACCAAAAATTAATTTGAAATTTCTATTTATGAAATTGAGAGGAATTAAATCTAAATTCAATAAAAATTAAAGTGATTCTAGAGATTGGATTTTTCAATATTGTTTGCATGTGATTTATCCCTAATTTAGGCAAACACATGAGAATTGCAATTTTGAGGGAAATCAATTCTTAAACTTTTGAAACCTTTTTCAAGCATTTCAAAGTTGGTTTTCATTAAATCAAACCCTGTTTTCACGGTATTTCAAACCTAAAAAAAACCCAATTAAAGCTCTAATTGATTTTGGAAAGTTCCCCTTAATCCTCTTAGCTTATCTCTAACACCAAGAAAATAAAGTTTATTGCAAGATTAACTATCCCTAATATTCACTTTTCAGTCCATCTATTAAGGATTAAAGCTTAACTTAATGAGGGCCCATTCATCAAGCAAGGCAACAAGCTCACAAGCAATAAATCAAAATATAACAAATCCCATTTAAATGGCTAAATCAGTTCAAAACTACAATACAAATTAATATTTACAAACCCATCTCTAGAATCTCAAATAACTACTCACAAATCATAGTTTCTAAACAAACCCAAATGTATAAATGAAGAAATAATGGAAATGTAAGCTAAGGAGTAGAAAAACCCAGAAAAATGCAGCAGAATCTGCTGCAGAAAAGTGTAGAACGAGCTCCTGCTGCTGCTGCAGAAATGCTTCCCGTGCTCCCTCTTTCTCTCTTTCTTTTCTTCCCAAAAAATGCCTCCCTTGCTCTCTATGGAAAGAAAATGATAAATGAGACTTTATATAGGTGAGGGGCCTGCCCTAGAATGGGTAAAAAGGGGGAAGGTTCCAGAGAAAGTGAGGTAAAAAGCTAGAGTAACGCAAATGCCACGTCAGCCATTTCCAGTAAAAACGATATAAGCTGGATCGGTTGTGTCGCGGGTTGTGTAGCTCTCGGCCTGAATATCTTATGATTCGACACAACCTGCGATATAAGCCAAATCGGTTGTGCTGCAGGTTGTGTCGCTCTTGGCCATTTTTTTCTCAACTTTAAAAATTTTTGCAATTCAACTCTAATCTCCTCTAAATGGCTACTTTGATCAAATAGACCAAATTTCTCCAAATTTAGCCTACAAAACAAATAAATTCCAACAATTAGACTAAGAAGTGTGAAAATTATAAAATTGACTAAATATATGCTAATATCTATAATAATAGTTATGAACAAGGGTAAATTATGTGCAAAAATTATATCTAAATGATGATCTAAAATGCATGCATCAAATTCCCCCATACTCAAACTCTTGCTTGTCCTCAAGCAAAATTTCATTAAAACTCATTTGGAAGGGAATAGAATCAGTCTTTGAAAACACAAAAATCACAAATCCAAACCACCAACTTACCCCTAGCCACCAACATTCCAAGTTCCCACCAGCGAAGCACAAAGAATGAAGCAATCACTCTCAACAATTACAAAATAGCTAATAATTAACCAATCAACCCAAGCAACAAATACCAACCAGCTACAAGAGTCAATTGTGCCAAAACAAACCTAAATGAAATAGATAGCCAATGTGTCTCAAATAGATGGTGAGTAATGTATGAAAGATTATATTGCCAAACCCATATGCAAGCATAAAAGATCTAACTCCACTAATGTAACAAGCATTTTTCAAAGAATCATTAGGTCTTTTTAAGGGTTGTAATGGGGTCAAATAGGGTAAAATTGTGGTTAACAAAGAAAGGGAATAAGGTAAACAAAATATGAGAATAATATTAATCATGAAACTCAAAGTGCATCCATTTTTTTTTTCATTTTCAAATATTTTTTTTTTTTATTTTTTTATAAAGAGGAAAGAAATTCACAATGAATCTCAAGTGCTATCACAATAAAGGGACTACTTTTATAATATTTTATTTTATTTTATTTTATTTTTATATTTTATTGTGTACTTGTCCCTATTTCATGTCACACCCAAAATTACCTTTGGGATGTTTTGGTTACCATTTTTTTTTATTAACTTTTCACAATTACTCTAGCACTATTCAAGATGTTTCAATCCTCCAAGTTTTTTTTTTATATAAATATCATTATTTATTTTATTTTTTTATGCACTTAATTGCTAAAATATTATTCTCATAATAGGAGGTAGTGTTTAGGTTTAATGGCTAGGTAAATGATTTGGGTTCTAAAGAAATTAGGAAATTAAGGTTCAAGGGGGGTTGCAAGGGTTGAAATGAGATTAAGGTAGGTTAAGGCTAAATGTGAGGTTTAAAATATGAAGGAATGCCTAAATCATATTCTTATCAAAATGCAAGTTAAAAATTTCGCTTTGAAAGATCTAGGATGCTTGTTCTAGGAATGGTGAGACGACAATGACCATTTTCTTCCTTAAAGGCTTATTCAGACACTCAAAACTCAAAATAACTAATCAGAATCTGCATACCTAGATGAATGTATTAATTTTCAGCTATTAAGTAAGAGAAAGAATAATGCTTAAGACTTTGTACCCAGCTGGAACTTTCATTCCACTAACCATCTAAAGGCAAGTTGGATTGCTTGAATAAGTGGCTTATGGAATTCAAAGATTGGTTTAAAAAATTCAAAAATTTTAAATGAATAAATGAAATGCATGAGTGTAAATGTATAGTCAACCTATATGTAACTAAGTATGCATAACTAAGTATATGAAGCTATATGCAAGTGTATGTATGTGAATATGTACAAGTATGAAGTAATGAGTATGTCACTATATGCATGTGAAAAAGAAAAATATTTTTTGCAAAAAATTTACCCTCTCCCCCATACTCAGAATGAACATTGTCCTCAATGTTAAAAGATTGCAAGAAATGGGATAATTTGGCTATATGTGCAGAAAATGGGTGGCTCATATGTGCATAAAGAATTATTACCCTGTTGCATAAGCGATAGCACAACTTGGGTTGAAAGTGACACAAGCGAAGATGAGAATTGTTACCTCATTGAAGTGCAGCCAATTTAATTAAATAAAATTTGGACAGCTGCTGCACTCATTGCAAAAGAAACAGTGCAATGGAATTCATTAAATCAATTAAACTCAAAAAGTTGAAATAGGAAAGTTAAGCTAAAAAATATAGCCATCAAGTGTAAATCCGAAATAGCAAATCAAAGCAAGTGAGCAAAGTACTAAAGATTCAAAAAAATGTTCGTATGAGCAACTAAAAATAAAAAAATAAACTGAATAAGCAAATGTTTCAAGTAAAAGAAAAACAACACAAGCAAAATATTAACTAAACAAGTTACTAAAAAAAACTAATTAATTAAGCAACTAAAGTAAAGACATGAAATGTTTTTTTTTTTTTTTTACATCAAAATGGGTTAGTGGGCTTTTGGGCTTGGGCTTGGGGTAGCTGCTGGCCCATTCTGGTGAAGTGAGTCCTTATCCTGCAAAACAAACAGGCGACACAAGTTAGAACATAAGGATAGGGGGGTTGTGTCGCAGGTTGTGCAACAATCTGCCCAAAAGGGTGCCCAGTGAACACAAGCGACGACACAAGCGAACCCGGTTATGTCGCAGGTTGTGCAACAATCTGCCCAAAATTGTGCCCAGCGAACACAAGCGAAGACACAAGCGAACCCGGTTATGTCACAGGTTGTGCAATCTGCTGCCCAAATTTGACAGATTTAGAGAGTGCCTAAAAAAGTAAAACAAATTAGATTTCAAATGATTAAACCTTCATAACATGAATTCTAATAGTTCAACTTGTTATGTTCATCAAACACTCATAAAAAATAATTTTTCAAAGCACCAATTCACACATCCATATTCAAATAATTAAAACCAAGATGATAAGGTTTGGAAAAATTTTCTCTTAAAATTAACAGAAAGGGCAATAAATCCAGCAATATGCACCAGCAAATACTCAACAAAAGAAAGATGAAAATTATAAGTGAATAAATTTGAAACTAAAATTTAAAGCTAAAATTTAAAGCTAAAACTAAAATAAAAAAATTTTTATGCTCATTTGCTTGCAATGCATTGCATCCCATCTGCACAAGGAAATTAGAACAATGTTAAACTCTGAATAAGGAGTATAGAAAAACTTAAAACAAATATATATATATGAAGGAAATAAAGAATCAATGAAAAATTGTGGGTTATGTCCAAAAATGCTAAGTTTAGGTCTTTAGCTTGACCATACTCACTCAAGATTTTATGGAGAATGAGAGAGATAGCAAGTTGCTATCTTCTCAATTGGCTCACCAACTGAACAGTGCCTTAACCTTTGTCCATTTACCTTGAAATTACCAGAATTTTCACCAAAAATTTCAACAGCACCATGAGGTAAAACTTTCACAATTTTGAATGGACCTGACCACCTTAATTTTAATTTTCCTGGAAAAAATTTTAACCTTGAATTGAATAAGAGAACCAAATCTCCTTCTTTAAAGTCCTTTTTCTTGATATGCTTATCATGCCATTTTTTAGTTCTTTCTTTATAGATCCTAGCATTTTCATAAGCATCAAGTCTCAATTCTTCTAATTCATCAAGTTGCAAAAGTCTTTCGTGTCCAGCAGCTTGTAAATCAAAATTGATTGCTCTAATGGCCCAATAAGCTTTATGTTCTAACTCTACGGGCAAATGGCATGATTTCCCAAAAACTAACCTATAAGGTGTAGTTCCTATGGGGGTTTTAAATGCTGTTCTATATGCCCAAAGAGTGTCATCTAATTTAAGGGACCAATCTTTTCTGGACTTATTGACAGTTTTCTCCAAGATTTGCTTGATTTCTCTATTTGTGATTTCTACTTGGCCATTTGTTTGAGGGTGATATAGTGTGGCAATCCTATGCTTTACCTCATACTTTCTCATTAACTTTTCAAATTGGTGGTTGCAAAAATGGCTACCACCATCACTGATTATGGAACGTGGGGCACCAAATCTAGTTAAAACAAATTTTTTCAGAAATTTCACCACAACTTTTGCATCATTGGTAGGTGTAGCAATAGCTTCTACCCATTTAGATACATAGTCCACCCCTACCAAGATATATTTATTCCCATAAGAAGATGGAAATGGCCCCATGAAATCAATTCCCCACACATCAAACAATTCAACTTCTAATATGGACTGTTGGGGCATCTCATCTCTCTTGGAAATGTTACCTACCCTTTGGCACCTATCACACTTGCTTACAAGGTCTCTCACATGTTTAAACATATTAGGCCAATAGAAACCTGATGTCAAGACTTTTTCAACAGTTTTTGAGACACTAAAATGACCACCATATTCAGAGGAATGACAATGGTAAATAACATCATTTATTTCTTCCTCTGGTATACATCTCCTAATTATTCCATCATTACATCTTCTAAACAAAAGAGGTTCTTCCCAAGAATAAAATTTAACATCATGCCAGAATCTTTTCTTTTGCTGCCAAGACAAATCAGGTGGCAAGACACCACAAGACAAGAAATTCACAATATCAGCAAACCATGGAAGTGCAGAATTCAACACATACAACTGCTCATTCATGAAAAATTCATCAATTGGCACAATTTCATCATCTTTATTTTCAGTTTTTATCCTAGAAAGGTGATCAGCCACCACATTCTCAACACCTTTTTTATCTCTTATTTCCAAATCAAATTCTTGAAGTAACAAAATCCATCTAATCAACCTAGATTTAGCCTCTTTCTTGCTTATTAGATACCTTATTGCTGCATGATCAGTGAAAACAATTACCTTTGAGTTGACCAAATAAGAACGAAATTTATTGAGTGCAAATACTACCGCAAGGAACTCCTTTTCAGTTGTAGCATAATTGACTTGAGCTTCATCTAGGGTTCGGCTTGCATAGTAAATGGCATAAGGTTTCCTATCTTTTCGCTGGCCAAGGACAGCTCCAACAGCAAACTCACTTGCATCACACATAATTTCGAATGGCAAAGTCCAATCTGGGGGTTGCATGATAGGAGCTGTTGTTAAGGCCGTCTTCAACCTGCAAAAAGCAACCATACAATCTTGATTAAAATCAAATTTAACATCATGATTCAAAAGATTTGTTAAGGGTTTAGCAAGTTTAGAAAAATCCTGAATAAATCGCCGGTAAAACCCGGCATGTCCAAGAAAACTCCGCACTCCTTTGACAGTGGTTGGAGGGGGCATTTTTTCAATAATTTCTATTTTAGCTCTATCCACTTCAATTCCCCTATTTGAGATCAAATGCCCTAAAACGATCCCCTCTTGGACCATAAAGTGGCATTTCTCCCAATTCAACACTAGATCATTATCAGCACATCTCTGCAAGATTTTAGACAAATTAGTCAAGCATGAATCAAAATTAGTGCCATAAACTGAAAAGTCATCCATGAAGACCTCCATAATTTCTTCAATAAAATCAGAAAAAATGGCCATCATGCACCTTTGAAATGTGCCAGGCGCATTACACAATCCGAATGGCATCCTTCGATATGCAAAGGTGCCATAGGGACAGGTAAAGGTAGTTTTTTCTTGGTCATCAGGATGTATTGGAATTTGAAAGAAACCAGAATATCCATCTAAGTAACAAAAAAATGAATGCTTGGCTAATCTCTCTAACATTTGATCCATAAAAGGAAGGGGAAAATGGTCTTTTCTTGTAGCATTGTTCAACTTCCTATAGTCTATGCACATTCTCCAACCTGTAACAGTTCTAGTGGGTATCAATTCATTATTCTCATTTTTAACAACTGTCACCCCACCTTTTTTTGGTACAACATGCACAGGACTAACCCACTCACTGTCAGAAATAGGGTAAATAATTCCAGCAGCTAGTAATTTTAGGATTTCCTTTTTCACAACATCCTTCATTGTAGGATTCAATCTTCTTTGGTATTCAATGGAAGGTTTACTATTTGGCTCTAGGAAAATCCTATGCATACAAACTGTTGGACTAATTCCCTTTATATCATCAATTGCATAACCCAAAACTCTTCTATATTCTCTCAAAACTCTCAACAATTTTTCATTCTCAATATCAGTCAAACATGCATTAATTATAACAGGATATGTTTCATTCGGTCCAAGAAAAGCATACCTGAGGTTGGAAGGAAGAGGTTTAAGATCTACCTTTGGGGCATCCTCTACCTTTAATGATGGTGGTTTGATCTCCAAAGTTTGCACTCCTTCAAGTTGAAAAATTATGGCTTCAGGATGTGGTGGAGAGCTCTCCAAGTGTTGTGCAAAAGCAGCTATGTTGTGATTATCATCATCAATGCTCCCACCATGGACTAAGCAATTTTTAAGAGGGTCTTGTGGATAGATTTTTCTGAAATGCTCTTGAACAATCTCATCAATAATGTCTATCCGTAAACAAGACTCAACTTCTTCATGTTTCCTTTTCATGGCTGGATTGATGTTGAATATCATTTGATCATCTCCCACTCTAAGTGTCAATTTCTCACCCTTTACATCAATTAATGCACCAGCTGTTGCCAAAAAGGGTCTTCCCAATAAGATAGGAACTTTTGTGTCTTCTTCCATATCTAGAATGACAAAGTCCACCGGAATGTAGAATTTCCCAACCTTGATAGGCACATTTTCTAGAATGCCTTCTGGATACTTAATTGAACGGTCAGCCAATGAAAGATACATGTTTGTGGGCTTCAACTCTCCCATATTCAACTTCTCATATATTGAAAGAGGCATTAGGCTGACACTAGCTCCAAGGTCACATAAGGCATTTGCCACACAATTATCACCAATATGACAAGGAATGGAAAACACACCCGGATCTTTGAGTTTGGGAGGTAACTTCTTCTGAATTATAGCACTGCATTGCTCTCCCAAGTTGATGGTGTCATAATCTTCTAGCCTTCTCTTGTTGGAAAGAATCTCCTTCAAAAACTTGGCATAACTTGGCATTTGGGATAGTGCCTCAGTGAATGGCACATTGATATACAACTTCTTTAGCACTTCAAGGAATTTGCCAAATTGTTTGTCTAGCTTATGCTTGATGAATCTTTGAGGGTAGGGAAGGGTGGGCTTGTAAGGTTCAGGTGGGATGTATGGTTTCTCTCCCTCATCTTGCTCACTTTTGCTTTCTTCTTCTTTTTCATTTTTCTTGCTCTCAACTGAATTTTCTTCTTTTGTGCTCTCTTTTTCTTCTCTCTTGTTTTCACTCTCTTGACCAACTTTCTTACCACTTCTCAAGGTCACAACGTTACATTGTTCATGAGGGTTTTGTGGTTGGCTAGGTAGTTTACCATAGGAGTTGCTTCCTGATGAGCTTGCTTGTTGAGCCAATTAAGTCTCCAACATGCGGTTGTGGACTTGTAATTGATCCATGGTTTGTCTCATGTGTTGCATTTCTTCCTCCAATTTGCTATTCATCTTGCTTTGTTCAGCAAAAAATTTCTCCATCATGCTTTCCAAGGTTGGCTTCGGTTCATGAGGTGGAAGGGATTGTTGTGCTCTTGCTTGATATCCCGGCTGTGGTTGCCTTGTGGGCTAAAATTGAGGCTGAAACTGAGGCCTATTCTGCTGCATATACTGCTGGTTATGAGCATAATTTGAGCTTTGGCCTTGTTGAGCAAAAGTTGCTTGTGGTCTCTAATGTCCCAAAATATGTCCAAGAGGGGGGTGAATTGGACTTTAAAAACAATTTTCGGTTCTTGCTCAAAACCTTTGAAAATTGCAGCTAAGTTCAACTTAATTAACTAATGCTAAATATGAACAATATAGCTCTATTGACAAGTTGACTCAAGGTTAAGCTGTATGCAATCAGTATACTGATATAACAGACTATATAAGCATTCAGTAAATATATCGATGGCGAATACGTTTTATCACAAAGAACTAGAGCGTTATACGGATATCCTATCCGGCAAGACTGAGATAACCAGCGGAATATATCGGATATCGCAGATTTTGCAAGAAACTATTTTTCTCGGATAGCGGCAAGATCAATCAAAGATATGATATCAATTTTCATATCGAAAAGTATATCATTCATAAAGCTAAATTGCAAAAATGTAAAGAGCAAGGGTTGAGAAAATGAACACTGGAATTTTTATAGTGGTTCGGCTTTAACTAGCCTACATCCACTCTCTCAAAGATCACACTTTGAGTCTTCACTCAACTATTCTTCTCTTTTCAAGGCAAGAGACAAAGCCCTTTACAAATCTTCTCAACAAAGCTTTTACAAGTAGCTTCACACTTCTACCAAGTGTTATCCCAAACACTTATCACAACCAAGCTTCAATAGGTGCTTGAATGACCTCTCACAAATGATAATAATGTGTTGAAAAAACTCACTCTCACTCAATTACAACAGCAACTATAAAGAAGAGTTGAGTAAATAAGCCAATGAAGAGCAATAAATCACTTTGAGCACTTTGAATGAAAGCTTTAAAGATTTTGAACAGTAGAGGGACTTTCATTGAGTGCAAAATGGCCAAAGGAAGGTGTATTTATAGCTTTGGAACGTTTTTTACCGTTGCAGAACTCATTTGAACGTTACAGATACGAATTTCAAGAAAATAGCCGTTATTTTGTCGTTTTCTGCGATGTTGTGCAGAGTTGAAACAGTTAGCGTACTTGAGAAAATAGCAAACCAGTTAGCATACTAAAATCAGTAGCAAACCAGTTAGCATACCAGGAAAACTTTTCTGCATAACTTTCAAAACTATAAAACTTTACACCAAATCATAGTCAAACACTTTTTAGGCCAGAAATGATATTTAAAAAGAAAATCTTTTGAGGGATTAAAAATAAGCATCATTGACTTTTACTCCTCAATTCTTTTCACAACCAATTCTAGAAATTAAAACTAACTTCTATACTAGATGTACCTTCAATTCTGATTTTCAATGCAGCCTTGGAAGGTAACCTTTTCTTCTTTTATCTCTTTTGCTTCGTCTTGTGTTATCCTTAGAATGTCATCCTTTCTTCATAAGCATGAATCCATCATGAAATCCTTTTGTCCTTTTTCTTTGAGATACACAACACTTAAAATAATGTTAGTTTGATTCTAGTTGAGTTTTGGTATCATCAAAATCTATGCTCCTTTAAGCTTGTGGGGTCAACAGTCTGCATGTTGAGTTGTTCACATTAGAGTAAGAATTTCCCATTGGTTTCTGTTGATAACCTCCTGCATAAGCAGCTTGTTCTTGCAAATAATCATCACCATAAGAGTAATCAACTCCACAACTTTGAGTTCCATCTGTGAAGGCAACTTGTTGCATAGTTGTAGGAGTTGAGGTTGTTGCCTTTGTGCAAAAATCACTAAGAAGCTGAGTCAACTGATCAAATCTTGCATTCATGTAGCTAACTGAGTCAAGTTCATAAATCCCAGCCTTCTTTGGCTCAAGTGCTCTAGGATTTCCCCACAAATGGGTATTATGAGCAATCTTCTCTAATAGATCATAGCATTCTTCACTTGTCATTCTCATGAAATCTCCTCCTGCTTGTGAATCAATTGTGTTTCTTATGGCTGGAGTAACTCTGGTGTAGAAATTCTGAACAATCATCCATTTGGGTATTTCATGATGAGGACATTGCCTTTCAAGCTCCTTAAATCTCATCCAAGATTCATACAAAGTTTTATCATCCCTTGGCTTAAAAGCTACCATCAAATTCCTCAAATGAGTAGTCTTCCCAGGTGGGAAAAACTGAGATAGAAAAGCTTGAGATAGCTGCTCCCAAGTAGCTATAATAGCTTGTGGAAGCGAGTCATACCACTCCAATGCTGAATCCCGAAGAGAGAATGGAAATAAGGTGAGCCGAATAACTTCATCTGAAACTCCAGGTTGCCTTTGTGTACCACATATCATCAAAAATTTCTTCAAATGAGAATGAGGATTTTCAAGTGGACTACCTCCAAATTGTGAATTTTGAACCATTTGAATAAGACCAGTCTTTAACTCAAATTGATTAGCTCCACTAATAGGTCTGTTATCTCTCACATCTGCACATCTAGGAAAAGCATAATCCAACATGGATCTTCTCTGAGGATCATTTTGATTAGCAACTGCATTTTGCCTGTTTTGCTCATTTCCTCCATTGTCTCCACCAATAGCTCTATTTTGATTCTCCATATTTTCTATTGTCTCCTCTTGCTCAAATCTTTGTTGTGCTTCTTTTTCTGCTTCCTTTCTTCTCTTGTATTCCTTTTTGTTAGCTCGACAGAATTTTTCAATTTCAGGATTGAACAACAATTCAGTATCACTTGTGCTTTTCGATCGTCTCATAAACAAGAAAAGTACCTGAAAAACACAAGGAACAATAGTGAAAATAAAAGAAAATAAAAATTCTAATTAGCTTAAAACAATTAAAATCCAACTTAAAAATAAACAATTCCCCGGCAACGGCGCCAAAAACTTGATACGGTGTGTCCGCAAGTGCACGGGTCACAGTAGTATAGTTTTAAAAAATGATATTGATCCCGCAAGGAATTGTGCTTAAATTGGAAATAAAAGTATAAGCTAATTAGAATGACAAAAATTAAAGATGTAAAATGAAATTTGGAATTAAAATTGATATTTGAGGAATTAAAAATAAATCAAACAATTAACTAAAATTAATTAAACTAGATTACCAAAAATTAATTTGAAATTTCTATTTATGAAATTGAGAGGAATTAAATCTAAATTCAATAAAAATTAAAGTGATTCTAGAGATTGGATTTTTCAATATTGTTTGCATGTGCTTTATCCCTAATTTAGCCAAACACATGAGAATTGCAATTTTGAGGGAAATCAATTCTTAAATTTTTGAAACCTTTTTCAAGCATTTCAAAGTTGGTTTTCATTAAATCAAACCCTATTTTCACGGTATTTCAAACCTAACAAAAACCCAATTAAAGCTCTAATTGATTTTGGAAAGTTCCCCTTAATCCTCTTAGCTTATCTCTAACACCAAGAAAATAAAGTTTATTGCAAGATTAACTATCCCTAATATTCACTTTTCAGTCCATCTATTAAGGATTAAAGCTTAACTTAATGAGGGCCCATTCATCAAGCAAGGCAACAAGCTCACAAGCAATAAATCAAAATGTAACAAATCCCATTTAAATGGCTAAATCAGTTCAAAACCACAATACAAATTAATATTTACAAACCCATCTCTAGAATCTCAAATAACTACTCACAAATCATAGTTTCTAAACAAACCCAAATGTATAAATGAAGAAATAATGGAAATGTAAGCTAAGGAGTAGAAAAACCCAGAAAAATGCAGCAGAATCTGCTGCAGAAAAGTGCAGAACGAGCTCCTGCTGCTGCTGCAGAAATGCTTCCCGTGCTCCCTCTTTCTCTCTTTCTTTTCTTCCCAAAAAATGCCTCCCTAGCTCTCTATGGAAAGAAAATGATAAATGAGACTTTATATAGGTGAGGGGCCTGCCCTAGAATGGGTAAAAAGGGGGAAGGTTCCAGAGAAAGTGAGGTAAAAAGCTAGAATAACGCAAATGCCACGTCAGCCATTTCCAGTAAAAACGACACAAGCTGGATCGGTTGTGTTGCGTGTTGTGTCGCGGGTTGTGTAGCTCTCGGCCTGAATATCTTATGATTCGACACAACCTGCGACATAAGCCAAATCGGTTGTGCTGCAGGTTGTGTCGCTCTCGGCCATTTTTTTCTCAACTTTAAAAATTTTTGCAATTCAACTCTAATCTCCTCTAAATGGCTACTTTGATCAAATATACCAAATTTCTCCAAATTTAGCCTACAAAACAAATAAATTCCAAAAATTAGACTAAGAAGTGTGAAAATTATAAAATTGACTAAATATATGCTAATATCTATAATAATAGCTATGAACAAGGGTAAATTATGTGCAAAAATTATATCTAAATGATGATCTAAAATGCATGCATCAAATTACCAACGAAATGCTTTTCGTAGGTAATATTAAGGAGGAAATAGAGAAGAAAAAATATAAAAAGTTAAAAAAATTTTAGCTACAAATTTTTTTTATCGATAATTACCCACAAAACGCTTTTCGTAGGTAATATTAAGGAGAAAATAGAAAATAATTTTTTTAAAAAAAATACCTATGAAAAATTTGTCGTTGGTAATTACCAACGAAAAGTTTTTTGTAGGTAATATTAAGAAAAAATAGAGAAGAAAATTTCTAAAAAACTAAAAAAAAAAATACCTACGAAAAATTTTTCGTTGGTAATTACCAACAAAAAGCTTTTCGTATGTAATATTAAGGAGAAAATAAGAAAAAAATTCTAAAAAACTGAAAAAATTTTACCTACGAAAACTTTTTCGTCGGTAATTACCAACGAAAAGCTTTTCATAGGTAATATTTTGGAGAAAATAGAGAAAAAAATTCTAAACAAATAAAAAAAATTTACCTATGAAAAGTATTTCGTTGGTAATTACCAACGAAATACTTTTCGTAGGTAATATTAAGAAGAAAATAGGAAAACAAATTTAAAACATTTAAAAAATTTTAGCTATAAATTGTTTTTGTCGGTAATTACCAATGAAATATATTTAGTCGGTAATTCGTCGGTAAATCATAAAAAATGTGAAATTCTCACATCGTTTGGAAATAGATTGGAGGGTAATGAATTTGTCTATAAAAGGAAAACTACTCTCCAACATAGAGCAATTGTGGCATAATCACATATATGGGGCCTACTTTGAGCCCCACTAGTAATTTTTTTAAGTCAATTAAATCTTAAAAAGTTATAAATTAAAATAATTAATAATTAATATTGAATTTAAAAATTAAAAAAATTAAAAATTAAAAAAGGTAAAAAATTAATTTGAAGATTTTAAATTAAATTAAATTAAGTTAAATTAAATTTTAAATTAAATTAAATTTAAAAGTTAATTTAAATTAAAAAAATTAAAAATTAAGTTAAATTAAAAAGTAAAGACTAAATTAAAAAATATTAAATAAAAATTAGCTACGAAGATTTATTTTCATCGGTAATTACTAACGAAAAATTTTGTCGATAAATAGTCGGTATTTTATAAGAGTAAAATCTTCTACAAAATTACCTACAAAAAATTTTAAATTTACCAATGAAATAATTTGTTGGTAAATTTAGAGACAATATTTTTTTTTTTCGGTAAAAATTATCTATGCTAGTATTTGTGGACGAAAAAATTTCATCGGTAATCACTGATTACCTACGAAATTTTAATATATTTGGTCGGCAATTTTCGTAACTATTTTTTAATTTCTTGTAGTGTATCAAATTTAATATAGTTTTTATATATTTATATTTTAAGTCTATAATAAATTAAATCTAGACAATAATTTCTCCACAAGGCCTTATTCGAATTAAATTTGAAGATAAAAAAATGAATTTTAAAAAATAGAATCATTTTAAATACAATAAATTTTTTTTTTAAATAAAAGAGTTTGGTCAAATTATTGAAGAATGCCAGTTTCTTAGACAAATTCAAAATATGTGTCTTGGGTGGGTCCAGAGACAAATTAATAGGGTTGTTTATTCTCTTACTAGGGTGGCTTTATTTCATGCTTGTCTTAAGATTGGGAGTAGCCTCTGAACTCTTTAGTTTCTGCAATGTATCCGATGTTTCTCCAGTTTTTTTACTTAGTATTTTTGATCCTTAGGATAGGTGTACTGGGTGATTTATTGGCCTGGATTTAGTTTTGGATTTTCTATGCTAAGTTTTCTCTGACTTTAATAAAATAGTTTTATTTCAAAAAATATTAAAAAAATTATTTTATTATTTCAATATTTTTGTGGCTTTTTAATAATCTCTTTAATATATTTACCAAGTCACCTTATCAATGCCAACTCTAACAATAATTTTAGTCCAGTCTCCAAAAATGACTTCCTCACAAATGGTTACCTGTATCTAGATTTTACACTGATTTTACTTACTTCTTTCCTGTCTATCATTTTCAGAAAGCATCTAGCAATGCAATGCTCTGCTGAAATCGCCCAAATATAATACATGCAGATAATTATAGTACTTTAGGATCACTCCACTTAGAATCTCTCTTGTAATAAGAAACACCAAATCCTATTATTAGCTTCCTTGCTTTGCATTACATGCAATTTATTAAAATTCAAATGTCATAAAGACAATCCAAAACAAATCATGCAAAATATAATTTGGACAGGAAATACCAGGGAATAATGAATGACAACAACAGCAATGCTTGGCTTTGTATGTACAGGCAGACAACTTTTTCATATGGGTTTTAGCTGCTAAAAAACCTTCAGAAGATCTGCCTATTCCTATTTGTTTTGTTCTAAGATGTAATTTTATAACTGCCAGCCGCAAAATCTTCAGTGAACAAAGCCACACGATGAAAACTAGACGTACTTGCTTCTATTAATACCGTAATCACTGCAATAGCTATTCACGCATCAATACCAGAACTTTTTAAATAAAATAAAATTTTGGTTTCAATGGCTAAGGCAAGGTTGCTTTTACTTCTATACCCATTGCTGCTAGCAGCCTTTGTGATGCGTAGCCATGGCAGTGAAAGGAAGGCAGAATTTGTTTTCCAAACATGCACATAATATTTTCCATTTTTGAAGCATATATTTCTTTATGATATATTTAATGGTTGTTTTATAGGTTCATATTGTGTACATGGGAGATCGACCTAAGGGTGATTTTTCAGTTCCATCAGTGCACCTTTCCATGCTAGAAACTGCAGTTGGAAAGTGAAGAGTTTTAGTCTATAATTATAATGGAAGCTAATTATAATCGTTCATTTTTGTCCATTGAATCTTTTAGTAGCCCTTAAGGATTAGGTGGGCCTGCATCACCCAATCAATGGTAAATTACTATTTTGTTCCTGATTTATGTCAAAATTAACAAATTGTTCCAAACAAAGGGTAAATCCAACCATTCTCCTCCTTTCCTGACCCAGCCCTCCAATGTTACTATAAAAAATGATAGATTCATCAATAAAAATATTTATACTATGTATAAAATTTGCTGTCATAAATTTATAGTATCAATATATGAATTGTTATATGTTACTTTACAAATTTGCGATTGTAGGTATTTTTCAATGAATTTATAGTTGCTGCAAAAAAAAAAAAATTATTGACAGCAATAATTATTGTTATAAAAAATTTATCACTAGTAATAACAACTGTTGCCATCTTTTTGTATGTCTCATTAGCAACAATCATTCATATTTTGCTGTTGCATATTAGTTTTTTACACTACAAAAAAACAGGGCCATCTGTGATGGAAAAATCCATTGCAAATAGGCTATTTTCCGTCACAAAAGGTTTTAGCAACGGGTTTATGATGGATAAGTTTTCATCGCTAAAACACTCGTCAAAAAATTTTGCGACCAAAATTTCTAGCCGTCGCTAAATGACTTAGCGACGCAATATGCCATCACTAATATAAATGAAACTGAATGAATTTTTCGTTGCTAGTGTCGTCGAAAAAATGCTATCGCTAATTCATTAAAAATCTGTATCTAATTTTATCAGTAAATCTGTTGCTAAAGTAATATGGTCCATCAACAATTTATAAATAATTTTTAAATTCCGTCGCTACTTCATCGCAAATCTATCAAAAAAGTAACATTATGTATCATTAAATTTATTATTTTTTAATTTATTCTGTTATTCCTGAAGAATAAATTAATAAAAAAATCCATAAATAAATACAATATATTAATTATAATTTTCCTAATCAACATAATTAAAATGCATATATTAATAAAGTTGTAAAATAATTCATACAAAGTAGCTAATATTAACAAAATGTAAGTTAAAATACAATCATATTTAGAAAAAGTACTATTATTATTCCACACATAATAATATCTTTAAATGAAAACATAAATAGCATAATTAATTATCTAGTTTATCCTATGGATTTATGGAGTCTAAAGTGGTTGGATATGAAGATGTTGTAAATTGAGTACCACCTGTGGTCTTTTACGCCTTTTGCACCTGATCAAGTATTTTTGCCAACATCTTTGCCCTCATTTGTGATACTTTTTCATTTATAAGTTGCTGACTTTCCTCTTATGTCATCGCAGGCTGAGAAGATGACCCAGGATAAGTAAATTTGCATGATTGGGAAGTAAATGATCCACTTGTTTGAGATTTTGTAGAAGACCCAAAACCATATACCCTTCCTTTACTAAAGCCTCCAGAAACTTCTATCCACTTATTCATATCAAATATTGGCGGGGATTCAGAATTAGAACCATATTTCTCCATGATTGCACTTGCATAATCTTCCTAAACAAATGTAATATAGTAATATCTTATTAAATGAATAGCCAACACACATAATCTTATATTATAGTTCAATAAAACTTAATGACAATGAAATTAAATTAAAAAAATATTACGGTAAAATTAATATTTTCAAAGAATCTTACATCGATCTGTCGTGATTTACCATTAATGAATACACCATCAGTACCCTTTTTAGCGTGAGTTGCTCGAAATACTTCAATCTTATTTGATGGCCTACCTAACTTCTTTGTTTACGAAATAAAAATTATCATATTGTGTAATCAACAAAATACATACTAAACAATTTTACAACCAACAAAATGCATAACTATAAATAAAAAATAACTTAAATTAAAAAATTATATCAATCGATCCTCATGAATCTCAATTTTGATTGAACCACTGACATGTTTTGTAATTGACCCATCTTTTAATGTCATTCTATTAACCTTAGCAGATTGTCACTTCTTTCGCCACTCTGGAGAACTCCAATAAGCAACAGCTCATTCCACACCTCTGTTTTCATCCAGGTTGGTCCTAGATTGTGCAAATATGCTATATCACTTTTCTTGTGCTTCATCAACATTTCATTCCTGGCTCTGCTAAGAATATCATGAAATCTATCATTCCCAAGCTTATCCCAAGCAAGACGCACATTCTACTCTTCAGTTTCATCGCACATGTAACGACCCTAAAAATTTTATTATCAGATGTTATAAATGTTTTTGTCAATGGGCAAAAACACTATCTATTGTGGTGGAGGAGGAAATGGTTTAATATGTTCTCATAAACATTCTAGGCTAATATTCTTCCATTAACCTTTCTTTTATTGTATTTTTTTGGTTTATCTTTCTTTTTTGAGATTATTAATGGGAGAAGTCAGACTTTATGCTTCTGTAATTCAATGATAATGGATTTATAATGGGAACTGTTTGCATATTATCATCTTTCTTTGTGTTACTGCAAGTTGTACTAGTATTATAAAATGAGAAATTTTCAATTACTGGTAAAACAGATCATTTATAGTCCTAAAGATTGTTGCAACTAGTATAACTTATGTCTCATCCATTAGTGCTTAATGTCAATGCTAGACATGAAAGATTATTGGTTGCAAAATCCTATGGATATGTACTAGACTCCAACAGATGTAATAGTTCAAATTGTTAAGTTGAATGTTGTTTCTTTATGATTCTAAAACATAGCCACTACTGTAATGATACCTCCTGACCACTTACATATGCCTGGTTGCAATACATAGATATTTCCTTGTGATCTTAGACATTCTACCATTATTTATTTCCTTAGAAAACAAACCTAAATTAATTTTCTTTGAGGACACCAGGTACTTATGTATGGCATGCTCTATAAGCCTGATATCTTGGATTTCGAAATAGCCATCTTTCATGACTTGCTATCCATGTGACATTTGAAAATTAGTTAGGTGGTAATGCAGCCTATCCATTGATTTAAGCTTTCTTTGATAAAATGCTTTTCACTGACTATTTGTACTTAAGTATTCATCTGTTTATTCTGGTTATCTATGATTGATATGGCGCAGATTTTTGTAAAATAAGAAAAAACGGGTTTGGTAAAAAACAAATTGTAATCATACCTATTGGCAATTTACCCATACCCATGAATAGAAATTTAAGTTATGACGTCTCAGACTACTCCTGGCCAATCATTTAACTACCCTCCCTCATTTCTTCTTCTTCTTCTTCTTCTTATTCTTTTTAATTGTTTACTTACTGCTAAGAAACCTCATTGAAATTTACTTCAACTGATTTCCAAAAGCCCAAAGCATCTTTAGACCCCTTATGCAATTCCTACTATATCAAAACTAGGGATAATTTGACAAGGATATGTCCAGCTAATTATTCAGTTTGAACAAGCTTCCAGAAAAAAGAAGAGGCTGAACATTATTTAGGATAGAAAACTGATTCCTTAAATGTCATCCCAAATACAAAAAGTCAGTTCATCTACAATGGAAAATCTGAAAACTCCAAACACAGCGTGATATCCATTCTAATATATGATGGATAATCAAATTCATAAAGATCTTTCAAGTTAGGCACATTTTTTAATTCCACAACAAAAAATGCTTAATAAGAAGAATGCAATTGAAATCATCAGTGAACTAGATTATCAAAAAACTAACTCTAAATTGTAGAACAAACTATATAAATTCAATTTTAATCCTATTCAAAATCAGGCTGGTCTAATCTAAAACTAAAATCAAATCAAAATTAAAATCAACTTATTTACCTGTTGAGCACTGAATCGAGAAGCAGGAACTTGAGAACGACAGTTGGGCTTTGTGCACAATCGAAAATGGTGACTTGTGATTGCAATGATGGTGGTGGATTGTCACAAATGGAAAGAGGGAGCAACTCCTTACTATCGAGAAAGAGAGAGGAAGATGTGTTTTAAAAGAAAGAGGATAAAATGTGACTGCCGACATTAGAGATTTAAGTTTTAAAATCTTAATTTTCTAACGGACTTATGATGAAAATATTGTCTGTCACAAATTTCATTCATAACCTGTTGCTAATTAGTTTAATATCCGTCACTATTCTCTTAAATTGATACCCGTCACTAATCGTTGAAAGTCTGTCGCTAAAAGAAATTTTTTCTAACATATTTATTTCAGTCACAAATTCTGTCTCTAAAACCACTATTTTTTTTTTGTAGTGATAGTAACAAAATTAATATCAATGCTAAGCCATTGATTTTAACATAACTCAGAGATTAAATAGAAATTAATTACTTAAAACAAAATCAATAACTTATGAATAAAATTAAGCAAATTAATAACTAAGATATATTTATCTATTAAGTCTATAAATATCATAAAGATTGAGGATAAAATAGTAACTTATCGCCTTTTCCATAAGTTGAGAGTGGAAATTTTTCCAACTACAGTACTATATCAACCAAACAGTCATTAATCTATAGTTATCAGAGGAGTTTTAATGGATTTGCAACAAAATCATCAGATGAAGAAGTTGGAAGACTCTCAGGTTAAAGTTTCAATTAATGGATTTACAACATAAAATTTTATAACCCTCTTCTATACTAAACGAAGACCATAATTGGCTACAGAGATGGATGGTGCCATCTCAGTAATTCCAAAACACACTAGAAGGTCATGGGACTTCCTGGGTTTCTCTCAAGGCAGAGTTGAAGCATCTACAGAAGGAAATGTCATTCTTGGTCTCCTTGGTATAGGTTCATATATGTTTGATCTTTGATGGCATCATTGCAATTTGCACACACTTTCAGATTATGTGCTAATTAGAAGCTGTTTCATGTCTTTCAATTATAGGGATCTGGTCTGAATCTGAGAGCTTCAATGATGAAGTAATGAGTGCTCCACCTACTAAATGGAAAGGAACTTGCCAAGGTGCCAACTTCACTTGCAATAAGTAAGCCTTTTTCTTCCTCCACTACTTATTTATAATGAGTTGCTTTGCATCCAAACAACCTTTAGGGTGAGCAAGAGAATCATAGAGAGAGATCGAACATCATGTGACTAATAAACCCAATTCAGGAGAGTTCTATAATTCAAAAAGCAAAAAATTACTATTTAGTATCATTTTAATGAAACTAACTACTTAGAAAAAAATTACTATTTAGTATCATTTTAATGAAACTAACTACTTATTAGTTTCTGTGTTTTAAAAAGTAGTTTCTGTATTTTACTTTCATCAAACTATTTAATCTCTCTATTAAATTTTCTATTTTCGATCAAATTATTATTTAGTCCCTCTATTTTAGTAAAATTAATTAGTTGGTTCATGTATTTTTAAATACACATTAGTCAATTCATATAATTTGGTTTTATTAACATTTTAGTCTCTTCTATTATTTTTTTATACCCAAATTATGCTAACCTTCTCTCACTTATTTCTCTTCCCCCATGTCTTTTCCTTTCTACACCCACACATTTTTCCTCTCATTCTCTCTCTATTTTTCATTTGATAGAAATTGATATAAGTTGTCTGAATAAAAAGGTTAATAAATTTTCTTAAATCTCCAAGTAATCAAGATTATAATCTAGAAAAATTATTTTTCAGTAAAGAAAACACAAAAACGGTGTCTAAGAGATTGAGTGAAAATAATTGAACATTTTTTTTAAATGTAAATTTATATTTAGTCCACAGCAAAATTTTCATTTTCATCTAGGATTATATTTTTCAAAATATTGTGTTTTTGAAATGCAGGAACTAATTAATTAGTTTTAATAAAATAAAAAGACTAACTAGCAGTGACAGGTATTGGTTAACAAAAATTTAATGGATGGACTAAATAGTTTAAAGAGACAAAATATAAAGACTAATAGTGTATGTTTTAAAATATAGGGATTAAATAGTTAGTTTCATTAAATTCAAGGACTAAAATAGTAATTTTCCCATTACAAAATATAAAATGAAACTAGCCAATAGATATTGAACTGAAGATTGCTGCATAAGATGACTTTGGAAATGTAAATCATATTTACATTGTTGGAGAAGTCTCTGTATGGATCAAAATTGCAGGATTGAAGCAGTAATCCGTAGTCAGCACCCTGCAAGAACTGTTCGACAGACCCTGAACAGTATACACTTTAGAACTCTTGGTTGCTTTCTGATACAGCATTTTAATTTGAAAATGCAGCAAGATCATTGGAGCACGGTACAACAACCACGAGAACTGGTATGGTACTAGTGATATAAAATCCCCCAGAGACACCGATGGACATGGAACCCATACTTCGTCTACTGCAGCAGGCCGAGAGGTGCAAGGAGGAAGTTTCTTCGGGCTTGCTGAAGGAAATGCAAGAGGCGGAGTTCCCAATTCAAGGATAGCCATGTACGAAGTTTACTGGTCATTTGGATGTGCAAGTGCAGATATCCTTGCAGCATTTGATGATGCCATAGCCGATGGTTGACATAATATCTGTGTCCCTTGGTCCTGGAAGGCCACTCCCTTATTTTCATGACCCAATTGCCATTGGATCTTTCCATGCCATGATGCCATGAATTATGGTATCCTGACCTCAAATTCTGCTGGAAATGATGGACCTGATCTGTATACAACCTTCAACCTCTCACCTTGGACATTGACTGTCGCTGCATGCCATTGACAGAAAATTTATTGCACAAGTTGTGCTTGGCAATGGACGAGGGTACAATGTGAGTTTTAACTTCAGTTTATAATTTATCTCGAATAGATCTCTCAATAATAATTTTCTGATCATAAACATATATATTATTTTTTATGACTATAAAAGGGACTCTCCATTAATAACTTTGAGTTGAATGGGACCTCATATCCTGTGATTTGGGGAGGAGATGCAGCAAATTATTCAATAGGTTTTAAAGCAGACATTTCAAGATATTGCTTACCCGGTACAATGAATTCGTACAAAGTGGCAGGAAAGATTATTTTATGTGATAGTATTGGAGATGGTTCTGGCATTTTAGTAGCTAATGGAGTAGGGGCCATCATGGCCGATTCAGATCTGAGTGATGTTGCTTTCAGCTGCCCCCTACCAGCAACACAAGTCAGCACAGAAGATGGCGTCCAGATTTTAGATTATAAAAATTAACAAACTAAACAGAAATAGACCATCCTACAATTTTTCATCTGGTCACTTCATCCCATAATAGTTGTTTTTTTTTTTTTTTCAGAATGCATAACGTACCAATTTTAACAAAAATTAGTATTCCATTTCACGAATCCTGTTGCATTTATTCTTGTTGGTGACACTTGGAAGGATTTTGTGGCGCCTTACATAGCATCATTTTCTTCTAGGGGACCTAAACGTTTCAGCCCAGAAACTCTCAAGGTAATCAAGAAATATGACTGCTTTTGTTGAAAGCACTACCCGTAGACTCGTACCTTTATTTTGTTTTTGGAAATGGCCTGAAATTTTTACATGGGAAAATACACCGCCTGATCTGACTGCTCCTGGTGTGGACATCCATGCTGCCTGGTCTCCTGTGGCACCACCTTCTTCCTCTTTTGGGGACTCCAGGATTGCAAAGTTCAATATAATCTCAGGCAAATCCATGTCTTGCCCACATGCTAGGGGAGCAGCTGCATATGTAAAGGCTGCCCACTCTGATTGGTCTCCTGCTGCCATCAAGTCTGCCCTTATGACGACAGGTAAGAAAATCTCCTTCCTTTATGTGACTTCATTTGGACTGGCTTACTAAACCAAGAAATTTCTCTACATGTATAGCTTATGTCTGGACTCAACGAAGGACAAAAGACCTTGAATTAGTTTATGGGTCTGGTCATATCAATCCATTGCAGGCAGTAGATCCAGGGATAGTTTATGATGCATTAGAAGCAGATTACATCAACTTCCTTTGCAAACAGGGTTACAATATAACCACTCTCAGACTGATCTCAGGAGACAACAGCAGCGTTTGCAGCAGCGAGGAGCCTGGAAAAGCCTGGGATCTTAATTAGCCGAGCTTCACATTGAAGATGGACAGCCAATTCAAGGAGTTTTTACAAGGACAGTTACAAATGTTGGTTTTCCAAATTCAATCTGCACAGTCGGCATGTACATGCCAAGCTCTATCAATGTGATAGCTGAGCCCACTTCCCTGTTATTCTCTGCAATTGGACAAAAGAAAACATTCAAATCGAAGGTCTACGGCCCAAAGATTGCACAACAGCCAATCACGTCAGGTGCAATCATGTGGAAGGATGGGTTTCACGTGGTGAGAAGCCCGCTAGTCGTGTACAATATTCTTCCTGGTTTTTCCTATGCTTCCGATTCCATTGCTCAGAAAACTCGCAAGAATAGTATTCTTGGACGCTGATGAATGATAAAATCCCAGTCAAAATTTTACTAATACTGTAAGATCAAAATAAGATATGAATTTGTAGGCGATTAAGGCATTATTTTTTTAATGTATCGGATGCACTTTATAATATACTCTTGACAAATGTGTGAGACCTTAATAATAATTTTTCTTTAAAATTATGATGAATTTTTACATTTGACATAATATAATCTGTACGTACGTACGTGTATTTTATCTATAAAAAAAAATTTACATAAAAATATAAAAAGAAAGATAAAATTAAAAAAATATTATGCCACCTCATGATTCTTTAAACATCTTTATTATATATATTTCCATTGCCACTTGTCTTATATGTGTCTTGTTCTAATCTCTATCATGTTTATCTAATTCATCCATGCTAGTCCTCATATGGGTCGCAGGCCTAACATCCTCTAGGATCACAGTAATCGTCATGAATGATTCTCTCAAAACATGTTAAATTTTTTGGATTGGCATTGGGAATTGGATTTGGGCCAACTTTATTTGTCAAAAATGGAGGCCGTTTTGGGGCAGGGTTGGATCACACTTGAAACAACTGGCCCAACATTATTGTAGGCTTGCATGTGGGTTGGATCACATCTCCTGTTCTAAGTCATTTTCATTTGATGAGCCACAAAGACCAAATTTAACCATAAATAAATTTCACAAACTTTTATATAATTTATTTTTTTTTAATTTTAAAAATTATAATTAATACATTCTAAACATTTCACAAGGGATGAAAATATAATTAGTAAATAATCTTGTAGAAATTACAATATTTTATTAAGATTTTCTATAGGCAAATTTCTATTAGTTTCTTATGCTTTACCCTTTCTTTTATTTTTAATAAACTAATATCACGATCATTAAGTTAAAGGCCAAAAGCAACAAATTTATTGTCTTAAAACAAATGTCCTGAACTCCTGTAAAGAATTAGTTGGCATTCCAGCAAAATTGACAGGTTCTCACTGACAGAGGCCACAAGAAATTTGTAACAATTGAAGTGTCCCATCCCATGAAATTGTATTAGTTTAAACTAGAATTTAACAAGGAGACAAGGGACGAATCCATAGCTGATAATGGTACAGCAACTTGTCTATTTGTCTTGTTTTAACATGCAATCGAAACTCACTGAACAAGCCCTGAATGCCGGCGCAAAGCCACTTCAACTTTCAGAAAAAAATGTAGTAATAGCGAGTATTGGGCTTTTTTATATGAATGCGATGATCACAGTACTTCAGAGCATCAGTTGATACTTGTGTGTTGAATCAAGATCTGACTTCCATGGCCAACCGGTGGCTGTTTTCCCTTCTATATCCATTATTACTGGCTGCATTTGTCATGCATTGCCATGGCAGTGAGAGGAAGGTAGGAATGGTTAATTTCTAGTTACCAAGGTTTTTTCTTTTTCATGTTTCAGGCATCTCTCTGCATATATATCATTTGTTTAATAACGTATAAGTTCTGATAGACCACGAAGAAGTTTCAGAGTACCTGTTAAAAACAGAAAATATTTTGACTGAAGTCTTTGTTATTTTGTTGCTATAGTTACTTAGTTAATTACTGCTTAATAATTGGTCAAATGTTGTTGAGATTTTTCAGCATTTGTTAGCAGAAATAAAGCCCTTATTGCCTTTAGAATAGGTCTGAATTTGTTATTCAATTTTTTTTTCCTATTTATTCCTTGTAACAGCAGCAGATATGGGGGAATGAAAATACAACCAATCTCTCATTTTGAGAACTATTTTCTTCGGCTTTGACTGGGACCCATCAGTGTTATCAGAGCCTATCTTATCCTACTATCTTTTTCTCTTCTTCTCCTATGACAACCAACAAGGAGCAAATCGAAAATTTGGAAGTTGGCTTCGGCCAGCTCCAAGATAACCTGTCAAAAATGGAACGAGGAATTAGCGATGAGTTGCAGCAAATCAAAGCAGCCATCACTAAATTCTCCGAACTTACTCTCTCTAGCAAAGAAGCGACCAGCAGTGCAAACGACCAGGCTAGTCAGGTCCGCACTCGCCAAGATGAATCCAGAGAAGGGGGAAAACCTTTGTACTCCGCTAAATTAGCGAAACTGGAGTTTCCGAAATATTCCGGAGATGATCCAACCGAATGGTTCACCAGAGTTGATCAATTCTTCGAGTATCAAGGAACGCCAGAATCAGAGAAAGTGTCCTTGGCTTCTTATCACCTTCGGGGGGAAGCGAACGAGTGGTGGCAGTGGCTACGCAGAACTCACACAGAAGCGGGAAAAACGGTAACATGGGAAATCTTTTCTGCAGAACTGTGGTCACGATTTGGGCCTACTGATTGCGAGGATTTTGACGAATCGTTATCAAAAATCCGGCAAACAGGACCCCTACGTGATTATCAGAGGGAGTTTGAAAGGCTGGGAAACCGAGTTAAGGGCTGGACTCAAAAGGCACTAGTGGGGACTTTTATGGGCGGTCTCAAGTCAGAAATCTCTGAGGGTATTCGAATGTTCAAGCCACAGACTCTTAAGGATGCAATCAGCCTAGCTCGTATGAGGGATGAGCAATTGCTGCGACAAAAGAAGGCAATTCGCCCATCTTATCAACCGAGCTCTTCTTCTCGAACTAAAACAAAACAGAGCACGCCTATTAAGCGACTCTCTTGGGAGGAGATGCAGAATCGTCGGGCTAAGGGACTATGTTTCAACTGTGATGAGCGATTTGTTCCTGGACACAGGTGCTCCAAACCGCAGCTTCTTCTTCTTGATGGCGGAATTGGAATTGAAGAGGAGGATGATGATAGTGAACCAGAGATTTCGCTTCATGCTCTCACTGGATGGTCGTCGGCTGGTACAATGAGGGTTAATATACGAATCAATCCGATGGAATTAATTTGTCTAATTGACAGTGGGTCCACCCACAATTTCATCAACGAGAGAATAGCAGGAATATTAAAATTACCAGTTGAGCCGACTTCACCATTCAACGTGAAGGTGGCCAACGGGGATCCTCTGCAGTGCAACGGCAAATTCAGGAATACCCCTGCTCTTTTACAGGGAATTCCCTTCACCATCACGTTCTATTCCTTGCCGATTATAGGTTTGGATGTGGTTCTGGGAGTTCATTGGTTGAGAAAACTGGGTACAGTTTAGTGCAATTGGGACAAACTGACGATGGATTTTCTATGGAAAGGGGAGCAGCACCATCTACAGGGAATTAAGGGTCAGCCAATTAAAGCTTCTCCTTTGAAAACAATGGCCAAAGATTTGAAACACAATAATTCACTCTTTGCCATTTGCGTGGAAACCACTTCGACTGTCTTTCCCGAAGGAATTCATCCTGAGATGAAACTCTTATTGGATCAGTTTCCAGATATTTATCAAAAGCCAAGTCAGCTTCCTCCAGAACGTGAAATCAACCATCGAATCAACCTCAAGGAAGGCACTAATCCTATTAATGTTCGGCCATACAGATATGCTCACTTCCAAAAGGCAGAAATTGAGAAGCAGGTTCATGACATGTTGAAATCGGGATTTATTCAGGCAAGTACTAGTCCTTTCTCTTCACCTGTATTACTTGTCCGTAAGAAAGATGGGACTTGGCGATTCTGTACAGACTACCGGGCCCTTAATGAGGTGACCATACGAGACAGATTTCCCATCCCTACCGTTAACGATATGCTGGATGAGTTGTATGGAGCAGCTTACTTTACAAAACTAGACTTTATTGCTGGATTCCATCAAGTTCGAGTCCACTATGCTGACATTCACAAGACCGCTTTCCGTACTCACAATGGTCACTACGAGTACCTGGTAATGCCTTTCGGCTTGTGTAATGCTCCCTCCACTTTCCAAGTGCTCATGAACACAATTTTTCGTCCTCACTTGCGAAAATTTGTGTTAGTCTTTTTTAATGATGTGTTGATTTATAGCCCCACTTGGGAATTACACCTGCAACATGTACGCACTGCTTTTGAATTATTGCGGCAACATCAATTTTATATCAAACTCAGCAAGTGTGCTTTTGGACAGTAGCAGATAGAATATTTGGGACACATCGTCTCTTGTAATGGTGTTCGGGTGGATCAGAGGAAGATACAGGTTATGATTGATTGGCCTAAACCCACTAATGTATCTGATTTGCGTGGATTTTTGGGCTTGATAGGATATTACAGGAAATTTGTTCGTGATTATGGAACCATTACTCGGCCACTAACCAATCTTTTGAAGAAGGGTCAATTTCTCTGGAATTTGGAAGCAAATGATTCCTTTACCTCCACACCAATACTTGCAATGCCGAATTTTGATGCCCCTTTTGTCATCACCACTGATGCTTCCAACAACGGCATCAGAGCTGTATTATCACAACATGATCGGCCCATTGCTTTCATGAGCCGTGCTCTGCGGTTTTCAAAACAGTCTTGGTCCACATACGCTAAGGAGATGTTAGCAATACTGCAAGCTATTCGAACATGGCGCCCTTATTTGCTTGGCCGAAAGTTTTATATCCAAACTGATCAGCGCAGCTTGAAGTACATGGTGGAACAGAGAGTCATTACACCTGAACAGCAAAAATGGGTCTCCAAATTACTGGGATTTGACTACGAGATCATATACAAACCTGGAAAGGAGAATATAGTCGCTGATGCCTTATCCAGAGTTAGTGGCAGCCCAAGCCTCAATGCTCTTTTCATCCCTCATTCTTCCCTATGGGATCAGATTAGAGCAGCTATTTCTTCTCATCCCTACATGATCAAGCTGGGCAGTTTAGCTTCGGAGAACCCAGGAGCTCCTTACTCTTGGCGTAATGGCTTGATTCTTTATAAAAATTGGGTTGTGGTACCTCCTAAGTTTGATTTAACTCTCAAGATTCTGCAGGAATTTCATGATTCCCCTAGTGGAGGGCATTCAGGCGTCTTGCGAACATATAAAAGAGTCGCCCCACAATTTTATTGGCCTTCGATGAGAAAGCAGATTCAAGAGTACATAGCTGCATGTACCATTTGTCAGAAAAACAAAACAGTCACTACTTCGCCGGCAGGACTTTTACAACCACTGCCAATTCCTCATCAGGTCTGGGATGATATAGTAATGGATTTTATCGATGGTCTGCCTACTTCTCATGGTAAAAATTCAATTCTGGTGGTCATTGATAGGCTCGATGAAACGCCCACTTCCTGCCCTTATCTCACCCATATTCTGCTAAAATTATTGCTGATAAGTTTGTGGAAGGGGTTGTCAAATACCATGGGATGCCTCGTTCAATAATCAGCGATCGAGATCCCATTTTTATGAGCAATTTCTGGCGGGAAATTTTCAAGCTTTCGGGTACACAATTGAATATGAGTTCTTCATACCATCCAGAAACAGATGGCCAAATTGAGGTAACAAATCGTTGTCTGGAACAATACCTTCGTTGCTTTGCATCATAGCAACCTCGGCGTTGGAGTTTGTTTTTGCCTTGGGCGGAGTACTGGTACAATACTTCTTTCCATATTTCAATTGGTATGTCACCCTTCCTAGCTTTGTATGGTCGACTACCACCTGCAATACCACATTATGAAGCTGGCCAATCTTCATTTCATGAGGTGGATCAGATGCTAGCATCAAGAGATGAGATCTTGATTGAATTGAAAACTCACCTTTCCCGTGCTGCTAATAAAATGAAACAGATGGCTAATTTAAAGCGTCGAGATGTCGAGTTTCAAGTGGGGGATCTTGTTTATCTTAAACTCCAGCCGTACCGTCAACATTCATTCTATCGCAGAGCTTCACAGAAATTAGCAAGTCGTTTCTTTGGGCCCTACTTGATTGAAGAACGAATTAGCAAATTAGCTTACAAATTGTAGCTCCCAGAAGGTTCCAAAATTCACCCGGTTTTTCATGTTTCTCTCCTCAAAAAGCATATTGGAGATGTTGTCCCTGTGTCTACAGATTTGCCTCCATTTTTTGCTGATGGTGATGTTTTATTAGAACCTGCACAGGTGCTGGACACAAGGATGATTCAAACAGGTTCCACAATTAATCATGAAAGCTTGGTTCAATGGAAGGACTTGCCTAAGGAAGATGCTACTTGGGAAAGCACCAACGGATTACGTGTACGTTATCCAACTTTGAACCTTGAGGACAAGGTTCCTTCAAAAGGGGAAAGCAATGATAGACCACAAAGAAGTTCCAGAGTACCTGTTAAAAACAGAAAATATTTTAACTGAAGTCTTTGTTATTTTGCTGCTATAGTTACTTAGTTAATTACTGCTTAATAATTGGTCAAATGTTGTTGAGATTTTTCAGCATTTGTTAGCTGAAATAAAGCCCTTATTGCCTTCAGAATAGGTCTGAATTTGTTATTCAAATTTTTTTCCTATTTATTCCTTGTAACAGCAGCAGATATGGGGGAATGAAAATACAACCAATCTCTCATTTTGAGAACTATTTTCTTCGGTTTTGACTGGGACCCATCAAGTTCATATTGTATACATGGGAGAGCGGCCTCAGGGTGGCTTTTCTGCTGCATCCACTCACCATTCCATGCTAGAAAACGTGCTTGGAAGGTCAAGTTTCTGTCTCTAATGCATCTGTGACTTGCTCAGCTGTGATCAGCACCTTTTAATTGAAACCTTCTCTATTGAGATACTATATCCTGAGGATTATGTTTTTCAAATTGCAGTACTTCATCGGCCAAAGTGTCATTAGTCTACAGTTATGGGAGGAGTTTCAATGGATTTGCAGCTAAGCTATCAGATGATGAAGTCAGAAGAGTCTCAGGTTAGAGTTTCAAACAAATTGTTTTAAAAAATTAGATTTCTTTTTTAATTACCTCGTTCTAAACTAAACGAGATCATCATTGGCTACAGAGATGGATGGTGTCATCTCAGTGATTCCAAACCACGTACTAAAACTTCACACTACAAGGTCATGGGACTTCATGGGTTTCTTCTAGGGCAAACTTGGAGCTTCTCAGGAAGGAGATGTCATTATAGGTCTTCTGGACTCAGGTTTAAATTCGATAATCATTTGAATCACAATGAGAAACAATTCAAGAAGATATGCTAATATGAAGTTTTTCAATGTCTTCATATTACAGGAATCTGGCCAGAATCTGAGAGTTTCAATGATAAAGGAATGAGTGCTCCCCCTGCTAAATGGAATGGAACATGCCAAGGTGCCAACTTCACCTGCAACAAGTGAGCTCCTTTCCTGCCCTTTACTACACAGTTAACACCATGAACTACCATGCCATGGATCCCCTCATAATTTTGGGAACAAGAAAAAAATATTTTAATTGAAATTTTGAACTGCAGCAAGATCATTGGAGCCTGGTAATACAACAGCGAGAACTGGTACGACACTACTGACATCAAGTCGCCTAGAGACACTGATGGACATGGAACCCATACTTCTTCAACTGCAGCTGATCGGGAGGTGCAAGGAGCAAGCTAATTCGGGCAAGCTGAAGGAATAGCAAGATGTGGAGTTCCCAAAGTGAGGATTGCTGTGTACAAAGTTTGCTGGTCCTTCGGATATCCAAGTGCAGATATCCTCGCTGCATTTGATGATGCCATTGCAGATGGTGTTGACATAATATCTGTATCCCTTGGATCTGAATGGCCATCCCCATATTTTGACGACACAATCGCCATTCGATCCTATCATGCCATGAGATATGGTATACTAACCTCAAATTCTGGACCCGATCCATATTCAGTCTGCAATTTCGCACCATGGACACTGACTGTAGCTGCCAGCACCATTGACAGGAAATTTCTTACACAAGTTGTTCAGGGCAACGGACAAGTCTTCACAGTGAGTTTATGATTGCTTCTACATCATTAACAACAGTACTTTGATAAATCTTTTGCTTATGACATGTATATTTGTTCTTTGATTATTTTGAAATGGGACTCTCCATTAATAGCTTTGACCTCAATGGAAGCACATATCCTTTGATTTTGGGAGGAGATGCAGCAAACTACTCTGCAGAAGCTAACACAGACACTACACGATATTGCGTGACTGGTGCCATGAATTCATACAAAGTATCAGGAAAGATGGTCTTCTGTGAAGCTCTCTCTGATGGATCTGGCATTCTAATAGCCAATGGAGCGGGCACAATACTGGCTGATTCATTTATAACTGATTTTGCTTCCAATTATCCCCTACTAGCAACTCAAATCAGCACAAAATATGGCCTTGAAATTTTGAATTATATTAAATCAACAGAGTAAGATCTCGACACATTTCTTTTCCTCTTGTTACCGGCATCATAACTTAACAATTCCTTGGACCTGTTGTTTAACAAAAATAACAAATTTTCAGGAAACCATTCGCAACCATTCTAGTTGGAGACTTGGAAGGTTATCATGGCTCCTTCTATTGTATCATTCTCTTCAAGAGGACGGAACCCTATCACCCCAGATATTCTAAAGGTAATGAAGAAATCTGAAAGTTTTGATTTATAGCATTGCTGCTTGTGCCTTTGTCTGAGAACCCTTCGAAATTTTGCTTGGGTGATATGCAGCCTGATCTTACTGCCCCTGGCGCGGACACACTTGCTGCCTGGTGTCCTCTGGCACCACCTTCAATCTACTTGGAGGACTCCAGAAGAGTGAAGTTTAGCATAATCTCGGGCACATCCATGTCTTGCCCACACGCTACTGGTGCTGCAGCCTATGTCAAGGCAGCCCATCCCGACTGGTCTACTGCTGCCATTAAATCTGGACTCATGACAACAGGTGATGAAATGTTTTCCCCTGTTTTTAGGTACATTTTGTTGGACAAAAAAAGACTAACAAAGCTAAAAGAAATTAATTTAGCATCCTCATCAAAGTTGTTCTTTGTTTCCATAAACAGCTTATATCATAGAGTCCAGGAAGCACCCAGACCTCGAATTTGCTTACGGGTCTGGTCATATCAATCCACTAGAAGCAACAGATCCTGGGCTTGTTTATGATGCATCCGAAGAAGATTACATTAACTTCCTTTGCAAACAGGGCTACAACACAACCATTCTTAGACTGATCACCGGCGACAATAGTAGTGTGTGCAACAGCACCGAGCCAGAAAGAGACAGGGATCTCAACTATCCCACATTTGCGCTAGCTGTGGAAGATGGCCAGCCAATTAAGGGAGCGTTTACAAGGACAGTTACCAATGTTGGTTCACCGAATTCAACCTACACTGTTAGCATGTACATACCTAACTCTGTCATGGTTATCGTGGAGCCCTCTATCCTATCATTCTCTGCCATTGGAGAGAAGGAAACATTCACCATGACGGTCTACGGGCCAAAGATTGCACAACTGCCAATCATGCCTGGTGCAATCATGTGGAAAGATGGGATTCACGTTGTGAGAAGTCCAGTAACTTTGTGTACAATATTCTACCTGGTTCTGCCTACTCTTCATTTTCCATGCCCCAGAAAACACTTAAATTCCAAGGTCCTTCCATGCATCACAAAAGTGGTGTCCTTGGACAAATAAACCCCTGGTCATGATTTTTTTTTTTATATATATATTTTGTTAAACAGAAACGGTTATTATCATAGAACTAACAATAATAATATAACTCTGCTTATTCACTTGTGGACTTCCTATTTTGCTGTGTAATTTTGAATATATTTGTTAGTAGAATTTGTTGACTAAAGACTACCATGAATGGTTTTGAAGTGTTTGTCGTTGAGAAGGAATTACAATAACAATTTCAGTGTGCATTTGTGACCTCAATTCCTGGTCATTCAGTGGTACACCTTCCCCCACGAAAGCAGCAAACCCAAACCCCATGACTTTCTAGCGCCAACGCCTACTTCAACAAGACAACTACACCAAAATGTCATTTTAAATGCCTTTTATTTGGCAAATCTTGAGTTCTATATTTTTTCATGATAGATTCAATTCTCTTAGTGACCCTTTTCCCTTTGCAAATTGTCAGTCATGTTATCAACACATTTACGGCAAAATCACACAAGACTTGCTAACTGGTAGACCCTATATTGCTTCCAGAATATGGTCTATTAGGGGTAACAAGGGCTTCATCAAGTGCTACATGGAAAACGAGCAAATATGTTACACTTGAAAATATCATGTGGGCACAAAACAGGTCAAAAGATATCACTATGCCAGCGACCTAATATTATTATATACCATAATACCACACAATTATCTCCATTTAAGAACAAAATCCTATCTGGCCATCCCCAAATGTTGAAGATAAAGAATCAGAAGACCTTTTGTACCAAATCTACTAAATTAGCAAAAAACAGTTTCTGAATGTTCTGCAACCATCAGAGAGATATCCTCTACGAACATATTGATCACAATATCTACATGTTATGCCTCATCATCAAGGTTCTATGACTCCAAAATCAGGGGTTTTTTTTTTCTTTATCTAGAAAAAGAAAATATTTATTCAAATAGAGCCAAAAGGGACAACACTACACGATGAGCATGTAGCAACATACATGGTTTTCTACTTCCAATTCCTTTCAGACATTCAACATCAGAAAAAGTTTAATCATACACGCATCATATGCCTACCCCTACCTCAACAAAATAATCAGTGATGATTAATTGGATGGTTCACACTTAAAAAAATAATAAAATGGAGCATATAAATCATGGTTCGCAGAGAAAATAGCATATTTGCAGAGATAACAATCTAATACTCAAGTCTGAATTTCAAGAAATTGTTAGAAAAAGTTCCTCTAAGACCTACTGAATTGACAGTCTTGACAATGGAAATCGCACCACACAAAACTAATAAGAAAAGCTCCAAAGATAAAAACAAATACTATCATTTCTCCAAAAGTAAATAAAATGGTAATGAACTATAAAAAATATATATTAATAACCTGATAAATCACTTGCAACTAATTTATTCAAGATCAAGTTACAAATACAACATTCAAATATTAATAGGTGCAATCATGTGTGTCATTTGGAAAGAGGTACCTGTGAGGCATCACATGAACCCTCATGAACAAGATGTAATCAATAGCAAAAGGGAAGACAAAATTGTCAAACCTATAAACCAGTGGCATTTCTTTGGTTTGAAACATACTTAACAAGAGATCCCTTAATGGACAGTAATTTGGGCCTCTGATTTGATGCATCAAGCAGCAGCAGTCTTCTGATTTGGTTTGAACACAAACTTGATAAGGGACTCCTTTATTGGCAACATTTCAGGGAATTCCTTACTCAATTTGGCAGCATCAAGCTCATTATTACTCCTTGGGGCAACTATTACTTTTGCCTGCTCCTCAAGAGTGAAGTTTTTCCATGTGAAGTTGGGGTCAACATGATCCTTATACATCTCTAAAATCTCATTGTGACTGACCGCCCCAGGGTTTGTAAAGTTCCAGATTCCAGTGAGGTTTCTCTTTGCCATCTCAATGGAAATGGGAAGCAGTTCATCCAAGATTGTCATTGAGTTTGGAATATTAACTACCTTCTCATATCGAGTGATCTTTGTGATGAAGTTGCGGGGATTAGATAAATCAGATGAAATTGGCATTCTGACACGCAAGGTACAGACATTTTCATAATTCTTGAGCAACTCTTCTACCTTTCACACAGCAAAAAAGGGCGAAGATCATAATTACCATACAATTTACAACATGCAAAAACAAATATCACTATCTCTTCATTATTAATAAAAAAAAAATGAACAGTTGAATTTAAGGGGAAAAGAACAGGTATAAAAATGGCATCCATATATGTGCGCTTGCAGGTGCACGTGTATGCGAGGAGGAGAATGGATTCACGAGGAATTTTTTGGTTTCTAGTTCCCTTTGAGGTTGAATCAATTGCGGATTTGGAGGAAGCTTGAACAACCCAACAAATATTTATCACAATACTGTGATTTGGGGGAGTCACTCTTGCATATTATGTGTATTTGATATGTCACATCTATAATTACCGCAACGATACACAATATAATCAAGATATGTTCTTTCTTTTCTTGTTTCAATGGAAGAGTAGGAATGGATGCAGGGTTTGATCTCGTACTTCCAGCACTAAATGCAATTCTGCTTAGAATCTAAAATCAATATGCCAAACTAAACACATTGAATAAGCCTAAACTCTCTTCTGTACTCTCTACTTATCCCATCTGCCATGACATTCTCATCAAAGAAGTATGCAGTGATCATCAAACTTAGCTAGATCCGCCATTAAATTGCTAGATCCAGAGATCCAACACATCACATATAACATTGCTAAACTGAAAACAATAGAATATGATTTTTTTTTCCAAATCTACGATTGAAACTAACATTAACATGAAATTAACCAATCAAAACGTTTATTTACCATGGCTTTCGTCTTGGAATAGAATGATCCTATGAAATTCGGGGTATCCTCCTCCTTGAACCCGATGCCCGACCCAAGAGGGTGATTCGCATCGTACTCGAAAATGCAACCCGTAGCATAATTAATCAAAATCAGACCCTTTTCTCTACACACGTCAGCCAACGTGAGAGTCCCGACCACATTGGTCCGAATAGTCTCGACCTTGTGGGACTCGCACCAGTCGACGTTAGGCCGACCGGTGACACCAGCAGCGTTGAATACATGAGTAGGCTTGACGTTGGCAATGTCAGCTTCAAGGGAGACTCGGTTTTCTAGGCGACCGGAGCCGTAAGTGTAGTCGATGCCCTGAGACTCGCAAAGCTTCCCTAAGAGACCACCGATCCAGCCGGTGCGGCCGTAGATGAGGAACTTGAGAGGCTTGTTGGTGGTGCCGTTTGATGGGAATCCCATTGTCTAAGGGAAATGAGCAGCTATTTTTGGATCTGGGGCAATTTGATTTGGTGAAATTGGGATCCCCCAGTGAGTAATATATGGGAGAAGAAAGATATCAGTTACTCTCTCTTTGCCTTTCGTGATGTGGACAGTGATGGGTCGGGCAGTGTGTTTCTCTTGAAATTTTGAGTCACAGCACAAGCCGAATGATAGGGTGTGGAGCACTTCATCTTGGTAAGCATGTGGTCACTTTTATTTTTTTGACAAGTATTATTTTTGCATTTTATGCGAACCTTTACGGCTCCACCGTAGAAAATGAATATGTAATATTCTTTTTTTTATTTATTAATTTAGCACTAATTACTTAATTTTATAAATATTTTTATAAAAATTAAATTAAAATTTAAAAAATTTTATAAAAAAATTAAAATTTAATAATTTTTATAAAAATATTTATAAAATTAAGTGGATGTTTAAGATGATATATATTTTAATATAATCATATTATATTTTATTAATAAAAAAGGATTATATCAGTTATCTTCATTGAGACAATTGAATGAAAAATCAAATTTCCATTTACCAAAATAGCTTAATTTTATGGATTTAATTATTTGAACATAATCAAATAATGCACAACCATGCACATAACTTTATATTCTAGTAATTATGATTCAATTAAAATAATAATAGAAAATAATACAATAATAACTTAACCTTATATAATCAAATTATACCATTTTAATTGAGCTAGCATAAAAAAATTATTATTTATTATATTTTTATATTTATCTATTATTTTTTATAATTATAAACAATTTATTAATATAAAAATTAATTTAAAAAATTTAAAATTTTATAATTAATTTAAAAAAATATATAATATAATTTAAATAAAAAAATACTCAAATAAATTATTAACCGATGAGATAAACTTAAAAAAAATAACAGATGGCAACAGCTAATTCATAAATTTTAATAAAAATACATGTAACTATCAAATACTCTAAAAACTAAATCAAACATCACCTTAGTTGTATCTGCACCTGCCCACCTCAAATCTCCACTGACACACATAAACGGGAACAATAATAATAATAATAATAATAATAATAATAGGACCCCAAAAGGGAGCATGAGCCTCCCTCCTTAGGCTCAAGTGTCTAAAAATAAATAAAGAAAGATCTGCCCTAAAATGGCTAAAAATATATAACAGATCTCTTACTGACATTTCCCTGTCCCTAAGTGAATCTATTTTTTTCATTTTATTAACTAGATATTAAATTTTTTATAATAAATCATTAAATTATATAAAATATTTTTATTTTTATTTTTATTTAAATTTAAAATTTTAATTCATGAAATTATATAATAAAAATATAATTTATTTTTCATTGTTTCGTGAAATTAAACAATGTTACATATTTTCTCAAATTCAATTTTCATTAAAAAAATATATATAAAAGTGAATTGCCTATTTATTAAAAAAAAAAATTAAATGCACACAATGAATCTATTATAACTGATGAGCTATATAATATAATATGAAGTAATTCTCTTAGTTTTTACCATAATAATAAATAATTTTAAAAAAGATAAATTGAGATCTCTGGTATGATGAACTATCTATAACCCATCGGCTGAAAGGAATAATCAAGTTTTTTCGGCCAATCTTCCTCCACCAATTTCTTCAGTTATTTGTGGACTTAAAAGCCTCATTTATCATTTTTATTATTAGGCCAGTCATCTGTATTGATTTAATTTCATTTGTGAATCAAATTTGAGTGTTATTAGATGTGAATCAAATTTAATTATTGTTGTGGCTCTCCAAGATTTTAGAGAGTTTTTCTGTTTGTTCTTTTTCCCCTAGGGTTCAAAAGCCGTCAGTTTTTGCCGTTTCCTGTGGCCTTCATTTTTTCCTAGGGCTCTTTTTTCCTTCAACACCTGTGATTGATTGAGTTCTCTGATTTTATTGTATTGTGAGTGATTGAAGAGTTCTATGAGTTTTCGAATTTTATTGTGCTGTTATTTTATTGTATTTAAGTATTGCAACTACAGATGAGGGATTGATTCGATTTTATTCCAATATAGCATTGTTCTAACTTATTTGATTGTTTGGCTATTTCAAATTGCAATTGAAATTGAAATGTAACGTATTGTATGCTATTGATGTATTTTTGTTTGGCATCACAAATTTTGATTGTTAAAAATAAATGAGTTTGAATGCGTAATGATTTGATTTAAACCAAAAAAATTGAACTGAATTAAACCAAAATTTTTTAAATTAATTTGATTTGATTTTTCTTATATTTAGATTTAACTCGGTTCTCTTCTCATAATTTTAAAGTTTGGCTCTTCAGTTTTGTCAATTTTATTTGAAACCGCACTAACCAATTGCACACCCATATCTTGGAAAGTATTGGATTTTTTTTTTCTTTTTATCAATAGTGTTGGATCTCAATGTAAAAGAAACGTAAGGCAGCAATGATTGCCTCAGCATACACTGACAGTAGTATATAGGGTATACTCATGTTTGTACACTCTTTCCTCATTAAAGACTCCAGTATATGTAACAGGCAAATTCAAAGAAGCTACAAGTCTAAGTTTTCTTATCCATATTGCTGCATCATTTGGGTCATATGGAGAGCCTTTCACAGAATTGGAATTTCTTTAGTTCTGGGGAAATTTAATAATGTAAGAAACTTGATAAAGAAGTTTCTATTTCCGGGGCAACTAAATTAGTAAATATGAAAACAGCAAAGAGTATTAACAAAATTAAACATTACCTCGAATGCTTTGCTATAATTCGCCAACCTTGTGCATTGCTTGCAAATTGCAATGTCCTACGAACAGGAAGCTGCAGGGTATCATATGGCCTAAGCATAAATCAAAGCATCCAACAAATGCTATGCCCTTTCCCTTATAAGCAATATTGATTTTCATAATAAATGACCGCCTATTCCCCTGCAGGTAAATGAGGAAACAGACAATATGCAACATCCTCACCGTTTTTGACAATATGCAGCAGCAACATTCAAGTCTCAATCCATTCCTAATTCTCACTATTACTAATCACAAAAGTTCTCCCAATTACAGCACAGTGCAAACAAAATAAGGATCTTGAGTTTCAAAGAATGGGAAAGGTATATAACAAGAACGAGGAGGAATTACTTGATTTGAACGAGTAAAGAACGTGAGATTCCAATGAGTGAAGACCATGGAAACGAAATCAACTAAATTCAAACAAGTTCATCACAGATTCATATATAGCACTTAATTATTCAAATTTCCAGAGAAATTTCCATCAAACATTTGATTAAAATCTAAAATCAAGGGAAAAAAAAAAAAAAAGGATCAGCCACCAAAGCCATAGAGCGTCCGACCCTGCCTCTTGAGAGCGTACACAACATCCATGGCAGTTACGGTCTTTCTTCGGGCATGTTCAGTGTAAGTGACAGCATCCCGAATCACATTTTCAAGGAAGATCTTGAGTACGCCTCTGGTCTCCTCATAAATCAGGCCACTGATACGCTTTACGCCTCCTCTACGAGCTAGACGACGGATTGCCGGCTTCGTGATCCCCTGAATGTTATCCCTCAAAACCTTCCTGTGCCTCTTGGCTCCTCCCTTTCCCAGACCTTTGCCTCCTTTTCCTCTCCCCGACATTTTTCCTTCTCAATTCAGTTCAGTGACGAAGGGAGACGGCTGGTTTAGGGTTTATATTGGGAATTTAGGAGCGAACCTCTTCAATTTCCAATTTTCAAAATTGCCAAATTCTAGAGCGCCAAATTATCCGTTGGATGGAGTGTTATCGACGGTTGATAAGTTCAATCCGCGTCAAATGAATACGCTTGATTTGAAGCGTTGATGGATGTTCATCTAACCATACTCTTTAGCGGATTGCCAGAGTGGACATGTTGGAAAGAGAACGCCTTGTCGTTTGATTAGAGGTGCAGATGGTCTTGTTATCGTTTGTTTCATTAAGGGAGCTGTCGCATTATGACGATTTCCAGAACAACGACTTGCCGTTTTCAGGAGAGCATTGAATACAGCAAAAAGGTTTGAGGGAGAAAATTTTTTAACAAATGAACCCACTTGACCAAATCCACAAATTCTCTAACTAAACAGATACTGGCCTAAAAACAAACTCCATATTGGTATAATTTGGAACATAACAAAGGGAAAATCAGATAACTATCTGAATACATGTGCAGCAGAATAAACATGAGTCGGCTAAGTACTATATCTCAGGTTGTGAGATTTTCTTGAATGGCTATGAACGACCCTAGTATGTTACCACCAACATCCGGGAATGTTTCGCAGCCGGGCAGAGCCTTGACCTTGCCTGTTTGATCAACAGCAACTGGATACTTCAAGAGGTGACCCTTCATTTCTGTTACATTATCAGCTGCATACTGTCTCCAGTTGAGCTCACTCAGTGACCTTACACGTCTTACACATTCAAGACTCTCTGGTTGCTCAAAGCATTCCTCAATACCTCCAATGTGCTCTGCCCATAATGACATCCTATGTCCATAAATCTGCAATCAAAGCAGCACAATGCTAAGCTTCAAAACATAAACATATAACTGTTGGAAATTGTGCTTCAAAAATACAATGGCATGATAACTTTCACAATGCAAATGGACACAAGTCCAAACGTGGTATTCTTAATTTGGAATTATATTGTTATTTTATTTGAATAGCATGGTCATGATGTGAAAAATTTAAACCACTCCAACAGAATAATAAATGCATTCAAATATGTGTAAGCAGGCTTGCCTGTCCGTGCGGATGAGAGCGCCTTGCAGAGGCATGCTGAGGTTGATATGCACCCATTGCTATCTCAGTGTCTCTGGTACCATCCATGGAACGCTGGTTGATATTTGCAGATCCCATTATCACATACTCATCATCCACTATCATTCCTTTGGAATGAATATAAATCTGAAAGCGTCTATTTTTCCGACTCAACGCCTCATTTACCATAAAACAGAAAAGTTAACGTGCAGATTAAGCAGGTGAAAAATGAATAATCGAATGGAAGTGCCAAGTGTGAAAACAAGGAATATAATTACCGAAGAGAGATACCTGAGGAGTGTTTGTTGCATTGGTACTTTGGCCATTTAAACTGTTTTCCCTGTCCAATGCCTCACGATTACCAAGGCAGAAGAAATTCAAGTAGTCTTGTGGCTCATATGTGTTTTCAAGTCCAACTTCCACCAAAGCCTTGTAAATTGTTTCATACATCATTTGCATTGTCTTTTGCTGCAGCAAATAATTAACAATCATACTAGTGAAAAAGATATGTCAATAAACCTAAGCATAGTGCTTCTTGTCCGCCTATAGGAGTTAAGATCCAGCATTTTTCCTGAATAATGAGCATTAATATTAACTTGAAAATCAATTCCAATGCTACCCAAAGTGGAGAATGAAATACTTAACTGCTACTACTGAAAAATCTCTCACATTTCAGAATATAATCTCATAATTCTTACCATCAGTATTCCTTCTAAATTAAATAGGGTGCCAAATGGTACATGTAGTTTAGAATCAGAGATATTAACATATGAGTTTGCATGTTTTAGATAAATAAGCCAACAGAATAAACATATTTACGAAGGAAAAGGAGATCTCCAATTTTTTACAGTGCAAGATCTTCTTTTTATCTCACCTACGAGACATGATAATTTTATAAATCTATCTCTGGCTTTACCAGATGCTCTAGACCTAAAAGTACTTGTCAGATGGTAATTGGCTCCTACCTGCCAAAAGAGAATCCTCTGCGTAGGAGTGCCTGTAGGAACACCTTCGGGCCACATTGGGATAAGAATATATGCAGAAAACCTCTCATTTGCTCTGATTTTGTTGGCAATCTTAAGAGCAATTTCCATGGGTATTAAGTTATTTGCACCTGCAGATAATAGTCACATTTAAAACTGTGCCAATGTCAAATTGAAAAGAAGACATTGGTTCTAGTTTTTATCTTTAATTTTTCTATATATTGTTGACATTTGAAAAAGAATGATGTTACACTAACAACATGTTAATTACCATAATCTAGTACTGACACTTATAAAGAAGGGTAGTCACTGACTAGTAGCAGAGTGCAATATATGACTAAAACCAAAGCTTACTCTATACATCAGCATTAGAATTCATTAAAAATATCAAAAACATACAACAATTATGATATCACCTTCCCTATAATTCATTAGTTCTAACATCATAACCATGAAAATCCCACTTAGAGGCCTTTTTTCTGTCTTTGCTACATATTGAAGTTCCTCACCTATGTCTTTGTGAGCATCCCAGTTATACGAAGATCCAAGAAAGTACTGGTTTTCAATATAGATGAAATGTTGGGCGGCACGGATTGCTTTGATATATGCTGTATGTATGCTCGCATCTATGAGTACATTCTTTCCGCATAACAGGTTCTGTTACAAGATAAACATATCAGGTTATTGATCAACTGATTCATCCATAATGATGATGATGCTTATTCATGAAATGCAAAGGAAAAAGTTCTTCAAATCAACATTCTCTTACCCTGCTTGTTGCATCCTTTGGATCATCCGGGAAGCCTTTGACAGAAGTGGAATCAATTGAACGGAAAACCTTCAATTGTTGGAAAATTAGTCAACAGAGAGAAGCATAGAGAATTGGTGATCAATAGGTGATTGACATCCATTATACCTGAACATGCCAAGTCTCTGGGTCATTTTCAGCCTGGCAAGAAACTTCTGCAATCCCAATTATTTCAGGAATTCTTTCAAACTTGAGTAATGCATCATCATATGATGCCTTCAGTCTTTGAATCCCATGAGGCTTTGAAGCCTTCAACCAACGCTCCTCAAAATTGGTGAGAATATCATATGCTGCTGGGCCATCAATTTTACAGTGCAAATCATGCCATGGTTGTCTTGGACAACCAACACCAGGCTCCTGATAAGTGGCAATAGTAACAGGATGTAAAGAATAATGACTATAAGTTTAATAATAGATTCCTCATTCTCAGTCTTTATATCTTGTAATTTAAGGGGAATCCAGCCAGATGACAAAAGCATTGACTCAAATAAGTTAGAAATTTGATATTGTTGAGTGCTTTCAATTCTATGGACTACGATACATAAGCCAGTCCAAGAAATTTGAACAGCCAAACCTAAATAGGATTTCCAGCAATGAGTGGCAGTATCAGGTGACTTGGATAGAATCATTTAGACATGCATTAACCTTGCTAGACAATTTCAGTAAATCAAATTAAGGATAAAAAATTTTCCATGTCTGAGACAATAAAATTGAATCTAACATTTTGAGTGCATTAAATGAAAAAGATTACCATGAATGTAGGGTTGCGATTGTCATCTTTGTGCACTGTTTCTAATGTCCTAAAAAGAGGATGCTGTGGAGTGTCATATCGGCCCATGCATAGATCAAGTCCTCCAATAAAAGCTACAATCTTTCTTTTATAATGACCTGCATCAGCATCCACTATCACTGTTTTCTGATGATGACTATAGATTGTTCCAACTTCCTGGTAAACAGAAATTAGAAGAACTAGAGATTCAGATAATGTGGCATTCAGAACGTTATAACACATACATATACATATATATGATACAGTCACACTTAAGTATATGTGCATGTGTGTCTACTGTCTATGGAAAGATTTCATGCAGGGGAAATGAAATTGATGTCACCAGAATTGCATCCATTCTAAAGAAAAGGAACATTAATAGCTTGCAACTCTAATATTTATCATGTCTTCCTCATCATGGAGAAACACTGCAACCAAGCAATATCATTTTCAAAATTTCAGCAAGCACTGAAAAATCCTAATGTTTAATATCTGTTAGATCAGAATTGAGTCAATGATGCTTCATCAAGGTTGAACATGCTGATGGTAACTCTTAAAACAGGATAGAGAATTGACAGATGTTAGTCATCTAGCAACATTTCTTCACAAACAGTGGATCATTTGAAATTAGGCTGAATGATTGACTGTTCAAAACTTGGGGATATCCAAAGAAATGACTGTGCAACTACTTTCCCTTATAGGTGATTTCCATTTGCAATTTTTGTTATTTGAAAAGCAGCACAATTGGACAAGTAAAATGCAGTATTTCAAATGCACAGTAGTATATATAAATAAGCTCATTATTTATCCTCTCTTTACTTTCCTTATTAAACAGGATAGGTTCATGTGGTAAAGCAGCAGCATTTAAGAAAATGTGACAGTGAACCATTCATGATACTCTGACCGTGAAGAGATATCTGGTGACTATTTATATCCAACCTGCTTTTTCATAAAGCTGTGTCCTTTTCCACCAGATCGAGGGCAAAGCAGCACTTGCACTGAAGAGTGCTTGAAAAAATGGCGAGTTTCCTCATCACTGGTGTTCATGATGCCCTCCTACATATCATAGAATTTAATCAATACCTAACAAAAAAGAGAAAATATATGTAGTTCTATTTTAAATATGTGAGAAATTTACAAGTATCGAGAAATATACAGGCCAGTTAGTCTGAACAAGTGTTACTGACCATATAAAAATCAGTAAATGACACAAGTATATCATCTAAAACAAAAGTTGCTTCATATTGTCAAGTTTCCTTTACATATCTACCACATTATACTATAGAAAACAGGAAAAATCAACAGAATTAGCTAGATTATTCAATGAATTCATCAATTTTGCTGCAACATGATAACGAAACAATCTTTATATATGCTATTGTCTTTCATAAGAGACAAAAAAGCAATGCCTGTTCAATTGAATCTTGATAGTCTGGAAAATATGATGTCAGTCGCGTACAGAAATCAGGGAAAGATTTAAAGGTAAAGCAAATAATGCAACTCAATGAACAAAGAAGTTTAGTTTTTTCAGAGTTGCATTGTTATACACATTTGCCATGAAAGATTCAAGTGTACACTTAAACTACATACTATTTCTTGCCCCTTTAGTGTTGGAGGACAAAGATCAAACCTGCAAAACCAATTGTTATGGGCTCTCCAACATTGAGCCAAACCTTCATTTTTGAACATCAATGCTGCATAAAAGGCATCACAGCGAGGAAAAATTTTCCTATTATAACATTTGTGTCAAAGTTACAAAAAGAACCAGAAAATTAAACTTGTTTTGAATTTTTAGTCCAAAAAATGCAATAAAGCATAAAAAGCATCACCATAAGCTCTGAGTTTCTTACCGTTTTATATCCCAAGAAACTCCTAGAAGTAGGATCATCCCATACAAGGAGCAGCACTCTTACACCTTCCTGAGATTTGATTTTGAGAAGATCACCCAATGTACAATCCTTTCCATCATGACCATCTCGAACCAATCTAACCTGGTGGTATACAGACCACCCAGTAATGTAAATCAAACGCCGAGCCTGACTGATGGCATTAAAGATGTCAAGCCAGCAAGTCCCATGCTCATACTGAACATGACCATCAAGCTTCAAATCAGGTAGGCAACCATCATGAACATGTGCATCTTGATAGAGAGTAACTTTGCCTCCTCTTCTAAGAGGAAAGTACGTTCCCGGAACCCCATTGTAATCAGGACCTGAACCTACTCCATGCTTATAAATTGCCATTTGCTGTACTGGGGTAAACTGAATTGATAAGCTCAATTCGGCTCCAGGCTTGCAAGGCTTCCCATTGGCGGCTAGAATTGGAAAAGTGCCCTCAATTTTCTTGCCAGAACACAGCTGCTCTGCTGGGATTCCCACAGCACCTATAAGCTGTGAGCCAACAACATCATTGTCTTTGACGACAAAGTGCAGCTCTGCAGCATGATGTGCAACAGGAACATTGAAATGCTGCATCCATACTGGATTCTCGCTATTATTGATGACAAAAGTCCTCCCAATTACAGCACCAGATAACGAAATTGTGACATACGGATCACTAGTTATATTATTACTTACACGACTAACCTTCATAGGCAATTTGGAAAACATGTCCCCTAAGGCTTTATGAAACATATCCATGTTGGGAAGTTTTTTAGCCTCCTTAACCCATATATCTAAATTACCATGCACAAGGCAAATTTTCGAAGACCCTTTATTGGTCTGGAATGGCACTTCTTCTTGACCCTGCATATGACGTGAGCCACCTAACGAGAATGAATGATCAATAGTATTTTGAGCCATAATAGATAAGATTTCTCGCTCAGAACGAGCAGATATCCAATAACAAGTGATGGAAATTGTTTAAACTGGGCGAATGGATCTCCAAATCAAAATTTGACAAATACCCAGTTCATATGAAGGTAAAATCAAGTAGTTGGCAGTCACCAAACGAACACTGAATGTGGGCAACTCTAGATAGGCAAGAAATGAGTGAGAAAAAAAAAAAGCAAAAAGATAGAGACAGGACAGAAAGAGAGGAAAGTGGAGGTATTTGCAGAGAGTGTGGGAATATAAAAAAAGAATGGAAGGGAAGACAGAGTTGAACGAGTAAAAGAAAGTGGGATTCCAAGAAGGAAAACTGGAGGCTTGAAAATGGAAAAATGGGAAGCAAATATTAATAAAGAAATTGGAAAAAACAAGAGATTGGCGAACAAATACTGACAAACAACAAAAGAATACGGAGAATTCATAGCTTCCATTATTAATTAAGCATTTACAAAAGTAGAATCCAATCACCATGTGGAGACAGAGTTGATTTATTGCAGGCCAATGAAAGAAGTAACCTGAGAGGAAAATTACGTCCTTAAAATTCCCGCGGGCGGATTCTGATTTGTTGTTGTTTTCTTCGTCAAAGAACGATCACTTATTGATTTCGTTATTTATAATAAAGAAAAAATAAATAAATAAAAAAAGAAGATAACTGTTAAAACAATATGTCTTGGTTTTTGCTAATGGCCGCCAAAACCAGAAAATTGAATGTGAAAACGACCGAAATTGTTTGTTTCTAGAAGGACTTGGCCCGTTTGAATATTCTACCGTTGACGTCGGGTTCCAGAGCTTCAACGACGAACTGCAATCTACAGTTGGGAATATTATAAAATTGTCACTGCAATTTATTAAAATTAATAAATCACTAAATATTTTTAAGGATATTTGGCAAAATATATTATTTAATTTTTATAATTTTAAAATCAAATAAGTTAATCGATCACGTTTTAATCTTTTATCATTAACCAAAGTTTCAATTGGAACAATCAACTCTGAGGAAATCAAAAATTTAAATGCCTTGGAAGATAATTGGCGATGCTAACAAATAAAAGAAAAAAACGTAATTTTAGACAGAAAATGGATGGTTAGTTAGTACATACTTGTTGAGTGTTATGACACTTCTGCTTTATTTTTTTCTTATTATTCTGTAATGGTATGGTGTAGATTAAGTCAAGAGTAAAATTTTAAGATGTATATGTCATTCATATTTTATTTTTTTAGATCCGATTGATTAGGGGTGGTAATTCAGGTTAATAGGTCGTGTTCGTGTCGTGTCAACACGCGACATGAATACGATTAAGATCGATACAAACAAAACACGATTAACAAATTGTGTCTAAAATTTGAACACGAACACAACTATTTTACTATACGAGTTACATTACATGATATGATTAATATTAAATTATATTTAGTATATTCAACACGACACGACCTATTTACCGCAAAATAATTCATTAGTTTGATACGTCTTAATCCATTTAACACGCTATATAAATGGATTCATAGGTCATAGTGAGTTAAATAGATTAGTGGGTCACGGATTAACAAGTGACACGAATATTAAATCATGTCATAAATAAATGTGTTAAGTCGGATTAGTGGGTTAATGTGAAAACCCATATACATTTATTTTTTTATTATTATTTTATTTTAATTAGCTAACAATAATTTAATATATTTATAAAAATATATATATATTTTATTAGATGGTCTACTTATTTTTTTTATTTTTGAAATTAAATATATATCTGCAATCTGAACAACCCAGTTCAATAATAACTCTTATCCCATTCTACACCTAATAGAACTCTTGAAATATATATATATAACCTAATCATCTCTTCTGCTAAACTTTGTTCTCAAAACCTGGTTGTCACCTCTATCAAATACTCTCAACAGAAAATTCCTAAATTTTTACTTCTCTATTCATCACCTTCGATTCTATTTTCAAGGTAAAAATTCTCATTCCTTGTTCAATAATGGGTGAATCTAATTTTATTTTCTTTTCTTGATCTGTTACAACTACTCTAAAAAATTTATTTTCTCTTTGACCATTGATATTGAATTGGGTTGATCATGATTAATAGTAACATTGAATTTAGATTTTGTACATACATCTATATATTCACCGAATCATTATATATATATATAAAACCTTTGTCTGTCATTGTTCCCTGTCATTGTCCCCTGTTCATCCACGTCCACGTCCATTGTTCCTATGAATTCGTCTCTGTTCACCGAATCATTATATATATATATATATATATATATATATATATATATATATATATATATATATACAGGAATTCGTCCCTCTGTTCGTGTGAATTCGTCCCTCTGTTCGTGTGAACGGAATCAGATATATATATATATATATATATATATATATATATATATATATATATATATATATATATATATATATATATATTAAAGTTTTATTTTATTATTATTTAATATTTTTCTTTTAATATTTTGGGTGTGTAGGAGATTCGAATATTCAATCAGCCAATTGAAATTGTCTCTCTTCCATTGAAAATAATTATTGTCTTGGAGGTTCCAGGTGAGTGGTAATTATAGTACATGGCACCGTTTTGTCCCTTTTAAAATTTCTTAGCATTAAGTTTGTTATTAAATAAAATTTTAAATCAATATTTTAACAATGATTTTATATGTGATTTTCTAGAGTTTTATTTTATTATTGAATTTTATCTCGATTTTGATTAAATAATTGATTTTGCCAACTATCTCTGCATTAGACCCATTAGGATTCCGAATGTGCCTTTAATGTATTTATATTGATTGATATTTGACTATAAAATTTACCGATGTGTTACTGAATTGATTTGAGATTGATTTGATTTTATTGAATTGATTTGAGATTGATTTGATTTTATTGAATTGATTTGAGATTGATTTGATTTATTCGACTCTCTGAAATTATTGAAATCTGTAGAGACTCCGCAGTTTACCTATGGGATATTTATTATGTTTATTCAACATTTTGTTTATTTGGATTTTGTCTATTTTTGGGATTAGTAAGTGACAATATATTTATTCAAGATACTCTGATAAGGCTTGCATGATTTAAGAATACTTAAATTATGCATGGCCTGATCTCGTAATTTTGGGTCGTGACAAAGTTGGTATCGAGCTCGGTTGAGGTCTAGTAAACTTATGAGCATAGGATCCTTAACGTCTTTTCAGTTTATCATTGCTTCAGATATCTGCGTCCTTCGTACTTTTTCACCTGTCTTAATTTGGCTCACATTTTCAAATTTAATGCTTGTTTATTAAAATGAATAGGTGCCTGGGTCTCTTAGACGTAAGAGAATAACTAAGGCCAAGGGTCTTAATGGTGCAAACCTTGATCCAACAGGGGAGGTACCACCTCAAACTATTAATCAGACATCTGAACAGACGCCTACGGCTAAGACTGCGGCACAACCATTCCTTTGTTTCTCCATACTTTTCCATAAGATTTAGTACACCACTTACTTTGTTAGAGTATCCTTTATCTGTATCAACACCTATGGGGGATGCAATAGACACTGATATGGTGTATAGGGGATGTATAGTTCACATTGGAGATAGGGAATTAGCCGCAGATCTTGTTTCCTTGGATATGTTTGAGTTTGATGTAATTTTAGGCATGTATTGGTTAGCCACTTATCACGTTTCATTGGATTGTCATAATAAAGTTGTACTCTTTAAAATTCCTGGGGAGGCAGAATTTCAATTTCAGGGAGATCGCAGTATGGCCTCTAGTAATCTTATCTCTGTAGTGAGTGCTAGACGATTATTGCGAAAGAGGTGTAAAGGGTATCTAGCTTATGTTAGAGATGTTCAGGTAGAAGGTGCAGGTTTGGAGAATGTTGCAGTGGTTAAAGAGTTTCCTTATGTGTTTCCAGAAGATTTATCAGGTTTACCCCTAAAGCGAGAGGTAGAGTTTGGTATAGACTTAGTCCCTGGAACTGAGCCCATATCTATGCCACCTTATCGTATGGCACCTGCAGAACTTAAAGAGTTGAAGGAGCAACTACAGGACCTACTAAATAAGGGGTTTATTCGCCCTAGTGTTTCTCCATGGGGTGCTCCTGTGTTATTTGTACGGAAGAAGGATGGGTCTTTGAGAATGTGCATTGATTATAGGCAATTGAATAAGGTAACTGTGCGTAATAAGTATCCTCTTCCACGCATAGATGACCTGTTTGACCAACTTCAAGGTGCGAAGTATTTTTCCAAGATTGATCTTCGATCTGGGTATCATCAATTGAGGGTTAAGAAAGAAGACATACTCAAGACGGCCTTTAGGACTAGGTATGAACACTATGAATTTCTTGTAATGTCTTTTGGTCTTACCAATGCTCCGGCCGCTTTTATGGATCTCATGAATAGAGTTTTTAAGCCTTTCTTAGATCAATTTGTTATAGTATTCATCGATGACATTCTAGTGTACTCAAAGAGTAAGGAGGAGCATGAAAAACATTTGAGAATTGTCCTTCAGACCTTACGAGAACACAAGCTACATGCCAAGTTCTCAAAATGTGAGTTTTGGTTAGATAGTGTGGCTTTCCTAGGCCATACAGTATCTAAGGATGGGGTGTGCGTTGATAAGAAGAAAGTTGAGGCAGTGCTTCATTGGCCTAGACCCACAACTGTGTCAGAGATTCGTAGTTTCTTGGGTTTAGCAGGGTATTATAGACGGTTTGTTCAAGACTTCTCTCGTATTGCAGCACCTTTAACTAAGTTGACACAGAAGAATGTGAAATTTCAGTGGTCTGAGGCTTGTGAAAAAAGTTTTCAGGAGCTTAAGACTCGTTTAACTACAGCACCAGTGTTAGCCCTTCCATTTGGATCAGGGGGTTATGTAGTATATTGTGATGCTTCTAGGATTGGTTTAGGATGTGTTTTGATGCAGCATGGACGGGTTATTGCATATGCTTCTCGTCAGTTGAAAAGGCATGAGCAGAATTATCCAACTCATGATTTGGAAATGGCTGCAGTAATTTTTGCTTTGAAAATCTGGAGGCACTATTTGTATGGTGAGACTTGTGAAATTTTCACTGACCACAAAAGTCTCAAATACATATTTGATCAACGTGATCTTAATCTTAGGCAAAGGAGATGGGTAGAATTGCTGAAGGATTATGATTGCACCATACAGTATCACCCTGGAAAAGCTAATGTAGTGGCTGATGCTCTAAGCAGGAAGTCTTCTGGTAGTTTAGCCCATATATCTACCAAGATGAGGCCTTTGATTGGTGAATTACATGAGTTGCTAGATCAGGAAGTAGAGTTTGAAATCATAGCTGGATCATTCTTAGCACATTTTTGAGTTAGGCCTATCTTGATTGATCGAATTAAGGCTGCTCAAAAGAAGGATTCTCAGCTGTGTGAGATTATAGATAATATTCATAAAGGCCAAGCTCAAGGATTCATGTTGAATGATGATGGAGTTCTTCGTTATGGCACTAGACTTTGTGTCCCCAATGTTGATGAGTTGAGAAGAGAAATCATGGAGGAGGCACACCATTCTGCTTACACAGTACACCCAGGTTCAACTAAGATGTACCGTGATTTAAGGGAGCACTATTGGTGGGGTGGCATGAAGAGGGATGTTGCAGACTTTGTTGCTAAATGTTTGACTTGTCAGCAGGTTAAGGCAGAACATCAGAGACCATCTGGGTTACTTCAGCCGTTGCCTATCCCTGAGTGGAAGTGGGAGCATATTGCCATGGACTTTGTTGTGGGTTTACCTAGTACACGAGGTGGTTACAATGCAATATGGGTGATAGTGGACAGATTGACAAAATCTACTGATTTCCTTCCTGTGAAGACTACATATGACTTTGCTAAACTTGCACAGTTGTATATAAACAAGATTGTTAGTCTTCATGGAGTTCCAGTTTCCATTGTATCTGATCGTGGTACTCAGTTTACTTCTCGATTTTGGAAGAAATTCCAAGAAGCTTTAGGAACACGAGTAGACTTTAGTACTGCTTTTCACCCTCAGACGGATGGACAGTCAGAAAGGACCATACAGACATTAGAGGACATGCTTCGTGCATGCGTTATGGATTTTGGTGGCGGTTGGGATCATCATTTGCCTTTAGTGGAGTTTGCTTATAATACTTGATTATCGTGCAAGTATAGAGATGGCTCCATATGAGGCATTATATGGTCGAAAGTGTAGGTCACCGGTTTGTTGGGATGAAGTTGGAGAAAGAAGGCTTACTAGACCAGAGTTGATAAAATTAACTTCAGAGAAGGTTCGACTAATTCGTGATCGACTTTTGACTGCTCAAAGTCGACAGAGAAGTTATGTTGACCCTAAGCGTAAAGATGTAGAATTTATGATTGGTGATCATGTATTTCTGAGAGTTTCCCCTATGAAAGGAATCATGAGATTTGGGAAGAAAGGGAAGCTTAGCCCTCGTTTTGTTGGTCCATTTGAAATTTTGGAGAAAATTGGAGCAGTTGCTTACCGTTTAGCTCTTCCACCTGGTTTTACACATGTACATCCAGTTTTCCATATTTCTATGCTTAGGAAGTATGTACCAGATCCATCTCATGTTTTACAACCTCAAACCATGCAATTTAGGGATGATATGTCATATGAGGAGCAATCAGTAAAGATTTTAGATCGACAAATTAGGAAACTCCGGTCTAAGGAAGTGGCTTTGGTCAAAGTCTTGTGGCATAATCACTCAAGTAGTGAGGCCACATGGGAGGCAGAATCTGAAATGCGAGCCAAATATCCTCACCTATTTGATTCTTCAGGTTAGAATTTTGTCTATTCAAATTCGGGAACCGAATTTTTTTTAAGGGGGGAAGTATGTGAAAACCCATATACATTTATTTTTTTATTATTATTTTATTTTAATTAGCTAACAATAATTTAATATATTTATAAAAAAATATATATATTTTATTAGATGGTCTACTTATTTTTTTTATTTTTGAAATTAAATATATATCTGCAATCTGAACAACCCAGTTCAATAATAACTCTTATCCCATTCTACACCTAATAGAACTCTTGAAATATATATATAACCTAATCATCTCTTCTGCTAAACTTTGTTCTCAAAACCTGGTTGTCACCTCTATCAAATACTCTCAACAGAAAATTCCTAAATTTTTACTTCTCTATTCATCACCTTTGATTCTATTTTCAAGGTAAAAATTCTCATTCCTTGTTCAATAATGGGTGAATCTAATTTTATTTTCTTTTCTTGATCTGTTACAACTACTCTAAAAAATTTATTTTCTCTTTGACCATTGATATTGAATTGGGTTGATCATGATTAATAGTAACATTGAATTTAGATTTTGTACATACATCTATATATTCACCGAATCATTATATATATATATAAAACCTTTGTCTGTCATTGTTCCCTGTCATTGTCCCCTGTTCATCCACGTCCACGTCCATTGTTCCTATGAATTCGTCTCTGTTCACCGAATCATTATATATATATATATATATATATATATATATATATATATATATATATATATATATATATATATATATATATATATATATATATATATATATATATATATATATATATATATATATATATATATATATATATATATATATATATATATTAAAGTTTTATTTTATTATTATTTAATATTTTTCTTTTAATATTTTGGGTGTGTAGGAGATTCGAATATTCAATCAGCCAATTGAAATTGTCTCTCTTCCATTGAAAATAATTATTGTCTTGGAGGTTCCAGGTGAGTGGTAATTATAGTACATGGCACCGTTTTGTCCCTTTTAAAATTTCTTAGCATTAAGTTTGTTATTAAATAAAATTTTAAATCAATATTTTAACAATGATTTTATATGTGATTTTCTAGAGTTTTATTTTATTATTGAATTTTATCTCGATTTTGATTAAATAATTGATTTTGTCAACTATCTCTGCATTAGACCCATTAGGATTCCGGGAACAGGCCTTTAATGTATTTATATTGATTGATATTTGACTATAAAATTTACCGATGTGTTACTGAATTGATTTGAGATTGATTTGATTTTATTGAATTGATTTGAGATTGATTTGATTTTATTGAATTGATTTGAGATTGATTTGATTTTATTGAATTGATTTGAGATTGATTTGATTTATTCGACTCTCTGAAATTATTGAAATCTGTAGAGACTCCGCAGTTTACCTATGGGATATTTATTATGTTTATTCAGCATTTTGTTTATTTGGATTTTGTCTATTTTTGGGATTAGTAAGTGACAATATATTTATTCAAGATACTCTGATAAGGCTTGCATGATTTAAGAATACTTAAATTATGCGCCGGTCACGATTCAGAATTTTGGGTCGTGACAGTTAACCCGTGACATAATACGATTATAACCGTGTCATAAATGGATAGATACGAATTCGACACGAACACGAAAAAGACTAATCCAAACTCTATATTTTCGTATTGTTTTTGTATAATATTATCGGGTCATGTTTAAAATTATCACTCCTGTAGTTGACTATGAATTTAAGACACATATATACGAGACATTTTTAAGTTGTATCTTGGATTTATCATAGACTAGGTCTAAAAAATAATATTCCTTTCTCTAATCTAGTAAATTTTGTAGCTTTGAATCAGCATGTATGTCCCTTGATATTCCTTTGTAATGGTAAGTTTTGTTCCAAGCTCTCAATTACAGATTCAGGTGTTCATGGCCACCCTCTCAGCTTAGGCTTCTTTCAAAGGGGTTATAATTGGAGCAACAACCATATATATGTGTGAGAATAGATTATACAGAAGCACTAAAGAGTGAAAAGGGAGACGATACAGAGAATAGCATTATCCTGTTATGGATAAGAATCTACAACCTTATGTGTAAGCTATATCAAGTTCATCTATTACACTCCTGGTTGTTAGCGAGTAGTAGTACTATTTACCCCACGATCACATCACAACTGTATCAACACAAAACTAGTTCCTTCTTCTTTGCTGGGAGTCTTCATCTGAAGCAAAATAAATGGTTTTGTCTACCTTTTTCGCTTAGACTTCAAAGATGTCACAGATTGAGAATTGCTGTGCCAGTTTCGCTTCCTTTGATTGATGAACCAGTTATTGATCTGCTTTAGTTGCAAGCCTGTCTCCTCCACAAGTTTTGCCTTGTCGTCTTCCTGCAAGTATCATATACATGTAACTTTGTTGACAAATTTTAGTTTTCAGCTTGTGAAAATATATGCATTTTTAGCTTCAATCCAAGCAATTGCTAAAACTAATCATTTTTAGCAGCGACTTCTTTCCAGACATTTGGCAGAATCTTGACATCTTCAGGGTTACTGGTTATCTGTCTATTATCCAATCATATTTAATAAGGTTACTAGAAAGTTAATCTAGTAGAATTCTGAAAATGGCGTTTTGTAACTTAATGTTTTGATAGTAAATTTTGGCTAGGGTGGCCGGCTGCTTACTGTTGGGTATGGCCACTTAGAGTGTTGCTGCCACCAATTTTTCAGCACTATGGTTGTATCACCTGGAAGTTTTCCAGCCCTTCTTTTTCTTAATATTTCCTCCCTGACATCTTCAATTCTTGATTTAAAACCCTGAAAATGCAATTATTAGAGTATTATGGCTTAAAAAAGATTGCTAAGTTAGCTTCTCAAAATAATTTTCTTGCTTGTAAATCCCTGTTAATGGAATACAATAGGGGAGCTTCAGTTGGGAAACACACCTGCTTTAATTCAATCTTCAATTCTTGCCGAACTCTCTCCATGAGAGACCTTTCAGATTCTGTTGGAAGCAGAGGACCAAATCCCATGAGGTCATGCCCATCACCACTGGATTGATCTAAAGAGAGATCCATTTCCAGATCATCCTCATCATCAGACATTGTTGCACCTGTGCCTTCGCATAGACTTACTCCTGAAACAAAGACATTGTTGCACAGAGTTTACTTAATGGTCTCTAGAATAATGAAAGGTTGGCAAAGGTTTTTATTTTTTAATTTTAAAATAATATTTAAAATGACACATGTCAACTCATCACTGGGATTGCATATTGAGCTGACACATTATTTTTGTCAAATAATTTCTCAACCAACCTTTCCCTACCCCAGCAATATGAAATCACCACCAAGTTAACGCTTAAAATAGCAAAGACATAACTAATAAGTCAATAATGAAAGCTTAATTAATTTACTTGCTGTGAAGAGAATTGGCCTAAGTTCGACAGGTTATTCTGATGACTTGCCATTTTTAACAGCATGATCTTGATCCCATTTAGAAATATTAGTTGTGCTGATCACTATTTATTTTAGTATATGTTAGTTGTTTTAATAATTATTGAATATTAATTGTATAAATATTATACTACTGAATCGTATAAATAAGAGAGATAATATTTTAATTATAATAAAAATATTAAATACTATTTTAAAAATTATTGTCAAGCAGGCCTTTAACATTGTGTAATATATATATATATATATATATATATATATATATATATATATATATATATCCATAAATTTATGACTTAAATTTATGACTTAAACAATTAATGGTGTTAATAATTTATTTCATTAGTGTATTAATTTTAATTATAATGAATGATTTTTCTACTTTTATTATCTTTTATATCTCAAAAAGTATATAAAACTTTCTCTATTTATTTTGTTATAAAATTTTAATAAATTATAATTTAGTTTTCATTGATATAAAGAATTTTATTTTCATGAAAATTTATTTTAAATATTTATTTTATTATAAAATATTATTATTTAAAATTTGAATTAAAAAATTTAAATTATTTTTTTAAAAAATATTTACATATTAAAATGTAATTATATTTATTTTAATAATTATTTATAAATTTAAGTAACTATTAATTATGACAATACATTTATTATTAATTTTAATAAATTATTAATTTTATAATATATATTTAATAATATACTGAATAAATTTCGATTCGACGTTCATTAAATCTTAAAACCTTATTAGCTCTATATTTTCATCTATTTATTAACCAGCTGGAGTTGACAGCCTTAGTAATAACACACTCCAAATTAGCTATCCTTCAGTAAAAAAATTTCACAAATATTTATTTTTGGGCAATTTAAATATATATAAATTTAATTAATTTCATATAAAATTTAAATATTTTATTATTGAGAATTGACTTTTATCCATATATTTGGGCCTTAGAAATTCAATTCCTCTCTAAAATTTCTTTATTTATATTAGTCATCTCCCTCTTTTAACTTCATTCCCCCATTTCAAATCTCCCCCAGTTAAAAAGAGAGATAGACTAATCCAATAGTTATAATATACAAATTGTATTAGTAGGTGTTTAAGGAAGATTGAACTTTATTTGTTTAAATTCAAAAGTAGCTCATTTAAATGTTACCAAATACAATTATCGATTTTATAAATGAATTTTCCTGTATTTTGAATTCATGATAAATCAGGTTTAAACAAGAATTTCTCGTGAGGAACATTCTTAGCTTTTATCTCTTAGAGAACACAAAAACATGTATATATAACAAAGCAGAATATTAATGTTAATTATCTATTGTCATTCAACTAGTATTGATAAATAGCTCTTGCATTAGAGTTCCGCTAAATTAAACGAGTGCTGATAGAGATCAATTCTATTATAATACAGCTCCCTGCATCACAGGTTTGTGCAACTTCCTAAGCCAAGACTGAGACAAACTGCCTAGAGTTTTAGGGATCATTGTTCCTGGAAATTGCAATGCAGACATGACGATAAGCAAGTTGCTCAGGGTACTAAAAAACCCTACAAGCAGCTAGGGCTAACTAGGCAAGACAGATTCAAGTAAATCTTCCTTTCTATGATTAACACACTTTAATTAATAATTAACAATGATAATTATTGACCCTTGTACAAATACTACATCAGGAATATGCGTACGTAACAGAACTTTAAAAATGAGAAACCAAGGTTCATGCATTATTTTTACAAAGCTAGAAGTAGAATGTAAATGATATTCCAGAAACCAAGTATTAATTTCAATACAACCTTAGAGGTTGTTGGGGCTAGTGGTGGTGGTGGTGGAGGTGGTGAGACCCTCCACCGAACTAACTAACTACTCTCCAACTATTACTAATTTTATGATTTTTCTATTGGTAGATTCCCTATAGCTTGGCATTGCATCCACTTCCTTCACGGATTATTCTCAATCTTACCAGAAGCCCACAAGCTATTATTATCCTTATTTGCCTACCAAACCCATCAGTCACCAAATCCCAAAATTGATGCAAGAAAACTTCTTTAATTTGGTTGTACCTTATATGAATATGTATGTTGCAAGCAAACGTAATATTACTACTTGAAAGGAATTTAAAAAAAAAAAATTCTTGAGAGCATTTAACACTCAATTAAGTTGAAGAAGGTAAGAATTAATTTTCTAGAGATTAACATAATCGAATTAACATTATATGAGAAGAAGAAAGGGAGGACAAACCAGTGAGAGCTTGTAAAGTGTTTTCAATTTCCCGGCAGGCCATCACTGCTTCAACAGCGTGGACTCTGACATGTTGTTGAAGTTGGTCCTTGAAACTACACAATACTATCAAATACTGTGCCTGCAAAGCACCCACAAGTTAAAAACCTAATAATTTAACAGATCACAGAACAAGAAAATCTCTAAAACCCAAAACCGAAAAAAAAATGCGTGTTTCACGGCATTGAGAACCCACCAAAAAGTTGTCAAGATCCTGCCTTTCATGGGAAGAGAGAGAACGGCCATATTGGTTATGGTGTGAAGCATAAGACCGTAGAAGATGCTGAGACTCTGATAACTGAGCATCAATAAGAGGCAACTGGTCAATCGGTGTAGCAACGCGGAGACAAGACACATGGGCCGCTAGTAGCTGTTCATACAGAGGATGGGTAGCTATTTCCGCCTTGAGTTGGGGAGTCTGGTCTCCGGTTGGAGACATAGACACTTCTACACTGTTTAAACCACCAATTGCCCTACTGCTACCACTGCTCATCATACCCAAGTTTGGTTCTTGCATTTGTCTGTTAGGACTATAGAAAATATGTATTATATTTGTATATATGTATGTATATATAGGGAGGAAAGTAAAGGGATAGGAGTATACCAAAACAAAAGGGGAAATTACAAAGAGAGCGAAGATCGAAAGGTAACTGTAAAGTGTTTTTAGGACCACAAGAAAGACTCGTATTTCAGAGTGATACAGTGTTTAATGTGTGATGCAAGGGAGAGAGATATAATGAACAGTGCTTTCTTGTTAGTGGTGTAAGAGAGAGAGAGAGAGAGAGAGAGAGAGAGAGAGAGAGTGAGAGAGATAGGAGATCGGAGGCAGTCTAATGGGATCTGAAACAAAACTTTCTGCACCACTGCTGAGACGTTGCAGAAGTTTTACATACACAGACAAAGCAATAAAGAAGCACAAGCATGGAACAGGTGCAAGAGGAGGAGTGTGAAAGAAAGAAAAATATATATATTTCGAAGCTTGGATTTATTGTGAAATAATCTTGGAGAGAGAAGGGCTATGGAATCATTAAAAAGACAGAGAGATCAGATAAAGCTGCTTCTGGTGGCCTGACAAATTAGATTGCTTTTTTGTTTCCTTTTATTCATCTATTTCTTGGAATTTCTTTTGACATAACCTCAGGTGGGGTTTTATTGATGTCTAGGTAATATCAGAAGAGAATTGGATTAGTTGGTAGTAATCAATCTTGGATTATCAGGAGATTTAGATTTGTTTGCCTCAACTAAAAGTTCAAGGCAATGATTTGGATACTCAAAATTATTACTTTTTTTCATAAACAATAAGCACCCCCTTCCCTTCCCACTTATCAATCAATGTTTACAAGTTTTTTTTTGCTGACATTTGTGTGAGCAAAGCTGTTCAAAACTAACTTTTAGGGTAATGAGTCTCCATCTATTGGTGCCCAGTATCTTTCTAATCTCAAAACAAAATGGTTTTAAGCTCTTGTCTCACATCAATCTTTATACACACCAATAGGGGCCGGACATGGGAACTTGGGTCGAGTCCTACCAATAGTGCAATTATTTTGTAAATTGCATATTTTATTATTCTCAAAAAACCAACATAATTTTACGAAATAAAAATTAATAGCTATCAAGATATATAAAACTGAGAAGAGACAAGGTTCCAACCAAATAAGGTGCTCCACTAAAGAAGAAAAGATAAAGGCAACCCATTAATCACCATTCCTTTTTAGCCATTTGTATTTCGTTATTTAAGGAAGTCGGCAAGAGGGTTGAGCTGTCAGTGTTAAGCCTCCATTGCTGGTGTATTCTTTTTTCAGTTCTTGCTCTCTTTTCTACGTTTGTTTATTATTTTGTTATTAGAGAAGGCAAGAAGAGAAGAAATATTAGAGTAAGACACCAAATCACTAACCACCAAATATATATATATATATATATATATATATATATATATATAAATCCCACATGTTTATATTTTAAACCCATGAAGAATCGAATTTAAGTAAAAATATATATATTTGATGTCTCCATTAAAAGTTAATTAACGATAAAGATAAAGAGGGACTTATAATGGAATAATTTTTTTTTTATTAAAAGGCAGAATATAATTCATTAGATTAAAAATTAAGCATTATAATTGACCTTAATAGATTGAAACATAAGAAGCTTAGGCCTAAACCACATACAAAGAAGACCCCAAGCAGCTGATTCAACCGGTTGATTAGTCACATTCACATTTAATGAACAACTACTATGAAAACTTCATTTGCATGGATATTTTTCAATGCCAAATTATATTAATGTTTCTGTGTTTGTAGAGAATTATTCCTCTGATGGAGGTTGATCCATCTTTAGGGATAAACAGAACGCGGGTCCCGTTTGCTTGAAAAATCTGTTGTTGGTGTTGCATTCAACGAATTAAAAGAGTTAATTTAGGAAAAAAGTCGAACCTGTGGCTGAATTTTGGGGTGAGAGTTAAATAAATTAAAGTTTCGATCTTTTATTTTAAGGTAAAATTAATTATTTTATCAGAATTTTAATATGTGAAATACACACATATTGAAAGTAATTAAAAATTAATAAATAATATATTTAATCAATATTATATTAATAGAAAAAAAAAAAGTTAAAAGGAAAAACACCATTATTTCATTTACCTACAAAACACGACAGCCTATATATCAAGAAGAAAGTTGAGGTTTTTTCATTACAGAGGAAAGAAGATAGAGGATAACCTTAGTTCTTTCCACTGCAATTATCTTAGGACTCCTACGGTGGCAATCAGGTAATTAATCAAACAACTATCATTCAAATCCTTGGGATACATGAACAATCAACCCAAGAACTTGGAGGAACTTAACCATTGTTTAAATTGCAGGCAGGGCTGCTTTTCTTTATCGTTGTTTTTCTGGGGATTTTTTCATGTCTTCACTGCCATCTTTACATTTCCCCAAGAAAAAGCTATGCTAAATAAGGAAGGTTGAGGAGAAGTAGAATTAATTTTGAACTTTGTATTGAGAATAAGAAATTTCAAAGAGTAAAGCTAACTCCCACCTAATTATAGGTGTCATATTTTATTATTATTATTTTTTTTTTTCTCTCTCAATCAGTATCATAAAATTAATTATTTTTTGAATTACACTCTTTTAGCTATTGGTGTAAAATACGTACACCGTTTTTGATAGGGAAGAGACTAATTTAGCCTTAAAATGGAAGGTGTGGGCTGATTTAGACAAATTCAATTTTGGGTAAATTTAAGCCTTTGTCTCAAAGTTTAAGGGTGAATTTGATCTTTTATTTTTATTTAATTTTAGCAATTTGATGGGTACATTATTAAAAACTTAATAAATTGTATTTATACTTTTATATTGTATCACTTCTCCCTTTTGTTTTTGGTGGAATTAATAATATATCGTTACGTTAAAATAAGCTTGCATTAATAATATTAGAATTGTTTTTAAATTTATGAAATTTTAAATTTAAATTTTAATTAAAACAAATTTTAATAAAATAAAAAAATTATTATTAAAATTTGCGGTACAATTATATATGCCCATTTTTAAAATTAAAATAGAAGAAATTTATAATAAATTTTATTCTCTTAAATTAATATTTTTAAATACAAATCAATGAATTTTAATTTAATAACATGAAAATTATTTTTAAAATTATAAAATTTTGACTTTAAATTGTAATTAAAATTAATTATTATTCTAATAAAAAAAGCTAGGGTTAAGCCAAGAAAGAAGATGAGAAAAATGTAATTTGAAAGAAAAAGAGAAGCAATTAGGTTGGAGAGGCAGAGGGTGGGGTCATACTCATAGCGATCCTCATTCAACGTAGGATATCTTGCACAGTGAAGCAATTAATTCATGTAAAATATTCTACATGAAATAATAATTTAATAGTTAATAAATAAATATGCATGAGTGAGTTTATATATATATATATATATATATATATATATATATATATATATATGAATTAATCGTTTTGTTATATAATTTCTCCTAGACAGCTTTTTAGTGTGGTCTCATTTGGATTTTTTTTTTAATTTTTTTTTTTATCTTTTTCTATATAAAAAAAAAGTAACTATAAAAATTAAATAGTAGTGAGAAAGAAGTAACATAAGGGTGTGGTGCTTTTCATCAACCCCACAAATGGAGACCTTTCATCAACCCCACAAATGAAGACCTTTCTGTTTTTTTTTTTTAACACCATAAATTTTTATTTTAATATATAAAATATTTCATTTTTTATAACAATTTTTATGAATTTATCTATAATTTTTTAAATTTTTGTTTAATTTTTTTTTATATGAGATTAAGTTTAATATGTAATTTTATTTATTTTTTAAGTATTAAATTATTTTACGGGTTGTTTCATAATTTTTTTTTAAAAAATTTAACATAAAATGATATATTTTGTAATATTTAACTCTTTCTAATGAGAGAAAAATTTTGAGTAGGCAGTAAGAGAGATAACAAGTGAGAAGAAAAGCGGGAGGCAGAGCATCCCCCATTCCGTCATTGTCGGTTCTAGGGCCTTTACTATGGTGACTTTATCTAGCAGCATTAGCGACTATCAACAATCTTAGAGAGACCCTTACAATGAAGAACAATGGACGGAAACAGCATAAACACAAAGAGAGAAAGAGGCAATGACGCGAGCTTCTCACAATGTTTCCTGACAATTTTTTCTTACTGATGGCATAGCCTTGGGTGGTCGAAAATGACAAATCGACTTCACCTCCTCCGCTACCTTTCAAGGCATTTTTTGGCCAAATTGACAGTTAAACAAACGATCCAAGACCACCATTATGATTCTCGCATCCCTAGCTTCTAATTGGCATTGGCCTTACTCTTTTTTCACATTGTACTATTGAGATTAATCGATCAATTTCTAGTGAACAACTTGGAGAAACAAGAATATCATCAGTAACTCTTGGGATTTTGAGAGGTACTCATAGATCAGTAACAAAACGACTCTCCTTTTCTTTGCATCCAGCTAAATAAGCTTTTATTAATTGTTAAGTCTGCGAGTAGATATTGAATATGACATCACTATTATTATATAAATTAACATGCACATGCACCATAAATATATGCATAGTACTTATATATTTATTAAGACATAAATTGTTACAACATAACAATTAATGTTTATTTATTGAATTGTGCTGCCATGTATGTTGGTATAGAATTGTGTCATATACATACATTGTAACGATTCAGGCTAGGGGTCGTTACCAGGGCCAGGAATTGGGTAAGCTTAAAGTTAGCAAAACTCATAACAATCCTAAAACCCGTGAACATACCTTTAATATTGGTACTATTAACACTCAAACATATAATCAAACCATTACACTTTAGTCTTTTCATTCATACATAAACATCTTTAACAAAAAAGTAATTCATAATTTGAACCTTAACATACATAGAAAATTACTAAAACATAATGGTTTATCATATACACTCCCAAAAGAGTTAGCATAATCATAAACATCAACATCATACTTAAAATATTACATAACTCTAATTTTCTATTATAACCAATACAGTACTATCCATTCACATTTTACATGTTCGTTTACCCATACACCATATATAAAAAAAATCACTATAGTGTAATGGTTTATCATATACACTCAAAATAGAGTTAGCATAATCATAAACATCAACATCATACTTAAAATATTACATAACTCCAATTTTCTATCATTACTAGTACAGTACTGTCTATTTACATTTTATATGTCCGTCTATCCATACACCATGCATAAAGAAAAGTGCTAAAACTATCTCTAATGACCTCTCTTCAAAGAACTCTTCTAATCCTGCAAACTTGCATCTAGGGGTTAGGGGAAGGGGTAAGTTTACACAAACTCAGTGAGTAAGCTAACCAATATTAATTATATCATTCATTTCATACATATGCAATGCATCAACCAAATGGATTTTGACATTATAAACATTTCACGTAGGATGGACCTATCACCAGTAACTCCATGAATCTAATGTGTACGGCTCATACAGAGGCTCTTCAAGACTTTCGCTTAAAACATAATATATGTCATGCACTCGGGGCATCGTAAAGATCTCCCCCATGGAATTTTTATGGATCCATGATATAATATAGTCATAAACATGGGGAGAGTTAGTGGGTCATCCATCATCCATTAATGCACCAACAATAATTATGTAATTATGCAACATCTTTGTGTTCTAGATACATACATTCTAAATAAATATGACATGATGCATGAGGATGATCATAAATTAAATTTAATGGTTTGCATTTATTAAGGTTAAAATTACTCTCCTCTTATAGCCTATCAACCTCCTATCTCGAACGATAGCTATCCTTGGATCCTTAACCTTTTGAGTCTCTAAAGTTCAATCCTATAAAATTGGACCTTAGAGAGTTATACAAGGCTCTAAAATCCTATACACATAATAAACATCTTATTCTAGGCCCTTAAGAACAATGAAATTAGGTTTTGGAACCTTGAAATTGAAGGAGAAATAAAGTGGGCAGAATCAGATTCTTAGGCTTCGACTGCCGAACCTTGGAACATCAAGTTTCCATTTTGGGTAGTATCCACTACAGCTGCCGAAGTCTTAGACTTCGACTGCCAAACTTAGAAAATTTCTAGATTTTTCGAGAACTGCATGCTTTAGCTATCGAACATCTTCGACAACCGAACCAGGAAATTTCCAGAATCCCTAAGTTGAAAACCTGCAGAATCCTTCTCCCATCAATACCCAAACTCACTCCAAAGTTCCAAAACTCAAACCAAACACATATACATATCTCTAGGGCCTAAAACAACTTGAAATCATACTTAATACTCACACACATTAATCAAAACTTAAATCTAGGTTTTCCCCAAACCTAACATAGCATATTTATGGATTTCTTCAAATCCATCAAGGGAAACTAACCATTTAAGGCCCATAGCACTTAAACATAACTAACCTAACAACAAAACATGCAATTTCAACATAAATCACAAAACCATAACCCTAACATACATAAACTTCCCAAAACTCATTTTAAAAATATCTTTTCATCAATTAAAGTTATTAAGGGTGTAAACAAACTGAGTTAATGTAACACCCCTATTTGCATAGCCTGGTACATTTTACTATTCCGATAACCGGTGTCGGTCTGGACAAGTAAGAGGATTAGAACCACATCTAAGACAACTAGATAAGCCCTGAATGCAAATAATTAGTAATTGCCAAATAGTTAAGTATAAATAAGAAAAATAGAACATAAGAAGTTAAATAAGCCACAAGTCACAGCGATGAGTGACCTTCTCGGGAAATGATTGCGAGGTCAGTCTAAACTTAAATTTCGAACAGTAAAATGTGACGCCGCGGTCCTTAGGACTATTGCGAACATAGTGAAAAAGAGAAAATCACGAAAAAAAATTGTTAAGCAGGTCAAATAATTAGGTCAGGGATCCAAGAGAAATATCAAATAACTTGCAAACCAGATCGAACCGGCGAGGGGTAATTTAGTCAATTTACCCCTAGAGCTGACTCCTGACCTAACTGTCAAATAAAATCGGAGAAAAGAAAATTTTGGGATCAAGAATAAAATTAAAGAACTAGTGAAAAAATAAATGTCAAAGAAAAAGAAAAAAAGAAAAATTTTAGTTACATCATGCTTACATCACTATTATGACATTATAAATAATTTTATTTTTGCCCATCAATATTGACCAACTCAAAAGCAATTTTAAAGACTTAAAAATACACTAAAAAGAAAAGAAAAATCATTTTCATCTTCCTCCACCCAAGTGTGTCGGCTCCTCTTTCTTTCTCTCCATTGAAGAACTCCATGAAAACTTGAAACCAAGCTTTCTTCCAACCACTTAACCCTATTTTGACCTCAAACTAAACCATAAAAACTTGTTAGTTCAACTTGAGAAAGCTTTAGAGGAAGGAAAGAAAAGAAGAAAAGGAAGAAATTGAAGAGTTGAACTTCAAAGTTAAGGTTAGTGGTTTAAATTGAAAATTTATGGTTTAATACTTATGTTTTTAGTGTAAGTAACTTAGAAATTAACTTAAAATTAAAAGAAAACAATTGTTGAGGGACTAAATAAAAAATTTGGCCAGCTAGGGTTAGGGTTTGATATGAATGAGTTTAATAGTTTTGAATGGTTATTTGAAGTGAATTAGGTATATAGATCATGAATGTACACTTTGAAATGCATTAGATTAAACTTTATGTGTAGCTAGGGTTTTGAGTTTGTGAAAAATTAGAGAAAAAGTTAAGAATTGGTCAATTGATGTTATTGACCTTATTTGAGTTGAGAAATGTTCAATTGTGACCATTTGAATTGTTGGAAACAAGTTCCAATTTAGATAGGTTAAGGTCAACCTGCAGGCAGCTTGACCTAGGTCCCTTTCAGGGATCAAAACTGAAAATTTACCAACCCAATTGATGTGATGTCAATTGGAAATGAAATTAGACACAAAATGGCACATTTTTCATTTAGGAATCATGCCCAGAACGCGACCATAACTTAGTGAACACTTAGGCCAAATCTAGAATTAGGCACACTGACCTGTACAAAAATGACCAAATGAACAATAGTTACGTAAATGACCATAACTTGGTCTAGGAATGTCCAAATGAATTGAATTTTATACCGATAGAAAGATGAGACATAGCTCTACAACTTTTATGAAGAAAACAAACCCAAAATTTGACCATAAGCTATCCAAAAACTCACTTGCAGTCAACCCACAAAAACTGTCATTATCTAGTAAATACCCACAATTCTGGGTAATACTAAATCTGGCCAGCTATGTTCAAATAGCTTTAACTTAGGCTACAAAACTCCAAATAGAATGATTCAAAAAGAGAAATAAAGTTAAGACAATAAGGAACAACTTCTATGAAGAAAACTTAGTCAAATTACTGTAGCAACATGACCAATGAAACAGTGCAAAATAGGGCACCAAATCTGAAATTTTGAAAGTTTCACCTAAGAAACTTAAAGTTTGAGAAAATAACCAAAACAAAAAAATTAGATAACCAAAATGTAGTATGTGAGTGAAATTAGAATTCTCATACCTATTAAGCATTAGAAAGTCAATAAATTGACTTGAATAGTGTCGTGAATAGTAACCCCGAAATACAAATTTTAAAGAATGTCAAGTTAAGCATAATAAAGTTAGATATAAATAGATTTGAATTTATTTTTAAACTTTTATAATACTGAAATATTGTAAAATTATGTGTTTCAGTTGAAAAGAATACCGAGAAAGAACCCAAGGCATCGAATCAAGGCCAAGAGGCGACTCGTATAAGGTTTGTGCACAACATAGAAATTTCTGTAAATTTTCTTCTGCAAATTGTTTTGAATGAATTGTGATATTAAATTGTGACTTAATTGTATTGAAATGTTTATTATGCTTTTGACTTAAATTGTTGAAAGTTTACTTGTATGTGTTTGAAATGGCAATAAATGTTTAGTAAATTACTAAGACAGTTTTGAAACTACAGTGTCATGACCATATATTTGAATACCTTACTAGCATGACTAGTGGGGGGAATTAGTTTTGAATTTTGATTCCTTCTCTGGCCGAAGTGTTGAGATGTGTGCCAGTAGAAGAAGAAATTTGAATGGGTATACATAGATTGAGCTAGCTAGCCTTGTGATTTCTCATAAGCCTCTGGCCATTGAGAAGAATATTGTTTCGAATGGTATGATATAACTGTGTATTTTTATGAAATTGTTTTGAGACTTCCTAAATGAAATTATTTGGAGTAAAAATTTATAAATCATGTTTTGTATCTGTTTTTTATGTTCAGTTCGATATTTGAATAAATGTGATTAAAATTATGAATAAATGTTATTTTAGTATGTTGTGCACCACTGAGTCATAGTACTCAGCAATGGCTGTTATTGCTGTCGCAGATATAGAGAGTAGAGGAGCAGCAGAGTGAGCTGCTGAGGATCTGGGAGCCACATCCCTGAAGTTTTATTGGGCATATTTTATACCATGATTGTAATATTTAGTTTGATGTATGTAAATGTATGTACATGTATAAAATGGTCATGAGCAGTTGTATAGAGTTTGTAATAATATTATTTTGATTTTGCTAATGTAAAGTTTGGTTGATGAATGTAAATTGTTTTTACTTTGATGAAAAATGAATGGAATTATTGAGTATTATTTTTTATGACAATTGAATTAAGAAATGATGTTGAATTGTGTTGAGGTAGTAATGAGTTTGATAAAATGAGATATTGAAAGTGTTTTTACAGGTTTTTGAAGAACTATTTTCTTAAAATACAAACAGCACTCTACCAAAATTTTTCTAAATTTTGCATAAAAATAAAATGGACAAAAATTTGAATTAGTTTTTAAACTTCTACTAAATGTAAAAAAATACTCACCACTTTCAAAAAGTAAGAAAATGGTTTCAAAATCCCTTGTAGGGTACTTAATGAGTTATTAGTAGGTGAAGTTCGGTAGTTCATTAGGTATTCTACGGGATCATGTTATGCCTTATAGAGGGGTAAGGTGTGACATATTTTAGTGGTATCAGAGCGAAATTTTTAAAGTATATTTTAACTTGTGAATTTGTGTCTTTTCTTTGATAAGTACAACTGCTCAATGTCCTTATTTGTTGCATACAGTGCATTACATCATAAATATGAACTAACGGAGGGAAATCTCCTTATTATTTGTTCAGGAGATATCCTAACTCCAGACTAAAATGGAAGAAGGTGATCACTCTGTTGAGCAGTCGGTAGAGGCTGAGGCCCAAGGGGAAACCCCAACTCTTCAAAATGTCAGTGGGTCTGTGACACCAGCTTCACAAATATTGTAGTTTCCTCCATAATTCGCCCAACAGATGGCTGCTATGTTTCAACAGATGGCTGGGGGTACGCCTGCTCAAGCTCCACCCCAGGCTTCTGTGGTGCAACCTCAAGCTCTAGCCAGATAATATGACTGTTGAAATATGGGGCGACAGAATTTAAGGGTACAGTAGACCCTTCAGAGGCAGAGCAATGGGTGGAGAGAATGGACAGAGTGTTTAAGAAGCTGCACTGCCCAGATGAACTAAAATTTGAGTATTCGGTGTCGCTACTGCAAGGGAATGCGTATGACTGGTGGAAGACCATCCCCCACAGCTTGACAAAATTGCCAGTATTGACCTGGGATGAATTCATCAGAGAGTTCAGATAGAAATATATCCCAGATGCATATGTAGATCAGAAATTGCAAGAATTCTTGAGTTTGAAATAAGGTAATAGATCAGTGGCAGAGTATGAGAGGGAGTTCTCCCGCTTAAGCCACTATGCTGGGAGTCTCCTGTCTACCAGCAAAGAAAGGTGCAAGAGATTTAAGACCGATTTGAAGCCCAGTTTGAGGATGCAAGTAGTGGGATTCAGACACAGTAACTTCTTTGAGCTCATCTCTTAGGCACTTGAGTTAGAAAGGATTGAATTAGAAGTGACACCAGCAAAAGAGAAATCAGAGAAGACTGAGAAATCAGAGAAAGATATAGGGGAAAAATCAGTAGAGCAAAGTCCCTGTGGTACATCTGGAGAGAAGAAAAAATTTGGGGGACCAAGCAGAGATTGAGGTGGAAGGTTCGGAAGGGGCAGATTCTCTGGACAGAGACCCCCTAGATCTGGTCAGCAGTCGACCAGGGGTTCATATCCTCCCCGCTCCTGTGAGACCTGTGGTAAGACTCATAGGGGAGAATGTTATTGGGCAACAGGAGCTTGCTTTAACTGTGGAGGCAAGGGCCATCTTGCTAAGGACTGCACCAGTGCCCCTAGATTTGGTTCAACTCCTACTACTGCAGAAGGATCCATTCAGAGTATTGCTATCAGAGGTTCACAACCGGTTAGCAGAGGAAGAGGCAGAGGTAGAGGCAATGTTTTTGATAGTTAGAGTATTGTTAGCCAGTCAGCATAAGAGAGTGCTCTAGCCAGAGTTTACACGATGAGACAACGGGAAGAGGCTGAGACTTCCGATGATGTAGCCGGTACATTCTCTATCTCTAATCAAGATGTATTTTTACTGTTTGATCCAGGTTCAACCCACTCATATGTTAGGGCTAGCATAGTTAGTTCTCTTGCAGTTCCGCGTGCCAAAATGGATTTTTAAGTGCTAGTAACTAGTACATTAGGACAAGAGGTCCGGGTCAATAGAATGTATAGAGATTGTCCTTTGGTGATCCAAGGACATGTTTTTCTATTAGATTTGATTAAAATGCCCTTCAGAGATTATGATATCATCTTGGGCATGGATTGGTTAGCCAGGCATCACGCCATGATTGAGTGTAGACTGAAGATAGTCACTTTTGGTCTCCCTCTATACGGTGATATGGTAATACATAGAGAGAGGCAGTTACTGTCATCAAACATCATTTCGGCTACACTAGCCAAAAGGATGATCAGAAAGGGGTGTGAAGCATACTTGCACATGTGATAAACACCCAAGTGGGGAGTCCAGCACTGAGGAACATCCCTATAGTATGTGACTTCTGGATGTGTTCCCTGATGAGTTGCTAAGATTACCTCCGAAAAGAGAGGTGCAGTTTGAGATTGATGTTATGCCTGGTGTAGACCTAATCTCCATAACACCATATATAATGGCACCAGCAGAATTGAAAGAATTAAAAGTGTAGTTGCAAGAGTTGCTTGACAAGGGCTTTATCCGCCCTAGTGTGTCACCTTGGGGAGCGCCAGTGTTGTTTGTTAAGAAGAAGGATGACACTTTCCGCTTATATATTGATTACCGGCAGTTGAATAAGGTGACAATAGACAATAAATACCTATTACCCCGCATTAATTACTTGTTTGATCAGTTGAGGGGTGCAGCTGTGTTCTCCAAAATTGACCTGAGATCAGGTTATTATCAGCTGAAAGTACAAGAGCAGAGTATCCCTAAAACTGCTTTTAGAACCCACTATAGCCATTATGAGTTCTTGGTCATGCCATTCGGGTTAACTAATGCTCCGGCTGCTTTTATGGATCTGATGAATACTATCTTCAGACCATACCTCGACCAGTTTGTTGTGGTATTCATAGATGATATATTGGTTTATTTGAGGAGTGCAGAGGAGCATGATAGACATCTGCGGATTGTACTGCAGACTTTGAGAGAGAAACAACTATATGCCAAATTGTCGAAGTGTGAGTTTTGGCTGAAAGAAATATCTTTCTTGGGGCACGTAGTATCGGTAGAGGGCATCAAGGTAGATCCAAGTAAGATAGAAATTGTCCTTAATTGGAGGCCACCTAGAAATATCACAGAGATTCGTAGTTTTCTAGTTTTAGCTGGATACTACCGCCGATTTATGAAGGGGTTCTCCATGTTGGCATCTCCATTGACTAAGCTACTTCGAAAAGATATGAAATTTCAGTGGAATGATAAATGCCAACAGAGTTTTGATGAGTTGAAGAGATGTTTGACTGAGGCTCCAGTCCTTACTTTACCTACCCCGGGTAAAGAGTATACTATTTACAGTGACGCTTCTCACAATGGGTTAGGCTGTGTAATGATGCAAGAGAGGAATGTCATTGCCTATGCATTACGCCAGCTGAAACCGTATGAGAAGAACTATCTGACACATGACTTGGAGCTTGCAGCTATTGTGTTCGCTCTTAAGATCTAGAAGCACTATTTGTATGGGGAGAAGTGCTACATCTACATAGATCATAAGAGTTTGAAGTATCTGGGCACTCAGAAGGAGTTGAATTTAAGACAAAAGAGATAGTTAGAGTTAATAAAAGACTATGATTGTTTGATAGACTATCAGCCAAGGAAAGCTAATGTGGTGGCTGACACCTTAAGTTGCAAGACTATGGCAAGTCTACGAGTTACTCCTTTGTCTATGGTATATGAGTTGAGAGTATTGCATGCCAGCTTAGAGATTAATGATGAGGGGTAGACAACAGTTGCATGGCATGTACAACCAGTATTGATTGATCAGATCAGAATGGCTGCTCAGAATGATCAGAAGTATTAAAAGCTGTTAAAAGAAGTCAGACAGGGTAAGAAGCCTGAGTTCTCAGTGAGAGATGACGGCCTATTGCTACACCAGGGTAGAATGTGCGTTCCTAATGATGTTAATTTGAGGCCGATCATTTTAAAGGAAGCACATGAATCTCCTTTTGCTATGCACCCTAGTGGCATAAAAATGTATAGAGGGCTGAAAGAGCACTACTGGTGGATGGGTATGAAGAGAAATGTAGCAGAATTTGTTTCCAAATGCCTAACTTGTCAGCAAGTGAAGGCAGAGCATCAAGTACCAGATGGGTTGTTACATCCATTACCAGTACCAGAATGGAAATGGGAGAGAATAACTATGGATTTTGTGATGGGACTTCTGATGATACAGAAGAGTCATGATGCAGTATGGGTTATAGTTGACAGACTGACCGAGTTTGCTCATTTTCTGCCTGTCCGAATGGACTACAGTTTAGTAAGATTGACCAAGTTGTACATTAATAAGATAGTAAGAATGCATGGAGTGCCAGTATCCATTGTATCAGACAGAGATCCTAAGTTCACTTCTAGATTCTGGGGTAGTCTTCAAAGAGCCCTAGGAGCTAGATTGAACTTCAGTACTGCATTCTACCCACAGATAGATGGCCAGTCTGAGAGAGTAATTCAGATCTTAGAGGACATGCTACGAGCTTGTGTGATTGAATTTGAAGGCAGTTGTGACACATACTTGCCTTTGATTGAGTTGGCTTACAATAGCAGCTACTAATCAAGCATTGGAATGCTTCCATATGAAGCTTTGTATGGCAGAAAATATAGAACCCCATTGTGTTGGGATGAGGTAGGCGAAAAAAAGATGATTGGGTCCGAAATTGTTCAGCAGACTGAGGAGAAAGTCAAATTGATCAGAGATCGACTTAATACTGCATCAGATCGTCAGAAGTCCAATATTGATCTGAAGAGAAGGGATATTGAGTATGCAGTGGGTGACAAAGTATTCCTCAAGGTTTTCCCTTGGAAGAGAATTATGAGATTCAACAGAAAGGGGAAACTGAGTCCTCGTTTCATTGGGTCATATGAGGTTCTGGAGAGAGTGGGTCCTTTGGCATATCGTTTAGCACTACCTCCAGAGTTGGAGAAGACACATAACGTCTTCCATGTGTCTATGTTAAGGAGGTACAGATCTGACCCATCTCATGTAATACCAGTAGAAGAGATTGAGATGAATCTAGACCTCACATATGAAGAAGAACCCATAGAGATTCTGGCTTATGAGGTGAAGCAGCTACGGAACAAGCAAATACCATTAGTGAAAGTGCTATGGAACCATCATTTGGGCCAGGAGGCTACTTGGAAATGAGAGGAGGACATGAGGAGACAGCACCCACAGCTGTTCAAAGACTGATACTAGGTAAAATTTCGAGATGAAATTTATTTTAAAGGGGGGAGAATTGTAACACCCCTATTTGCATAGCTTGGTACGTTTTACTATTCCGATAACTGGTGTCGGTCCGGATAAATAAGAGGATTAGAATCACATCTAAGACACCTAGATAAGCCCTGAATGCAAATAATTAGTAATTGCTAAATAGTTAAGTATAAATAAGAAAAATAGAACATAAGAAGTTAAATGAGCCGGGAGTCACAGCGATGGGTGACCTTCACAGGAAATGACTTCGAGGTCAGTCTAAACTCAAATTTTGAACCGTAAAATGTGATGCCGCAGTCCTTAGGACTATTGCGAATATAGTAAAAAAGAGAAAATCATGAAAAAGAATTGTTAAGCAGGTCAAATAATTAGGTCAGGGATCCAGAAGAAATATCGAATAACTTGCAAACCAGATCGAACTGGTGAGAGGCAATTTGGTCAATTCACCCCTAGAGCTGACTTCTGACCTAACTGTCAAATAAAATAGGAGAAAAGAAAATTTCAGGATCAAGAATTAAATTAAAAAACTAGTGGAAAAATAAATATAAAAGAAAAAGAAAAAAAGAAAAAGTTTAGTTATATCATGCTTACATCATTATTATGACATCATAAATAATTTTATTTTTGCTCATCAATATTGACCAAGTCAAAAATAATTTTAAAAACTTAAAAATACACTAAAAAGAAAAGAAAAATCATTTTTATCTTCCTCCACCCAAGTGTGTCGGCTTCTCTTTCTTTCTCTCCATTGAAGAACTCCATGAAAGCTTGAAACCAAGCTTTCTTCCAACCACTTAACCCTCTTTTGACCCCAAACTAAACCATAAAAACTTGTTAGTTCAACTTGAGAAAGCTTTAGAGGAAGGAAAGAAAAGAAGAAAAGGAAGAACTTGAAGAGTTGAACTTCAAAGTTAAGGTTAGTGGTTTAAATTAAAAATTTATTGTTTAATACTTATATTTGTAGTGTAAGTAACTTAGAAATTAACGTAAAATTAAAAGAAAACAATTATTAAGGGACCAAATAAGAAATTCGGCCAGCTAGGGTTAGGGTTTGATATGAATGAGTTTGATGGTTTTGAATGGTTATTTAAAGTGAATTAGGTGTATAGATCATGATTGTACATTTTGAAATGCATTAGATTGAACTTTATGTGTAGCTAGGGTTTTGAGTTTGTGAAAAATTAGAGAAAAAGTTAAGAATTGTTCAATTGATGTTATTGACCTTATTTAAGTTGAGAAATGGTCAATTGTGACCATTTGTGGTGTGTATGAATTGTTGAAAACAAGTTCCAATTCAGATAGGTTAAGGTCAACCTGCAGACAGCTTGACCTAGGTCCCTTTCAGGGACCAAAACTGAAATTTAACCAATACAATTGATATGATGCCAATTGAGAATGAAACTAGACACAAAATGACACATTTTTAATTTAGGAATCATGCCCAGAAAGTGACCATAACTTAGTGAACAATTAGGCTAAATCTAGAATTAGGCACACTGACCTGTACAAAAATGACCAAATAAACAGTAGTTACGTAAATGACCATAACATGGCCTAGGAAGGTTCAAATGACTTGAATTTTACACCGATAGAAAGATGAGACATAGCCCTACAACTTTTATGAAGAAAACAAATCCAAAATTTGACCATAAGCTATCCAAAAACTCACCTGTAGTTAACCCACAAAAACTGCCATTATCGAGTAAATGCCCAAAATTCTGGATAACACTAAATCCGGCCAGCCATGTTTAAGTAGCTATAACTTAGGCTACAAAACTCCAAATAGAATGATTCAAAAAGGAAAATAAAGTTAAGACAATAAGAAACAACTTCTATGAAGAAAACTTAGCCAAATTACCACAGCAACATGGCCAATGGAACAGTGCAATACAAGGCACCAAATCTGAAATTTTAAAAGTTTCACCTAAGAAACTTAAAGTTTGAGAAAACAACCAAAACCAATAAATTAGGTAACCAAAATGTGGTATGTGGATGAAATTAGAATTCCCATACCTATTAAGCATTAGAAAGTCAACAAATTGACTTGAATAGTATCATGAATAGTAACCCCGAAATACAAATTTTAAATAACGTCAAGTTAAGCATAATAAAGTTATATATAAATAGATTTGAATTTATTTTTAGACTTATGATAAATTATAATACTGAAACACTGTAAAATTGTGTGTTTCAGTTGAAAAGAATATTGGAAAAGAACCCAAGGCATCGAGTCAAGGCCAAGAGGCGACTCGTATAAGGTTTGTGCACAACATAGAAATTTCTATAAATTTTCTTCTGCAAATTGTTTTGAATGAATTGTGATATTAAATTGTGACTTAATTGTATTGAAATGTTTAATATGCTTTTGACTTAAATTATTGAAAGTTTACTTGTATGTGTTTGAAATGGCAATAAATGTTTAGTAAATTGCTAAGACAGTTTTGAAACCACAATGTCATGACCATATATTTGAATACCTCACTAGCATGACTAGTGGGGGGAATTAGTTTTGAATTTTGATTCCTTCTCTGGCTAAAGTGTTGAGGTATATGCCAGTAGAAGAAGAAATTTGAATGGGTACCCATGGATTGAGCTAGCTAGCCTTGTGATTTCTCATAAGCCTCTGGCTATTGAGATGAATATTGTTTTGAATAGCATGATATAACTGTGTATTTTTATGAAATTATTTTGAGACTTCCTAAATGAAATTATTTGGACTAAAAATTTATAAATCATATTTTGTATCTGTTTTTCATGTTCAGTTCGATATTTGAATAAATGTGATTTGAATTATACATAAATGTTATTTTAGTATGTTGTGCACTACTGAGTCATAGTACTCAGCGATGGCTGTTATTGTTGTCGCAGATATAGAGACTAAAGGAGTAGCAGAGTGAGTTGCTGAGGATCTTGGAGCCACATCCCTAAAGTTTTGTCGGGTATATTTTATACCCTGATTGTAATATTTAGTTTGATGTATGTACATGTATAAAATGGTCATGAGCAGTTGTATAGAGTTTGTAATAATATTATTTTAGTTTTTCTAATGTAAAGTTTGGTTGATGAATGTAAATTGTTTTTACTTTAATGAAAAATGAATGAAATTATTAAGTATTATTTTTTTATGACAATTGAATTGAGAAATGATGTTGAATTGTGTTGAGGTAGTAATGAGTTTGATAAAATGAGATATTTGAAGTGTTTTTACAGGTTTTTGAAGAACTATTTTCTTAAAATACAGACGACACACTGCCGAAATTTTTCCAAAATTTGCGTAAAAATAAAATGGACAAAAATTTGAACTAGTTTTTAAACTTCTATTAAATGTAAGAAAATGCTCACCACTTCCAAAAAGTAACAAAAATGGTTTTAAAATCCCTTGTAGAGTACTTAATGAGTTATCGGTAGGTGAAGTTCGGTAGTTCATTAGATATTCTACGGGATCATGTTATACCTTACAGAAGGGTAAGGTGTGACAGCTGAGTCCAATTTTGGCTTGTTCAGGCTTGGTTCATTAATTTTGATTTAGACTCAAGCTCGGTTTGAGCTTTAACATTAAGGCTCGAGATCAACTCATTTAAAATATGTTAAGTTCGAGCTTGATTCGAGCACAGCTCATTTTAAGTTCGTTTATTATATTAATGAATCAAAATCGAGTTTGGCTTGTGTCAAGTTCGATAAACTATTAAAACGAACTCAAACGCAAGCTTAATAAGGTCAAGCTCGGTTTGAGTTCGATAGACTCGACCTCAAATTCTATAAGTTCGAGCTCGAGCTCAAGTTGAAGTTCAATAAACTCGAGCTCGACTATTATTATATCTATTTTAACTCATAATTATTTTCATAATACATTATTATATAAATTTATAGTCATAATAATAGAAAATAATAAGAAAAATAGTTTAAAACACATTGCAAGTTATTTTAAAATAACACAAATTACAATATTATTATAATTCAAATAAAATTAATTATTCTTTATCCTTTCAATTCAAAACTACATAGTTTTAAATCAAAACTATGTAGTTTTAAAATTACATTATAAATTCTATGTAATTATAATTAAATTGTTATTTTATTTTTTAATGTTATTTTAATAAAATATATTACTTTTTGTATTATTAATTAATTCATACTATTAATAACTTTTATTAATTTTTTATATAAATATATCATAATATGAGTTTTTTACTATTTTATATTTAATTTATTTAAAAAAGTTTAAAAAGATTAGATATATTAGATTATTTAATTTATCAAATTATACTTTGTGTTTTATGCCTTTTACCAATACTCTATTTAAGATATAAACAAATTAATTTGCATAGAATAAGTAAATATTTAATATTACGTATGATAGTAATTATGAAAATACATATTTAAGTTATATATGGAAGATGAATTTGTGCTGAACTTAAATTTTAACCTTTTAAAGGTTTACAATTTAAGGAAGAGATATTATAAAAATAGATACTATGAAAAGTATAGTGCAGAGAGTAATGATATATAGATAGATTAGTTAGTGTTAATAGAAAAAAAATATGTGAGAGATTGTAAAGAGAGAGAAAATAATAATAATAATGATTAGATGGATTAGTATTAAACTTGGAGATTAATATTTTAAAAGTTCAAAATATAGAGAGAGAGGAAGAGAGAAAGATGAATTCATGTTTTAAATCTTACAATCACCCCTAAAACTGTGTAAAGTACTTTAATACAACTAAAATAATTTAAAATATTTTTTATGTATTTAATATATATATATATAATATTTAAAATTTATTTCTCATATAAAATTAACTTTATTTTTTAAAATATTATATTTAAAATACAAATAATTATATTTTATAAATGCACTTTTTATTTTGATTATATCATAATTTTATATAATAATATAATATTTAATAATATATTATTTTATTATATTGGGACCATATATTTAATATTTTGATTTTATTTTTATACAAATTAACTTTATTTAAAAAAATAAATTACAAATAATTATATTTTATATATTGATTATATTATAATTTAAAAAAATATATTTTTATATATTATTTTTAAAACAATAATAAATAAATTAAATATATTTATAACATTATAAATTACAATTACTAATATAAATATTTTTGTAAATGAGCTAGTTCATGAGCTTATGAACGAGCCTTAAAATGAGCCTATTTATGAATTTATTCATGAGTTAGTTCACGAGCCTGTTTAACGAGCCAGATCGCAAGTCTGTTCAACGAGCCAACTCGCGAGTCTGTAAATGAGCCGAGCTAGAACTTGAGCCAAATACTCTTAAGTTCGAGCTTAGCTCATTTATTAAACAAGCTTAAAATTTAAGCTCGAGCTCAGCTTATTTAGAAAATAAGTCGAGTCAAGCCTAAAGTAGCTCATGAGTTGGAGTTTGGAAGTGAGAGAATCAAAGCTCCAAAACTTGAATCTAGTCTCCCAAACTAGTAAATAGAAGAATTCACCTCTAGATCTTGAAAAATCCAAAAAAATCTCTTTAAAGAGCTCTTTGTATGCTCCAGCAGTTGAGAGAAAGAGAGAATAAGAGAAAACCTAAGTGTTTTGAGCAAAAACACGAGTCATAGTTGAAAGACTTTTAACTATCGAAAGTTGAATTTCTATTAGAATATTCCGTCAAGATAGATATTCCGACATCGAAAAATGGTGGGCATTACATATATGCTATATGTGGATATGGATATGCAGAGGACATGATCTAAGCTTGTTGTGGATATAAGTGGTATGAAACCGGCTTGAGTTGAGCTTGCTCTATAGGAGTAGATTACAATAACTAAGTTAGGGATCAATTTTCATATATTATTATGGATTGTATTAGGTATGTGAGTGTGTATAATGTATAATTATGTGCTATGTTGTGATACTCGTGCATTTATGTTAATAGAATTGCACTAGGTTCATGTTAGCTATAGCTGTTATATGGACATATATCCGATATTGTACTCTTAAGTGAAACACTCATCTATGTTCTTCTATTTTATTCCATGTGAAAGGTAAAAGATAGTCAGATTCCTACACTTCTACACTGTACTGGACCTCTACCTTGTTGTAGTTCTGTATTAAATATTTACAAATTCTTAAAACACTTCACTAAGTTATTTAGCCTACATAAAATAACAGGCCTAAACAATTTTAATAATTCAAATGGTTTGTGTGTATTATTTATCAGCTTATTTTACTGTTTACATGAAATTACAGTTATAGAATATAATTTCTCGTGCATATGGGCAGAACATGCATGTTGTGTATATATGCTTTTTTTTTTTTTTTCCATTTAATTCTCACTGTAATTTAAACTCGAATCCTCCACATATTTCAATACCATTAATATAAACTAAATTATGAATTTTGATTTTATGCCTTACACATATCAGTCCAAATCTTAGCGATGGTAACAGCTCCGAACGTCTCTTATTAAGTAATTATAAGGCCCTCAGTCTAATTATCCATTTACGATGCTAATTAAATAATTCATTTGGGAGAAGATTTGGACGGTTGCGTCGGATTCACTCTTGCCCAGATCTCCATTTTTTCATTTTTTTCAAATTGAACATATAAGAAATGGTGCTTGCAGCTCATCAAATGGTTTGATTTGAAATGTTAGAGAATTTTAAAAGGAAGAAACTTAAAAGGATTTGAATTTCCCATGGTACGCTACTAGTTGAATGATTAACTAAATCTTTTTACACCTATTTATATACGCCCAATCAATTTATAAATGTTATATTAATTAAAATCACGATAAATTCCACATATGAATATCATATTATTGAATGATGCAACGTCATATGCTGGTGATGATGCATGGAGAAATGTATTTCAATACGCATGGTTTAGACGGGGCCATTTAGAAGCTCAAAACGAGTGTTTAGAAGCGAAGGAAATTTTCTAGCAAAGGTCAGGGACGAAACCTTCACATGGAAACAGCGTAACACGACACCATAAAATCATGAAACTTGATTTAAAGTCGGCAGATAGTATATTCCCGTTGCTCATTCATCCCTCAACTTTCTGCAATCACCCATGTCACACATTGCTTTCAAAATAAAACAACAAATGTTTACGCTTTGGACTTTGCAGCTATTTTCAACTCACAACAGTTCGACCTGGCCACCGAGCTGGTTTCACATCAGAATTGAATCGGACTAATCTGATTCTAGTTCCTAACCGATTCCAATCCAATTCAAAAGCAGTTCCAGTCCCTATTTTTTATGGTTTCGGTTTTGGTTCTACAACGGTTTGGTCCACATGACAGCACTCTAAAGCCGTCAACTTTTTTTTTTTAAAGTTTGAACCAGGTTAAATCTGACAATTCGAACCACCAGTTCCGGTTCAAAGCTTGGGGATTTTGACCGATCGGTCCCCTTAGAGCTGATCCAGTTCCAGTTTAGGCTCTTAAATAGTTGAACTAGACCAGCTCCAAGTTTAACTCAGACCTAAACTGGCCCTTGACCGGGTCTAACAACAGGATGATAAATCGAGGTTTTGGATATCAAGATGAGGTGAGGTCCATGGACAATTGATAACGACATGACAAGATAACACTCATGCTTAACATGTTCAACAATTTGAAAAGAGACTAGGAGAGGCAGTCACCAATAAGCGCAGAGCATATATGGCTCATACGCTCATAGTTCCTTCCAAAATACAATCCCAAATGCTATTGTTAAAGCCACATCAATATTATCAGCCATCACAAGCCTTTGAAAACAACATCCCCATATAATAATTACTCATATTAATTGCAGGCCCCATATGGTGGTCTATGGACCTCCAAATGGTCCCCCCATGCCACTTCCAGTGACAATTCTCTTTAACTAGACCCATCGTTGCTCCACTTTTGTCTAATGCATATAAAAGAACCTCTATCCATCTACCTATTATTCCAAGAAAATAAAGCAGCTTGCATAGATAGGAGAAAAAGAGATGAAGAGAGATTCAGACAGTAAAAAGTCTAGCAATCTGGTACTATATACTTTTTTGCAAAAGAAAAACTTATCTAAATCACTTGTATGGTTACCTGAGTTTATTAGTGTCATGGACAAAATGAAGCCAAGATACATAACATTTACAGTGCAGACTTCCAAGTTGCCCTTAAGCAAAACTCACATCACAATACACTTATCCTTTGATTTTGCTTCGGGCCTTGAAGATGAAGATGAATATTTCCCAGTGGTTCTGGGCACCTGCAAATATTCATGAACAATTAACGGCAGCAATTATTATCATTTCAGCCATCAGCAGAATATCCGAACATCCAAGAGTAACACTTTTAACAGCCTACCTGGGGACCGGTAATCAGTCTTGAGCTGCCAGTAACAGTAGGTTGCTCCAAATTATGGCGTTGAGGCTGCTGCTGCTGCTGCTGCTCAAACTCCTGTTGTTGCAGAGCTATTGCAAGCTGCAGATCAGAACTGCCACAAAAACAAATCTATAAATGTAAATCTTGACTGTAACTTGAGGCAAAATATGATCCGAGTACAAGGGGGAAAAAAAAAAGATCAAAAGAGCTACATGTAGAGAGTTTAAAATTGGTAATGGTCTTCTATACTAATGCTTTCCTATTAAAGATTAAATCTACGCATCTGTGATGAGTCAGAACAATTACTTCATATCCAAGCCCACTTGTGCTCCAGTATCAATGCTGGCAATATAGTCCTGAGGAATACAAATTCAAGATAAGTTCTATTAAAGGTAAAGATAAAACTGAAAATATTAAACATATTTTGGACCGAAACAATACATACAGCAGTACTGGCCATGGCATTGTGCTCATCCCATGTATCATTTGCATGACTTTCTGCCTTGAATTCCTTGAAGTTGCCAGTCATGAACAATGTATCCCCATTGACCTGAAAAAATGGGAGATTAAAATTAGAATACCAACCTTCACAAGCTATCCCTAGAAAGAAACCATTTAATAAGTAGTCACAATAAAGTGTTCAACATCAAATATCTGATAATTCAATCTTGCTTATTTTCATTTTCTATTTTGAAGCCTCAAGGAAACACAAAAGGGACAGAAAAGGCATTTATTCTTGGGCTTTTAAAAGTTGACCAAAAATTAAAAGATTCTATCACCACACTGCTAGCGCAAACACAATAATCTGCTAATAAAACCACAAAGGGAAAAGTATTTCACTTTCTTACCTTCAAGAAAATGCCCTTTTTTTAAGCACAATATTAACCAAATTGCAGTGAAAATTTTCTTCATTACACCATCAAGAACAACAATGATAACAATCATGCACCAACAAGCAGAGACAATGCCTAAACATTTCGAATTTTCTATTATTTTAGTTTGTGTTTTTGCACAACAAAAAACAAAATGTCTAGGCATTCTGTTTTTTGCAAGAGCAGAAGCCAGAGACCAACAATAAAGACGTGCCCCTCAATAAGAAGATGCTCTAATAGACAGTTTTACCTCATTTAGTTTCTCCCACACCAAATCAGGCTGGTTTAAGTATCCCTGGTCCGTAGCTAAAAGATAAAGTTCACCATCATACTGCCAAAAAAAAAAAGGTAAATTTATTGCACAATTGAAGTTCAGAAAAACAGGGAAACTGTACAATTGTTTTATTATTTTCTACAAACTGTTAATGCAAAACAAGAATAGCGGGCAAACCAATACCACAGTATTGACAGCTATACTTCAAATTGCAAAAGTACACCCTAACTCAGAACTAACCTTAAACATGGTGCTGAAGTGATTGTTACGGAAAAAAACACAAAGTTCACGTTCTTTGAGCCCATCTTGTAAGCAAAAAAGGCTAAAAAAAGAAAAATAAAATAGAATTACATATGCACTCAGCACAAAAGAGAAAGAAATGCAAAGCAATTCACTGCACCCAACAAAAAAGAAAGGAACAAGGGAAATCCAGAACAAATTAGGGAATACCCATAAAAAGTCAGCTGACTAGCACTGTTCTTCAAAAAGTTCCTTATCAGTTCCCCTGATGAGAATTAAAAAAACAATAAGAAAACATCTCTCAAATTTAAAAACAATATTCACTGAACATTTATGCAATTGATGTGCAACAAATCTGAAACAGATATGCAAATCTAACTTACCTTCTTGTGGTGTGATTTCATCATTTGGCCTCACAGTTTTATCAGCCTGTTCCGCAAGAATCACCTCACCTTCATACATAGGCTCTCGGTCTTCAAAAACTGCAGTTCCTGAATCTAATATGCATTCTTCTCCTTCATAAATGGGCTCACTGCCATCAACACTAGAAGTAAATGTTTCAGGTACATCTACATTCTGCATTCTGCCACTAGAGGAATCTGAATCCAGATTTGGGGCAGAAAACCCTGATATTTCTGCTGTGTCATGCCCACCAGAAATATCTGCTGGTTCATGAACATCAGTTATGGAAGCTGATTGATTCTCAACCATTTTGCCTCCTCGAGAAACATCCATGCAGTCTTCATCAACAGACACAATATTTTTTCCACCAGCTAGGGACGGTACACCAGCAATCTGGACAGGCATCTTAACACTACAACTCTCACTTATAGCATTACAAGAACCAGAGTCTGTGGATTCTTTATAAGTTGACTGATCAAGCAATTTTATCTGATCAGCGTTTGAAGGAGAACATGTCATTTCCCCTGGAAGAGATTCTGAAGGGCTAATCTGATCAATCTTTGAGGGAGAACATGCCATTTCCCCAGGAAGAGATCCGAGAGAAATGAGATCACCGTGATCACTGCTCAGGACGCCATGATTATTATCAATACCAATATGCCCCTCTGAAATATCTAAAGAATTTACAGGCACAGCACCCTTTGCAAATGTATATTCATCTGAACCAGCAGGTAGAACCCCTTCACTAACATCAGCTACAAAGGCATCACCCATGGAAGTGGGCAATTCCTTCGCCGACAATTTTAAGACCCTCAACACCTCTGCTTCTTCTTCTAGGTCCCCTTTCCTTAATGTCTGGTGATCAGAGACTGAACGCGGAGAATCATCAAAAGATCTAGCTTTTGAAAGACAGGGAGAAGGAACCCCCAGAGTTGCAGTGGTTGCAGCAGCAAAATCAACAGAATCTTCCTCATGGTTTTCCTTACTTTCACCTTCCATGTTTCGTGTTTCCAGGGCAACAAGCTCTCCCACAAGAGCATTATAGGACTTTGACCCAATCGCATTTGCAGTATCAGAATCCTAGTACACATGCATAAATGAAATTGATCATCTAAATTGGTAGATGATATAATCCAGATCAAGACATAAAAGAGTGCATTACTTCTGAAGAAATCAGGATAACAAGGGACCAGGAAAGATAATATAGCAGGCACCATACCCCACTATTGATAGTTGCAATTAAGAATTTTCCAAACATAATTCAGAGCTATAGTGCCATGTGTACCCACACCAGTGACAAAATTCCCAAACAACTGGTCGAATCAGGAAACATTATAATTCAGTATAAACAAAACAAAAACCCATAAAAAATTCCAAATAATGCTGAAAGTATTGGTAAAATGCGTATAATTTGGCAATTCTCAATCATTGCAGAGAAATAACATAGTGAGACCTAGAGGTGAGCAGAATTTGGTTAAACCAAAATAACCTATTAAATCCAACTAAATTTTCAATTCAGTTTGGTTTTAACTTTTAGAAAAATAGATTTATTTGATTCGGTTCAGTTTTTGTACTCAAAAAACTGTATTAACTGAACTGATATTTTAAAAACGCATCGTTTTAAGTTAGGATTAGCGTATATAAGTGATTTGTCTACCTGAACCTATGTCCTTCTGCCTTCCCTCTGCAAAACACGCCTCTCTCCACTCTCCTTGTGTTTCTCTCTTCTCTTCACCTCTACAGAGAACATCACCCCTCCTCGGTTCCCCCCCTTGATTTTCCTCTAGCCCTCTCTGTTTCTTTTCTTTTCCAGTTTTCCGTTCACAAGACATCATCAACGCAGCCTTGGCCTCATAAATATCGGTGACTAAGTTGCAGCAGGTGTCGAGTTGTCGACAAAATCGAAGACCTTTTCTGTGGTTTCGATCTCTTTTGGGCGGCAAAAGAAGGACCAGTACAGCTTGTAGTTGTCTTGGACTTTCTCAGTGGAGATCAAGCTGCCGGAGAGATCTACAGCCCATTTGCCTTCGACTCTGTTGGGCCGAGAATGCAAACAAACCAGTAGATGCCACTAACAATAGATCAAACGTTGTGTTTGTTTGATATCTTTCGGTTTCTGTTTCTGGTCTCTGTTTATGATTTGTTTGATTTTGGTATTTATGTTTCTTTGCATTGTTTTAAGGAAAATCAGTAACACAAACTTGGCGTTCGTGTAATAGTGTGACCCAATTTGTGAAGCTGCAATGCAAGTCTGTGTTATCCTACTGAAATGGCTTTTTTGATAATTTTTTGTTGGGCTTGAAGTTGTTGCATTTGATTATTATGTGTTTGCTTAAATTCACCATTTTGGGGATATTGATTGGTTAACATATCCATATGGCTTGTTTTTTGATTGGCATTGTACTTAGTTAAATTGATTGATGGGTATCTTTGATCCTAGGGTTAGTTTAATTTCTGCATTATGTGATGTTCCTCTCTCCATCAATTAGCTGAGTTTCTATTAGGTTTTAATTGAAAACCGACTGAACTGTACTGAACCAAATCAGATTGGTTCGTTTCAGCTCCCTTCTTTATTTGGTTCAGTTTCTATATTTTGTCTAATTCAGTTTTCGGTTTAGAACTGAACCACCTATTTGCACACCCCTAGCGAGAATTGAGATCCATCAAAAAAAGAGAAAGAAAATAATATTAATAAGAAACCGGCATCCATCTAGTCTAAAGGCACCTCCGTGAAATCCTAGTGCCACAAAATATGGGTTGACAATGGCATCCATCTAGTCAAGAGGCAAATGTATGAAATCCTACTACACAAAGTACACATGAAAACTAGAATTACATAATAACTCTGAATTCCATTTGGAAAGTTCTTAGTTGCAACTATCACTCAGGTATGATGCCTCTGGATTAGATGGATGCATACATGGCTAAGATTATCAAAATTTTGTATTAATTTAGCCTGCTTCTTGAAGTTCCTTCATTATGCAGCAAAGCTCTTTATCTAGCATAATTTATCTTGAATGAAAGAGTATCAGAGCAGAAAAGCATAACGTTTAGTAACTAATAAAGAACCAAAAAAGCAAAATAAGAAAGTGCTATGGCACTGCACATGTGCTCTTAAGTCTTAACCAACCTTGTAAGCCCCTTGGAAATCCACACCTAAATCCTATAGCTATACTTTGAAATAGGGGCACTAATGTTAAAAGTTAAACACCAATGAGGTCAGATTAAGAACAGAACACATTAAGAACTAACATTTAATAACCAACAATATCTTACGAACAGAACACATTGAAAACTAACATTTAATAACCAACAATGTCTACAAATATCTAGGCATTTTGTGTAATAAGCATCAAACTCTACCCTCCTGAGAATGCTTATTTGAAGGTAACGACACATTTAACTGACAGCAACTGCTTCACAAAATTCAGTTGTGAAAAATTACGAAATAATTTTAAAATCATTTCATCTTCCCCTCTTTTTTTTTTCAAGTGATTAATCTATAAATTCTACTAGGAAAAAGCAGTAGCGTATTAAAGGCGCGCCTACTCAAGGCTCACCAGGCTCCAACCCTAGCGCCTTATACACCTAGGCGCACGCCTTTGTTCTAGGCACAAGGCTCTAGAAAGGTATGCCTTATTTATTTCCACATTTAGTGAGCACTTTCATTAGCAAAAAATACTAGCACTTAAACTTGATATTTGTCAATCTATAAGAATCTTATATCGACGCAATAGGAAATTTTTGGAATTAGTATCGCTGGTAATAACTAATTATCAAAATCTCATCAAACCAGCACCCCCAAGATCGCAAACATCTCATATTTCTATTTTCAACACTATCACTCTATTATTATCCTTTTTTTTTTTTAAGTTACATCTACACCTATTTCAAGATATATGCTAAAGAAAAAAGGAAAAACATTACATTTATTTAACTTTTATGAATTTTTTAATTTTTTTTACTTTTGCACCTCACCTCGCTCAAGCACACGCTTGCGCCTTGTGCCTTGCATCTTGCGCTTAGGCTCCAGGACCCCTTAGCGCCTTAGTGCGCCTTAAGCATTTAATAATTATAGTAGCATCTATTTGGAAAGTGGTAAAATGCAAGAATTCAATACAATACAACACAATTTGATAATGTTACATTTTGCAGGAATGAGAAGTCACACCAAAAGTGTAGTGATTTGGCAAGAATTCAATTCATTTGACATAATCATAAGTCACTCTCCTATCATGTGTGAAATCATCATATGATCAACTAGGCAGGAATGGCACTAAAAGAACACATAGAACTGGAATCTAACTAAATTAACACAAGTTTATATTTAGGTATTGGTAGAGCATACTTGGGGATCAACCATCCAACCGTGATACAAAGGGATGTCGAGCAAATCAAATATAGCACATTCTGGTGTGAACTCGAAATCATCTATCCTGCATATTTCATGCATATTTGTTAAAAATAAGAAACAACCACTAGCACACATGCACACAGACAGAGAGGAAGGAGGAGTACTACCTCCTAAACTTTATATTTACATCAATTCCGGTCGCAAGACGTGGAAGCAAATCTATAGCATCTGCAATATTCTGCTGTTGGTTTTCAACATAGCCTGCATCTTTATTCTGTATAACAGAGACAGCACACAAATTAACTTAGACCAACAAAGATGGAATTTCTTGATGCAACCAAGCAGGAAAGTTATCAGTTATTACATTTATATTACTGTTGGAATCAATCAAACGTTCTGCAACCAGTGATAATAGTTTCTCCTGCGAAACTTCTGCTATATCTGGGCTCAAATTTAGATTGTTCTTCAACAAAAGAACGTTACCTATTGCAATTCACAATCAAAACAGAACTGTATTCTCATTCTCAATAAGAAGTGATAAGAGTAATTCTTTACATGATACATATGTAATCTTGGTTTGAACATTCAAGAAGTGCTATATTTGCAAGACAATTGGGAAAAATATACCCCCCCCCCCCCCCCCCACAAAAAATAATAATAATAATAATAATAATAATAATAATAATAATAATAAATAAAGTTACACAAATAACTCGTAGTAGATTTATAAGTCAGAAACACTATCAGATTGCCATTTGCCAATATCAGACTTTAACTCATATATGACTGTACACTTTACAAAAAATAAAGGAAAAAAAGGGAAACAAAAAAAAAACAATATATTACATTTTCAATAATCCTAATTTGAAACTTAATGACGCATTAATTTAAAAAATTAAAAACAAAATCTCAATTTACAGTGCAAGACACAACTCAAGTTAATATTATTAGCATTTCCAAAAATCCAAAAAAAAAAAAGCACTAGCCATTAGATTCAAATGTCATTTTTTGTTAACTTAGTTTTCTCAATAACCAAAGAGACGTTTTCAAAATAAACAAGAAGTCAAAAAAAATGATAATAAATAAAATAAAAGAAGAGATAGAGAGAAGAAAATAGGAAATAAGAACTCATAGTCCGAAAAATAAACAAATATCATTTGTAGCACAATCTTTCCATTTCAAAAACTTAAAGCGCCATTTAATGATAATTCAAATAACCCCTTATTTTCCGTCATCAGTTGAACTAATGTTATGAAAAAAGTTATTAGTACAGAACTTAGGTAAATAGTCAAGCCTCAAGAGGAACTACTTTAACATAATGAAAGAAGTAATAAGTACAAAATCTAGCAGGAAAGTAAGATAATCGTTATTAAACAGAGCGTCCAATCAACTATGCCCACAGAACATTTGTTTTGCTTTGCTGAAATGGACTATATACAATCTTGTGTAAAATCCTTAAATCTAATGATTGAAAAAATGTCCACCTCAACTTTGCTAAATACCACTTGGCTACATAGTGATAGAAACTAGCTCTCCTGGTATCTAAACAACTAATATCCTGAACATTCATTTTACAGTTATTTACTACTTTCTTTCCAGCACTGTTCAAATAAGAAAATTCAAGATGAAACAATAAAGTACTGGTGATAGACAAAATCAGGAATTCATAAACAACTTGAAGCCATAAAGTGCAATCCTCGATCAAACTATCTTATGTCTTTCTCCAAAGCATTTCTACAGCCTCAAATCTCAATAGAACATTCTTCTATCACATTTAAATATTGCAAAAAAACTGATTTAACATGTGATCTTCTTTTGATATCTTCGAAATTCAATTGCAACTTTTTTTCAAACCCCAAAAATGGAAAAGGAAATTACCAAATTATCATAATTTTCCATTTTGCATCATTATCGAATAACCACTATAGTCTTCAGCTATAACTAATTGACCCATTTTCATTAATTTCCTATATCGCTGTGAAACGAAACTTGCCGCTTTCATGAAAACAATTTTCCATCACCAATAATTCACCAAGGCAATCCTCCGTTTGGCTACCGGAAAACAACATACACGCACATGTATATGGACAAAGAGTCCTAGCCATTTGAGATAATTTGCTAAATTATATATTAAAACAACCCTGGGTGCTTTTGCGGAATCAAAACCAAACCAGCATTAGACCTAAACCTAGCATTAAAACTTCGTTTCATTGAGGGTTGAAGAAAATGAGAAACCCTAGGGAAGGAGCAAGTGAGAGATAATTACAGATAGCGAGGAGAGGGCAAGGTCCATTGTCGTTTTGGAGAACAATAGGAGTAGTGCGGCCCAAAAACTGTATCGTCTTCGTTTTGTGGACGCACTCCTCTTTCAACGCCTCTTGTTGATTCTGTTCTTGTCTTGGTTCTTCGGTCACCGAAGAAGTACAAGCCATTTCCATGAAATTTCGACCCTGCAATGTTTAAACGACGGATCGTTTAATCTATTCAGAGGTAGCGAGCGAAAGCGAGAAATAGAGAGGATAAAAAGGGAAGCAGCAACGAACAAGATTTATAAAATCAGAGAGTTGGATTATGGGAATGGGATGTTTTATCTTCTGTTCTTTATTTCCCGTTCGACGGTATCACCAAAGCCGTTTTGGCCTCTTTCGATTTCAAGTTTCAATCTGATGAGATTTTTTCTCATTATTTTCCTATTTTTGCGTGGTTTTTTTTTTTTTTTAAGATTTAGAACATAATTGCCCATTAGTCAAAAATAAAGATGATGAGTTGTTATTTAATCTTAATCCATATATTTTGATAATTATATTGTTACTTCCATGTGATTTCATTTTTGAATTGTCCTTTCATTATTTTTTATTAATATATATCGCAAGTCAAATAAAAGAAAGTTTTCTTATTAAAAAATTTTTTTCTTTCCATTTCCATAGTGCTCATGTCTCTTTTCCTTTGTTGCTTTTTTCATTTCTTTTTCTTTCCTAATTTTTTTTCTTCCATAATGCACAATGTCGAAAGATGAGACCTACCCTGAAAGGTGGTGTCCTCCTTCTCCTCACTCAGGTGGAATATGTATAGTTTTGATTTGGGTTGTTGATGTTACTTTGTACATTTCGAGCTACACGGAGAGGGATTATACGCAAATATGTTGTTTGAAGGTTTGACACTATTTTCAAGGGTTCTTTCTTTGCTGGTTAGCTTCTATAAGGAAATGATGGGACCGATTTCTTTGATGGTCACCGTTTTCTCAAGTGCCGTGCCTTTCTCGGTGTTTCCAACCTTGGACCCTAGTCCACCTATTCTCACATATTTTCATGGGGTTGTCATATATGCTCAACTCTAAGAACTTAGATGCATACTCGTCAACTGTTCTTCCATTTAGCTTTAATGCTTCAAAGGCCCATTGTTTCTGATCCTTAAAGCTTTTTGACACAAATATGTTTATGAACAACTCCAAAAACTGTGCCCAAGATAACCCTTCAATCCAATAAAGCACATAATCTGTCATCCATTATCTAAATACAGGCCCTCTTACATGCTACACACATTCAGTTAATCTTCTATCAGATAACTACAACTCTACCCCAGCTTGTCTGCAAGAATCTATAAATCTGTATATGTCCCTTGTACTGTCATATACCCTGAGCATTAACCTTTTAAAATTGATTATCTGCTTGTAAAGCTCTGTCCTCTGTACTAAAGGCTGTTGTAGAGGGTTTGTCATGTATTGTGTTATCATTTCAATGGTCTTCTGCAATCCTACAAGGGTAGCTGCCATAGGATCTGTAGGACCCTGGGCCATGAATGGCTACTCTTCTAATTGTGGCTGCTCTTCCACCTAAGTAGCTCTAGGTCTCCTGCCATGCCTCCTAGGAGCTGACATCTTATTTTGTACCAATACCTCATTTGGCACTTTTGGCTTTTGTGCCGTGGCAGTTCTCCTTCCTCTATGCATACTTCCTGAAAATCCAACTATATTAGCTCACAAACCAAAATAATATGCTATACATAATTGTACAACCACAATCACATGCAAGCACACAAGGCAGAAGCTAGATGCGAAGATGACAAATCAAGAACAAATATGGACCTTATACTCCGCAGGTGACCTCCTAAGAAGACTCATTTTAAAATTCTTGGTACACACTTTTCTATGAATCTAGAGTCTAAGCTCTAATACTAACTTTATTAAGACTTGATTTCTGGGCCAGACCGGCACTAGGATTTGGGTCAGTATAAGGCCTCCGAAACCCGCAGTAAGCCTAACTATTTCTAACCTACTTTAAAACCTATTAAGATAGCCCAATTTTAAGAAAATAAACAGACAAATTTTGATCATAAATTGAACTAATTAACGGGGAGCATTAACTCACTCGACCTGTGAATAAATAATATCAATAATAAGGGGAGCTCAGCTCACCCTTACAATCCTCAAGTCACATAAATAAACATTCGGGAGCTTCGCTCCCTCCATCAACAACAATAAACATCACATAGTTAATTTTACAACCCGAGAATTTAAGTTATTACAACTATTGGTCCATACGGAGTTTTAGATTTAAATTAAAAAAAAAAATAATAGCAAAACAAAATATTTTCTATTTAAACTTGTGAGAAAAGAAAGCAGGTTAATCACAAAATAAGCCACTTGTTACTTGAGGAAAAATAATTGAACAAGAGTAAGCATTCGACTCAAAGAGTAAAATATTAATTTTAAATATAATTTCTATAACTATCTAAATCTAATGCGTTCCTATGTATGAAATGCAACATATTCACATAGTTTAAATAATTCAATCAATATTCACACAAAAGATAATTTGGAGCACGCACGCACCCATGTATCACATTAATACATATATAGGAGCTGATCTCCTACACAGCTCTCTTAATTTAATACCTGCTAGTAAGGTAAACTCAAGCTGGACTTTCGCTTAATAATCTAAGTGTAGAGGCCAGCGAGATCAACTCAGCTCACCCTGACTTATCATATATATAAGGATCGGGTCCCAGTGAGTCAAATTCCAGCCGCGACTATCCATCCTACTCATATTCATATCCACACTATACTCACGCTAACACATATACACACACAGCTGCAAGTTATCTTCAAGCGATATCCACAATAAATTCAATAATATATGCAATAAAAGAGCATGCCTAGTATTTAACTAATTATATACATACATATAAGTGAATGCATGAGCATGCCTTCAATATAAATTAATAATATTGAAATTACAAATAAAATCAATATCAAACTCACAGATTATCGAAATGTCACTGGGGCGTTTGAAAAGATGAGGAAGGTTGACTCGGATTACCTAAACAATTATATTCAAGAAATTTATCAATAATAACTCAAATAAGGAACTAAAGAATCAGAGACACCCTAAATTTATACTGAAAATTTGGAGAAATTTTCCCTATACCTAGGACCTACCCAACTAGCAAAATAACTCAATTAACACTTCTAAATCTAAGGCATCAGGCCTACAACACAATAACAACAAAATGCCCCTCCTGGGCTTGCCTAACTAGCCAATTCTCACATAATTACACAATTCAGCTATTTAGCTTAAAACTAACATTTTACAAAAATTATCTAAATTAATCCTAAAAATTCTATAATTAATCTCTACAATCCTTAACAATGCTATTCTGCTCTTGTAATTAGAATTATAATTTTTTAGCTAATCACGAATATTTTATGGGTTTTTTTTTTAAACTCAACATTAGGTAAAAAGGAGAAATTTAAAGTTCGGGTTTACCTACACCAACTCTGAGATCTAGAATTCATCTGGAGTGTCTAAAAATGGTGAGAAATACTGTAATATTAACCTACTTCCAAAGTGGGTCTGGCAGCTCCCATGTCTGGCCCAAAATTATAGTCCCGGTTGTCGGTGAAATTTCTTCGAAACGAAAATACCTACACGAAGCCCACAATACTAGAAGTTAGAATATAATTTTTATTTAATTAAAAGGCTCATTAAAGACACAAAAAATCACTGGAAAATTTGTGGGGCTCATCAAATTTTGATGTTAAAAAAATTCCAAATTGGTATCGTTGCAAAGCTCTCGACGTGTAGGACATGCTATTTGTCTCAGATTTTTTTGTAGGATTTACAGTTTGGGAGAAATCTAGCCCAAAAGTTTAAAAAGCCTAAAACTTTCTTGGCTCGATTCGCATAAATTGCCCAATAAAAATTCATGAAATTAGTGTTTATGAAAAGCTTACGAGGTGTAGAATAAAAAGGGGATAAGATCTGGTCCGACTTGTGGCAGGAATCACCGGAAATGGCTAGGGAAGGTGAAACGGCACACGCACAAAAGGGCAAAGTTGAGGCACATTTTCTATTCAGAAAAAAGGGTGGCAGTGGCGAGGAAAAGGCATCAGAGGTGTGCCAGCGAGAAAGGTAGGGGAGGTGCTGGCCAGCAGTGGCAGGGAAGGAGGAAAGAGAAAAGAAAGGGAGAAGGAGGAGTATCGGGTGCGTGAAGGGAAGCGAAAAAAGAAAGAAAAGAGGACCAGTCCGATTCTACTATTTCGATCCGAATCATTTCAATTTAAAACATCAGAAATTTAATTTTTGCTCTACTCGATGACCCAAAATAAGGCTCAAAAATTTCAAAAAAAATATAAAAGACTCAGAAAAATTTATGGAGTCCAAAAATATTTTCAAGCTTGCCACGTAATCTTAAAATTAATTTTTAAAAATCATTGAAATTAATTCCCTAAAAAAATAAAAACCCAATTTTAAAATCCTAGAAAATTCAAATTAAAATACCACAATATTTAATATATTAAAATATCAAAATTTACATATAAAATAATTATTTTAAAAAAATTCGGGATGTTACATAAAGAGACTATTTAGTCAACAAAATTAAAGCTTAGGAATGTAATAATGTAATTATCAAAATATGAAAGTTATGTTTGATTTGATAATAGTTTTTAAGATGGTGTTTAGTTAATTTTGACTATAGTCAAAATACTATATTTATTATTTATATTGTTCAGTGAAATAGTATTTATACTAGTATTTTGAAGTCGGGAGAGTGATTCATGATGCATTACCCTTCTAAATTTTAGAAATTGAGGAAGTGTTTTGACTAAAGTAAAAAAAGATATCACTATTTTTATATTTAATAACTAATACAACAGTTATTTTTATTAAATATTTTTGCTTTAAATCATTATCTAATCAGCTAACTATTAACTATTAATTATATATAACAGCTAACAACTGACAGCTATTAGAAAAGTTAATAGTTACTAAAATGGCTATTATTGTCGAACAAATCTAAAAATTAATTAATATAATAATATACATGGATTAAATAGTATTTCTGTCACGACCCAACCTATGGGCCGGATCGGCACTAGGACCTAAACCAACCTAAAGCTCCCGAGGCCCGTAGTAAGCCTAACTATTCCTTAACCCAACTCTAAGGCCCATTTGGGCCCAATTTCAAGAATTCAATCAGACAGAGTCCGGCCATAAAATGGACCTTTCAATGGAGAGTTTTTGACTCACCCGACCTGTAAATACAATATGTAATCAATTGGGGAGCTCAGCTCACCCTCCACATACTCAAATGTCATAAAAATAAATGGGAGCTCAGCTCCCTCATCTAGTCCATCAACATTCATAAAATAATAAGTTTATAGGTCCAAAATAATAATTTATATTACAGACCCAAATCAAATAAATATTTCTAGCATATGCGAAAATTCTAAGATTTAACAGGTTTATACAAACATTAATAAACGACCTGCGAGGAGAAAAGCAGGTTAACTTAAAAAATATCCTACTGTAGCCTGGAAAAATATTGAACAGGAGTGAGCGTTCGACTCAGAGAGTAAAATATCAATTTTAACCATAATCTCTATAACTATCTAAAGCTAATACACCCTATAGAGTAAAATGCAACATCAGCAATATTTTCACATCATAACAACAAAAAGGTAATTTGGAGTTCTCACGCACCCAGTAATGTCAAATCATAAATATATGGAGCCGATCCTATCTGACTCTCTTAAATCCAACTTTGTGCGTGAAGAACTCAAGCCGGACTTTTGCTTAATAAACCAAATCGGGGTCCCAGCGAAGAACTCAAGCTGTGACTACCCCGAAGGACCGGGTCCCAGCGAAAATCTCAAGCCATGTCTACCTGTCCTATCCATAGCCAATACCACATCATACGCACGCCAATGCACGCACACTGCTCCAAATTACCACAACAACATATATGGCACTTTAACAGTTGTGAATACAACATAAAACGTGCCTAGAGTTTAACTACATATATATATACATATAAGTGATGCATGGGCATGCTTGAATATATAATAATATTGAAATTACAATTAAAATTAATATTTTACTCACAAACTTGATAGCAGTCACTGTGGCGACTGGGCGGAGGAAGAAGGCTGTTCCGGCTCACCTGACAATTTTATTATAATCATTTAATAAATTTGACTCAATACAAACTAAGAAAAGACCAAATACGTCCTAAGTCGTGTCAAAATCGGGCAGAGTCTCCCTTATACCTAGGACCTATCCAACCTGCAAAAGGGCTCAAAACGCACTTTTATTTCACAAATCATATACTCACAACTCAATCATATCATACAGCCCCTCCTAGGCCCATCCAAATAGTCACCAATCAAAATATATAAAATTACAGTTTTGTCCTTATAATTGACCCTTTTTGTAAAAACTACCCAAATAAACTCTAAAAATTCTAAAATTTTGCCTCGCGAGCCTTAGCAATATTACTAGGCTAATGCAAAAAGAATCATAATTTTCTGAGCTACTACAAATATTTTTATGGATTTTTAATCCCATTTAAGCACTATAAAATTACGAAAAAGTAAAGCTCGGGTTTACCTATGCCGATTTCGAATCTGGGGACGCGCTCGGAACGTTCGACAACGGTGGGGTAGCCAAAATCTCGATCTGATTTCAAGACTTTTTCGGTAGCCGGTCTGTCTGGCCAGAAATTCACAGACCCAGACAACTATAGAATTTCCGCGAATTGAAAATTCTTACACGAAGCCCACAACACGGGGGTTAGTACTTAAATTTTACGAAATTTTCTAAGCTCATTTAATGCTCGAAAAAATACTACGAAGTTCCATGAGACCTACAGAAAAATGGTGCCAGAAAAATTTGAAATTTATATTGCTGCGAAACTCTCGACGAGTGGAGTGCTCTGGTACTCTTGGTTTTCTTATGGGGTTCACGGTTTGCGAGAAATCTAGCCCAAAAGTCAAAATGAGCTAAAACTTCACAGACAAAAATTGGACAAACCGCTTAATAGATTTTGGTGTTCTTGGTGTCTATGGAAAGCTCTCGAGGTGTAGATGGTGTTTGACACAATACCAGGCCCAATCGGTGGCCGGATCGACTGAGAAGACCAAGCGGCGAGCTGCGCTGCGCGTCGCGTCGCTTCGCATTATGTTTCTCGGCGTTCTAGGTGGCGGCCGGCAGTGAGAGGAAGCTGGGGTGGCGCGTTGTTGAGGTGGGGAGGGCTGGGTGGCGGTTGGCCGGTGAAGGGAGGTGAGAGGAGAGAGAAAACGGGAGAGAAAGAAAGAGAGGCGACGCGACGCGACGCGGGAAGAAAAAGAAGAAGGAGAAGGAGCCGGTCCGATTCGGTCGGTCCGATCCGATTCGGTTCGATTCGGTCAGTTCGATTCAGGATACAAAATTTTGAATTTTTTACTCTACCTTGGGACCGAAAACGAGGTCCAAAAATTTCGAAAAAATTCTAAAAAACTCAGAAAAATTCGTAGACGTCGAATATATTTTTAGTTTTGCCACGTGGTCTTTAAATTAATTTTTAAAAATCATCAAAGTTTTTATTTTTGAAAAATCGAACCCGATTTTTAAAATTCGAAAAATTTTAAATAATTTTCTAAAATTAAAATAAAATAAAAATATTAATATTTATCCAAAAATAATAAATTTAAAAATTAGGAGTGTTACAATTTCATCCAAATAAAAATTTCTCAATTATGGTAATGGCTAGTGAAATCAATACATTTGTTGTATATTACTCAGAAAGAGTAATGATACTTGACTCGACAATAATATGTCCTAACTATCCCAACTAATCCTAAAAATTTAAATCTTAAGATTCTAAACCCAAAACTCTAAAAATCTAAATTATAAACTCTAAAACCTAAATTCTAAAGAGAAAACTCTAAACGCTAAACTCTAAAACTCTAAACCTTAAAAACTTAAAATTTTAAAATTTAAACCCTAAATTTTAAATCCCAATTTCTAAAAATCTAAACCCTAAAAATCTAAACCTTAAAACTTAAATTCTAAAATATAAACCTAATTATAGAATTTTAGGATTTAGGGTTTACAATTTAGGAGTTAAAATTTAGGATTTATGGTGTAGAGGTTAGAATTTTAGGGCTTAGAATTTATGATTTAGAATTTTAGAGTTTAGATTTTTAAAATATAGGTTTTTTATGGTTTAGAGTTTAGAATTTGAGGGTGGTTTTAGATTTAAAATGTTAGGATTTAAATTTTTAAGATTATATATATATTATTGGAACACATTTAGGACATGTTACTATTGGACCAAACAGCATTAATCCATAAGATAATTGTATCCTCGTGATTTATGGCTATGGATAGTTGGTTTAGTTAATAATTTAAAATTTAAATATTAACAGGAAGATTATGGTAATTTTATTTTTAATAAGATATTACTTTGTTGATAACCACAGTAAATAAATAGAATAAAACTATATATATTTCGAATCCAATGCCACAAAATAATAACAAATATAATAAAAACAGAGCATTCGCTCAAAAAAAAAAAAGTAATTATAATTTAATTGTATTTAAGAAACTGCTTTTAGATGGGTAATTCAACATTGATCAGTTATGTAACGTGCATTTGTTATGATTATGATTTTTATTTTTATTTATTTTTAATTTATATATTAATAAGTGAATTTAAAATAGAAAAATCACAACTTATTATTATTATTATTATTATTATTATTATTATTATTATTATTATTATTATTATAATGATGATTTTTCTTTCCCAATAATCACTGCAATAACTCTACATTGCCATTATTTTCACGGCAACACACTGTTATTACTCTTACCGTCCACTTTTGTCCATGCTTGGTAATACTTGTTGTGTTAATAATAATTTATTATTTTAATGGCAATTTATTATTTCAATAGCCCTCAATTATTTTACTCATTATTAACTATTTATATAATAATTTAAAATAAAAACATTTAATAAAAATAACTATTTTGTTAAATATAAAAATAATTTTATTATATTTTTTTACTCTAATCAAAACGCTAAGAGTTTATTCGATAATATTAATAATTCTAATATTTATTAGCTCTAAGTTATTTTACTTGGTGTTAGCTATTAAATATTAATTATTAATGGACAACTATTTTTATATATATAGTGATTTAAAGTAAAAACGTTTTGTAAAAATAATTGTTAGATATAAAAATAATTATATCATATTTTTTACCATAGTCAAAACACTCCCTTAACTTTTAAAAACTAAGAGAGGTAATATTTAATAAACCACTCCCTCAATCTCTAAATACTAATATAAATAAATTGCCACTGAATAGTATAAATAAAACAGGTAGTGTTTTGACCATAGTCAAAATACTAAATGCTATTTTAACAGCAATTTCTAAATAGGGCGTAAATACTACTTTAAAAAGTTAGAAGTAATAACATTTCATAATCCACTCTTTTAATCTCTAAACGCTCAAACACTTCTGCCATTGAATAGTAAATAAAAGAAATAATATTTTGACTGCAATAAAAATACTAAACACTAGTTTAAAAACTGTTATTAAACATGACTATTGTCATTGTTGCCATAACCACTCCTTCCTTTAATTTAACGTTTGCTACCATCATCCCATTTTCTATAATCTCATAGATACCATCATAATATTCGTTGTCATCACTATCGTTGCTTACCTTTTTTATCACTATACTACTTTTAAGGATAGAAATAGGTTGGATATCGGATCTGATCGAACCTTAATAGTATGAGTTTTGATAATGTATAATTAGATTTGGAATGAATTTGGGTTTGAGGAATAATATTCATGCAAGAATTAAGTTTTACATATTAGATATTCATTATTTGAATCTGTTTGTATAAATAATTAATTAAATATAAATATATATTTTTATAATAATATTTATAAATTTTTATACACTATATTTTAAATAAATAGAATTTACATATTTTATATAATTATTAAAATTTTAAAATATAAATTATCAATAAAAAATATTTTTTTATATAGACTATTAATTAAAATATTTAAAATTAAATAGATTTAGGTATTTTTGAATAATGATAATCAAATTTGGAATAAATTTAATTAGTTGATGATAAATTTTAACTAAATTTGAAATGAGTTCAAATATTAAAAATATTAATTAGACTTAAATGAAGTATTTTTCACAGATAGCTTATTGGTTTCCATTTATAATTTCATTCATTGCTGTGGCACCATCACCAACCTCTATTACTTTTTTTTTATTATTATTTTTTGATATTTTAAAAATTTTAGAATAAAATAAAAATTATTGATTTGAAATTTTAAACTCTTTAGACTATGAGACAAGCACTCCACACCATTATCGTTGTCATTACCACAAGTATCACTATTGTCATCATTTTTAAGAAAATAATATTTGTTCAGCGTCTATAGTTATTTTTATTATAAAGTAATTTTGCCATATATAAATATATATAGTTATGAATTCTTTTAAACTCTTGCTTGACTAATTAAATTAGTCACTGTTACAAAAACACAGAGCTCAGAACTGGAATTAATTTTTTTTTTTAAAAATATTGATTTCTCATTACCATGGTTGAATGGTAAAACATAGTTTAAGTTGTAAAGAAGTTATACGGTTATTATATTTCATTATATATAAAATTAATATATAGTTCTTTGGTTATATATTTGTTGCCATATAAATATTTATGTTGTTACCCTTGAGATGAGAATTTTCGAAAAGGAATTAAAAGAAAAGATAGTCATATCTGATAAATGGAGCACGGCCGAGTCTAAAACAAGAAACAGAAGCTGGAGAAAGCATCGAAGTGCAAAGCCCAATCAAATAGTTGTCTACGAGATGTTAGCCCATGGCCTAGCATTCGATGGATTTGCGGGTCATGCAAGTGGAAGACAGGCTGGAGCAAAAGCATGCAGCGACGATCGTGAATTCACAGACCATGCCGCGAGTAAAATTGCTGGTCCACAGAAATATATTTATATTTCCCATTTTAAGCTGCCTGGCCGTTGATGTGACAGTAGCTCACTTGGTACAATTATACAAAATGTCTTTCTTTCCCCCACAGGAGAGAAGGAAGAAAAAAGAAGAAAGAAAAATCTCTGTATGGATAAAACACTGTCTCTACGGAAATGAATGCGTCCCTCCGCCACATGGGCGTGTCCGGTTTTCACAAGCTCCACAATCATGGTGACCAATTAATAAGGCTAAGCCTAAAACCTAGCAGTTGTCCGTAAGCCAGAAATGTCATAAAAAATCTCAAGGTGGCTTATGTCTTTAGGTCTCCTTTGGATGACAAGACAGGCATCAGAGTTGTTCTGGTCGACTTCCAGTGGACTCAAGTCTGGGTACGTATGCTAATCTGAAGATGTTATTAACTTCATCTCCATGTGAGTGCGATAGAATCTCTGTCCAATAAATTCAATAGTTTTTCTTTCGAAATACATTTTCATCATTATTTTAATAAAATTAATCTATATATTCCCTCTGTTGTGTTGTAATGGGAAGTTAGTAGACGTTCAAGAATCATTATATAGATAAACAAAATTCAAATGATTAAAATTAGTAATCAAAGTGCGTAATGTTAAATTTGGAAAGAGTTTTTGGTATATTATAATTTCATCGTTGTAATACCGGTTTATATAAATAAGTGAATTATTTTATGTATTAAAGTGAATAATCAAGTTAATATTATAATCCAATCATTTATATTTTATTTTTTTATATTAATATATTTTCATTATGGACTTAGCTCAATTTATTTCTCAATGTTCTTTCTAAGTAAACTATAGGATCGTCATTTGATGTAGCTTGTATTTAACCTAATATGGCTCAACTATATAGTTTTATGAGTCTAACAATTCACAATCTAAACTAGACACATTCCAGCATCAATATAATACAAAATGGTTCGAATGCAACGAGTTTGATACTTTCTCTTAAACTGTTAGAGAGTAAATTTAAAAAAAAAATAAATTATACCTAATTTTATATTAAAATTTAGTTAAAAAAAAAAATAATTAACACTGTAAATTTAGCATAAAATTTTTACTCAAATCAATATGGAGCAAAAAATTTATATCTATCAATTTCATATAATCCTTGATTCGATAAGCTATGTATTATTTTTATGCATGCTTTTTCTAGTAACCAGTAATTAACATTTCTGATAAATAGCATACATGGATGCACAATTTTATTTTGTTCGTGGTAGTCGGTGAAATAACAGTAGAACGGAAGCACGGTTAATATCAATAAGTGCTCCCATATCTGGGGTTCCCATCATCAGACCAACAGCATCAGTGGTCCCCGCAAGACCTCTGCCTGAAAAGACAAGCTAGTAGCTCCACAGTGCACCCTCTCGCCTCTGACACAAACCAGCCCCATTTGATAAATCGGAATTAACCATGCGTCAGCAAGCTAACATGCACCCGCAAATCTCCGTCGTTGACTCCGTTGGAAGGTACTGATCCAACGGTTCAAATACATGTTTGCACCTGATTAGTTGGGTCCTTCATAGGTTTTACTATCGAAACCCTACGCACCAAAACAAGGAGGTGCCACGTGACAATTTGTGGTGGCATGGCCAAGCATTCTATCTCGCAGTACGAAACAGCTCTGACGTGTCTGTCTTCTAGCCTTGTACGCTAGATATTATATAATTTTCACTTGTACGGACAGTTAGTTTCCTCCTATCTAAATATTAATTATTAAATATATTAAAAATAAATTTTTTTTCATAAATTTTTTTTAATATAAAAAATAAATTTTATATAATTATAAAAAATAATATATACAGATCACATTTAATAATTTCTTTTACTTTATCTATCAATTAATTTGTTTTTAAATTGTCCGAAGAGTGCTCAGATTTTACATACAACCCTTTGGGGGGTTGTTATGGGAGCTTGTCTGGGAGGAACTGGCAACCGACGGGAATGTTCGCTGTCTTGGCCATTACATGGGCAGTTGCCTCTCAACTGGATACCGGAAAGGCAAGTTGTCAGTCTATGAGGACAGGTGTCATGAGGAGGAGGAATGGCAATCAAAATTTTGGTGCATCCTATTGTCGCTTTCGTTGGGTTGAGTAATAGTGGAATCACATTGTTTATTTATATTGGCATTTGCCCACCCATTTAAGTCATTCCCTGTTTTCTTTTTTGGGGAGGGGTCTGTTTTTTCCTCAATTTACCAAAAGGAGAAAGAGATTAGGTTCTTGATATGTTGGTCTTTCTTTTATTATTTCTTTATTCAATTAAATTTTTTTTTGATCCACTGCTAGGGTTATAGCCACTGGGCTAGGGTAATCTTTAACCAAATTCAAATCCTTCCTATAATCTTTCTAGGGTTTCTGTGATCTTCCGATTCTCTTTTTCTGGGCATTCAAGATTTCAGAATCCTTCACAAGCAATTATTTTTCCCTCTCTCCCATTACTCTCACACATAAAAGGTTTCAGTTTTCTTGTCAGGCATTTCATAATTTGTCCAATGTTTTTGGTCATTCCCTTTCTACTTTTGGAAACCTTATTTGGGTCTTGCGCAGTCTCTGATATTAGATCTCTGTTAGTCAGTTTCGTCTTCCTAGACACAAAATCTACCATTTTTGTTTCTGGCGTCTTACCATCTTGAGCTATTTCTAGTGTATTTTTCTTCCTCTTTTAGCTTAAATATAATATTCTTTGGGTTTTTCAGGTGTATGCAAAAATGGTGAGAGGAAAGACTCAGATGAAGAGGATAGAAAATGCAGCCAGCAGGCAAGTAACTTTTTCAAAGAGAAGAAATGGGCTCCTTAAGAAGGCCTTTGAGCTATCAGTTCTCTGTGATGCTGAAGTTGCACTCATCATTTTCTCTCCCAGAGGAAAGCTCTATGAGTTCTCCAGCTGCAGGTACAATTCTTTATCTTTTCATACATCTATATATTCAAATATATGGTAAATCTTCCTTTCCTCTCTCTTTTAAAAATTTTCTTGCAAATTAATTCATCTATGAATATCTTGCTGCATCAATTTGACCATCTGAGCATACTGAAAAAAAAAAAAGGATTAATCTTGCTTAAATCTATATACAGTACAAGGCCCCTCCCTCTCTATAGCCAGATACCAAGTAGGCAATGAAAAGAGAGTACAAGCTTTCAGGCTTCTCTCCTCTTTTTATTTTCCTTTGTACCAAATCTAACATATTGATTTTGTGCTGTTTGGTTTTAATGTAGATTTGTCAGAATCATGATGATTTTTTGTGTCTTAATTCAGTTTTCATTTCTATTCATTTTCTTGGGTCCGTAAATGTCAGTGAATGCTCAGCAAAAGAAAAGAGAGAGAGATCTTAACGATTGCTCTTCCATTAGGGTTCATTTGTTAGATCTATGTGTTGATTTATTTCAGAGAAGATTTTCTCCTTTATTTTGCTATGCCTCTAAATCAGCATTTCTGCCATTCCATAAACACTCTTCAAATAGTAAGAACCTTGTTAACCTATCAGGACCACATTTTTCAAGTAAGTGAAAGCAATATATATATATAAGCTGTTGATTATCAGAAGTTTAGAACTAATTAGGTGTTAATGAATAACAGTAGATTTACTATCTTGTTTAATTAAGACTAAAGAAAAAAGAAGAAGAGGAGAGAAACTAGAATCTTGCTGTCTATATATATATATATATATGTTTATAAGTTACAATATTGCTACTGAAAAGGAACGAACTGCTTTGTCCAAGGTGACCCCTGGTATTGGTACGTAAGAGAGTTTTCTTGTTCTTGATGTTAGTGTGTGAAGAGTAATTGCTTGATTTCTGACCACATGATTAACCGAAACACATTAAAGTATCTGGCAACTAGACATGGAAGAGCTCTAAATTTGCAGAATGGCAAGTACATGCACTATGTGGTGTGTTGTTAATTCGTGTCCTGAACTTTTTTTGTCCTTGTTTTCTGTTTGGCTTGGAGATTGGCTTTTTGTTGGTTGGTTTAATTTGTTCTTTTGACTGGGTGTTGCTAATAACCATCCTTCCTTTCTTTATTACTTTAATAAAACTCTTCTTTGCTTAAAAATAAAAAATTAAAATAGTACTTCCAATAGCTTGGGACAAGCAACACGTATACCTTTCTTTTTTTATAAGTAAAATTTTTTTGCTTGTGAATCTCGAAAAAATTTAACAAGTCAAATTACATCCAAATCCTAATTATTAGACTTTTTTTGGTACAACTATTCTAAATGCAACATGTTAAGTGAAAAAATCTGACCAAATACAGTAAAGAACATTTCTTTCTCCAAGTATCTTTTCACTTGATTAACTTATTTGCTGATGCCATTATTACATAATGGATCTAAAGCACCAGTAAAACTTTGCTATTTTAATTATATGCTTAAACCTTAATCATAAGTTAATGGCAAATAGTTTGAAAATTGTTACATCTATTTTCATTGCTGGAGCATAATATTGATAGTTTAATTATGTTTTTGTAACGGACAAAAACCGTTATCTTGGATATGGTAATTTTATTGAATTTGACATAATTTATTAATTAGTTTGTAACAGTTTTGAGCCGTTGTAAAACTGTTCCCTTATATATATATGAAGACAATAATTATAAATTGCTACAAAATAATTGTCACCTTAAATCTAAAATGTAGTAGTGTGTCTTACTACATACCCATTGCTGTTCGTCTACTAAAAACAGGAGTTTATGAGTGATTTGGATATGCTAATTAATATCCTAATTAATCTAGTAATCTTCAAAATCATTTTGGGTGAACTTTTGCTTTTGATTTCTAATCCTAAACCTTGTTTTTTTTTTTAGTAAAATAATCTTCTAATTTAACTATATAGGCTAAGCCTTGAATCCAGACTGTTAAGTTACACCCTAAAAAGATGTTTCAAAACTAAGATCATGTTTAGGGATCAAATGTGTAATAAATTGCATATTCATCTAATTAAGTTGATTGAAAAAATAAGATATTTCATGCTTTTAGATCTCAAACTGCCTAGTCATATATGTGGTGCTTCATTATCCATCGCACTTCTTGTGTGATTAATTAGGAACTCTCATGGGGAAGAAAAATCATGAATTCCTTTGGATGCTCATCCCCACCAAATTAGGTGACATAGGCACGTTAAGTCTATAACATGTATTGCTTTTATTTGGTGTCTTTTTAGGTGCTTTATTAAATTCTTTGAGAAAATTAAGAGCTTCTTTACTAGTGGAAAATAGTTTTTTATTTTCAATTTGTCCTAATTTATAATTTTTTTTTTATTTTTCATAAGAAATAAGGAAAAACATAAAAAAAAAAATTCATTAGTTAATAATAAAAAATTTTTAATTCAAGAAATTAAAAAATATTATTTATATTTTTCATAATTAAAAAATAAATCACAATAAAATATATTTAAAAACTTATTTTGCATTTAAAAATTTATTAATGTGTTATTTATTTATTTTATGATAATATATTTAATCTTTTATTATTGTAAATAAATATTTTTCAATAATTATTCAATTTTAAGTATGAAAAAGTTAATTATATTATAATTTTAGTTATAGAAAAATCATTATTTTTTTATTTATAAAACAGTTAAAAAATAGAAATTTTATTATAAAGAAAAACAATGAAAAATAACTTAAAATTGTTTTTCAAATCTTAGTTAAATTTTAGAAATAAAAATTTAATTTTTTAGTTATTTATTTAAAATTGTCTTTTACTTTTACAAATAAAAAAAAAAAAAGATTGATGTTAAATTAAATGCATCAACATGATATGAATTATTTAACAGGTTATAATTAAGCATGTCATTTTTAACTTAGCTAATCAATTTATAATACTATTTACTTATAATATATTGTCCAATATTATCATTCTTATCTCTACTACATTTCTTTATGTCTTTATTATTATCTACTATAGAACTAACCTTGAATATAAAGCTACATACCTATAATATTACACTATATCAATAAATAATTGCCGCAGAATAAATTACACATACTCTATATATCATTTATACTCTATGTGTCGCTTTTTTTTTTTATAAGCAAAAATTTTATTAAAAATTAACAAGAGAATCAGGAAAAACTTAATAGTGTATTGTCCAACTAAACCTAGATCAATAGATCTCCCCAATACATCCAGCCTAGGAAGACAATAAATGTTAAGTAAAAACGCTTGGCAAATGATGCATCAAAAAGATAAAGAAGAGGGTCCAAATGAAGCTAAAGAGATAATAAAAATCGAAGCACTGGGAAAAACCAATGAGACCAAAAAGCATCAAAGCCAAGCCAAAGATAAATGCCCAGAGCACCTGCAGCTGCACCTTCAAACAAAGATAGTCTCCAAAAACCAACAGTAGCTCAAAACAAGACCAAGGGAATAGGATATTCAAAGGGAAGCCACGATATCATTTGTCAGAGAGTGACCCTGTCCGAGAAAGCCACTCTATATGTGGCTTAAGCCATCGATTTGATATAGTATATTTACTAACTACAATATTTTTTTGATCAAAGATTACAAAGAAGACTTTGTTCTCTCAAAATGTTGCCATGCTACTTTTCAATATTCTCTCCCTCTTAAACAAGGAAATTATAATATACTTCCGGTGCATGTGCACCATTAGTCACATTCATATTGGATCTCATCTCCATAATTCGTGGTTAAAACTGAATTTATGTGAGTAGAGGTGCACTATATATGTAATGTCCTTGTCTCTCTCTTTTCAATAATAAATTCCATTTAGTAATCATCTATCACACTTTTTTTTTGCTTTATGGTAATTAGCACAATCAAACTACAAACAATCAAAATATACTATGCTTTACAATTCATTATCAATCACGCAAACAGCTAGTTTTTTTTTTCTTTTTTTTTTTTATAAGTAATCAATTTTATTAATGAAATCAGGAAAATTTTAGTATGTGCATGTTCAAACTATACCCCCTTCAATAGATTGATCCATACAAACCAAATTAAGATAGACATGCTAAGTGAAAAAACCTGGAAAGAAGGTATAAAAACAAACCAAACTGGAACACATTAACAAAAAGTCATGACATACAATCGGCTCTAGCTATAGCCAAAGCATTAGAGGAAAACCAAGCAAAAGGACAAACCAACAAGTTCAGCTACGCACACAATAAAGAAAAGTAAAAAGAAAAATAGCAATGTAGGCAAACATTAGTTACAATATCATAACAGGTCACCGAACTACCAAGAATTCATCAAATAGCAAAATACCCTACCAAGTAATTGGCAATTAAGATCATAGAGATGCCACAAAATCTATAGAACGGAATAGCCCTTGCTTTGCCAACGCATCGACAATTGAGTTGGCTTCCCTAGGGTCATGAATGATTAGAACTGGAGGTAGTGTAATGACCCGATTTCTGGGTTGGACTGACACTAGAACTTGAGTCAGCATAAGGTCCCCAAAACCCGTAGTAGACATAATTATTTATAATCCGTTCATAAAACTCATTAAGATAGCCCAATTTCAAGAAAATAAATAGACAGAGTTCAGCCATAAATTTGACTATTCAACATGGAGCATTAACTCACATGATCTGTAAACAAATAATATCAATAATATGGGGAGCTCAACTCTCCCTCATAATCCTCAAATCACATATATCAACATTTGGGAGCTCAGCTCCCTCCATCATCAATAATAAACATCTCATATATCCATGCAATTTCACATAATTAATTTTACAACTCCAAAACTAAGTTATTACAACCCAAATAAAAATTATAACTATTAGTCTATGCAGAGTTTAAAATTTAATTAAAAAAATAATAATAACAAACAAAATATTTTTTGTTTAAACCTGCGAAGAAAGAAAGCAGGTTAATCACAAAATAGGCCACCTGTCACTTGAGGAAAAATAGTTGAATATGGGTGAGCGTTCGACTCAGAGAGTAAGATATTGATTTTAAATATAATTTCTATAACTATAAATCTAATGCATTCCTAAGTATAAAATACAACACGTTTACATAGTTTAAACAATTTAACCAATATTCGCACAAAATATAATTTGGAGCACGCACGCACCTATGTATCACATCATTATATATATGGGAGTTGATCCCTTATACACTTCTCTTAATCCAATACTTACCAGCGAGATAAACTCAAGCCAAACTTTCACTTAATAATCCAAATACGGGGGCCAGCGAGATCAACTCAAAGCCGTGCTCACCCCGACTTATCCATATATAAGGATCAGGTCCCAGCGATTCAAGCTCCAGCTACAACTATCCATCCTATCCATATCCATATCCATATCCATATCCATATCTACACCATACTCACACCAATACACACACACAGCTCTATGTTATCTTAATGTGACATCCACAAACAAATTTAATAACATATGTAGCAAAGGAGTATGCTTAGCATTTAACTAATTATATACATACATATAAGTGAATGCATGAGCATGCCTTGATATAAATTAATAATATTGAAATTATAAATAAAATCAATATCAAACTCACAGTGCTACCCAATGCTTATTGGTTCTGCTGAGAAGAAGAAAATTATTGATTTTGATCACCTGGACGAAAGACAAAGTTGCTGCCCTTGCTCAACTCTTATTTCTGCTCCTATTCATCATCTTCCTCCCTTGCTCTATCTAATTTCTTGGTTTTCATATCATTCTCCCTCTTTTCTCATTGCTGACATCCATCTTTGCCAGAAAAATTTCAAAAATCCAGTCACCATCTCCCTCCTTCACTTCTTCTTCTTCTTCTCCTCCTTCTCTCTTTCTCTCTTTTTCCTTTCCTTTTTTCTTCCCCGATTCTTCTACTCTCCAACTGTCCCTTTTTTTAAATAAATTTCATTTTTGTCATTGAATTCTCTAAAAATTATATTTTCTACCACAAAACTTCTAAAACTTTACTTTTAGGTCTAAAATTAAATTAAACTTTTCTCCCCAAAACTTCATAAATTATATTTTCATTCAAATAATAACTATATTTAATATTTCTTCAAAAATTAGAGTGTTATAATTCTCTCCCCCTAAAATGAATTTCGTCCTCGAAATTCTATAACTTAAAGAACCACAAAGTCTAATCCAAAACCACTATGCTTACGCTGAAATTAAACTCTTTTTCTCCATATAATCAAAACAACAATCATACACCAATCACTTCAGAACCCAGTAAAACAAGACAAAGCCTAATGCTCCTATTACTAGAGTTCACTTTAGAACCTAGTAAAACAAGATAAATCCTAATGCCTTTCTCAACTCGATTTCACCCAACACCTGAAACTGTAAACTCCTTCTAACTCATGTCTCTACCCTGATCATTCGTTCATCCTTAACATTAAGTGTGCATTTATCGTCATTTCTATCTTAGGAGATTGTGTACGAACTGGTGCCTATCAAAATCTCAAATAATTGGATCACCTTGACATAGTATACCTTCATAATACAATCTTCTAGAACTGATAGCATCGGCTAAAATTGATTAGAAGGAGAAATTTTCTTCCACAGTCAACAGTACATCTACAATAGTTTCACTTGACATATCATCTTATAATTTATTATCTTTTCTCATACTTCATTTGTCCTCTATGCCTATCATCATTTTTCTAGTATTCCTATCTTTTGTTATTTTCTGGAAGATACCTCTCACTTATAGGTTCTTCCAGAACCAACTTTATTAATACCTACTGCCATTACTCTGATTCTTATACTTGTAATTTGTGAGTACTATCTATATCTACCTCTTTCGAATTTCTTTTCCTTTACTGTTACTTTGTCATTGAGCTTCTGCACAAATGACTTTATTTGTCACACCAAAATATTTATCTGATTCCTTATAATAATCCAGACTACCACTCCACCATCTATACTATCTAACCTAAAGTCTCTATACATCATCAATTATTATTTTTAATTATCATACCTATATAAACCATTAAATCGACTTCAATCAACTTATTATTTACCAGCTTCTTTCCTCAGTTTGATAAGATAGTTTAGGACACCATGTTTGATAAGATAGTTTAGGACACTATTGTACATGTTTAGCAACTACTCGCTTAGGTTGCATTCCTCACCTAACTCCTTTTTTATTGTCAATAGATTAAAGGAATATTATCCCATTGCTACCCATTTCACCTTAGGAATAGGAAATAGAAAGAGTCTGATCCAATCCTATAACTTGAAGCTCCTTGGTTTAACTCCTATCACTGCCCGTACTACTACCTGCTCTAGGTTTTACATTTTTAGGTTTTATATCTTGACAACTGTACTCACTGATGTGGTTCTATTCTGGCTCTCTAATCTTGCTTACCCATTAATCCATCTCTTTCTATCTTAGCCATAACCAAAACTTTAATTACTCTAATTTCTTAGCTTTATTCTTCTTCCTAACCTAATAGTTATACCAGAGGACTATGCCTTTCTGTGTCCCTGCCAGATCATCTACACCTCTGAGCTACTTAGAATTGGTCCGCAGACCCCTACGGCTAGCACTACAACTGACACTCAACTTATCTCTCTTATTGCATCTAGACCCAACTATCCCAACTCTTATTTCTATACTTCTTCTATTTATTGATATTCTATGACTTGTCTCTGTTGACTTACTACCCTTATCCTTTTCTCTGCTTCGAGTATACTCTTGTCTTGGGTAGTAAGAAGATAAGAAAGAACTCAAAGATAGTAGCCATGCATTCATTGCATGATTTCTATTCCTATCTGTTAGACTACAAACTGCCTTCTAATCCTCAAAGAGGGGATCTGCATAGATTCTCTTTTCCCATTTCCACTCAACTATCCAAAAACTTATGGTACTGGGCACCCAATCTTGTCACTAACTCAAAAGAACCACACCTGTTATGATTTAATCACTTATGCTCACAATCCTCAAATCACATATATCAATACTTGGAAGCTCAGCTCCCTCCATCATTAACAATAAGCTCACTCCATCATCAATAATAAATATCTCATGCATCTATGCAATCTCACATAATTAATTTTACAACTTCAGAACTAAGTTATTACAACCCAAATAAAATTTTAACTATTGATCCATGCGGAGATTTAGATTTAAATGAAAGATAATAAAAGCGAATCAAAATATTTTCTATTTAAACCAGCAGAAAAAGAAAGCAAGTTAATCACAAATAAAGCCACCTGTCACCTAAAGAAAAATAGTTAAATAGGAGTGAGCATTCGACTCAGAGAGTAAGATATTGATTTTAAGTATAATTTCTATAACTATCTAAATCTAATGCATTCCTATGTATGAAATGCAACAAGTTTACATAGTTTAAATAATTCAACCAATATTCGCATAAAAGATAACTTGGAGCACACGCACCTATGTGTCACATCAATACATATATGGGAGCTGATCTTCTATATAGCTTTTTTAATTTAATACATGCTAATGAGGTCAACTCAAGTCGGATTTTCTCTTAATAATCCAAGTGCAGGGGCCAGTGAGATCAACTCAAAATCATGCTCACCCCGACTTATCTATATATAAGGATCGAGTCCCTGCGAGTCAAGCTCCAGCTGCGACTACCTATCCTACCCATATCCATATCCACACCATACTCATGCCAACACACATACACACACACACACAGCTCCAAGTTATCTTAAGGTGATATCTACAAATAAACTCAATAACATATGCAGCAAAGGAGCATGCCTAGTATTTAACTAATTATATACATACATATAAGTGAATGCAAGAGCATGTCTTGAATATCAATTAATAATATGGAAATTACAAATAAAATCAATATCAAACTCACAGTGCAACTTAATGCTTATTAGTTCTATTGAGAAGAAAAAAACTATTGATTTGGATCACCTGGACGAAAGACAAAGTTGCTATCCCTACTCAACTCCTGTTTCTGCTTCTATTCATCATCTTCCTCCCTTTTTCTCTCTAATTTCCTGGTTTTAAGATCACTCTCTCTCTTTTCCTTTGCTAGCGTCCATCTTTGCCGAAGAAATCTTAAAAATCTAGCCACCATCTCTCTCCTTCCCTTCTTCTTCTTCTCCTTCTCTTTTTCTTTCTTTTTCCTTTCCTTTTTTCTTTCTCAATTCTTCTACTCTCTATTTCTTTCTTTTTTTCTTTTTTTTTTTAAATAATTCTGGAGAAGGGGCTGTCAGTTGTCCCTCCTTTTAAATAAATTTTATTTTTGTCATTGAATTCTTTCCACCTCAAAACTTTTAAAACTTTACTTTTAGGTCCAAAATAAAATTAAACTTTTCTCTCCAAAACTTTATAAATTATATTTGCATTCAAATAACAACTATATTTAATATTTCTTCAAAATTTGGGGTGTTATAGGTAGAGCCTTCAAAAAAACACAAATTTCATTGATCATTGAGGTGAGATTCCAAGGGGCCAAGTTAGGGTTAGCTGCCCAAGAGACTACATTGATAAAATTTGATTCCAAGATTATTAGACCCTCTCTTAGGAGATAAATATATCTTCAAGGCTTTTTGAATGGCAAACAACTCTGCAAAATTAGAGTCCATACACCAAACAGGATAGGAAAAGATACAACGAAATTCCCCTTTCATGAGTAGAAGCACACCACCAATAGCATTGGCACCTGGCTTCCCAAGAGAGGACCTGTTCACATTCCATTTAAAGGACAAGCTAGTTGTAACGTAGTTCTTATGCCACAATCATCCTAGAATCATGAGCCAGTTAATTTATATGTCCGTCTTTTTAGGAGTTATATAGGAGATTGCTGTGTAATGTGAATGTCACGACCCAACCTATGGGCCGGACCGGCACTAGGACCAGGGCCAGCCTAAAGCCCCTGAGGCTCGTAGTAAGCCTAACTATTCATTAACCCAACTCTAAAGCCCATTTGGGCCCAATTTCAAGAAATCAACCGGACAGAGTCCGGCCATAAAATGGACCTTTCAACGGGGAGTTTTTGACTCACCCGACCTGTAAACACAATAAATAATCAATTGGGGAGCTCAGCTCACCCTCCACATACCCATATCATCATAAAAATATATGGGAGCTCAGCTCCCTCTTCCAGTCCATCAAACATGCATGAAATATTAAGTTTACAGGTCCAAAATAACAATTTATATTACAGACCCCAAATCAAATAAACATTTCTAACACATGCAGAAATTCTAGAAATTTTTAGAATTACACAAACATGAATAAATGACCTGCGAGGGAGAAAGCAGGTTAACCTCAAAAATATCCTCCTGTGGCCTGGAAAAATATTCAACAGGAGTGAGCGTTCGATTCAGAGAGTAAAATATCAATTTTAACCATAATCTCTATAACTATCTAAAACTAATGCACCCTGTGGAGTGAAATGCAGCATCAGTAATAAATTCACATCATAACAACAAAAAGGTAATTTGGAACACTCACACACCCAATAATATCAATCATAATATATGGGAGCTGATCCCCTATACAGCTCTCTTAAATCTAACCTGGTGCCAGCGAAGAATTCAAGCCGGACTTTCGCTTAATAAACCAAATCGGGGTCCCAACGAAGAACTCAAGTCGTGACAACCCACGAAGGATCGGGTTCCAGCGAAGAACTCAAGCCGTGACTACCCGTCCTATCCATAGTTCACGCCAACGCACGCACACTGCTCCAAATTATCACAACAACATACATGGCACTTTCACAGTTATAAATGCAAAATAAATCATGCCTAGGATTTATCTACATAGATATATGCATATAAGTGATGCATGGGGATGCTTAAACATATAATAATATCGAAATTACAATTAAAATTAATATTTTACTCACAGACTTGACAACGGTCACTGTGGCGGCTGGGCGGAGAAAGAAGGCTGTCCCGGCTCACCTGACAATTACATTATAATTATTTAATATAATTGACTCAATACAAATCAAGAAAAGATCAAATACGTCCTAAGTCGTGTTGAAAATCCGGCAGAGTCTCCCCTATACCTAGGACCTACCCAACCTGCAAAAGGGCTCAAAACACACTTCTATATTCACGACTCATATATCCACAATTCAATCACATCACACAGCCCCTCCTGGGGCCATCAAATCAGTCATCCATCATAATATGTAAAATTTCAATTTAGTCCTTATAATTGATCATTTTTGCAAAAACTACCCAAACAAGCTCTAAAAATTTTAAAACTTTGCCCTGCGGTCCTTCGCAATATTACTAGGCTATTGCAAAAAGAATCATAATTTTCTGAGCTATCAAGAATAATTTATGAATTTTTTTATCCTATTTAAGCACTAGAAAATTATGAAAAGCAAGGTTCGGGTTTACCTTTGCCAATTCCGACTTTGGGAACGTGCTCAAGATGTCTGACAATGGGGGGTAGCCAAAACCTCGGTCCAATTCGGAGACTTTTCCAGAACGGTGCTGTTCGCCTGGAAATTCATGCATCGGACAATCATCAAATTTCCACGAATTGAGGATACCTACACGAAGTCCACAACATGGGGGTCAGTACATAAATTTTTCGGAATTTTCTAAGCTCATTTAATGCTCGGAAAAACACTGCAAAGTTCTGTGGGACCCACCGTAAAACAGTGTCGGAAAATTTTGAAATTTATATCCCCGTGAAGCTCTCGACGAGTGGAGCGCTCTGGTACTCTCGGTTTTCTCGTGGGGTTCACGGTTTGCGAGAAATGTAGCCCAAAAGTCAAAATGGGCTAAAACTTCCCGGGTAAAAATTGGACAAACTGCTCGATGGATTTCGGTGTTCTTGGTGTCTATGGAAAGCTCTCGACGAGCAGATGAGTTTAGACATAAGACCCGGTCCGATTGGTGGCCGGATCGGCCGGATTTTGGCCGGGAAAACGAACGGTCGCGCGCGCAAGGGAGGGGTGTTCGCACGCTTTTTCCGGCCGTTTGGGGCGACGGCTGCCCGTGGGGAAGCGGTGGGGCGGCGCGCCGGTGAGCTGGGGTGGTGGCTGGCCGGCAGGCTGGTGCGGGAGGAGAGAGAAAACGAGAGAAAGAGAGAAGGAGGAGGAGACGCGCGAGGGAGAAAAAGAAGAAGAAGAGGGAGCCGGTCTGATTCGACTGGTCCGGTTCGATTTGGCCAGTTCGATTAGGAATACAAAATTTTGAATTTTCACTCTTACCTCGGGACCGAAAACGAGGTCCAAAAATTTCAAAAAAATTTCAGAAAACTCAGAAGAATTCGTAAACTCCAAATATATTTTTAGTTTTGCCACGTGGTCTTTAAATAAATTTTTTAAAAATCATCAAAGTTTATATTTTCAGAAAATCGAACCCGATTTTTAAAATCTGAAAAATCTCAAATAATTTCTTAAAATTTAATAAAATTAAAATATCAATAATACTCATAAAATAATAAAATTTAAAATTTTGGGGTGTTACAGTGAAAGTGTGTAAATTATAAAAAAATAAACTAAATACATAAGATATTAATATTTACGTGGTCCATCCTCTTCACATAGAGCTACATCTACGGGTATGCAATCTTCCATTATCAATAAATAAATAATCCATTATAAGCTCAAAACTATATTATCCTTTAACCAATTACACCCAAGAGAACTCTTAGAATAATCTGCTCATATAAATATATTAGTTAGTTACTTTCATTCATTTCTAGACATAACTTAATATATTTACTTTTTTAACTATTACACCACAAAGGGTGTTTTTAACTATAATGCACAATAGCCCCTTTCTCTTAAACTATGCCCTTTTTCATCTTAGACCAAAGCCTCTTTCCCTCCATAAGATTGTAATGGGCGAGATCCTCTCATCAATGGGCAAAGCTACTCCTTAGCAATTAATAAAGCGACTTACTTTATGTGCTGAAAGTCAAATAACCTTTTTAATATTCTCCTATTTATAGTATTAATTCCTTAATCTTAATCTAATTAAGAATCTCACTCAATTTAGGAATAACACTAATACCCTATTTGGTTCAATTCTATGATAAAATTTATTTCATTTGCAAATGAATTCCATGAGAGAATTCATTTATAAATGAATTTATTTGTTTGGTATATTTTATATTAAATATAGAATTCATTTTAAATGAAATGAATTTTATGTTTAGAATAAATAAAATGAAATAAAATAATATATAATAAAATGATAATTTTGTCACTTGAAATATATATGATTTTAAGTTTGGATTTCATTTGCCAATTCTATCAATTTTGATGGAATTTAGTTTAGTTATAATAAATTTCATAAAACTGATTATTAAGAATTTCAAATAAATTTTCATTTAAACTAAACACTAATATTTTAGATTTACAAATGAATTGTACAAAATTTTGTGAAATTCATTTATATCAAACACTATCTAAGAGGGTGTTTAGTTTAGCTTATAAGTCGGTTAAATCTACCTATAAGTAGATTAGTATTTGGTTTGACATATAAATTAAAAAAAATACTTAAAATAAGTCAAAAGTCATAAGTAAGGCACCCCTTACTTATGACTTATCTACTTATTTTAATACTACTCTTTGACCGATTAAAAAACTATATTATCCTAATAATTTTTAAAAATATAAACACTATCCTCATCTTAACGACCATAACATTCAATGATATATATATATATTCTTTATTATTTTGACAAATTAAGATACTTTTAAATACATTTTAACAAAATATTTAAACTTTTTAAAAGTTAATTTTTGGTAGTTTTACTAAATAATTAACTAGTTATTTTTTAATTAACTTATAAGTTAAAAAAAATTTAAGTCAAAAGTTAAAAATAAATAATATAATCAAAAACTCTTTAAAATAGAAGTTCTACATAATATAGCAAATAATTCTCTACCTATTAAGAAATATTTATCCCACTCAAATAAGTAAAAGATATCCCTCCAAATCTCACTAAGATTTTGTGTTATAATTCTAATAGAGACGAATTAGCCATATCTTGCTTAATTAAGGAAGAACAATTTGGCCAATAACATTGCTATTTACTCTATTTTTCATAAAAGCATTACTTAATTTAAATATGTTAACTACAAGTCTTTACAATTTTTTAAGTAAATTTTGATTTTTTTTTCATTATTAAAACTTCAAAACATTTTAAAAATATTTTCAAAACCAATTTTTTAAATAGCATCGTCTAAAAGGATATTTTTTAAAAGTAGCTTCTACTGCTCTATAATGCATTGCCAAATTGGCCTAAATCTATTTTCATATTCTTAAGTTATGTTTAGCAGGTTGCTTGGTTGAGAGGGACACCAACTGGCTTTCAACATCCTAAAGGGTTTACAATTTACACTTGAAAGAAAGGGCTTTTTCTAATTCATTAAAAAAAATATCTCAAAGCTAGGTTTGTGGAAAATTTTTTCCTAAATTAGGGTAACATTATTTTTTATTATTATTATTATTATTATTATTATTATTATTATTATTATTATTATTATTATTATTATTATTATTATTATTATTATTATTATTACTACTACGATGAATTGGGAAGACAACCCCTCCTTTAAAGGGGCATTTCACATTTATTTGGTGGACTAGTTGAAAGCTATTATGTGTGTATTTAATGCAGATTGGAATTGCTTCCATAGAATTGATTAAATACACGAAATTTAGTTTGATGTGAACATATACTTCTCTTCATTGTTATTAAACCCGAACCGAATCGGTCAGTTGAACTAATAAATTAGTAAATCAATCCTCAAACTGGTCTAGATTTATAGTTGAACCAGATAAGGAAGTGACTCTGCGTGACCCGGTCGACTCAACAGTTGAACTGGTGTGACCCGATTGATGCGGCCAGTTCCATATCCATGACTACCCATCCTACCCATATCCATATCCATACCATACTCACGTCAACATACACACAAAGCTCCAATTTATCTTAAGGCAATATCTACAAATAAATTCAATAACATATGCAGCAAAGGAGTGTTCCTGGCATTTAACTAATTATATACAAACATAAAAGTAAATGCATGAGCGTGCCTTTAACATAATTTAATAATATTTAAATTACAAATAAAATTAATATTAAACTCACAAACTGGTTGACCCGATTGCAACTGGTCAGCTAGAGAGAAGAAAGGCTAGCTAGCATCAATCATCTATACAGACATACTGACCTCTATCAATTTACTAGCAGAATTAACTAATTAATTTAATTAAAGAAGCAAGAATGATTCCTAAGTTCTTGTCGAAATTTTGATAGAATATCCCTTATAATTGGACCTAAACTCCTGCAAGAAAAACTTAATAAAAGCAATACACAGGGCCTCAGGCCCACAATAGTAATTATAATGCTCATCCAGGGCCTAGAAGAAACCTAATCTAGGTCCAAATTTTCAAACTCCAACTCAGGTCCCTAACACATTTACAATTTAAGCAATTATTTTTGGTACTTTAAAAATTATAAAAATATTCCTAGAGGTCCTTCACATCGTCCTTGTATTAATTAAAATCATTTTACTTTATTTTACTAAGCCATAAATGTTTTACAGATTTAACCAGCTAACTAAATCAAGGCACAAACTGCACAACTTGAGTTAGGAACAACCTTTGCAAATTCTGCTACTTCGAATCCATCCGAAACGTCTAAAAATGCTAAGATTGATTGTAATATTGACTATATTTCGAGATGAGCTATCGGGCATTTAGATTAGGCCGAAAACTCGGTCCCAGGCACCGATTAGCTATCATTGATTCGAGTGCATATCCGAGATGCCCATGAGCTGCTGGTGATGGATCCGCTGACTATTCATAAAAAATCTGTTCTGCTCGCCCAATATCGGCCGATTTAGTTTAGGCCATTTGATGAGCATATTCTCCGTTTGATCTCCGATCAAGGCATAATTAGTGTCAAAACGAAGCTCGAGGAGTGTAGATCACGATCCCTAGGTCTGATTGTCCAAACTAGCAGACGGTTGGTCGAGATCTGGTCAGAAAGTCATAAAAATCTGAAACTTCTGTCCCTTTGTTCTTACTCATCCGACCACCAAACGAAGTGAAATTGGTCCCAAAATGAAGCTTATGAAATAAGCTTTCAAACGCCACCAAAAATGCCCTGAGTAGACTTTGAATGAAGCTGAAATTGTACCTGGAATTTCCCTCCCCTGCGTGTGCATTAGAGGAGAAAGTCCCTCCATTTGCGCTGCTGCTAGTACTGCTCCAACCAGCAGATAGCACGCCGACATTGCCTGGGTGGTGGGGCTCCTCGTGGGCTGTCGTTGATGGCTGGAGGCTCACCAGCCATAAGAAGAGGGGAGGTGATGGGGAAAAGAGAAAAGAGAGAGAGAGAGAGAGAGAGAGAGAGAGAGAGAGAGAGAGAGCTTTTTTTTTTTTTAATTTTTACTTTTAATTACCCTTTTAGTCCTTGAACTTTTTAGGTATATTCAAATAGGTCCAAAATTCTTTTATTATATTTAAATTAATTAAAACTTTGGTAATAATAGTAATAATAATATATGTAAAATAATATTCATAATAAAAATATTATTATTATGAAAATACTAATTTATCACCATGAATATAATAGTGATAAATTAATAGTCTAATTAAGAATATTTTATATATAAAAAAAATCAGGTTATTACATTTTTATTTCAATATATTTATTTTTTAATATATATTTAATATTTCATAAATATTAAAAAGAGAATTATAAATTTATAAAAAAATTTATGCATTATATTATTTAAATACTTTTATATAAAATTTAAAAACAATATTAAAATTTATTAAATATAACATAATAAATGTTAAAGTTTTATTTTAAATAATTAAAATTTAATTAATTATATTTATTTATATTTGTAGGTGTTATATTTAATTTATTAATTTTAATTAATTTTATATTTAATTATTTTTTAACAGTTAACTAGTTGAATCATTCAACTACTAGTTAAGCCATTAACCCATTTGTCCGGTCCTTTTCACCAGGTCAACATATGGTCCAGATTCAATAACACTACTTCTCTCAGTTTGGATAAGATTTCAAGTTTAACTTGTTTAAGATTAAATAAAATCATTTTAACGATTATATTCTGATCAGGTTGATTAAGGAATGCAGTGTGTGAATACTCTTGCGTAAAAATATCCGTGCATGGTTCATATATGTTTCTTTTTTCTTCTTTTACTCACCATGCACCCTCGCATTTTGTTCTTGTTTTGCTTTGGAGATTCTTCAGTATTAATAAGACAATAGAGCGCTATCAGAAGAAAGCCAAGGATCTAGGAATCAGCATCAAGACATCTCAAGAAAACTTGCAGGTCTGTCCTCCATTTACTTATCTTTTTTTTTCCTCTCATTCTTGCCAAACAAAACAATTATCCTGGTTTTTCAAACTGATTTTCTTTTTCTGTGTAATCGTATCTTTAACTCTCCACTACTGGATAGATTGTCGAAACTTTTTTTTTTTTTCTAAAACAATTGCTGAAAAACATTCTTGCCAAACAAAACAATTATCCTGGTTTTTCAAACTGATTTTCTTTTTCTGTGTAATCGTATCTTTAACTCTCCACTACTGGATAGATTGTCGAAACTTTTTTTTTTTTTTAAAACAATTGCTGAAAAACTTGCATGATGATAGAAACCATCAAGGGTTTGTTCTTTTGAACATTTCCCTTTTCAAGATTGCAAAGGATACACTCTTTTGATGATGATCACATGCATGAAAATTAATAAGATTGACGAGATCAAACCATTCTTGTAATATTACTTATGAATTGGCAAAAGAGCACATATTTATAGTCTTTGTTCTTTACTTCCTCCCTCTAGCTAGCTCTTGTTCTGTGTGACCTAATATATGAACTGACAAGTTAAAGATTTTTTTTTTCCCATGATAAAATTAAATAACTGGCATGTGTTTATTGATTTTGCATTCAGAATATGAAGGAAGATACGTTTAGCCTGGCAAAGAAGATCGAGCTTCTTGAAGTTTCTAAATTGTATCGAGCCTTAATTACTTGGACGCTTCCCTGATTGAAGTCCCTAGTATTTTTTTTCTTTGGATGCATACAATTCTCTTGTGTTTTAATGTCTTGAAGTTTGGAGATTTGCAGAAAACTCTTAGGAGATGGGTTGGAACCATGTTCCATTGATGAGCTACAGCAGTTAGAGAGTCAGCTGGAGCGAAGCTTAATCAGAATTAGGACAAGAAAGGTATATATATATATACACACACACACACACATCATGTTCATGATACTTTGATATGGCTCCATGGGATGCAGTAAGAAACTCTACTAATAGTATCCACACTATTTACTGTCTTCCGCACACAGAATCAACTGTTTACGGAGAAGATTGAGAAGCTAAGAGAGGAGGTAAACTTTGATTGCATATATATATATATATATATATATATATATATATATATATATATATATATATTTTTTTTTTTTTTTTTTTTTTTTTTTTTTTTTTCTTTTTTTGTAAGCTCAATTTTTATTATTAAATGCAATCTAGGAAAAACTTTGTATGCAGTGTCTGACTATACCCAGTCATCATGCCTCCCCATTACACCATTTCTAAGACAAAGCCTGCTAAGTGAAAAAACTTGAAGCAAAACACAAAATAGATAAAAAAAAGTCTTAGCAAAACACCAAAGCAAAGGTTCTAGTCATATCAGTCGAGAAAATGATAAGATGACCAAAAATCACAAGACCAAAACAAAACATGGCAGATCCAAGACGCATCCCAACATAAGTGCAGAAGAGTAGGGTGTAGGGGCTCGAGGCTTCAAAGCAACCAACTGAAACAAATAAAGCAATCTACCGACAAAGATCAAACATAAATAGGATTATGAATCACTAATGAGAGACAAAACATCATCTATAGGAAGGCTATAAAATCCTCCTAATGCAAATTGCTCACTTTTGCCAAATGATCCGCAAAATTATTAGCTTCCCTTAGAGTATGAGTAAAAGAAATTGGGGGAAAAGTTTTGATCAGATTAAGGATGAAGTTAAGCAGATTGTTCATTCTCCATAAAACCTCCGAAGCACATGTTACCCAAGCAATAGCATTGTAAGAGTCAGACTCAATGATTAAACGTTGTACCTCGTTATTAATTGAGTCCAATTGAGTAGAAATCTAAAGTGCCTTATGTATAGCTCTTAATTCTGCCTCATTAGAATCAATACTTTCAATTCGGCAAGAGAAAATGTGATGGACAATACCACCATCATCACGCAATACCCCACCTACTCTAGCAGGACCTACCAAGGAAAGAGCCATCTGTATTCCATTTCAACCAACTTGGCTGAGAAGGTTCCAAGGTCGGATTGGTCTATTTGGTTTTGCGTTCACCCAAAGTTTAATACAGTCTGCCTCTTATAATACTTGGGATCTAGAGTATGTAAAATTATTGTTGAAACTTTGTATCCATAGTGAGACCCACTGGAAAATAAGGCAACACAAGCTGATATAGTAGGGGTTAGAATTATTGAATGCAATATCATTCCGTAAAAGCCATAAGGACCATAAAATTGCAAAGAAAAGGCACTGCCAAAACTCCTTCTGCATTTTCCCCAAAACCAACGAGTTCCATTGTGTGAAGAGTGAGACCAAATCTTTAAGGAAGTAAAAGGCAAAGCCCCACCATTTTAGGAAAAAACCCCAAACCTTAAAAGAAAATGTGTAGTGAATAAGTAAATGATGAACAGATTTGAGAAAACATCCACAAAAGGGGCAATGATTCTGTGCAATTGGGATGAAACCAATGTGAAATAGCCAATATTGGACTGGGATACGCTGTCGACTAGCCATCCATATGAATAATTCAACTTTCACGGGAGCAACACCTAACCAGACATACGGCATGGGAGGGCTTGAAGAGGATCTTGGAGAAGAGAGTTCCATTATGGCTCTGTATAGAGAATTAACAGAGAATAGCCCCTTTAAATCTCTTCTAGATGGGCAAATAGATATGGAATTGACCATGTTAAGGAATGACTGCAGTAGTTGGATATTCCTTCCATATGTTTGTCTAGTCTAATTCAACTTCTAGACCCATAAACCATTCTCCCATTTTCCAAGGGAAGCCACTGTAGCACTTTTGTCCTGTGAAAGGAGGAACAGATTTGGAAACAAATTTTTTAATGGCACATTAGATATCCATGGATCATTCTAGAATGAAAATTTTGTTCCATCACCAATACAATAGCCCACATTTAATTTAATTGGTGCTGATATCTCATCATAGACGTAAAAAAATTCCATAATGTTCTTCCACAGTGTCGAAACATCACCCTTGCAAGATGATTCTTCATCAAACAAAGTAAGAAGACCATATTTTTTGCAAATCACTGAATGCCAAAGAGAGTTGTCCTCATGTGTGAATCTCCACATCCACTTGAAAAGCAAAGCTCGATTTTGAATTTTCAAGTCTATTGTACCTACCCCTCCCAATCTTTTGCTAGATACGATGTCTGCCCATTGAATGAGACGGGGTTTACACTGACCAGTCCCTCCAGACCAAAAGAAATCACCCATTACTCTGTTCAAATGTGAGGCTACATTTTTGGGGATTTTGAAGATGGAAAGAAAGTACAGTGGCAAGGATGCAATGCAAGATTTAATAAGCACCAAACGCCCAGATTGAGATAATAATCTTCCCTTGCAAAGGAACAGCTTGCTTTCAATTTTTTAAATTATGGGGCACCAAGCTATGATTCTCTTCATATTTGATCCTAAAGGAAGGCCCAGGTGGGTAATAGGTAACTTCCCAAAGTTACAGATTGTTCGTGAGGCAGTTTCTTTAGCAAGCTCTTCCGCAATATTTACACCAACAATGGTGCTTTTATGGAAGTTCACCTTTAACCCTGAGAGTAGTGCAAAACATCTTAGAATATTGGCCGAGGTTTGAATGAATTCCATCCTAGGAGGGCAGAGAATTATCGCGTCATCAGCAAATTGCAGGAGAAATATTGAAGGGCCGTCAGGTGATATTGGGATTCCTTTAGTGTTGCTGAGGCAGCAAGCTTTCATAAAAAGCGCACTAAGAGGTTCAACTGCTATGAGGAAAAGGAGAGGTGACAAAGGGTCACCTTGTCGGAGTCCCTTGTGTAAAGGAAATTCAGTAGTAGCAGAAGTAGTGCCATTTATAACAATTGAAGCTCTAGAGTTGATAAGACATTCCATAATCCATTTTCTCCATTTTTTTCACCAAAATGCATCCTTTCCATTACCGAATCTAAAAAAAACCATCCAACAAAATCAAATGCCTTCTCAAAATCCACTTTTAGCAAAAAACACCCTTTCTTCTGTCGCTTACATGAGTGGATCACTTCATTGGCAATAAGGAAGCTGTCAAGAATATGTCTATGCTGAATAAATTGACTTGTTTGATTAGGAGCATGCATACATATTTGTATATCTGCATTTTGTTCAAGAATTCTTAGATCATAATCTGTTCAAAGATTTGCTCATTGCTACAAGCATTTTACTTTGTTCACAATTCAGGAGAAAATCCTGATGGAAGAAAATAAAAGGTTGCGGGCCAAGGTATTTTCCCTCTCCTTAGTTTTTCTATTTCTACTGCTAAAAACAATTACTCTTAGATCATAAGAGGAAATAGCTACATGTTAAGATTTGTTTAGGCTTATTTATTTAGATTGTTAAATTTGCAAAATAATAATAAAAATAATAAAGCAAAACTTAAGTTATTAATTAAATCCTAATTCAGTCAGTAATTAGATTAATTTTATTTTGGGTTTGGTTAATAAGTCTTTCTCCATGATTGATGTATATAGTGTGGACTGCAACCAATGGACTTGTCAACAACAACAATAAAGGAGCAACATGTAGCAGACAGACAGAGTATGGAGGTGGAGACAGAATTATTCATAGGTCCGCAAATAGCAAACAGAAAAAATATGGAAGTGGGGACAGAATTATTCATAGGTCCACCCGAGACACGAACTAGTTTCACTTAAATAGCAGTGCTCATCTTTTTAATTTGCATCCAACTAAATACTTGTCAAAATATGTTACATAAAGCTAACTAAAGGAGCAGAGGCACGAAACTTTGATTAGTGAGTAGAAACAAATTGTGTGAACAAGTGTATATTTTCGGATATGATTGTCTTATATATGGCATTATTCTCTTATTGTTTTGCTTATATATTCTATTAATATTATTGTTATTGAAAAATAATATAAAGCTTAATATATTACAACTGATGTAGCAAAGAACTTTCACTGGCTCGGAAGCCTGCAAAAGGGGAAGACGTGGCAAGAGAAACCCAGGTGAAATCTGGATATGGGATACTTGATTCTCAAGTTAGAGGTGTTAATATGATAGGGTAAGAAAAAAGTGCAGAAAGGAATTTGGAGATTGAAGAAGAAGAAGTTACTTGACAGGTAATGGCAGACCCAAGGCATTGCTAAGGTTCCCTGGTGCTTTCCACTCTTTCTATTTCTCCATACAATTAAACTTTAGAGAGCCAAGAGGTGAATGGGACTAAACTTTAGGGGCTGAAGACTTGGGGGGGACTCGCAGCTGCTGGGCTGCAAAACTTGTTGCCCTGATTAAGCTATACCAAAGCTTTGGAGATCCCTGACCCCTGAGTATGTAGAAGAATTAGGGTGGATACAGAGATGGGATTGCAGGCTATTTATAATACTTTTGTAACTAGAACGAACTGTATACACGCAATGCTTTGTCGAAATTCGAAATGCCAAGTTAATTTATCTTTGTGCCTCATTAGAGCAAGAGGGATTTCTAAAATCCCATCAACTTCCTCTATGGAGAACAAATTATTCAGCATCGTGGTATTCCAACTTTGGGAAGCAGGAATTGTGAGGTCAGCCACTTTGAGTGCTTCTGCGTCTGCCTTATCTGGCATGAGAGTGGTGATCTTGAAGCTCCCCGATTTAGGCATCCAAACTTCTTCCTAAATCAGAATATCTGTTGCATCACCCATGCATGCTTTTGTACCATGCTTTTGGGCTGACAAAAAAGAGGCCTTTTAGAACTCTAGCCCAGATCAACTACAAGCCTCCAGTACTATTTTGCTAGACAAGCATTATTGAAACGAAACAACTCCCTCAATCCGAGACCACCTTGTCAGTTGCCTCATGAGAATGGAGGCCCATTTCCAGCTAATCCAACGAACTTCTCTGATAATCACCGTGGCAAACTTTTTGTTTAATCGATTACAGGACTCGGGACTATATTTTAGCATTGAATTTAAGGGTAAAAAAAAAAAAAAAAACTTTTGAAAAAAATATAATTTTAGATACAGTTAAAAATACAGTTTGATAAAAAAGTTATTTTGTTTATTTTAATATTCTTATAACTAAAATTTATTAAATCTAATTTTTGATACTCCTTGACTAATATATTTATGAAAGTAATTTTTTTTAATAGCAACTCTAACAACAATGTTAAATAGATTTTTTGAAAATCCTAAAATTATCGTAGAGTAGTAAGGGATTACCATCTAAACTAAATGAGTATTTCTCAGTTTGGACCTGACCATAGTTAATTTGGAATCAAGTTTAGAGAGAACTAGATATTGAACTCAAGGCTCATGACCAACCGGTCTAGATTTCGAATCGACCTGGAGTTGGAACCTCTAACGTCTGAGTTCAATCTCCTTTTCTCAAACGTTGAACTGGACAAAAATAAGTCATTTCACCTGACATATCGATCTAATTTGATATGGCTTAAAAAAAATCAATCATTGAATTATATCAATCAAGATCGAAGTAGAACCAAACTAAAATAAAAATGGAACTGGGACTGAAACTTTGATCGAAACTATCCTCAAACCAGAACAAAAGTGAAACCATCTTCAACTGGCCCCACTCAATTTAGTTAGGGCAACACTGAGGGTTTTAAACCTTAGTGCTCTTTCATACTCGTCTCCAATCATCCTAATCTATTAATCCTAGTGTTTTCAAGTCCAAGGGGTCCATTCCCCGCTATGGGCTTGCTCTTTATGGGAATCTCCTACTCTTTTTGCGAGAGGTCTGTTAGCTTCTTTAAAGCACCTTTTAAGGGTCTCATGACGGCACCTTATCGCTTCATGTTTTAATTAGCATGGACTTTTAACCCTTGAATATACATGGTCAAAGGACACCTCTACTCCTCTAGCACCATATTTGCCCTTTTTAATCCACTTTATGAGTAAATCGAGTGTTTTCTCAAGTGCCCCACTGGCCACCTCAAGGTGCCTCTTGGAGCTTGATGTCCAAAACTTGATGAGACCAAGTTCTTCTTGTTATGGACCTTGGCAAAGTAATGAGATGGAATTCTTAGCTTCCTTTGGAGTTGGATTCGACATCTTATTTATTTGTCTTAGAATTAGTAAGAGTTTCTTTATGGCCTCATGGCCATCTCTCAAGGTTGAAGACAAGCTCTAACAACCGATCTTACCCATATTGTGTTAATTTTTGCTTTAAGCTTAGTTTTAGTAGTAGTATAATATATTAGCTATTAAATTGTTTCTTATAAAAAGTTAACCTATGATTTTTAATATATTAAGGATTTATAATTTTTCTTTAAATTAAAAGCCAAATCAAATGTGCAGTTAGTGAGGCAAGCTAAAAGCCGAAGATTGACTGTGAATGGTCTGTACGTCTCAGTCTCTCATGCACCCTCACATGTTGAATTTTGCGAGTAAAGATGGTAGATGGCATGTGATGAATGGATATGCTGATATGCATATGGATTCAATTGCCGAGTTCTTGAAACTTGCTTACCCATGAGTTTCCCTGTAAGAATTTTTTTCTGTACCCCAATCTTATAAATTTAAAATATAAATATTTTAAATTTATATATCAAATTAAATAATTTTAATATATATTTAATATTTGGCTATATATTTATGGATAAATCCAATCCGTACGCTGACAAATGACAAGTCGACCCTCTATGCATGATGTGGCATGCAGTCCAAAACCTTTTTTTCGTTTATATCCTGAAAATCAAAGTTTTATAATTTTAAAATGACTTAATATTATTAATTTAATCTATTTTAATTAGTAGAAACATATTTTTATTTATTTATTTTGATTTATTTTATAAAAAATGACGAATTTAATTTTTATTAATTAAACGTTAATTTAAAATTTATAATATTGAAAATAAATCCACTATTATTATTTTTTTTTCTCAAATTTGATCTTTACAAATTGCTTATTATTAAATCAAATATATAAATATAAAACCATTCTTTATTATGTCTAAATCAATTTATTATCTTGTTCAGTTTTGGCTATGAAAAATGGGAGGAATACTTGCACTTTGACAATATTTACCACGTCTACATCAATTTTGTTGTCCCAAAATAGTTTAAGAGGAGAATGAATTAGACTTAAATAATTTTTCAGCCCTTACTTGTAGTCTAATGAAAAATTATGGCTTTATTCAACTAGGTACACCTTTATATATAGTGAAAGTGATATGTGTTTCAATAATATGTCCCTAAATTACAATTAAAGCTTCAATCAATATTTATAATAATTTTTTACATAACATGCATCACAAACTATTCAACTAATTTCTCAACCTACTCAATATATCTTTAAGTATATCAACTCAATCTATTCAATCAACATTCAATATCATGCATAGAAATTAAATTACACAAAAGTAAAGAGATTAAGATTAGAGAAATCAAATACAATGATTTTTATAGTGGTTCGGCTTAACTGGCCTACATCCACTCTCTCAAAGAACCATTTTTGAGTCTTCTCTCCACTATTTGCTTTTTTAAAGGCAAGATACCAAAAACCCTTTACAACTTTTTCAACACCAAGCTTTTATCAAGGTAGCTTGAACCCTTGATAAGTGCTATCTCAAGTACTCACACTCTCAAGTTTCAATAGGTGCTTGTACAACCTCTTTTGAATGCAATTTAATGTTTTAACACTCACTCTCACTCAATACAAATCAAACTATAAAGAAGAGATGAGTTGATTTGCCAATGATTGCTCAAAATTTTAAAGCTCTTGAATGAAAATAATAAATAAAAAATCAAGATTGGAGTGCAATTGTAAGCTTTCATCAAGTGTAAAATGAAGTAAAGAAGGTGTATTTATAGTCTCAAATCATTTTAAACTGTTTGAAACCTTTTTAGAACGTTATACACTCTGTTCTAGGCAAAATAACCGTTATTTTGTCTTTTTGTTCGATGTTGAGCAACTCTGATTATTTAGCAAACTAATAAAATTTTTGGCGACAGTAGTAAACTATTTAGCAAACTAATATTTTAGCAAATACATTAGCAAACTAATATTTTAGTAAACAAGTTAGCAAACTAATTTACTAGATGCCTGTTTCAAATTGTAATCTTTAAAAATCTAATTTATACCTTAAAAAAAAAATATTCCAATAGCAATATCCAAGATCATGATGAGAGAAAATTTTATAAAGTAATTGAAAAAAAAAATTAATTTTGAGCTCCATTTGACTAAAACTTTCATCTATTCTTTTTACACAAGTTCTAAGACTCAATTTCTAACTCCATGACTTTCATACGTTTACTTTGAGTTTTAGCTTTCATAATCTTGTTCTTTCTCAACTTTGATTCATCTTGAGATGCCTTTTAGTGCTCTTCCTCCTTTGATGCAACCTCAACGATCCTTCATGAATAAGAAAGAATCTACACATCACTTAAAATTGAGTTAGATAGATTCTATTTGAGTTTTGTTATCATCAAAATCAATGCTCATTTTGAGCTACACGGGGTCAACAATCTCCTACTTTTTGATAATGACAAAACTCAATTGAATCATCAATCAATAATAAATAAAAGTGTGCGTAAGTTTATGTATAACCAAGCATGTTAGTATGCGAGAATTGCTCAAATAGTTCTTTCTCAACTTTGATTCATAAACTCAAATAGTTCTTTCTCAACTTTGATTCATCTTGAGATGCCTTTTAGTGCTCTTCCTCCTTTGATGCAACCTCATAGATTCTTCATGAATAAGAGAAAGAATCTACACATCACTTAAAATTGAGTTAGATAGATTCTATTTGAGTTTTATTATCATCAAAATCAATGCTCATTTTGAGCTACATGGGGTCAATAATCTCCCCATTTTTTATGATGACAAAACTCAATTGAATCATTAATCAAGAATAAATAAAAGTGTGCGTAAGTTTATGTATAACCAAGCATGTTAGTATGCGGGAATTGCTCCCCCTAAATGTATGCACACAAGTTTAAAAAGTAAAAGTATTAATAGCTATACAAAACTCTCCTTGAATTTATGCTACAAGAAATACAGTTTCAATATGCAAAAAGTTAAACTTAATAGTTTGCACACATAAGCCACAATATTTTGCATACACACTTCTAAAACATAAGCATACTTCCATTTTCAAAATATAAAGCACACATCCATTTTTCCAAAACAAAAGCACACATCCATTCCATTCTCCCCTTTTTTGTCATCATCTAAAAAGGAAACAGGAGATATTAGTAAGCATAAACTGAAAAGCAGTAAGGTAAACAGTAGCAAACAGAAAAACCATTCAACAACAGTAGTAAACATATTAGTAAACTAAAAAAAAAGATCATTTTCTAAACATTAAGTCTTTTGCTCCTTTGAATAGCTTTGGAAGGCACCATCTTCTTCTTGGAGGGTTTAGCAGTAGGTGGCTGAGGAACTTGGTTAGCCAAAGGTTCATGCTCCTGTGACTCATCCTCATCAGATGGGCTTTGAAGGGTAGCAGCCAGAGTTTGATATGGATTGGACACCGTAGACTTAACTCTTTTCTTGCTCTTCTTAGCCTGAGAAACTTCAATTGCAGAAGGTTTAGGTGGAGCACTCTCCTACTGATCCTTTAAAGAGTCTTTCTTCTTCCGTGTAGACTCAACTATAGGTTCTATAATTTGTTCACTCTCAATTTCAACAGTAGGCTCAACTACAGGTTCTACAACCTGTTCACTAACATGCTCAATAACAGGTTCAACTGCAGGTTCTACAACCTGTTCACTTTCATGTTCTACAGCAGCAGTAGACTCACTAAGCCCAGTACCTCCACACTCAACATTACCATGATAAAAAACATGATCATCATGAGTAGAAGGGTCACCTGCAGGTACATCAGTATCAACTTTGGTTGTAAAATCAGTTTCCTGTGCCTGCTTAAGATCTGCAATCTGTTTCTTTAACTCCTCATTTTGAGTAAATAAATGACTTACTTTGTAATTAACAATATCCACAAATTTTCTCAGAAGTTCAATAGACTGATTTGATGTACTAAATTTCTCATTAATAAATGTTCTTAGCCCTTGAAGCTCACTCATAATCTCACTTTGGGAATCTGAGTCAACTTTAGCTTTAGAAGATAAATGTAATGGCCCGGCCCACTAGTGATATTGTCCGCTCTGGGCCGAAACCCTCACGGTTTTAAAACGCATCTCTAGAGGTTACGAACCGCCAACTTATAAACCCAGCATCTCTCCCGTGTTTTACCGATGTGGGATTTGCCTAGGGTGTTACAATTCACCCCCCTTATGGGACTCAGCGTCCTCACTGAGGTTTGCCCCACCATGCTCAAGGTTGCACGTGGAGCGGCTCTGATACCACAAATGTAATGGCCCAGCCCACTAGTGATATTGTTCGCTCTGGGCCGAAGCCCTCACGGTTTTAAAACGCGTCTCTAGGGGTTACGAACCGCCAACTTATAAATCCAGCATCTCACTTGTGTTTTGCCAATGTGGGATTTGCCTAGGGTGTTACAATACTAATCATTAGAAGCGCCTTTTAGTGGAATAGCCTAGAGAGTTGGAAGAACTTTAGGGTTAAGTGTGCTCGCTTGAGAGAAATTCTAGGATGGGTAACCTCCTGGGAAGTTCTCCATTCCACCTATGGGACAAAACCGTGAGGCTTATGGCCAAAGCGGACAATTCCTCTAGTGGTTGGAGCCCGATTGTTACAATTGGTATTAGAGCCGCTCACGTGTCCTCTTGAGCGATGGTGGGGCAAACCTCAGCGAGGATGCTGAGTCCCAAAAGGAGGGGAGAAAGGTCCCTTAGGCAAATCCCACATCGGCAAAGCACAGAGATGGTCTTGGGTTCAAAAAGTAATGATATATAAGATGGGAGAACTAATCACTAGAGGCGCCTTTTGGTAGATTAGCCTGGAGAGTTGGAAGAACTCAAAACATTTCTTTCTTTCATCAGTATCAGAATGAATTTCTCTAAGCACAATTAAATCTGCCTTAGAACTCTCCTTAGAGATATTTATCTCCAATTCTCTAAACAAGACAGTTAAGAGGTGTGCATAGGGTAATTTACCAATCCCATAAGCTTTACACATATTCTTGAAAATCATCTATGCCAAATTCATTCTTACTCTGTTAACAATATGCCACATGATGCACATATGCAAGTAACTCAAATATCCATAGCTACCAGATTTAGGACAAAATATATAATTCACTATACTGTGAATAATCTTAATGTGCTGAAAGGCTTTAGTGCTAGTGGATTTTTCATTAGTGGCAGTGTTGGCAGGAAAAACTTCACTTTCAAATTCAGTCAAATTAAAACCTGGAACTCTAGCAACATCTCTATGAGCAGAGATTCTATTTTCATCATTCGGGAATTTTAAGGCTTTAGCAATCAATTCAACAGAAATGTCATATGCTCTGTCATTCAAAGAAACCTCAAATCTGTCTTCTTCATCAACTACTTTTAAAGTTCTATAGAATTCTTGGACTAGTCTAGGGTAGTAAACATCAATGCATTCACAAACATTCATCCATTCTTGAAATTCAAAGAGTTCCTTAAATTGAAAATCAACCTGATCAAAATTGTCCCATTTAATGAACTTACAGTCTAGAAGCGCTTTGTCAACAACAGAGCCCAATGATTTTGAAGCACCATTTTTACATTGAATGTCAATCCCACGCACTTTCCTTCCTTTTTTCTTTTCTCGTGCCGTCACCGCATGTTCGACTTCCTTAGATGGTTTAAAGGATACACTGTTGGACTCAGTTACTGGTGTTTTCCTCTTTTCTTTCAATTTCTTCTTTAATGCGGAAACAGGGAGTTCTTCAAATGAAGAAGAGATCAGCGAGGCAGCAGCAGCAGGGGTTTTTCGTTTGGTGCGAGCCATAGATGGTGAACCAGAGGCGATGAAGAATTGGGAATTTAAAATGGGTTCTGGCGCAGTGAGTAATGAATGAGGGATTAGAGTTTTAAGTGATGATTAAAGAGTGAGATAGGCGCTTTGATGAGAATGGGCCAATGTTAATGACAAGGAAATTGGTAAGAGTAGTACCATGAATCAATGCAGAGGAGAGAGAGAGTCGGGTATGGCGAGAGAGATAGAAAAAAAAAAAAAGTGTTGATAGGTAAAGGTATCATGCAGCAGTGGGTAAGATTGATTTTTCTTGAGTCCCGCGCTTTCCCTCTTCTAATTTGTTTTATTTGAATTTTATTTTTATTTTAAATGTGTATATATATATATATATATATATATATATATATATATATATATATATATCTGACACAGCGAAGAAAATGTGAATGGGTGAGTGCATTAATTGACTCGTAGAAAGTTCAAAATACAATCACTTTTTGGCTTAAAATTTGAACAGTACACGATACAGCAAACTAATTTTAGGCACGCAACAGTAACATACAACTTAATAAACTAATTTCATGAGTACAAAATAAGTTAGCTACTGTTATTTAGAGTTTTCTTAGCAAATTTAGAACATAGCAAACTACTCACACATTAGATAATATGCAGATATATTAAATCTATATGAATTGAATTTCAAGCAAGTGGTTCAGTCATGCCAATTTCCCTTCTAATTTTACAAAAAGTTTCCTTATTGAGTGATTTTGTAAAAATATCTGCAAGTTGATTTTCAGAAGTAACAAATTCAATTTTGATATCTCCATTTTGAAAATGATCTCTAATAAAATGATGTCTGATCTCAATATGTTTTGTTCTTAAATGTTGGACTGGATTTTTGATTAAGTTTATGGCACTTGTGTTGTCACACCTAATTGGAACAAGATTATATTTTAAACCAAAATCTTCCAATTGTTGTTTCATCCATAAAATTTGAGCAACACAACTACCAGCAGCTATATATTCAGCCTCAACTGTAGACAAAGCCACTAAAGTTTATTTCTTACTGTGCCAAGAAACTAGTGCAAAACCAAGAATTTGACAGGTACCTGAAGTACTTTTTCTATCCAATCTACTTCCTGCAAAATCTGAATCACTATAACCTACAAGATTGAATGGTTTACATTTTGGATACCATAAACCAATTGAGTGTGTGCCAATGAGGTATTTGAAGATTCTTTTAACTGCACTTAGATGGGATTCTTTTGGATATGATTGAAATCTTGCACACAAGCAAACACTAAAATGTATGTCTGGTCTAGATGCAGTAAGATACAAAAGAGAGCTAATCATACCTTTATAAAGCTTTATATCTACTTCTTTACCTTTTTCATCATTGTCCATTTTAATTGTTGAACTTATAGGAGTGCCCATGCTCTTCAAATCTTCCATTTTAAATTTCTTCAACATATCCTTGATGTACTTTGATTGATTTATGAAGATGTCATCTTTCATTTGCTTAATTTGAAGTCCAAGGAAGAATGTGAGCTCTCCCATCATGCTCATCTCAAATTCATTCTGCATAATCTTAGAAAATTTCTTAGAAAGAGATTCTTTAGTAGCACCAAAAATTATATCATCAACATATATTTGCACAATGAGTATATCATTATGATGCTTCTTAACAAAAAGTGTTGTGTCCACTTTGCCTCTTTGAAAATCATTTTGCAAAAAGAATTTACTAAGCTTTTCATACCATGCTTTAGGACCTTGTTTTAAACCATATAAAGTTTTAGTAAGTTTATAAACATGATTTGGATGCTCATGATTTTCAAAGCCTGAAGGTTGTGCAACATACACTTTCTCATCAATATAACCATTTAAAAATGCACTGTTGACATCCATTTGATAAAGCATAAAATCCTTGTAACATGCAAAGGCACACAACATTCTAATAGCTTCAATTCTAGCAATTGGGCAAAGGTTTCATCAAAATTAATACCTTCCTCTTGGTTGTAGCCTTGAGCCACTAGACTAGCTTTGTTTCTAACAACATTGCCTTTTTCATCCATTTTGTTTCTGAAAACCCATTTAGTACCAATAATTGAATGATTTTTGGATTTAGGCACCAAATTCCAAACTTTGTTTCTCTCAAATTGATTGAGTTCTTCTTGCATGGCAAGAACCAACTTTCATCATTTTGAGCTTCTTCAAAACATTTAGGTTCAATTTGTGAAACAAAGGCAACATTACCAAAATATTTTCTCAATTGTGCTCTAGTTATCATCCTTTGAGATGGATCATTAATGATGTCTTTTTGGGGATGATTTCTATGGAATCTCCATTTTTTAGGTAAATCTTCATGTTGGGGTTCATTCACTTGTAATTCTTCCAAATTTGGCATTTCTTCATTGATTTGATCATTGTTGGCATTATGGACATCTATTGTGGTATCTCCTTGAGTTTCTTTATCTTTGTCACCAATTTGTTCCATTTCTTGACTTGATTTTACATTATCCTTTCTAAACACCTGCTCATTATTATCATAAAAAACATATTTCCTCCTAATAGAAGGGTTAGTCTCATCAAACAAAACATGAATAGTTTTCTCAATAACTAATGTTTTTCTATTAAACACCCTATATGCTTTACTCTTTGTTGAATACCCAAAAAAGATTCCTTCATCGGATTTAGCATCAAATTTCTTCAAGTTATCCTTCTTGTTATTTAAGATATAGCACTTACATCCAAATGCTCTGAAATATGAAATATTTGGTTTTCTTCCTTTCCAAAGCTCATAGGGGGTCTTTTTTAAAATTGGTCTAATCAAAATTCTATTCAACACATAGCAAGAAGTATTAATAGCTTCAGCCCAAAAATACTTTGGCAAATTATTTTCATTCAACAAGGTTCTAGTCATTTCTTGCAAAGTCCTATTTTTCCTTTCTACAACCCCATTTTGTTGTGGTATTCTAGGAGCTGAAAAATTATGGTTGATTCCATATTTATCATAATATTTCTCAAATAAATGATTTTCAAATTCAGTTTCATGATCACTCCTTATAGATGTGATGCAAAAAACTTTTTCATTTTGAACCATTTTACTAAAAGAGTTGAATTTCTCAAAAGTTTCATCTTTGTGAGCAAGGAAGAATGTCCATGTATATCTTGAATAGTCATCAACAATAACTAAGGCATATGTCTTCCCACTAAGACTAGCAGGAGACACGGGTCCAAGCAAATCAAGATGAAACAATTCTAATGGCCTAGTAGTAGAAATAATATTTTTAGATTTAAAAGATGCTCTAGTATGCTTTCCTAATGCACATGCCCTACATTGAAATTCATTTTCATAGTTAATCTTTGGAAGACGTTTAACAAGTTCTTTCTTAGACAATTTTGAGAGTGTATGCATGCTTGCATGTCCTAATTTTCTATGCCATAAATAACTAAAATTATCAAAAGATACTAGACATGTACCATGATCAGTTTCAAAGTTATTCATGTCAAGCAAGTAAACATTATTAGATCTATTGGTAATGAACAATGTGTCATTATCTAAGTTATTGATTGTACAAAGAGAAGAAGTGAACTTTACCTCAAAACCTTTATCACAAAGTTTGCTTACACTTAGCAAGTTGTATTTCAAATTTTCTACAAGTGACACATCTTTAATGCAAGGTTTGGTTCCAATTGTGCCATTTCCAATTATTTTTCCTTTTCCTTTATCTCCAAATTTCACATGTCCTCCATCTACCATTGTGATTTTTGAAAACTTGTCCTTTTCATCGGTCATGTGCTTTGAACAACCACTATCTATATACCATTTTTCACTTTCCTTCATCCCTTTGAAACAAACCTGAAATTTAATCATTTAGCTTTAGGTACCCAAGCAACTTTTTGGGTCCTTGGAGGTTAGTGACTTTAGGTAAGGTTCCCTTTGGCACCCATACCTTTTTTACCTTAAGGAGACCCTTCCTAAGTGTACAAGAACTAATCATATGACCTCTTTTATTGTAATAATAACATGTGACATTAGGCAAGGAGGATGTAGATGCTTTAATGAAATGATTCTTGTATTTACCATAGTTCATGAAACCATCAAAACCAATTCCATATTTTTCATTTGAAATTCTTTGGTTTCCAAGAAGTACATCTAGAGTTTCTTTTCCTTTTGTAAATTTTGCCAAATCATTTGTCAAAGATTCCATTTTAGCTTCAAGAACCTTATTTTTCTCAATGAGCTTTTCACAAGTTTCTTTTAAGTTTTTCAACTCTAAATCTAGCTCTTTAAACAAAGCAATTTGTCCTTTGTAAAATTTATTTTTTTATATACACATTAGAGATGGCAATATTTTGTGATCTCAATGATTTATTTCTAAATTCATTTTAGTGCACTTTCTCTTATAGTTTCTATACTCATCATATACTTTAGCAAATGGAAGTTCAAGTTCCTCTACATTAGGAGATTCAAAAGAGTTTACCTCATTATCACTTTCTTCTTCCTTTTGTGAAGTTTCGACTTTCTCTTCAAATGCCATCATACAAAGGTGAGCAGTCTCCTTGTCACTTGATTCATCATTTGAAGATTCTTCATTGTTGCTCCATACTACTTTCATAGCTTTCTTGCTCCTGTCTTCTTTTCCTTTCTTCTTTTTGAGCAATGGACATTTGGGCTTGATATGTCTTGGTTTGTGACACTCATAACATACAACTTCTTCTTTTGAATCCTTGAAACGTTTATCCTTGGGAGTATACTTTTTCAAGAATTTCTTGTATTTACTTCCTCACTTCTTGAAAGCTCTTTTGAATTTCCTTGCAAGCATAGCCATTTCATCATCATTATCACTTGAAGCACTTGAGTTGTCACTTGAGTCAACTTTAAGTACAACTCCTTTCTTCTTATCTTCATCCTTATTTGACTTGAGAGCAATGTTTTTTTTCTTCTTTTGCTCATTTTCAACTTCATCTTTCTTATATACCATCTCATGTGCAATGAGAGATCCAATGAGTTCATCATAGGTGAAAGTTTTAAAGTCCTTGGTATCTTGGATAACTGTAGTTTTTGCTTCTCAAGATTTTGGAAGTGATTTAAGAATTTTCTTCACAAGTTCGGCTTCCTTAAATCTTTTACCAAGTGCTTTGAGAAGATTGACAAGATCGGTAAACCTTGTACTCATATCCGCAATTGATTCTCCTGGCTTCATTTCGAATAGCTCATTATCTCGGATAAGGAGGTTTGCTTTGGACTCTTTGATGACATCCGTTCCTTAATAAGTGACCTCAAGCTTATCCCAAATTTCCTTAGCAGATTGACATCCTGAAACACAATTATATTCATTAAGGTCAAGTGAGCAATGCAAAATATTAATAGCTTTAGCATTTACAAAAATTTTCTTTCAATCATTGTCATCATATTCATCTTCATTTTTAGGAACTTTAGTATTTCCTTGATCATTCTTTTGAGGAACATATGGACCATTTTTAATAATTCTCCATGCATCAATATCTACAGATTGTATGAAATTTCTAATTCTCACTTTCCAAAATGAGTAATTAGTGCCATTGAAGAGTGGTGGTCTAGTAATTGAGTAGCCTTCAGCTAGTGGTGCGGGTATACCGACAGTGTTGCTAGATGAACCGACCATTGGGGATCACTCCAAGGTTGTGACACCTTAAGCAAGAGAGACAAGCTCTGATACCAATTTGTTGTGCCAAAATAGTCCAAGAGGGAGATGAATTGGACTTAAATAATTTTTTGGCCCTTACTTATAGCCTACTGAAAAATTGTGGCTTTGTTCAACTAGGTGCTCCTTTATATATAGTGAAAGTGATATGTGTTTCAATAATGTGTCCTTAATTTGCAATTCAAGCTTCAATCAATATTTATAGCAATTTTTGACATAACATGAATCACAAACTATTCAACTAATTTCTCAACCTACTCAATATATCTTCAAGTATATCAACTCAATCTATTCAATCAACATTCAATATCATGCATAGAAATTAAATTACACAAAAGTAAAGAGATTAACGTTAGAGAAATCAAACACAATAATTTTTATAGTGGTTCGGCTTAACTAGCCTACATCCACTCTCTCAAAGAACCCTCTTTGAGTCTTCTCTCCACTATTTTCTCTTTTAAAGGCAAGAAACCAAAAGCCCTTTACAATTTTTTCAACACCAAGCTTTTACCAAGGTAGCTTGAACCCTTGACAAGTGCTATCTCAAGTACTCACACTCTCAAGCTTCAATAGGTGCTTGTACAACCTCTCTTGAATGCAATTTAATGTTTTAACACTCACTCTCACTCAATACAAATCAAACTATAAAGAAGAGATGAGTTGATTTGCCAATGGTAGCTCAAACACTTTAAAACTCTTAAATGAAAGCAATAAATAAAAAATCAAGATTGGAGTGCAATTGTAAGCTTTCATCAAGTGTAAAATGAAGTAAAGAAGGTGTATTTATAGTCCCAAATCATTTTAAACTATTTGAAACCTTTTTGGAACGTTATACTCTATGTTCTAGGAAAAATAGCCGTTATTTTGTCTTTTTATACGAAGTTGAGCAACTCTGATCATTTAGCAAACTAATGAAATTTTTGGTGACAGTAGTAAACTATTTAGCAAACTAATATTTTAGCAAACATATTAGCAAACTAATATTTTAGCAAACAAGTTAGCAAACTAATTTAACAGATGCCTGTTTCAAATTGTAATATTTAAAAATCTAATTTAGACCTTAAAAAAAAAATATATTCCAATAGCAATATCCAAGATCATGATGAGAGAAAATTTTATAAAGTAATTGAAAGAAAAATTAATTTTGAGCTCCATTTGACTAAAACTTTCATCTATTCTTTTTACACAAGTCCTAAGACTCAATTTCTAACTCTATGACTTTCGTACATTTACTTTGAGTTTTAGCTTTCATAATTTTGTTCTTTCTCAACTTTGATTCATCTTGAGATGCCTTTTAGTATTCTTCCTCTTTTAATGCAACCTCAAATATTCTTAATGAATAAGATAAAGAATCTACACATCACTTAAAATTGAGTTAGATAGATTCTATTTGAGTTTTGTTATCATTAAAATCAATGCTCATTTTGAGCTACATGGGGTCAACAAATTTATAATGTTGAATCAATTTGAAGTGCTTATCACGTTTTGATATTTCAAAAGATATTAAATTACGTTTAGATATTGAATAATTCACGCTATTATCATTATGTTTATATAGAGAGAAAATAAAAAGAGAAAGAAAATTTAAAAGTAAAATAATTTTATTTTTTATTATTTTGTGTTTGAATTGATCAAAAATAAAGAGAGAATAAAAATTTAAGAGAAAAATAATTTTTTTTTGTCCACTTCTACTTTCTCTCTAAAATGAAAAGAATAAGGGAAGAAAATATAGAAAATTACAAATATATCCCCATATTATATAAATTTTTATTTCTTAACTTAGGGATAAAATTGTAATTTTACTATTTATAAAATAACTTTCCCTTTTTATATTTTTCTTCCTCTATCCAAACATAAAAGGGAAAATATATTATCTCCTCATTATTATTAACTTTTTTATTTTCTTCTCCTTAATTTCCTTCCTCCAATCCAAACACAATGTAAGAGCTCTTCCTTGCAAGGAGTATCCATATTGAGACATGGTCCAACCATCACACATTTGCTTTTTGAGGATAATTCTTTTCTTTTTTCTAAGGCTTCTATTACTGAAGCTACCATCATTAAGGATGTCCTCACGTGCTACTCAGAAGCTAACAGTCAATGCATAAATTTGGGGAAGTCGGTTATTGTTTTTAGCACTAATACACCTCAAGGGGTAAGACAAAGGATTGCTTCCTTTCTTCATATCTCTAATATAAATGTGCAAGATCGTTTCTTGGGCCACCCTACAGAGATTGCTAGATCCAAGCAACAAGCTTTCCAATTTATCAAGGACAGAGTGGCTCAAAAAACAGCAGGCTAGAAAGAAAGACTCTTATCAAAAGGTGGCAAGGAAGTTCTTATCAAAGCTGGTACTTCAGAAATCCTAGTGTATGCTATGTCATGCTTTCGGTTTCCATCTTCCCTATGCCATAAAATGAACAACTTAGTATCAAATTTCTGGTGGGGTCAAAAAAATGAAGACAGGAAATTGCACTGGATTGGATGGGATCATCTTTGTGAGGCTAAAAGTAGTGGTGGTTTAGGTTTCAGAGATATGGAAAGTTTTAATAGAGCTTTATTGGCTAAGCAGGGCTGGCTGATTCTCTCCCAACCAAATGCTTTAATCTCCCGTCTTCTGAAATGGAAATATTTTCCTCACTTGTCTTTTTTGCAGGCAAGATAGGGTAGTAGAGCATTTTGGGGATGGCGAAGTATTATTTGGGGAAAGCATATTCTTGTTTCCTTCTCCCCCAGTGGTTATCCAAAACCATCAACAAGAAATAGTTTGGGTTTCCCAACTCATTAATCCATATTTGAAATCTTGGAACATCCAAACTCTTCATGCCAATTTCCAGGAAGATGACATTAAACAAATTCTAACAGTTCCTGTCAACTTGTTTCAGAGGGAAGATTAAACAGTTTGGCATTATGACTTTCATGGCCGCTGCACTGTCAGATCCGGCTATAAAGCAGTAAGGAAACTTCACCTTTCTCATACTTCTTCAAATATTGGAGATCCTGGGCCTTAATTGCGACAACCATTTCTGGAAGAATTTTGGAGAATTCAACTTCCTAATGAACTAAAGGTTTTTTTGGTGGTGTCTTTTAAAGGAAAGGCTACCTTGTAATGCCCTTCTTAACAGGCGCATCCCTCATCTTGGCCTGGAGTGCAATTTTTGTGTAGAGTGTGTGAAACCTTGCATCACTTATAGCATGCCCTCGTACCACTGCTATTCGGATCAACTCCCCCTTGAGACTTCGCTCATCTCTTTTGACCAGTACCAACTTGATGAATTGCTGGTCAAATTTGAGTTCTTATCTTGCTAATCATCCTGAAGGTTCAATGCTTCAATAATTAATGATTTTTATTCTTTGGCATATCTGGAAATCCAAAAATGCTCTCATCTTCAACCAGCAAATTCACACCTGGCAGGAAGTCATTTCAAACGCTTTAAAATATCAAGAAGATTTTCTCTTGGCAATTGCAAATGAATCCCGTTCCATTCCTTTTTAAGAAATTCTGCAGCCAATGTGGAACCCGCCTGTGGTAAATGTGATCAAATTCAACTTTGACGCTGCATTTGATCAAAAGAACAATTGTGGAGCTGTGGCAGTTATAGCTAGAGATCATATGAGAAGAATCATTGATTGGAAATGTAGTCTTTGGCCATTTATCCATGACCCTCTTGTGTTAGAAAGCACTGCAAGTCGAGAGGCAGACTAGGTTGCTTATTCATCTGATTTTCAAAAGGTAATTTTAGAGGGAGATTATTCTATTGTCCCCAATGCTCTCTACAACGAGGTCTTTCCTATTGCTATACAAAGAATTCTTCTTGATGTTTTAGAGCTAACTAAGTGTTTAGAGGATGTTAAGCTTGTTACAGTCAGAAGATCTTGTAACCAAGCGGCACACACTCTAACTACTAAGTTTTTACATGTCTTTCTTTCAGTTATAACTATTACTCTTAGGTTAACTTTGTACTTCATTCTCTGCCTATTTAAGGCTTTTAATAATATTCCTATCTTTGAAAAAAAAAATGTTATCAATATTGAGCGTATATACCCAATCATTTTATCGATAACATATTATATAAAATTATAATGAATTCTATTTAAAGTTATGATTGAACATATTTAAAATTATAATTTATTAAATTTTTATTGGATTATTGATTATTTCCTTTGCTACAAAACTTCAATTATCGACACGCGTGAGTGTCCTAATTGAAATTCTCCACGACCTTTTGAAAAGAACAAAAAAAAAACAAAAAGCACCTAATTAAGCACTAAAGTTGCCGAAAGCGAACAAAATATAGAAAAGGACGAAGTTTAGAGCTCAATAAACTACTGTTGCTTTGACGTTAAAAAGAAAGAGCCGCCGAGACACAGACATGGGTTCTGTGAGTACTGTTGCTCTTTTCTTCCCTGCAAAGTCAACACCTCTTCTTCTTTCTCAATAGAACAATTCCTTCTTTCCTCCAAGAACAAAACCCATCATGAAGAACCTATCTCTGCTTCCTGTAAGTACTCTCTTCTTTTACAGTATCAATTTATTTTTTTTAGTTTTTTTCTTTCATTTTCATTTTGATTTTGTGGTTTTTTTTACTGAATTCATCAAGTTGCAAGGCTACTCGGGACTGCCATTTTTGAGGCTTTGAAGAGAGTGATCTTCTTTTTAAGGTTTATCGAAACGAAGCAACTGGAAAAGCTGCCAAGGACTTGTGCAACGGCATGTAGTTTAGCCCTTTTGTCATTTAAGATGGAAAAAATTTGATTCTGAAATCTTTGATTGGGCTGCTTCGTATGCTATGCTTCTGTTCATTTTTTTTTATTTCATTTTATTGGATTTCCTACAATTTTTTAAACGTAGATTTACTGCCATTATTGCTTGGCATTGTTTCAATTATGATAATATTTCCAATTTAAATCTTTTAAGGTTATTAATTGTGTATTTTTCATGTATACATACATGTATTATTTCATTAAAGAGTTATGTAAAATTGGAGCTACTCTATATATTTTTATATATTTATGTAAATGTAAGTACTTATTTGGTATTCTTATTGAAATTACTATTGAAAAAAAATATATTTTAAATATACTAATTAGAAATTATTAAAAAATAATTTAAAATTAAATTTAATAAAATTTACATTAAAATAAAAAATATTTTTTTTAATTATTTTTTTAATAATATTTAAAATATATTTTTTTCTTTTGAAAAGTAATTTTAACCCTCTAATTTCAATACTAAATAGGCATAGTCTTCAGATTTTCTCTATGGAGAATCGATAGATGAAGAAACTATATTATTAAATATGGCCATGTAATTTTAATAATTTTTTTACTTTAATTTTTTTTTAAATAATGAGATTTTTCTAATCTTTAGGCTAAAAATAAATGATAATGAAATTTCAATAATTCATATACATGCAACCCTTTAGCTGGGACATAAGATACAAGACAATTAAGTTGCCATCGATAAAGCAATCCTAAAAGAGGAAGAGCCCTAGCCAAATTTTAATAAAAGAAATTAAAAGAAAATATGGTGCACTATATTTTTATATACACAAAAAATATATTCTAAAATTTTTCTAAAGAAATAGAATTTATGACAATTAATATATTTTTTTTCTAAAAAAATGCTGCAATATCTATTAATAAATACAATTTATAATGTTTGGGTGGTTGTTATGGTAACTATAAAATGCACTGAATCATATAATATTTTGAGTAGGTATTCAAATAAAATATTATCTTTACTCATTTTTATAATTATATATCATTTAAAAGAAACATTATTAAATATTTTTTTAATTTTATTTTTATTTAAGTCGGGAGCCCTTACCATACATACAATGTACTCATGTTATGTCTCTCTCCTCTCTATAGGTACTCTCTGGCTGTGCCATTTTATACACTATATATATCATAACAAAGATATTTCTGATACACAGATCCTCTATTGAGGTAAGTGTAGAGCATACGTATCTCTGATCATAAGAATGTAATACACATTCTAAGGTTTTTAGAAGGAAGAAAGAGAAATTTAGAAAGCATACTAATTAAATAAATAAATAATAATTTAATTAAATTAAAAAATATTTTATTATAAGCTAATAATTTAATTATTTCTTTAATCAATAGAAAAATAACTTCTCACTCTTCCACTTTATTTTTTAGTAGAGAGAGATTCTTTTTTCCTAGATGCCAGTATCAACCTTTTCGTTGAATTCTGACGGCTCCTCTTGCCCGTCCAATAACAATAAATTTATGAAATTTATATTAAAAAATTTAAAAGTGAATAAAATAATAACAATAATAATTAAATATTACATAGTGTGAATATTTGTTTAGAATATCCTAAAATTAAAAATATTAATATATAAAAAAAATAAAAAAAAATAATGAAAAATAACAAGAAAAGAAAAAGAAAAAAGCCTTAGAATTTCTTATGTCTTATTTTGTATTTTAATATCTTTGTATTAGGCTTTTTTCACTAAATATTTTAAGTGCTAAGTTAAGTTTAGGCTGAAAATGCTAACCTAAATGTGATATATACCTTTTTTTTTCTTAACTTTTATTATTATTTAAAATTAATAAAATTTATAATTTATAAAAAAATAAATGAACACGAATTATTATTTGATAGAAGTATAATTTATAAATTTTTATTAATTGTATAATTATACAATTTTTTAAATGATTTTCTAATGATACATTCCTTAAGATTCATTAAATATATATTTTTATTATTAATAAAGTACTGATAATATGAGAAATTATATTTTTTTATGTGATATTCCACTCCTTTCTATATGATATTACACATTTTTATGTAATATTAATAATTTTCTATGTAAAATGGTATAAATAAACATATTTAACAAGTTTTAAAAATTATAATGTTGGTTATTAATGCAATGCAATTTTTTCCATTAAAAATGTGTAATATTACACTCGTTAAAAAAAATTAGTTATTAAATTTTGGTATTATTTTGTCTTGGAATTTTTTTGCTTCGCAGGCCAGGATTTTAAGCGAGAGGGTATTGCATGGAGGACCTGCACTGCCTTCTTCTCCTTCTACCATGGGGGCTTTGCTTCAACCAGGGGAGTGGAGCTTAGTTTCTGTGCTGTGTGTGCTTAGTATTGTTGGGCTGTTTGGATCAGAGGATAGACGAGTCTAGTTTTAGTAGCGCAATACCTCTTAAGGACATTATCAGTGTTATCCTTCAGGCATCCAATCCCTCAAGGCCAAAGTGCAAAATAGTTTTGCCCATTGCCCGTTACATCCTCGGTTAAATCCTTCTGTTGACCTCGCAGAAGGCTTGGGACTGTTTATGGAAGGAGTTCAATCGGTTGTGAGCTGTGTTGCTCTTCTTGTTTATGAGGTTGAATTTCCCTTTTGCTTTAATTTGGTATATCTTCTCTAGCCGCCCTCGACTTGGTGATGGCGAAAGTTCATTCTTCTGCATTGGCCATCCTGCTCAATGGTTTCCAGCTTATTTGCTTTTGGTAGCATTTTTGGATTAGTGCTTAGATTGTATATGGGCCTATGGCCATTTAGTTACTAATCTTTGCCCCATTAGTGAATTATTACATTTGATAAAAAAAAAAAAAAGAAAAAGAAAAAGAAAAAGAAAGTTTTTGTCATAATGTAAAAGAAAAAAAGTTTAAATATTGATGATTGCTTTTTCTTTAAATACTTTGGAAGTAAAAAGAAACAAAAGGAGATTATAGGTTCATGTCTTTCAGTTAAAAGGAATAAAATATTTATTTAAAAAAAAAAGAAGCAAAGGAAAAATAAAAATCCCCTCGTATCTTATCCTCTGCTAGTCAGAGCAGAGATCAGGCTGGCAATAGTGACAGTTGAAGAAGGTGAACATAATTTCTCCAACGAGACAGATGTGCTAATTACATAATTCAACCACGTGTACTGCGTTCAAGTGTTCCCTCCTTAAAATCCTTTGTTAAGCAACAGCTGACTCCAACTGCCATCAAAAGCCTTTGGAAAACAGCCATTACCCACACGCAACTTGATCTAACTCTTGCAGTCCAAATAATAACAACTTCTTGCTTCTTTATGCTCCTAACTTGAATCTTCCAAGTCTTCATTCCAAGGTTGAGCACACAAGCAAAGCAGAGTGCAAGAAAGGAAAAAAGACACAGAAAAAAAAAGCAAGGAAAAGAGAAAGAAATAAAATATTCCCTCCTCTACAGTATAATTAAGTTCCCATTTCTGGATGCCTCAAGAAAATTGGAGATACAACTATTATACAAGGTTTAGTTACGGCTCTTACAAATAAACGAGAGAGGCAGAGAAGTAGACAAGGGGAGGGTGAGAGATGTGTGCTTTGTGTATTGTTCCTCTGCTTCCTACAAAGCCAAGACCCTCTGTGTTTGAGCAGAACAACCCTTTCTTCCCCTCCAGAAGAAAACCCAACAAGAGAATTAGTCCTGTGAGTTTGTCTTGTCTTACCATTTTTCTAAAGAAAAAAATTTCTCGTTTTTAGCTGAAGTTGCAATTTTTATTTTGGCTGTTGATTTTGATTTGTGGGTCTTGATTGGATCAGGTGGCAAGATTATTTGGGCCATCGATTTTTGAGGCCTCAAAGCTGAAGGTGTTGTTTGTAGGAGTTGATGAGAAGAAGCATCCAGCGAAGCTACCAAGGACTTATACACTAACCCATAGTGATATTACCGCTAGGCTTACTTTAGCCATCTCACAGACAATAAATAATTCTCAGGTAATCCTTTATCTGCCATACCGAGACGCTAAATCATGCCTTTTCAGTCTGGTTATCATAGCTTGATTCATTCTGCAAATAAACAAATGATAAGTCCAACTCGGATTCTTATTGGAAACTTCTTTGTTATTTAATCTTTATAGTTACAGAGAAATGCATCTCATGTAAGGTAATAAGATATGCATAGCAGAAACAGTGTAAACAGGGTATTAAGGAAATATAATTTGTTGCTTGCTTGATTTCTTGATCAGAATTTCAATTCTTTAACAAAAGGAAAGAGAGGATTTGAATTAGGATTTGGTTGCAGTTGCAGGGGTGGTCAAACAAATTGTACAGAGATGAAGTGGTAGCAGAATGGAAGAAAGTGAAGGGAAAAATGTCTCTCCATGTCCATTGTCATATCAGCGGAGGCCATTTTTTGTTAGATTTATGTGCAAGGCTCAGATATTACATCTTCTGCAAAGAACTCCCTGTGGTAACTTTGCCATTAGCTTCTGTCAATTGGTGATTTAAATTCTTTCAATTTGATCATATCATTCTTTAACTTTTTTTTTTTTCTAATTTTGTTATGAAATAGGTGTTGAAGGCCTTTGTCCATGGAGATGGGAATTTGTTGAACAGTTACCCAGAATTGCAGGAAGCTTTGGTATGGGTTTATTTCCATTCAAACATTCCAGAATTCAACAGGGTAGGGTGTTGGGGCCCATTAAAGGATGCTGGAGCACCTTCTTCTTCTGGGGTGTATGAGGATGGGCCCCATGAAAGCAAGCAGCAGGCAACCCCAGCAAGTAATTGGAACTTGCCCGAGCCATGTAATGAGAACTGCGAGTGTTGTTTCCCACCAATGAGCTTAATCCCTTGGTCACAAAAGCCCCTCATAGCTACTGAAAGTAGTGGAGGGACCCGACAGAGCTTTCAACAAGCAGCTCCAAAACCCTAAATCGTTGGTCCATTTGTGCCTTGATGCGTGATATTTGCCTCATTGTTTTATGTCAGAACTCAGAAGGTGGTGCTCATGTATATAGCTGTGTAAACTGTGATATATATATGTGTGTGTGTGAGAGAGAGAGAGAGGCTGAAATTGCATGCCTGATGCCTCCCTTGCTATTCAATGATTTGGGAGTATGTTTAATATTTGTATTTTTTTAATAATTTAATTTAAAAATTGAATAGAAATTATAAATACTTGTAAACATTTATATTTTTCTTTGTGAAGAAAATTTAAAGTTTTTTATTATTAGATTTGAATAAATAATTGTAATTATAATGAAACCTAAATTTCTGATTTCTCCACTGCAATAAAGGGCAGCTCATAATTATAAAATTTAAAATTTGATTAAATTGAATAGAATTTTATTATTTTATTTTTAAATTGGATTCTGTATAATTATTATTATTATTATTATTATTATATATTTAAATAATTTTATTAATTTCAATTAAAATTAAAAAAATTCTAGTAGATATGAGTTTGAGCTCTAATTGATATTTTTATCATGTATATTTTAGAGTAAAATGGTAAATATTATAATATATTATTTAAATATAAAATTATATAAAACTATATAATAAATTTTAGTGCATTAATCTTCAAAAATATGAAGTTTACGATTTATTTGTAGTCAAAATATAATAAACTAAAATATATATATATATATATATATATATATATATATATATATATATATAAAATATGTCGAAATTTTTATTTAAAAAAGAGAGATTGATTCTAATGGGAATACCAAGTCAAAATTTCTTGCTCTTAAAATCGATATTAATATTATTGAATTAAAATTCATAGGTTGGTCCTTTGATTGAGGTGATTGAATTAAAATTCATTATATATGATGGTCCTTTTATTGAGGTGGGCGGTAGACCCGAGGGGGCCATCGGTTGGCCATTTTGGCTGTAAGTGCTAAGCGAATTTTAGTTAAAGTAGATTGAATTTCGGGTGTGTTTAGGTTAATGATGTATTCACTTTTGGAATTTTTTTTTTTTTTATTTTAGGTTTATAAATTTTGACATTATTTTACGATTTTTTTTTTTTGTAATATATAGTATGTATTTTTTTTCAATAGTTGCAACTTATTTAGGTAGTGGATTTAGAATATGCAGGTTGAAAATGCGTGCACAGGGCATGGCCCCTCTGGATTCTTTGCAGTTGGTAATGTGATGGATTCGATGTTGAATTTGGATGGTCGGCAAATCAATATCATGGACGGTGTTTTAATAGTAATTTTTGTCTACACAGGCAATTATCAACTACTATTATAGTTTAAATTCTAATTAAAAATACATAAATGTAATTTTTTATTAGTGAGAAATTTCTCTGTTTCAATACTGGCCTTCTACTTGTGAGCCTTAACATACCTAGAATTAATGCACTCATCAATGGTTCAAATTATGTTCAAACAGATCAGCTCATTTACACCCTTATGGAGAAAATAATAATTCACACAAAGATTTTATTTACAAAAACTCTGAAAACGTGCTATACCAAATGTTGAACATCTAAAACATCTTCCCTACAAAAAATCCTTCAACATCTTCTATTGATATACAAATGCAAGAAGCATTTAATAATACAAAAGAAACACCTCCCACTATACAATTTATAAATCAAGATATAAAAGGACCAAAAACAAAATTAATTATTTCCAGCAACTACTAGAAATATCATTACATCCATTCGCATGTTCAGCCTTTCAGGTCCCTGCAAATTTCCTGGCCGATTAGGGGTTGGTTCGAGAAAACCAATCTGATAAGGCTCTATTTTGCAGAATAATCTTCCAAGCTTGTCACATATTTACAATCTTTTCTCCTTCTACTGAAATAGCCTTAAGATATTTTAAATGAAAACCCGTCTCCATGAATTACCGGATCGTAGTTCTCCCTAGAGATGATGCTCCAATTTCACTGTCAGTGTTCTGCAATAATAATCAATTCATACACAAGTGAGTCTTCTGTAAGGCTAGAGGAAACAATACAAACTAAAATATCATTGGTCCCACAATATATATTCTACGGACAAAAATGCGTTAACCTAGTTCAACAAGTCTACACATAAGATATTCAGCATCTGATGTTTGTACAGCAGTATTGACAACTCAGGAATGTGATTTTCCAAGTCAAATGTAACACAACCTCTTTATAAATTAGTAAGCTCACATTATTGGTATAGCAAATAAAGGTACAGGAACACTTCTAATTTCATTTACTGGTGAAAAACAACCACTGTTTTTTGGCAAAGTTATTGGTGCACCCATCCTATGGACATAAACTAAAACTATATATTTGTGTACCAGAGAAACCTCTAGCAGAAAAGAGAATTGGAGGACATGGTAACATATATTAAACCATACTAGCTTATCAAACACGGTGATAAAACATAGGATGGGATAATAAAATGAAGAATTAACCTCAGATTTAGGGGAAGGGAACACATTCCAAAACCGTAGAGTTTCGTCACCTGCTCCCGTGACAATAGTCTGAAACATAAACAGTTGTTATATAGCTTAGAGAAGAAAATGCTCCAACAAAAATTAAGTACTTGAGAAAAATGCTTATTTATTAGGAAAAAGAACAACAACTATTGTCAATGGAGGATGAACTACCTGTCCATCTGGCGAGATGGCAAGATAAAGAACTCTGTATGTATGACCTGTAAGAGTTGCCAACTGCAAGAGCAGAATAAACATTAAGAAAAAAAATTTAACAAGAGAATTTTGTATTATAAGAAAATACAAAGTTTTGGACCTTTGACATGGTGGGGTATCTCCATACTATTATTTGGTTTTGAGAGTACCCATGTGTGCTGACCAGTTCATTGACATTCTTAGAACACACAAGATTGCACACCTGCCACATTAAAAGGAAGAAGTCAGTACATCTAAGGGCAAATAGAGAGAGAGAGAGAGAGAGAGAGAGAGGATAATTTGAATAGGCAATGTTTCATATATTTTCTTGCTATGCGTCTATTACTTCACAAAAAAGGTTCATGCATAATATGGAAATGAACCATAATTAGTAATAATCATGCATAAACACACACAAAAATATATTTTTGTTGTCTCCCAAAAATGTGTTATGGATCTCAAGGAAATATATTTCATTTTATGTACTATGCAAAAATAAGCTCTCAAATATGTGACGTGGTCCTTGGAAGGTATAGCTAGAGCATAAAATGGTTGGTCCCCCTCACCTTTTCTACACTTCTCTTCTATTGGAGGTAAAAAAACTATGGTTGGTCATTATAAAGTTTATTGCAAATGAAATTAGTAAATTAATGAAATACAAAAAAGAAGATTATAAGCACAAGCAAAGAGGATTATACATATTAATTGATTAATTGTTATAGGTTTTGGGCATATCATAAAGAGGAACAAGAATTGGGTTTGTGTCCAAACGAAGAAAAGATTCAAAATTTTTAGTTGTTTCAGAGAATGAGAGTGAGGCCACAATGGTTTTGCGGCCAGTGTTCCTAGCTAGCAGTTGGGGACAGAAAATTTGTTGCCAGTGGTTTTGGTGGCATTGCAGGTTTATTTCCGGTTACCCACTTGATACTCTGAGTATCTGGCAACAACAGAACTCCAACTATTCTCGGCCTTGAGCATCCTCTGCCACGTTATCACCGCCAAACGGCCTAGTCCACACTACAGAGGGATGGGTGCACCCCTTGCATCAGTCACCTTTCAGGTAATGTCTCTTCCTTCCAAAAATTAGTTCTTTTTTTTTTTTTTTTGATACTTAAATATTAATTTCTTGGAACATCCTATGGATGATTATTAAAACCTCATCATGATTATGTTGAGTTTTGTTTTGAATTTGGTTCTTTTTCTTAACCTGAATAGCAACAAAGGAGAAGGGCAAGAAAAAGAAAAGGAGAAGCAGCAACTCGATTTTGATGTGAAAATTATTTTTTTATTAATTAATTAATTAATTATATATATATATATATATATATATATTTTACTTTTAAATGAATGAAAATTTTAAAATAATATTATATTATTTTGCTATAGGTATTTGATGGTAGTTTGAACATAATTGAATTAAAATTAAATTATAAAGGGTTTATTTGATTCATTTTAAGAACTGAAGGGTCTGTTTGACTACAAATTTTTATCAAAGGCTAATATGACTATTGGTCAATAGTTAGAGGGCCAAATATATAAAATAAGAATCTGTACTTAACCTGACTGCCAGTGTCCATGCAGCTGAGATGGGAGTTAGTCGTCGTATTCCAGAACCTTACACACCGATCAGCAGTCCCGCCCCCAGATGCTAGAAGTCCATGAAGATGGGGCGACCAAGCAATTGCTTTTACAGCCGCAGTATGCTCACAGTATTTTAGCACAGGTTGAGTTGAATGTTGATTCCAAACAAACAGCTGGGATATGGATGACAAAAATTAAGCCCTTGATGCACAAAAAAATGAATACTTTGCAGCAATCTCAACAATGAAGGAGAAAAATAAAAACTTCTCAGCAACCTCAACACTGAGCTATATATGAAAACAGAAAATTTTAAAATACAACCGTCATATGTACAATGGTTGTATTTTGACCATTGATCATTGTGAGTCTCGTGTGTGTCCCACCAAAATCGACAACCAAAGTGTATCCGTGCAAAATAGAAGAGTTGTACAAAATAAATTATTATGAAAAAGGAGCCATTACTTACTCTATTATCATTCCCACCAGATGCCAGCTCTTGGTTATCATACGACCACTTCAATCCACAGACCTTGACCACAACCAATTATTATTAGGCCAACAAGAATAATCAAATTCAATGCACAAAATGATAGGTATAGCTTCTAAAAAAAAATCACAATTGGTAGATTGAAATCAACAGCGAAGCATGCAAAATAATGATTCTAAGTGAATTCCAAAACAATAACAAAAAATTAGAAAGTAAAATTAATTAGTCAAGAAGTTTCAAGCAAAAAATGTTAGAAGTCCAACCTCTGACTTGTGTCCAGAGAGTTTGCTAACAAAGTCTTCCTGCGCACGTACATCTCGTTGAAGAATACTCTTATCCCGACTACCAGAAGATAACACTGATGAACTCCAGGCCAAGGCCCCAACACGTAATCGATGGCCCTCCATGGTTCTTACTCTTTTACAGCGAGACGCATCCCATATCTATAAACAAGATGATAAAAGGGCTTAATGAGTCATTGAAATATGCAAGAATCCAATAAGAACATTGATAGAGTGTTTCGCAGAACTGTGGTATAAACATGCTATATTTTCTTGATATTGCCAAAAGGAACAAAGAACACAGCCAACTTAGTAACATAAGAAACTCTTGAAGTTGTTTCAATTTAATGCAATAGCTTGATTCTTCTAGGGACCATTTATAATTTCTTGGCCTAACTCAAATCTTTTAAAAGTCTGCCATCTTATTAAAATTCTATTTGATCAAAGAATCTGTTTTCTCAAATGTCAAATATTGTCTCTCTTCCCTTTTTCATGTTTGACATTGCTACCAGTCGATTTTTACAAGCACATAACGATGCACATGCGGGAAAATATGCATATAAACAAAACTACTAATTATTACCATTACTAACCTGTACTTTCCCATTGCTAGTTCCAACAGCTAGATGTGTCCCACGCTGAGCCCATCCTACTGAACACACGCTATCGTCAATTCCCAAATCACACAATTTTGTCACCTATTTTCACCAAACCATACCACACCAAGAATGAGTAAAAATTGCAAAAACCCATTAATTAAAATCTCAGAACGGCACCAAAAGAACTCGAACAGCAGCAAACTTCAAAACCTGGTACTCACCTTGCTACTGCAAGCATTCCACAAGTACACACAATTACCCAAACCCACAGCGAGTACATTATGTGAGGACCAGTCCACCAAATTCAAATAAAAATCATCTTGCAATGCGGGTGCATCCAATACCTAAACAAACCCAAAATCAAAAGAAAGTCAATCACGATAAATCACACACACACACACACACACACACACACACACACACACACACTCCATATTCAAATCCAAATTCAAAATTCAAAATTTACCTTGTAAGGTGATCTTGGAACCTTCCTTGGAGTCTTAACCGGGCTATGACTAACGCCAGGTCTCTTGTCTTCAAACCCAAAAGGCGAGAGCGAGTGCATTGACTGTCTAGTCTCCGTCTTGAACCGGAAAATATTGCGTCCCGGCGAGTCCCTTTTATCCGGCGTGTGGGGTCCGAAAAGAGCAGAACGTAGTAGTGCCGCGTAGGCACTGGAGCTGTCCTTTCCTCCGTCAGACGTCGGAAGATTTGTTGATGACGGCGGCGAAGACGACGAAATGTTGAATAGATTAAAATTGGAGCTGGATCTGCTGGGAATAAACCTATCGGAATAAATTGTTCTCGACGGAGAGATATAATGGCTGGAGTTGATCAAGCGGTTCACGTGGTCAGGTGGAGCTTGGGTTTCGAGATTCAGAGAGGGGCGTGGCATTATTGCAGGAACATTCAGCTGTGACGAAGGAGCTGATTGGACTGTCAATGGTGAAATCATGGGATCATCCATAGGGGAATGTACAACAGAGAAACCCTAGAAAGAGAAAAAGAGAGGAGTTAGGTTGAAGAAGACGGGTGGGATTGGGTTTGGGTGCTGGCGGGTAGAGGGTAGAAATATGTGAGACCGTTCGGTATCAGGCTATTGATTTTCCCGGGAAATAATCGTTAACAGACAGAGGCACAGATGCGCTAGCGCGAAAGTGAGAGTTCAAATTGGGTGTGGGTGAGTTTACGTGTGTTTGCGTTTATATACATACATAAAGAAATCTCTTAAAAAATCATTAAATGTTTTTATTTTATGACAATAATTAATTCCTTTAATTATTTATTATTTTTATTTTTGAAAATAATTATTATATTTACGATTTTAATAAAAATATGTGAATTTAGTTGGTAAGTTTGAAAAGGTAAAAGTGTAAAATTATTAAATACGCAATTAATATTTTTTATAAATAAATCAATTATTGAGCCACAAGTAAAATTAAAATACAAAAAAGAGATTTAACATATGAATATAATAAAATTTTACATTCATAAGTTTATTTTATAAGTGAAATTTTATATTGTGGGAATAATTTTAGTAAATTTATTTAAATTGAGGTTTAAAAAATTTTGATAAAAATTTAAAATTATAAATTTTTCCAAATGAGAGAGAGGCGCTTAACTGATACTAAATTAGCAAGTTCTTCTAATTAAATTGATGTTGTATTTTCGAAAAAAAGATATATATGGTAGAGGAAATTAAAAAATTAATGGTGTTGAGAAATTGGAAAATATTGAGATAATAGAGAGAGTTGGAAGATTTGAGGGAGTTAAAGATGTTAAAATTGATTTTTAAATAAAAAAATGTGATGTTTATAGAGAAACATTATTTTTATTTTTCAAAAATATTGTCAAAATATACTAAATTAGGGAAAAAAAGAGATTATCAATGATACTTAAAATAATTTATCTAAAAAATAAAATAAAATCAATTGCACCCAATCTCACCTTATCACACAATAGTGTTGCCACGGTCCCTATCAAGAGCTTAATGTTGCCATGCTTCAATCTTTATATCAGAGGCGTGAAGTAGGAACCAGCTTTTCTATAGCCTACTTGGTCCTCACTTAAAGTGAACGTGGGCTTTCACAAAGCTTTAAGCTCTGTGTTCAAATGGACTTGAGACAATGGCCCACTAAATTTCTATCACCATGCAACATGGTCTTAAGACTTCAAGATCTAATCGCCCGAATTCAAGACATCCTAACATTAACAAGTTCAATCCTTGAATAAAAATTGATCACGCCAAGATTTAAACCTATAATCTCACGTGTGGGGTTGAGCAAAAATCAATTTTAATTGAAAAATCAAGATAAACCAATTTGATTTATTTTTTAAATTAATCACTTAGATTTCAATTATCATTTTCAAAGAATTTCAATATTTTGATTCCATTCAGTTAATTTAGTAAAAAGAAAAAAGAAACTAACCAAATTAACCAAACTTAGGTATATGATGCTATATCGTTCAGAATAGGACTCCTACTCTCCTTTCCTTTTCACGTGAAGCTTTTGGTTTCACAATCGTAAGCTTTTGATTCCATTTGGTGTTGCAAACTTGTAATTATTGTTGATGGTCAAAGAGCGAATTTGGGAATTTACATGCGAAGGTTATAGGTGAAATATTGCTTTAAGTAATGAAACTTACAAACGTACTGTTGATGTGCATTGTAGAAATAAAAGAGTTCAATGTAAGTGATTATGCATGGTTTGTGTTCGTTTGAAAAATATCCTTTTTTGGTGGAAACAAGGCCAATAGCCCAAAACAAATAAACCTACACTACTCTACTAAAAGAAACACCCTGCAAATCACAACTAATCCATAAACTAAGAACACTAGGAGGAGAATCCAAATAGTGATCACCCAATGAAAAGTCATAGGAAAAATTAGCTAACCAATCAGCACAATTGTTAGCTTCTTTGAAAACATGAGAGATCTTAAAAATGACTCTAGGAATTCTTTAAAGAAACTACATGCTCGATTATTGGCTTATTTCCCATCTTAAAAAGGCTTGGATCTAATTTATATTTACTTGAATTGCTTAATAATATGAATATTAGTCTTTTTTTTATTGTAGAGGATTTGTCACCTTATTGAGACACTTTTGAGCCTACTACTTTGCCATCTAGTGTTTTTGCAAATCAACATATGCCAAAGTTGCCATCTTTACCTCGATAATAAGATTCCATTGACAATATGACAAATAATGAGTTCGTTACATCCTCTTACAGTGTTCTTCACATATTTTTCATGAAGTGGCACGATCGATCCAATTCCAAATGGTACTTGGATTTATGAAAAAGAGCTTGGCAACCCAGATTATTCTCTCTTGGAGTCTTACTTGCAAATTAACCCTTCCGAGTTGAGTTCTGTTCAATAAAGGGGAATGATATATGAAATCCTAGATATTTAAGGACTACTTATCATAAGAAAAAAAAATATAGAAAATAGTTATTTTATTTTATTAATTTATTTATTTCTAGTTTTCTCATTATGATTGAATTAGGGTTGAAATTCCTAATTCTGTAAATAGAGTCTAGTTGCTTAGTTTTTATGTTTTATTTATAGACTCATTATGATAATTAACTTGCTATTGTCAAAAAGCAAACTAGGGATGGCTTAGGTGTTACTATTGCTGTTGCTTTTTGAGGTCAATCTTTTGGGCATTTGATTGTCTTTATTTTTTAAAACTTAACCGTTGATTGATTGATTGATTTATTTATTTTTTAAGAAATGTTAGATTGACTATTGATTGCATATTGTTGCATTTTTGGAAGGAATTTTTTTGAATTGACACTAGATTTTTTTTTCTTATAATCTATATTATATAGGAAATGGATTGACTGAATTGGATTTTTTTTTTTAAACACTGATATAACCAAATAGCACATAACCAAATTTTTGATTCAGTTCTGTTTGCATATTACTATCTTTCGATTATCCGTTTTTATGATTCAATTTGATTCAAAATTAAATTATCACGCTCCTGCTCACAACTGTAGACACTTTTTCAGTATGGTGTATATATATATATATATTTCTAGTGGAAATAAAACTATGATGAATTGTAATGGAGAAAGGCAAATGTTTTCACTTTATGTCAATGCTTATGATTATATTGAGAAGATAAATCCCTTATTGTATATGACCATAGTTTTCTTCTCTCCCTAAGTTAGAGAGAGCAATTTACTTGTTCCTTCAGTTCTTGTCCTTCTCAAGTTTAGCCCTTCACTGCTGCCATTTATGGACTTCCCTTGCATTGGGTTTCTTCTTGGCTTGAACTGTGGGTTCTATCCCTCTACACCTTTAGGTCGAGTGTAAATAGTTTGGCAATGATTTTTGTCTTATAGGTCTTGAAGGATTTATAGAGAGCATGTTGCTTTAGACCTGTGTAATAGGTGTTATCAAGCTAACATTTTTTTATGGGTTTGGAGCTGCTAAAACTCAGTGGGTTCTTCTTCTAGCTATGATGATAGACAACTCCAAGGTCACAAAACTGATTTTGTCAATTGGATGGTTGACCCCTAAGGCTAAAAGAGATTGAGATGCTGGTGAGCTTTGCCTAGTGTCACCCTCCCAAGGTCGTGGTCTGATAATTCTGTTTTTTGAGTGCTTGAGGTTTTAGTGCCAGCTAGGAATTGGCTTCAAATGGTGGTTTTTTGGTGGCTTCACTTGCTCAGTTTGAGCTTCCCCACAGACACTTGGGTCACTCTCTCTTCCTAGTCAACAGTTCAACTTCAATGCAAGGATGGCTAGCGACACTGAGGAAGATGCTATGTCCTTGTTTAGGTCTCTTAGGTTCCTGTGTAAGGGTTTGGGTTCTTGTTCTCCTTAAGTTTATTATATTGAGCCCATGGTTGTAATTCTATTATTCTTAATAAAATATAAAGAAAATTATTATTTAGTTCATGTATTTTAATGAAATTAGCTACTTAGTCCCTATATTGAAAAATATATTATTTAGTTCATATATTTTACTTTTGTTAAATTATTTAGTCCCTCCGTCAAATTTTTCATTATTTATGTTATTCAAACTATTATTTAGTCTCTCTATTTTAAGGAAACTAATTAGTGATACATATATTTTAAAAAATACTACGATTTAGTCCCTCTAGTTTAGTAAAATTAATTAGTTAATCTATATATTTTAAAAAATATAATATTTTAAAAAATATATAGATTAACTAATTAATTTTACTAAACTAGAGGAAATACTACGATTTAGTCCCTCTAGTTTAGTAAAATTAATTAGTTAATCTATATATTTTGAAAAATATATTCTTAGATATAACTCAACTCAACTCAACTAAGCCTTTATCTCAAGAATTTGAGTTCGGCTATATGGATTCTCTTTCTCCATTCTAAACAATTTTGGGTTAAATTCTCAGAAATGTGTAATGCTTCTAGGTCATATTGTACTACTTTCTTCCAAGTCAGTTTAGGTCTACCCCTTCTTTTCTTTCTATCCTCTAACATAATGTGATCTACTTGTCTAACTGAAGCCTCTGTATGTCTACACTTCACATGACCAAACTACCTCAATCTCCTTTCTCTCAACTTATCCTCAATTGGCACCATTCTTACTTTTTCTCTAATACTCTCATTACGAAGTTTATCTAATCTAGTATGACCACTCATTCACCTTAACATTCTCATATCTGCAACTCTTATCTTAGACACGTATGACTCCTTCAGTGCTCAACACTTACTACCATATAACATGGCCAGTCGTATGGCTGTACGGTAAAATTTTTCTTTTAACTTATTGGGAATTTTGTGATTACATAAAACTCCCATGGCACTTCTCCACTTCAACCATCCAGTTTAATCCTATGACTAACATCCTCCTCACATCCCCCATCTACTTGAAGGATTAAACCGAGATATTTAAAGTGATTACTTTGGGGCAGTACCTCTCCATCCAAATTAACTCATTCCCTATCACCAGTTCGACATTTACTAAACTTGCAATGCATGTATTCTATCTTCGTACTACGTAACTTAAAACCCTTTGACTCTAGATTACTTCTCCAAAGCTCTAGCTTTCTATTGACACCTTCTTGCGTCTCATCTATCAGAACTATATAATCTGCAAACATCATGCACCAAGAGATGCTCTCTTGTCTATGTTTCATCAATTCATCTAAAACTAATATAAAAAGGTAAGGGCTTACAGCTGAACCTTAGTGTAATCCAATTGAGATAGGAAAATCTCTTGTGTCCCCTCCCACTGTGCGCACAATAGTAGTTGCTCCTTCATACATATCTTTTAACACTTGTATATACCTAATAGATACCTTCTTTTATTCTAACAATCTCCATAAGACATATCTTAGAATACTATCATAAGCCTTCTCCAAATCGATAAAAACCATGTGTAGATATTTCTTCACATCTCTATATTTCTCCATCAAGCTTCTAATGAGAAAGATCACTTCCATAGTTGAATGACCAAGCATGAAGCTAAATTGATTGGGAGAGATAGAAGTGTCATGACGTAGTCGATGTTCCATAACTCTTTCCCATAACTTCATAGTATGGCTCATAAGTTTAATTCCCCTATAGTTTAAGCAACTCTGTATGTCTCCCTTATTTTTAAAAATAGGTACTAAAATACTCCTCCTCCATTCCTCAGACATTTTCTTTGAGTTTAGAATCTTATTAAATAATTTAGTTAACCATGCTACTCCCATATCTCCCAAACACTTCCACACTTCAATTGGTATTCCATCGGGTCCACAAGCTTTACCCACTTTCATTCTCTTAAGTGCCTCCTTTGTTTCTAAAGATCTAATCCTTCTAGTATAATTCACATTCTTTTCTATTGCTCTGTAGTTTATATTCATGCTATTACCACTTTGACTATTGTTAAAGAGATCATCAAAATAATTTCTTCATATTTATTTAATGTCCTCATCTTTTACTAACACTTTTCCTTCTTTATCCTTAATGCACCTAACTTGATTGAGATCTTGACATTTTTTTCCCCTCCTTGCTAATATATAAATATCTTTCTCCCCTTCTTTAGTTCCAAGTTTCTCATATAATTTTTCAAAGGTCTGCACTCTTGCCTGACTAACTGCCTTTTTTGCCTCTTTCTTTGCTATATTATACTATTCATATACCTCATTATTATCACACTTAAGTAATTTTTTATACCATTCCCTCTTTCTCTTCACTGCCTTTTATACTTCCTCATTCCACCACCATCTCTCTTTTGAAGGTGGTCTGTAACACCCCCGTTTGCATAGCCTGGTAGATTTCACTGTTCCGGTGACCGGTGTCGGTCCGGACAATTAAGGAGATTAGAGCCACACTTAAGACAACTTGAGAAGTCATAAACACAAATAATTAGTAATGTTTAATTAGTTAACTATAAATAAGAAAAACAGAACATAAGAAGTTAAACGAGCCGAGAGTCACAACGATGAGTGACCTCCTCGGGAACGACTGCGAAGTCGTTTTAAACTCAAATTTCGAACCGTAAAAAGTGACGCTGCGATCCTTAAGACCCTTATGGACACAGTGGAAAAGAGAAAATCATGAAAAAGAACTGTTAAGCCAGTCAAATAATTAGGTCAGGGAGCCGGAAGAAATATGGAATTATTTGCAAACCGGGATGAACCGGCGAGGGGCAATTTGGTCAATTGACCCCGAGAGCTTACTCCTGACCTAACTGTCAAATAAAAACGGAGAAAAGAAAATTTCAAAATCGAGAATTAAATTAAAGAACTAATAGAAAAAAATAAATAAAAAAAAGAAAGAAGTTAGAAAAGTCAAAGGTGATGACATCATGAATGATGTCATAAAAGAATTAATTAAATATTTATTAAATTAAATTTTTTATGGTCTTCCCTAAGCCTAAATAAATAAAGGAAACAAAAGAAAAAAAAATTAGAAAAACCCTTCTTCTTCTCTCTTGTTGCCGCCTCCCCTCTTCCATAAATCCTCCATGAAAGCTTTTCATTTAAGCTTACCTTTAAGCTTAATTTTTCATTACCCAACCTTAATAACTCTCATAAGAACTTCATTAAAGCTTGTAGTTGCAACTTGAGAAGAGAATTTCAAGAAGAAAGAGGAGTTAAAGATAGGGTTTTGAGGATTTAAGAGAGGTGAGCATGTTAACTTGTTACTTTCCATTTTTAATGCATCATTAGTTGTTGAATTAGCTTGTAATGTGTTAAAATGAAATAAAAATATGGGGAAGGACAAACTGAAATTTCGGCCAGCCATGGATGTAGGAAAGTTTGATGTATTTTGAATGAATTAAAGGTGTAGTAAGTTTGTATGAGTATAGTAGTAGGATAGAGATGCATAAATGTAGTTAAATACAATAATTTAGTAAGTTAGGGTTTTGGGACTTAGGGTTTGTGAACCAAATTTTTGAAGAAATGCATAAAGGATATCTTTGGCCACTTATGAACTGAAAAATGGTCAATAATAACCAAAGGAAATGTGTGGGAATTGTTGGAATGAAAACCAAATTCGTAGGTCCAATGGTCATGCTGTTGGCAGCATGACCAAACCCACTTTGAAGGACCAAAACTCAAATTTTACAAGTCCAATTGATATTCCACAAATTGGGGATGAAAATAGACATAAAAGAGCACAATTTTCATTAAGGAACCATGCCCAAAAACTGACCAAAACTGGGTGAACAATTTGATCAAAGTGAAATGAGAGCAAGCTGCCACTGCACCAAACTGACCAAATGAACAGTAACTGTTCATTTGGTCATAACTCGAGCTAGGAAGGTCAAATTGACCTGAAATTTTACCAGCAATTAGATAAGGTATAGATCTAAAACTGTTATGAAGAACACCACCCCAAATTATGCCATTAACCCATTCAAATTATTGAGCAAATTTGAGTTACTAAACCTGCAACTCTGCAGAATTTCTATTGAGCAGTAATGTTTGAAGGGTTATAACTCTCTCTACAAAACTCCGATTTAGGCGATTCTTGAACCAATGGAAACCTAAGACATAGTAGAACATTTCATATGAAGAAATTTAGACCAAATTATGAACTTAACTTAATCAAATTACTGACCAAAATTGGATCAAAATCTGCCAGAACCCAAAATCTCAGCATGAACAGTGCACGTGAACAGTAATTTTATTTTGGCCATAACTTGAGCTACAAAACTCTGATTGAGGTGATCCAAAAATGAGAATACACTTAAGACAATAAGGAACATTTTCTATGAAGGAAGTTTTGTCAAATTCCAACGGTAGATTGACCAATGGAATAGTGCAATTTAGAACTCCAAAACCGAAAATTGGCAATTTTGCCAAAATGACCTAAGCTTTGAGAAAACGACCAAAACCAACAAGTTTAATGACCAAAATGTGGTATGTGGGTAAAGTTGGAGTTCCCATACCTATTAAGCCTTAGAAGTCAACTATTTGACTTGAATAGTGCAGTGAATAGTAACCCGAAACACAAAATTTCAAGGACGTCAAAATTAGCACGTTAGAGCTAGGTATAAGTGAAGTTAAATTTATTTTTGGATTTATGTTAAATTATGGTACTGAAACACTATAAAATTATGTGTTTCAGTGGAAAAGAATACCGGGACAGAACCCGAGGAGTCGAGTTAAGGCCAAAAGGCAACTCATTTGAGGTTTGTGCACAACATCTTCATGCTTTAAAATTCATTGATAAAGTGAACGAAATATGTATTTTACTTGTGATTTGGAATTGTTGAAAGTTTATTTGTGACATTATTTATGATGTTTTGATTAAACTGTGAAAGTTATTGTGTATATTTGAAATAGCAATGTTTAGCAAATTGTTAAGATAAGTTTTGAAACCACAGTGTCATGACCATATATTTGAACACCTCACTAGCACGACTAGTGGGGGTAATTAGTTTCGAATTTTGATTCCTTCTCTGGAGAAGTGTTGAGGTGTGCCAGTAGAAGAGGATGTGAATGGATATCCATATATTTGAGTTAGCTAGCCTTGTGATATGATTTCTCTTTAGCCTCTGGCTATTGAGATTCTATTTGTTTCGAATGGCATGATCTAACTATGGGTTTTATGAAATATGCTTTGATACTTTGAAATGAACTTGGTTTACATTAAAATCTCATAATTCATGTTTTGTGTTTAATGCTTATGTTTAGTCAAATTTTTGAATAAATGTGATTTTATTTTTGCATAAAGATTATTTAGTATGTTGTGCACCACTGAGTCCTAGTACTCAGCGATGGCTTCTATTCTTTATCATGAGATCTGAGAGACTAGAGGAGCGTGAGTTCTTGAGGTGTGAGGAGCTATCAGCTTAAAGTCTTCGGGTATAATTTATACCCTAATTGTAAATATTTCTTTTCATGTATGTATTGCATATAAATGTATGGACATGTAAAAATGGGTCTTGAGCAGTTTGTATAAAAATTATATAAAGTTGTAATATATATTGTAGTTTGAAATTCTCTTAATGTAAATTTTATAATGATGTATCTAAATTGTTTTGTTTCTAATGAAATATGAATGGAACTATTTTATTTAATTTGAATGAAATGGATTGCTAGTATTTTGATGATCATTGGATAGTGGATTTGAAATTTGAAAGTTGATAAATGTGTTGAGAAATTGATTGAGATTGAGTATGAAATTGAAACAGTTGTTGAGAAAAATTTTTAGAAGTGCTTTTTACAGGTATTTGAAGAACTGTTTTCTCAAAATACAGAGGGAACTCTGTCAAAATTTTTATAAAATTTGTGAAAAAATAAAATGAACTAAAAATATTAACTAGATTTACTTTTAATCATATGTTTTAAATACCTATTAGAAAATGCTCACCACTTGTCAAAAGTAAGAAAATTGTTTAAAATCCCTTGTGGGGTACTTAATGAGTTATCGATAGGTGAAGTTCGGTAGTTCATTAGGTATTATACGGGATCATGTTATGCCTTACAGAGGGGTAAGGTGTGACATGGTCCATGTCTTCTAGACTCTCCAAGTACTTTTCTAGCTACTTCTCTAATCTTTGATGCCATCTGTATCCACATATCATTGGCCTCCATATCTAGCTTCCATGCTTCAGACTCGAGAAGCTCATTTTTGAACTTCACTTGCTTTACTCCTTTTAACTCCCACTACTTTGTTTAAGCTATACTATTTCTTCTAACCTTACTTGAATTGTTCCTAAATTTGACATCTAAGATCACTAACCAATGTTGACTTGTTAAAGCCTCTCCTAGAATGACCTTGCAATCCTTGCATAGAGCTCTATTTGTCTTCGTCGTTAAGAGAAAGTCAATTTAGCTTCTATGTTGCCCACTTTAAAAGTCACTAAATGTGACTCTCTTTTTATAAAGTAGGTATTTGCTAGTATTAGGTCGTATGCCATAGCAAAATTCATTATATTTTTTTCCTCTTCATTTCGGCTGCCAAAACTAAAATCTCCATGAACATTCTCATAACCTTGCCTATCATTTCCTACATTTCCATTCAAATCTCTACCGATAAAAACATTATCTTCATTCGGTATACTTTGTATTAGATTATCCATATCTTCCCAAAACTTTTGTTTACTTTCACTATCTAGTCCTATTTGTGGGGCATAAGCACTAACTACATTTATTGTTTCTCCTTCTGGTACTAGCTTTACTAGTATAATTCTATCTCCTACTCTTTTCACAGCTATTACAGCATCTTTCAATGTCCTGTATATGATTATGCCCACTCTGTTCTTGTTTCTCTCCTTTCAGGTAAACCACAGTTTGTACATAGTAGAGGACGCCCCAACGTTTTTATCATTTGAATCAATATCATGAGGTGTGATGAAATTTTTACGCTGGTTGTCACCTACCGCAATGCTCCTCCTTTATCCGGGTTTGGGACCGGCTAAGCACAAACTACTTAGGCGGAGTTGAAAAATATATTCTTAGATAAAAATAGAAATTTTGTTGTATAGAAACTAAATCTGAATTTATATTTTTTTTAAATTTTCAATTCCTTAAACATCATTTTTGTGTTTCTCTATTAAGAAATAATTTTCCTTGATTACTTAAAAATTTAAGAAAATTGATTAACTTTTTCGTGTAGATCATTTGTAACATTTTTATCAACAAATGAAAATAAATAGAGGATGATGGGGAGAAGGGCGTGGGTATAGAAGAGAAAAAATATAGAAAGAGATGAATACGGAGGAAAGGATTATGGTAGTTTAGGTATAAAAAATAATTATATGACTAAATAGTTAATTGAGTTAGTTTCACTAAAATATATAGAGTGATTAAATAATAATTCGACTAGTATTGACTAATGAAAAAATTGACAGAGTGATTATTGACAGAGTGACTAAATAGTTTAATGAAAATAAAATACAGAAACTATATATTTCAAAATATAAAGACCAAATAATTAATTTTATTAAAATATAGAGACTAAATAATAATCTATCCTAAAATTCATCTTTCATCTTAAAAGAGAGAGAGAGAGAGAGAGAGAGAGAGAGAGAGAGAGAGAGAGAGAGAGAGAGAGAGAGATTCCTTGTTAATAAAATATATCTCAAATATATGATGAGTCTGTTCACCTGTCGCTTCCTGTTCTTAATCCTAATATTCTAGTCATTCTTAACCTGAACTCGCAAGGTGTATATAATCAACTACAGATGCTTTCTAAGCCACGTTACTTTCTTCCTTTTTCATCTTTAGATGGGCCAACGCATATCCTTTCCACACTTTCTGAAATGACTTTTCTTTAAAGCTTAAAACTATTGACTTTTCTTTAAAGCTTAAAACTATCTTTTTCTTGAGACTTTGAAGGCAATAAATTCATTCTTAATCAAAATATAGGAAAATTATTCTAAAACATGAAACACTAACGTTGATTACATGTCTCTCTCACCAGGGTATGTCTTCTATTTCTAAGAATGTCGGGGCCAAGACAGAGACAATCGAAGCTTCTAGCATCAATTTCCATAAATTGCGGGTTCTGTGTTTAACCACCGGAAGTCACTCTGTTCATGCACGAGATTTGACTCAGCCACTGACAGGAAAGCAGCTTCCAACATCTTCTTCTTCTTCTTTTCTCAATGTTCCTTCTAACATGCCTACTCGTGCTGCCACAATATCAGTTGACATTCTCTTAGAAACAAAATCATATCTCTTTTTCTTCTCAATTTGAATTCCAATCCACCTTTACCAAATACTGATCAAAACAATTTTTTTTTTTTTAATTTTTGGACTTTTGGCTTATTCTTAATTTGGTTACAAGAAATTGAATATCGTTAATGAACCTGGAAATTCTAAATTCTAATTACAGAACATGAAGCATAGGGAAAACAGGGTAAGTGAAACAGAATTAACCAGCTTTAAGTTAGTGGTATTGGAGTTATCTACATAGTTCTCAAGGTGGAGTCACTGAGCCAATGGTACCAAAAAATAAAGAGTATGTGAAACAGAGTTGTCCTGTTTCAAATATAAACTACAGACAAATTTTTTTGTTGATTCTGTCCTTCTTCTCAAATCAATACAATTTCGTTTTGTTTTAAAATATTATTACAAAAAGAATTATGTTCATAATGAGAAATGAACAATTCAAGAAGGATGATAAGGTATATACTCATGTTCAATTGTAGGCATGGTCCGAGTAACAGATGCCGTTGGTGCCCTCACATGGCCGACCATTGATACTTGCAGAGCTTCCTCTTCGTAGGCTCTTCTCTCCATCTCTTCCATTCTTGCTTTCTTCTTTACCTTAACAAACATTGCCACCAAAAGCAAGCCCAATAGGAATATACCCAAGGCAGTCCCAACAGTGCTGCCCACCACCACTTTCCACGGGCTGATCTTTTTTCTTGGCTGACCTGGTGCTCCAACTGGTGGTGGAGGCGACTCGATCACCAAACCGTAGTGGCCATGCCTTTTGACTACACAAACATGATGAGACGCAGGGTTTTTCAGTGTCACCTTGCCATCATTTTCAAAACTAGCACAGAGTGGCCTAATTCCTGATTGGTTGGTTGTATTGGTAAAGTCTATAGTAATTGGTTTTTCTCCAGCATGGATTCCAAGCTCAAAAGGGTTGCTAAAATTCACATCACTACCACCATTATAAGCTAAAAGGCCTAAAATAGGTGACACAAGTTGATATCCTGATAAATCATAGTTGGAATAATATATAGAAGACCAGTTATGTCCTAAGTTTTGTCTAATTACCATCACTCTCTCTACACATGGCTTCACAATTACACCAATACCCAAATGGAATTCCTTTACCTGAGCACCATATCTACGAAGACTGCCACATCGGAACCTTGCAGTGGCCACTTTGATTCCAGAGAAGTTTGTAGGCAAATGTACAGTGTGTATTATACCTGTCCTGACGTGTGTGTCATAGGACTTGAACGTGTAATCTCTAATGACAAGATCGAGAAGACGGGCAGACTTGATCTTTTGAGCTTCAATTCTGATGGATGCCAAGGAAAGCAGAATTATCAAGGAGAAAGAAAGGAGAGAGCCCATGTGAGAATGTGAGCTTGATTTAAAAGGTGCTGGTCAGGACTATGGTGTTGTTTCCTGTAATTCTCTGGCGCTGGCACATTAGAGGGAAAGGAATTGATTTCTATGGAAAATATTTCCACTTAAGCTACTTCTCTTCCTGTGGATATGTAACAGGAATGAAGTTGCAAAGAGGAAAGCCGAGACTGACTGGGGAAATTTATGATGAGAAAAAGCAGCTTTTTGGTGGATTAAAGAAGAAGAAAGTGAAAGGAAAGTTCCTGTCTTGTTTTCCATATAATGGAGTACCCTTACACTATAGTTGAAATATGGGTAAATATATAGAAATGAAAGATAATAAGGTTTCCATAATGTATTTTGGCAAAGAAAACTTCAAGTAATGCATTTGATTTATACATGACGTAAAATTAGCAAGATGAAAAATGTATTTGAAAAGCTTCTACCATTGTTGGCAGGGATATCCACATCCACGAATTCCAAAAAGATTAGTTTTCTGTGAACAGTAAAACGAACAGGGATAAATACCCTGATAAAACCCAAAAAAAAAATTAGCAAAATGAAAAATGTATAGTAGTATAGTAGGAAAGTTGTTGTTTTTCTGCTTTGGAAGGAAAAGTTTGAAGAGGCAAAAGGGAAGGTAAGGGTGAGGTGGGAAGGTTTGGGCCCTTAGAAGAAATGATTTTGGGGTGTGGTTTGATGATGACAATCCATACCAAAAGGAATTTAAAAGATATTGGCGTGCTTATGAGATGAAATGAGGGGATTGTCCCTCAATGCTCTTAATTGTGTTGATGACATGTCTCCCACTGCAACAGCTTCTGTGGGTCTCCCTTGCTAGCTACTAATGTTAATTACACTTGTTTAATTGATTTTTTTTCCTACTAATGGACCCAATTTCACATGGGAGGTCAACCAATTAGCGGGAAAGCTTTTTCAAGGGATTTTTTTTTCATTATATTTACCATCAAAGTATCCTCGATCTAACTTTCACACATCAAGACTAAGCTTTACCTTTAACAAATTTAAGTATACACTCCCCCACATTAGCCTAATGTATCTACAATAAATAATCCTGAAATACTCTCTAACAGAGAACCTCCCATACTTATCAACTAGACTAAACCCTTTTGGGTAATTCATAATTGACTAATGTCATGCTATTTAGGAGCTAGTATTTCTCAAAGTTCTAATGCTTTTACTCTTCCAAGTTTTACAATATACACATTTCTAACAATTAAAAATGGTATTTCGTTTACCATAATTAATTAATTAGCTTAAGAATAATTAAGATCATAATGTGACAACCCAGACCAAAATTGAAAAATTTTACCCATCTAATATACCAATGAATAATTACTTTCTTGGATTCTATTCGGTGGAGTTCAGTCTGATTGGAGTAAAAGAGGAAGCAGGGGAAACAAGTATCAAAATAGGATCAAGATTCAAGAAAGATGGGTCAAGTTATTTTGGCACCTTCTGCTAGTCATCATTATGGCAGGTGAAATTCCACTTTAATCATAAAGTACAAAGAAAATTGCCCAAAAATAAAAAGTGCTAAACAAGAACCATATGGGACTCCCCCTTACAAAAAGAAGTGAAAAAGAACATAAAAGAAGAGTCATAGCGAATAATCAATGGAAGTTCACATTTGTCTTAGTCAACCGTACATTCCAGTTTGCAGGAGCAACATTCCAAGCATAAACAGTCTCCTTGGTTGTATATGAAATAAGCTTGAAAGACAGAACTTGGCCTCCAAGGCTGGCAAAGGCCTGGTAAGAAGCTCCCCAATCATGGCTCATAGTGATTCATCCTGTTTTGGTTCCCTTCACCCACATGTTAGCAATGTCACCGTCTCCTCCTACATTCATTACATAAACCAACAATTAGTACCCATTTCCTTGGAATGAGAATCTAAGTCCACCAGGTCTTATGCATGGTACCCTGAAAGAATATAGCACCCTTGGGAATATGTAAGTGAAATTTTCACATTCGAAAAAAATGAGATAAGTGAAAGACATAAGTAGAAAGGACTCATAGTCTCATTACCTTAAGATTTTGAGTTAGATGTGTCAAGCCCTAAGCCTTTTTTTCATAAGGTACATCAAGAAAGGATTCTTCCAAGCATTTTGGGCCCCAGATCTCTATCAAATGAACAAATGGTAGAAGAGTGGATGGTAGTCGGTGATTCTCATGGTGTTCTGACATTTGGATGGAATTCATCTCAGCAATTTGAAATTTTCTTAGAGAAAAAAAATTCAAGCCACATAAAAATAGCACTTTGAAACGTTTTCTTAGAAAAGAAAAATTCATCTCAGCAATTTGAGCTTTCATCATCTCATAGAAGGAATTCTTTCCCTCTGTTTTTTCTTCTTTCTTTATACTAAAAAAAGAATTCTAATGAGTAATCTTATTAATGGCCGCCTTTAGAGTTATATATAGTTCCTTTAAGTTGCTTCTGAAGGCATGTTAGCAACACCCTCATCAAGCTACTTCTTCAGCAAAAACAGAAGAACTTTGGTCAAACATGGCAGCATATTTGCCCCACATGCACACACATAAACTAGGGAGAAATTTTCATCTCACCAAAGTCATCATTAATATATATATATATATATATATATATATATATATATATATATATATATATATATATATATATATATATATATATATATATAAGATTATGACCAGTGGTACTACGAGCTACTCCACAGGACATTGGTGCCTCAGTTGGAAGTTTCACAACAAAGGATGGAAAGAGCCTAACATGATTTGGTGTCCTTTACTCTGACTCCTCCGACCTGACTCGACACTCTCGACTCTAATTCTTGCGTTTGTAAAGGATATCAGCCCAACTCAAACATACTAAACATCGAGTTATCATATTTCATAAAAAAAGTTTCCTACTTTTTAAAACTTTTCATTTTATATACTTGTATTTGTTAGGGCTAATTTTTAAAATGTACCATATAGTTTCTCGCTTTATCACTTTAAGATAAAAGTTTCATTAAATAGGTCCCCTATGGTTCCTTTATCATTGAATGAACATATGTAAGAGTGTCAATGTTATGGAGAGTGCTAAATTATACATAAAATGCTTTGCCATTCTTCATGTGTTCAGGCTTTTGGAAAGACAAAAACGTTGCGTTAAAGAGACTTGAACATGTAGATCATGCCAGGATGCCTAACCCTGATCCTAAATAACAGATAGCCCTAGCTATCCCAGGAAACCTAACTTTTGCAATCAGTAACAAATAATTTCCTAGTGTCTTGAGTGATTCAGGTATTGCTAACTGCTGTATGCAATAGCTAGTGCTGAATTCTGCAATTTGCACCTTGAATAAACTTCTATTTCTCCAGCGTCCGTCTTACTCTCTCTCCATCTCTCTCTCTTTACAGCACGACTAAGGGTTGCTAACGGCCTTTCTTTGGCCGGTAGTGGTGGCCTCTACTTCTCATTTCTTTGGGTTTTTAGATATTTTCTTTAGTAATAAAGGTAATTCTTTTAGATCCATAGAATTTTTCATGGATTTACTTAGTTTTCTCTCCTTTTTATGGAGTTAGCTAGCTTTCTATGACTTTTGATTATGTCCTCTTGATGGGAATTCTAAGCTTAAAAGAAGAGTTATCTTTTACAGTTTCTTGAAGATCCTTGCCTTAGCCTGTAATATAGATGATTTGTAATAATGATGATGATTTTTGAGTTACCTTAGCTTGATTTTTGATTTGCCTTAGCTTGCCTTAGTGTGTTAATTTTTGAGTTACCATAAATAATGATGATTTGTAATATAGATAAACTTGTTAGTTTTCATGCACTATAACCAATTGATTAGATTAAAAAATAACTTTAATGTTTCAGGGAGTAAAATATAATTTACAGGGACTATTTTGGTCTTTGTAATTAAATGAGGACTTAATTGAATTAAATATTCAAAATTATGTGGTTAAATATTATATATTTAACCGTTTAGGACTAATTTGTAATTAATTTAAAGAGTAAAATTAACAAATTAAAATAGTTGGCACACCATATAAAGTCGGTGCTATATGACACAAATTTAGTGATAGAAGAGTGCAATTTGTGTAGATTACTTGGAGGCGGAACATGTGAACGGTTAGTGATTTGCAATAATTATTTATTATAAGGTACATAATCATATTATTTTCTATGCACTCGTTTAAATCAGATCCTGTGGGAATTAAATTTTTTTTTTTTTTAACTTTTAGCAGCGTTTATATGTGCTTTAATTCCCGACAAAAATATACAGCATGATTACAATTCTGATCTCATCTTCTAGTTGGCAAGCCTCTAATAGGTCTATGTATTAAGCGTGTACTTACACATTACAATATTAACACACCATGGAGACATATTACAAAGTATTACAAAGTAGACTTCTGCAAATTTACTTTCCCTCCACAACTGTCACCCAAACTTATGCATAAGGTGACATTTCTTCTAACTTTATGAGTTAGTAGCAGTTGTATACTATGACCCCATAAATTGGATTGATCCTGCATTCAATAGCCATTATCAAATTAGCACTACAGTTGAAAAAGAAAAACCAATCCCACGTTAGATCTAGAGGCCAGGAGAATTGATCAAACCTTTCCAGTCAGCCACTTGACAGCAAGAAAGTTGCTAGGAATCTGTATTTTATATTTTTGATCATGTTGATTCTATAAACAAATCCCATTTTCTTTCATAGAACATATAGTCAATTGTTGAACATTTTCTTCAGCAATGAAGCTTAATAATCAAATATGACTGTTTGACAAACTACCTCAAAGAATTTTGCTCGATATAATGACCCATTTTATATATTTTATTATTTAAAATTTGCATTTGATTAATTTGGTTTCTGTAACTGTATTTTATTCATTTATTTTTTGTAATCATATTCTTAACAACTCATTAACTCTCTATAATTACTATAATAGCGTTCATTAATGCGCCAATCATTTTCTTACCTCAAATCAAGCACTGCTTCCTTCTGGCAGTGTAATCAATCGTGTCTTGGAATCATACACCATTTCTGTTCCACAACTGCAGCAAAATATTGCAGAAATGTAAAACTAAGCAAGATCACGAGAAATACTGCAGTAACATGACTAGCTAACAACTTTGAACTTACTTTGAGCATTTGACGTTGTTGGTGGAACCACCGCTTGAAACTGACAATATGGTTCCAAAGAAGGACTGGTTCTCGGTGCCACAGTTGGGACAGGGGCCCTGGAAAATGACGCAATTATTCACTAATATGTCATTAAGTAGCCTGCTCATTAGAGGCTTAGAAAAAACATCATTGCGGATTCTACCTTCAATATCAAAAAGTCTTTTACAATTGCATTTGTAAAAGATAGAGATAACCAAACTATGAGGGGCACAGCAGCGAACCATGTGAAAATGAAGCTGAATGGCTCTGGAAGCTGCAGAAAAAAATTACAAAAATCTATGACTGAAACGGAAAGTGCATACAATAATGACAGATGATATCCAAGAAACTCCAAGTACTGATTGTTTTATTCTGTATCATACCTCACTCACTGGCAATATGAACAATATTGTCAATGGGTAAATTCTATCCGATTGACCAACACATTCAATGAATGGAAAAATGACTGTTCTTTGTAGTTTGTACTGTAATCATTGTTGAGTAGCTAATGAATTATGTAAATTTGTTGTTGAGCCCAATTCTAAATAGGATCAAAAATTAATTAGATTTTGAAATTTAATTAGGATTAAAGGAAAAAAGAAAAGAAATAGGGGAGAGGTTAAAGGCAAAAAAGTAAAAAGGGAAAGGTTAGTGAAATTCTGTAACCGAATTAGTGAGGGAGTCTTGTCCAAGTCCATGTATAACTTGGCTTTCCTTGAAGTGCTGCAGGCTTATGTTGTGAAGCTTATAAATAGGAGAGCTTTCTCCTTGATTTGATTGCAGCAAGCTGTAGTTTGGGGTGGATTATGGTGTCACAATCTGAAGAAGTGTGTGCACTTGAATTATTTGTAATTTGTGTGCAATGAGGTGTGCGGCCATGAGTTGTGAGAGTAGAAATTATTTGTGAGAGTGTTTGAAAGTATAATTTGCAATTATTTTTTGTTGATAGTTGACTGTTTTGGAATGGGATTTTGCCAAATCACTTTAAATTTTATATTATTGATCTATAGAGTAATCTTAATAATGAGTGATAATAGAGCTTTAATTCGAAATTTCAAAGTTTCCTATTTTAGCTTTTCGGTTTTGCAGTTCAGAAATAAACCGAAATGTTCATTTGCACATATCCAAGTTTCATGATCATGAAGAGCGGGAAGTTTAACGTGAGAAATCTCTCCAAATTGAAAGGTAGTATATTGGTTGGAAGTATAGGGTTGAAGCAATAGACAAAATCAATAATCAAAAGCGTAAATAAGTAATAAAGTGAAAATTGAATTTTACACAAGTTATGAAAACTAATTTTATTTTATTTAGAGATGAAGATTGTTAAGTACAAGTTTAAATAGGATTAAGAATTAGATTTAAAATTTAATAAGGAAGATTAAAGGAAAAATTTAAGAAGAAAAGGGGAGGTCAGTGAAATTCAGTATTATAAACTGAAATAGTGAGGGAATCTTGTGCGGGTCCAGGTCCATGTAGAAATTGGCTTGACTTAGCGTCGCAGGCTTAAGTGAACCTTATAATTATGAGGGTTTTCTCATTGACTTGGGTGCCATAAGTTATGTGCACTTAGATTATTTGTGATTTGTGTGCAATGAGATTTACAATCGTGAGTTATGAGTGTAGTAATTATTTGTGAGTGTTTGATAATTAATTAGTGTTCATAATTATTTTTCCCTTGATATTGAGTTGTTTGTGGAATAAACTTATGCTAAACTACTTTAAATTGAATTGTTTACCTCCAAGAGATATGATATTTCAAATCCAGTCAGATCATCCAAGAAGAAAAACCTGTTAGAACAAACACAAATGAAATTCAGACCTACACAGTTTTAATGAAATTATTGTTAAAGTGGTAATGGTAAGTTTAGTCAGGCAGCAGCACTAAATAAGACTTGATAGAGAACCAGCAACTACAAATGAAGTTTCACAAGGACATTTCATAAGCCTTTAAACTTCAAGTACTCATAATCTATATTTGAGTGAAGAAGGGAATATTACTTACAAGCCTAGTGCAACAACAGTGGCAGGGACATTCAGCAAGAACATCTTTAAATAGTCAACGGATAAGTCACTGTAAACCTGCAGGAAGACAGTTGAGCATCACAAGTTCGGTTAACCTCTGTATTCCATTCAGATATCACCTTAAGAGCAAAAAGAGGAAAATGGGGCGGGTTGGGGTGGGGTATTGGCATTCATGTCACCAAAAGATGGGAAATGAAGACAAGAAGAAAGCCTCAAACAAGGCAAGCTGTGGTAAAATGTTGCAGCGGAAGCATGAAACAGAATTGCAAAATAAGGTCTATTACAGTATATGATTAAAATAAATATATAGGTAAAAAACATGATTAATAGAATCTTTGATTGCTCCTGATAATGATTGAACATAATATTTTCTGATCTCCAGGCAATTTTCTATTGAATGTTACATTGTAACAGCAGAACTAGTTGATAGCATTGATAAGTATCTCTATGCATTAATGGAAGTCAACACTAGCTTGGAAATGGAAAGGCTGTCAGACAGAATGTTGACTTTGACGTGATGCTTAAAACGTCCTGGAAAAAGGTATACAATTAAAGCTACATTGTTTATTAAGTTTTTGCAACAAGCATACATTAGATGCAGATCCAAACAGGATAACTGCAATGTTGGAAAGGCGGAAAAGTATTGAGAAGCTTGGTTACAGGTGGTAAACTGAACAATATATCCCTTGAGGTTAGACCTAAAAGAGAATATGATTTAGGTTAATTCACCTAAATATGAGTCTATAACATAATAGCAACTGCACATATTTTACCATTTATAAGCACCAGAAAAGCAAATGCTTCTGAGACTAGCTATTTAGAATTCACAATAGCGTAAGGTCGATGCACACAAATTCAAGCACAATGAGAGGAGAGAAATCCAGAGCAACACACACCTTTCTACTACGGAGACTGCATCTTGGACCCTCAACTACGATTTCACTGCCTTCTTGCTGCAGAAAAATTTTGATCAAAATAAAATATATGAAAATGGTATAAACAAAATTGGATAAGAAGAAACTACGTCCATTGGCACAATTTCAGTTGGTTAGTAATACATTTGCGGAAGCAATAATATGATGGACATAATATAACTGAAAAAATAATGGATATATCTTCAACCAAAAACTAAGGCATGGATTCAACTTAATGCATAAGAGGGTCCAAAAGCAATCTTAAAGAAGAACACACTACATGTGTCAAAATAAGAGAATCCCTCCACATCCAAATACTAACCTTTAATTTTAGCTTCAAATTATCAAACTCTTCATCATTCATAATTGGATTCCCAGATACATAAGCCATTGAGGCTTCCAAAAACTTCTGCTCATCAGAACCTATAGCATTGTAATAGAAATAACACATAAGTTTTAGATCTTATAATTGAACAATGGACAAATGCCATGAACTTATATAGGTTGTTTAGACACTAGAAATCAGTCCATACTTAGCATAACAACACTGCTTCCTTCCCACATTAGTTCTTCCTTGAGATTATCAAATTCCTCATTCGACATTATAGCTTTCCCCTCATAATAAAATGCCTGCAAAAAAAAAAAAAAAAAAAACCTTCCATATGTTATGAAGAGGAAACAACTAAAACCAGAGTAATCTCTCTTCTTTGGTAGAATAACTATGTATTCGATACCAAAGCAATGATATGGAGTTAAAAAAAAGTTCTACTTCTACATACTTGTAATGCTTGAAGAAACTCCTGCTCCATTTCACCTATTGACCTTTTGTCTTTCTTGTCTATGCTACAATATTGCAGAATTTTACTATCAACAATCTCATTTTCTTCGACCTGACCTGAAAAGAACATTAAATTTCTCTGAGAATCTGAGATGCAATAAGAGAAAAGCTCCATAAAATAAAAGCGAAATTCACGTTATTTTGCATAAAAAAGAAAACCATAAGTAAAATCCAAAAAAAAGGGTCTGTATTATATCAATACAGGTTAAATTTAACACTAAAAAAACAACCAAAAACAACATCATCAAACACTTCATCACACAGACTAAACATGGGTTTTAACTTTCAAGAAACTGCCTGAACCTTGTTGATCAGCAGTAGCCTTGACTGGAAGCAAAAAAATTCTGCGTCGTACAGAGAAATGCCTTCCATTGAGCTGAAATGACTGAACCCTTGTACAAGATGAACAAGGAGAAGAAGATAAAGAGAAGAAAGGTTTCTGGATAGGAGCAGAGGAGACACGAGGGGAAGTAAAAGAGAAGGCCAATTTGGTATCCATTGGAACCGTGAAACTGTGTTCTCAGGTGTAGGTGTCAGTCTGAAATGGAGATTATTTTGGTTAATGGGTTGCAATTTTTGTGATGATATTTTCTCCTGTTTGGAGGGAAACGAACACAGAGAGAACCTCTAAGGATAAGGCAATGGAGAAATGTGTGGAGGGAAATGTAACGGTATTTTCAAAAGATCAAATAATTTGATGTTGTGACTTCACAAAATCTGCCAAGTCATGATTTTATAAACGGAGGTGTGAATTAATTTAATAATTATTAAATTAAATATTTATATTAAAATTTATATAAATTTAATTAAAATGTATATAATAAATATATCAATTAAAATGTATAAAATAAATGTATCAATTTAAATTAAGTATTTAATAGAATGATTGTGAAATTCATTTTTATAAAAGATCAAGTATAAAACGATACTATATTCTATAAAATATATTTGAGTAATTTATATGTAATTAAATTTTTTTTTTTTTAAATAAGAAATTAAGAGAGTGAGAATACTAACTTAAATCCAATAAGTAAGTCACATACATACTTTTAGTCATTTAATCACGCAGGCTAAGCAATATTAATAGTTAAGATTTGGTTTAAAACTTAATTACACTCTTATATTTATTAAGAAAGTTTAATTTAGCATATTTCTAATTTTTTATGTAATTTAATTCAAAAAATTAAATTTAAATTCAATTTAATCTAAAAATAAAGAAAATTAAGAAATTAAACTTATTGATTATTGAATTTGAGTTAAGAAAACAAGAAATTTAGTTTGAAAATTAAGAAATTAAATTTCATAATTTTTAATTTAAATCAAAAAATTTCTCTTATAAAATTATTTTTTAAAATAAAATAAATTAAATTCAACCTCCTTTACAAGATTAAATTGAATATTTTACCGTTAAGTTTATATATATATTACGTGTAGACTAAATTAATGTAAAAATGTGGGTGTGGATTGCATGGTCATTTAGGCATTGGGTTTAGGCCTTTTGGGCCTTTGTCTTCTGTGTATGCATTTGGGCCAGAGGTTAGAATATTCTCATGTGTCACGTTCTTCACATGCCACATATTGTTTTTCTTCAAATAATTGGCATTACATTAAGGGTTAGCGGAGAGGGCAGACGGTTAATAGGATTAGTAAGGTGTTAATCTTAATTCTTAACGCCTAATATTTCATTATTTAGAGCAAGACGATCAAATCACCTATAGCAATTAATTCAATCACCTAATGTCACTTCGTTATTTTTAGAATAATATTTGTAAAATTTTATATTTTAAATAAATAAAATTTAAATATTTATAAAATTATTAAATTTTAAAATATAAATTATTAATTAAAATATATAAAATTAAACGAATTTAATAATAATAATAATAATAATAATTGATTTGACAAAGAATTTTGAATAATTTAAAATAAATTTTAATCAAAATTTTTAAAATTAATTTAAATAATAATAATAATAATATTCAGATTTACATAGAAGAATTTTTGCGAATATTCGGGGCGGTTCTGGATCTCGAAAGTCCCTAGGCCAAAGGCCCAATGGCTGCCTACAATGCGTAGCTTAAGCCCTAGAGACTATGAGAGTCCAAACTACAGTGGATTATTCCTCCATGTTTCACGTTTTTTCTCCTGCCGACAATGCGCGCATCTAAGCCGGGCTACTGGAAGCCAAGAATGGTAGCTTGCTTCTGCAACAAATAATATTATGATAATATACTAATAATTATTATAAATTATTTAAATATATTCAATCAACGCATCATTACACAAAATCAATTAATTTAATTTATTTTACTAAATATTTAATCGACTCAAAGGTATAATTAATATATGTTCACTCTCTCTCTCTTCTTATTTCTCTCTATCTACGTGTATATATCTATATATATATATATATATATAATAAAAATAGCTTTTTAAAATTAAAATTCAGATATTAGGTATAACTCCTATTTTTTTTAGAGAATAAGTTTTTTTATTTTGAAAATAAAAATATAATTTATCATTATTTGCTTATAAAAGAGAAAATCAATAAATATAGAGCAGAAAAAGGAAAAAGCGTACAAAATAAAGAATTTGCCTAAAAAATGTGAAAAATAAATAAGGCGTTCATTGGTTTACATTAAATGTGAGTCAGGTTGAGCCCTCAATCATTTCTTAATTAAAAAAAATGGTTGAATATTTGTATCTAAGGGGAACAAGGCTGTTAATAATTCATGAGACCCAAATTGAATCAAAAAATTACATTAAATTGAATTGAAACTAGAAAAGAATTATTATTGTAGGAAAAGAATTATTATTATAGGAATCAAATCGAACTAAATCGAACTTATTTTATTATTTTAATTTTTCATTAAAAACTGAATCATATACGGAACAGAATCAAGTCAGACTCAAACTAAACTAAACTATTGATTTTATCCATATGTTTTTTTATATAGTTTAGCAATATATATATATATATATATATATATATATATATATATTTAATTTGCAGATATATTGCTTTACAAGATTGAATTATGTAAGAGTGAAGTATTACTTTATATTATTTTTACTGATTGACTGTTATTTTTTAATTTGAATGAAAATATTATATGACTTATTATGAATATTTGTTATTTTCTTATATTTTTATGTAATTGATATTTGATTTTAATATTTTTTTTGAATAAGCCATTATTTTTGTATTACTTTATCAGTATTTTTATTTTAATATTAATGCTATTATTTTATTTTTTATGCTAGAAATATATAATTATTATTTTTCTTTTAAAAAGAATACAATAATACTATAACTTAGTGTGTAGAAATTAAAAACTAAACTGAATCAAACATAAAATCAAAATTAAAATTGAATCTAGATTGAAAACACTTAGAATCAAACCAAAATTCAATTTTACTTTTAGTTTAAAAAATAAAAAAAATTAAAATTTAATTATGATTCTAATTCTTATAGAGAATCAAATCAAAATTAGAACGGCACACCTTAAAAGGAATTATTATTTTTTTATTACTCCCAATGTATTTAATAAATGTCGTACGCGTTAGCCTTCCAAAGTTCTAACTCTTAAAATATTTTATAAATTAATAATTTAATACACAAAATTCATATATAATTTTTATCTTTTGGCTAACCAATAATTACTTTATTATTTTAAATCATTTAAAATTTACATTAATCTTTGCAAATAAAAATTAAAATTTTATCTTCACAAGATATAGATTAGGATTGGTGATTATTGTTTTAAAAAAGGGTAAATCTAATTTAAAAAAATTCTAAAACTATGATGTTGTTAACAATTGTATCTCAATTTTTTTAATAAAAATATTCTAAATTTTTAATTTGATTAGAATTATACCCTATCATCTATTCATCTATTGATTCTAACAGATTTTGTCACCTCATCTTAAAAAGTCTAGAAAATTTTCAAATTTTACATTTTTTTTTGCAATTGTATGCCTAAATTATATTTTTTTTTAATAAATATTTCCTGAACTTTAAAATTCATTACAATGGAACCCTATTATTAGTTACCCCATTAACAAATATAGCAAGTCAGCATTTCTAATTCCTAAATTTATACTAACTAAACCTAAGTTACAATAAAACAGAATTTATTTTCAATAAAATAATACAACTTTAACCAATAATACAAAAGTTTATCTTCTACCTCTCCACTTACTGACTAGCTCTCCTCAATGTTCATGTATCACAAATTCATTTAACATCAATCTCTTACACCCACTCCACCATCACTAGCCAACGTGCTTATTTCTCCCCTATCAAATCAGAGCATGCATCTCTCTCGGCCATCATTTATTACCTCAATAAGTCATCACCTCCGTTTCACCAAATTTTACCTTACGAAGACTTAATTTCACTCTCTAACAATATCTTCTCTCAATAATTTAACTAGATCTACTTTGATGGTCTCAAAATATGATTCATTAATCTATCAATTATGATTATTTTATTGTAAATTAGAAAAATGTGCATTTGTCGTTAAAATCATTGTTCAGAACAATTCTAAAGTGTATTAAATAAATCTTAATAGGTGTAAAAAGTGTATTATTAAATGAAATTTAATTGGTGCATATTTATACTCAATAAAAAAAACTATTTTTCATATTAATAGAGCCTATTAAATAAATTTTAATATGCACAAAGAGTACCACTGGAAAAATTATAATAAAAAAAGAAATAATTAATAAAAATAATAGATATTAAATTCAATATGCAAGACTTCATATTCTGATTTAAAAAAAAAAAAAAAGAAAAAATCTCGTAACATGATCATTAAACTATTTATGAGAATTAATTCCATCATGGAAAAATTTAAACCTTGAATCTTCTAGAAACTCCCCATAAAAACATGGGGTTGACGCCCGTCTAAATTCTTTATCCCTTAAATATATATATATTTTTTTATAAATTGAGCTCCGTTTGTTCTGAAAAAAATATTTTTCCAATTTTTTTTTTAAATTTTTTAATATTTAAAACATTAAAAAAATAAGTTAATTTAAAAATATTTTTTTATTAAAAAAATTATATTTTTTAAAGAAAATACTTTTTTTAAAAAGAAAGTGATATTATAAAATATAAATATATAATATTATAATTAAATAATAAAAATTATATTTTTAAATTATTTTAAAATATATAAATGATTTTAAGTCTTTTAAGGTTGGGAGTTTGATGCACTGACTGAACAGAAAATTTTTTTCAATTCAAATGGTATCAGAACCTCGTAAGATTTTGGGGTCTGATTTGCTGTCGACCTGTTGTGCTGAGAAAAATCTGCTAAGTAGATAGTACGGTACGTGATTCTCCAAAAACACGACGTTAGCAGAGCCGCAAATCGATGGTGGAGACATAAAAGACTTTCGATAAAAGAGAGGAAAAAAAATATATAAAATAGGCTGACCGAAAGCTATGAGCACGCGTCACCAACCACTCATCAAGAAAATTAGTTACATATATAATTCAACTCATGCACTTATTAAAAAATTTTAATTTAATATATTTTTTATTTTTTATTTAAATTAATACGTAAAATTTAATTTAAATTAATTTTAACTTAAAAATTAATATTAATGAACTGAGTTTTTTATTTAAATAAAAAAATAAGAAATTTAATTTTTTGATTTGGATTAAATTTCTTAATTCATTGATTTCAATTAAAAAATTTTTTTAAGCTAAATTAAATATCAATTAAAATTTTTAGATTAATTTCAAAAAAAAGAAAAGAAAATTAAGTTAAGTTGAACTTTCTCCATAAATACAGTAAAAATAACTTCATCAAGAAAGCAAAATTTAGAAGCACATCACATTGGAATTATTTTCAAAATTGTAAATAATTAAAATCAATTATATTAAAAAATTAATTAATTTACAACAATCTTTTTCAGATTTTGAGTTGCTTTTTCTTGTAATATTGAAATGTCTTTGTGGTGGATGGTATTTTTCTCAAATAAAGGAGAATAAAATTTTTAACCTTTTTTTCAAGTCAAATTCGACAATGTCAAACCCAAAAATTTCCATGAATAAAGAACGTATATGTCAGCAAAAATAGAAAAAGATCGTATCTGAAAAATAGTCAGTTTTGCTATTTTATATAGATAATTCATATCAAAATGCAAAAATTCTCTGTTGCAGATGTGACCGAAAACGAAAGTGGGATTAGGCTGGGAACTTCTCCTCTTCTCTTCTCTTCTCTTCTCTTCTCCAAACGGAAATTGGGATATGGCAAACTGGCAGGTTAGATAAAACGTGCATGCTTACCAGGTAGTTCAATAGTTTTTTTTTTTTTTTCATATAACATCAGAGTCAAAATCTCAGATATATTTGCAAATGGACTAATTATAATAACAATAAATAAACTATTATTTTATGTTATTGCAAAAATTATTTTTTTTAGTAATATCAAACTCTTATTTTTAAAAGTGCTACTAAATTAACAGGAATTATTATATAAATTCAATATATTATGTATCCAAGATATAAATATGCGAGATCTATATATTTTTGAGTCATACTATATATCATATATCTTAGATCCATGATAAACTGGATTTAAATAAGAAAAATTTCTAAATTAACAATTTATTTGCTAAAAATTAGAATTTTCATTTATTTTTAACTCTAACTATTTATTATTGTTTTTTTACTGAATTAAATAGGCGTTTAATTTGAATGAAAAATCAATATTATTAATGATTTCAGTTTGAATTTATATTTTTAATAGATTTTATTTTTTTTTTAATTTAAAAATGTTTCTATTTCAACAATAAATAAATCTTTTATTTGAGATATAACTTATACTCCTAACACGAGTAGGATTACAAGATTGTCATAAATATGGAATAATTTTCTATTCTAACAAGGATTACAACTATTTGATCAATTGTTGTAAAACCAAATCACACTAGTTAGTTCGACTAGTTTAATTGAAAATTAGACCAACGATTAATTCAATTTTAATCATAGAAAACCTTTTTGTTTTTTAAATTGGGGTTGATGCTATCAATTGAACCGAGTAATCAGTGAACTGATCAATCCAGCCAGGCCTAAACCGAATGGAACATCTTACTAAAAGAATTTAATATTTAATACGTATGGGACTTAAACCCTAGATTTCAAGAGTGCATTTTAAAACTTATTGCCATTTTTGTACGACTCCAATATGAAGTCAGTTTGCTCAAGTTGCTAACAAAATTAAGTCTTATATCAAATTTACATATTTTGCTATAACACAATATTATTATCAATATGGAATAAATTTCCTACTGCAACAAAGAATACAACTTTTTACTAAATACAAATCCAAGCAAATATTAAAACTCACTATAATATATTGCAACATATCACTATTATTTGATTTTCTCTCATTTCAAGAATTTTTCTTTTATATATATAAGTTTATTAACTGAGAAAAAGAATAATAAGGAGAAAGTTGGAAAAAAAAAACCCAAGACTAGAAAAAACCAAATACCCACTTAAGATAAATCAATTGCAGGTGAAAATAACCCCTTACAAGGTATGATTTTTCTTATTTAGTGTCAGTCTATCATGAATTTAAAATATAAAATGCATGATGTAACTCATTGATTCCATATAATTATATATTGAGTTCAGATGTAGATAAATATTTCTCCACACGGCAAGACACATTTGCAGCTAATAGATAAATGGCATCATTCCTAAGACAAAACTCGAAGCTAACTTGGTAAAAGTGAATGACTACTCTAAGGGTGCGTTTGGTACAAGGTTGATAAGGGTTAATAATTAACCTTGTAATTTTTACAAAACTCGAAGCTAACTTGGTAAAAGTGAATGACTACTCTAAGGGTGCGTTTGGTACAAGGTTGATAAGGGTTAATAATTAACCTTGTAATTTTTAATACTGTTTGGATGCTTTAAAGTGAGCAAGTTAATTTTTAACCTCATTAATATTTAACATTTTTTTAGGGGTTAAATGTTAACCTTGGGGTGGGTAGGTTAACAGAAACTAAACACATTATTTATATATCCATTTTCTATTTCTTCTCAACTTGTTTTATTTTTGGGTCCCTTCATCTCTAAAAACTCTTCCTCTCTTACAACAACAAGAAAGTACGATAACAAGAAGGTACAAATTTTTTTTCAATCACTTGAGCAAGATTATAAATTTTCTGGGTATAAAAAATATGGATTTCTATTTTGTTCATTTCATTATGAGTTGAAAAAAATTATATATATATATATATTCAAATTTCCTTTACTTGCTATGACCTAATGAAATCTGTATATATAATCTGCAAATTGATAGAATTTTTTCTTTTTGTACTATACCAATCAAAACATACGGACATCCCTTGATATATATATATAATAAATTTTTTAAATTAAATTATTTACAAATAAAAATAATATTACCAAAAATAAAAATAAAAAAATAATTTTGATATTTGTTATTCAAATATAAAAAATAGATGTTTATATATTTTCATGTGAGCTCAATTTTTTAACTTTGTACCAAACATCATTAATTGTTACATCATTAAATATCTTTTACCCCCTTAATAATTACTCCTTTAAATTTTACAAGGTTAACACTTAACCCTTAATTTTTTAACCTCATACCAAACACACCCTAAAATGAGCTTGTCAGAGAGTATTTTCTAGAGATCGTGCAGATCGATATTTCTTTATGTGTCAAAATAAAATTCTCCAACACTAAGTTAAGAGAAATCTCTGTATCCTTCTTTATTCGCAAATATATGCCTGACTCTGTTACATTAAAAAATTAGGAAATATTATGAAGGATTTTTCTTTAAAAAAAAAAAGAAAAAAAACAAAGCAATATCTTGAATGGGTCGATGAACTTAATTTCATATAAATATATTTTGTTATTAATAAAAATAATTTTTATTTTTAATGTTGATGTTAGTTTTAATGAATATTAACTAGTAAAGATAAAGCTCGTAGAACTTATATGTATAGTAGTAGAAATTATAATATGATTATAATTGTGAGACTCCGATTACATTATAACATTGTTCTAAAATGTTCCTAATCAATGTTATATTGAAACTGGACATCGATCTAACTATTGAGGCCAGTACATGTATTTTTTTTTTTTTCCTTTCTGAAAGGAAGTAGCAGTTCTCATTAAGTTGAGATATATGAGATACTTAGAATAAATGTGTAGATGCTTGCAATCACAAGTTCATTGACTTGACCCACATGAGTATTCTATATGAAAGTTCATCTGTGTCTATGAAAAGACTAGCGTAACAGTCGTGTAAGTAATCCTTGAACTTAAGATACTAAGTTATCTTATATAAGAATTATTGTATTTTAATACTACTCACATTGTCATTCTATATAAGGATAATACATGTGATAGTTATTGGATATAGTATGAACTATATGAAGATATTTAATTATTAAGATAGAATTCATCATCCTATAGATAATTATGGAAATATTTCAATTGTTCTTAACTAATATGAATTGTTAAATCCCCAAGCAAAGTAAAATAAAATTGAGAATTTTATTTAATTAATTAGTCACACTGAAAGAAAAGCAACGATTTATACATAGCAAACATATTCCATGCATCAGTGTATAGATTGAAATATTATGATGAAGGGATATTAATTATACTAATAGATTGATTACTGAAAGGTTAGTCAAACTACTTTAACAAGTTCTACACAAGATGTCAATAATAATCTACAAATATAATTAATTAATTATGAATTGATAATAAAATTAAAGTATTAATCTTATTTTATTCTGGAAAATGATTATAATTATATTTGTTGCCAACATATTAGGAATCTAATGGGTCACATACATATAGATTATAAGTAAGGAACTTGATTGAAAATAAAATAAAATAACTCTGAAGCCTTATAGATCGAAGCATAAATTTTATTTAGACCGCTTTATGTCATAATAATTACGAATGGACTTAATTTAAAGTTTCAAGAGTTTTAGGAACAAATTATATGATTTTAATTCCTATAGGATCAAATTAAAATTAATCAATTTAATGGGTTAAATTATTAATTATAAATTTTAGCTCCTATAAGAGCCATCATTTTTATGCTTTGAGCTAGCACTCGAAGCTTTAAATTTCTCTAAGAAAGTATTAGAGAATTTCCTTGATTTGTATAAATATCATTGAAAACTAAATAATTAAGCTGCTGGTGATTTACTATAATTCAACTGGTGGTTAGCAAATTTTCAAAGTTAATTTAAATAATTTGCTTAATAATTAATTTTAATTACTACCATTCTAAAATTAATTAAAGTTGATCTTTGAGATTTAATTTTCTCCATAATTAATTTGTGCATCAAGACTAACATAAGGAAAATAAATAAAAATATTTTGAATTTTATATTGTGGAGGGTGGGGTTTGAAACTTAGAAGGCCTCGTGCTTGAACCCTCCAGTCAACTCTTTCATGCTAATAGACCTATTCTCCCGGCTGTCAGCTTGCATTAGCTAGCTTCAATCACGTGGACAACTTACCATTCTCAATCCCTTAGTATCTGTAGTAAAGCTACCACCACCGGTACACACTGACACACAGAGTCTGGCTCACTGCTCACGTACTCTGTATTAAATTTTTTATCTTAACCCACAACCGCTCATGTAAACTGTCTTTACATATAACACTAAACATATTGGCATTATATATGCCATGCATATTGCTTAACCCTACAATCCCAGGCAGTATTCCATAGAGCATACAAAAATTTATTAGTAGTTTCCCAATCCCAAAGCATTCGTTTTTCTTGCTACAATGGTGACAACGATGGCTACCAGAGTTGAGAGCTTGTCAAGCAGTGGGATTAATTCAATCCCGAAAGAGTACGTGCGCCCACAAGAAGAATTGACAAGCATCGGCAATGTCTTCGAAGAGGAGAAGAAAGAGGAAGGGCCTCAAGTTCCAACCATTGATTTGAAGGAAGTGGACTCTGAGGACATAGTCGTTCGCGAGAAATGCAGGGCAGATCTTGTAAAGGCAGCCAAAGAGTGGGGTGTCATGCACTTGGTTAACCATGGCATTTCTGATGATCTCATTGATCGTGTCAAAAAAGCTGGGCAGGCTTTCTTTGATCTTCCTATTGAAGAAAAGGAGAGGTATGCCAATGATCAGGTTTCAGGGAAAATTCAAGGATATGGAAGCAAACTGGCTAACAATGCTTCTGGGCAGCTCGAGTGGGAGGACTATTTCTTCCATCTTATTTTTCCTGAGGAGAAGCGGGATTTGTCCATTTGGCCTAAGACGCCCAACGACTACATGTAAGTTGATGTAAATGTTTGTTAACAGAACCGAAAAAAAAATGTTAATGGTCATATATATCTTGGAGGAGAAACCTGGCAGAATTTTGTTTGGATGTTTATTAGACTGCTGGTAATATATACCATAAAATGCTTATTTTCCCGTCACTGATACAAAACTCTAGAAAATACATTTTACGAATTGTAAAAAATTTCCCTCACCTTAGGATAATTAATGGTTGGTTGAGAGTTGAAAGCTGGGTGGGGATCCACCCATTTCACTAGGTCAATGTAAATTAAGGAAGGGAATTGGTTTCTGCTTTTGTCTGTTTGTGAGCAAATGAAGCCGAGAAGGTCTAATTTTGTCTGCTCCTGTCCGCTTGTAGCCTCTAAAATTTCTCGTAGGGGAATTGGCTTTCTAACCCTTTATTCATTTCTCCTTTTGTCTTTAATTCTTGTTAAATTTCTCAACAAATAAATTATTCTTATTTTATTTATTGTAATAAGAGATGAAAAGTAAAAAATTGAATCTGAATCAAATAATATATTTTCAATCACTAAATAAATCAGGTTAAGTTATTTTTTAAAATTTTTTTAATTGTATATAATTATTAGATATATTTATATAAAGTTTAAAATATTAATGAATTAGTGTTGATAAAAAAATTTATTTGAATTAGCTTGTTAAATATTAACATTATATTTGGATTGAATATAAATATATGATTTATTTGATTTGCACATATATTTGATTTGCTTATATACTTGTTTAGCTCGATTCCGCCCTAAGATTTTGTAAATTTTTTTTTTCAGCCAAAAATCCAAATATTCCTTATCATGATACCTAAACTAACAAATCCAAAACATGGAAAAAAAAATTGCAGTGAGGTGACCAGTGAGTATGCAAGGCAACTGAGAGGCCTAGCGACCAAAATTTTGTCAGTACTATCAATTGGGTTGGGACTGGAAGAAGGCAGACTAGAAAAAGAGGTTGGTGGAGTTGAAGAGCTGCTACTCCAAATGAAGATCAACTACTACCCCAAGTGCCCTCAACCAGATCTTGCCCTAGGAGTTGAAGCTCACACCGATATAAGTGCCCTCACTTTCATCCTTCACAACATGGTTCCAGGTCTGCAACTCTTCTATCAAGGCAAGTGGGTGACAGCCAAATGCGTCCCAAATTCTATAATCATGCACATTGGTGACACTATTGAGATCTTGAGCAATGGCAAATACAAGAGTATTCTTCACAGGGGACTTGTTAATAAGGAGAAGGTGAGGATTTCATGGGCAGTTTTCTGTGAGCCACCAAGGGAGAAAATCATCCTTAAGCCATTGCCTGAGATTGTCACAGAGACAGAGCCAGCACAGTACCCTCCTCGCACATTTGCTCAGCATATTGAACACAAGCTGTTCAGGAAGAGCCAAGAGGCTCCTCTCTCCAAATGAGGCTGCATGCCAAAAACTACTCCAACATGTTATAAAATTAATTAATCTATGGGTCCGGCCGTGATGTTTTGCGTTGGTTTGAACTTCTATGTTTTGAACTTCTATTTTGGCATGTGTATGTGCTCCTCTTTAGGTTCCTTTCTTCAGAGCTACCTGCATTATTGAATAATAAAAATTAATGTGTTCTTTGTCTTTTGGCAGGGTATATTACTGATCAAATTAGTACTCCACTAGTTCATCAGTGTTCAATTAATAATCTTGTTTCGTTTATTGTCACTATAAATTTATAAAATTAGTACTCTAATAGTTCACAATATTCAATTACTAGTATAAATTCTTGCATTTGATATTTCTATTCCCTTAACTGTTAATTTCCTACACTTTTAATTTAAGAAAAAATTATTATTTAGTCCCTCTATTTTAACGAAACTAACTACTTTAGTTCCTTTAAAAATTTTTATTAAACTATTTAGTCCTTTCGTCAAATTTTCCACTGTCTATACTATTCATACTACTATTTTATCCCTCTATTTTAAAGAAACTAATTAGTTGATCTATGTATTTTAAAAAAAATAACTATTTAATTCTTCAATTTTAGTGAAACTAATTAGTTGGTTTATATATTTTGAAAAATATATTCTTAGATAAAAAAAAATTAAATATATTCTTAGATAAAAATAAAAATTTTGCTATATGGAAACTAAATCTTAAGTCACATTTTTTTTTAAATTTCCAATTCTTTGGACATCATTTTTATGTTTTTTCTACTTAGAAATAATTTTCCTTAATTATTTAGAAATTTAAAGAAACTAATTAACTTTTTTATGTAGACAATTTACATCATTTTTATTGACAGATAAAAATAAAGAGAGAACAAGGGAGAGAAAGGTGTGGGTGTAGAGGAAAAAAACTTAAAGAGAAAAATAAGAAAGGGCAAGAAAGAAATAAAGTCAAGAGAATTATGATAGTTTAGATATTAAAAAATAATTATGAAACTAAATAGTTAATAGAGTCAAATTATAGAGACTAACTAATATGTTTTTTCAAAATATAGGGATCAACTAATTAGTTTCACTAAAATAGAGGAACTAAATAGTAGGTTAACCAATATTAACCAACGAAAAATTTGATGTAGGGACTAAATAGTTTAACAGAAGTTTCTATAGGGATTAAATAGTGTATTTTTTAAAATACAAGGATCAAGTAGTTAGTTTCATTAAAATATAGGACTAAATAGTAATTTTCCCTTAATTTAATGGATTGCTATTTATATGTTGAGCTTGATGTTTGATGGTATGAGTGAATGACATTTGATCCTTATGTAATTCTTATTTTGTAAGCCAAAGAAAATTTTATTAATAAAAAGAAGGAAAAGAAGAGAAAAACTAACAAGAGATTGCCTTGAGTCATCAGATTCAACCCCTTATACCTGCGTATAAACTAAATCCCTTGTTGATCCTTATTGATGCTACCATGATTCCTTGGGTTGTTGGATGCGAGTAGATGGATCTCCGGTAGCTTGAAATCAAGAACAAAGCTAGGTCGGTGGTCATTTGGCAGCAACTCCAGTGCTCACATTAGAAAGGGCTTTATGAATGCTAATGGCTATGAAATGGTATGTTTGCTAAGGTGTGAAAAGCATATCTAAGTAGGCACCTAAGGGCTATTTATACTATGGTAGGAGAAAGTTAGTGCTAATTACATGATCCTACCAGCCTATCTCATGCTCTTCTTTAGGCATACGTAATGAAAATGTGCCTTTATCAATGTAATTCCCTTTAGCCGTATATTACAAAATTGTATTGTGTCTACATTATTACGATCTTGGATCTATAGTGCCTATCTCCTAAGACCTGGGCGATCACTATCTGATCTCCATGAGATCGGGGATAGCTTGAATTGTCTTGAGTTACGTCTGAGTCACTGCGTGAGTGCATTCAATTCATATGAAATCGGGTATGATCTGACGAATCCACCCAAAAGAAATCGAAGTTTGAGTGGACTATATCACTTATATAGTTATTTAATCGTTGAATCAATAAGTTTAATTTGCATTTGAGCTGTAATCATCATTCCTCTATTTTACCCTATTTTAAAAGCAATTGATTAATTTGGTTGTGTGCTTCTACTAATTTTTTTTTTTAAAACAAGTTTTGCTTTGTAGAAATTTTAGATTTTTTTTTTCTAATATAAGTAATAAAATGAAGTTTTCATTTTTAATTTTTATAATTTTTTTTTTATTTTTTTATTTTTATTTATTTTTCTTTTACGGTGGAAAGACTCATTGAACCCATGCATGAGTGACATATGGTGGTTAAGCAAAAAGAAGGTTGGAATAGGAAGCAAGAGAACCGAGATGAGTCTTGTATAAGGTTTGAGGGATAGGACTACATTGATGATTGAAAGGGCCATGGCCCTCCAAACTTTGCAAATTTTTTTATTTATACCCTTATATTTTCTATAAAATTTGATTACAAATATATATTTGGCCTTCCAACCTTGCAAAACTCCTACATATCCTTGTAGAATTATATATTTGGCTGCCTTAAATTTTGATTAAAATCTTTCAAATCCTTTTATTATCATCTTTTTTTTTTAATTCTTTTAAATTTAATCTTCAATTGATTCTTAAAATTTTTATATATATTTTTAAGTATTATAATTATTTGTAATTTGCAAAATTAAAAAAAAATTATTTAAATATTCAAAATTTTCATTGTCACTATTACTCATGGCTCCTCCAATCTAAACGTTCTAGTTGTGCTCTGCTCTGTACATAATTACTGTACTACTCATGGTTATAAGGCATCAACAATTCAGTAGTAATAGCAATAGTAGGATTTGTTTAATATTATTATTGGAATTCTTATTAAAAAATTAAAAAATTTAAAATTAAACTAATATATTTAAGTTATAAAAATTTAAAATACTTGAACAATTTTTCCTTTTTTTAATAATTTTTCTTTTCAAAATGTGAATTTTCAATTCCAAACTGGGCGTAGTAACTGGGCTCTTGCTTTCCATTCATGCTCGAGTGGTTACCCATTGCTGATATAGCTGCCTATCTTGTGGAGTGATAACCAACCAAGCTGAGTCCTTTGAAAATTTCATACTTGATTTATCAAAACTTTTTTGAGTTCAAGCCGAATATCAACATGTCCAAATTTGGTTCGTTTAGAAAATGAACTTTAAACAAGTTAGGCTTTTATCGACTTGAGATTCGAACAATTCATGAATAGTTCGACATATTTATAAAGTAAGTTTTATATTTAGGGCTATAAATATCAAATTATGTAGTTTTGATTAATTCTCATATAAAATAATAACTCAATTTTCATGAAATATTAAATTTAAATTACAAATAACTACATTTAATAAAATACATTTTATATATTGGTTATATCATAGTTTTAAACTGTATATTATTGTTAGAACATTCATAAATAAAATAATAAATATTTATAATATAATAAAATATAATAGCTAATATAAATATTTTTACAAATGAGTTTGTTTACTACCTATTTCATAAGTCTATTTATGAGCTGGTTTATGAGTCTTAACGAGCCGATTCATAGATCTTAATGAGTAGCTTACGAGTCTTAACAACCGAATGTTATAAAGCATGAGTTTAACTAATTTATTAAACGAGCCAAAAAATTGAATTCGAGCTTAGTTTGTTTTCTAAACGAACCAAATTGAGCCCAACTGTTATCAAGTCTAACTTGGAGTATGTAATATTCGCTATTTGTCGATGTCAGAATGTCTGTCATTGACGGAATATTCTGGTAAAAATAAAATTCCACTAACAAAGGAGTGGCGGTAAGATGTGGATATATGTTTATATGTGTTTGAGGTATTCAAAATGTATTTAATAATGAAAAATATTTTAAAGGCTTTATTTCCTAAAATTTTTTAAATATGTGTTTTTGGCATAAGGAACTTTGATAATCGAATGATGGACTTTTGGCATCTAAAGTCCCTTTTTCTATTTAAATACTCTTTTTGGATAGAATGGACTTTGACAGCCGAAAATCCCTCGACAGTGAGGGTATAAAAAGGGTCAAAAGCTCATTTTGCTGCCAAAACACTTAGGTTTTTCTATTCTTCTCTCTCTCTCAACTGTTAGAGTATACAACGAGCTCTTTAAAGAGATTTCCTTTGGTTTTTCAAGATTTGAAAGTGGATTCTTCCATTTAGAAGTTTGAAAGAGTAGATTCAAGCCTTAGCGCTTTGATTCTCTCACCTCTAAGCTCTAAGGAAAGAGGTAACATTCTTTTCTTCTTGATCTAATAGATAGATCCAAGCATGTTCATGAGAAATTAGGTTTCTATAACTTCAATTTTATTTAAAGTTATTTTTAAGCTGAGTTTTGGAAAGTTTATGCATATTAGTGTTAGGATTTTGTAATTATGTTAAAATTGCATGTTTTTTTATTGTTAGATTAGGCATGTTTAAGTGTTATGGGTCTTAAGTGGCTAGTTTTCATTGATGGATTTAAAGGAATCCTTATATATGTTATGTTGGGTTTGGAAAAAACCTAGGATTTGAGTTTTTGGTTGAGTATGATTTCAAGTTGTTTTAGGCTCTAGAGACTTGTTTATATGTTTGGTTTGAGTTTTGGAATTTTGGAACGAGTTTAGGTGTTAATGGGAGAAGGAAATTCCCAGGTTCAGCTGCCAAAAACCATTGTTTCTACAGCCGAAGCTTGTAATTTCTCAAAAAATCTGAAAAATTTCTAGGTTCGCAGCTGAAGTTCTAGACTTCGACAGTTGTAGTCAGCACTAAACTAAAAGGCTATCTGAAGCTTGAGACTTCAACAGTTGAAGTCCAAGACTTTGGCAGCCGAAGTAGGTTTTGTCTGACTTTTTCTCTCTTCTTTTTTAAGGTTCCAAAACCTAATTTCATTATTTCTAAGAGCCTAGAATAGGATGTTTATTATGTATATAGAGTTGGGCTTGAGGGACTCAGAAGGTTAAGGATCTTATGGTAGCTACTGTTCGAGATAGTAGGTTGATAGACTATAAGAGTTGAGTAATTCTAACATTAATAAACGTAAATTTTTTAAATTTAATTTTTTATCATCCTCATGCATCATTTCATATTTATTTAGGATGTATACATCTAGAACACGAATACGTTGCATATTTGCATAATTATTTTCGGTGCATTGACAAATGATGGATGACCCATTGACTCGCCTCATGTTATGACTATGTTATGTATATTATGGATCCATAAAATCTAAGGGGAGAACTTTATGATGCCCTTAGTGAATGACATAGGTCATGTTTTAAGCGAAATTCCTGAAGAGCCTCTGTATGAGCCGGGCACATTGGATTTGTGGAGTCACTGGTGACAAGTCTATCTTATATAAAATGTTTATGATGTGAAAACTCATTTGGATGATGCATTTGTATATGTATGAATGAATGATATAATTAATTGTTAATTTACTCACTGAACTTGTGTAAGCTTACACATTTCCCCTAACACTTAGGTACAGATTTGCAAGATTAGAAGAGTTCTTTGGAGAGAGAGCAACAGGGGTAGCTTTAGCGCTCTTCTTTATGTATGATATATGAGGAGATGGACATATAATATGTGAATGAATAGTACTATTGTAACACCCCTATTGGCATAGCCTGGTATATTTCACTATTCTGGTGATCGGTGTCAATACAGACAAGCAAGAGAATTAGAACCACATCTAAGATACCTAGAGAAGTCCTGAACACAAATAATTAGTAATTGTCAAATAGTTAAGTATAAATAAGAAAAACAGAACACAAGAAGTTAAATGAGCCAGGAGTCACAGCGATAGGTGACTTTCTACGGAATGACTGCGAGGTCAGTCTAAACTCAAATTTCGAACCATAAAATGTGATGCTGCGGTGCTTAGAACTATTTTGAACACATTAGAAAAGAGAAAATCATAGAAAAGAATTGTTAAGCAAGTCAAATGATTAGGTCAGGGATCCGGAAGAAATATTGAATTATTTGCAAACTGGATTGAACCAGCGAGGGGTAATTTGGTCAATTCACCTATAGAGCTGACATTTGACCTAACTGTCCAATAAAATCGTAGAAAAGAAAATTTTGGGATCAAGAATTAAATTAAAGAACTAATAGAAAAATAAATGAAAAAGAAAAAGAAAGAAAAGAAAAAGTTTATTTGCATCACGCATGACATAAGCATGATGCAATAAACCTAATATTAAAAAATTGAAATTTGGGATAAATCCTAACAATTAAAAGACAAAAAAAAAAATTATTCTGCTTCTTCACAAAAAACGTCCATCTCTCCTCTCTCTCTCTTTTCTCCTTCGTTTCCTCCATAGCCATGAAATTCAAGCTTTCAAAGCTTGAATCAACCCCATAAATCTCCTAAAATTTCCACTAAATTATGATTAAGCTTTGTTTGGGCAACTAGAAGAGGAGATTGAAGAAGCAAGAAAGAAGAAAAAAAGGAAGAAAATTAGTGATTGGAAAATCAAACAAAGGTTAGTATGTAAATTTGAATTCTTTTGTTAAATTTCTATGTTCTTAGTTTAATTAACTTAGAAAGTAACTTAAAATCATAACAAAACAATTTTTATCAGTAGAAAGCTGAGACATAGCCCTAAAACTTTAATGAAGAAAAAAAACCCAAAGTTTGACCATAACCTACTTGAAAATCCACTTGCAGTCAACCACAAAAATTACCAAAATCCAAAATTTGCCTAGAATTCTGGGTAACCCCAAATCCAGCCAGTCATGTTCAAAGGGCTATAACTTAGGCTCAAAACTCCAAATGGAGTGATTCAAAAAGGAAAATAAAGTTAAGACAATAAGGAACAACTTTTATGAAGAAAAATTAGTCAAATTATCACAGCAACATGACCAACGGAACAGTGTAAAACAGGACACCAAAACTAAAAATTTGAAATTTGTGCCTAAAAGATTTAAGATTTGAGAAAACAACCAAAACCAACAAGTTAGGTAACCAAAATGTGATATGTGGGTGAAATTAGAATTCCTATACCTATTAAGCATTAGAAAGTCAACAAATTAACTTGAATAGTGTCGTGAATAGTAACCCCGAAATACAAATTTTAAAAAAAGTCAAGTTTAGCATATTAAAACTTGGTATAAGTATATTTGAATTCATTTTCCTTACTGTATTTGAATAAATATGATTTGAATTATGTATAAATGTTATTTTATTATATTGTGCACCACTGAGTCATAGTACTCAGCGATGGCTGTTATTGCTGTTGCAGATATAGACACTAGAGGAGCAGCAGAGTGAGCTGCTGAGGATATTGGAGCTACACTCTTGAAGTTTTGTCAGGTATAAATTTATACCCTGAATGTAATGTTTATATTTGTGTATGTAACTATATATATATATATGTAAAAACTGATCATGAGCAGTTGTATAAAGTTGTAATAATATCATTTTGGATTTGCTAATGTAAAGTGGTTAATAAATGTAATTTGTTTTTACTTTAATGAAAAATGAATGGAAATATTGAGTTGTGAATTATTGATTTGAATTTTGGAGTTTGAGAAATGATGTTGAAGTTTGTTGTGGTAGTTGTTGAGTTGATGAAATAAATTATTGGAAGTGTTTTTACAGGTTTTTGAAGAACTGTTTTCTTAAAATACAAACGGCACTCTGCCGAAATTTTTCCAAAATTTGTGTAAAAATAAAAATGGACAAAAGTTTTAGCTAGCTTTTAAACTAATATTAAATGTAAGAAAATGCTCACAACTTCCAAAAAGTAAGAAAAATGTTTTTTAAAATCCCTTGTAGGGTACTTAATAAGTTATCAGTAGGTGAAGTTCGGTAGTTCATTAGGTATTCTACGGGATCATGTTATGCCTTACAGAGGGGTAAGGTGTGACATGTTTTAGTGGTATCAGAGCGAATTTTTTTGAAGTATATTTTGACTTATGAATTGTGTCTTTTCTTGGATAATTACAACTGCTCAATATCCTTAATTGTTACATACAGTGCATTACATCATAAATATGAACTAACGGAGGGAAACTCCTTGTGTTATTTGTTCAGGAGATATCTCAACTCCAAGTTGAAATGGAAGAAGGGGATCGCTCTGTTGAGCAGTCTATAGAGGTTGAGGCCCAAGGAGAAGCCCCAGCTCTCCAAAATATTAGTGGGTTGGTGGCACCATCCCCCTAAATGCTGCAGTTTTCTGCACAATTTGCACAACAGATGGCGGCAATGTTTCAATAAATGGCTGGAAGCATGCCTACTCCAGCTCCACTTTAGACACCTGTGGTACAACCATAGCCTCCAGCTAGACAGTATGACAAGCTGTTGAAGTATGGGGCAACAGAATTTAAGGGTACAGTAGACCCTTTAGAGGTAGGGCAGTGGTTAGAGAGGATGGATCGAGTATTAAAAAAGCTGCACTGCCCATATGAGCTTAAATTTGAATACTCAGTGTCCTTATTGCTAGGGGATGCGTATGATTGGTGGAAGACCATCCCCTATAGCTTGACAGAACCGCCAATATTGACCTAGGACGACTTCATCATAGAGTTCAGACAGAAATATGTCCTAGATGCATATCAGTGGCAAGGCAATAGATCAGTGGCAAAGTATGAGAGGGAGTTCTCCCGCTTAAGCCACTATGCTAGGAGTCTCCTGTCCACCAGCAAAGAAAGGTACAAGAGATTTGAGACTGGTTTGAAGCCCAGCCTACGGATGCAAGTAGTGGGATTCAGACATAGTAACTTCTCAGAGCTCATCTCTCAGGCACTTGAGCTAGAAATGATTGAATTAGAAGCAACACCAGTAAAAGAGAAAGTTGAGAAGACTAAAAAATCAGAGAAAGAAAAAGATAAAAAATCAGTTGAACAAAGTCCCAGTGGTACATCTGGAAAAAAGAAAAAATTTGGGAGACCTAGCAGAGGTAGAAGTGGAAGGTTTGGAAGGGGCAGATTCTCTAGACAGAGACCCCCTAGATCTGGTCAGCAGTCGACCAGGGGTTCACATCCTCCTCGCTCCTGTGAGACATGTGGCAAGATTCATGGGAGAGAATGCTATTGGGCAATAGGAGTTTGCTTTAATTGTGGAGGCAAGGGCCATCTCGCTAAGGACTGCACTAGTGCCCCTAGATTTGGTCCAGCTCCTACTACTAGAGAAGGATCTATTGAGTCACGCTGCAGAGGTTCACAACCAGGTTAGCGAAGAGGCAGAGGTAGAGGCAATGTTTGAGCGATCGAGTCTGTTAGCGATCGGCACAAGGGAGTGCTCCAGCCAAGATTTACACGATGAGACAGCGAGAAGAGGCTGAGACTTTTGATGTCATAGCCGGTACATTCTCTATCTCTGATCAAGATGTATTTGTACTGTTTGATCCGGGTTCAACCCAATCATATGTTAGTGCTAGCATAGTCAGTTCACTTGCAGTTTCGTCTGCCAAAATGGATTTTGAAGTGCTAGTAACTAGTCCATTAGGACAAGAGGTCCGAGTCAATAGAATCTATAGAGATTGTCCTTTGGTGATCCAAGGACACACTTTTCTATTGAATTTGATTGAAATGTCCTTCAGAGATTATGATATCATCTTAGGCATGGATTGGTTAGCCAAGGATCACGCCATGATTGACTGTAGACTGAAGACAGTCACTTTTGGTCTCCCTCTGTATGGTGATGTGGTAATACATGAGGGAGGCAGTTACTACCATCAAATATCATTTCGGCTGCACTAGCCAGAAGAATGATAAAAAAGAGGTGTGAAACATACTTGGCACATGTGGTAGACACCCAAGTGGGGAGTCCAGCACTGAGGGACATCCCTACTATATGTGATTTTTCGGATGTGTTTCGTGATGAATTGCCAGGATTACCTCCAGAAAGAGAGGTGCAGTTTGAAATTGATGTTATGCCTGGTGTGGACCCAATCTCTATAACATCATATAGAATGGCACCAGCAGAATTGAAAGAGTTAAAAGTGCAGTTGCAAGAGCTGCTTGACAAGGGCTTTATCAGCCCTAGTGTATCACCTTGGGGAGCGCCAGTGTTGTTTGTTAAGAAGAAGGATGGCACTCTCCACTTATGTATCGACTATCAGTGGTTGAATAAGGTGGCAATAAAGAACATATACCCATTACCCCGCATTGATGACTTGTTTGATCAGTTGAGGGTTGAGCTATGTTATCCAAAATTGATTTGAGATCGGGTTATTATTAGCTTAAAGTACAAGAGCAGAGTATTCCTAAAACTGCCTTTAAAACCCGCTATGGCCATTATGAGTTCTTGGTTATGCCATTCGAGTTAACTAATACTCTGGCTGCTTTTATGGATTTGATGAACACTATCTTCAGACCATACCTCGACCAGTTTGTTGTGGTATTCATAGATGATATATTAGTCTACTCGAGGAGTGCAGAGGAGCATGATAGATATCTACGGATTGTACTGCAGACTTTGAGGGAGAAACAGCTATACGCCAAATTGTCGAAGTGTGAATTTTGGCTGAAGGAAATATCCTTCTTGGGGCACATAGTATCGATAGAGGGCATCAAGGTAGATCCAAGTAAGATAGAAGCTATCCTTAATTGAAGGCCACCCAGAAATATCACTGAGATTAGCAGTTTTCTGGGTTTAGCTGGATACTACCGTCGATTTGTGAAGGGATTCTCCATGTTGGCATCTCCATTGACCAAATTACTTCGAAAAGATGTGAAATTTTAATGGACAGATAAATGCCAACAGAGTTTTGATGAGTTGAAGAGATGTTTAACTGAGGCTCCAGTCCTTACTTTACCTACCCCGAGTAAAGAGTATATTGTTTACAGCGATGCTTCTCATAATGGGTTAGGTTGTGTATTGATGCAAGAGAGGAATGCCATTGCCTATGCATCACACCAGCTGAAACCGCAAGAGAGGAACTATCCGACACATGACTTAGAGCTTACAGCTATTGTATTTGCTCTTAAGATCTGGAGACACTATTTGTATGGGGAGAAATGTTATATCTACACAGATTATGAGAGTTTGAAGTATCTGGGCACTCAGAAGGAGTTGAATTTGAGACAGAGGAGATGGTTAAAGTTGATAAAAGACTATGATTGTCTGATAGACTATCAGCCAGGGAAAGCTAATGTAGTGGCTGAGGCCTTAAGTTGCAAGACTATGGCAAGTTTATGGGTTACTCCTTTGTCTATGGTACATTGTTACACTCATTTCATATAGGCATTTTGGGATAGTTTTGCATCCATTTTGCCCTCATATTTTAGTATATTTTATGTTTTTAGCTTTATTTTATCTTATTTGTTAATTTTAGATACTTTATATTTGATTTTCGTAATTTTTATTGTTTTGATAGGATTTTGTGGCAAATCGAAGATCAATGAGTGCAATAGGAAATAATTTGAAGAGATTTAAAGTTTTTTAAGCATGGAGGAAAGTTGAAGAAATCAAGCCTTGAAAGAGCAAACTAGCCGAAATTTGCTTAAGACTTTGTTTAAGGTCATGCTTAGGGTAAAGCGGCAATGCTTAAGATGCAGCACAAGTCAAGCATGAGCAGAAAAGTCCATTTTACTCTAAGTCTGCCGAGATTTGCTGAAGGTCTGCTTAACCTTAAGCAGACAGTGCGACCAGAGGCTAAAATTTGCTAAGAAGCTGCTTAGGGTTAAGCCGAACCCTAAGCAGAATGCCCAGAACGTGAATAGTGCTGCTGACTTGGATAATTTTACACCTCATTTCCTATCCACTCCTTGTCTTTTATTTACTTTTAGGGCAACTTTTAGGGACCATATAAATTCATCATTTCATTATTTTTGCCATAAGAGGAGGGGAAGGAAAAACAAAAAGGAAAGAAAATTATATAGAAAGAGGGAGAGAATACGCCATTCTCTCTAGGAAGAGGAGCTGCTGCACGAGTTTGGAGCTCCAGAAACCAGAGACCTTGGTTCTTCCACCTGGGTTTTCCTATTTCAGTCCTTTTGTCATGTTTTTCTTTATTCTTCCATCAATATTTCTTGTAAATACCATCATGAGTGAGTAATTTCTTTAGATTTCAGAGTTGGGAAATATGTTTTAGATTAATTTGTGGATTTGGACTGGGTATTTCCTTATTTTATATGAATATGAGTTTTGATTCCTTCCTTGTGTGCTTGATTTACTTGCCTAATGTTGGTACCCATTGGGTATTGTGTTAATCTTTGATTGAAGGACCGAAAGGTGAAAGTCATTGATGGGTAATCATGGATGGGAACTTAAAATCACCTAGATTTAGAAATAAACTAGGACTTTATGAGGAATTAATTATTGGTTACAAAACTTAATGGGTTTTAAAGTAATCAAATACATACAAAAGTAGGTTTGGTTATTTTAGAATACACTTTGATTTGCTTGAAAAAGATATCAAAGGGATTTAGAATCAATTTCCTTCAAACTCTATTTTTCCCTAAAAATTGGAATGCCCAAGACAAATCCCAATTAATTTATGCATAAACCCCCAACTCTGGAATCACTTTTACCATAATTAGACTTTCGTTTAAATTACCCATTGTTAATTTTAGTTTAATTGCGAACTAGAATTAGAATTTATTTGTTTGCTCTTTACCCATTTCAATTTAGATTAATCAATTTACCTTGCTCATTTACATTTACCATTTATTCATTAATCATTAGCCCAAATAATCGCTTCATTCATAGTTTAGTAATCAAACAGCAAATCCTCGTGGGAACGATACTTGATTCATCACTTTATTACTTGAGACGACCCGTATACTTGCGGATTCGCCCCATCAAGTTTTTGGCGCCGTTGCCAGGGATTTGATTTTTTTTTTTTGTTTGATATTGAACAATTGTTTGTTTGGTTAATTTGGGCATTTTATTTTATTTTCTTTTTACCATTTTACTTTGAGAATTTGTTTATTTTTGTTTTTCAGGTGCTTTATTTTATGAGAAGGACAAAAAGTGAAGAAATCAATTTATTCTTTGACCTAAATAGAAGACAAAGAAAGGCTTTAAGAGCAGAATCTAAGAGGAGAAAAGCTGAAATTAAAGCTCAACAACAACAAGAAAGAGCACAAGAGCAAGAGCAATTACAAGAAGAAATGGCCAACAACAACCGCTCTGTGAAAGATCATGCCTATCCTAACATTGGAGATTTCATGCCAAGTATTACAAGACCAAGAGTAGAAGCTAATAATTTTGAACTGAAGCCTGCACTCTGTCAAATGGTACAATAAGCACAATTTGGAGGAAATCCAAGTGAAAGTCCACATGTGCATCTAGCACACTTTCTTGAGATCAGCGATATGTTGAAGATAAATGGAGTTTCTGATGATGCAATTCGACTCAGATTATTTCCTTTTTCTCTGAAGGACCGAGCTAGAGAGTGGTTACATTCTTTGCCACCGGGTTCTATCACAACATGGGATGAACTTTCTCAAGCATTTTTAGCTCAATATTTTCCACCAAGCAAGACAAATTGAGAAATGAGTGACTTCTTTTAAACCTAGAGATGATGAGAGCTTGTATGAAGCATGGAAAAGGTACAAGGATTTGCAAAGGAGATGTCCACATCATGGGATTCCTAAGTGGATGCTTGTTCAACACTTTTACAATGGAGTTTCACCAGCCATTAGGAGTACGATTGATGCATCTTCTGGAGGTGACCTTATGGAGAAATCTGAAGATGAAGCTTTTTCTGCTCTTGATAAAATTACTTATAACAACTACCAATGGAGTTGTGAGAGGAATGAGATCAAGAAACCAATGCTAGTATGTTTGAGCTTGATGCCATGAATATGATTAATGCTAAGTTTGATGCTTTGACAAGGAAAATGGACAAGCTAAGCATGAAAGTAGATTCTTCAGCCGGAGGTTCTAGTAATTCAGTAGAAGTTGGAGCTGCAAATGTCAATTGTGCAGCAGATTTTTCTGCACTAAATCAAGATTTTTCAAGTGAGCAAGTGGATTATATGGGGAACTACAATCAAAGACTAGGTGGTAACCCATTTTCTGCAACTTATGATCCAGCATGGAGAAGCCACCCCAATTTCTCATGGGGAGGTAGACAAGGGCAAAATCAGAATTTTCAGCAGAATAGAGGTCCCCCTCCTGGAATTTCTAAACCTCAAAATGTACCTGCTCCACCTCTACCACAACAAGCACAACTAGACAAGACAGCTAGATTGGAATCTATGATTGAAACTCTACTTGTGAGCCATCAAAGTCAACAAGAAATGATTTCTCAATTAGCATCTAAAGTGGATCAAATGGCAACACACAACAAGATGTTAGAGAATCAAATAGCTCAACAAGCTAGCTCTTCAAGTAACAAAGCATTTGGGAAGCTTCCTAGCCAACCAGAAAATTCAAGGGAGCATTGCAAGGCTATTACATTGAGAAGTGGAAAAATATTGGAGAATGGAGATAAAAAGATTGAAGAGGAAGTTGAAGAAAAGAAAAGCAGAGAAGGAGATGAACAAACTGAAGCTGAAGTTAGAATTGAAACTGAGAAAGAAAATTCAGTGGAAGAAAAAGGAAGTAAGGAGAGGGAGAGCAAAGAGGAAGAATCTAAATATGTTGCACCTAAAGCCTACATGCCACCTTTACCATTCCCACAAAGGTTTCAGAAAGCAAAATTGGATAAACAATTTGGGAAATTTTTGGAGGTATTGAAGTCTTTGCATGTGACTATTCCTTTCACTGATGCCTTAGCACAAATGCCTTCATATGCCAAATTTTTGAAGGAGATTTTATCTAACAAGAAGAAATTGGAGGAATTTGAGACTGTAGCTCTCACGGAAGAAAGCAGTGCTATTTTGCAAAATAAGCTTCCACCCAAATTGAAAGATCCTGGGAGTTTCTCCATACCATGTCACATTGGGGATATCAGTATAGATAAGGCTTTATGCGATCTTGGAGCCAGTGTTAGTCTGATGCCATTATCTATCTATGAGAAAATGAAGATTGGAGAAATGAAGCCTACTACCATATCACTACAGTTAGCAGATAGGTCTATTAAATTTCCAATTAGGGTAGTTGAGAATGTTCCTCTGAAAGTTGGGAAATTTTTCATACTAGTGGATTTTGTGGTATTGGAGATGGAGGGGGATGTACACATTCCTATTATTCTTGGTAGACCTTTCCTTGCTACACTGAGTCGTGATTGATGTAAAAAATGGGAGGCTTACATTAGAAGTTGGGGAAGAGAAAGTAGAATTCAATTTGTTTCAAGCAATGAAAAAGAAAGATGATTCAAACTCATGCTTGAGAGTTGATGTGATAGATGAAGAGGTTAGAGAAATGCTTAAAAAGCAACATCCTAAAGATCCCTTAGAAGCTTGTTTGGTTCATAACATCAAAAAAGGGGATGAGATTGAGGAAGCTGCAGAATATGCTACAATTTTGGAAGGAAATCCACCATTGCCTATGGCTGATATTGAAAAGATTGGGAACTTGAAGCAAGAAACGACTTCATCATCAAAGTTTGAAAAAGGTAAAGCACCTAAGGTAGAGTTGAAACCTCTTCCAACAAATCTCAGGTATGCTTTTCTAGGGCAAAATTCTACATATCCTGTGATTGTTAGTGCTAAATTGACTGATTGTGAGGTTGAAAAATTATTGAGAGTTCTTAGGAAGCATAGAAGGATAATTGGTTATACCATTGATGATATTAAAGGAATACATCCTTCTGTGTGCATGCATAGAATTTTGTTGGAAAATGACCATAAAGCCTCTCGAGAATCACAAAGGAGATTGAATCCAAACATGAAAGAGGTTGTGAAAAAGGAGATCTTGAAATTGCTTGATGCAGGTATTATTTACCCTGTTTCTGACAGCAATTGGGTAAGTCCAGTTCATGTTGTACCTAAGAAAGGGGCATCACAGTGGTGAAAAATGAAAATGATGAACTAATACCTACAAGAACTGTAACTGGATAGAGAATGTGTATAGACTATAGGAAATTGAATAAGGCAACTAGAAAGGACCATTTTCCATTACCATTTATAGATCAAATGCTTGAGAGACTAGCTCATCATTCTTATTTTTGCTATTTGGATGGCTATTCAGGGTTCTTTCAGATCCCTATTCACCCAGATGATCAGGATAAAACTACCTTCACATGTCTTTATGGTACCTCTACATATCGAAGGATGCCATTTGGACTATGTAATGCCTCTGCTACATTTCAACGATGTATGATGTCCATATTTTCTGACATGATTGAGGGAATTATGGAAGTGTTCATGGATGATTTTTCTGTGTATGGTAAATCTTTTGATGAATGCTTATCTAACTTGTCTAAGGTTTTGCAGAGATGTGAAGAGTTCAATTTAGTTTTGAATTGGGAAAAGTGCCATTTTATGGTACAAGAAGGAATTGTTTTGGGACATCTTGTGTCAAACAGGGGTATTGAGGTGGATAAATCAAAGGTAGAAATTATTGAGAAAATGCCACCCCCAACATCTGTGAAGGGAGTGAGGAGTTTCTTGGGGCATGCTGGATTTTATAGGAGATTCATCAAGGATTTCTCTAAGATTTCTAAACCTCTTACCAATTTATTGAGTAAAGATGTGGAATTTAATTTTGATACTAATTGTATGAATGCTTTTTGCAGGATAAAGGAAGCTTTGATATCTGCCCCTATTATGCAGCCACCCGATTGGTCATTACCTTTTGAGTTAATGTGCGATGCTAGTGATTATGCCATTGGGGCTGTTTTGGGACAAAGGAAAGATAAGAAGGTGTATGCAATATATTATGCAAGTAGGACCTTAGATGATGCTCAAATAAATTACTCTACTACAGAGAAAGAGTTTTTGGCAGTAGTATTTGCAGTAGATAAATTCAGGTCCTATCTTGTGGGGTCTAAGGTCATAGTATACACGGATCATGCAGCTATCAGGTATCTCCTTCAGAAAAAAGAGGCTAAACCTAGATTGATAAGGTGGGTGTTACTCCTTCAAGAGTTTGACTTGGAAATTAAAGATAAGAAAGGAGTAGAAAATGTGGTAGCGGATCATCTATCTAGATTGAGGCAAGAACAAGGAGACAATCTGGGAAAAGAACCCCCAATAGATGATTATTTTCCTGATGAGCAACTGTTAGTAATCATGAATGCAAAAACCCCTTGGTATGCAGATTTTGTGAACTATCTAGTGTGTGGAATCCTTCCACCTGATCTAACATGGCAGCAAAAGAAGAAATTTCTTTTTGATGTGAAGGATTATGATTGGGAGAAGCCATTTTTGTTCAAGAAATGTGGAGATGGGCTGATTAGAAGATGTTTAGCTGATGAGGAGATAGGGAATGTTATCAAAGATTGCCATTCTTCACTTTATGGGGGTCACATGAGTGCGACAAAGACTGCAGAAAAAGTTCTTCAAGCAGGGTTCTTTTGGCCACACATGTTTAAGGATGTGAGGAAGTTTGTAAATGCATGTGATAGGTGTCAAAGGATGGGTAATATCTCAAAGAGAGATGAAATGCCCCTCCAAAATATACTGGAAGTGGAATTATTTGATGTGTGGAGCATTGATTTCATAGGACCTTTTCCATCATCCTTGGGACACAAAATACATTTTAGTTGGAGTAGATTATGTGAGCAAATGGGTTGAAGCTATACCATCTCTAACTAATGATGTAAGAGTTGTGATTAAATTCCTTAAAAAGTTCATTTTTACAAGATTTGGAACTCCACGTGCCATTATAAGTGATGGAGGTTCTCATTTTTGCAACCATCAATTTGAAAGATTATTGCAAAAATATGGAGTGAAGCATAAGATTGCAACACCCTACCATCCACAAACTAGTGGTCAAGTGGAGATCTCCAATAGAGAGCTGAAAAGAATTCTTGAAAAAACAGTGAATAGTTCAAGAAAAGATTGGTCACTAAAGTTAGATGATGCTCTTTGGGCCTATAGAACAGCTTTTAAAACTCCTATTGGAACTACCCCATTTAGATTGGTTTATGGGAAGGCTTGTCATTTACCTTTGGAGTTGGAACATAGAGCATATTGGGCCATAAGAACACTGAACTTTGACTTAAAAACTGCAGGAGAAAAAAGAATGCTGCAACTAAATGAACTTGAGGAACTTAGACTGGATGCTTATGAAAATGCCAAGCTTTACAAGGAAAGAACTAAGAGATGGCATGATAAGCATATTAGGAGGAAAGAATTTCAGGAAGGTGATGTTGTTCTTCTATACAACTCTAGGTTAAGGTTATTTCCGGGAAAATTAAAGTCAAGATGGTCAGGACCCTACACTGTTATAAAGGTATACCCCTATGGAGCTGTTGAGATAGGCAATGAAACCTCAGGGACTTTCAAAGTTAATGGGCAGAGATTAAAGCATTATATTGTTGGAGAACCCACGCAAAGGGTTGTAGACGTTTCATGGCTTAGTTCCCCAATCAAGGATGCTTAGAATTAGAGTGGAAGGTCAAGCTTAAGACCTTAAACAAGCGCTTCTTGGGAGGCAACCCAAGCGTATCCTTTTATAGATTATTAATTTTCCATTTCACTTCATTTTCAGTTTTTACCCTCAGTAAACTCAAAAGTGACATTTGTTTATCTTTTGTAGGTCATTCATGAAGATTGGGCAAGTTTACACTTGTGGCAAAAACAAAGAATTGAAGGGAAGCAAGTATAAGCAACATTCTACACTTTATCCAGTGCTTGTGAACAGTAACACCTTTAAACTTGTGCTAAATTACTGATATTGCAATCCACTTGATAGCACATGCTTGATTTTGTGTCTTGTGTAAATTATGTGATATACAACTTGGATGAGGATCAATTTTGATATTTAGGACTGATGAGAGCTTTATTGAAGTGCAAAAATAGTGTTTGTTAGGTTTTACCTTTTAGTGTATATATAATTTTGTAGTCTGTTAGGAATTTACATGTTTTTGTTTGAATTGCTGCTAATTTTTTGCAATCTGCAGATTTTTGCTACTGTTCATGCTACTGTTCATGCTGCTAAAAAGGTCAATTTCTATGTCTTTTCTGCAATTCTTGAATGTTTGGAACTTGTCTCAAATGCTGCTGAAAATATGCTTTTGGTATAAGTTTAGAAAGGAGACCATTTCATTGAATGTGCAAAAAGGTAGTCACAATTGGTGCCTAAATTGAAAAATACTTGCATAAGCTAAATGAACATATATAGTGTTTGATGAGTTCTAAGAGATGATGAGCTTAAATTTCTCAATTTTATGGTGTTTGTGTGTATTTGGTAATTGCTGAAGGTCATGATAGCATTCCATAGCATTTGGACTACTTTTGGTAAGTAAAACTACAATTTTTCCCAAAACCTGCCGAAACTTGCTGATGACATTGCTTGTCAAGCAGAGTCTTAAGCAAATTCTGCTGAACCTTATGCTTAACCCCAAGCATAGCCCATCTTACAACAAGTCTGCCCCACAATTTAAAATAGCCTAAGATGTCCGCCAAATTTTCTAAAAGCCTCGCCAACACTCCCGATAAACCTCGTCGACTTCTTTTCCCATGCCATTTCTTCTGGCAATCTTTACAAGAAGCCGAACGGTTTCTTTCCTTTCATTAAAATGGTAACTAAAATGTGGTCTTCCCACAAACCCAAACTCAGCAAATTTCGACCTAAAATGGATACTCCATCCTCATTGCCCACAAACCTAACCCCAGCCCCAGTCCGCCATTACCTCAGTCACCGCCACCATAAACGCCACCATTACCACAATCGCCACCACCTCAGTCACCGCCACTACCCCCAAGCCAAATACCACCTCTCATTCGGCCGACTAACCTCTCGCCGCAATCCGAGCCGCAAAATGAAACACCAATTCTCGACACCCATTCCCCAGAACCTGTGCCTACTCAAGCAAAAACAAAAGGCAAAACAAAAAAGGCCGCAGGTAGACCCAAAGAAACCCCTGTCAGAAAAAGGAAACGAGTACCCTCTATTCCTTTCGACCTAAACTCTCCACCTCAACCGTCCTCTGAACCAGTTAGCAAAAGGACCAGGTCTTCCTCGCAAACCACAGCACCAGCGGTCCAAACACCAGTACCTCAGTCTCCCTTACACTCTCCAGCACCTGCATCATCTGCAGATAATATCGAGGAGGTAATTTCTCCATTACCTTGGGCTTTTAGGGATATGGATATGAAAAAGGCCTATGAGAAATTAGTTTCTAGTTTATGGATGAGCAGATTTTGAAAGAATTAGGCATTTATGACTCTGTATTTGCCTATTTGAATGCTGTTAGCTGGACTGATTTTGCTAATTTTAGGGAACCAGTGTACAAGGATCTAACCCTGGAATTTTTGAGTTCCCTAAGGCTGAGTTTCAAACCAACAGTGCCTGAACATAAAGATATGATATATTTTCGATGTGCTGGAATTAATAGGGAGTTAGACATGGCTGCTATGAATGCAATTTTTGGTTTTCAAGATTCAGGATATAAAAACATTGAGTGGCAGCAAACTGTTTATGACCCTGTTCAATTCTGGAAGGATATTGCACCTTTTGGGGGTTATTATAGACAGAGGACTGCAAAAGCCTCTAGGATAGTTGACCATGTATTGAAATACCTCCATAGGTTCATTTCTTACACTATTTTAGGGAGGGGACATAGTAACAGTATTGTGGGTGCTGGTGACTTGTTTCTCTTGTGGTGCATGAAGGAGAGAAAACAAGTAAGCACAGCCCATTTCATAGCCACTCATTGGCACCAAATTGTCACAGAGCATACTAAAGGTAGTATAGTTTTTGGGGGGTATATAACTGCTATAGCAAACTCATTTAGCTTTGATGCTAGTCTATATAAATTCTTTGCGATTTGGGAATCATATATAAACAGCACAATGTTGTTGCATATGGATGTTTCTGAGAAAATAGGCCATACCTATACTCTGTTACAGCAGCATCCTGATACCACTGGTACTACAGACCCCACTACCTTTACACCAGCAGAACCACAACCAACCACTACCCCACAGTTTTCAGCAGACATTTTATCCCTTTTAAGATCCTTGGAATCCAAATTAACAAGTTTCACTGTCCAACCATCTGTTCCTTCACCTAACAACACATAAATTCTTGCTACCTTGAAAAACTTAGAAATCAAAATTGAAACCATGGGTCAGCAGCAGGTTAACCAAAAGAAGAAGCTAGAAAAGAAACTTAAAAAGAGATTTTTATCTCTTAAAAAGAAACAGAAGCAACACCAAATTCAAATGTTGGAGCTTTACAACAAACTGGCCCAATCCTACAACAACTTATGTCATTGGGGCCAAGCCATGTTTCAAGAAATGAAAGACCTCACAGAAAATTTGGAACCGCTCAAGCTTGGATCACAATGAACCTCTGCGTAACACAAGCGCACTCGATGCAAAGAACAAAGACTTGATAGCGAGCTTGATCAAGAGTTAGCTTTTTAATTTCTGTTTTAAGTTTATTTTGTAATTTGTTTATTTTAGTTTTCGAACTTTGGTACTAGTTGTAATACTTTGGTAATTAGTTTTTATGATTATACTTGCACTTCTTTCCTTTAGTTTACTTTAGTTTACTTTATTTTATTTTATTTTCTGCTATGGACATAGTTACTCTGTGAATGCTTTTTGGTTTAATTTTTGATTTAATTGTTAGATCTTATTTCTTTATACTTTTTCATCTTCTTGCACATTATTTTTGCACTTTATCTTTTCTTCAATCCTAATTTTGCTAACATTGATGAGTTGCACAAATTTTCTTTGAGCCACACCTGTTCCACATCAGCTGCAGGTAACAGCTTCCCTTACACCATTTAAGCTTATGGTATGTTACCAATGCTTATGCTTCCGCTTTACCCTACGCAGCAGGTTAAGCAACATCTTAAGCAGTGTCAATCATTGTTAATATCACTTTGAGCTAATTTTGGAATTCTTGACCTTATATTGATTTAATCCCCAATTGTATAAATTTCATTAATTGATTAGTTTACACAATTTTACCCATCTTTGCATTCATTTTAAACATTGAGGACAATGTTTCATTTGAGTTTGGGGGTGAGGGCAAAATTTTTGCAAAATTTTTTAAAATTTTCTTTCATTCATTTATTGCATTTCATTCATCCATATATAGATAATCCATATACTTATACATATACCACGCACATGTCTATACTCATACACATACATTTGCATATAGTTTTCATATAGATTACACTTAGTTTTAATTTGATTTATGCATTCACTTTAGGATCATGCATATCATAAAAATAATTTTTTACCTTGTCCTTAGAGGATTGAGAATTGCTTTGAAGAGCAATTGAGCTTACTTTTAGAAGGGTTTGATGGATTGAAAGTTCTAGATAGGTGCAAAGTTATTAGATTCTTGCCTTAGTTTATATCATCTTAGCCAAGGGCCACCCAATCAATTGCATTGACTTTGAGTGCCTAGAGAAAACTTTAAGGTGAGAAGTAGCTAATTGATGTCTCACCAATCCTAGAACAATCTTTCTAAACTTTTCAAGGCGAAATTATAGCATACACTTGAAAAAGAAATGATATAGGCATTCTTTGAATTTTAAACCCATATTTTAGCCTTAGCCAACCTCACTTCAAAATTTCCCTTTGAAACCAATTTGAGCCTACATTTATCTCTCTTACTCCTTTGGAACCCACATCAATGCCTAGCCATAAACCCAAACACTTACCTACCCTCCATGAGAATAATTCTTTGAGTGATAGATACACTTAAAATAATAATAATAATAATAATAATAATAATAATAATAATAATAATAATAATAATAATTAGTTGGGAGAAGTGATTCAAAGTAAAAAAAAAGAGGCTAGCAAATTTAATTATGGTATGTAAAGTAATTCACTACCCAAGTACACAAAGAAATGAGTTTGGGGGTGAATTGAAAGGGATAATTCAAAATCAATGTTATCTATGTAGTCCCTCCAAAAGCTTCAAAATTATATGCTAGCATTTGTGAATAATTGTAAAGTTCCTTCCCCCATTTGATTCAAAAAAAAAAAAAAATAAAAATAAAAAAAAAAAAAATAAAAAAATAAAAAATAAAAAATTTTGTGTGTCTTGATCTTTTAATAATTTGATTATTCTCATATTTTGTTACCTTTATCCTTTCTTTGTTAGCCACATTATCACCCCCTTAGCCCCATTACAACCCTTGAAAGTCCTTTTGATCTTTTGATAGTGTTTTGCTACATTAGTGGAGATTAGAATAGGAGAATTGCCTATGGGATTGTGATATCACTAATACATTCATGTACTTCCATCATTATTTGGGACACTTTAATTTATGGATTACCCTATAGTCTATTTAAGCATGATTATTCTTTGTGATTGATTGGTTTGAGTTTAATGATATGGATAATTGACCCAAGGCTAAGCGGTGATAACTTTGGTAAGGATTGAATTCTTTGCATCTTGAAAGTGGGTATATGGCTTATTGGTGGCTAAAAGTAAGCTTGAGAATTTGGATAAGTAATTTTCATAAATTTAAGGTAAGGTACCCCAAATTGTATTAATTGTTTTAATTTGCTTGAGGACAAGCAAAGGTTTGAGTTTGGGGGAATTTGTTACACTCATTTCATATAGGCATTTTAGGATAGTTTTGCATCCATTTTGCCCTCATATTTTAGTATATTTTATGTTTTTAGCTTTATTTTATCTTATTTGTTAATTTTAGATACTTTATATTTGATTTTCGTAATTTTTGTTGTTTTGATAGGATTTTGTGGCAAATCGAAGATCAATGAGTGCAATAGGAAATAATTTGAAGAGATTTGAAGTTCTTTAAGCATGGAGGAAAGTTGAAGAAATCAAGCCTTGAAAGAGCAAACTAGCCGAAATTTGCTTGAGACTTTGCTTAAGGTCATGCTTAGGGTAAAGCGGCAATGCTTAAGGTGCAGCACAAGTCAAGCAGAAAAGTCCATTTTACTCTAAGTCTACCGAGATTTGCTGAAGGTCTGCTTAACCTTAAGCAGACAGTGCGACCAGAGGCTAAAATTTGCTAAGAAGCTGCTTAGGGTTAAGCCGAACCCTAAGCAGAATGCCCAGAACGTGAATAGTGCTACTGACTTGGATAATTTTACACCTCATTTTCTATCCACTCCTTGTCTTTTATTTACTTTTAGGGCAACTTTTAGGGACCATATAAATTCATCATTTCATTATTTTTGCCATAAGAGGAGGGGAAGGAAAAACAAAAAGGAAAGAAAATTATATAGAAAGAGGGAGAGAAGACGCCATTCTCTCTAGGAAGAGGAGCTGCTGCACGAGTTTGGAGCTCCAGAAACCAGAGACCTTGGTTCTTCCACCTGGGTTTTCCTATTTCAGTCCTTTTGTCATGTTTTTCTTTATTCTTCCATCAATATTTCTTGTAAATACCATCATGAGTGAGTAATTTCTTTAGATTTCAGAGTTGGGAAATATATTTTAGATTAATTTGTGGATTTGGACTGGGTATTTCCTTATTTTATATGAATATGAGTTTTGATTCCTTCCTTGTGTGCTTGATTTACTTGCCTAATGTTGGTACCCATTGGGTATTGTGTTAATCTTTGATTGAAGGACCGAAAGGTGAAAGTCATTGATGGGTAATCATGGATGGGAACTTAAAATCACCTAGATTTAGAAATAAACTAGGACTTTATGAGGAATTAATTATTGGTTACAAAACTTAATGGGTTTTAAAGTAATCAAATACATACGAAAGTAGGTTTGGTTATTTTAGAATACACTTTGATTTGCTTGAAAAAGATATCAAAGGGATTTAGAATCAATTTCCTTCAAACTCTATTTTTCCCTAAAAATTGGAATGCCCAAGATAAATCCCAATTAATTTATGCATAAACCCCCAACTCTGGAATCACTTTTACCATAATTAGACTTTCGTTTAAATTACCCATTGTTAATTTTAGTTTAATTGCGAACTAGAATTAGAATTTATTTGTTTGCTCTTTACCCATTTCAATTTAGATTAATCAATTTACCTTGCTCATTTATATTTACCATTTATTCATTAATCATTAGCCCAAATAATCGCTTCATTCATAGTTTAGTAATCAAACAGCAAATCCTCGTGGGAACGATACTTGATTCATCACTTTATTACTTGAGACGACCCGTATACTTGCGGATTCGCCCCATCATACATGAGTTGAGAGTATTGCATGCCAGTTTAGAAATTAATGATGAGGGGCAGACAACAGTTGCATGGCATGTACAGCCAGTGTTGATTAATGAGATCAGAATGGCTGCACAAAATGATCAGAAGTATTAGAAGCTATTAGAAAAAGTCAGACAGGGCAAGAAACCTGAGTTCTCAGTGAGTGATGATGGCCTACTGCTACACCAGGGCAGAATGTGCATTCCTAATGACGTTGAATTGAGACAGATCATTTTGAAGGAAGCACATGAGTCTCCTTTTGCTATGCACCCTGGTGGCACAAAAATGTATAGAGGGCTGAAAGAGCACTACTGGTGGATGGGTATGAAAAGAAATGTAGCAAAATTTGTTTCTAAATACCTAATTTGTCAGCAAGTGAAGGCAGAGCATTAAGTATCAACTGGTTTGTTATATCCACTACCAGTATTGGAATGGAAATGAGAGAGATTAACGATGGATTTTATGATGGGACTTCCGAGGACACAGAAGAGTCATTGTTGACAGACTGACCAAGTCTGCTCATTTTCTGCCTGTCTGGATGGACTATAGTTTATAAAGATTGGCCAAGTTGTACATTGATGAGATAGTAAGACTGCATGGAGTGCTAGTATCCATCGTATCAGACAGAGATCCTAGGTTCACTTCTAGATTCTGGGGTAGTCTTAAGAGAGCCTTAAGAACTAGATTGAACTTCAACACGGCATTCCACCCACAGACAGATGGCCAGTTTGAGAGAGTATTTCAGATTTTGGAGGATATACTACGGGCTTGTGTGATTAATTTTGAAGGCAGTTGGGACACACACTTGCCTTTGATTGAGTTTGCTTATAATAAAAACTAGTAATCAAGCATTGGGATGCCTCCATATAAAGCTTTATATGGCAGAAAATGTAGAACCCTATTGTGTTGGGATGAGGTAGGTGAAAGAAAGATGATTGGGCCAGAAATTGTTCAGCAAACTGAAGAGAAAATCAGATTGATTAGAGATCGACTTAAAACTACATCAGACCGTCAGAAGTCCTATATTGATCTGAAGGGAAGAGATATTGAGTATGCAGTGGGTGACAAAGTATTCCTCAAGGTTTCTCGTTGGAAGAAAATTATGAGATTCGATAGAAAGGGGAAACTGAGTCCTCGTTTCATTGGGCCATATGAGGTTCTGGAAAGAGTGGGTCCTTTGGCATATCGTTTGGCACTACCTCCAGAGTTGGAGAAGATACATAACGTCTTTCATGTATTGATGTTAAGGAGGTATAGATCTAACCCATCTCATGTGCTACCAGTGGAAGAAATTGAAGTGAATCCAGACCTCACATATGAGGAAGAACCCATAGAGATTCTGGCTTATGAGGTGAAGCAGCTACGGAACAAGCAGATACCGTTAATGAAAGTACTGTGGAACCATCATTCGGGCCAGGAGGCTACTTGGGAACGAGAGGAGGACATGAGGAGATGGCAGTCACAGCTGTTAAGAGATTGATACCAGGCAAAATTTCAAGACGAAATTTATTTTAAGGGGGGGAGAATTGTAACACCCCTATTGGCATAGCCTGGTATATTTCACTATTCCAGTGACCGATGTCAGTCTGGACAAGTAAGAGAATTAGAACTACATCTAAGACACCTAGAGAAGCCCTGAACACAAATAATTAGTAATTGTCAAATAGTTAAGTATAAATAAGAAAAACAGAACACAGGAAGTTAAATGAGCCGGGAGTCACAGCGATGGGTGACCTTCTCGGGAATGACTGCGAGGTCAGTCTAAACTCAAATTTCGAACCGTAAAATATGACGCTGCGGTCCTTAGGACTATTGTGAACATAGTGAAAAAGAGAAAATCACAAAAAAGAATTATTAAGCAGGTCAAATAATTAGGTCAGGGATCCGAAAGAAATATTGAATTATTTGCAAACCGGATTGAACCAGTGAGGGGCAATTTAGTCAATTCACTCCTAGAGCTGACACCTGACCTAACTGTCCAATAAAATTGGAGAAAAGAAAATTTTAGAATCAAGAATTAAATTAAAGAACTAATAGAAAAATAAATGAAAAATAAAAAGAAAGAAAAGAAAAAGTTTATTTGCATCATGCATGACATAAGTATGATGCAATAAACCTAATATTTAAAAATTGAAATTTGGGATAAATCCTAACAATTAAAAGACAAAAATAAAAAATTTCATTCTTCTTCTTCACAAAAAACGTCCATCTCTCCTCTCTCTCTCTCTTTTCTCCTTAGTTTCCTCCATAGCCATGAAATTCAAGCTTTCAAAGCAATCAACCCCACAAATCCCCCAAAATTTTCACTAAATTATGATTAAGCTTTGTTTGGGCAACTAGAAGAGGATATTGAAGAAGCAAGAAAGAAGAAAAAAAGGAAGAAAATTAGTGATTGGAAAATCAAACAAAGGTTAGTATGTAAATTTGAATTCTTTTGTTAAATTTCTATGTTCTTAGTTTAATTAACTTAGAAAGTAACTTAAAATCATAAAAAAACAATTGTTGAGGGACCAAATATGAAATTCATCTAGCTATGGTTAGGGTTTGTTATGAATGATTTTGATGGTTTTGAATGGCTATTTGAGGTGAATTAGGTGTGTAGAACATGAATACACACTTTAAATTGCATTAGGTTGAGCTTTGTGTGAAGCTAGGGTTTTGAGCATGTGAAAAATTGAAGAAAATTTTGAGAATTAGCCAAATGATGTTATGGACCTTATTTGAGTTGAGAAATGGTCAATTGTAACCATTTGTGATGTGTATGAATTGTTGGAAACAAGTTCCAATTCGGATTGGTGAGGGTCAATCTGCAGGTAGCTTGACCTAGGTCCCTTTTAGGGACCAAAATTGAAAATTTACCAACCCAATTAGTGTAAGGCTAATTGGGAATGAAACTAGACACAAAATGACACATTTTTCATTTACGAATCATGCCCAGAAAGTGACCATAACTTAGTGAACAATTAAGCCAAATTCAGAATTGGCAAACTGACCTGTACAAAAATGACCAAATGAACAGTAGTTACGTAAATGACCATAACTTGGTCTAGGAAGATCCAAATGACCTGAATTTTTATCGGTAGAAAGTTGAGACATAGCCCTACAACTTTCATGAAGAAAACAAATCCAAATTTTGACCATAACCTATTTGAAAATCCACCTGCAGTCAACCACAAAAATTGCCAAAATCCAGAATTTGCCCAAAATTTTGGGTAACCCCAAATCCGGCCAGCCATGTTCAAATGGCTATAAACTAGGCTACAAAACTCAAAATGGAGTGATTCAAAAAGGACAATAAAGTTAAAACAATAAGGAACAACTTCTATGAAGAAAACTTAGCCAAATTACCACAGCAACATGACAAATGGAACAGTGGAAAATAGGACACCAAAATTGAAAATTTAAAATTTGTGCCTAAAAGACTTAAGATTTGAGAAAACAACCAAAAACAACAAGTTAGGTAACCAAAATGTGGTATGTGGGTGAAATTAGAATTCTCATACCTATTAAGCATTAGAGAGTCAACAAATTGACTTGAATAGTAACCCCAAAATACAAATTTTAAAGAAATTCAAGTTTAGCATATTAAAGCTTGGTATAAGTAGATTTGAATTCATTTTTGGACTTATGATAAATTGTGATACTGAAACACTATAAAATTGTGTGTTTCAGTTGAAAAGAATACCGGGAAAGAACTCGAGGCATCGAGTCAAGGCCAAAAGGTGACTCGTATAAGGTTTGTGCACAACATAGAAATTTCTGTAAATTTTTTTTTGCAAATTGTTTTGAATGAATTGTGATACTAAATTATGACTTAATTGTATTGAAATGTTTATTATGCTTTTGACTTAAATTGTTGAAAGTTTACTTGTATGTGTTTGAAATGGCAATAAATATTTAGTAAATTGTTAAGACAGTTTTGAAATCACAGTGTCATGACCATATATTTGAATGTCTCACTAGCATGACTAGTGGGGGAAATTAGTTTCGAATTTTGATTCCTTCTCTGGCTGAAGTGTTGAGGTTTGTGCCAGTAGAAAAAGAAATTTGAATGGATATCCATATATTTGAGCTAGCTAGCCTTGTGATTTCTCATAAGCCTCCGGCTATTGAGATGAATATGTTTCGAATGGCATGATATAACTGTGTATTTTTATGAAATTGTTTTGAGACTTCCTAAATGAAATTGTTTGGGTTAAAAGTTTATAAATCATGTTTTGTATCTGTCTTTTATTTTCCTTACTGTATTTGAATAAAAATGATTTGAATTATGTATAAATGTTATTTTATTATGTTGTGCACCACTGAGTCATAGTACTCAGCGATGGCTGTTATTGCTGTCACAGACATAGAGACTAGAGGAGCAGCAGAGTGAGCTGCTGAGGATATTGGAGCTACACTCCTGAAGTTTTGTCGGGTATAAATTTACACCCTGAATGTAATGTTTATATTTGTGTATGTAACTATATATATATGTAAAAACTGGTTATGGGCAGTTGTATAAAGTTGTAATAATATCATTTTGGATTTGTTAATGTAAAGTGATTGATAAATGTAATTTGTTTTTACTTTAATGAAAAATGAATTAAAATATTGAGTTGTGAATTATTGATTTGAATTTTGGAGTTTGAGAAATGATGTTGAAGTTTGTTGTGGTAGTTATTGAGTTGATGAAATAAATTATTGAAAGTGTTTTTACAAGTTTTTGAAGAACTGTTTTCTTAAAATACAGACGGCACTCAGCCAAAATTTTTTTAAAATTTGTGTAAAAATAAAAATGGGAAAAAATTTTAGCTAGCTTTTAAACTTATATTAAATGTAAGAAAATGCTCACCACTTCCAAAAAGTAAGAAAAAAGTTTTTAAAATCCTTTGTAGGATACTTAATGAGTTATCGGTAGGTGAAGTTTGGTAGTTCATTAGGTATTCTACAGGATCAAATTATATCTTACAGAGGGGAAGGTATGACAATTGTTCTAGTAATTATAGAATAGGAGTTATATAACATTTTAAATATGAATGATGATGATGTTTATGTTTATGTTTATGTTTATGTTAACTCTTTTGGGTGTATATAAGCTGAACCATTATGCTTTAGAGTTTTATGTATGTTAAGGGTCAAATTGTGAACCACTTTTATGTTAAAAGATATTTATGTATGGATGAGAAGACTAACGTGTAATGGTTTGTAATACATTTGATTATTGATAATATTGGTGTTAAAGGTATGTTTACAAGTTTTAAACTTGTTGCGGTATCCGGCAGCTTTAGGCTGACCTGATCCCTAGCACCGGTAATAATCCCTGGCTTGAGTCGTTACAGAGTAGCCCATAAACATTAACTGCCTTAATTTTCCACATTATTCCATAGGATTTTTTTTACCTAGACCCTGTTCATCATGAATCCAATACACAAGATGTATAGTGGAACCCACATATTAAATATATAAGTCTCACATATTTGTATCTTAGATCTATGATATACCTAGTCTAAGCAAAAATTTTCCTATTCTGCCCCTACTAACACTAAACTGCAATAAATTCTATTTGTACATGTCACAAAGTGTGCTTGGAAGGTCGAGCTCCACCATCACATTCACAGGCACCTATCTGACCAATTTATCATGCAAGTCTTTTAAAAGAATCCTTTTTTATTTGACTCCTATTAAAGTTTAAAGAGAAATTTATAATTTAATCCCTACATTTTATCATAAATCACAACTTAATCTTTGTATTTTAAAAATTAAACTATTTCATCTCTCACGTTTGTTTCTATAAAAAATTAACATCCTTCCATCTTTTTTAAAATAAATTATTGTCGATGGATTGTGAAAAAACAAAATCAACCATTTTTAAGTTAAGACTAATAATTAGAGAAAATTAACTCAAAACCACCACATTTTCCCTCTCCCCATCTCAATAGCTACTTTGTCCCTCTCTTCATTTCTACTCTGACATCTCTTTTCGCCAAAGTGAGGAATAATTTTAATAGGGAAGTAGAAACCCATAGGCGTCTCTTTTTTTTCTTATCCTTGGGCATAGGATTTCTAGATCCATTTTCCTTTTCGGCTGAGATCCTATGAGATTAATGGCTCATCTTCCATAGACATTAATTAGGATAGAATTAACTTCACATCTCTCTAAGCAAGATAATGGTAGAGATTTCATTCCCATGCATGTTGGTATTCTTTCTTTCGCATCTCTGGAAAAGGAGGAATGCAGGATCTTTCAACAATCAAACTATTCCCCTCCAGTTAGCTATTGATATAAAGCTATCAATCATTATGATGAGGATTTCATGGAAGCTCAAGCTAATGTCTGGGTTCTCCTGTCACCTCGGAGAATTCTTGCAAACTGCCCAATGACGATTTCATCAAGCTCAATTTCAATGGGGCAGTTAACAAGCAAAAGAACCAAGGATCTTTGGCATCGCTAGTGGCAACCACTTAGGATATCCCGTTGATTGGGACTACAAAGTCATTCATAATATTATGTATTGGGACTACAAAGTCATTCATAATATTACATACCCCCTTGTTCTTGAATGTATGGTGTGTCGGCAAGCCATCCTCCTAGCTAGAGCGAAAGGCTTTAATAAGATTTTGGTCGATGGGGACTCTTAAGTTGTCATTAAAGCCCTAAATGAGGGTGCGGCTCCCTCACACATCCAGGGTATTGTTTCAGATGTCAAGTTCTTGTCAAAATTCCTTAAGGTGGTTTCGTTTTCCTTTGTCTGAAGGAATAGCAACAGTGCTACTTACTCTTTAGCTTCTCGGAATGCTTAATAGCAGTTCCTTTGTGACCAATCCCTTAGAGCAATTTGTCACGACCCAACATTCTGAATCATGACCGGCGCATAATTTAAGTATTCTTAAATCATGCAAGCCTTTTCAGAGTATCTTGAATGAATATATTGTCACTTACTAATGCCAAAAATAGACAAAATCCAAATAAACAAAATGCTGAATAAAACATCATAAATATCCCATAGGTAAACTGCGGAGTCTCTACATATTTCAATAAAAACTTAAACTGTTCAATAAACTAAATTAATTATTAGCTCGAGAAAACATGAATTCGGGCATACCATGAGAATAAATCAAAGTTGTCCCTCTCCAGAAAATGGACTGAATACTTGGATCATTGCGAAATTCTCTTGATGCAAAACAGGATAACAAGCAGAAGCGTGGTTTGAGCTAGATGCTCAGTGAATGATAATTATAGCACACAACGGAATAGGAACAGGCAGACGCTTGATTAATTTCACAATACATTTCTATTCAATAAAATCATGCTCATGCTGTCAAAATTATTAATAAAATAATTTCATAAAACATATATATAAAATAAATTCGTTCAATAAAAATTTTATGGTACAGTGCATCAGGGTGATGATACCCCACATCACCAAAAGCCAGATGGTAAGCGCGCTACCAGATATCAGATACCTTCCTCCTCCTTCACAGATATCAATGTATATGATACTAATGCAAACCATAAACTGCAATGATGCATGACTCGACAATGCAACCTAATACCGTGATAGTCCACACGGCGGGGCGGATAACGAAGCGAATCTGAGCGCACGGTACCAATTCAAAACAGAAAATCAATTTGTACAAATCAATCAAAATCAATAAAAAAAATTTCAGATAGCAAATAATAACTGATAGTGCAATTCCAATAGTGTATTTCAATAGTTTCAGAGAGTAAATAAAATCAAATCAATCTCAAATCAATTCAATAAAATCAAATCAATCTCAAATCAATTCAATAAAATCAAATCAATCTCAAATCAATTCAATAACACATCAGTAAATTTTATAGTCAAATATCAATCAATATAAATACATTAAAGGCCTGTTCCAGGAATCTTAATGGGTCTAATGCAGAGATAGTTGGCAAAATCAATTATTTAATCAAAATCGAAATAAAATTCAATAATAAAATAAAACTCTAGAAAATCACATATAAAATTATTGTTAAAATATTGATTTAAAATTTCATTTAATAACAAACTTAATGCTAAGAAATTTTAAAAGGGACAAAAATGGTGCCATGTACTATAATTACCACTCACCTGGAACCTTCAAGACAATAATTATTTTTAATGGAAGAGAGACAATTTCAACTGACTGACTGAATATTTGAATCTCCTACATACCTAAAATATAAAAGAAAAATATTAAATAATAATAGAATAAAATAACTTTTATATATATATATATATATATATGGACTCCGGTGCTTCCCCGTCCCATCCCTGTTCATCTTCGGTGCCTCACTGTTCATCCCTATATATATATATATATATATATATATATATAGGATGAACAGTTAGGCAATCAAGATGAACAGAATGGAACAGCTTGAGGCAATCAAGATGAAACGAGGATGGGGCGGGAAGCAGGAGTCTATATATATATATATATATATATAATGAACAGTGATGGGACGGGGAAGCACTACAAGGATGGACGCTTCAATTTCTGCCGATATATATATAAATTTAAAGATATTTTTTCACAGTAATTATGATCAATCCAATCCAGTACCAGTAGTCAAAGAGAAAAAAAATAAATTTATAAAGTAGTTGTAACGGTTTAAAGAGAGAAAATAAAAATCAAATTCACCAATTATTGAACAAAGAACGGGAATTTTTACTTTGAAAACATAATCAAAGGTGATGAATTGAGAAATAAAAATTTAAGAATTATTTGTGCACATCAAATTATAAATTATAAATTTATATATAAATGTATATGTATAACAATCAATAAAAGATTATGAAAATACCTGTTGAGAGTATTTGGTAGGAAAGGAGGTGACAAACAGGTTTTGAGAGCAAAGTTTAGCAGAAGAGATGATTAGGGTATATATATATTTCAAGAGTTCTATTAGGTGTAGAATGTGATAAGAGTTATTATTGAACTGGGTTGTTCAGATTGCAGATATATATTTAATTTCAAAAATAATATATATATATCTAAAAATAAATAAGCAGATCATTTAATAAAATATATATATTTTTTATAAATATATTAAATTATTGTTAGCTAATTAAAATAAAATAATAATAAATAATAATTGTATATGGGTTTTCACATACTTCCCCCCTTAAAAAAAATTCGGTCCCCGAATTTGAATAGACAAAATTCTAACCTGAAGAATCAAATAAGTGTGGATATTTGGCTCGCATTTCAGATTCTGCTTCCCATGTGGCCTCACTACTTGAGTGATTATGCCAAAAGACTTTGATCAAAGCCACTTCCTTAGATCGGAGTTTCCTAATTTGTCGATCTAAAATCTTTACTGGTTACTCCTCATATAACATATCATCCCTAAATTGCATGGTTTGAGGTTGTAAAACATGAGATGGATCTGGTACATACTTCCTAAGCATAGAAATATGGAAAACTGGATGTACATGTGCAAAACCAGGTGGAAGAGCTAAACGGTAGGCAACTGCTCCAATTCTCTCCAAAATTTCAAATGGACCAACAAAACGAGGGCTAAGCTTCCCTTTCTTCCCAAACCTCATGATTCCTTTCATAGGGGAAATTCTCAGAAATACATGATCACCAATCATAAATTCTACATCTTTACGCTTAGGATCAGCATAACTTCTCTGTCGACTTTGAGCAGTCAAAAGTCGATCACGAATTAGTCGAACCTTCTCTGAAGTTAATTGTATCAACTCTGGTCTAGTAAGCCTTCTTTCTCCAACTTCATCCCAACAAACCGGTGACCTACACTTTTGACCATATAATGCCTCATATGGAGCCATCTCTATACTTGCCTGATAACTGTTATTATAAGCAAACTCCACTAAAGGCAAATGATGATCCCAACAGCCACCAAAATCCATAACGCATGCACGAAGCATGTCCTCTAATGTCTGTATGGTCCTTTCTGACTGTCCATCCGTCTGAGGGTGAAAAGCAGTACTAAAGTCTACTCGTGTTCCTAAAGCTTCTTGGAATTTCTTCCAAAATTGAAATGGCGAGTACCACGATCAGAGACAATGGAAACTGGAACTCCATGAAGACTAACAATCTTGTTTATATACAACTGTGCAAGTTCAGCAAAGTCATATGTAGTCTTCACAGGAAGGAAATGAGCAGATTTTGTCAATCTGTCCACTATCACCCATATTGCATTGTAACCACCTCGTGTACTAGGTAAACCCACAACAAAGTCCATGGCAATATGCTCCCACTTCCACTCGGGAATAGGCAATGGCTGAAGTAACCCAGATGGTCTCTGATGTTCTGCCTTAACCTGCTGACAAGTCAAACATTTAGCAACAAAGTCTGCAATATCCCTCTTCATGCCACCCCACCAATAATGCTCCCTTAAATCACGGTACATCTTAGTTGAACCTGGGTGTACTGTGTAAGCAGAATGGTGTGCCTCCTCCATGATTTCTCTTCTCAACTCATCAACATTGGGGACACAAAGTCTAGTGCCATAACGAAGAACTCCATCATCATTCAACATGAATCCTTGAGCTTGGCCTTGATGAATATTATCTATAATCTCACACAGCTAAGAATCCCTCTTTTGAGCCACCTTAATTCGATCAATCAAGATAGGCCTAACTCGAAAATGTGCTAAGAATGATCCAGTTATGATTTCAAACTCTAATCCCTGATCTAGCAACTCATGTAATTCACCAATCAAAGGCCTCATCTTGGTAGATATATGGGCTAAACTACCAGAAGACTTCCTGTTTAGAGCATCAGCCACCACATTAGCTTTTCCAGGGTGATACTGTATGGTGCAATCATAATCCTTCAGCAATTCTACCCATCTCCTTTGCCTAAGATTAAGATCACGTTGGTCAAATATGTATTTGAGACTTTTGTGGTCAGTGAAAATTTCACAAGTCTCACCATACAGATAGTGCCTCCAGATTTTCAAAGCAAAAATTACTGCAGCCATTTCCAAATCATGAGTTGGATAATTCTGCTCGTGCCTTTTCAACTGACGAGAAGCATATGCGATAACCCGTCCATGCTCCATCAAAACACATCCTAAACCAATCCTAGAAGCATCACAATATACTACATAACCCCCTGATCCAGATGGAAGGGCTAACACTGGTGCTGTAGTTAAACGAGTCTTAAGCTCCTGAAAACTTTTTTCACAAGCCTTAGACCACTGAAATTTCATATTCTTCTGTGTCAACTTAGTTAAAGGTGCTGCAATACGAGAGAAGTCTTGAACAAACCGTCTATAATACCCTGCTAAACCCAAGAAACTACGAATCTCTGACACAGTTGTGGGTCTAGGCCAATGAAGCACTGCCTCAACTTTCTTCTTATCAACGCACACCCCATCCTTAGATACTGTATGGCCTAGGAAGGCCACACTATCTAGCCAAAACTCACATTTTGAGAACTTGGCATATAGCTTGTGTTCTCGTAAGGTCTGAAGGACAATTCTCAAACGCTGCTCATGCTCCTCCTTACTCTTTGAGTATACTAGAATGTCATCGATGAACACTATAACAAATTGATCTAAGAAAGGCTTGAAAACTCTGTTCATGAGATCCATAAAGCGGCTGGAGCATTGGTAAGACCAAAAGACATTACAAGAAATTCATAGTGTCCATACCTAGTCCTAAAGGCCGTCTTGAGTATATCTTCTTTCTTGACCCTCAATTGATGATACCTAGATCGAAGATCAATCTTGGAAAAATACTTTGCACCTTGAAGTTGGTCAAACAGATCATCTATGCATGGAAGAGGATACTTATTACGCACAGTTACCTTATTCAATTGCCTATAATCAATGCACATTCTCAAAGACCCATCCTTCTTTCGTACAAATAACACAGGAGCACCCCATGGAGAAATACTAGGGCGAATAAACCCCTTATCTAGTAGGTCCTGTAGTTGCTCCTTCAACTCCTTAGGTTCTACGGGTGCCATACGATAAGGTGGCATAGATATGGGCTCAGTTCCAGGAACTAAGTCTATACCAAACTCTATCTCTCGCTCCGGGGGTAAACCTGATAAATCTTCTGGAAACACATTAGGAAACTCCTTAACCACTGCAACATTCTCCAAACCTGCACCTTCTACCTGAACATCTCTAACATAAGCTAGATACCCTTTACACCTCTTTCGCAATAATCGTCTAGCACTCACTACAGAGATAAGATTACTAGAGGCCATACTGCGATCTCCCTGAAATTGAAATTCTGCCTCCCCAGGAATTTTAAAGAGTACAACTTTATTATGATAATCCAATGAAACGTGATAAGTGGCTAACCAATCCATGCCTAAAATCACATCAAACTCAAACATATCCAAAGAAACAAGATCTGCAGCTAATTCCCTATCTCCAATGTGAACTATACATCCCTTATACACCATATCAGTGTCTATTGCATCCCCCATAGGTGTTGATACAGATAAAGGATACCCTAACAAAGTAGGTGGTGTACTAAATCTCATGGAAAAGTATGGAGAAACAAAGGAGTGACTAGAACCAGGATCAAACAGTACTCTAGCATCAAATGAGTAAATAGGAAGTGTACCTTGAGCATCCTGCTGAGTCAAAGCAAAAACTCTAGCTTGACCTCTACCACCAGATGTCTGTCCCTGAGTTTGAGCAAATCCTCTACCACCAGAACCTCTACCACCCTGTCCACGACCACCAAAACCCTGACTTCTACCACTATCTTTGTGGCTGGTTGAACCTGAGAGGGAGCAGAATGTGTTGCTTGACTAGCACCCTGAGTTGTCTCACTAGTAGGACAGTCCTGTCTACGGTGTCCCAGCTGTCCACAACCAAAGCATGCTCCAGTGACCCAATGACAAGTGCCCTTATGTGGCTTACCACAATGATGACAAAGAGTGGTAATAGGCTCAGTGCTAATCTGGTTATACTGGGCATTCCCTGCATGTGTCCTCTGCTCACGTCCCTGACCAACTCCATATTGATGTGCTCTATTGCCAACTGTAGACTAAGAACCCTGCTTATTATCCTGATAAGAACCCTGATGACTTTGTCCTCTGTTAAATTGATTACCTTGACTATCTTTCTTAAATCGCTTGCGCTACTCATGAGCCCAACGTTCATCATCATACATCTCCATCTGTCTAGCCCGATCAACCACCTCCTCATATTTAGGTAGTCGTAAAGGAGCTACACGATCAATTAGCCTGTCTCGTAAGCCCCTTTCAAACCTACGAGCCTTCTTCTCCTTATTTGGAATCAAGTGTTTACCAAAACGGGATAATTTGTTAAACTTCATCTCATACTCTGTAACTGTCATTTTACCTTGCTTCAAGGTTTCAAACTCCAAGGCCTTAGCCTCTTGAACACTAAGAGGGAGAAATCGCTCCAAGAAGAGAGAGTGAAACTCAGGCCAGAGGATAGAACCTTCAGGTCGCCCATTCTTCTTAGAGATATACCACTCACGAGCAACTCCCTTAAGCTGATTTCCTGCCAACATCACCATCCTAGCACTACTGCAACCCATAGTTTCATATAACACCTCTCCATGTCATCTAGAAAATCTAAGGGATCAGCTAATGCATCCTCTCCAGTGAACTCCTTTGGTTTTAGATTGAGAAAGTCTGTAGAGTCAAGGAATCGAGCCCTATCCTGAGCTGGTGCTGAAGTAGAGCCAACCACTGGTTGCTGTGGTTGAGTTGTAAGGTACTCAGCTATAGTATTAACAGCACGATTTACTGCATGCAATCCCACTACTAGATCCGCCACAGTAACTTGACCAGCCCTAGGTGCTTGAGCTGCAGTAGCTAATTGGAATAGTTGTGCCCCAGTCTTAGCCATAGGCGTCTGTTCAGATGTCTGATTAATAGTTTGAGGTGGTACCCCCCCTGTTGGATCAAGGTTTGCACCATTAAGACCCTTGGCCTTAGTTATCCTCTTACGTCTAATAGACCCAGGCACCTATTCATTTTAATAAACAAGCATTAAATTTGAAAATGTGAGCCAAATTAAGACGGGCGAAAAAGTACGAAGGACGCAGATATCTGAAGCAATGATAAACTGAAAAGACGTTAAGGATTCTATGCTCCGCAAGTTTACTAGACCTCAACCTGGCTCTGATACAAACTTTGTCACGACCCAACATTCTGAACCGTGACCGGCGCATAATTTAAGTATTCTTAAATCATGCAAGCCTTTTCAGAGTATCTTGAATGAATATATTGTCACTTACTAATCCCAAAAATAGACAAAATCCAAATAAACAAAATGTTGAATAAACATCATAAATATCCCATAGGTAAACTGCGGAGTCTCTACAGATTTCAATAAAAACTTAAACTGTTCAATAAACTATATTAATTATTAGCCCGAGAAAACATGAATTCGGGCATACCATGAGAACAAATCAAAGTTGTCCCTCTCCAGAAAATGGACTGAATACTTAGATCATTTGCGAATTCTCACGATGCAAGCAGATAATGACGAGAAAAGCGTGGTTTGAGCTAGATGCTCAGTGAATGATAATTATAGCACACAATGGAATAGGAACAGGCAGACGCTTGATTAATTTCACAATTCATTTCTATTCAATAAAATCATGCTCATGCTGTCAAAATCATTAATAAAATAATTTCATAAAACATATATATAAAATAAATTCGTTCAATAAAAATTTTATGGTACGATTGCACTGTGGTGATGATACCCCACATCACCAAAGGCGGATGGTAAGCGCGCTACGGATATCAGATACCTTCCTCCTCCTTCACAGATATCAATGCATATGATACTAATGCAAACCATAAACTGCAATGATGCATGACTCGACAATGCAACCTAATACCGTGATAGTCCACACGGCGGGGCCAGATAACAGAAACAGATACTGGGCACAGGTACCAATTCAAAACAGAAAATCAATTTGTACAAATCAATCAAAATCAATAAAAAAAATTTCAGATAGCAAATAATAACTGATAGTGCAATTCCAATAGTGTATTTCAATAGTTTCAGAGAATAAATAAAATCAAATTAATCTCAAATCAATTCAATAAAATCAAATCAATCTCAAATCAATTCAATAACACATCAGTAAATTTTATAGTCAAATATCAATCAATATAAATACATTAAAGGCCTGTTCCCGGAATCTTAATGGGTCTAATGCAGAGATAGTTGGCAAAATCAATTATTTAATCAAAATCGAAATAAAATTCAATAATAAAATAAAACTCTAGAAAATCACATATAAAATTATTGTTAAAATATTAATTTAAAATTTCATTTAATAACAAACTTAATGCTAAGAAATTTTAAAAGGGACAAAAATGGTGCCATGTACTATAATTACCACTCACCTGGAACCTTTAAGACAATAATTATTTTCAATGGAAGAGAGACAATTTCAACTGACTGACTGAATATTTGAATCTCCTACATACCCAAAATATAAAAGAAAAATATTAAATAATAATAGAATAAAATAACTTTTATATATATATATATATATATATATATATATATATATATATATATATATATATTTATTTATTTATTTATTTATTTATTTATTTTTATATATATATATAGGATGAACAGTGAGGCACCGAAGATGAACAAGGATGGGACAGGGAAGCATCGGAGTCTATATATATATACCGAAGATGAACAGGGATGGGACAGGGAAGCACCGGAGTCTATATATATATATATAATGAACAGTGATGGGACGGGGAAGCACTACAGGGATGGACGCTTCAATTTCTGCCGATATATATATAAATTTAAAGATATTTTCTCACAGTAATTATGATCAATCCAATTCAGTACCAGTAGTCAAAGAGAAGAAAAATAAATTTATAAAGTAGTTGTAACGGTTTAAGGAGAGAAAATAAAAATCAAATTCACTAATTATTGAACAAAGAACGGGAATTTTTACTTTGAAAACATAATCAAAGGTGATGAATTGAAAAATAAAAATTTAAGAATTATTTGTGCACATCAAATTATAAATCGTAAATTTATATATAAATGTATATGTATAACAATAAATAAAAGATTATGAAAATACCTGTTGAGAGTATTTGGTAGGAAAGGAGGTGACAAACAGGTTTTGAGAGCAAAGTTTAGCAGAAGAGATGATTAGGGTATATATATATTTCAAGAGTTCTATTAGGTGTAGAATGGGATAAGTGTTATTATTGAATTGGGTTGTTCAGATTGCAGATATATATTTAATTTTAAAAATAATATATATATATATATCTAAAAATAAATAAGCAGATTATTTAATAAAATATATATATTTTTTATAAATATATTAAAATATTATTAACTAATTAAAATAAAATAATAATAAATAATAATTGTATATGAATTTTCACACAATTATTTTTTGTTTCGCCTACCTTTCAAAAGTAGCCTTCCTTCTTGTTATTATCTTTGATTAAAAAAACAAAGACAAAGCCACGTATATTTTTATGGCACAATAAAATATTTTCTTTTAAAAAAATATTAACTTTCTCTAATTTTATTATGCCATAAAATTAGGTTTTAAGTCTTATTATATATTACTAAAATTTGTTTTACTACAATCAGATAAAATAAATATCTAAAAATATTTGATTCGATACGACATTCAATTTAATTATCAAAAGTAAAGCCTTTTAGATGGAACTCTTAGATTTATAGTATATATAAATAGTGATAACTGAATTTAATACAAATATGCATAACAAAGAATATATTACAATTGAATTATTGAGATAAGTTGGGACCATCACTTGGTCATGTATAACAAAGAATAGTGTCATGATATTTGTAAATTATTTCAATTTAGCATTACTTTGATAATTTTTCTTTTACATTAATATGATAGTAAACCATATCCTGTTGGCCTAGAATAATTATTATAATTAAAGCTATGTTATCATTAGAGCAAAAGTCAAAGCAAATGCCCCTTTAATTTTTATAATTAAAGTAAATGTTAAGCTATTAATTTTTTATATCGTACAGCTCGAGCTTTAACATGTGCCCACTTACTAACTTTCGCATCATCAAGGTGGGACCTGTCATCAAATTTTGCGACATAAAATTATTTTTTTATGACATCGCAATATGTTCAACCGGATGATTGATTGTAGGCAAAGACAATGTTTTAAAATAGTATTTCAGTATTTTGGGCCACCGGTATTGTAGTCTGCCGCCTGTGTTTGTTGCTTTTTGCCAGCTTGGCCTGAACTTGTGTAACTGTGTGGTTGGCTTGGCAGTTTTTCAGAGTTAGCCTTGCGGAAAGGGCGCCTTGAGATGTTGTGAGGATGGACATCTTACGAGTCGTATAGCCGACAATGCTTCTGATGGCCACCTGACCATTGTGTGCCAAGTCGCCGATAAACTCTACCCGTCGACTTTTCCTTCAAATCTCTAAGTTTGGACCTGCCCTTATTGTTTGGAGATCCTGATGTTATTTTTAAGAAGACTGCTTATAGGTGGACATAAATTTTGAAGCATTTGTAGCTTTGTGATTGGGCCTTATATTTAGGCCTTCTGTTAAAAGGCCGAACTTTGTACTCTCCACTTTCTTATTAATGAATCTCCTATTTTCCGGGAAAAAAAAAAAAAGCAATAAAGAAGGCAGCCCATTGTAGCGGTAAGTCAAGAGGCATTAGGGGCAGGACACTGAAATGTAGATGTAAAGTAATAAATCTAACTAAATCTCATAGTTCCGAATGCATACAAGATATAAAGAAGGTAGGCCATTGTAATGCTAAGTCGGGGACATGTGAGGTAGGACACTGTGAAATGTAAATGTAAAGGTAAAAAATCTAACTAAATCTACTGAGGAATGCATACAAGCAATAAAGAAGGCAGGGCACTGCAATGCCAAGTCAGGACATCGGAGGCAGGACACTGAATGTAAAAGTTGTGTTCATGCACTGTGGTTGTGTGAATTAACTCATACCCAAGCAAGCACCAAATATTATGTATAGCATTTTGTAGCGAAAAGATCAATCTTGTTGACCCCATGAGCTCAAAGGAGCATAGATTTTGATAATAACAAAACTCAACTAGAATCAAATTAACTTTGTGTTAAGTGTTATGCTTCTCAAAGAATAAAGAAAATGGCTCAAGGAATTCATGATGGATTCGTGCTTTTGAAGAAATGTTGACATTTTAAGATAACACAGGACGAATCAAAGGAGATAAAGAAAGAAAATGTTACCTTCCAAAGCTGCATTGAAGATCAAATTTGAAGGTACATATAGTATAGAAGTTAGTTTTAAACTTTTAGGATTGCTTGTGAAAAGAATTGGAGAGTAGAAACCAATGATACTTATTTTTAATCCCTCAATTATTTTCTTTTAAATATCATAAATGGCCTAAAAGCATTTGATTATGATTTGGTGTAAAGTTTTAAAGTTTTTAAAGTTATGCAGAAAAGTTTTTCTGGTATGTCAACTGGTTTGCTAACTGTCTCAACTCTGCACAACATCGTAGAAAAAGACAAAATAACGGCTATTTTCTTGAAATTTGAAATTATAATGTTCAAATGAGTTCTCAAACGGTAAAAAACGTTCCAAATCTATAAATACACCCATTCTTGGCCATTTTGCACTTAATGAAAGTCTCTTTACTGTTCCTAACCATTTAAGATCATTAAAACTTCCATTCAAAGTGCTCAAATTGTTTTTATTGCTCATCATTGGCTTACCTACTCATCTCTTCTTTATAGATTCTGTTGTATTGAGTGAGATTGAGTTTTAATCACTTTCTTATCATTTATGAGAGGTCATTCAAGCACTTATTGAAGCTTGATTGTGAAAAGTGTTTGGGATAACACTTGGTAGAAGTGTGAAGCTACTTGTAAAAGCTTTAGTGAGAAGATTTGTAAAGGGCTTTTGTCTCTTGCCTTTAAAAGAGAAGATTAATGGAGTGAAGACTCAAAGTGGAATTTTTGAGAGAGTGGATGTAGGCCAGTTGAGCCGAACCACTAAAAAAATTCAGTGTTCAATTTTCTCAACCCTTACTCTTTACATTTATGCATTTTAACTTTCTGATTGAAGTGTTTTTGCTGATATAAAAATTGATACTATTTATTGTTAATCTTGCTGCAAAATGAAAAAATTGGTTTACTGCTGAATCTGCTAATATCTGATTTATTTTGCTTATTGTTTTATTTGCTGTCAACTAATATATTTGGAGTACTGCTCTGTTTGCCGTGTTGTAAACTTATTTAGATTATTGAAATTTCTACTGAATGCCAATATATTCTGTTAGATCAGTATACTGATTGCTTATGACCCAACTTTGAATCAACTTATCAATAGAGCTGTATTGTTCATATTTCACATTAGAAAATTAGGTTGAACCAAGCTGTAATTTTTCAAAGGTTTTGAGCAATAACCAAAAAATTGTTTTTAGAGTCCAATTCACCCTCCTCTTGGATATATTTTGGGATATCAATTTGGTATCAGAGCTTATCTCTCTTACTTGAGGATTAAACTCCTTAAAGTGATCCATTCACATGGCTGGTTCATCTAGAAACTCGGCTAGTATACCTGCCCCCTTAGCTGAAGGTTATTCAATCACTAGACCACTACTTTTTAATGGCACAAATTACTCTTTTTGAAAAACTAGAATGAAAAACTTTATACAATCTATTGATATTGATGCTTGGAGAATAATTAAAGATAATCCTTATATTCCTTATAAAACCAGTGAAGGAACTGTGCAAATTCCTAAAGATAAAGTTGAATTTGATGATAATGATTGGAAGAAAATTTCTACAAATGCCAAAGCTATTAATATTCTTCATTGTGCTCTTGATATTAATGAGTATAATTGTATTTCAAGGTGTCAAATTGCAAAAGAAATATGGGACAAACTAGAAGTCATATATGAAGGAACCGATATGGTGAAAGAGTCAAAGGCAAATCTCCTCATCCGTGATTATGAGTTATTTGAGATAAAACCTGGTGAAACTATTGCTGAAATGAGTACCAGATTCACATATCTTATTAATCTTCTTAAAGCTCTTGGAAAGAGATTTGAGGAACAAGAACTTGTAAAGAAAATTTTGAGATCTCTTCCAAAGTCATGGGAAGCAAAGACCATTATTATTCAAGACACCAAGGATTTCAGAAAATACACCTATGATGAGCTAATTGGTTCTCTCATTGCACATGAGATGATCTACTAGAAAGATGAGAAAGAAGGTGATCAAAAGAAAAAGAAAGGTATAGCCTTCATATCCGAAAAGATAGATGAGAAAAAGAAAAGTGTTGCTTTCAAAGCTAGTTCAAGTGATGATTCAAGTGCTTCAAGTGATGATGATGAAGATATGGCTATGATAGTCAAGAGATTCAAAAGAGCATTTAGAAAAGGTGGAAGCAAATATAAGAAGTTCACAAAGAAATATACCCCAAAGACTTGAAATCATTCAAGTGAAATAGTTTGTTATGAGTGTAACAAACTCGGCCACATTAAGCCAAAGTGTCCTACATTGAAAAGAAAAACAAGTTTAGAAAGGATAAAAGTAAAAAGGTAATGGCGGCAACATGGAGTGATAGTGACTCTTCATGAAATGATGAAACAAGTGACAAAGATGTTGCAAATGCTTGTATGATGGCAATTGAAAAAAAAAAGTGAAAGCTCGCACATTAAAGATAGTGAAAATGAGGTAAATCTTGAACTTTCTAATGTTGATGAATTAGAACTTGCATTTGTAAAGACATATGATAAATATAGATCTTTTAAAAAGAAATGCAAAATTTTGATTCATGAAAATTGTGCTTTAAGATCAGAAAATATTTCTTTGAGTATGGCTTCAAAGGAAAATGAATTTTACAAATCTCAAATGAAATTATTTAAGGAAGTTAATGATGAGCTTCAAAGATCAAAAGAAGTGTGTGAACAACTTCTTGAGAAAAATAGAATTCTTGAAGCAAAAGTTGAATCTTTGACAAGAGATTTAACTAAATTTATAAAAGGAAAAGAAACACTTGATATACTTCTTGGAAATCAAAGATCCACAAATGAAAATTTTGAAATTGGTTATGATGGATTTATGAAATATGAAAAATACAAACATTATTTTGTTAAAGCTTCATCTTCTTCTCAACCAAATATTACTTGCTTTTATTATAATCATAAAGGTCATATGATTAATGCTTGTCCTATTAGGAAAGGAACCTTTAAGGCAAAGAAAGTATGGGTGCCTAAAGGAACCCTACCTAATATTACTAACATACAAGGACCCAAAGTTGCTTGGGTGCCTAAGGACAGTTAACTGATTTCAGGTCTGCCTAAGGAGTACGCTGGAAACAGAACACTGGTACATAGATAGTGGCTGCTCTAGGCACATGACAGGAAATAAAGGCAAATTCTCCTCTCTTACTTTGAAAGAAGAAGGTTATGTCAAATTTGGTGATAAAAGTAAAGTTAAAATTATTGGATGTTGAACTATTAGTAAAAATCCTTGCATTGAGAATGTTGCATTAGTACAAGGATTAAAATATAATCTTTTAAGTGTTAGTTGTAACACCCCAAAAATTTTAAATTTATGAGCATTTTTGGTATTTTAATTTTATTTAAATTTTAGGAATTTTTTTGAGATTTTTCGGATTTTAAAAATCGGGTTCGATTTTTCGAAAATATAAACTTTGATGAATTTTAAAAATTAATTTAAAGACCACGTGGCAAAACTAAAAATATATTTGGAGTCTACGTATTTTTCTGAGTTTTCTGGAATTTTTTCGAAATTTTTGGACTTCGTTTTCGGTCCCGAGGCAGAGTAAAAATTCAAAATTTTGTATTTTGAATCGAACCGGCCGAATCGAACCGGACCGGATCGAACCGGTCGAATCTGACCGGCTCCCTTCCCTTTTTCTTCCTCCCGCGCCCGTCCCTTCCCCCTTCTCTCTTCCTCCCGTTTTCTCTCTCCTCCGCCCCGCCAGGCCGACCACCTCCCCTGCCACCCCAATGCGCGCCACCCAGCCTCGGCCGGTAGCGCCCCCAAACGGCCGGAAACCGCGCGCGAATTCCCTCCCTCGCGCACGTGGCGTTTCGACTTCTCCAGCCAAAATCCGGTCGATGCAGCCACCAATTGGACCGGGTCTTGTGTCTAAAATCATATACTCGGCGAGAGCTTTCCATAGACACTAAGAACGCCGAAATCCATCGAGCGGGTTGTCCAATTTTTGCTCGGGAAGTTTTTAGCCCATTTCGACTTTTGGGCTAGATTTCTCGAAAACCATGAATCCCACGAGAAAACCGAGGGTACCAGCACGCTCCACTCGTCGAGAGCTTCGCGGCGACATAAATTTCAAATTTTTTTGACACCGTTTTTCGGTGGGTCCCACCGAACTTCGCAGTATTTTTCCGAGCATTTAATGAGCTTAGAAAATTCTGAAAAATTTATTTACTAACCCCCGTGTTATGGGCTTCGTGTAGGTATCCTCGATTCACGGAAATTCGACAGTTGACCGGATCTGCGAAATTCTGGCCAGACAGACCCGTTACCGGAAAAGTCTCCGAATTGGACCGAGGTTTTGGCTAGCCCCCCATTGTCAGACGTCCCGAGTGCGTACCCAACGTCGGAATAGGCAAAGGTAAACCCGAACCTTGCTTTTTCGTAATTTTCTAGTGCTTAAATAGGATTATAAATCCATAAAATATTCGTGGTAGCTTAGAAAATTATGATTCTTTTTGCAATAGCTTAGTAATATTGCTAAGGACCGCGGGGCAAAGTTTTAGAATTTTTAGAGCTTATTTGGGTAGTTTTTGCAAAAATGGTCAATTATAAGGATTAAATTGAAATATTACATACTGTGATGGATGATTGATTTGATGGGCGGGAGGGCTGTGTGATATGATTGATTTGTGGATATATGGATTGTAAATATAGAAGTGTGTTTTGAGCCATTTTGCAGTTGGGTAGGTCCTAGGTATAGGGAGACTCTGCGGATTTTCGCACGACTTAGGGCGTATTGGTCTTTTCTTTGTTTGTATTGAGTCAAATTTATTAAATGATTGTAATAAAATTGTCGTGAGCCGACGACCTTCTTCCTCCGCCCGCCTCAGTGACCATCGTCAAGTCTGTGAGTAAAATATTAATTTTAACTGTAATTTCGATATTATTATATGTTCAAGCATGCCCATGCATCACTTATATGCATATATTTATGTAGTTAAACTCTAGGCACGATTTATGTTGCATTGATAACTGTTAAAGTGCCATGGATGTTGTTGTGGTAATTTGGAGCAGTGTGCGTGCGTTGGCGTGCGTGTGATGTGGTGTGGACTATGGATAGGACGGGTAGTCACGGCTTGAGTTCTTATTGGGACCCGATCCTTCGAGGGGTAGTCACGGCTTGAGTTCTTCGCTGGGACCCTCGATTTGGTTTATTAAGTGAAAGTCCGGCTTGAGTTCTTCGCTGGCACCAGGTTGGATTTAAGAGAGCTGTATAGGGGATCAGCTCCCATATATTATGATTGATGCTACAGGGTGCGTGAGTGCTCCAAATTACCTTTTTGATGTTATGATGTTGATGTTGCATTTCACTCTACAGGGTGCATTAGTTTTAGATAGTTATAGAGATTATGGTTAAAATTGATATTTTACTCTCTGAGTCGAACGCTCACTCCTGTTCAAAAAATTTTCCAGGCCACAGGAGGATATTTTTGAGGTTAACCTGCTTTCTCCCTCGCAGGTCGATTACTAATGTTTGTATAAACTTGTTAAATCTTAGAATTTCCGCATGTGTTAGAAATGTTTATTTGATTTGGGTCTGTAAACTAAATTATTATTTGGACCTGTAAACTTAATATTCTATGCATGTTTGATGGATTGGATGAGGGAGCTGAGCTCCCATTTATTTTTATGCTGATGAGTATGTGGAGGGTGAGCTGAGCTCCCCAATTGAGTATTTATTGTGTTTACAGGTCGGGTGAGTCGAAAACTCCCCGTTGGAAAGTCCATTTTATGGTCGGACTCTGTCCGTTTGGTTTCTTGAAATTGGGCCCAAATGGGCCTTAGAATTGGGTAAATGAACAGTTAGGCTTACTACGGGCCTCGGGGGCTTTAGGCTGGCCCAGGTCCTAGTGCCGGTCCGGCCCATAGGTTGGGTCGTGACAAATGTGGTATCAGAGCTTAGGCTCCAGATTCTTAGGGAAAAATTGTCTAAGTGTTGGAAAGAGTCTACTAGGAGTCACATGCAGAAAAATAGGGTCCATATTCGTCTTGCATTGTCATCTTTGCTTCTAGTTTTTGCTCCATATATTATGTATAAATATGAGTCTATAGAGCTGTGTAATGAGCAGTTTTGAATTTTTGTGGGCTAATGCTGCTGAATTTCAGGAAAATGCGTAGAAGCAGGAGAGCTGCCTTGCACGAGAACGGATGTGCGGACGAGGTGTCGGCAGGGATGAGGCGCTGCCAGGGAGGCGGGGTAGGAGGCCTAAAGCTGCTCAAGTAGAGGAGCAGCCACCCCCAGTACAGGATCAGTCCTTTATGACACAGGGTCCCATGGACCCCATGGTAGTTACTCTCGCTGGGTTGCAGAGAACCATCGATATGATGGCACAATATATGGTCCACCCTCCACAACAGCAGCAGTCCACCGCACCAAGAGGAGAACCTTACAAACAGATCATCAATTTTAAGAAGTTGGTGCCTGGTACTTATGATGTGTCGACGATGCATATCGGTTTTGGATTCTATGAGACGGCGAGAGCAGTCTGATTGACTAATAGAAGACTGATAGAGTGTATGCAGCATGTCATGGGGCCTATGCCTAAACAATGGATGAATGACTACGTGTTACCCCGGATGGAGGGTTTGACATGGGCTCAGTTTGTGAAACTTTTTATTAATCGGTTTGTGCCAGAAAGCTTCAGGGATCAAAAGCAGTGGGCCTTTGAGGCCTTAAGACAGAATGGCAGGTCTGTAGATGAGTATGCTCTGAATTTCTAGAAGCGGCGGTATGCCCCTACAGCAGTAGCTACAGAAACTATGAAGGTGAAGAGATTCCTAAAGGGGCTGGACAGGAGGTATGCAAACCTAGCCATGATGTCTGATCAGTCTTTTGACGTGGTAGTTGATCGAGCCAGACAGATAGAGATTAGCTATGCTACGGATGACAGCGGGAGAGCAAAGAAAAATAGAGCAGAGGGTTCCTCAGGTGTCCCTTCCATGGGTACTCCGGACAGTGGTGGCCAGAGTAATTCTGAAGCGAGGAACAAGAAGAGTGGTTTTAGACACAAACCTCGAGGATTGGACCAGTGCTTGATCCAGCGGTGGTCACGATTCGAGTACAGCGATTGGTGCAGTTCAGATCCTCCTTGGCACCTTGTGCACATGTGGAAGAGGACATTCAGACCTTGTTTGATGGGTTCAGAGTATGCTTGGTGTGGCCAACCGGGTCACTTTGCTGAGAATGCCCCATTTTGATGAGCCACAGATGGGTCACGAGGTTACATTGCAAATGTTCCTCGCGATTGTATCCAGTGCTTCCAACATGGCGGCGATCAATTCGGTACCAACAGGCCGAGGACAAGGGGCGTGGATTTGGGCGCAGGTCGAGGTAGAAGTCGATGTCGAGGTTACGCCACTCAGGGTAGGGGTCAAGCTCGGGTTTTCACCCTGACCCACCAGGATGCTCAAGCTTCAAATGCAGTTGTGGCAAGTATTCTTACAGTGCATTCCTATGAGGCTCGTGTTTTGATAGATCCGCGTGCTACGCACTCATTTGTCTCCACTGTGTTTGCCATGAGGTTCGGTAGAAACCCTAAAACTTTAGAATGCCCTTTGTCGGTAGCTACCCCACTTAGTGACAACCTAGATGTAGATATGGTTTTTCCGGGTAGCCCAGTGGTAGTGGATGGAAAGATCCTCCCAGCAGACTTGGTTCCTCTACCAGTAATGGATTTTGATGTAATCCTGGGGATGGATTGGTTGTCAACTCACTATGCCACTTTATCTGCGGGAACAAAAGGTGTATTTCCACATACAGTGTGGAAGAGTTTAGCTTTGATGGTGACAGGAGCGTGGCTCCATATAATTTGGTGTCGGCAATTAGTGCTAGAAAAATGTTGAGGCGTGGATGCCAAGGGTATTTGGCATTGGTGAGAGATACATCTGTAGAAGGTGTCAGCATGGAAAATGTTCCTGTTGTCAGAGAATTTATGGATGTCTTCCCAGAGGAGCTTCCAGGGTTGCCACCAGGAAGGGAAATAGAGTTTTGTATTGATGTTGTGCAGGGTACAAACCCCATATCCATGCCACCTTACAGGATGGCACCAGCAGAATTGAAAGAGCTGAAGGAGCAACTACAGGAGCTTTTAGACAAGGGTTTCATACGTCCGAGCACTTCACCCTGGGGTGCTCCTATTCTATTTGTTAGAAAGAAGGATGGGTCATTGAGGTTGTGCATTAACTATAGACAGCTGAACAAGGTGACTGTGAAGAACAAGTATCCACTTCCTCGGATCGATGATCTGTTTGATCAGCTCCAAGGGGCTAGATTCTTTTCCAAAATAGACCTGCGATCAGGCTACCATCAATTGAGAATCAGGAATGAGGACGTGTCCAAAACGGCTTTCAGGACAAGATATGGTCATTATGAGTTTTTGGTGATGTCTTTTGGACTCACTAATGCACCAGCAGCCTTCATGGACTTGATGAACAGGGTGTTCAAGCCATTTTTGGACCGTTTTGTCATCGTATTCATAGATGACATTCTGGTATACTCTCGGACCGAGGAAGAACACGTGTGGCACTTGAGGATGGTGTTGCAGACGTTGAGGGAGCACCAGCTATATGCCAAATTTTCAAAATGTGAATTTTGGCTAGAAAGCATCTCATTCTTGGGACACGTGGTTTATAGGGACGGCATTCAAGTAGATTCCAAGAAAATTGAAGTCAGAATGGCGATTGGCTTAGGCCTACAACGATCACCGAGGTGAAGTTTTACGGGTTTAGTGGCTACTATAGGCGTTTTGTACAAGATTTCTCCAGGATAGCGGCTCCCCTAACTAAGTTGACCAGGAAGAATGTTCCATTCATTTGGACAGATGACTGTGAGGTGAGTTTCCAGAAGCTTAAGGAGTGTCTAACCACTGCCCCTGTGTTGACACTACCTGTGAGTGGTGAAGGATACACCGTGTATTGTGACGCCTCCAGAGTTGGCCTAGGGTGTGTTTTGATGCAGAGTGGAAAAGTAGTGGCTTATGCTTCAAGACAGCTAAAGAGGCATGAGCAGAACTACCCCACCCATGATTTGGAAATGGCGGCTGTAATCTTTGCACTAAAAATCTGGAGACACTACCTGTATGGTGAAGTGTGCGAGATATACACCGACCACAAGAGTTTGAAGTACATCTTCCAACAGAGGGATTTAAACTTGAGACAGAGGAGATGGATGGAGCTTCTGAAAGACTATGATTGCATCATCCAGTACCACCCTGGGAAGGCCAATGTTGTAGCAGATGCTTTGAGCAGAAAATCTTATGGTAGTTTGGTGCACATTTCAGCAGAGAAGAGACCGTTGATTCAGGAAGTGCATGAGTTGATGGATCAAGGTTTAATCCTAGATCTTTCAGATGAGGGGGTATTGCTGGCTCATTTTTCAGTGAGGCCAGACTTGAGAGACAGAGTTAGAGTTTCCCAGCACAGAGATCAACAATTGATGAAGATCATAGAAAGAGTACAGCAAGGTGAAGGTGGTGAGTTTGGATTTGCCAATGATGGCACCCTAGTGCATGGTTCGAGGATATGTGTGCCCGATGTAGACAATCTCAGAAATGAAATCATGCAAGAGGCACACTATACACTGTACAGTGTCCACCCAGGTTCCACCAAGATGTACCATGATGTGAAAGATAGCTATTGGTGGAATGGCATGAAAAGAGACATAGCAGATTTTGTGTCCAAGTGCTTGACTTGTCAGAAGGTGAAGTTTGAACACCAAAGACCGTCAGGGAAGCTGCAAGAACTCCCTATCCCAGAATGGAAGTGGGAAATGATCACTATGGATTTTGTGACTGGGTTGCCTCATACCACGCGAGGATATGATTCGATATGGGTAATTGTAGACCGCTTGACCAAATCAGCTCACTTCTTACCTGTGAAGACTACATATTCTGTGGCACAGTACGCCCGACTCTACATTCGAGAAATAGTCAGATTGCATGGAGTTCCGGCTTCCATAATATCTGACAGAGAGCCCCAGTTCACTTCTCGGTTTTGGAGAAAGTTGCAGGAGGCACTTGGCACATAGTTGAACTTCAGTACGGCTTTCCACCCTCAGACAGATGGACAGTCCGAAAGGACAATCCAAACACTGGAAGATATGCTTCGCATGAGTGTCTTGGATTTTGGAGGTCAATGGGATGAGCAGCTAGCTTTGGTGGAGTTTGCCTACAACAACAGTTACCACTCCAGCATAAGGATGGCACCCTATGAGGCATTATATGGAAGAAAGTGTAGGTCTCCTCTGTGTTGGACAGAAATGGGGGAAGCGAAGGTGCATGATGTAGACCTAGTGTAGTACACTTCAGAGGTAGTTCCTTTAATCAGGGAACGACTGAAAACAGCTTTCAGTAGGCAGAAGAGTTATGCAGACCCCAAACGGAGGGATGTAGAGTTTGCAGTGGGCGACTATGTATTCCTGAAGGTTTCTCCAATGAAGGGAGTCATGAGATTTGGAAAGAAGGGCAAGTTGGCACCTCGGTATATTGGACCTTTTGAGGTTACTGATAGAGTTGGAGCAGTTGCCTACCGGTTGGAGCTACCACCCAACCTCTCTCACGTTCATCCCGTGTTTCACATCTCCATGCTTAGGAAATACATTCCCGATCCTTCTCATGTACTGCAGCCGGATGTGATAGAGCTAAAAGAGAACTTGACATTTGAGGAGCAGCCTGTAGCCATAGTGGACTACCAAGTGAGACAGCCGAGATCAAAACAGATCCCTATGGTTAAGGTTTTGTGGAGGAGTCAGTCAGTGGAAGAGTGCACCTGGGAGTCAGAACGGGACATGCGTAGCAAGTACCCTTATCTATTCAATGTATAATCATGTGCTTTATTCTGCCTTGTGTAAAATTCGAGGACAAATTTTCTATAAGGGGGGAAGAATGTAACACCCCAAAAATTTTAAATTTATGAGCATTTTTGGTATTTTAATTTTATTTAAATTTTAGGAATTTTTTTGAGATTTTTCGGATTTTAAAAATCGGGTTCGATTTTCCGAAAATATAAACTTTGATGAATTTTAAAAATTAATTTAAAGACCACGTGGCAAAACTAAAAATATATTTGGAGTCTACATATTTTTTTGAGTTTTCTGGAATTTTTTCGGAATTTTTGGACCTCGTTTTCGGTCCCGAGGTAGAGTAAAAATTCAAAATTTTGTTTTTCGAATCGAACCGGACCAGATTTGACCGGTCGAATCGGACCGGCTCCCTTCCCTTTTTCTTCCTCCCGCGCGCGTCCCTTCCCCCTTCTCTCTTCCTCCCGTTTTCTCTCTCCTCCTGCCCCTGCCGCCGGCCAGCCACCTCCCCCTGCCACCCCAGCCGACCGGCGCCGCCACCCAGCCTCCCCAGCCAGCCGGCCGCCGCCCCAAACGGCCGAAAACCGCGCGCGAATTCCCTCCCTCACCCGCGCAGCGTTTCGACTTCTCCGGCCAAAATCTGGCCGATCTGGCCACCAATTGGACCGGGTCTTGTGTCTAAAATCATCTACTCGGCGAGAGCTTTCCATAGACACCAAGAACGCCGAAATCCATCCAGCGGTTTGTCCAATTTTTGCTCGGGAATTTTTTAGCCCATTTCGACTTTTGGGCTAGATTTCTCGAAAATCGTGAATCCCACGAGAAAATACCAGCACGCTCCACTCGTCGAGAGCTTCGCGGCGACATAAATTTCAAATTTTTCCGACACCGTTTTTCGGTGGGTCCTACGGAACTTCGCAGTGTTTTTCCGAGCATTTAATGAGCTTAGAAAATTCTGAAAAATTTATTTACTAACCCCTGTGTTATGGGCTTCGTGTAGGTATCCTCGATTCGCGGAAATTCGATAGTTGACCGGATCTGCGAAATTCGGCCGACACGGACTGCTAGGAAAAGTCTCCGAATTGGACCGAGGTTTTGGCTAGCCCCCCATTGTCAGACGTCCCGAGCGCGTCCCCAAATTCGGAATCGGTAAAGGTAAACCCGAACCTTGCTTTTTCGTAATTTTCTAGTGCTTAAATAGGATTAAAAATCCATAAAATATTCGTGGTAGCTTAGAAAATTATGATTCTTTTTGCAATAGCTTACTAATATTGCTAAGGACAGCGGGGCAAAGTTTTAGAATTTTTAGAGCTTATTTGGGCAGTTTTTGCAAAAATGGTCAATTATAAGAATTAAATTGAAATATTACATACTGTGATGGATGATTGATTTGATGGGCCCAAGAGGGGCTGTGTGATATGATTGAGCTGTGGATATATGGATTGTAAATATAGAAGTGTGTTTTGAGCCATTTTGCAGGTTGAGTAGGTCCTAGGTATAGGGGAGACTCTGCCGGATTTTCGGCACGACTTAGGACGTATTGGTCTTTTTCTTTGTTTGTATTGAGTCAAATTTATTAAATGATTGTAATAAAATTGTCAGGTGAGCCGGGACAGCCTTCTTCCTCCGCCCAGCCGCCTCAGTGACCATCGTCAAGTCTGTGAGTAAAATATTAATTTTAACTGTAATTTCGATATTATTATATGTTCAAGCATGCCCATGCATCACTTATATGCATATATTTATGTAGTTAAACTCTAGGCACGATTTATGTTGCATTGATAACTGTTAAAGTGCCATGGATGTTGTTGTGGTAATTTGGAGCAGTGTGCGTGCGTTGGAGTGCGTGTGATGTGGTGTGGACTATGGATAGGACGGGTAGTCACGGCTTGAGTTCTTCGCTGGGACCCGATCCTTCGAGGGGTAGTCACGGCTTGAGTTCTTCGCTGGGACCCTCGATTTGGTTTATTAAGCGAAAGTCCGGCTTGAGTTCTTCGCTGGCACCAGGTTGGATTTAAGAGAGCTGTATAGGGGATCAGCTCCCATATATTATGATTGATGCTACAGGGTGCGTGAGTGCTCCAAATTACCTTTTTGATGTTATGATGTGAAAATGTTGTTGATGTTGCATTTCACTCTACAGGGTGCATTAGTTTTAGATAGTTATAGAGATTATGGTTAAAATTGATATTTTACTCTCTGAGTCGAACGCTCACTCCTGTTCAAAAATTTTTCCAGGCCACAGGAGGATATTTTTGAGGTTAACCTGCTTTCTCCCTCGCAGGTCGATTACTAATGTTTGTATAAACTTGTTAAATCTTAGAATTTCCGCATGTGTTAGAAATGTTTATTTGATTTGGGTCTGTAAACTAAATTATTATTTGGACCTGTAAACTTAATATTCTATGCATGTTTGATGGATTGGATGAGGGAGCTGAGCTCCCATTTATTTTTATGCTGATGAGTATGTGGAGGGTGAGCTGAGCTCCCCAATTGAGTATTTATTGTGTTTACAGGTCGGGTGAGTCGAAAACTCCCCGTTGGAAAGTCCATTTTATGGTCGGACTCTGTCCGTTTGGTTTCTTGAAATTGGGCCCAAATGGGCCTTAGAATTGGGTAAATGAACAGTTAGGCTTACTACGGGCCTCAGGGACTTTAGGCTGGCCCAGGTCCTAGTGCCGGTCCGGCCCATAGGTTGGGTCGTGACATTAGTCAACTGTGTGATAATGGTTTTAAAGTTATTTTTACTTCAACACTTTGTGAGATTCATGAAAACAATGTTATGTTTGCTGGTGCTAGAATAGATAACATTTACCTACTTGATTTAACAAGTCTTGAAGAAAATTATAAAACATACTTTAAGACTTCGGATGATAGTGCATGGTTGTGGCATAGAAAATTAGGACATGCTAGCATGAGTACACTTGCTAAACTTTCTAGAAGAAATCTTGTTAGAGGGCTCCTAAAGTTAAGATTTGAAAAAGAGTTTCAATGCAAAGCATGTGCACTTGGTAAGCATACAAAATCATCTTTTAAATCAAAAAATATTATAACTACATCTAGACCATTGGAGTTATTATATCTTGATCTTTTTGGTCCAATCACACCTAGAAGTCTAGGAGGCAAGGCATATACTTTTGTAATTGTTGATGATTTTTCAAGATTCACATGGACTTTCTTTCTTGCTCATAAAGATGAAACATATGATATATTTGAAGCTTTTTGCAAAAGAACTCAAAATGAAAAAGGTTATTGCATTACATTTTTAAGGAGTGATCATGGAAAAAAATTTGAAAATAGTTTATTTAAAAATTTCTGCTCTCAAAATGGTATTTATCATACATTTTCAGCTCCTAGAACTCCATAACAAAATGGAGTTGTTGAAAGGAAAAACAAATCTTTACAAGAAATGGCAAGAACAATGCTGAATGAAAACAGTTTACCAAAATATTTCTGGGCAAAAGCTGTAAATACAGCATGCTACATTTTGAACAGAGTTTCCATTAGAGCTATTTTAAAGAAAACTCCTTATGAACTTTGGAAAGGAAGAAAACCTAATATTGCATATTTTCATGTCTTTGGTTGCAAATGTTACATCTTGAATAACAAAGACAGTAATCTCAAGAAATTTGATGCTAAATCTTGTGAAGAAATATTTCTAGGTTATTCAACAAATAGTAAAGCATATAGGATTTTCAATAGAAAAACCTTGACCATGGAAGAATCAATGCATATACTTTTTGATGATGCTAACACTTTCTTGCAAAGGAAAGATTCTTGTGATGATGAAATTGAGCAGATTCTAAATTCAAAGAATTCAAATAAAGATGAGCTTGATTCAAAACAACTAGTACAGGATGATCAAAATGACAAAGAAGAAGAACTTCCTTCCTCCACAAATGTTAAAATTCAAGAAGACTCCCAACCAAATGTAGAAGAATTACAAATTGAGGAACCTTAACATCAAGACATTCCACAAGAATGGAGGTACCATAGAAATCATTCCAAAGATGACATTCTTGATAGTCTATCACAAAGAATGATGACAAGAGCTCAACTTAGAAGATATTTTGGTAATGTTTCTTTTGTTTCTCAATTTGAACCCAAAACATATGATGATGCTCAAAATGATGAAAATTGGCTTTTTGCTATGTAAGAGGAATTAAATCAATTTGAAAGAAATAAAGTGTGGACACTTGTTCCTAAACCTAAAAAGCATTCTATTATTGGAACTAAATGGGTATTTAGGAATAAGATGGATGAAAAAGGAAATGTAATTAGAAATAAAACTAGACTAGTAGCTCAAGGATACAACCAAGAGGAGGGTATTGATTTTGATGAAACCTTTGCTCCGGTTGCTAGAATTGAAGCTATTAGAATGTTGTGTGCATTTGCATATTTTAAGAATTTCTTGCTTTATCAAATGGATATTAAAAGTGCTTTCTTAAATGGATTTATTGATGAAGAAGTTTATGTGGCTCAACCTCTTGGTTTTGAAGACCCTTATTTTCCAAATCATGTTTACAAGCTTGCTAAAGCTCTCTATGATTTAAAGCAAGCTCCTAGAGCATGGTATGAGAGACTTAGTAAATTTTTACTTCAAAATAATTCTAAAAGCGGAAAAGTGGATACTACTTTTTTTATTAAGAAACTAGGAAAAGACATGCTTATTGTGCAAATCTATGTAGATGATATTATTTTTGGTGCTACTAACCATTCCCTTTGTAAGAAATTTTCCAATATGATGAAAAGTGAATTTGAAATGAGTATGATGAGTGAACTTAACTTTCTTCCTTGGATTGCAAATCAAACAAATGAAAGATGAAATTTTTATAAATGAAAGATGGAATTTTTATAAATCAGTCCAAGTACATAAAGGATATGCTAAAGAAGTTCAAAATGGAAGATATAAAAAGCATTGGAACCCCCATGAGCTCAACAGTTAAATTAGAGAAAGATGAAAAAGGTAAGGAGATAGATAATAAACTCTATAGAGGTATGATTGGTTCTTTACTCTACTTGACAGCATCCAGACTAGACATTCATTTCAATGTATATTTATGTGCAAGATTTCAATCATGTCCAAAAGAATCTCATCATGTAGCAGTTAAAAGAATTTTTAAGTACCTCATTGGCACACACAACATTGGCTTGTGGTATCCAAAATGTGAATCATTTGATCTTATTGGTTATAGTGATTCAGATTTTGCTGGTAGTAGATTGGACAGAAAAAGCACTTCTGGAACTTGTCAATTTCCATGTCATGCATTAGTTTCATGGCACAGTAAAAAGTAAACTTCTGTTGCACTTTCTATAGCAGAAGCTGAATATATTGCAGCTGGAAGTTGTGTTGCACAAATTTTGTGGATGAAACAATAGCTTGAAGATTTTGAAGTTAAATTTGATCACATTCCCATAAGATGTGACAACACTAGTGCTATAAACTTGTCAAAAAATCCTGTCCAACACTCTAGAAGCAAGCATATTGAAATTAGACATCATTTTATTAGGGATTATATTCAAAATGGTGATATTCAAATTGAATTTGTCCCTTCTGAAAGACAGCTTGCTAACATTTTTACAAAACTACTTAATGAGAAAACTTTTTGCAAAATAAGAAGAGAACTTAGTATGACTGATGCTCTTGCTTAATTTTTTATGCATTCTCATGTTTCTATATGAAAATGAAGTGATGTATGTTGGTTTGTGGTGTTGAAAATGTGTTCTGATATTTCTGGTGCGATTTGAAAAATTATGGGTCTGATCTGATATGAACAGTATTCTGTAGAATTTGATTGCAGTAGCATACTAATCTGTTTGCTAATTTTCTTGTTTGCTAAGTGTTTTACCACTGCTCCTAATTCTTCATTGGCAAACTGGTAGTCAGGTCTGATTGTACTAAAAATCTAAGATTATTCTTTTTTTTTTGAGCGCCTATTCTGTATTTTTAAAAGGCACATTACTCAAATACCCTTTTATTTAAAGCATTGCATCATTATGTGTTTTGAGGGAAAAATAGACCTTTTACATATTAACCAGTGCGGGACTCAAAATTTTTTTTTCAGAACCATCAATCTTCTCTGCTTCTCCACTGGTACACGGTATCCATCACTCTGCAAAATCTCCATTTATGTCTTTTCAAGTTTAAAATTCAAAATTTCTTCTCTTTTCTGATGCATCGCCTCCCGAAACTCGATCAAATGCATCCTCTCTCCATTGTTAACCCATTTCACTCACAACCCTCTCAACCATCATCTCCCTTCGTCTCTTTAAAATTTTTGAAACCCATTGGCTCTAAATCAAAGCAATCATTCCGCATTCTTCAAGTTAAAAAAATCCCTAAATCCTTCCTATTCATTCCCCGATATCTCTCTCAATCTGCCGAAAGAAACCATTCAAAGAGATTCTCGTTGGATTAAAATTTTCTGACGTATTCTCTCCTGTCATCATCGATTCGTATTCTCTCTCTACAAGTTTCAAGTATTGAATTCGAAACATTAATGGAAACATGTTTTACATTTTTTTTTATCTGTTTTGTTTGTTTCGCTTTCGTCTCTCACTCTTAAAATTAATTAATGGATTTTCTTATTTTGAGTATTCACATTACGCCAAAATGCGCTATATGACAAAATCATAAATTTGTTGTTGTTGATTCTCAAAAATCCAAATATTTCTTACTGTCAGTCCTAAAAAATTTTTTAATAATACATGACATTGTGTTAAAAATGTGTTGATATGCTTCTAATGGTTATACGTTGACTGCTCACATTGTTCATTTTATGAACCTAGCTTTCTCTATCCCTACTGTCAACTTTTTCTGATTTGGTCATGGCATGGTCAAAAGGAAAAGGCAAAGAAAAGGTCAACACACCCTCATCATCTTCAGACTCTACCGATGTGAGTGTCCCTGCATCACCTCCTCCACAGAAAGAAGTTCCTCTGGTAATTGGAAAATCAAAAGAAAAGTCCAAGAAAGGGACCAGTGAGCCTGTCCAAGAAAAAGTTTCCAAGAAGAAGAAGACTTCAAAAGCTCCAATTGCGCTTATGGAAAGGGCCATTCATGAACCAAGGTATATTCACTGGCCTGCTTTTAATGAAGTCTCTATTCCTTTACAGTCTCTGTTTAAATATAAAAAATGGGACAGATTATGCTCTAACACTGAAGGAGTATATGTGGATTTAGTTCAAGAATTTTATAGAAATTTAAGAGTTGATGATGCTGAAAGAGATGAATCTTTTAAGGTTAAAACAAAAGGAAAAGTTTATGAGGTGACAGTAGAGAGGTTAGCTAAAGCCCTCGGCATCCCAAAAAGTGAGAATAGAATCTGTTCTCACAAAGAAGTATTTGCTGTTGGAGGGTTCAATAAAAGAGATTTTGAGGCTGAAGTGTTTAAAGGAGAAGTGAAAGATAAGACTAGCATTACCCATGCTCACCAACACATCAAAATCCTTCATAGCTTTATCATCTATGTGCTGAATCCTAGAACTGGTAGTCCAAACTATTTAAGCACACTTGATCTCTGCATAATTTGGCATATTGTGAATGAAATTGAGTTTAATCTTGCCTACTTTATGCTGAAGCAAATTATGAAATGGAAACCACCTTACAAACTTCCCTATGCCCATCTTCTTAATGGCCTATTTAGAGACTTTGGGATACCCCTAGAAACTGAGAAACTTAGAACAAATATGATCCCAATTACAAGTCTGCAGAAAGATGATGATGGCAGAAAACTAAGGTTTGAACAAAGTGTTAGTTCTAAGGATAATGCAAGTGGTGCTTTTGATATTTAAGAAATTCTAGAAGAAGTGAATAATTTAAGGCAATTTGTTGATATTGAATTTGGAGAAATACAGAAATTTAGAGCTTTTCAAACTATTCTTATGAATGCACTTGATTCTAAGATTGATAGAACTTTGATGTTGATGTATAAAATTGTGGAAGAACTATTCAAAATCAAAGTTCATTTGGGTATTTCAAGCACTGAAGCTGGAGAAACCAGTAAGGCTGCTGCTACTGGTTCTGTTCCACAAATAAAAAAAGAAAAGGAAGAAGAGGAAGAAGAAGAAGAAGAGGAAGAAAAAGAAGAAACTAAAAAAGAAGAGGAAGAAAAGGAAACAGAACAAGAAGAAAAGGAAGAGGAAGAAGAGGAAAAAGAGGAAAATGACAAAGAGGAAGAAGATTCCGATGATGGTAATGAAAAAGGAGGCAGCAAACAAGGAAATGGAAATGACATGAGTGAATCTGATTCTGAGCCAGAACCACAGACTCCTGCTCCTGCTGCACCTGCAAAAGGAAAGACAAAAACAGCTAGAGGCACAAAGAAGCAAGCAGAAAGAAGAAACTAGTAAACCAACTGGCAAAAAGGCTAAAACTGGCAAAAAGTCTACTGCAGAATCCGGTACTAATGCTGCATCTGAGTTAGCTGCTGGCCCTATTATTCCCTTAACACCTGGAAATGCAATGGCTACTGAAATCCTTCAAACCTTGAGTGATAAACCAGTCAAGCCAAAAAGGGTGAAGATGGCTGCTCCAAGACAAATCAGAAGAAGCTCTAGACTGAAAGGATAAATTTTCATATTGGATGTTACTAATTTTAATTTTGTTTGACAGTCTGTTTCTTAGTTTGCTATTTTTAGTTTTCTGGATTTTAATTAGTTTGCTATATTATCTACTGTTTTGACTATTTTGTTCATTACACTTAAACTGAATTTTCGGTTTATCCACATGTGCATCCCATGTTCTTTTGATGCTGAAAAAAAGGGAAAGAAATGATTGAGTGATCTTGTTGGTATAACTTGTGATTAATATGCTTGTGATTAATATATTGTTGATATGAAAATATATTGTGCATATTTTGTTGATATGAAAATATATTGTGCATATTTAGTTAGTATTTTAGTCACACTTGTCTAAAACTCCTTGAGACAGAAAATGCTTATGAATATTTCATTGAAATTATTAAGGGGGAGTTATTTGTGACTAAATGTTGATATAAGCACATACATAGGGGGAGTTATTCCCACATATACATTCATAAACATACTCACACTTGTCAATATTTACATTCGATTGAGTTTTGTCATCATCAAAAAGGGAGAGATTATTGACCCTATGAGCTCAAAGGAGCATAGATTTTGATGATAATAAAACTCAATTAGAATCAAACTAACCTTGTGTTAAGTGTTGTGCTTCTCAAAGAACAAAGAAAATGACTCAAGGAATTCATGATGGATTCGTGCTTTTGAAGAAAGGATGACATTTTAAGATAACACAGGACAAATCAAAGGAGATAAAAGAAGAAAATGTTACCTTCCAAAGCTGCATTGAAGATCAAATTTGAAGGTACATGTAGTATAGAAGTTAGTTTTAAACTTTTAGGATTGCTTGTGAAAAGAATTGAGGAGTGGAAGCCAATGATACTTATTTTTAATCCCTCAATTATTTTCTTTTAAATATCATAAATGGCCTAAAAGCATTTGATTATGATTTGGCGTACAGTTTTAAAGTTTTCAAAGTTATGCAGAAAAGTTTTTCTCGTATACTAATTGGTTTGCTACTTTTTCTGGTATGCTAACTGTCTCAATTCTGCACAACATCGCAGAAAAAGATAAAATAATGGCTATTTTCTTGAAATTTGAAATTATAACGTTAAAATGAGTTCTCAAATGGTCAAAAACGTTCCAAAGCTATAAATACACCTATCCTTGGCCATTTTGCACTTAATGAAAGTCTTTCTACTGTTCCTAACCATTTAAGATCATTAAAACTTTCATTCAAAGTGCTCAAATTATTTTTATTGCTCATCATTGGCTTACCTTCTCATCTCTTCTTTATAGATTATGTTATATTGAGTGAGATTGAGTTTTATACACTTTTTTATCATTTATGAGAGGTCATTCAAGCACCTATTGAAACTTGATTGTGAAAAGTGTTTAGTTTCACACTTGGTAGAAGTGTGAAACTACTTGTAAAAGTTTTGGTGAGAAGATTTGTAAAGGGCTTTTGTCTCTTGCCTTTAAAAGAAAATATTAGTGGATTAAAGACTCAAAGTGGGATCTTTGAGAGAGTGGATATAGGCTAGTTGAGTCGAACCACTATAAAAATTCAGTGTTCAATTTTCTCAACCCTTACTCTTTACATTTATGCATTTTAACTTTCTGATTGAAGTGTTTTTGCTGATATGAAAATTAATACTGTTTATTATTAACCTTGCTGTAAACTGAGAAAATTGATTTACTGCTGAATCTGCTGATATCTGATTTAATTTGCTTATTGTTTTATTTGCTACTAAATGCTAATACATTCTGTTAGATCAGTTTACTGATTGCTTATGACTCAACTTTGACTTTGAATCAACTTATCAATAGAGCTGTATTGTTCATATTTCACATTAGAAAATTAAGTTAAACGAAGCTGTAATTTTTCAAAAGTTTTGAGCAAGAACTGAAAAATTATTTTTAGAAACAGAGTAAATTTTAGAAACAGTTCAATTTTGATTAACTTAGTGGGAGAGGGGAAAGTTATAACTCAATTTCAACAAGTGACTTCAGAGGTTTATTTGAAAAGAACGCCTTCAGGTTGGCAGAAGTTAGATCTATCAATGCCTCCAAGGATTCTGGAGTGAAGACGGCACGGTGTGGAGATAACACAACATTATCCAGAGAAAACAGCTCCTTTGGCACATCAGGCTCATTCTCAAACACATCAAGACCTGCCCCACCAATCTTTCCTTGCACCAAAAACTGCACTAGTTCCTTCTCATCAATCAGAGACCCACGTCCAACATTAATGATCACCCCTTCTTTTCCCAAGCTTGTCATCACTCCTTCATTAATCATATGGTGTGTTTCTTCTGTTAATGCGCAACAAAGAATGAGAATGTCACTATCTGCAGCAAGGCCGCGAACATTGGCATGGTAAGGGAATGGAACAGATGGCTTCCTCCTCCTTGAATTGTAGGCAATGCTGCAACCAAAAGCCACAAGCCTTTTTGCAACTTCAGAACCGATACTTCCAAACCCAACTATCCCAACTCGTTTCCCTCCTAACTGCACAGTTAAGTTTGTGTTGTTAAGAACCAATTTGATGATGATAAGCTCTATGAGATTATGCATATGGCATGTATCAGAAAGAAAGAAGCAACGGGGCACATTTTAACAAAGGAAGGTGCCTGAATCAGTATTCTATCAATCGGTTAATGCAACCATCATCAAGGCAATCATGGAATCAAATCATGGATTTTGATAAGCTTTTCTCCACAATTTCATCCATCATTGTAGTTCTTGGTCCCAAGATTTGCAAAATTTGGATGAATTCTTTCAGATAATTAACATTCCAATTACTCTGACCGCTTTCAGATTATGCACCTGTTGGCTTGATTAAATCTATCATTATTCAACATATTGAATTTCTTATGTTGCACAACCATAATCAATGAAACTGAATATCATAATCACAGTCGTAACAATTCTATACAGACATCAGATTTCAGTAAATTGTGATGTTAGATATATAAAACTATGTTTGAGTCCGTCATCTAAAAGCTTACAAAAGATTGAGTTTTCAAGTGATTATTTGGTACGGTCCCAAAACCTGCTTGATAAGGTTCTAGGATATTGAAAATTAATCAAGAAAGAAGTTAATTTTAAATCTGAACCAAGAGAGAACCAAGAAATAGACCTTGGAACCAAGGGGATAATCTCCCATCACAGGCCACAACCCACCACGAACAAATCTGTCAGCTCCTGATATTTTGCGTAAAACATCAATCAGCAACCCCACCGCTAGGTCAGCGACATCCTCCGCGAATGCCACACTGGCGTTGGTGATCGCAATACCACGGCGATGACACTCCTGCAGGTCGATGTGGTCAACGCCAGCACTACACGCTACTATGAGCTCCAAGGAAGGGAGGAGACTGAGAGTTTCAGAGGTTATGGTGGAGTAGCCCACGCAGAGGAGGGCTCTAACTGATTGAGCATAGGTGGACAGGAAAGAGCTAGTGGGTTCTTGTGAATCAGCCGGGTCGAGGAGGATGAAGTGACGAGATAGGCGGTTTCTGTGTGGAAGGTTGAATTGCGGGCGACGATAGACAAGGACAACAGGGAGGTTTTCTTGGTTTTGCTTGGCAGCCATTGATGAAGGACTGACAATTCAGATTTCAGAACTCAGAACTTACAAATTCTCCTCTTCTGTCCCCTTCTCTTCTCGTCTTTTTTATAGGCCCCTTGCTGGCTTTACCTATCAACAAAGTCTCCCATTTACGAGGATGTCAATGGCACGGGGCCGGTCGACCCCCGTCTTGCAAAAACTTAACCCTTTGTTTGCGAATTGGAAAGGAGCGAAGAAAAGTGATTACTCCCATTTCCTTTTATTTGAATAGCAAAGAAAGAAAAAAAAAATAGAAGAACTGAGGAGAAATTATTTTCTTAATTACCTTTGGGGTTTATTTGGATGGAATAAGAGAAAGTAAAAAAGGGTAAAGAAAGAGAAGGTAAAAATGATTACAATAAATAAAATTTTATATTTAGAAAGGAATGAGTTAATGAAAAGATAAGCAGAGTTAATATATATTTTTTATGGATAAAAAGAGGTAAAGAAAAGATAAATTTAAAAGGTATATAAATAAAAATATTCATAATTCTTATTTCTCTCATTTTATATTTTGTGTAAGAAAAATTAAGATTTGAGGGATAAGGAAAGGTAGAACTTATCCTTACTTACCCTTATCCTTATCCTCAATTAACTTATCTCTCCTCAAATAAAGGTAAAATAATTATTTATTCCTTTTTATCTTTATTTATCCCTCCCCCACTCTCCTCCAAATAGACAAACTCAAAATATCTCTCTAGCTTAAAATGAAATGAAAGGAAATAAACAAAATTAAATATTATTTATATTAAAATTACTTATATTCTCTTATTATCATATAATAATAAAACCATAAATTAATGACAATTACTAATTTTATTAGTAGAAAATTTTCATTTCTCCTCTATTTTAGAAAAGTATCCAAATAATAAAAAGGATTTTTTTTTCTTTTCTTTTCATTTCTCCTTTTTAATTTCTCATCGTTTCCCCTTCTCAACTAAGGATCCAAATAAAGGGTAACATGAAAGCGAAACCTTTTCCACTGAAACGTTTTCTTTTTTCTTTTTATTTTTTTTATTTTAATTTATCATTACATAATATAAATTTATTTATTTATTTAAAAATAAATAATAAATTAAAAATTTAAATTTTAAACATAATCATAATAATATATATTTTGTATTAAAATTATAATATTTAAATATAAAAATATATTACATTTTTAATAATATATTATTGTTGATGTAAGTTTTAGAATTCGAGGTAAGATTAGAAAAAATTTATTGAGTGCAAGGTAGGTCAAGTCGAGATTGAGAATACTTGTCATTTATATTTACTAAGGATGTGTTTGATAGAAAATTAAAAAAAGTTAAAAGTTAAATATTATTCTTATAAATTTTAATATTTAAAAAAAAATAATTATTAACTTACTCCTCAATATTAACATTTAATCTCTAAAAAGTCATAAATATTAATAAGTTAAAAAGTTAATCTAATCTTGTTAAGTATCCAAAACAACATTAAAGAAAAGTTAAAAGTCATAAATCTGGACAATAATTTTATTTTTATTTTTATTTTTAAAAAATTTTTAATTTTAATTTGATATTGGACGATATCATTGTGGCCAAATTCCATTGAGGACCCCAACGAAGTATTTCTCATTTAACCAAAATTTCACTCCCACATGTGATAATTAGACAATCTTTTAAATTTCTCTCCTTATACCCTTTCTCCTCCCTTTTTAGAATTTGATCCATACTACTAGCAAATCTATTCCCTTCTCAAACTGCCTGTTTAGAAATCCAAAGGCAATTTGATTTAGATTTGACTCGAAGCTTGTCAGTTATCATTTTAAAAAGCATGTGGTGCGGCTAAAATTCAAATCTTTCAACAATTGTTGAACCAATTCTTGTTAAAACTTTTAAGTCCAAAACCGAAATGCATTTAGGTTCTCCAGATTTTGTTTTTATATTTTCTGTGACTCATTGCAGGTTTTCACGTAATGATAAAATTTCTCCAAAATCCAGATGAATAAATTTCTTCAAAACCTAGATAAAAAATCATCACTTTCCCAAACATAGATGAAAAAATTTCTTAATTAGGTACAGATTATTAAATTCAGATCAAATCGATTGACCGAATCAGTTTAATCAAAACCCAAAAATTGACCAACGGAACAATTCGGTTACTTGATAAAAAATATTTACAAAGTGGTGCTCTTAATATTTGAACCTATGACTACAATAGCATTTCTTTCACACCAATTACCACATGATTTTTGCAACCTAAATTTGCATTTCTCTCTCTCTATATATATATATATATATACGGGGGAAAATAATTATTTAATCTTTATATTTTGTTTTTGTTAAATTATTTAGCCATTTTATCAAATTTTTGTTAGTCAAAGGATTTTAATAGCAGTCAAATGATTATTTAGTCATTTTATTTTAGTAAAACTAATTAGTTAGTTTCTGTATTTTGAAAAATACATTTGTTAATTTATGTAATTTGATTCTATTAACTTTTTAGTCCCTTATGTTAATTTTTTAAATTTAAACTGCGTTGACCATCTTCTCCTATTTTTCTTTTACCCTTTCTTATTTCTCTCTCATTATATGCACCCACACCCTCTCTATATTTTTCAACTTTTGATAGAATTTAATACAAGTTGTACCTATAAGAAGGTTAACCAATTTCTATGTCTCTAAGTAATCATTGAGATTATTTTGAAAAATTATTTTTTAATATAGAAAATGTCACGACCCAACCTATGGGCCGGACCGGCACTAGGACCTGGGCCAGCCTAAAGCCCCCGAGGCCCGTAGTAAGCCTAACTGTTCATTAACCCAACTCTAAGGCCCATTTGGGCCCAGTATCAAGAAAACAAACGGACAGAGTCCGGCCATAAAATGGACTTTCCAACGGGGAGTTTTCGACTCACCCGACCTGTAAACACAATAAATACTCAATTGGGGAGCTCAGCTCACCCTCCACATACTCATATCCTCATAATAATAAATGGGAGCTCAGCTCCCTCATCCAATCCATCAAACATGCATATCATTATACGTTTACAGGTCCAACATGATAATAATATTACAGACCATAATCAATAAATACTTCTAACACATGCGGAAATTCTAGGAGTAAATAAAATTACACAAATATTGATAAACAACCTGCGAAGTAGAAAAGCAGTTAACCGAATAAAATATCCTCCTGTGGCTCAGAAAATTTTTGAACAGAGTGAGCGTTCGACTCGAGAGTAAAATATCAATTTTAACCATAATCTCTATAACTATCTAAAACTAATGCACCTGTAGAGTGAAATGCAACATCAACAACATTTTCACATCATAACATTAAAAGGTAAATTTGGAGCACTCACGCACTGTAACATCAATCATAATATATGGAGCCGATCCCTATACTGACTCTCTTAAATCCAACTTGGTGCCGTGAAGAACTCATTTCGGACTTCCACTTAATAACCAAATCGAGGGTCCCATGAAGAACTCAAGCCGTGACTACCCCTCGAAGGATCGGGTCCCCGAAGAACTCAGCCGTGACTACCCGTCCTATCCATAGTCCACACTACATCACACGCACGCCAACGCACGCTGCGCTCCAAATTACCGCAACAACATTCATGGCACTTTAACAGTTATCAATGCAACATAAATCGTGCCTAGAGTTTAACTACATAATTATATGCATATAAGTGATGCATGGGCATGCTGACATATAATAATATCGAAATTACAATTAAAATTAATATTTTACTCATAGACTTGTGGCAATCATTGGCGGTGGCGGAGGAAGAAGGCATCGGCTCACGACAATTATATTACAATTATTTAATACAAATGACTCAATACAAATCAAGAAAAGACCCAATACGTCCTAAGTCGTGCCGAAAACCCGGCAGAGTCTCCCTTATACCTAAGACCTACCCAACCTGCAAAATGGCTCAAAACACACTTCTATATCCACAATCCATATATCCACAACTCAATCACATCACACAGCCCCTCCTGGGTCCATCAAATCAATCATTCATCACAATATGTAAAATTTCAATTTAGTCCTTATAATTGATCATTTTTGCAAAAACTGCTCAAATAAGCTCTAAAAATTATAAAACTCTGCCCCGCGGTCCTTAGAAATATTACTAAGCTATTGCAAAAAGAATCGTAATTTTCTAAGCTACCACGAATATTTTATGGATTTTTAATCCTATTTAAGCACTAGAAAATTACGAAAAAGCAAGGTTCGGGTTTACCTTTGCCGATTCCGACTTCGGGAACGCGCTCGGGATGCCTGACAATGGTGGGGTAGCCAAAACCTCGATCCAATTCGGAGACTTTTCCTAGGTGGTGCATGTCGTAGGAAATTCACAGATCCGGACAACTGTCGAATTTCTGCGAATTGAGGATACCTACACGAAGCCCAATAATAATATATAAAAAATCAGGGGTGTTACAGAAAATACGAAAATGTTGTTTAGAAAATTGAATGAAAATACTTAAATAACTTAAAAAAATGCAAGTTTAGATTTAGTCTTCATACAGTAAAATTTTCACTTTATCAAGGATTGTATTTTTTTTAAATATTTTGTTTTCAAAATAGGGGAATTAACTAATTAGTTTCATTAAAATAAAAGAGACTAAATAACAATATTTTAAAATATAAGGACAAGCGAATTAATTTCACCAAAATAGAGAGACTAAATGGTTTAATAAAAATAAAAATATATGAATTAAATAGTATATTTTTCAAAATATAGAGACCAAATAGTTAGTTTAGTATGGACTAAATAATAATTTTTCCATATATATATATATATACACACGTATAATTCTTCTATTTATTTGGTTAAATAATTTTAATATATTAACACTTATTTTTAATTGGTATGAACAAATTTATTAGTATACAAATTTTAAATCTTAAGTATTTTTATTATAAATAATTAAATATTATTATCTAAAATTTTAATTATACATCTAAATTATGTTTTAAAAAAAATTACATATTTGAATTAACCAATTTTATTTTAATAATTAATTATAGGATGTATAAAAGTATTAATTATAATAAAAAATTATTATTAATTTTATAATATTTATTTAATAATATACAGGTTAAATATTAGTTATAGGTTCCATCTTCAAATATTTTGAATATTTTTAGTTTTATTAGAAATGGTTTTACTTTGTTTGATTTTTAGAAAGTTGAATCTTTTCTATAGGCCTGTTTGATATTACTGTTGAAATTGCTGTCGAGAAAATTATTTTTTTAAATATACTGATTAGAAAATATTAAAAAAATAATTTAAAATTATATTTAATAAATCTTAATTATAAAAATACTAAAATAACAAAACATATTTTTCAAACTGTTTTTTTCAATAGCATATAAATTTATATTTTTATTCAGAAAATTAGTTTTGACCTCCTAAATTTATGCTAAACAGACACTATATTTTTCAGGGATATAACTGCAACACGAAAAGAACCATTCCAGTTCCTCTCTGATGCTTCCTGATTCAACGCTGCTATTGTTGGGGTGAAACCTCCACCTCTATGCATTTTCTATTTGGGTTCTTTTTCCTTTTCCTTTGTTTCACTAACCAATTACCCATCAAAGAATTGCGTACTTGTTTCAATTTTCTGGCATGTTATAATAGTTTTGCCTCTTATTTGGTCATGTAATGAAGTGGGAAATGGAAGTTCTTTCACCTACGTCATATAATCCAAGCACAAATTGCCTGATACAAGAAAGTAAGTGCACCAAACGAAAATTTCTCCAAAACCCAAATGAATCATTTCTATTCCTAGCCAAGGAACCACGATTCTGCTGCTCTTGTGAATGAGTTGCTATGGCAATTACTTGTCTTTGATGGTTTGCCCATATGGTCAGTTTTAACTTACATAGCTAATCAATTTCCTTTTTGAATAATTTCAAAGAAAAACGACAATGAGGATTTAGCTTTTGGATTTCTCAAGAATCATCTATGTTGAAGAAATCTTCAGTTCTAACAGTTCTGAGAAACATTACAAAATTCAAATTTCCACAATTGGCACAAACGTACAAAAAAAAAAACTAGTAAATAAATTACATAAATCCTCGAGAAAAAACCCATTAATGTTTAATAGTTGGGAAGAAAATACATTTACACAAACAAGACAAACTATAAGTTAGTATAATCTAGGGATGGCAACGAATGGAGTACTCGTAAAAATTATTCCACATGAAAAACTCTATTAAAATTCTCAAAATTCAAACTTATCCCGAACTAAATTAAAATTTATTCTCAATTACTTAAACTCGACTATTATTACCCTAAAAATACTTCAATCCGTTATTTTATATATTTTAATTAATAATCTATATAAAAAATTATTTTTTCTTAATAATTTATATTTAAAAATTTAAAAATTTCATAAAATATTTAAATTCTATTTTATTTAAAATAAAATATATAAAATTTATAAATATTATTATAAAAAATATATATTTTATCATAAATATATATATATATATATATATATCTATATTTTATAAATAAATGTAGGAAGAGAGGGGGACATTGACTTTGATAAAAATACCCTCCATGTTTCAAATTAAATACAACTATATTTTTAATATTTAAATTAATTTTAGTGTTTGCATAAAATTAAAATTTTTAGTCCTACTTATACTATAACTTCAATTAAATATAAAATTTTATAAGAAATAATTAACTAAAATAAGAAGTTAATAAGTGACAAATAGAAAAAAAAATTAATATAATACTCTCTCTCTCTATAAAGTATTAATTTAATATTAATTATGTTTATACTAGAAAAAATTATTATAATTCTCAATATAGTAATTCTATAATTTTAATCCAATAAGTATCATTAATTCATTAAAAATTATTTAATTTATTTTAATAAAATTAATGAAAAAGCATTAAGCACAAAATATTATCATTACTAATTTATTTTTTAATTGTTCTAAATATTTACAAATTTATAAAATTATTATTAAAGAATTAAATATTTAATTAAATAAAAATTTACATTTATATCAATAGATATGCAATTCTATATTATTTAATTATAATTATTTTATTTATTACAAATTTCTAATCATTTTAAAAAAAATGTAAATATTATTAATGGATAAGCTTTAACTAATAAAAAAAATTGAATTTTTAATCTAATTCAAATAGAAGAACCACTTTATTAATCACAAATTTATAACATTTTTTTCACAAAATTATTGATATTCTAAAAATAAAAAAGCTTCCAAACTTAGAATTTATTTTTATATATAAACAATTTTTCATTTAATTCATTTCATTAAAAATAAAACTAAATTTTTTTATATTTTCAAATTATTTTTCAATATAATAAATTAAGAAATAATTTTTATTAAAAGATGAATTTATTATACTTTACCCTTTAATTTTGACTAATTTGGTAAATAGAATAAAACTATAAATAAAATAAAGCTAGCACTAATTTTTCAATTTTGATAAAATTAATTAAAATTAATAATTTCAATTTATAATATTGCAATAATTAATATAAATTAAAAATTTAATATTATTTTAATAATAATTCTACTTACACTAAAATAGCATATTATAATTCATAATATAATAATTCTATAATTTTGATCATGTAAATATTATTAATTTATTAAAAATTATTTAATTTATTTTAATGAAATTAATAAAAAAATTAAACACTGAATATTACTCTTTCTAATAGAAAAAACAAAAATATCCTTCATGTAATTATAAAATATAAAAAATTAAATATTTAAATAAATAAAAATTTTACATTTATATAAATTGATATGCAATTCTAATCCTATTCAATTATAATTATATTTTTTTCTATAGACTTCTAGCCATTTTAAAAAATATATATAAATATTAGTAACTGTTTTAACTAAATAGTAAAATTTAAAATCTGAATTTTTAATCTAATTCAAGTAAAATTAAAAACCACTTTTTTAGTCATAAATGTATAGCTTTTATTTAAAAAAATATTGATATTATAAAAATATGGATTTAACCAATTTTAGAATTTACTTTTATATATAACAAATTATTTATTTATTTTATTTTCATTAAAAAATAAAAATAAAATATTTTATATTCTTAAATTATTTTTTAATATAATAAATTAAAAAATAATTTTATTGAAAACTTTAATGAAATTATTATAATTGTATTTGAATTTTAATTAATTTAGGTAAACAGAATAAAACTATAAGTAAAATAAAATTAACTAAACTTTTAAACAAGATTAAAAAAAGTGCTTAGAAATTTTTTTATTAATTAGTCATTTTTTTAAATATATTTTATTTAATGTCAATAAAATATTATAATTTATAAATTTATTAATTTTTAAAAAAAAAATACTATTTATGAAAACTATTTAGCTTTATTTAGTTAATTAATCGCTTAAAATAAAAAGGAATTTTGATTTTGTATTAAAATATAATAAAAAATCATAATATCAAATTTAAATACTCATTCATTCTAAATTTTTATTTATTTAAATAAATTTTATATTATTATTTAATGACTAGATGATTAAAAAATTCAAAATCTTTATAAGTTATTTAAATTTTAGCTAAACTTTTTAATTTTTTATCAATTTAATATAAAACTTTTACATTAGTTTTAATTTAGCAATTAACCAAAGCAATTTAAATATTTTCCTATATTATTAATATTAGTCAATCCTTTTATTTTTACATCAATTTAGTAGTTATTCTCAAATTGATAAAAGTATTATTTTAATTAATTTCTCTATTATTTTGAAAATTATAATTATATTTATTTTAGTTATGTTATTTATTAATCAAAAGTAAAATACACTTATATTAATGAATAACTAAATTTAATTGATTAGTATTCATATACAAAAATTAAAAAAAAAATTATAAAAAAAAATTTAAATCATGAGTTTATATAGTAATTAAATCAACATGCAATGCACATTAAAATAAAAACTTCGTTAGCTTAAGCACCCAAATAATTTAAGAGTATTTTATTTTTATTCTCTTAATTACTTTATTTAAGTTTATTTTAATTTTTTTATTAACCTAATAAAATTGAAAAATTAATGGCTTATAAAATTATCGACTCTCACAAAAATTATTGGCCCATAATTTTTCATCTAAATTTTTTATTAGCCAATTCAATTAAAAATATCAATTAATTATACCATTTATTTAATAAACCCATTAATAAAATATTATTGAAAAGATCTTTTAATTCTAATAATTTTAATGAATATAATATTACATTTGTCTAATAATGTGGTTGTGCTAAATGTGAATAGACTCACAATTGGTTAATATAATTTTTACTTTAATTTAATGGACATTATTAACTGTACTCATTAATATGGGCTAGGTCAATTATAGTTAAATGGATAACCATAATAATTTTGTTATATTAGTTTTTTTTTATTAGGTTAATAAAAAATTAATACATTAATTTTAATACTATTTAAAAATTGAATGCAACATGGATGTCGTACATAAAATTAAAAAAAAAAACAACTAGACAAAGAAGTTAAAAATTAATGGGCCAATGTACTAAAATTAGTTTTATGTAGGGTTACTCTTAAGATATATGGTTAATTTCTTTGTTATGTTCTTAATAGCACATTAAGTAATTAAAAAGAATTTTAAAAAGATTTAAATTGTGAGTAAAATATATAAAACAACTAAATTTAAATGTTACATCTGTCTAACACTAAATATTCTAATTCAAAAATTTAGTAGGCCATTATAAAACAATAATTTAAAAAATATATATATAATAAATTAACTCATGAATTTTCATACTATTGGATTATGGGTTCATTAAATTTTTTTAATTACTAAAATATTTGTTCATTAAAATTTTTCATATTTAATGAATAATCTTTTTAATTAAATGTCCATATTTTAAAAATTTTGTGAGTTACTAGTCATATTTAAATTTAGGTGTTTTGTATTTAAAAATCTAAGTCTATTAAGAACATAACAAACTTTATAACATTTAAGGACAACTAGTATTTAATTAAGTATTTATATAAATGGGTTTGGATAATGTATACCTAATATTTTAAATCCAAAATCATCACAGGTATTATTTTTTAATCCTGAATCCATCTCAAGTCTGATTATATACTACTCAAACCTGTTCTATTAAGGTTCGGTCATGTAACAACCCAAAAATTCAAAATAATAATAGTAATAATAATAAATTAATTAAAGTTAATTTAGTAAATGTGAATAAAATAATTAAAATTTTCCTAGACTATATTTATTTTTATCATTATTAGAATTTTATCAAATTTTAACATAATAAAAATTATTTTGGACCTAATCGTAAACCCCTAAAAAGTTGGGGGACTAATAGTGTAATTAGAAGTTTATAAAAAAAAAAAAAAAAAAAACACACACACAGAAAAATTAAAATGCAGCAAGCCCCTCCCTCCCGTCTCTCTCTTCCTCCCGTCTCTCTCTCCCTCTCCGTTCACTGCGTCTCCGGCCGACCCAGTGGCGCGCGACGGTCGGCAGAGGTCTGGCAAGCTCCCAGTGGTCTCCAGCGGCACCGACAACCCCTGGACTGCGAATGGCGGCGAGAGGAGGTCTCCAACGCACGCGGCGACCGCATCCTTCCAAGGGTGATTCCGGTGGTTCCCGATGGCGTTCCGGCCAAGTGAGGATGGCGCTCGACTCCTGGGACCACGGGCTTCCCATCCCGACCGGCGGTGCTCCATTTCGTGGAGGTTTCCGGCGAGTCTCGAAGAGAGAGAAAGAGGAGAGAGAAAGTGATGGCAGTGGCTTTCCGGCCACTTTTCCGGCGATCCGACAGTTGGATCGGAAATCCGAGGCCACCGATGGACTCAGGACGACGAGATCTTCGAGATAGGACTGGTCCCGCTCCAATCAGACACCGTTTGAAAAAGGCGATAATCGGACGGTCCAGATCGCTTGGTGAGATTTTCAAACTTTTTCGATTTCAAAAATTTAAAAATAATTTTATCATAATTATTAACAAAATTTGGACTTAATTTAGATGTGATCGGATCGAGGATGGCTCACCGGCGCCGGAACCGCATTTTCAGCCAGATCCGGCTGCCCGGCAGCCGGTCTCAGAACGTGATCAATATTACAGTCAATCCTAGCATTTTCAAACGTTCTGGACGCGTTCCAGGTGTCAGAATTGGCATAGGTAAACTCGAACTCCAAATTGCTCATTTTCGACTAATATCGATTTAGAATAAAATTCATAAAATATTCGTGGATGATCGAAAAATTATAATTCCTTTTGCAATAGTCTTATAATATTATTAAGGACCGCGGGGAAAAATTTTAGAATTTTTAGAATTTGTTTGAGTGGATTTTTGAAAAATATCAATTATAGGGACTAAAATGTAATTTTTAAGATTTTGAGTATTGTCTGATTTGGAGGGCCCAGGAGGGGCCATGTGATATTGATGAGATGTGATTGTGGAAATTGAGAATTTAGAAGTGTTATTTGAGCCTTTTTGTAGGTTGGGTAGGTCTTAGGTATAGGAGAAACTCTGTCTGATTTCCGGCATGAATTAGGCTGTCTATTGAGCCTTTAGAGTTTTATCTTAACTTAGTACTAATAAATTTATAATTTAATTATTAGGGGATCGAGGTCAGCTATTTTTCTGCATCCAGCAGCCACAATAGTCATCGGTGTACTGTGAGTAAAATATTAATTTTAATTGTAATTTCACTATTATTATATGTTCAAGCATGCCCATGCATCACTTATATGCATATATTTATGTAGTTAAACTCTAGGCACGATTTATGTTGCATTCATAACTGTTAACGTGCCATGGATGTTGTTGTGGTAATTTGGAGCAGTGTGCGTGCGTTGGCGTGCGTGTGATGTGGTGTGGACTATGGATAGGACGGGTAGTCACGGCTTGAGTTCTCCGCTGGGACCCGATCTTTCGGGGGGTAGTCACGGCTTGAGTTCTTCGCTGGGACCCCCGATTTGGTTTATTAAGCGAAAGTCCGGCTTGAGTTCTTCGCTGGCACCAGGTTGGATTTAAGAGGGCTGTATAGGGGATCAGCTCCCATATATTATGATTGATGTTACAGGGTGCGTGAGTGCTCCAAATTACCTTTTTGATGTTATGATGTGAAATTATTGCTGGTGTGCATTTCACTCTACAGGGTGCATTAGCTTTAGATAGTTATAGAGATTATGGTTAAAATTGATATTTTACTCTCTGAGTCGAACGCTCACTCCTGTTCAATATTTTTCCAGGCCACAGGAGGAGTTATTTTACAGAGCAACCTGTTTTCTTCCTCGCAGGTTTAACGTCGGTTATTTAATTGTTTTACTATCTTTTCTAAATTTAAAATCTAGAACTCCGCATGTGTTAGTAATAGTGTGGACCTTGTTAGAAATTGTGTTAATTTAAATTTTTGAAATTAATAAATGAAGATTTGTACGGTACTTAAACGGTACTCAAACAGTTTGTAAATGAGGTAACAGGGTTGAGCTGGGCTCCCCTGATTTTAGTTTCTGAAAATTTCTGGATTAAGTTGGCTCAAAATATTATTTTAACAGTTTAATTTAAATTATTTCATATGCATATTGGGCCTAAATTATGGGCCTACTCATGGGTTGAGGAATAGTTAGGCTTACTACGGGCCTCGGGGGCTTTAGGCTGGCTCAGGTCCTAGTGCCGGTCTGGCCCATAGGTTGGGTCGTGACAAAGTTGGTATCAGAGCTTAGGCTCTAGATTCATGGGAAATAAAATACTTGGGAGTGTAAAAGGAGTCTTGTTAGGATGTTACATGCGGAGTATAGGATTATGTTTTGTCTTTTCTGTAATTCTTTGTTTCTAGATTCTGCGTTATACCTCGGGAAATATAAGAGTACCTCAGTTAGTGTCTTGATTTTCGTGGAGTACATAGAAACATGAAATAGATTTAGCAAACTTATTGAGGTCTACCATGGAAACACGTACTCCAATAAATACGATATTTTTGTCTGTATGGGTCTAAACGGTATGCCCATTTTGTGCAAGGCATGAGTACATAAAGGTGAGTCTTGAAAGTACAGTTGCCCTAGATAAGGATGAGGATACCACTGCTGGCAGTCATCAGTGGATGACCCAGTCAAAATAAGTTTATGATAATAGAAGATTCAAGAGAGATAAGAGATTAAGAGACCTAGTCGGTCAGGACGTATCGTAGTAACTATACAATGTTCTCGATGTCTGCTCTGTAAGCTGCAGATTACAGTACCGATATGAGATTATTGTGTAGAGCTGCGTGCATCCTCGTGGTGCTCCATAATGAGGGTGTTTGCAGATGGCTTCTGTTTTGGTATAGTTATGCCAAAACAGAGTTCTATGTCTGCGGAGGAGTTGGGAACTCCTAGTTAGGAGTCTAGAGTTAGAATATTGAAAGGTCACAGTTGGGTGATAACTAGAGTCAGTGACTCAGTTATCCTAGCATGAGCTAGAGTTGCATTAAGACTTGCCATTAGACCAGAGGTTTCGGACTAGTTGCAAAGTAAAGGTGACACCTATAGAGTGAGACCATCTAGTCTTTGGTATGGAATTTTGGATGATTTTTGCAGTATGACAAACATTTTGCTTAGAGCTTAGTGAGAATAGTATACCTTGTGTGTATTAGTATGGAATAAAGTACAACCCTACTACCTAGAGAAGGTCAAAACTATGAATTGATGATTTATAGAGCTATGATATGATAAAAGCGACATCAATTTGACATGGTTTTGGGCAAGGTGGTAAATATAGTACCTTTGTTGCAGCAAGTTAGGGTATAGTCCTATCTTTTCAGAAGGGATCGAAAGTTATTACTAATAATGGTGACCAACAAAATAGTGCCCCAGATGGGACTGTAGAGCGTGGTAGAGAGTAGTTGGCTCGAGTATCCTGCAGAGGATACAAGTTTCATTATAGGAATCATATATAATCAGATCACGATGGATGTAAATCCTTTGAATTGGATGACGGGTTTGGGTGCCCGGAATCTTAAGTTTTAGCTAATTGAGTAAACATGGAAAATAATAATAATAATAATAATAATAATAATAATAATAATAATAATAATAATAATAATAATAATAATAATAATAATAATAATAACAAATAAATAAAATTATTGCAGAATTAGTTCTTGAGATAGTAAGGGTATTATTTAAGCTAAAGGATAAGAATAGAGATCATATAATAAAAGTATGACTGCAATTTTCTGAGTTCCTTTCTAACTTCATATTGTTCAAGACAATAGTAGAATCTAATTATAATAGTGTTAAGAGAAATAAATTAGAGAAGATAAGTTATAGAAGGCCAATGGATAGAGAAAGTGCAGAATGAAGGTTTGGACAATTGATTGCAAATGCAATATAATCTAAATGCTAGTGAAAGTACTAGCTAGAGTGGTCAAAGGACCAAATCTGAGTAGCACAGACATGTGATAACGTGGTAGAGACTCTGAAAGATATAGTTAGCAAGTACAGTTGTCATGTTAGGAAGAAGAATGGAACCAGGGATAGAATAGTCAAGTTCTATTTTGGGTAAGACAAAGGAAATAAATGAAAGGACAACCTAAATAGCGCATAATAAAAGGAACAAAGTTAAGATATAGGGTAGGCTAAGTGTTATTATTGACAAGATGAATGACAAGGATGGAGAACCCAAAATGGGACCATATTAGTGAGAATAGTGATGGAGGTGTGGAATCTAGTAATGTGATACTCATAGCATGATGTAGTTGAGGTAGTGCCAGGAGCTAAATTATAGAGCTTGGAGTTTCATGATTGGATCATACTCTATCTATTCTCTATTTCTAAAGTGAAGTGGATAGCAATGGGGCAAGATTCTTTTAACTTGTCAACAGTATCAAGAAGATTAGGCGAGGAATATAATAATAATGAGCAAAAGCTAGAAGGTGTGCGATGATATTGTGGACTATCTAATTAGGCAGAGAAGAAGAAGTTAGTAAGTAGTAAGTAGAATAAAAGTTAATCTAAGGGATCAAAAAGGTATGATGAGAGGAAAAGAATGATAGATAATGACACAGAGGCTTTAGGTTAGACTTTTGAGATAGTGAGAAGGTAGTTAGAGGTTCATTATGAATGTCAGGCAAACATTTTTAGTGTGATCAACAGAATCACTTTGCAGTGAAGCAATAACGACAGAACAACAGTAGGGGTAGAACGAGAAGTGACAAGTATGGGTGGTAATAAATCACTAGAAAGTTCAAGGATCAAATTAATGACCATAGATAAGGGTGGAATTAGTGTTGGAAGAATTTATTAGTAAGAGAAATCTTTCAGGAATCAACAAAAGTTAAGGGCACAATATAAATGATAATAGATATGAATCATAGGTCGAGTATAAGTAAAGTTAATAAATTATAAAATATTATGTCAGGAAGGACAATGGTACGGTAAAGGGTTCATGCAGATGATACCTTATAGGTAGAGCACAATTGTGCTAGGAGATGATGAAATTTGAAGAGAAAGACCAAGAAACATAGGTTAAACGTTGTTATATGGACAATTGGGCGTAATTGAATATAAGAGGATATTTTTCTTTCTTTTCAAGTTTAGCTTGTGCTTTTGGTTCTAGAGCGTTATATAAGGAGCAGAGACTAAGGCAAGGAGACCTAGTTATTTGAGAGTTTGGTAGGCACCAATTCATACACAATTTCCTGACATGAGAATGACTGTAAGTGCATACCTAGTGTTAGGTATGATAGGACGATTAGAGTAATACAGGAGTCAAATTGAGTTAGCTACTAAGGCTTGTGACTATTTTAAATTATGAGCTGGAGGAAGTGCTAATTGCTAATGAGTTACAGTGAATAGAATTGTTGCTAATGGGAAAAGTGGAGACTGAAGTTTGGAAAGCTATGGGCAGTATATGTGATTATATTAAGGAGAATGAACACGTGAAGTATCTTGTTTAGAAATAAGGCATAGCACACATTTTCCATAGCCGTGTTAGTTCAGATGAAACTTATAGTTTCTGGGGCTCATATCCATCCAAGATAAGCAATTTCCTACTAAGGCTGGTAGGGAATGATAATGTTCTGATAGTTAAGTGGGAAAAAGGGGATACAAAAAAAAAAAAAAAAATTTCTATGGTTAATTACAAGTGTTACATAAGGTGAAGAATGTGCTGGTAGAAGTAAATCGTAAGGTTAGAATTCTCGAAGTAATAGAACTAATAATTAAGATAAGACTAAGAAATAAAATGAAAGTTAAAGCTGATGATGGGATGGACATCCTTGAAGGAAAAAGGTGGAAGGGTGAAATAGGATTAAGATTAAGGAATAAGTGCAGCAGATTGAAAAGATATCAACAATAGCAGAAATAGGAAAAGGAAGTGGATAAAATCCAAAGCATAGGAAGAAAGCTCGGTAAAGCTAGTTATAATGATGAGGATAAGGAGGAATAGGTATGCTAGGAACACACTAAGAGATGTTTAAAATAAGTTATTATGAGATGATATATTAAAGGAGTAGTAGAGCCTCGATCTGAGTGCCAGTGTGTGGGAAGTAGGCCACATACTAAGAAGCTATAGGAAGAAGTCTAGATATTTCCATTCCAGAGAAGGAGTGAGAATTGATAAAGTCGCATGGATTGAGTTGTCAGGGAATATAAATACTTTTGTTACCTAGAAGGAGAGACCCAGTTTACTTTACAATGTTGATAAATGATACACTTGGCCCTTGGAGGAGACTCTACCTGACTAGTTACATAAGATGGACAGAGGTTGGTCTAAGTACCTTAGTAATGACACAAAAGAGATTAAAAATTTGAAGTATCATGGGAGTGAGAAGATTTATAGGTATTGACCACTGAGGTCATAAGAAGAGTGAAGATCTCGAACAAGATGCCTAGATTAGGTGCTACAGGAAAGCTACTCATAGGATACCATGGAATAAGGAACATAAGTTATATCATTGGGGAAACAGAGATTATTAAAACAAGGGAATGATGACTGAAGTCATCAAGAGACACGTGAGGGCGTAATAAAAATGAGGTAGGCGCCAAAGTCGATTTAAGTTATTAGATATCAAATCGAGAGTAGTGGGGTTATAATGAATACCTGAGATGTCCGAAGAATGGGCAATGAATAGCCAAGAGATAAGAGCATCTCCAGAAAGAGATGATGACAAATAGGACATTATAGTAGAATCAGATAACAGTAAAATGTCATGTATAATATACGAAGAGTTTGAAGAATAAATGTTTTACCAATCTCTGCATAGCTGGAGGAGTAATGATTGCACTTGTTCTAATAATCTTCTCTTCCTTATCTCTTGTTTATTCGAAAATTCGAGGACGAATTTTTCTTAAGGGGGGAAGAATGTAACAACCCAAAAATTCAAAATAATAATAGTAATAATAATAAATTAATTAAAGTTAATTTAGTAAATGTGAATAAAATAATTAAAATTTTCCTAGACTATATTTATTTTTATCATTATTAGAATTTTATCAAATTTTAACATAATAAAAATTATTTTGGACCTAATTGTAAACCCCTAAAAAGTTGGGGGACTAATAGTGTAATTAGAAGTTAAAAAAAAAAAAAAACACACACACAGAAAAATTAAAACGCAGCAAGCCCCTCCCTCCCGTCTCTCTCTTCCTCCCGTCTCTCTCTCCCTCTCCGTTCACTGCGTCTCCGGCCGACCCAGTGGCGGGCGACGGTCGGCAGAGGTCCGGCAAGCTCCCAGCGGTCTCCAGCGGCACCGGCAACCCCTGGACTGCGAACGGCGGCGAGAGGAGGCCCCCAACGCGCGCGGTGGCCGCGTCCTTCCAGGGGTGATTCCGGCGGTTCCCGGTGGCGTTCCGGCCAAGTGAGGGTGGCGCTCGACTCCTGGGACCACGGGCTTCCCATCCCGACCGGCGGTGCTCCATTTCGTGGAGGTTTCCGGCGAGTCTCGAAGAGAGAGAAAGAGGAGAGAGAAAGTGATGGCAGTGGCTTTCCGGCCACTTTTCCGGCGATCCGACCGTCGGATCGGAAATCCGAGGCCACCGATGGACTCAGGACGACGAGATCTTCGAGATAGGACTGGTCCCGCTCCGATCAGACACCGTTTGAAAAAGGCGATAATCGGACGATCCAGATCGATTGGTGAGATTTTCAAACTTTTTCGATTTCAAAAATTTAAAAATAATTTTATGATAATTATTAACAAAATTTGGACTTAATTTAGGTGCGATCGGATCGAGGATGGCTCACCGGCGCTGGGACCGCATTTTCAGCCAGATCCGGCTGCCCGGCAGCCGGTCTCAGAACGTGGTCAATATTACAGTCAATCCTAGCATTTTCAGACGTTCTGGACGCGTTCCAGGTGTCAGAATTGGCATAGGTAAACCCGAACTCCAAATTGCTCATTTTCGACTAATATCGATTTAGAATAAAATTCATAAAATATTCATGGATGATCGAAAAATTATAATTCCTTTTGCAATAGTCTTATAATATTATTAAGGGCCGCGGGGAAAAATTTTAGAATTTTTAGAACTTGTTTGAGTGGATTTTTGAAAAATATCAATTATAGGGACTAAAATGTAATTTTTAAGATTTTGAGTATTGTCTGATTTGGAGGGCCTAGGAGGGGCCATGTGATATTGATGAGATGTGATTGTGGAAATTGAGAATTTAGAAGTGTTATTTGAGCCTTTTTGCAGGTTGGGTAGGTCCTAGGTATAGGGGAAACTCTGTCGGATTTTCGGCATGAATTAGGCTGTCTATTGCCTCTTTAGAGTTTTATCTTAACTTAGTACTAATAAATTTATAATTTAATTATTAGGTGATCGAGGTCAGCTATTTTTCTGCATCCAGCAGCCACAATAGTCATCGATTATCTTGTGAGTAAAATATTAATTTTAATTGTAATTTCACTATTATTATATGTTCAAGCATGCCCATGCATCACTTATATGCATATATTTATGTAGTTAAACTCTAGGCACGATTTATGTTGCATTCATAACTGTTAACGTGCCATGGATGTTGTTGTGGTAATTTGGAGCAGTGTGCGTGCGTTGGCGTGCGTGTGATGTGGTGTGGACTATGGATAGGACGGGTAGTCACGGCTTGAGTTCTCCGCTGGGACCCGATCTTTCGGGGGGTAGTCACGGCTTGAGTTCTTCGCTGGGACCCCCGATTTGGTTTATTAAGCGAAAGTCCGGCTTGAGTTCTTCGCTGGCACCAGGTTGGATTTAAGAGGGCTGTATAGGGGATCAGCTCCCATATATTATGATTGATGTTACAGGGTGCGTGAGTGCTCCAAATTACCTTTTTGATGTTATGATGTGAAATTATTGCTGGTGTGCATTTCACTCTACAGGGTGCATTAGCTTTAGATAGTTATAGAGATTATGGTTAAAATTGATATTTTACTCTCTGAGTCGAACGCTCACTCCTGTTCAATATTTTTCCAGGCCACAGGAGGAGTTATTTTACAGAGCAACCTGTTTTCTTCCTCGCAGGTTTAACGTCGGTTATTTAATTGTTTTACTATCTTTTCTAAATTTAAAATCTAGAACTCCGCATGTGTTAGTAATAGTGTGGACCTTGTTAGAAATTGTGTTAATTTAAATTTTTGAAATTAATAAATGAAGATTTGTACGGTACTTAAACGGTACTCAAACAGTTTATAAATGAGGTAACAAGGTTGAGCTGGGCTCCCCTGATTTTAGTTTCTGAAAATTTCTGGGTTAAGTTGGCTCAAAATATTATTTTAACAGTTTAATTTAAATTATTTCATATGCATATTAGGCCTAAATTATGGGCCTACTCATGGGTTGAGGAATAGTTAGGCTTACTACGGGCCTCGGGGGCTTTAGGCTGGCCCAGGTCCTAGTGCCGGTCCGGCCCATAGGTTGGGTCGTGACAGGTCAGGTCATGTACCTACAAAAACCAGACCTATTGCCATCCCTTGTGTGACCTCTTAAACAACTTATAAGTAATGTTATGTCATTGCCATTACTAGGGATATAAATGAATCGAGTCGAGTTGAGTTTTAAAGAACTCAGGCTTGACTCTTCAAATTTTTTTTGAACTTGACTCATTTAGAAAATGAGCCTAATATCAATAAATTCAAGCTCGACTTGTTTAAGCTAAACCAAGCTTTTATCGAGTCAAGTCTCAAATAGTTCGTGAGCAATTTGACTCATTCATAGCTTTAATGAGTTTTAAGTTTAAAGTTCAAAATCACGTAATTTTTATTAGAGTTAAGATAAAAAAAAGTTTAAAACTAATTAATTTTAATTAAACAAGCTAACTCATAAGCTCTCTAGCAAGTTGACTTGTGAACCCATTAGATAAGTGAGCTTATGAGCCTCATTGAACAGAATATCAATAAACTTGAGCTCAATATTTAGAAAACGAATCGAATCAACCTGAGCATTTAGCAAATAAATCATGAACAACTTAGTTCTTTTATAGCTCTTGCCTAAACATCCACTGAATCTAAAAGATCAACAATCTTGAATGACAACTCAAAAGCCGTGAGCAGTATATTTAGGATTTGTTTGGTATTATCATTGAAACTGTTGTCAAGAAAAATAATTTTTTAATAATGAATTAAATTTGATAAATTTTAATAATAAAAATATTAAAATAACAAAATATATTTTTTCAAATTGCTTTTTTATTGACATTTAAAATGGCTTCTTTTTTCCTGAAAAATAGTTTTGTCTTTTCAAATTTAATAACAAATACGCACTTAGAGTTCAAGTAGGGAAGATTTTCAAATTGTTGACTTCATCTTCCTCGCAATAACCCTCACCTCTTTAATCAACTCTTTGATCTCTAATTGACAGTGAGATTGAGAAAAAAAGAATGGAGAAAGGACATGTTGTAACACCTAATAGGGATAAAATACCATGCTCTTCTTTGTTTAATAAGTTGAAACCCCAGCAAAGGAGTGAGCACAGATTGTGTGGATGGATGGTGTTGGAAATATAGTTTGGTTTATCTATGTGGATCAATTCTGATCCATTAAAATTAAAATCAGAACCAACAATAACCCATGAAAAGTCATGTATATCGCCAAAAGGTGACAAAAATCTAAAAGTCATGTACATTAGTCAAAAGATGTAACCATAAGAGATGTAATTTTTTTAATAGATATATATATATATATAAAGTGATGTAACTAAGTTTTTATTTTCATTAGTAATATAAGTAAAAGCACAAGTAAAAGTGTGTGCGCTAAGTGGCGGTGTATTGATTTTGTTATTGATATCTTTAAAAATTCTTATTTTAAACAAGTTGTGAAATAATTTGTTTCTGCAAATAAGGTACACACTTAGACTATGAATTATTATTTTAATTTATGTCAACTACATGTGATTAATTCAAGGACTAGTGAAACAAATATGGTGGAGACTTTAGGGTTGTATAAATATATGTTAGAACTCATATATATTTGAATAGGGGTGAGCAGATTTCAGTTCAAACCGAAAAATCGAATCAAATCGAATCAATTCGGTTCAATCGGTTCGGTTTTTAAATTCAATTGGTTCGGTTTGTTTTTAAATTATAAAAATTTCGGTTATTTCGGTTCGGTTTGGTTTTGAAGAGAAAAAATTGGTTAAACTGAACCGAACTGAATAGTAATTTTATATATTCAAATTGAACCAAATCGAACCGAATTGATTTTTCAATTGATTTATTTTTATGAGGAATTTATGAATTATATTTAATTATATATATATATAAATTATTTAATTTCATTAATTAATGATTATTAGGTTCAAACCAAAGTCAAAATTAGACTAAATAAGTTGAAAATCAAGTCTAAATTAAAAAATAATAAAATAAAAATCAATCGATTTGAACCGAACCGAATCAAACCAAAATAGAACGGTTTGGTTTGATTCAATTTTTCATCCATTTCAATTCGGTTCGGTTTCTAAAATATGTAATTCAGTTTTAATAATTTAATTCTGTTCGATTCGATTCGGTTTAAACCGAATGCTCACTCCTATATTTGAATTCATGTGTTGGGTCTTAGTTTTTTTCTTCATTGATATCAGAGCTTAAATTTTGTATTTTTTACATGATTAAAGTGTTAGAAATTTATTAAATTGGGTTACGATTTTTCAGTGCATTTTCTAGTTTTTTTTTTTTTTTTGACACCGTTTGAGTTAACTCCCAACGGACTTATCATTTTCCCTGTAAAAAGGGGCACTGGTTGGCTTACACAAACTTAACAAAAAATGGCTCCATGAAAAGGGAAAAAAAAATGAAAAATGGTAATAGAGCCATATGTCCCAGGAAAAAAAAAAAAGGCTTAAAATGCCATATGAAGACATTGAATAAGTATGACTCTATGCCTCATGAAAATCAAGCCATGTGATTTGCCTTCTACCGACCAAAATGTAAAAATTGCAGAATTTTATTTTATTTATTTTTTATAAATAAAATTGTAATTTTATTTTGGGTCATTGAGGACATGAATTAAATATGTTCAATTTAATATTAATTTTAGAAATTCATTTCTATAATTAATTAAAGGGCTTTTGGACAAATATATATTGAATTAAATTGTTTAGTTTAATATATATATTATTTTTATAAAATTTGTTTTCTAAAATAAATGGTATTTTTTTAGGGCAATTAATTTGATGAATTCCATTAAAATTAGTTTTAATTGATTTCATTAAAATTAATTGTAATAATTCTAAATTAATTTGGACTTAATATTTCCTAATTGGATTGGGACATAAAAATTAAATTGTTTAATTCGATTAAATTTTAGAAAAGAGGCTTTCTAAAATTACATGGGGCAAACTAAAATTAATTTTTTGATGTATTCAATTAAATTAGTTAACTTTATTATTGAAAATTAATTTTAGCTTCTAAATTTGTTTAAGAGTTTTATATCTCTAATTGGATTAGATATTGAATTAAATTATTTATGTGATATAAATATGAAATTTTCGTTGTTTTAATTTGCTTGTGGTATTATATATATACAAATTTGTTGATATCTTAATTTTTTCCTCAAATGGGATATTAGATCCTCAATTTGTTTGGATTGTACAATCAATAATGAGGTTGAGTCGCCTTTTCTTTATTTCTTGATTTGATATCATTTTGCTCAATCTGTTAGCTTATGCTTTTTGATTAATTTTTCTTGGATAACTAGAGTGGTGGTGGTGGGCAAGAGGATAAAGAAGATTCAAGAATAACTTATAATAGATGATGGGAGAGGATGAGGATAAAGAGAGGGGTAGTTTCACATTTTATTAGAGTACAATCAACCAGACTCATGGAGGTTGGGACGAGTGGAAGGGACTCGATTCTCTTTAAGGGTCTGTTTGGATGAGGTGAGGAAAAGGTAAATAATGGAAATATAAGAAAGGATAAAGAAGGAGAAGGGTAAGGAGAGTTACAATAAAAAAAATCTCATGTTTGGGAAGAAGTGAATCAATAGAAAAGTAAGGAGAGAAAATGTATATTCTTTATGTTTGGAAAGATGTGAATGAAAGGTAAAATTAATGACTGTAAAAATAGAAATATTTATAATTATACTATCTCTCTTCTTATCTCTCCTTACACCCCAATTTGGGATGTAAAAAAAATTGAGATTCAAGAGACAAGAGAGGGTAAGGCTTACCCTTACTGTTCATTAACTTACATATTCTCAAACAAGATAAAATAACTATTTATCCTTCTTTATCTTTATTTATTCCTCCCTCGCCCTTATTCAAACAGATCTTAAATAGGGTATCGGTTCGAGCCTTGTAAATGGAACAAACTACACTAGAGAGTTCCCACCCACATGCGCCTGACAGTAGCTTGACTTCGAAAATACTGATGGTCATAGATAAAAAAAAAAAAAAAAACAATCAACCAGAGTTAAGTCCATTTTAACTCTTTTTTTGATAGGATCAACATACATGTAAAACACGCACTTAGTCGATGTATAATTGCGTTTAATTGTTATGAATTTAAAAAATTTAGATATTTTAATAAATTTAAAAGGAAATTGAGAAATTTAATACTAACATCCCGAATAATATTTGTGTGCAAATAAGCATTTGGCCTTTAAATTTTGATGCTAAATTTGAATTTTTGGTATATAATATTGGAGCCACTCTACGTCAATTGTCATGGTTAACAATTACATTTTCCACTCATCTCGTTTTAAGCGGTGTGGGGCGTTGTGCTGTAGGCCAATTTGGATTTGGAACTGAATCAAACTCTAATTGAAATTCATCAAAATTAAAATTGAATTGGATCAAAATCAGTTGGTTTGATTTTAATCTAAATCGATTTTTTAAAAAAATAAAATATTCAATCATTAAATTTAAAATTGAATCGAAATTAAATTCAAAGAAACCCTTAAAAATCAATTTTGATTCCCTGAACTTTAAATCGAAACCCCCAATTCAAACTGAAACCACCCTCGGCTCCTAGTTCTAGCCACCTAGGCCCATTCCTTACCACATTCCCCATGCAGGCTCGCAGCCGAGGGCCGTTATTTTTAACTCCAGCCCCCGAATTCCGCCGCATAACCACAAATCCAATCCCTTCTCTCTCCTTTGACTTGATGTTTGAACCCCCAATTGCTCCATCGCCACCACCATTAGATAGTCACCTGAAATGATCAGGACATAAAAATCCCCATTGGCCAGTGTGATTGTAAACGAGGAGGGAAGGGAGGGAGAGAGATTTCTTTGGGGCCCGAAGAGGGAAAACCAACTAGGGCGTTCAAGTTTACAGACACACTCTTTATCAGAAACACGAACCAGCAATTCTACTTTCTCCACTTCAGTCTTCATTCTTCTTTCCTTCCCGCTTTTTTTTTTTTTTCTCTCTCTATAAAGGTAGCTTTTCTCTCCTCCTTTCTTTTTTTTTTTTTTTCAACTTTCCTTCCACTTGGGATCGCCATCTCTTTGTCTAGTTATGTGCTCTTCCCATGGTAATAATTGGTTAAAGAGTATTAGTGAATCAGTATTAAGGTCTCTTTTGTGAATGTAATTTTGCTTTATGCTCTGTTTGGCTTCTCGGAAAATGTGGGGGGAAGATTGGATAATCTAATATTTATATGTTGGAGTTTGTGTGTGTGTTTATATGTTAATTTTCCTCCACTGTAATCAAATATCAAGTGTTTTTATGTTGTAAGGAATTACTGTGTTCTCAATGTCTAATTTGGAAAACATTTGGTTTGAGAATTTAGAGAAACAACTAACAACAATTTGACCCGGTTCTTTTGTTAGTATAATATTATCCAAAGCTCTACAAATAATTCTGGGGAATTAGTTCTGTCAATAGAAATAATATTTAATTATAGTTTGAATTTAGGTTGTTGGGCTTTTCGATTTGTATGGTGGGGTGTGGATGCAGAAGTGTTGACCATGGAGGATTGAAGATGGGAATAAAATTTTGGATTTAGCTGTTGCCATTTGAGTAAACAATGCAGAACCGTTTGCCTGTGTTTTCTTGTGGAAAAAAAAGAAAAGAAACAAAAACTGTGTGCAGAGGTGCAGAAGACAACATGTGCGTCAGCAATGGGCTGTTATTGAGATTTCTTTGTCAGGTCTACCTAATTATTTAATGTCCCTGATTTGCATTCTTGCACTATTATTGGTTGAAAGGTTAGAGAAGTAGCAAAAGTTTCTTTGATAGGTGTTGGACTATGAATTTCAATTTTAAGAGAGAGAAATTCTGAAGGAATTGCTTCCAGATTGGTTCTCAAGTGTGCAGAAGTTGCTTTTCATAAGATATGCAATATTGGGAATTTGAAATTGTACATGAGTGAGTAGCCAAGTACTTCTGTTGTTTCACAATTTACTCATCTGATATTGTGCTAGGGCAAATTCAACTGCTAGAGAATTGCACTTATTGTTGCCTAGGACGCTCAACCTGTTGCATGCACCCAAATTCTGTTATACTAATCTTGTTTTGTTATAGTCCAATTTTATCTTTACTGTTGCTATTGATTTCTAGAGATCTTTCTTGCATTTTCCAGTTTAATTATAAGTGTTTTGTGGAATACTCGTATTATATTATTTTTGGTCTAGCTTTTTTAGTGCCCTTTTCTTCCCGTCTCCTCTACCCAACAACCCCCCCACCCCCCCTAACCCCCCAACCCGCGGCCTCCCTCCCGGCCCCTTCTTTTTTTTCTTCTTCCCTTCCTGTCCCTCTCTTTGCGAAAAAGAGCAAATATGTTATTCATCTATTTTCTGTTTGTATTATTGCCTTACTTCTACATTTTGATATAGGAGGTCAAAAAAGATGTCTTCTGATACTGCGAAAGAAAATGCATCTGTAGTTGACTCCTCAGTAACTGAATGGAAACATGACATGGGCAATTTTGATGATCCAGGTAACAAAATGATGCAATTTATTTTAACTATGGTTTTACCATTGATTGTATAAACATATTTATGCATAATAGCTACCTTTAAACTTTCTTGTATCGGTGAATATTTCCTCTTTTTTTATTTTTTCTTTTCTACAACTCTACAAGGAACTCTTTGGTAATTTTGGATGCATTGCAAGTAATTTGGAAACAGTGCCATTGACATGATATGAGTAATACACCTGCTAGAATTATTCTCTAATGCAAATTGTAAAAGCCACAGATAGCTTATTGATGTAATGAGTTTGTATATTTTCTTATTTTTATTATATATGATATTGCAAAGTAATCTAGAAGCTCTACTGTTAACATGATATGAGCAACACACCTGCTAGAATTCTTCTCTAATGCGAAGTATAAAAGCCTTAGATAGATTATGGATGTAATGAGTTTCTATATTTACTTCTTCTCTCTCTCTCTCTCTCTCTTTCTTTTTTTTTATTTTTTTTTTATAGTTTGGCTACAGTTTGTATTGTTAGGATTGTCACACGTATATTTTTTGGTTGTCCATCTGCTGCAATTGTCTTCTTTGTTGGGCTTGGCCACTTGGGATTTGTCAGTAGTTGTATAAACACAAAATACTGGCAATTATGCTGGTCCAATAGTTTCTTAAATATTGTCCTGAACTGTTGGAATGAAGGGTGAGATTTAGGCATGTTAACCATGTGAATTTGCTTAGTCACTTCAAAACAGCCTCATCTAGTCTAAACATAATTTCAGGAACATGGATTTAAATCACGGTCACGGTTGCGGTTGCGGATAATGGATTAAACTAAAATAAGTATGTAGTTAGTATAGAAATAACCTTATTACAACGAAAAAGAGTGTCTAAGAGGTTCTTGATTATTTTGACTTTGATTTTGAGAGCTCTGATCATCAACTTGTTGATGATATTGATACTGTAATGGATTAAAGTTGAAGGAAGAATCCATATCGAAGTTGAAGAAATCATGATTATTTATTTTTCTTAAATTTTACCTTGCCTAAGCCTAAAATTATACTTAGCAAACATTATTGAAGCTTAAAACTTTCTTTGATGTTATTTTCCAATTACTTATATATTTTACTAAAAATAATTCTGAAAATAGATAAAAATTAGAATAAAAAAGATAATAAGCTATAGATCGGGAAAACTAGCACTTCATACTATGAAATTCATCAACAAATTATAAAAAATGAGCAAAAACACCAACAACAAAGACAAATAACTCACCTTTTGCAAAATATGCATGTAGAAGTGTAGATTAATTGCCCTCCTTCAAATAAACCATATCTTTATACAGTTATTTGATGATTCTCAGCTCAAGAAAAGAAGAAGAAAATTTGAGGATTTGTAGAGAAGGGAAATTTGAGAGAAAGAGTCTTTGGAGAGGTGCAGACTGCAGGGAAACTGGACAAAATATCGATGTGGAGTTGTCTTTGCACAACAAAAGAAAAAGCAGATTATCTGCTTTATGGTAAGGTCTGTTACCTTTTAAGTAACGGCTGTTACCAGCCCAAAATTTTATACCCATTAGTTATAGGGTATATCAATAATGGAACCCCCTTGAAGCCTTTAAATAGCGGCTTACATTGTGTAACTGCCATTATTTAAAACCATGGTCAGAAATCATTCACATAATGTACAGTTGTTTTTGAGAGGGTCTAAGCAATTTCTTCATTTTCCTTTGATTTTGGAGCTGATACTAATTTAGGATCAAACTTAAACTGAACTGGGTGGATGGTTCCTTTTTTTAACTGCTAGCTCCTTTCTGAGCTCATGAGCTTTGAATGTAGCTATTTTGTAGTAGAATTCAGAGATCCCCATATGTGTTTATTTATTCCTTTATACCCTTTTTTGAGCAAATTGTAAATGGTGCAGCAACAACAGCATATGTCTCGTTCAATTAAATGTGAAATAATTTAGTTTCTTGTATAATGGCGTGTTGAAGTTTAGTTGCACTTTTAGAGAGCCTGACATTTATTTTCCGTAGTTTAAACAAATCAATTTTTTTTTGTTTATTTTTAATGAAAGAATTAAATACTCTCTTGGCCCTTGTATCATTATAGTAAATTTGTATTTTTAGTGATGAACTTCCCCAAGGATATGCTTGCAATTGTACCTCCAAATTATGCCAATATATTATTATAATAATAAATAAGAGGTGGAGAGAAAAAGCACTATCACCTTTCTTCTTTTTCTCTTTCTTCATTTTCTACTTTTCCTTAATTCTGAATGTGAAAGGAAACTTGATGGTACCAGATTAGTCAGGTTAACTTAGAACCTTTGTTCCTTGTCAGAGAGTCCAATCTACAAAGGTGATGAGGATATTTATCCTCATAGGGCTGAAAAAGCAGGTCATGATAATGATCGGATGGGAAATTCATCTCTAAACAAAAAGGGTCGATTGTATAATACAAGATATTTCATCATTAAGAGTTTGAACCATCATAATATTCAACTCTCAGTTGAGAAAGGAATATGGGCTACTCAAGTCATGAATGAACCAATTTTGGAAGAGGCCTTTCATGTAAGCTCCCTCTTATTTTATGTCATCTACTGCTTTCTAAAACTTGATGCTAAACTTGATGCTTTATAGAGAAGCACATATGCTTGTCTTGCAGAATTCTGATAAAGTCATTCTAATATTTAGTGTCAACATGAGTGGTTTCTTCCAAGGTTATGCCCAAATGATGTCTGCTGTTGGGTGGAGGCGTGACAACATCTGGAGCAAAGGATGTGGTAAAATTAATCCTTGGGGCTGCAGCTTTAAGGTTAAATGGCTGCGGTTAAATGACTTGCCTTTCCAAAAGACACTTCATCTCAAGAATCCATTGAATGACTTCAAACTTGTTAAAATTAGTAGAGACTGCCAGGTATCTCTTTCTTTGTGTTATGGAAAGTCAATCACTATGTTATAGAAAGTCAATCACTATATTATTTTTCTGTATATTTTGTATTCTGTATTCCTATTTAGGATTTCTTCCTAATTAGTAGAATACAATTATAGGAATCAATTGTATATATATACCCATGTACAGATTAATTGAAATCAATAAGAATCATCTCTTTCTAAATGGTATCAGAGCAGGTCATCAATCTAGGGTGACTATTTGTTCTCACTACCCAGCTCAGGAGAGACCTTGGTCGCCGACCGGCCGTTTCAACCACAATCAACATTGCCGGCGTCGTCTCAACCCCCTCATTCCACCACCGTGTCTTTGTTGCACGATCCAAAGATAACCATTAAAGGACTTCTGAGGTTGGGCTCTCAGATCCTATTTCGGTATTTGCTTGATTTGTGATTTTGGGTTATTTTGCTGCTATAAGCACTTTGGATTAGCGTTTCGGTTAGTTTTCTTTGTCTCAACAAATGGCAGACAATAAGAATATTATTTCTGATGTGATTCCGGTGAAGACTAAGATCACGGAACACAAACTTAATGGTTTGAATTACCTGGAGTGGAGTAAGACTGTTAGGGTCTATTTGCGTAACATTGATAAGGATGATCACCTTACTAAAGATCCACCCACTGATGATACACGACAAACTTGGCTAAGGGAGGATGCTCGATTGTTTTGCGGACTTGAACTCGATTCATAGTGAGGTAATTAGTTTAATTAATCACTGTGAATTTGTTAAGGAATTGATGGATTACTTAGATTTTCTGTATTCTGGTAAAGGGAATAGCTCCCGTATTTATGATGTTTGTAAAGCATTCTACCGTGCTGAGAAAGAGGATAAGTCTCTCACGGCTTATTTTATGGATTTTAAACGGGTATATGAGGAACTTAATGTATTGTTGCCTTTTAGTCCTGATGTGAAAGTTCAGCAGGCCTAACGGGAGCAACTGGCTGTTATGAGTTTTATTGCAGGCCTTCCTTCAGAGTATGAGACTGCTAAATCTCAGATTCTCTCCAGTACCGAGATTTCCTCTTTGCATGAAACGTTCACACGGGTCCTTCGTACAGAGAGTACTCAATCTTCACAACCTGTCAGTAGTGCTCTTATTAGCCGTAATCCAAATGGACAATAGGGTAATAGAAGAGGAAGTAGAGGAGGAATTACAGGCAACAGAAGTAATCAGCGTAATGGAGAAGCTAGTTTTAATCAGGACTCAAGAGGAGTCATTTGTTATTATTGCCATGAGCCTGGCCATACAAAATATAATTGTCCGCAACTTCAGAGAAAAAATCAGCAATCACAGATGGCAAATATGGCGTGAGAGAATTCTCTGATATCTTCCTCCGAGAAAACTATTTTGGTATCTGCAGAGGATTTTGCACAATTTTCCGATGTCGTGGCATCTCTAAAGCCTACGGTTCCCATCACTGCGATTCTTGAGTCGAGTAAATCTACCACATGCCTTGTGTCTTCTTCATCCAAATGGGTTATTGATTGCAGTGCGATGGATCACATGACAGTAATTCTAGTCTTCTATCCGCTTTTCAGTCTAATCTCACTTCCTCTCATTACTTTAGTGATGGTTCTACTTCTTGTGTCATGGGTTTTGGAGCTGAACCCGACTTCAATTTCTTTGTCTTACATTTGTGTCTACCAAAATTCTCTTTTAATCTACTTTCTGTTAGTAAACTTACTCGTACCTTAAATTGTTCTGTTTCCTTTTTCTGACGGTGTTTGTTTGAGGATCTTACGTGGCAGCATTATTGGTAGAGGACGCGAGTCAGTGGTCTCTACATTCGAAAATCATGTACATGGTCGCTTGTTTGCTCCAGTACCTTAACACCTCTTGAAGCTCATTGTAGATTGGGTCATCCTTCTTTGTCTACCATGAAGAAGCCGTGTCCTCAATTTGATCTTTATCAGTACTAGAATGTGAGTCGTGTCAGTTTGCAAAACATCATCGTTTGCCTTCTGTGTCTAGAGTCAATAAACGGGCTTCATCTCCTTTTGAGGTAGTTCATTCTGATGTTTGGGGTCCTTATTCTGTTACATCTAAAACTGGATTTCGTTATTTTGTTACTTTTGTTGATGATTACTCTCGTGTTACCTGGTTATATTTAATGAAAAATCGTTCTGAGTTGTTTTCTATCTTTTGTGCCTTTTGTAATGAAATCAAAACTCAATTTAATATTTCTGTGCGCATATTAAGAAGTGACAATGCCAAAGAATACTTTTCAGCACAATTTCAGCCTTATATGACACAAAATGACATTCTTCATCAGTCTTCCTGTGTGGATACCCCATCCCAAAATGGCGTGGCCGAAAGAAAAAATCGTCATCTTCTTGAGGTAACTCGTGCTCTTCTTTTTCAGATGAAAGTACCTAAACACTTTTGGGCGGATGCAGTTTCCACGGCATGTTTTTTGATCAATCGTATGCCGTCTTCTATCCTTAATGGGAATATTCCTTATACTACTTTGTTTCCTACAAAATCTTTGTTCCCTATTGAACCCCGTATTTTTGGTTGTACCTGTTTTGTGCGTGATGTTCGTCCACAGGTTACTAAATTGGATCCAAAATCTCTCAAATGTGTCTTCCTTGGGTACTCCCGGCTCCAAAAAGGGTACCGTTGTTTCTCTCCTACTCTTAATCGTTATCTTGTTTTTGCAGATGTCACATTTTTTGAGTCCACTCCATTTTTTCCTCCATCATCTGTGTATGAGAGTCAGGGGGAGGAGGATGATCTCTTAATATATACTGTCCAACCAATGTCTAGTACTCTCCCACAGCCTGTTCCTTCTGTCTCTAGACCTACTTGACCTCCCGTTGTTCATGTTTATTCCAGGAGATTGGAGATTCCTGACTCAGATCCTCCACCAGCTACTTCGTTGGGAGATCCTGTACCTCATACTAATCATGATTCTGATCTAGACTTACCCATTGCTCTTTGTAAAGGTAAACGTTCATGTACTTACCCTATCTCTTCTTTTGTTTCTTATAATCAATTGTCTTCTTGTTCTCGGTGTTTTGTTACTTCTTTAGACTCTGTTATTATCCCTAATACTGTTAATGAGGCACTGTCTCATCCTGGCTGGTGTGATGCTATGAAAGAGGAAATGGAGGCTTTAGATGCTAATGGTACATGGGAACTATTGCCTTTACCCACTGGTAAGAAAGCTATTGGTTGTAAATGGGTATATCTGATGAGTAAATCTGATGGTTCTGTGGCTAGGTTAAAAGCACGCCTTGTGGCAAAAGGATATGCTCAGACATATGGGGTTGATTACTCTGATACTTTTTCTCTTGTAGCTAAACTTACTTCTATTCGCTTGTTTATCTCTTTAGCAGCTACATATGATTGGCCCCTGCATCAATTGGATATCAAGAATGCTTTCCTTCATGGTGATCTTCAGGAGGAGGTGTATATGGAGCAACCACCTGGGTTTGTTGCTCAGGGGGAGTTGGGTAAAGTTTGTAGGCTTCGAAAGTCTCTTTATGGCTTGAAACAAAGTCCTAGGGCATGGTTTGGGAGATTCGGTGAAGCGATCTGAGAATTTGGTATGCAAAAGAGTAAGTGTGATCACTCAGTATTTTATAGGCAATCTGAGGCTGGTCTAATTCTCTTGGTAGTCTATGTGGATGACATTGTCATCACTGGGAGTGACTCTGCAGGTATTTCATCTCTTAAAACCTTCCTCCAAACTCAGTTTTAGACCAAAGACTTGGGATTGTTAAAGTATTTCTTGGGTATCGAAGTTATGAGAAGTAAGAAGGGTATTTTCTTATCTCAAAGAAAATATGTCCTCGATCTATTGACAGAGACAGGAAAATTAGGTGTTAATCCTTGTAGCGCACCAATGACTCCAACTTTACAAGCAAGTAGCGAGGGGATAGTGAGTTGTTTGAAGATCCAGAGAGATACAGGAGATTGGTAGGAAAATTGAACTACCTTACAGTCACTCGTCCTGACATTGCTTATGCCGTTAGTGTGGTAAGTCAGTTTATGTCTTCCCCAACTGTTGCTCATTGGGAAGCCTTAGAACAAATCTTGTGTTATCTGAAGGGCGCTCCAGGAAGAGGATTGCTATATGGTAATCATGGGCATTTGAATGTTGAATGTTGAATGTTTTTCAGATGCCGACTGGGCTGGATCTAAGGTTGACAGGAGGTCAACTACTGGATATTGCGTTTTTATTGGAGGAAATTTGGTGTCTTGGAGAAGCAAGAAGCAGAGTGTAGTTTCTCGATCTAGTGCTGAATCCGAATACAGAGCCATGGCACAATCAGTATGTGAGGTAATGTGGATACTTCAATTACTAGATAAGACAGGTTTTAAGATCTCCCTGCCTGTGAAATTGTGGTGTGATAATCAAGCTGCTCTTCATATTGCTTCTAATCCGGTGTTTCATGAGCGAACCAAACATATTGAGATTGATTGTCACTTTATTCGTGAAAAGATTCAACAACAGATCATCTCAACAGGACACATCAAAACTGGAGAGCAGTTAGGAGATATTTTCACAAAAGCTCTGAATGGAGCTAGGATTGACTACATTTGTAACAAGTTGGGCATGATTAACATCTATGCTCCAACTTGAGGGGGAGTGTTATGGAAAGTCAATCACTATATTATTTTTCTGTATATTTTGTATTCTGTATTCCTATTTAGGATTTCTTATTTAGAATTTCTTCCTAATTAGTAGAACACAATTATAGGAATCAATTGTATATATATACCCATGTACAGATTAATTGAAATCAATAAGAATCATCTCTTTCTACAATTTGCAAGGTGCTTTTTTACCCTTCAAGCACTTTGAAAATAGTTTTATGACTGATTCATGTATTGAAGGAATTACCGGAAGATGTAGGAGAAGCTCTTTGTGGGCTGATTGATGGGGAGAGTGATATTGATGGCATGCTGAAAAGGTTTTTTATTTTATTTTATTTTATTTTATTTTTTTTTTTGTGTAAGCTGAGAGCAAATGCTTTTTGTCAAAATTAAATTGACAAGTTAGTTCTTATGACTTATTATTGTAAGCGTTGTCCCAGGGATGAGCTTCCTTTGAAAAGGCCTTATATAGTACCTATATGTTCACTAGGGGATGGAGAATATAATATGCCTTCGCTACACATGCCATGGGTTAGGACATCTATGCCTTATCATTCCTTTCTCTACCAACATCATGCCGAAGCAAGTAGATTTCATTTGGCTCATCAGGGATCTAGTGGTGTTAATATGCCTCTTCCATCTGGTGCATCAAAAATGTCAAGGATGAAACATTCTCAACTTAATGGAATTCTTGCAAATTTACAATTAAAGGGTGATGTGCATTGTCAAAATGATGCTTGGGCCTTGTCAGCAGAAAGTCCTCTGGCTAGTACTCTGACTGAAGATGATTTTCTTGAAATGGTATATTGGGGGGGAGGGGGGTGGTCCTATGTTAGCTTTTATTTATTTATTTTTTATTTGGTGATTAATATGCACCATGTAGTTTTTCTAATTGCTGAATAGTTGTATCTTAAGTTGATTTTTCCTTTAATAATCCAAGCTTGGAATGAAGACCATCTAATAATTGGACAATTAATTTTTTCCTATGCGTGGAATTTTTGAAATGAATTATGTAGTATATTGATAAACATCGGAGAACATTATGATTAATTTTGGAACAATGTGCTCTTGAAAGCCTTTGTAGAGCATGGTGTCTTCATCCCATTTGTGTCATCAGTTATGCACAATATCCTGCGCCTGATTATCTATGTTCTCTTTCTTATTTTTGTAGTTCGTGAACTATTCAATTTCCATCAGTAAGAGAAAATCCTTCAATGTTTCATTAGCCTAGTTCATAAGTAGCACTTCCTTTTTAATTCTCCTTAAGAAAAGTTACATGTTAATCTTAATCCTTCTTCCTCAACGAGGATGAAGAAATGTAGCAGGCTGCAGGGCTGTTGATTGAGCCAACCTGGAAGATTACTAGTTGACTAGATGTTGATTCTTCAACAAATTTTTAGTTTTTGATTGCTTTGTTCAAATATTGACTGCTAGATGCCTAGGAATGGTACCTGCTGTGGTATTTATTATTCTTGACTCTCAAATATGCATCCTTTAAACATTAAGTTGTTGTTATGTACAAAATGTGTTATGATATTGTTGTTTGTTGTTAATTGACTTGCTTCTGATTTATTTTCAGACATATGAAGAGTACCTGGAAGTGCATAGCAGAAGCGTCAAACAATTAAATCTGTCTGTTAGTATACTCACCTTAGTGGGTTGGTTTAAAATACATCTTTATTTTTAATCGATATATGTTGGTTCAGTTATGTTAAAATTTTTATGTTCCTCTCTTACCGTTTATGCTTGTTGCATATGATCATTGTGGCTCAATAGATGCAGTGCTATTTCAAATCTCTCCACCTCATGTTCTGTTCTCTTGGTTTGCTCTTTTCACATTGATGATGATATGAAAATTCATTCATTAATATAATAATTCTATTGCTGAGCCATTTAACTCCTGACAGGTAGCCGGACCATCTCTAACAATTAAGGAGCCATCAAGGAGAAGAAGTAAAAAACATGATGATGATTCATAAGTTTGTTTCAGTTTATGTCTGTGCAATGAAATTGCATTTCTGCAAGCCTTCACTGATTGAGTGATGTTAATGCAGAAACTCAAGCTTTGTAACTGATCAATGTCACTCACGTAAGAGGATGCATCATTCATCTGAGAAATGATTGAATACCTCACACAAGTACCTATAGTTAGCCCTCCAGCTGATGATGATACTATTATCTGGTGGAGTTTTTGAATTTGCCATTCAAGGCAATATCTCAGCCTATTCTAATCCCAGGAACTGGGACTCATAATATTCTCTTGTTGTACACTTCATGTACTTAAAATTGATGATCCAATTTGTCACGACCCAACCTATGGGCCGGACCGGCACTAGGACCTGGGCCAGCCTAAAGCCCCCGAGGCCCATAGTAAGCCTTAACTATTCATTTACCCAACTCTAAGGCCCATTTGGGCCCAATTTCAAGAAACCAACCGGACAGAGTCTGGTCATAAAATGGACCTACCAACGGGGAGTTTTTAACTCACCCGACCTGTAAATACAATAAACAATCCATTGGGGAGCTCAGCTCACCCTCCACATACTCATATCATCATAATGATAAATGGGAGCTCAACTCCCTCATCCAGTCCATCAAACATGCATATAATAATTTTACAGGTCCACAATAATAATTTAGTTTACAGACCCAAATCAAATAAACATTTCTAACACATGCGGAAATTCTAGGAGTAAATAAAATTACACAAATATTGATAAACAACCTGCGAGGAAAGGAAGCAGGTTAACCTCAAAAATATCCTCCTGTGGCCTGGAAAAATATTGAACAGGAGTGAGCGTTCGACTCAGAGAGTAAAATATCAATTTTAACCATAATCTCTATAACTATCTAAAACTAATGCACCCTGTAGAGTGAAATGCAACATCAACAACAATTTCACATCATAATATCAAAAAGGTAAATTTGGAGCACTCACGCACCCTGTAACATCAATCATAATATATGGGAGCTGATCACCTATCTGACTCTCTTAAATCCAACACAGTGCAAGAACTCATTTCGGACTTTCACTTAATAACCAAATCGGGGTCCCGAAGAACTCAAGCGTGTCTACCGAAGGGTCAGTGAAGATCTCAAGCCGTGTCTACCCGTCCTATCCATAGTCCACACCACATCACACGCACGCGTCAACGCACGCTGCTGCTCCAAATTACCACAACAACATCCATGGCACGCATGATTATGAATGCATCATAAATCGTGCCTAGAGTTTAACTACATAAATATATGCATATAAGTGATGCATGGGCATGCTTGAACATATAATAATATCGAAATTACAATTAAAATTAATATTTTACTCACAGACTTGACGATGGTCACTGAGGCGGCTGGGCGGAGGAAGAAGGCTGTCCCGGCTCACCTGACAATTTTATTACAATCATTTAATAAATTTGACTCAATACAAACAAATAAAAAGAACAATACGTCCTAAGTCGTTCAGAAAATCCGTGAGTCTCCCTATACCTAGGACCTACCCAACCCGCAAAATGGCTCAAAACACACTTCTATATTTACAATCCATATATCCACAGCTCAATCATATCACACCCCTCGGGCCCATCAAATCAATCATCCATCACAGTATGTAATATTTCAATTTAATCCTTATAATTGACCATTTTTGCAAAAACTGCCCAAATAAACTCTAAAAATTCTAAAACTTTGCCCCGCGGTCCTTAGTAATATTACTAAGCTATTGCAAAAAGAATCATAATTTTCTAAGCTACCACGAATATTTTTATGGATTTTTAATCCTATTTAAGCACTAGAAAATTACGAAAAAGCGAGGTTCGGGTTTATCTTTGCCAATTCCGACTTCGGGAACGCGCTCGGGACGTCTGACAATGGGGGCTAGCCAAAACTTCGGTGCAATTCGGAGACTTTTCTCGACCGAATTTATGAACACAGTCAATCGAATTCCGAATCGAGGATACCTACGAAGCCCATAACACGGGGGTTAGTACATAAATTTTTCAGAATTTTCTAAGCTCATTAAATGCTCGGAAAAACACTGCGAAGTTCCGTGGGACCCACCGAAAAACGGTGTCGGAAAAGTTTGAAATTTATGTCGCCGCGAAGCTCTCGACGAGTGGAGCGTGCTGATACCCTCGGTTTTCTCGTGGGATTCACGGTTTTCGAGAAATCTAGCCCAAAAGTCGAAATGGGCTAAAAACTTCCCGAGCAAAAATTGGATAAACCGCTCGATGGATTTCGGCGTTCTTGGTGTCTATGGAAAGCTCTCGCCGAGTAGATGATTTTAGACACAAGACCCGGTCCAATTGGTGGCCGGATCGGCCGGATTTTGGCCGGGAAGTCCAACAGTGGTGCGCGCGCTGCGCGTCCGTTCTAAGGCCGTTTTCCGGCGTTCCAGGCGGCGGCCGGCCGTGGGGGAGGGCCGAGGTGGGGCGCCGGCGAGGTGAGGACGCAGGGGAGGCGGTGGCGCGGCAAGGGGAGGAGGGAGGAGAGAGAAAAGAGAGAGAGAAGAGGAGAAGGTCGACGCGCGCGGGAGGGAGAAGAAAAATAGAAGAAGACCGGTCCGATTCGACCGGTCCGGTTCGATTCGGCCGGTTCGATTCAGGATACAAAATTTTGAATTTTTACTTTGCCTCGGGACCGAAAACGAGGTCCAAAAATTCCGAAAAAAATTTCAGAAAACTCAGAAAAATATGTAGACTCCAAATATATTTTTAGTTTTGCCACGTGGTCTTTAAATTAATTTTTAAAAATCATCAAAGTTTATATTTTCCGAAATCGAACCCGATTTTTAAAATCCGAAAAATCTCAAAAAAATTTCTAAAATTTAAATAAAATTAAAATACCAAAAATGCTCATAAATTTAAAATTTTTGGGGTGTTACACAATTGCATAGTAGGTTTTACTAAGGTTTGTTACGACTATGTACAGAAATTAATTTGGTAACCTGCCCTTCTCTCCCTGCTTTCAGTTTTCTTTATTTTCCCCCTTTTGATGGAGGGTGAAATCAGGTAGTACTGAGCTAGATTTAGATGATAAAATGCCTAGATTTTACGGATTTAAGGATGGTATAGCAAGATGTAAAATTTTTACCTTGATCTTCTCGGATGCTTTAAGTTGGATCTAGGAGTTGTGAATAAAATAGAAATAGATGTATTTATGGGAATTAACAAAGGATGATTAATTTTGATTGTTGATTGATTGATTCTTCTTTACAATTTTATTTCTGTGAATAATGTTTGGTGATGCCTGTTATTTTCTGCGCATGCACCTGCTAAAGCGGGATGCACCTGGCTACATAGAGAATTCCATCATTTTAAAGTCTTTTAGAATCTGTTTACTATTGTTATTTGAACTGCAATTTAAAAAAGAATTATTTTAAAAATATTTATTAAAGACTTTTTAATTTTTAATTTTAATTTAAATTAGATATATTTATAGCAAACCCAGATGGCTGGATTTGGATATTAGAATTATTGAAGTTGGAAGGAAAATAAAAGAGATTCGGATGGGTCTAAATCCTCGAGAAAAGTGGCTGGTATCATGCATCACCAAATTGTAGCAGGAAGCAGATTCTCTCTTTTTTTTTTTTTTTTTTTTTTGTTTAAATGCAAAGGAAATTATTGAACTGAAATTTCGCTGTTTGCAATCAAAATTAGCATCAGGATTTGATGATGCAAATCATTGCTTGCTTGCCTACTAGTTCTAGGACAAGTGAATCCTTTTTCACTCGAACCTCACCGAGATTGGACTCCTGACAAAGTGCTTGGCAGAAACCCATGATATATATCCTTGAGCAAATTTACTTGTTTTGCCACCATTCCCAATAGGACTGAATGCCACCGAGTATGTTGCCTTCTGGTTCACCTGTGAGAAGTAAAGTTTAGGGGGCTTGACGCTCACCTCAACTCCTGGCGGGGGAACAATAATTGGCACATAAACTGAATTTGCATAACCTACATTTGTCACAGTCCTTGTGAATGTCTGTGAAGGTCCCAGTGTGACTGAAAATGAAGGATAGTTCAGTTCCCCTTCAGGTATGCTCGGTTTCTCTGAGCATTTTATTGGTCTATGCGCAATTATGCTGACCTGCTCATCTTTGTAGCCCAAGCCACACAAGTAAGGTACATAATCATCTGGCTGGATGTCATAAATTAAACCTGGGTCATTTGCTCTTGATGGATTCACGTGGCCTGCACCAGTGGCGAAGATATCAGCTGGTTGGCGCGTTTCATCAACAATGGATTTACCTTCCATGTTTAGGATATCGGCGGTAGTCATTATGGCAGATTTAATGGCCGCTGGTGACCAATCAGGATGGGAGCTCTTGAGCAAGGCTGCAATACCACTAAGATGAGGGCATGCCATTGAAGTTCCAGACATTATGTTGAAGGTTGATTTTGTGTCTGTATTATTGTCAAGGGGGAAAGGCCACGCGGCTAGAATGCTTACACCAGGCCCAATAATATCAGGTTTCAGAATGCCTGGACTTGCCAAGCTGGGGCCTCTCGATGAGAATGAAGTAACAGCTGGAGACAATGGGTCTCCAATGACAGTTCCTTTGAATAAGATTGTTGCTGTTGGTGTCTTAGTTGAATTTATATATGCTTTGATCTTCAGCCCTGCAGCAAAGCTGACATGTGTTGCAGGAAGGACATGAGGATCAGCTATGGTGCTGAAGCCACTAGTCTCATCGTTCATCAGAATCATAGCGGCACCCCCAGCATTTTTCACTTCCTCTCCTTTAGCAATTCTGGCTATTCCTCCTCCTCTTTCACACAAGACTACTTTGTCTTTCACATCCATATCTTCCAGTGCTCCCTTACCACACAATGCTGACTTTGGTTTTCCATTCATGCCAGCATAAACAAGGGGTAATAGTGTCTTAGGAAAGTTGCTAGGTTGGAAAACAGATTCACCATCTAATTCTTCGCCATTTCCAAGTTTTGCTGTGGCAGCAATTCTTCTATCTATGTTGCTTGCTCCGACTGTGAGAATCCAAGGGGCTTCATTGGATAATGTGGCGTTGAAAGGGCCAGAATTTCCAGCTGCACAGCTTACAAATATTCCTTTCTGAACTGCTGCAAACGAGCCTATTGCTATGTTGTCTTGAAAAAATGGCACTGATACATCACCAAGGGAGAGTGAAAGCACATCAACACCATCCTGTACTGCTGTATCGAGCCCAGCTAATATATCACTTTCGGGACAATCATCGTTAGGGTCTCCAAAGCACACTTTGTAAATCGCTAGATGAGCGTAAGGTGCCATTCCTACTGCTGTGCCTTTGGCATTTCCTAATGTGTCAGCATTGTCTACAAAGCCACCAGCAGCTGTGCTTGCTGTGTGAGTCCCATGGCCATCAACATCAATTGGTGGTTCATCAGCCACTGCCTTCATGGCCTTAGCTGCAAGATTGAAAGACCTTGCACCAATTAGTTTGTTGTTACACTCTGATGCATTAAAGTCACATCTCCCTTTCCATTTGGCTGGCGGTGGCGGCATTCCTTTATCACTGAATGAAGGATGGCTGGGGAAAATGCCGCCATCTAGTACTCCAATGATCACTCCCTTGCCAAAATTTGATTCTTTCCAGAATCCCATTTGCTGGTGCAAACCCAAGAAGCTGGGAGAGTGTGTTGTCAGTAAACGTATTTTCCTTTCAGGACGTGCTGACACAAAGGCATCAATTTCTTCCATGGCCTTCACTTCCTCCTGTGTCAGTCTTGCCGCAAAACCACTGATTATATTCTGGTACGAGTAAAGAATACGTTGCTGCTGCTTCTCAGAGCTTGCTATGCTAAATGGTAAAAATGACTTGTGCCACTTCTCCAGATCATCTGTCTGGGAAAAAGTTATTCCTTCTGGTTTGCTGACATGGACAATGTAAGTTTGTAAGTAGTTCTTTTCAGTTATTTCAGCAGTGTATTCAGCTGCATGAGCAATCTCAAGATAGAAGTTGAACAAGAAAATGAGAAAGAGAAAAGGAGTGGCAGCCATTTGTAATGAACAATTACTCTTCCTCATGAAGTAGAAGAGTAAAAATGCCAAGTTGTTTTTGTCTTCGTAGTTGCTGGCGAGAGCTATATATATAGCAAGAGAGTTAAGAGAGAGGGCCGGCATATTCTTATTCTTGTCATTATGATTTGAGCATTGCCATTGGAGCATTATGGTTTGGCCCATCCTTTTCTTTTTATTTTTTGTGTGCCATTTATACTAAAAGATGGCAAGAGGGATATGTTTATTTATTTGCTTTTGCTCAGATTTTTTTTTTCAATTAAAATGTCCATATGAGCTCGGCTGAGCCTGGGAGGTCTATTCTACTATTCATTTCTAACATAAGGCTTGGAAATTTGCCCGAGTTCCTATGACTTGGTCTTTCACTTCCCAAGATACATTGCCTTCCGAGTCTTCTTCGCACTTATGATTGTCATCTTTTGCATAATTATAATGTTCTTGGAAAAGCCTTTGCAACAGAGTCTAGATAAGGAATATTTATGCGACTTTAGTCGATAACCATAACTTCAAGTAGTAACCATTTCATAGTCGTGCGCTCTTTGAAACTTTAGCTTTTGTAATTTTCTTTTGGATCATTCAGTCCTCAATGAAACCAGAAATGAGCTTTGGTATCTCACGGGTGAAATGGGCAGTTTCACAAGAGAAGCATATAACTGAACTTTCTTGGGTTGAGATGTCAGGTCTATAGATGCTCATAAAAATACTTCCAGAAACATGTTTTGATCCTTTTCTTGTCAGTTTTCCAACAAGTTTTTGCGGTCAATAATGATTCGCATTCATTTAGAGATTAAAGTGATATTTCTCCGTTGTAGGTTGCAATGTTACCCCATTTAGAATATCTAGTGTAAAACCCCTGTTCTAATAAATGGAATTTATTTGAAAAGAATAATATATATATATATATATATATATATAAATATAAAGCAAAGAGGTATTTTCATGACATGCAGAACTTTTTTTTAAAAAGTTTATCACATATTACTTTTGATAAATATTCTCTTTTATATTAATTATTATTATTATTATTTTTATTTCTCTTTTAATTATCATTATTATTTATAATATCACCTTAATTTTTATGATTTAAATTATTATTATTTTTTTAAAAATTTAATTTTTAAAAATTAAGACCTTTTATAATTAAATACAATATTTAAAAATTATTTATATTATTTTATAAATATTAATTATTATTTAATTTTTATTTTTCTTTTAATTATCATTATTATTTATAATACTATCTTAATATTTATAATTTAAATTATTATTTTCTTTACAATTTAATTTTTAAAAAATTAAGGCATTTTATGATTAAATGTAATATTTAAAAATTGTTTATATTATTTTTTTATAGATTTATTTATGTAAAAATATTATTTACCACATATTATCCTTAATAATAATAATAATAATAATAATAATAATAATAATAATAATAATAATAATAATAATAGGTCATTGATAGCCATTAGTTTAAATAAAATTGACTTTTAATTTGTGATCTCATAATTAATAATAAATATTCTCCTTTATACTAATTATTATTTAATTTTTTTTATTTCTCTTTTAATTATAATTATTATTTACAATACTATATTAACATCTATGATTTAATTTATTATTTTCTTTAAAATTTAATTTTTAAAAATTAAGCCATTTTGTAATTAAATATAATATTTAAAAATTACTTATATTATTTTATAAATATTAATTATTATTTAATTTTTTTATTTTTCTTTTAATTATCATTATTATTTATAATATTACCTTAATATTTATGATTTAAATTATTATTTTCTTTAAAAATTAATTTTTTAAAAAATAAGACTTTTTATGATTAAATGTAATATTTAAAAATTATTTATATTATTTTTTTATAAATTTATTTATGTAAAAATATTATTTGCCACATGTTACCCTCCATAATAATAATAATAATAATAATAATAATAATAATAATAATAATAATAATAATAATAATAATAAAAGGTCATTGATAGCTATTATTTTAAAGAAAATTAACCATTAATTTGTGATCTCATAATAAACTATAATATAATTTAATCAACCTTAAATTATTTCATATCTTTAATAAATATTTTTACTACATTATTATATTTTTTATTATTTTTATTATGAAATTTTTATTAAAAAATTTTGAGAGATAAAAAGTATAGTTTACATAAAAAGAATATATATATATATATATAAAGCAAAAAAATATTCCCAAGAAAATGACACTGGCAATTTTTTTGAAAAATTTGTCACGTGTCATCTTCCATAAATACTCTCATTTATACTAATTATTATTTAATTTTTTATTTATCTTTTAATTATCATTATTATTTACAATATTACTTTAACATTTATGATTTAAATTATTATTTCCTTTAAAATTTAATTTTTAAAAATTAAGACATTTTGTAATTAAATGCAATATTTAAAAATTATATATATTATTTTATAAATACTAATTATTATTTTATTTTTTATTTCTCTTTTGATTATCATTATTATTTATAATACTACCTTAACATTTATGATTTAAAATATTATTTTCTTTACAATTTCATTTTTAAAAAATTTAGCATTTTATGATTAAATGTAATATGTAAAAATTATTTATATTATTTTTTTTATAGATTCATTTATGCAAAAATATTATTTACCATATAATAATAATAATAATAATAATAATAATAATAGTAATAATAAAAGGTCATTTGCAATGCCCTAAAAAATTTTAAAATTTATTTATAATTATGAAATTTAATATTCTAATTGTTATTTCTTTTAAACATATTTTATGGAAGTATTTTAAAGTTTAATACTATTTCAACTATTAAAGTAATAGTATTGTTAAATGAGATTTTTTGTTGTTGTTATTATTATTATTATTATTATTATTATTATTATTATTATTATTATTATTATTATAGTATTTTATATGAAAAAAAACTTGATTTAAAATAATTAAAGTATATTTGGACTGTAAAGGAATTAGGGACCTAAGCTAGAATTTGAAATATTGGAGCTAGATTAAGTTTTTTTATAGGTCCCGGAAGGACATTAAAATTGTTGTTGTGGGCCTGAGGCCTTGTATTGTTGCTTTTGGTTGAATCTTCTTGCAGGGGGTTAGGTCCAGTTATAGGGGAGGCTCTGCCGAAATTTCGGCAAGACCTTAGGAAATTATTCTTACTTCTTTAATTAATTAATTAATTAATTAATTTTGTCAGTAAATTTGATATAGGTCAATGTGCCTGTCTAGGTAATTGGTCCCGGTTAGCCCTTCTTCTCCTTCCACCCAGACCAACTGTAATCAAGTTGACCAGTCAGTGAGTAGATATTGATTTTATTTATAATTTCAATATTATTATTATATATTCAAGGCATGCTCATGCATTCACTTATATATATATATATATATATATAGAGTTAAATGCTAGGCACACTCTGGTGTTTTATATTTTATTAATGAAATTTTGTGGATGTCGCCTTAAGGTAATTTGGAGCTATGTGTGTGTGATGGGGTGTGTGTGGTGTGGATATGGATATGGATATGGTTAGGATGGGTAGTCACGGCTGGATCTTGACTTGCTGGGACCTGATCCTTATATGTGGATAAGTCCGGGTGAGTACGACTTTGAGTTGATTTCCCTGACCCCCGCACTTGAATTATTAAGAGAAAGTCCGGCTTGAGTTGACCTCGCTGGCAGGTATTGGAATTAAGAGAGCTGTATAGGGGATCAGCTCCCATATGTATATATGTTGATGTGACACACGGGTGTGTGAGTGCTCCAAATTATCTTTTGTGTGAATGTTGTTTGAATTATTTGAAATTATGTGTGTATGTTGTATTTCATATATAGGAATGCATTAGATTTAGATAGTTATAGAAATTGTATTTAAAATCAATATCTCACTCTATGAGTTGAACGCTCACCCCCTGTTCAACTATTTTTTTTCCTCAGGTGACAGGTGAACTTGTTGAAAATAACCTGCTTTCTTTTCTCTTAGGTTAAACCAGAAAATTTTAGTTTTACTTTTATTATCTTTTGATCAATTCTCGAATTCTGCATATACCAGTAGTGTATTATTCTTATTTAGGATTGTAATAATTAAATTTTTGGAGTTGTAAACTTATTTATGTGGATATGCTTGGATGCATGATATATTCATTCATTTGGATGAAGAAACTGAGCTCCCATTTGATTATTTATCTGCTTTGGGGATTGTGAGGGCGAGTTGAGCTCTTTATATTATTGTTTTATTAGTTTACAGGTTAGGTCAGTTACTGCTCCTCATTGGATAGTCCAATTTATAGTTGAACTCTGTCTGTTTGATTTCTTAAAATTGAACTATATTTATGGGCTTTATGGTTGGATTAGAAATAGTTAGGCTTACCATGGGCTTCGGGGCCTTATGATAGCCCAAGTCCTAGTGTCAGTCCAGTCCAAAAATTGGGTTATGACAAAGTTGGTATCAGAGCTTAGACTTTAGATTCATGAGAAAGTGTGTACCTGGAGTTGTCACATGCGGAGTATAGGTTCTTGTTTCGTCTTTTTCTGTAATTCTTTATTTCTAGATTCTACGTTATTCCTTGGATAGTGTAAGAGTACTCTAGTTTAGTATTTCGATTTTCATGGAATACATGATGGTGTGAATTGAGCTAGTAGACATGTTGAGGTTTATCATGGGGATACTTATTCTAAGAAATATTATGTTTCTGTCAAAATAGGGCTAAGTGGCGTGTCTATCTAATGCAAAGCATGGGTACTTAAAGGTGAGTTATGGCACTATAGCTACCCTAGATAGGAGTGAGGTTACCACTGCTGGCAGTCGTAAGTGGATAGCCCAGTCAAAGTAAATTTATAGTATTGGGGGGATTAAAGAGAATGAGAGGTTGGAAAACATGGTCTGTTGGGATGTACCATAGTAACTATGCAATATTCTCGATGTTTATACTGCAAGCTATAGATTATAGTACTGACATGGGATTATCGTGCAGAGCTGCGTGCATTCCCGTGGTGCTCCATGATAAGGGTGTTTGCAGACGACATCTGTTTTGGTATAGTTATGCCAGAACAGAATTCTATTTCTGCACAAGAGTTTGGAACTCCTAGTTAGGGGTTTAAAACCTAGAATATCGAAGGTCACAATTGGGTAGTAACTAGAGTTAGTGACTCAATTACCCTAGCATGAGCTAGAGTTATATCAAGAGTTGTCACAAGGCTAGAGGTTTTAGTATAGTCACAAAGTAAACGTAACACCTACAGAGTGCGACTATCTGGTCATCGATATGGGGCCTTGGTTGTAGATGCAACATAACCTGATGCCAGTATAAGTACTAGCTAAAACCGAACTAGATGTAACATAACCTGATGCCAGTAGAAGTACTAGCTAAAGTGGTCGTAGATGTAACATAACCTAATGCCAGTAGAAGTACTAGCTAAAGTGGTCGAAGGACCAATTCTAAGTAACATTGAGGTGTAGATGACTTGGTAGAGATGATGAAAAGGTAGAAGTTTCTAATATGACAGCCAAGTTAAGAAAGAAAATGAAGCTAAAGAATAAAATAGTCAAAGTTTGATTTTAGGTAAGATAAAAGGAGTTAGCTAAAAAACAAACTGAAAGGCTCAAATTAGGATAAAATTAGGAAGAGTAGAGTCTTGATACAGAGGAGGCAAAATGCGATTTTAGAAAAGGTAAACGAGGTAAACAGAGAGGCAAAGATAGAGAGCTTGGAAAGGATGACATTAAGGAGAACATTTATCATGATATAGAACCTAGAAGTACAGAACGCAGAGCAGGTCATAGTTGATGCAATGTTAGGAGCTAGAGCATGGAGCTCAGAGTTATCAGATCTAGAATAGATTGTCTGTTTTCTGTTCCCATGGTAAAATAAGGGGCAATGGGACAAGGACTTTTTAGATTGTTAATAATATAAGAAAGGTTAGGTGAGGTATGCAACCAAAGTGAGTAGTAGCCAGAGGGTGTGCAATGGTAACTCGAGCTGTCTTATCAGACAAAGAAGCGAAGTCAGTAGATAGTAAATTGAACAAAAGTCAACCTAATGGATTCAAATATGCATGATGAGAGAATAGAATGAGGGATTATGGCACAATGGCTTGATATTAGAATTTTGAATGGTGAAACAGTAGTCGTAGAGTCTGTAATTGGAGATAGGCAGGTATTTTTAGTGTGACCAATAGGATAATTTTGTAAGAAAATATGAGTAATAGTATGATAATGTGTAACAAAATACTAGTAAAAGATAGGATAAGATAGGTATAGATGTTGCTCATAAGTTATTAGAAAGTACAAAGATCAGAGGAGTGGTTATTGGCAAGATTGGAGTTAGTTCTGGAAGAATCTATTAGTGCTTTATCTTAGAGAATATAGTAGAGTATAAGGGGCACTAGACAAGTGATTATAAGTATGAAGGACAAATGGAGAATAAGAAGAGATTATAAATTCTAAAATGATATGTCAAGTGGGACAATAGCACAACAATAGAGCATAATTATTGTGAAGAGATAATGAAATTTGAAAACAAGGATCAAGAGATATGGATAGATTTAAGGCTAAAGTTTGGAAAGCTGTAGGCAATAGATGTGGCTATATCAAAAAGAATGAATGCATAAAATATCTTGTCTGGGATTATGGTATAACACACATTTTTCACTACCATGATAGTTTAGGTGGAACTTATAGGTTTAAGGATATTTATCTAACCATAAAGAGTAATTTCTTACAAAGGAAAGTAGAGAATGATAATATTTTGATAGTCATGTTAGAAAGGACGTACAAGAAGAATCATTCATGGTGAATTGCCTGTGTCTTATAATATGAGTGGTAGGTTAGTACTATAGTATGATGCTATATAGTGGATGTGCTAGTGAAAACCAATCGCAAAGTTAAAATTTTGGAAGTAATGGAGTTAGTAATCAAGTTAGGGTTAAGAAATAAAAAGGTTACAGTTAACACTGATGGGATGTATATCTTCAAAGAAAAGGGCAAAAAGTGAGAAAGGACTAAAAGGAATGGTATGAAAGGGACACTAAGGGATGTTTTGGGTGAGTTATGGTAAAATGGCAGGTTAAAGGGGGCGGTGGAGCCTTGATCCAAGTGCCAAATGTGTTGGGAAGTACATCAGATAGTAAGAAGTTTCAAGCAGAAGTTAAGGAACTCCCTGTTCAGAAAAGGAGTAGGATATGATAATTCATGTTGACTGGGTGGCTCAAGAATACATAAACTTTTATCATGTCTTAAGAGAGACCCAATTCACTTTTCGATGTCGATAGATAGTGTAAGGAACATTTGGCATTTGAATAGAAATCTGCATAGTTGATTACCTATGAGATAGGTAGGAGTTGGTACAAGGATCTTATTAATGGCACGAAGTAAGTGGGAAGTTCACAATACCATGGAATTAAGAAGTACAGGTGCTTTTAGTGCTGAGAAAAGTCTTGGTAAAGCTCCAATGGCCAAATGGGATCAACAATTATTTCTAGTAAGGTATGCACAAAAGTAACTATTTTAGAAGGACACTTCATGAGACCTTGCAAGGTAAACAGTATGAGTTACATCTTTGTGTCACAGGGATTGGTAATAGAAGGGAACAAAGATTAGTATTATAAGTTATTACATTAGAGTGCTGAGGAATCATAGAGGATACCAGAGATTTTAGAAAAAGATTAAGGAGAGTTTTGATGAAGGAGTTTCATTATGAAAGGATGATGATGGCTAAGACGTTGTAGCAAAGTTAGAGAATAGCGGAATAGGTTTGACAGCATAAGTAGAGTTTGAGGAGCAATAAACAACCACCTTCTTTTTCCTTGGTCCTTGCATATTTTATTGATGAAATTATTGTAGATATTGCCTTAAGGTAATTTGGAGCTATGTGTGTGTGTTAGCGTGCATGTAGTGTAACAACCTGATTTTTTTTTATTTATATCTATAGAAAATATTTAAAAATTAGACTATTAATTTATTACTATTTTATTCATGAATTAAATTAGTATTTTTATAATAATGATATTTTTACTTTATGAATGTATTTTTACATGTATTGTTATTATCATTATTATTTTAAATTGTTATTTGTAATTTTGTTGATATCAAAAATCAATTAAAGTTATTTAAGATTAAACTACGATTATTATTACTAAAGTTTTATTTAATTTAAATTTAATAAAATAATTTTGGACCTACTTGTATATATCTAAAAAGTTTAGAGACCACACCCCCCCCCCCATTTTTCTTTCTCTCTCCTCGACCTCACTCCCTCTCTCACTTTCTCTCTCCCGTTTCTCTTTCGCCCGGCGAACCAGTGACGCTGATGGTGGACCACTAAACTCCAAAGGTGACCGACAAGCTCCACGGCGGCTGCAACACCCTGTCCGGTGAAGATCTGACGCGTCTTGGAGGAGAGAGAGAGTGATGCAAAGTGTTAGTTTCCAAGGCAGATTCCAATGGGTCCTAGCGGTGGCTGGACTAGAAACTGGTGGCAAATGGCTCCCCTACCCTCTAGGTTCCTTTTGCGACCTTCCTCACTGGATTCCATGGAGTTTTCTGGTAAGGGAGAGAAGAGAGAGAAAATGGGGAGCAGCACTTTTTCGACCACTTTTTCGGTGATCCGACCATCGGATCGGAAATTTGAGATCATCGATAGACTCAGAGTGACGAAACCTGATATGGGACCAACCCCGCTCCGATCAGACATCGTTTGAAAAAGACGATCATCGAATGGTCCAGATCGCTTAGTGAAATTTTCGAGCATTTTTAATTCTTGTAAATTGAAAATAATTTTACGATAATTAATAACAATTTTTTAGCTTTGTTTAGGTGCGATCAGATAGATGATAGCTTATTGGTGCTCGAAACCTAGTTTTCAGCCATATCTGATTGCCCGGTGGCCTATCTTGAAACATAGTCAATATTACAGTCAATCCTAGCATTTTCAGATGTTCTAGACACGTTTTAGGTAGCAGAATTTGTAAAGGTAGTCCCGAATTTAAGTTATGTAACATTTTGCCTTGGTTAAGCTAGCTGATAAATCTGTAAAATATTCATGACTTAGTAAAATTAAGTAAAATAATTTTAATGAATACAAAAACAATGTAGAGGACCTCCAAGAATATTTTTATAATTTTTGAAGTGCTAAAAATAATTACTTGGACTGTAGAGGAGTTAGGGACCCAAATTGGAGTTTGGAGGATTAAACCTAGATTAGGATTCTTGTAGGTCCTGTATGGGCATTATAATTATTGTTATGGGCCTAAGACCCTATGTTGTTGTTGCTAGTTGAATTTCCTTGTAGGGGGTTAGGTCTAGTTATAGGGAAAACTCTGTCGAAATTTCAGCAAGATCTTAAGATTTATTTTGATTATATGGTTTAAATTAATCGTTTAATTTTATCAATCTTTTGATAGTGGTCAATGTGTATGTTTAGGTGATCAGTGTCGGGCATCTTCTCCTTCCAGCCAGACCAGCTGCAGTCCAGTCGATCAGTCTATGAGTTGGATATTGATTATTTTTGCAATTTCAATATTAATTATACATATGGCATGCTCATGCATTTTATAAATATTTAATTATGCACATGTATAGTTAATATATTAGGGACATTTTGGTTGCTGCATATTTAATTATTGTTATTTATTTGTGGTTGCTGCCTTGAGGATAATTCGGAGCTGTGTACGTGTGTGAGTGTGCGTATGGTGTTATATTGGTTATGGATAGGATGGGTAGAGTGGCTGGAGCTTGACTCTTTGGGACTCAATCTTTTTTGTGGATAAGTCGGGGTGAGTACGGCTTTGAGTTGATCTCGTTAACTCTCGCATTTAGATTACTAAGCGAAAGTCTGGCTTGAGTTGATCTCCCTAGTAGGTATTGAATTAAGAGAGATGTATAGGGTATCAGCTCCCATATATATATATATATATATATATATATATATATATATATATATATATATATATATATATATATATATATATATGTGATACACAAGGTGTGTGAGTAGCTCCAAATTAACTTTTCATGGGAATATTGGGTGAATTACTTGTTTTATGTATTGAATGTGCATTTCATGATGAGATTACATTAGTCTTAGATAGTTATAGAAATTGCATTTATAATCAATATCTAAACTCTCTGAGTCAAACAGTCATTCCTGTTCAAATATTTTTTTTCCCCAAGTTACGAGAGGAGTGTGTTTATTTCTTCAAGTTTAACCTGCATTTTCCTTTGCAGGTTGTACTCCTTAGTTTAATAATTTTTTATGTCTGCTTATTTATTTATTTACTTATCTGTTTAATAACTACCACTCTGCTGTGACATGGGGTTATGTACTTTTAGTATTAATAAATGAAAAATTTTTATGATATTTAAATAGCTTGTAAATGATGGTATCGGGGTTGAGTTGGGCTCCCCTATCTTTAGTTTCTGATAGTTATCGGGTTAGGTTGGTCCGAATAAAAATATAATATTTTATTTTATTTTATTTACATGTTGGGCCTTAATTTTGGCTCTAGTTATGGATTTGAGAACAGTAAGGCTTATTACGGGCCTTGAGGGCTTTATGCTTGCCTAGGTCCTAGTGTTGGTCTAGCCCATGGAACTAGGTCTTAACAAAGTTAGTATCAGAGCTTAGGCTCTAGATTCTTGAGAAAGTGTATACTTAAAGTTGTCACATGCAGAGTATAGGATCTTGTTTCGTCTTATTCTGTAATTCCTTTTTTCTAGATTATGTGTTATTTTTTTGGGTAGTGTAAGGGTGTTTCAGTTTAGTGTCTCAGTTTTCATGGAGTATATGGTGAGGTGAACTAGAGTTAGCAGACGTGTTGAGGTTTGCCATGGGAATACATACTCCAAGGAATGTTATGTTTTTGTCGGTATGGTGCTAACGATGTGCCTATTTAGTGCAAGGCACAAGTACTTAAAGGTGAGTTATGACAGCATAACTACCCTAAATGGGAGTGAGGGTACCACTACTAGCAGTCATCAATGGATAACCCAATTAAAGTAAGTTATAGTATCAATAGGTTAAAGAAAGATAAGAAGTTGGGAAACTTGATATGTTAGGATGTACCATAGTAACTATGCAATGTTCTCGATGTTTATGCTGTAAGTTGTAGATTACAGTATCGACATGGGATTATTGTGTAGCGTTGCGTGCTTCCCTATGGTGCTCCATAATGAGGGTGTTTGCAGATAGTCTCTATTTTGGTACAGTTATGCCAGAACAAAGTTTTATTTCTGCAAAGGAGTTAGGAACTCCTAGTTAGGGGTTTAAAGCCCTTGAGCTAGAACATTGAAGGTCACAGTTAGGCGATAATTAGAGTCAGTGACTCGGTTACCCTAGCATGAGCTAGAATTATATCAAGAGTTGTCATAAGAATAGGGTTTTAATTTAGTTGCAAAGTAAAGGTAACACCTATAGAGTGAGACCATCTAGCCTTTGGTATGAAATCTTGGACAATTTTTGCATTATAATGGACGTTTTGCCTAAAGTTTACTAAGAATAGTATATCCTTTATGTGTCAGCAAGGTGCAAAGTACAACCTTATTGCCTAAAGGAGATTGGGGGCTAGGAATAATGTTCATAGCCTATGAGATGACATTTTAGGGAGTTTTAGAGTATGATAAGAGAGCAAATAACTTTATATAGCTTGGCAATATAGTAGATATAGTACCTCTCCTATTGTTAGATGTGCTGCAGAGTATGATAATGTCCTTCAAGAGAGATAGCAGATTGCTATTGGTGTTAGTGACTAACTGAATGGCATCCCAGTTAGGATTGTAAGCTGTGATAGAGAGTTGTTGGTTCAGGTACCCTAAATAGGACACAAATCCCACTATGGGGATCATAAATGATAAGATCATGATGTATGTAAATCTTTTGAGTTAACGATAAGTTTGGGTATCCAGTACCTTAAGTTTGGCTACTTAAGTTTAAATGAGAAAATAGAATCTCTGTAAATCTCCATCTCAAGGTAGTAGAGGGTAGTGTGTAGTCTAATGGGCAGGAATAGAGATTACGCAGTGAATGTTTAACTACTATTCCCTAAGTTCCTCCCTAGCTTCTTATTGCTCAAGACAAGAGTATACTCTAAGTAAAGAAAAGGATAAGGACAGAAGTTAGCATAGATAAATCATAGAATATGTATATATATAGAAGAAGTACAGAAGGAAAAAATAAAATAATTGGTTTAGATGTTGCAGAGAAATAACACGAATGCCAGTGGAAGTGCTAGCTAGATGAAGGAGCGGAAGCATGAAAAACACAAGTTTAGATCATTGAATTCAAAAAATTTTCATCTAGGGTCACATGCATCATGCAAGATCATTTTTATCTATTTGATTTCAATGATAAACATCATATTTAAACTCTTTTAATATATTTTTGGATCTACATTTGTCATTTAAGATTTAAGAATTAACAGATTAATTAATTAGAACCCTAGATTAGATAAAAAATAAGTGCACTAACCTTTTTTATGCACTGCAGTGTGTTTAGCACTTTTGGGACGAGCCTAGGACACCAAATGTTGTCCCTCTAGCTTGTCCACACCAAGATCACCATTGGCAGCCCCTTGAACAGCTTCTAAAGCTTTTCTAACCAATTAGAAAATCAAGTTTTGCCTTTTAAGAGATTACAGATGTAAACAGGACATTAGAAATAATTTCTAGTATTTTTAATTCAAGAGATTGTTGGCAAATCTCTTTGAATTGGTGAGAGATGTGCCTTATAGGTCTCTACCTTTCCATCATAATCAATTTTCTTCTTGAAAACCCATTTATTCCCTATAGGTACAATGCCTTCAGGTGGGTCAACAAGATTCCAAACTTGATTCTTATACATGGAATCAATTTCTAATTTCATAGCATCAATCCATTTTGAAGAATCTATATCTGATATAGCTTCTTCATAGGTAAGTGGATCATCTCCATGATCTACTTCTTCATGAGTAGACAACTCTTGTTCTTCTTCATGAAGGAAACCATATCTCATTGGTGGGTGAGATACCCTGGTTGTTTTACGAGGAATAGCTGTAGATGTTTCATCAATAAGTGTAGATTGACTAGATGGATCTATATCCATCTGATCTGTTGGTTAGTCAGAATTCTCCAATTCCAACTCTATTTGCCTTCCTTTGCCTCCTTTTTGAACAAACTGTTGTTCAAGAAATATGGCATCTCTACTTATCACAACCTTTTGTGATGTAGGCAAATAAAAATAATATCCAAAACTATCTTTTGGATATCCAACAAATCAACCCTTTTCTGATATGGTTTTCAATTTATCAGTGTTCAGCTTTTTGATATAAGCTGGATAACCCCAAATCTTAACATGCTTAAGACTTGATTTTCCTCCATGCCATATCTCATAAGGTGTGGAAGATATTGATTTTGATAGAATCCTATTCAGAATATATAAAGCTGATTCTAATACGAATTCCCAAAAGGAGATTGGCATATCAATATAGCTCATCATATTACGTACCATATCCAATAGGGTACAATTTCTCCTTTTAGATACACCATTCAGCTGTGGTGTTCCTGGAGAAGTCAGCTGGGAAACAATGCTATGCTCTCTTAAGTATTCATCAAATTTAGTACTCAAGTATTCACCTCCATGATTTGATCGAATAGCTTTAATACTTTTTCCTGTTTGATTTTCTACTTCAGATTTAAATTCTTTAAACTTTTCAAAGGATTCATGTTTGTATTTCATCAAATACAAATACCCAAACATTAATTTATCATTAGTAAAAGTAATAAAATAATGAAAACCACCTCTAGCCATTTCTTTAAATGGACCACATACATCACTATGTATTAGCTCCAAAATATTTTCAGCTCTTAGCCCTTTTCCAACAAAGGGTGATCTAGTCATTTTGCCCTGAAGGCAGGATTCACAGGTTGGAGTAGGTTCAGAACTTAATGAGGATAAAATTCCTATTTTCTCCAGTTTTGCAATCCTATCTTCTGCAACACGATCAAACCTTAAGTGCCAAATATATTTTGAACTTGAGTTAATTTTTACCACGGCATTGCATTCATTCAGATCACTTGCATTCATTTTGTGTTTGTCATTATTATCCAAATAATAAAGACCATCATTCATATAACCCGAACCAACATATTTATTTCTAAAATAAATATTGTAAACATCATCTGTGAACAAAAATTCATAGCCATTTATAGTCAAACTAGTTATAGAAATGATATTCTTAAAAGCATCAGCTACATATAAAATATTATCCAAACACAAAATATGTCCAGACATGTAAAAAGATTTAGATCCTATGGCTAAAGCTTTAACAGTTGAGCCATCGCCAATCTGGGGTCTAACATCTCGAGAACGCAAGCTACTACTATTTGCTAGTTCCTGCATATCATAAGAAATGTGAGAACTGGCACCAGTATCTAAAACCCAAGCTGTAGATGAACTATGAGTATCATCAGAATCTATATATTCAAGGTTCAAGATAAGTTTCAAATTTCTTAGCCAATCTGATAGATTAGGTCCTGTCAACCTATTGCGATCAAGTATGCTTGCAAGGATATTGGATGGTGGTGGTTGTTCTGTGCTCATTATTATCAAAAAATTAACTGCAGAAAATAACCAGATTAAGTAGTAAATGTATCATGTATTGAACCAAAATGTTTATGGTATTTTAATCAAATTGGTCCTCCCACTAACTTAGCAAATCCTACACTTCCAAAGTAGAAAACGGAAATCTTAGTTGGATGGATTTCTAGTGGGTGATTGAATTCTTATAATTCTGTTGATCATCCTCAGGTACATCCATTATTGGAATTACAATAAACTATAAGTGAGCAACTCCTTGCCCATCATATCTCATGTGAGGTTCAATCCTTAACCTAGCCCCTAATGCTTAAAATCTTAGGTACATCCATTATTGACTTATCTTACATTAGTTAAGTTGATCCCATTGAGCTAGTAATTATGCAAATAATTTTAATGTCCTTAGATACATCCAATATTGGCCACCAAACCATTTACATATTTACAACATCTCATGTTTAACAATTATTCTTAAGAAAATCTCTTAAATTAAGTGCATCTTATGCAAGTATTTAAAATTTCTTAAAATAATTGCCTCAATGGAGGGCCCATGTTATAATTACTTTATACCATATCCAACTTAATCATTTGTTTGGAAGATTTTGTGGTCGTCCTAATTACTATTAAGGTCTCACTTTGCACATTATCCAATTAGCATGCATATATCATATACTTGCATACATTCCCATACATCTCATGCATTCATGGATAATAAATATGGTATGATCATGTACTTTCTAAGGGATTCAATTCTGAGCCACCAAGAATTGAATCAGGGCATTCCTAGGTGCATTTCATTCATTCATATTACAAGAGTTTTTGAAGGAGTACATAATCAACACTTGATCTTGAATTTCTCCCACTGATCCCACCAATGCTCTTGACCTCCTTGATCTTCTTGCAATCCAATTACATAGTAATCCTTAGCATACCAAGGTGAATTTACAAGAACTAAATAAATGAAATTACAACCCCAAAATATTACAACCTTTATAATACGTGCCCAAAATAAATTAAAATAAATTAATTAATTTACAATCCCAAAGAAACATAAAAGAAATAAATCCAATCACATTAGTCTTTTATAGTCCATGATCATCCATCATGCATGTCACTATTTAACAATTAAATAAAACATACATACTTAAATTAAATTGAATATCTCATTTTCAACTTAAAAATCCAAATTTGAATATAATTCAAATAAATTTAAAAATTCATATTTGAATCACATTCAAATAAATTTAAAAATTCAGATTTGAATCACATTCAAACAAATTTAAAAATTTTGATTTGAATCAAAATTTAATTGTGTGATTAAAACTCCTAATTAAACATTTTAATTAGTCATAGGATGAGCTTTTAGATTATACAACAATTGTAGATTCAAGAACCCAAACCTTGCGCACACTATTGGAGACCACAAAGTGTGCGCACCATTAGTGTTCATCACCATGCCGCCATCTTTCCTTTGCAACCAGCAATGGATCAATCATCTCATGATCAAAACACACAATTAAATCATATAATCAACAGTCTAAATGGAAAATATAGTGACTCTGATACCAATTGCAGGAGCGAAAGCATGAAAAACACAAGTTTAGATTATTGAATTCAACAAGTTTTCATCTAGGGTCACATGCATCATGCAAGATTCATTTTTATCTATTGGATTTCAATGATAAACAGCATATTAAAACTCTTTTAATATATTTTTTGATCTACATTTGTCATTTAAGATTTTAGAATTAACAGATTAATTCATTAGAACCCTATATTAGATCAAGAACAAGTGCACTAACCTTTTTGATGCACTGCAGTGTGTTTGGCACCTTTGGGATGCACCTAGTCCACCAGATGTTGTCCCTCTAGCTTGTCCACACTAAGATCACCATTGGCAGCCCCTTGAACAGCTTCTAAAGCTTTTCCAACTAATTAGAAAATCAAGTTTTGCCTTTTAAGAGATTATAGATATAAATAGGACACTAGAAACAATTTCTAATATTTTTAATTCAAGAGATTGTTGGCAAATCTCTTTGAATTGGTGAGATGTGAAGAAGAATAGAGGGAGAGCCAGCCAAGGGTGGCAACACAAAATAGATGAATGGCAGCTTGTATTTTTTCTTTTCATCCTATTCCTTATATAGCTAGGTCACCACTTAAAACCCTTGCCACATGTCACCTTCTAATTGGCTCTAGGTTTAATTGACCCAATCACATTGTGCCAAGTGTCAAACCTATATTTAATCTTGACTTTGATCATCTTACATGATTAAAAGACATATGGCAAGCTTATGTATAGTGCTATGTGTCACCATCTCATGGTGCCACATGTCACCCTGTGAAATGACCAAAATACCCCTGTGTCTTAATTTTAAGTTCTCAACTCAAAATAATTATTTCTCTTCTTCTAATCAATTTATATCAAATATAAATTAATTAATTAATCTTTATTAATTAATTTCTCATTAATTAAATTCATATTTAAATACTTTAAATATAAATTTAACTTATACTATACATCCAATAACCTAGATTTAGTTTCAAGTCATGCTAGGGACTTTGCAATCAATTGCAAACTAAACCTATTTAATTAATTAATTAAACTCTTTAATTAATTAATTAAATTATATTTAATTTGGTGATTACTTGTGTATATGTGTGACTTACTAGGCTCATCACTAATTGGCAATGACTCTTAATATCATTAGAACTCTTTATTACCATAAATGATTTCTCTAAATCATTTTATGCAGCTCATAAACTATGTTAACACCTAGCATAGCATACCATAGCACCCAATCAGTAATAAGGTTTACCTTAAATGAACCTATTATCATATGTTACCATGCACTAGAATCTCTCTGTTACAAAATCCCAATTCGAGCTAGAGTCATTGTTTATGTCAAACCCATTTTCTATAAATATTATGTTCTCTTTTAATTCCAGTTCTTGATTTAAAAGATTTTCTCATCAGAAATTCTTTTCTTATTAAATCTATCTGTCCTGGTTAGGAACTTGAAATATCAAGAACAATTAAATGAACATAGGATTTTATCCCTATTTACTTAGGGTAACATATTTCATTTTGATCAACACTTACCTCCATATATAACTAGTAGGAGCCAACACATGCCCATATACCCATACACAGTACAAGTATGAAAGTAGTATCAAACTCAAACCACCTATATACAAGATAACTGTGCTATCTCAGGTCTAAAGATTATATGCACTGATATGATTTATGACAATATATTGACAAGAGTAAACTCCATGTGCTTGTCATAAATATCACTGGTTCGACCTACTTATCATGTATAAGTGCCCATCATGTTTGTTATATGGCATGAGACTCACCATTCCATGTTATTTACATCTCATATAAATAACTTGGGAATAAACATGATTACAATATTTATGGATAAGTCATGTTCTTATTGTGAAGTATCCTCGATTGTAAACCTATTTATGATACTTTATGCTAGAAATACTGTCACTCATATTCTTAACAACTTAAGAATAGAATTTCTAACAAAATATCAATGGACCTTGTCTATTACACATAAATATATTATGTAAACGGAAAAGTAAAAATGCATTTTATTAATAAAAACATGTACAAGATACATACTAAATGATATGCTCTAGGGCATACTACTAACACTAGAGTGGTCAGAGGACCAATTCAGAGTAATATTAAAGTGTAGATGATTTATTAGAGACTGTAAGAAGGTACAAGTTTCTTACATGATAGTTGGATCAAGAAAGAGAATAGAGCTAAAGAATAAAATAGTCAAAGTTTGATTTTGGGTAAGGTAAAGGAGTTGGCTAAAGAACAAATTGAAAGGCCCAAATTAGGATAAGATTAAGAAGAGTAGAGTTAAGATATAGAGGAGGCAAATGTAGTTCTAGGGAAGGTAAACGAGGTAAATAGAAAAGTAAAGATAGAGAGCTTAGAAAAGGATGACATTAGGGGAAACGTTTATGAAGGTATGAAACCTAGAAGTGCAGAACTCAGGGCAGGTCATAAATGGTACAGTGTTAGGAGCCAGAACATGGAGCTCAAAGTTGTAGGATCTAGGATAGACTTTGTTTGTTTTCTGTCCTCATGATAGAATGAGGGGCAATGGGACAAGGACTTTTTAGATTGTTAATAATATGAGGAAAATTAAGTGAGGTATGCAATCAAAATAGGTAGTAGCTATAAAGTGTGCTATGGTAACTTGAATTGTCTTATTAGATAAAGAAGCGAAGTCAGTATGAGCAAGTTGAATAAAAGTCAACCTAACGGATCCAAATATGCATGAGAGAAAGGAATGAGAGATAATGGCACAGAAGTTTGATGTTAGAATTCAGAATGGTGAGACCTGAAGTTTGAAATTGGAGTTAAGCAGATATTTTCAATATGACTAACAGGATAATTATGTAAGAAAACATGAATAATAGTATGATAATATGTAGCAGAACACTAGTAAAGGCCAGGATAGGACAAGATAGACATAGATGTAATTACAAGTTATTAGAAAGTATATGGATTAGAAGAGTGATTGTTAGCAATCTGAAAGAATTTGTTAGTGTTTTATCTTGCAGAATATAACCAAGTATAAGGAGCATCAGACAAATAATAATAAGTATGGAGGACATATGGAGAATAAAAAGGGATTGTAAATTCCAAGATGATATATCAGATGAGACAACAGTATAATAAAGGGTAGGTATAGATGATATCTTATAATAAAGCACAATAATTGCAAAGAAATGATGAAATTGAAAAGGAAGACTAAGGGGTATGAGCTAAACATTGTTTATCAAACAATGGTGTACTATAAATTATAGGAAAAGATCTCTCATTCTTTCCAAATTAGCTCGTGTTTTGGTTCTAGGAGATTGTGTTAAGAAGGGAGGCTGTGTCAAGGTGAACCAATTAATTAAGAATTTGATGGGCACTAGTATGTACACAATCCCCTGAAGCGAAAATGATGGTAAGTGCATACGCAATGTCAAGAATGAAAGAGGATTAAGAGATGTGGCTATATCAAGGAGAAGGAATGCATAAGGTATCGTGTCAAGGATTGTGAGAGAACACATGTTCACCATTGCCCTGCTAGTTCAATTTGAACTTATAGGTTTAAGGATACCTATCTAATCATGAAGAGTAATTCCCTACAAAGGATAGTAGAGAACTATAATGTTTCAATGGTTAAGTTAGGAAGGAGGAATAGGAAAAATCATCCATGGTGAATTGCATGTGTCCTATAATATGAGTGGTAGATTAATACGATAGTATGATGCTAGGTAGTGGATGTGTTGGTGGGAACAAATCTAAGAGTTAAAATTTCTGGAAGTGATGGAGTTAACAATTAAGCTAGGACTAAGAAGTAAAATGGTTACCGTTAACGCTGATGAGATGAATATCTTTAAAGGAAAGGCACAAAGTGAGAAAAGGCTAAAAGGAATGGTATGAGAGGGACACTAAAGGATTTTTAGAATGAGTTATAATAAATTGGCAGGTTAACAAAGCGATGGAGCTTGAATTCAAGTGCCAATGTGTCAGAAAGTACATTAGATAGTAATAAGTTTCAAGCAAAAGTCAGGAAACTTTCTTTTCAGAAAAAGGAGTAGGATATGATAAGTCATATTGACTGAGTGGCTTGAGAATTCAAAAGCTTTTGTCGATGTTGATGGATGGTGTAAGGAATGTTTGGCATTTAAATGGAACTCTATACAACTGATTACTTATGAGATAGGTAGGAGTTGGTGCAAGGATCTTATTAATGGCACAAAGTAAGTAGGAAGTTCACAATATCATAGAATTAAGAAGTACTGGTGCTTTTAGCACGAAGAAAGTCTTACTAAAGTTTCAATTGCCAATAGAACCAGTAATGACCTCGGGTGAGGTACATGTAAAGGTAGTTATTTCAGAAGAGCACTTCACGAGACTTTGTAAAATAGATAGTATGAGTCACATCTTTGCACAATAGAGATTGGTAATAAGAAGGAACCAAGATTCGTATTGCTATATACCATATCTGAGTGCAGTGGAAGCATAGTGAGTACTAGAAATATCAAAAAAAGATCAACGAGTACTCATATATAATGGCTTAGTTTCAGATGGAGGATGGTAGCTAGAGTGCTACAGTAGGGACAGTAGCAAGCAAAGTGTTTTAACCATCTTTGCATAGCTGGAGGAGCAATGCTCACACCTGTTCTAATAACCTTCCTTTCAATATCCCCTGTTTATTCAAAAATTCAGGGATGAATTTTTCTTCAGGGGAGAAGAATGTAACAACCTGATTTTTTTTTTTCATTTATATCTATAGAAAATATTTAAAAATTAGACAATTAATTTATTACCATTTTATTCATGGAATTAAATTAGTATTTTCATAATAATGATATTTTTGCTTTATGAATGTATTTTTACATGTATTGTTATTACTATTATTATTTTAAATTGTTATTTGTAATTTTGTTGATATCAAAAATCAATTAAAGTTAATTAAGATTAAACTACTATTATTATTACTAAAGTTTTATTTAATTTAAATTTAATAAAAGAATTTTGGACCAACTTGTATATATCTAAAAAGTTTAGGGACAATAGTGCAATTAAAAGTTAAAAACAAAAACCAAAATTTCAAACTACAGCAGAATCTCCCCCCCAATTTTCCTTTCTCCCTCCTCGACCTCACTCTCTCTCTCACTTTCTTTTCTCTTCTGGCCGACGAACCAGTGATGCCGATGGTGGACCATAGAACTCCAAAGGTGACCGGCAAGCTCCACGGCGGCTGTAGCACCCCATCCGGTGAAGATCCAGTGCATCTTGGAGGAGAGAGAGAGTGATGCAAAGTGTCACTTTCCAAGGCAGATTCCGCGGGTCTCGGCGGTGGTTGGATCAGAAACTGGTGGCAAATGGCTCCCCTACCCTCAAGGTTCCTTCTCCGACCTTTCTCGCTGGATTCCATGGAGTTTTCCGACAAGGGAGAGAAGAGAGAGAAAATGAGTGGCAGCACCTTTTCGGCCACTTTTCCTGGGATCCAACCATCAAATCAGAAATTCGAGACCACCAATAGACTCAAAGCGACGAAACCTTCGAGATGGGATAGACCCCGCTCTGATTGGACATCATTTGAAAAAGGCGATCATTAGGCGGTCTAGATAGCTTAGTGAGATTTTTAAGCTTTTTCAATTCTCATAACTTAAAAATAATTTTATGATAATTATTAATAATTTTTGGGCTTTATTTAGATGTGATCGAATCAATGATAGCTTGCGAGCGCCCGAGACTGAGCTTTTGGCCAAATCCAAATGCCCGGCAACCCGTCCTGAAACATAGTCAATATTACAGTCTATCCTAGTGTTTTTTGATGTTCCAGGTAGCGGAATTTACAAAGGTAGTCTCGAACTTAAGTTATGTAACTTTTTACTTTGGTTAAGTGAGCTGAAAAATCTGTAAAATATTTCTAACTTAGTAAAATTAAGTAAAATAATTTTAATTAATACAAGGATGATATAAAAGGCCTCCAGGAATATTTTTATAATTTTTAACGTACTAAAAATAATTACTTGAATAATAGAGGAGTTAGGGACCCGAGCTAGAGTTTGGAGGATTAGACATAGATTATGATTCTTGTAGGCTCCTGATGGACATTATAATTATTATTATAGGCCTGAGGCCTTGTGTTGTTGTTGTTGGTTGAATTTTCTTGCAGGGGGTTAGGTCCAGTTATAGGAAAAACTCAACCGAAATTTCAACAAGATCTTAGGATTTTATTTTGATTCTATGATTTAAATTAATTATTTAATTTTGTCAGTATTTTGATAGAGGTCAGTGTGTATGTTTAGGTGATCGGTGCCGACCATCTTCTCCTTCCAGCCAGACTAGCTGCAGTCCAGTCGATCAGTCTGTAAGTTGGATATTGATTATTTTTGCAATTCCAATATTAATTATACATATGGCATGCTCATGCATTTTATAAATATTTAATTATGCACATGTATAGTTAATATATTAGGGGCATTTTGGTTGCTGCATATTTAATTATTACTATTTATTTATGATTGCTGCCTTGAGGATAATTTGGAGCCGTGTGTGTGTATCAGTGTATGTGTGGTGTGATATTGGTTATGGATAGGATGGGTAGAGCGGCTGGAGCTTGACTCATTGGGATCCGATTTTTTTTTGTGGATAAATCGGGGTGAGTACAGCTTTGAGTTAATCTTCCTGACCCCTGCATTTGGATTATTAAGTAAAAGTCTGGCTTGAGTTAACCTCGCTGGCAGGTATTGGATTAAGAGAGCTGTATAGGGGATTAGTTCCTATATATATATATATATATATATATATATATATATATATATATATATATATGTGATACACAAGGTGTGTGAGTAGCTCCAAATTAACTTTTCGTGGGAATATTGGGTGAATTACTTATTTTATGTATTGAATGTGCATTTCATGATGAGATTGCATTAGTCTTAGATAGTTATAGAAATTGCATTTATAATTAATATCTAAACTCTTTGAGTCGAACGCTCATTCCTGTTTAAATATTTTTTTGTCCCAAGTTATGAGGAGAACGTGTTTATTTTTCTAGTTTAACCTGCATTTTTCCTTTGCATGTTGTACTCCTTAGTTTAATAATTTTGTGTCTACTTATTTATTTATTTAATTATCTATTTAATAACTAGCACTCTGCTGTGACATTGGGTTATGTACTTTTGGTATTAATAAATAAAATTTTTTTATGATATTTAAATAGTTTATAAATGATGGTATTAGGGTTGAGCTGAACTTCCCTATCTTTAGTTTCTGATGGTTATTAGATTGGGTTGGCCTGAATAAAAATATAATATTTTATTTTATTTGCATGTTGAGCCTTAATTTTGGCCCTGGTTATGGATTTGGGAATAGTAAGGCTTTCTATGAGCCTCAAGGGCTTTATGCCAGCCCTGGTACTGGTGTCGGTCTAGCCCGTGGAACCGAGTCATGACATGTGGTGTAAATATGAATATGGGTAGGATCGGTAGTCGTGGCTGGAGCTTGACTCGCTGAGACTCGATCCTTATATGTGGATAAGTGGAGGTGAGTACGGCTTTGAGTTGATCTCGCTGACTCTCGCATTTGGATTATTAAGAGAAAATTTGGCTTGAGTTGACCTTGCTGGCAAGTATTAGAATTAAGAGAGCTGTATATGAGATCAACTCCCATATACATATATGTTGATGTGATATACGGGTGTGTGAGTACTTCAAATTATCTTTTGTGCGAACATTATTTGAATTGTTTAAAATTATGTGTGTACGTTGCATTTCATACATAGGAATGTATTAGATTTAGATAGTTATAGAAATTATATTTAAAATCAATATCTCACTCTATGAGTCGAGCGCTTACCCCTGTTCAACTATTTTTTTTCCTCAGGTGACAGGTAGACTTGTTAAAAATAACATGCTTTCTTTTCTTATAGGTTAAACCAGAAAAGTTCAGTTTTACTTTTATTATCTTTTGATTAATTCTAAAACTCCGCATGTACTAGTAGTGTATTATTCTTATTTGGGGTTGTAACAATTAAATTTTTGAAGTTGTAAACTTATTTATGTGGCTATGCTTGGACGCATAAGATATTTATTCATTTGGATGAAGGAGCTAAGCTCCTATTTGATTATTTATCTGCTTTGGAGATTGTGAGGGTGAGCTGAGCTCTCTATATTGTTGTTTTATTAGTTTACAGGTCGGGTGAGTTACGGCTTCCTGTTGGATAGTCCAATTTATGATTAAACTTTGTCCGTTTGATTTCTTAAAATTGGACTATATTTATGGGCTTTATGGTTGGGTTAGAAATAGTTAGACTTACTATGGGCTTCAGGAGCCTTATGTTGACGTAAGTCCTAGTACCAGTCCAGTCCAAAAATTAGGTCGTAACATCATTGATGGCCATTAGTTTAAAGAAAATTAACCATTAATTTATAATCTCATAATCAATCATAAATATTCTCCTTTATACTAATTATTATTTAATTTTTTATTTTTCTTTTAATTATCATTGTTATTTACAATATCACCTTAACATTTATTATTTAAATTATTATTTTCTTTAAAATTTTATTTTTAAAAATTAAAACATTTTGTATTTAGATATAATATTTAAAAATTATATATATTATTTTATAAATACTAATTATTATTTAATTTTTTATATCTCTTTTAATTATCATTATTATTTATAATACTATCTTAATATTTATGATTTAAATTATTATTTTCTTTAAAATTAAATTTTTAAAAAATTAAGGCCTTTTATGATTAAATGTAATATTTAAAAATTATTTATATTTTTTTATAAATTCATTTATGAAAAAATATTATTTTTCACATGTTATCCTTAATAATAATAATAATAATAATAATAATAATAATAATAATAATAATAATAATAATAATAATAATAATAATAATAATAATAATAGGTCATTGTGGACATTAGTTTCAAGAAAATTTACCATTAATTTATGATCTCATAATAAACTATCATATAATTTAATCAGTTTTAAATTATTTCATATGTTTAATAAATATTTTTATTATATTATTATATTTTTTATTATTTTTATTATGAAATTTTTATTAAAAATTTTGAGAAATAAAAAGTATAGTTTACATAAAAAGTTATAAAAATAAATATAGATATTTGACTCTTTTATTATTAGTATGTATTATTTTTTATTTTAATAATTTAATATTCTTTTTGTTTTACTTTCTTAAGATTAATTAATATTTATTATTATTATTATCATTATAGTCAACTTTTAACGATTTAATTAAAATAGCCAAGTAAATAAAAAATATTTTACTGTTATAAAAATTGAATTTGAATGTTTGTCTCTATTTTTTAATTAAATAATATTTATTTATAAATTAATTTTTATTTAAATGGTTTCATTTGTTTGTCTATATATAGTATGCTATATGAGATATTTAATACACATCAAGCACTCTATTTTCATTAAGTATTTTCATTTTACCTAAATACTCTTTAATCTTTTTTTTATTTACACTATTTTTTTATTATTTATTTTAAAAGTTAGTTATCATTTTCAAAATTTATTTATTTAAATATATTTAATTAATATTTATTTAATTATTAATTTTTTATAAATTTCTTATTTAATATTTTTTACACTTTTAAATACTTTATTTCATTATAATTATATATTGAATGCAATGATAATTAATATTTTGATTATTTATTTTTTACTATAATTAATTTTCAACATAACTATTTTTAAATTTTAATTCAATATCTATATTTTTATACATAAATTATATCTAAATTATATTTTTATATAGAAGTAAAATTTTAAAGATAAATTACAAATATGATTGCATTGAAAATTTCGTTACAAATAAAGATGATTAAAAATAATTAAAGTTACAGTATTAAAATTATGAAATCTATTTTTAAAAAATAGTATGTATTTTTAATGTTTATTATATTAATAGAAAATAACGATCTTTTAAAATTTTAATTTTTATGAAATGTATTTATTTTATATTATAAATTTATGTAAAGTGATAATCATTTTTATCAAAGAATTATTTTATAAAAAAATCAGATTAATAAAAAAGAATTTACACTCAGATATAGTATTTTTAAAAAATAATATAATACAATGTTATTTTTAATTAATAATAATGTTATATATTTTCATTATTATTATTAAAATTAAATAAGTAAATTCATTATTAGTATTTTAATTTTTTTACTATATTAATAACAAAAAGTATTATATTTATATATTTTTAAAATAATAATATTTTTTTATTAATTTAATGTATTTTCTGTGATTTATTGTAATAACCTAAATATTAAAATATAAATTTTATATTTTTATATAGTAAATAAATATTATTTTTGTAACATCCCGAAAATTTTGAGTTCTGAATAATACTATTTTCTGTCTGTAAATAGTATTTTTCAAAGCCAGCATGAGGACTAAAAATGAGATAGAAATTAATTAAGATAAGCAGAATAAAAACTGAAGTAACCATCGGGTTATGGACTCAATCGATATCATTGAAAAAGATGTCCTATAACCCGATGAAGGGCATTTTGATCAATTCACTTGGCGAGTTAACTTTTGACCGAAATATCAATTAAATTAAGTGAGATTGATGTATCGGAATGTGACTTAATTAATTGAAAAGAGTATTAAATAATTAGAAGATTCTAATTAGAATTAGAATTTAATAATTAGAATATTATAAAATTTAATAATTATAATTAGAATTATAATTAAATTTATTTAGATAATTATGTAACATAAGACAAGGATAATAAATTAAGAGACAACTCATCAAACACCTCATCACCACCATCATTTCATCTTCATCTTCTTCTTCTTCCCATCTCCCTTTGCCATCCCACTCTCTCTCTATTCATTCATTAGAGCTTCATCTTTCAAGCATAAAATACATAAATTTCTCCATAATTTTTATAGGAAATTAAGAGAAAACCTTGTATCAAGCCTTGATTTGAAGAAAAAAAGCAAATGATTCAAAAAAATTTGGAAGATTAGTGAAGAAGAATTATTGACCAATTGAGATAAGTTATGATTTAAGCTTAGTTATTTATGAATTAATGGAATTCAAGTTTGATTGTGGAGAATTCTATGAATGTGTGTGACACCCCTCACCCGTCTACAATGTAGCCGAACAAGGCATATCACACTCAGTGCCAGAGCGCCTTAACTTAACTTATTATATTTCTTATTATTCACATTTATTTTATTAATTTGGGTCAATTTATTTACTGAAGAAATTGACGGAGTTTCTCCTAATTTATTAATATTTTGACGAGTTCCCACCTGATTGAAAAACAATTTTATAAATATTCTCATTCAAATCATCAATTTAATCTCACTCATATAAATACATATGAAATTCCAAATCATTTTCATACATACACAATTCAAATATGAAATTGTAAACTTTATTAATTTACATCATGTGCATATTTAATGTACAAAAATATATCATTTACATTATATGTCCAAAATTTAATTACAAAGTTTCAAAAATAAAATACAAGACTGATGAAGTCTTCCAAAATGTGCACTGCTGGATGAGGTGTGTTTCGCTATTTTGCAATCACCGCAAGTGCACGTATCACTAACAAGTAATAAAGTGATAAGTAGAGTATCGTTGCCACAAGAAATTTTGTTTAGCAAGTACCAATCTACAAAGAAATCTTGACTGTCTAGGCTATCGAATACTTAGGGTATGAAGTTTGTTAACTTTAAACACTAAAATGGTAAACTTAAAATCAAATGATTTATTTGAAGCAATTCTGGAATTAAGATTTCACACTTGAATCATATTAAGGATGTTATCTCGCTTATTTACTGCATTGAGGACCGTTTTCCTTGATGGAAATTAGTCCTAAGCTATCCTAAATCCTCTCTCAAGGCATCTAGGGTGTATTCTAATTAACTCGAAACCTACTTTCGTGGTAATCAAATTAATTAAAATCCTTTAAGACCTTTGACGAATTTTTAGGTTTCACAAAGGTATCAGCCTATGTCTAGGTTAGAATTCCTAGATTCAAGATCTTGATTTTCTAATGTTAATCTTCACCTTTCAGTCCTTCAATTAACATTTACAATCATAACTAAGTGGGTACCAACACATAGCATGCAATAAGATTGCAAGAAATTAAATCAAGAAACGAATCTCAAATCCAATAAATAAAACTCAGTGTTTATCCATAATAATAATTACAAGAGCTACTCTCCCAAATCCAGAATAAGAAAACTACTCACTCATGGTGAGTTCAACAAATGTCATGATAAAAAGGTAAAAACAATGAAAAGAGAATTATGTAGAAGAAATAAAAATAATAAAAATCTATTTAAGGAGATGAAATGAAGGAACCAAAGAGAGTTGCAGCTTTGATCTTGTGGAGCTTCAGCTGGAAAACTCCCTTTTAGTACTGATGTAGAGCCTGACAGCAGCAACCTTCAGTAACAGTCCTGACGATAGTGGCCGACTTCTTTTCCTGATGTTTTCTTTTCTCTTTATATTGGTTGCTCTAGGGTTAGGTCATTTTGAGTCCAAAAGGCTTTAGGAGTCTCATTCGAATCAGAAAACAGGAGGGAAATTCGAGTCAAAAAATAGGCTGTAGCATAGTACATGGCCTGTGTGTCACTACACAGGTCCCGCAAAGTAAGGCCGCGTAACTTGCTGGAGGAGAATCGCGTGGTCTTGTTTTGGCACAGAAAGTTACACGGGTTTGTGCCATTTACACGAGCCTTATTACACGAGTCCCTGCAGATTACACGGGTCTACTTACACGGCCCGTGTACTTATGTTTCTCATCGATTCTCTTAGCTTTTTTCTGGTAGGGAGTTACACGGGCCTGGGGCTTGGTTTGCATGACCCGTGTACTTTGTATCAGCAGCAATTCTTTGTCTTTTTACCTCTCCAAGCTTTCCTTTGCACTCCCATCCTTTGGGGCTTCACCCAAGCACCTCAAATAATGCAGTAAATATGGAATTAAGGGCTTGGAAATAGGGTTTATGAAAACTAATGAAATCAACTACTATGCATGAAAATACTTGCCTAAATGTTATAATTTAGAATACAAATATGCTTAAAAACATCTATACAATTCAAGTGTATCAAATACCCCTAAACTCAAACTTTTGCTTGTCCTCAAGCAAAACAAAACTCTGTTTTAAAGCAAATTTCAGGGGATACTTAGGAATACAACCATCAATTTAATAAGCATAGAATTGAACTCCTCCAACCTTCACACCAACTCCCCTCTTTCAAGGCATAAGGGTTCTAACAACTGCCTGTTTGGATCTTCACCTCGTTTCATGGTGTTTCGACTAATTATTTCTCTATACAAGATCATTAATAAGCCATAAACAACTTGTTTTATCGGGATAGAATTAAGAAACACTAACTCCCCCAATTCTGCCTCTTTCGTAAGTAATTGAGATGAAGTATTTCAATTTTAACTCTATAAGCATATCTCAATTTTCTATCTCCACTAATGTAGCATGTGCTTTTTCAAAAGATCAAAAGGTCTTTAAAAGGGTTGTAATGGGGCTAGAGGGATAAACTTGGTTGCCAATGAAAGGTTTTTAGGGAATGCAAATATGAGGATAGCATGTATGCATAAAATCCAAGTATACTGAGTTTATTTCTACATATTTTGTGTGGAGAGGAAAGGCTTTTGGCTTTTTATATTGTCAAGCATGCTTCCATGACACTTATCTTGGGGCTTCTTTTCTTTTTTCCTTTTTGTCCTCTCCCCCAAACTCATTGCTTTTGCTGGGTTGGAAAGGCAAGTTTTTCTTTGATTTCTATTGCACACTTGCACTCTTTCTTGAGTATTACATCCTCTTCTTCATTTTCTTTATGCATATTGCTTCCTTAGAAGGGTGTGGTAGGTGTTTAGGTTAGGGGCTAGGTAAATAACATGGGTAATCAATAAATTCTAAGGGATAAACATAGGTTTCAAGTTGGCTACAAGGGATATACATTTTAATTAGGGATGGCTAAGGCTTAGTGAGGCTATATTAAAGAATGCCTTAATCATTTCTTCATCAAGCATATGCTAGGATTTCGCCTTGATAGGTCCAAGAGATATGTTCTAGAGCTAGTGAGGCAGTTTTTGAGTTTGCTTGTGTTTCAAAATTTATTCTCCTAATTTTACAAGTTCAATGTGATAAATTAATGGTTATGAAGATGTTTAACTAGTCTAGTTCCATTAAAGAGATTAGTTTCTTTACAAACAACATGTTAGAATCCCTTTTTGACTATCTAGATACGTTAATTCCTCTATCCCATGGAGTCCAATTATTTGCTTACAAAAAATTTGGTTATAGTGCTAAGTTTCACAATTTACAATCCAAAAATTTTCAAAAATTCTCGAATATTTTGATACACAAGAATAATGTAGCTGAATTTAAACAATGTAATGATGTGTATGTAATGATATGCAAATGCAAATGTATCCCCCCCAAACTCAAACCAGACATTGTCCTCAATGTCAATATAATGTGAAAGATTAGATCAAGTGTACAAAAATTTTAAGGAAGCATAAAATTTATTAAGCATGGAAAATTTTTGAACATAAAGTAAATAAAAGAGACATATGGTTGCAAGTTAGGACTAGGGCATGTAAGATATTACAATAAAGGTTCTATCCTATAGTCCTATCTCTAAAAGGCCTCTGATGATGATGATGGTGATGCGGGTGATCCTTGCTCCTCTTCCTCCTCATCCTCCTCATTTAGTTTGTCTATTAGAATGTCTAGCTTGTTATGTACTTCCTGGAGGCTGTCCTCGATAGCTCACATCCTGCCGTATATTGTGTTCTCTATGCGCTGCAGGTATGCAAGGACTAGGTCTGTCGGTGGTGGTGTGTATGGAGGCACTCGGACAGGGGACTCTTTGAACATTCAACCTTGCCCTTTTTCTTGAGGTTGTGAAGTCTCACCGGGTCCCTCCCTTGCCTCGTCTCTTCGAGGGATGGTGTTTCCTTCGGCATCCACCAAGTAGCATTTATTGCCCACCTTCTTGCATATCCCCATGGATATGCAGATAGTTTGATCAATTCTCGATGTTCCAATGACAAAGCGTAGTCTGTGATGTCCTGGAACAAAGCCAAAGTGGAGGGCAATGGTGGTGACAAGGCCTCCAAGCACTATGTGCCCGGTAGGTTGATGGCAAAGGCATTGGAGGTGGTTGCATAGGAAAAAGCCAGTGCTGCACCGCTGCCCGGTGACCATGCACCATAGGAAAAATAGCTCACTGGCGTTGACAACGCCAAGGCTGTCGCCACGGCCCATAATGGTATGGGCAGCAAAGTGATACATGCATCGCAATGCTGGATTGGTGATGCCTGTTGATTTGGATTTGCTGGAGTTGTAGGGCTCTGTGTTTGGTGCAATGGAATCCCAAAAGTTGATGTTTTTGTACAGCATGTGGTTCCTTGGGATTTCTTAATGGTCGGTACTGTCAAAGCCAAAGATGGCATTGAACTCGTCCATATTCATTACCTGGTCTACACCAAGTAGGCGAAACTCAATTCTGCCCTTGTCTTCCCTATTGGTGGGCCATAAGTTAGCCTTGAAGCTAATCGAAAATTCCAGCGTTGTGTCTTTGTAGGCTGAAAATTGGAGTTGGGCGAACCTTGTCCACCCAATGCTGTCAAGTAGCCCATTGATTTCTTCTTGCAATCCGATTTGCTCTAAAAGTGAAAAATCTATGTATTTGGTGGAGGATATTTTTCGTAAATGAAGGCGGGTGCACATCGCTTTGTGGGCATCATCTCGAAATCCCCAAGGAATAGAGATTTCGGGTTGTGGAGCGGGTTCTGGATGTGGTTGTGGTGGGGGTGGGGCTTGTTGAGATAGTTGTTGAGTGGCTTCCTCGTTCTTGGGCGTTGGGTTGGAGGCTGGGGTGGGGAAGGTGAGGATTCTCCTCTTTGTCATGAAGAAGAGCCGATTCTTCTTGTAGATCTCTTTGCAGGAGCCATGGGTGTGTTTTTGGGAGGGAGAAGAGTATGATTTTGGTGAAAGGAGATGAGATTTAAGAAGTTTTTATAGGCTAGGAAGGGAGTAGATGAAGGGTTTTGTGTTTATGAAGGGTTTTAATGCTAAGGGTGTATTTAAAGAGCAGTTAGGACTCTTCATTTCGCGTGTTTCGCGCTCCAGGAGTCGCATCTGCAATGAAATACATGGCCCGTGTATCACTACATGGGTCCCGACAGGTAGGGCCGTGCAAATTTCTACATGAAATTTTTGAAATCTGTCGTAGTACACGGCCCGTGTAAATCAGCTCTGGGACCCGTGTAATTTTTTGTCTCTTGAGTTTCTTTACTGTATATGTTACACGGCCTATGTAAAATATAAGGAGTCCCGTGTAACCTTCTATCTCTCAGTTATTCTTCTAGAGACATTACACGGTTCGTGTAAATTGGGCTATGGACCCGTGTAATTTTCTGTCTCCCAAAGAGTTGAAATTTCATGAAATTTATGGACTTCCCAAAAGTTACACGGGGCGTGTAAGACTAGTACACGACCCGTGTAATTTTCTGATTTTTTTTTTCAAATCTTTGGTAAATGAAACATTTTATCATCATAACACATGAAATGGATGCAGAGATTAACAATAGAGTTACTTCCCCGATTTTGTTCAATTTTCCCTTTTGTGGTTTTGACTTGGTGATTCCCTTCCTCTCTTAATCTCTATTCCCCTTTTCAGAAATCTTACAAAATGAAATGCTAATGAGTACGAAAAAAAGAAAATTCAATATTAAAGAAAAAGAAAAAAAGAAAAGTTCAAAAAAATTTTGGGTTGCCTCCCAAAAAGCGCTTATTTATAGTCTTTAGCTGGACTTTGCTTGTTTATGGTCTGTCAGTAGGAGGATTGAGAGTACAATTTACTCCCGTTTCTATGGGTTCTCCTTGAAAGTAAGGCTTCAGCCTCTGCCCATTGACCTTGAATGCACTTGAGGTTTCTCTCCATACCTCTACTGCTCCATGTGGGAAAACTTGGGTGACTTTGAAAGATCCAGACCATCTTGATTTTAGCTTCCCTGGAAAGAGTTTCAATCTAGAGTTGAATAAGAGGACAAGATCTCCTTCTTTTATCTCTTTCCTTGCTATGTGCCTGTTATGCCATCTTTTGGTTTTATCCTTAAAGATTTTGGCATTTTCATATGCATCTTGTCGGATTTCTTTCAACTCATTCAGTTGTAAGAGTTTTTTTTCACCAGCAGCTTTGAGGTCAAAGTTTAGTACCTGAATTGCCCAGTAGGCTTTATGCTCAAGTTCAACAGGGAGATGGCATGATTTTCCATAAACCAGTCGGAAGGGTATTGTGCCAATTGGGGTTTTATATGTAGTGCGGTATGCCCATAGTGCATTATCTAGCTTCATGCACCAGTCCTTTCTAGATCTGTTTACAGTTTTCTCTTGAATCTGCTTCAGTTCCCTGTTTGATATTTCTACTTGACCGCTGGTTTGAGGATGATAGGGTGTGGCTACCTTGTGAGTCACTCCATATTTAATGCAATTATGTTTATATTATGATTATTTGATGTGTATTTGTTGAGAAACATTAATGATATGGTGAAGAAATTAAATGAAATGGTTATTGTGCATTAAGTGTGAATCTGGACAGCTTGAGTCCAGTGGGATTAAATACTCATAACTTGAGCTACATAATTCCAATTGATGTGAAACCAATGGCAAATTAAAGATAAGACAATATACTAAAATTTTCATGAAGATAAGTTACTCTAATCTATGTGTAGCTACTTTGAATAATTGCTAGAAATTGAGTCACAAAATCTAGAACCTAGGAGCATGGCACCCTGAACAGTCCAGATTAAGATGAGTATAACTCACTCTAGGAAGCTCTAAATGAGGTGATTCTTGATTTGTTGAAAAGCCAAGATATAAAAAAATAACTTTCATGAAGAACAAAATGACAAATTCTAATTGTAACTTGTTTAAATTCTAGCTCTAAAGACTGCCTAGAACCTATCTTGTGATTAGTATAGTAGCATATCTGAACCTATCCTGTTTACTTGGACATAACTCACTATATATAATTCCAAATGAGGTGAATTTTACCTTGTTAGAAAGCTACGACATAGAGGAACAATTTTATGAAGACCATGATGCTAAATCATGACTGTAACCTATCTAAATTTGCTTGATAAAGTGAGTCCAGAAATCTGCTTAGATTCTGAAAATGACCTGAAAATTGAGATTTGGTCATCGGAATAGTTTTGACAAATTGGCCATAACTCAAGCTACACAAATACAAATTGAATGATTCCAAAGCGAAAATAAACTTAAGACATAGATCTATAATTCTTATGAAGAAGGTATGGCCTAATTCCTATTGTACTTTGGCCAAATTTATTAAGGAATTTGAGGTACTAAATCTAGAATTTATGAAATATAAGCATAATTATTTAAAATGTGAATTGTGATTAATGCCAATGGCATGTTAAGTATGAATGACATGTGAAATTGTGTTTGGGACTTTTGTTCCCGTGATGAATGTGATTATGACGGAATTATGAAAGAATGGTAACTAAATGATGAAATAATGATAACATTAAATTGCTAATGATAATAAATTAGCCCGAGTATACCTAGACAGTAGTACATGGGTTCGATAGATTGGCATGCCAAGAAGGGACGTGAGTATCAATACTACCCATGGCTTCTATGCCCGGATACCATTGGCAGGCACAGAGTGTCTGATATGGTTATCCCTTATTCATGATTGCTTTGAATAATCATTGGCAGGCACTGAGTGTCCGACGGTATGACGGCCCGAGGTACCAAATGTCCAGCGCTGGCAAAACCCACTTATCCAGTCCAAACAATCCTATTAAAGGTTACTTTGGGCACTGAAATAAATTAAGAAAGTTGAATATCGAAATAAAGAAAAGAAAAGATCCTATGAAAATAAATATTTTCAAAGATCGTAAAAATATGGAATATGAGAAAATGAGAGAAAAATATAGTGAAAGGTATCCAAAATCATTACATAGTTAAACAATTGAAATGACTATAAAATTTTGATGTTATAAATTCTATATTCTTTTAAATGATTTATGGCTATTTAAATGGGCATTTTCCCTATTTCATACAAGCTTGAAAATTTTCTTGTTTGTATATTATACTTTTATTATGTTAGTGCACCACTAAGCAGAAATGCTTAGCTCGATAGTTTCTCCTTGCGCAGGTCCAGGGATAGGACTTTATAGACTTTGGACAGGGATTTTGGACTGATCTGTAGAGGTGGTCATTGTCACCTTCGCACATCATTTTGGTAGAGATAATTAGCCCACAATAGTGCATGATCATATGTATTGTAATTAAATATAAAGTTTATAATTAAATTTTGAGATGTATGATAAGTGTGCACATTTTGTAAATGAATGTAACAAAGGAAATTTAAGTATAGAGATGGATGTGAGTAGAAAAGGAAAAATGAGTTGTGATTTTGAAATTCTTATAGATTTGAAACCTTCCAATGTGGATAATTTTAACAGGTCAATTCTCTAACAGGTAAATTATTAATAATACGGGGAAAATCTTACAATTTCCATTTAAAATTTTTTCTTAATTAAATTATGATGCAATTAAATTGACCAATAATTGAATAAGATAGGATTAGGTGCTTTGGCACAGAATGTGGCATTCCTTTACTCGGTTACACTGTAGATCGGGTAAGGGGGTATTGCAATTTTAATATTATCTACCTAATTTACAATTTTTGAAAAACTTTCATTTATATATTTTTAATGTTATTTCTAAACATATTTTATAAATTATTTAATAGTCCAATTTAATTGAAATGATTAGTTTTAAAAATTAATATTAAATCAATTAACAAAATATATTATTTCATTATTGTTAACTTTGGTTCTAAGATTTGATTAATGGTTATTATTATTATTATTATTATTATTATTATTATTATTATTATTATTATTATTATTATTATTATTTATTGTTGTTGTTTTATTTTACTTAAAAATCTAATTTTAACTAATTAAGGTAATATTGAATCCTATTAAAAAATAATTTTGGATCTAATTGAAAAACTTACAAAACTTTAAGGATTTATTAGGTAATTAAAAGTAGAAAAAAAAAACCCAGCTGCTATCTCTCTCTCTTTCTCTCTTTCTCCCTCCCACGTTCTTTCCCTTTCCCTCTCCCTCTCGCCACTCTCTTTCACCCCTTTTTTTGCAGCTGCCAATGAAACTCCGGCCAGCAATAGTGGTGGATAGGGAAACTACACCACCCCACGACGCCGGCAAGCCACCAACCAGCCGGAGTAGCGGTGCAAAAGCAAGTTGCTTCTCCTTCAACACTGGTGCAGAGGGGGCATCTTCCAAGTGCCATTTCGGCTTCCTTCGAAGTCTGATCAAGACGTTCTTGGTGGCATTTGGAAGCTTATTCTGTGAGTTTTCTTTTGATACTAATTTTACGTCAAATGGTGGTCAAAGGAAAAAATTATAAATGAGAGAAATTTCTGGTTTTTCAAGTTTTCTGATTAAATCTAGGACAATCCGATAGTCAAATCGGTAATCTGAGACCACTGATAAACTCAGCGTAGCGAGACCTTCGAGATGGGACTGACCTTGCTCCGATTGGATACCGTTTGAAAATGGCGATCATCGGACGGTCCAAATCGTTTAGTAAGATTTTTGACCCTTTTTTATATCCATAAATTAAATATAATTATATGATAATTATTAACAATTTTGGGGCTTTGTTTAGGTGTGATCGAATCGGCGTTAGCTCATTGACATTCGAGATCGAGTTTTTGGCCTAATCTGGGTATCCGGCAGATTGTCCCGAAAATGGGTCTTATTTACAGTCATTTCTAGCATTTTCAGACGTTCCAGATGCATTCTAGGCAGCAGAATTTGCAAAGATAGTCCCTAACTCAAGTTGTGTAGTTGGTGCATTGATTAAGCCACCTAGTTAAATCTGTAAAATATTTCTGACTCAGTAAAATTAAGTAAAATGACTTTAATTAATATAAGGACGATATGGAGGACCTCCAAGAAAATTTGTAATTTTTGAAATGCTGAAAATCTTTATTTGGACTGTAGAGGAGTTAGGGACCTGAGCTGGAGTTTAGATGTTTGGACTTAAATTAGGTTTCTTGTAGGCCTCGAATAGGCATTATAATTGTTGTTGTCAGCCTGAGGCCCTATGTGTTGTTGTTAATTCATTTTCTTGCAGGGGGTTAGGTCCAGTTATAGGGGAGACTCTGCCGAAATTTCGGCACCACCTTAGGAATTATTATTACTTCTTTAATTAAATTAATTGGTTAATTTTATCAATCTTTTGATAGAGGTCAGTGTGTATGTTTAGGTGATCGCTATCAGCCGTCTTCTCCTTCTAGTCAAACTAGCTACAGTCAAGTTGACCAATTTGTGAGTTAGATATTGATTATTTTTATAATCTTAATATTAATTATATATCTGGTATATTCATACATTCTATAAATAATTAATTAAGCACATAAATAGTTAATATATTAGGAACATTTTAGTTGTTGTATATTTAATTATTGTTATTTATTTGTGATTGCCACCCTGAGGATAATTTGGAGCTTTGTGTGTGTGTGTGTTAGCATGAGGATGGTGCAAATATGGATATGGGTAGGATGGGTAGTCGCGGCTGAAGTTTAACTCACTGAGACCCGATCCTTATATATGGATAAGTCAGGGTGAGTACGGTTTTGAGTTGATCTCGCTGACCTCTACACTTGAATTATTAAGAGAAAGTCCAGCTTGAGTTGACCTCACTGGCAGGTATTAGATTAAGAGAGTTGTATAGGGGATCAACTCCCATATATGTATTGATGTGATACACTAGGTGTATAAGTAGCTCCAAATTAACTTCTTGTGCGAATATTGAATGAATTGTTGTTATGTGCATCTCACGGTAGGATTGCACTGGTTTTAGATAATTATAGAAATTGCACTTATAATCAACATCTAAACTCTCTGAGTCGAACACTCATTCCTGTTAAAATATTTTTCCCAGGTTGCAGAAGAAGCGAGTTTATTTCTTCAAGTTTAACCTGCATTTTCTTCCACAGGTTGTGCTTCTTAGTTTAATAGTTTATTGTATCTATTTATTTATATATTTGTTTAATAACTAGAGCTCCGCTGTGACATTGATTTGTGTGTATATATATATATATATATATATATATATATATATATATATATATATATAAATGAAAAATTTATGATATTAAATAGTTTGTATATGATGGGTATCATAGTTGAGCTGGGTTCTCCTAGTTTTGGTTTCCTGATAGAAATCGAGTTGAGTTGGCCGAAAATAAATTTATAACATTTTATTTTATTTTTGTTTGCATGTTGGACCTTGATCTTGTTTCTGGTTATGGCTTTGGAAATTGTAAGGTTTACTACCAGCTTTGGGGGTTTTATGCCGGCCCAGGTTCTAGTGTCAGTCTAACTCGTGAAATTAGATCGTGACATTTATAAAAAAATAAATATTAATTTACATAAATTATGAAATAAAATATAAAAATTTCATAAAATTTAAATTATTTTTTAAATAAAATATTTTTATTACATTTTAAATAAAATAATTATAAAAACTATTATTAATATATGTATAAAAAATTAAATAAATAATTTAATCAATTATATCATGAATTAGTTAAAACTTTATTATTTTAACAAGTAAAGATTTATTTAAATTAAATTAAATAAAAGGAAAATTTTAATTTAAAATTAATAATAATTTATTTTATTTAAAATATAATTAATAGTTATAAATGAATATAAAAATCAAGAGAGCCGACCCAAAATCTAGCTGGCTCTACCGGCCAAATTCCTTGCCATTTTTGGAGAACTTTACCCTTACCTTCCTTTCCCCATTACCCAGCACAGTTATTGAATTTCCCATTTAGAAAACGTGAATTGGATCAAGGAACGAATGATCCTTTGCTTGCTCCTGTCCTCTCCTTTATGCATGGCGTCTCCAACATTAATCTGACTTCGAAATCTCTTCCTTACCTACTCTTGCTGTCATTTAACCCTTTCCTAACCTCTATTTCAGTCGTGAATTAGATTAGGAAAATAAAAGTTTTGGTAACAGAACCTGCGCGTTCCAAATTCACAAGCTTCGATGAATTCATCATGTGGAGGCTGGATGCTGCCATTGAGGTGATTTGAGCCTCTTATTCTGATTCACCATCACCAGCTAGTCTATTTGTTAGCAATTAGTGAAGCTCCCATCCTGCAACAATCAGTTTGTTCTTCTCTCTTGTCATTTATTTATTTATTTTTTCAGCAACATTAAGTTAACTCTCATAGCATTAGTTGCTATTTTGTGATGAATTACTGGTTTGGTTGTCAGCTGTAGTTTGAAACACATTAATTCTAACCTTAACTTGTCCATTTTATATGAACGTATCTACTAAATTTTCCAGGAAAGAATGCTTTTTTCTGTTCATTTTTTTTTATAAAAAATGTAAGGCTTATATATATATACTTGCCTTTGTTGCATTAGTGGTATGAACAATTGTAATCCTCTCCACGTGTAATTTCTTGTCTGCATTGCTAGAACTTTAGATGTTTGATCATCATTTGAGTCCATAATTTTCATGAGGAAAAAAATGTTATCCGATTCGTCATTTTTGATATTTAAGGCTACAATATATTATTGTTCGAGTAAATTTTGAATGCTGGAAAATATGCCTAGTTGCTATTCTTAAATTATTTAACTTTCACTTAGTTTCACTGCTCTAAACTTGATTTTGAAGGAGCTTAGCATGCTACATATTTATAGATATAAAAATGCTGCTCACAGGACTGTAATACAGCTGGATTTATAGTTGTTTTCATACATGTTTTAACTTCAAACATCAACTATTCTAGCTTGCTTAGGGTTCTTTAATATTCTCCAACATTTGATTAAGAGATATCTGAATTTGTAGTATATATGGCTACTGAATTTTCTGGATAATTTGACTTGCATTTGAGCCGTATATCTACTGAAAAATCTGCACTTTTCTCCTCCAATTTTCTAGGTTATTCTCATAAGTTGGTTATCTCAATAGCTGAATTTTCTTGCTTTAAAATTTTAGATTTTTCCTTGGTCAAAACTCAGACAAGATTTCTGACTCTAATTTTCTGCTATCTTCTATATGCTTCTGCAAAATTTCAAGTTTACATTTTCAACATGTTTTACATAAACTATTTGTACTTTTAGTCTCTGGGGTAGCAGAGCAGAGTACTTAATTTCATGTTCACAAATCTTCTCTGTGTTGTGATTTAGAAGCAAGCATTTGATTGTCACTCATTTTTCTTTCATCTTTGGGTAATTTTTACATATGCATTTGGATTAGTGGGTTATGTGCAAGTTTTCTTGTTGAGTTCTTTTGGAATCAATAAGATCTTTGACAGTTGTAGGCATATATTATTTTAGTTATCCTTTGCACTTTTATTTTTGTCTACAATTCAGTGAATTGTTTCATGAATTTATCTACGTACGTGCTAAATTTTAAACTAAGTCTATATGCTATTGTATAGAAATTTCTTGAATGCTAGTACAGGTTACATAGTGAATTTCTTTGTTTAAAACAAATTTTTTGGCAAGCATTTGATTGAGGTTTTAACTGTTATTTAATAGGTTGTGCCCTTCTTTCATGCATATGTGCGCATGGGTGTGCAGTTTAATGACCGTGAGCTTGTGAAATGCATCATGATAAGACTAATCTTTATCATGAATTCATCAATTAACTGATGCTATTTTAAATCACATATTTAGTTATTCGGCGTTTTGAGTTTCATTGTGTTTTCTTTCTTTTTTTTTCTTTGTTGTTATTGTTTTAGTAATTTGTAATGAATCAAATGAACGGAGCTAAATTAAATTTTGAAGATGGAATTGCATGTGAACATTTTTTTTAGTGTTTAATTGGACAATTAGACTTTGATTATGGTACCTTAACAGTAGATTTAGAAGAATGTTGTGATTGCTAAAAATTATTGTACGCTCTAGATGGGCCTAAGTAATAGATTGATCATGTGGATGTTATAACATACAATTATTGTGTCCTTGGCAGGATGCTAAGTCGAAAATATCGAAGAGATTCTATTGAATTTTCAGCAGAAATTGTTTAAATAATTATCCTATTATATATTGGGATTTTGAGTTATAAATCTTAAATAGAGAATATTTTAGGTGAAGGAAAATAAAAGAAATTCGGATGGGTCTAAATCCCTGAGAAAAGTGAGTGATGGCATGCATCACCAAATTGTTGCAGGAAAATTTAATTTTTTTTTATTATTCTTTTTGTTTGTTTGGATGCAAAGGAAATTATAGAACTGAGATTTCACTTTTTGCAATCAAATTTAGCATCAGGATTTGATGATGCAAATCATTGCTTGCCTACTAATTGTAGGACAAGTGCATCCTTTTTCACTCGAACCTCACAGAGATTGGACTCCTGACAAAGTACTTAGCAGAAACCCATGATATATATCCTTGAGCAAATTCACTTGTTTTGCCACCATTCCCAATAGGACTGAATGTCACCGAATATGTCGCCTTCTGGTTCATCTGTGAGAAGTAAAGTTTAGGGGGCTTGACACTCACCCCAACTCCTGGCGGGGGAACAATAATTGGCACATAAACTGAATTTGCATAACCTACATTTGTCACAGTCCTTGTGAATGTCTGTGAAGGTCCCAGTGTGACTGAATATGAAGGATAGTTCAGTTCCCCTTCAGGTATGCTCGGTTTGTCTGAGCATTTTATTGGTCTCTGCGCAATTATGCTGACTTGCTCATCTTTGTAGCCCAGGCCACACAAGTAAGGTATATAATCATCTGGTTGGATGTCATAAATTAAACCTGGGTCATTTGCTCTTGATGGATTCACGTGGCCTGCACCAGTGGCGAAGATATCAGCTGGTTGGCGTGTTTCATCAACAATGGGTTTACCTTCCATGTTTAAGATATCGGCGGTAGTCATTATGGCAGATTTAATGGCCGATGGTGACCAATCAGGATGGGAGCTCTTGAGCAAGGCTGCAATACCACTAAGATGAGGGCATGCCATTGAAGTTCCAGACAGTATGTTGAAGGTTGATTTTGTGTCTGTAGTATTGTCAAGGGGGAAAGGCCATGCAGCTAGAATGCTTACACCAGGCCCAATAATATCAGGTTTCAGAATGCCTGGACTAGCCAAACTGGGGCCTCTCGATGAGAATGAAGTAACAGCTGGAGACAATGGGTCTCCAATGACAGTTCCTTTGAATAAGATTGTTGCTGTTGGTGTCTTTGTTGAATTTATATATGCTTTGATCTTCAGCCCTGCTGCAAAGCTGACATGTGTTGCAGGAAGGACATGAGGATCAGATATGGTGCTGAAGCCGCTAGTCTCATCATTCATGAGTATCATAGCAGCACCCCCAGCATTTTTCACTTCCTCTCCTTTGGCAATTCTGCCTATTCCTCCTCTTTCACACAAGACTACTTTGCCTTTCACATTCATACCTTCCAGTGCTCCCTCACCACACAATGCTGACTCTGGTTTACCATTCATACCAGCATAAACAAGAGGTAATAGTGTTTTGGGGAAGTTGCTAGGTTGGAAAACAGATTCACCATCTAATTCTTCGCCTTTTCCAAGCTTTGCTGTGGCAGCAATTCTCCTATCTATGGTGCTTGCTCCAACTGTGAGAATCCAAGGAGCTTCATTGGATAATGTGCCATTGAAAGGACCAGAATTTCCACCTGCACAGCTTACAAATATTCCTTTCTGAATTGCTGCAAAAGAGCCTATTGCTATGTTGTCTTGAAAAAAGGGCATTGATACATCAACAAGGGAGAGTGAGAGCACATCAACACCATCCTGTACTGCTGTATCGAGCCCAGCTAATATATCACTTTCGGTACAATCAGCAGTAGGGCCTCCAAAACAAACTTTGTAAATAGCCAGATGAGCATAAGGTGCCATTCCAACTGCTGTGCCTTTGGCATTTCCTAGTGTGTCAGCATTGTATACAAAGCTACCAGCAGCTGTGCTTGCAGTGTGAGTCCCATGGCCATCTACATCAATTGGTGGTTCGTCTGCTACTCCCTTCATGGCCTTAGCTGCGAGATTGAAAGACCTTGCACCAATTATTTTGTTGTTACACTCTGATGCATTAAAGTCACATCTCCCTTTCCATCTGGCTGGTGGTGGTGGCATTCCTTTATCACCGAATGAAGGATGGCTGGGGAAAATGCCTCCATCTAGTACTCCAATGATCACTCCCTTGCCAAAATTTGATTCTTTCCAGAATCCCATTTGCTGATGCAAACCCAAGAAGCTGGGGGAGTGTGTTGTCTGTAAACGTATTTTCCTTTCAGGACGGGCTGACACAAAGCCATCAATCTCTTCCATGGCCTTGACTTCCTCCTTTGTCAGTCTTGCAGCAAAACCACTTATTATATTCTGGTATGAGTAAAGGATACGTTGCTGCTGCTTCTCAGAGCTTGCCATGCTAAATGGTAAAAATGACTTGTGCCACTTCTCCAGATTATGTGTCTGGGAAAAGGTTCCTGCTGGTTTGCTGACATGGACAATGTAGGTTTGTAAGTTGTGCTTTTCAGTTATTTCAGCAGTGTACTGAGCTGCTTGAGCAATCTCAAGATAGAAGTTGAACAAGAAAATGAGAAAGAGAAAAGGAGTGGCAGCCATTTGTAATGAAAAATTTCTCTTCATGAAGTAGAAGAGTAAAAATGCTCAGTTGTTTTTGTTATCATAGTTGCTTGCGAAAGCTATAGATATAGCAAGAGAGTTTAGAGAGAGGGCCGGCATATACTCATTCTTATCATTATGCTTTGAGCATTGCTGTTGGGGCATTGTGGATCGGCCTATTCCCCCCCCCCCCCCCCCCTCCTTTTTTTTTTATTAACATTTAGATCATGGTTTTCAAACCTGATCCAGTTTAAAAATTGGTAAAAGGAGAGGGTTAAGGGTTTAAGATTTAATCAAGGTTGAATCATACCACAACATAAAATTTTGTATAATAATGTTATCAATCTAATAGAATTGTATATCATATTTAATTAAATAAATATAACATAATTATCCATATAAACTATGTTCAAAATAAATCACTATAGTATAATAACAAATTTAAAAGTTGAGCAAAAGGGTTGAGTATTCCAGCTACGTTCTTTTGTTCAATTGAAAGTAAGGGCTCTTTTAAAAGTAAGGATTTAATAAAACTATGTCATTTTGATTAAATTGGCTAAATATGGAAACAATAATGAAGACCCGTTCAATACATTAAACCCACAATGAGTCGACAGATACTCCATCAGTCTACTATGTGTCTTTTTTTTTTTTAATATATTTTGGTGATATACAAATTTTGAGAATAAACTAAATCATTTGATAAACTGGTTCATGATTTTCCCTCAATTTAACGAGCCGTGTCAGATTTGAAAATCATGCTAAAGATGGTAACAGGGATATGTTTATATATTTGATTTTGCACAGTTTTTTTTTTTAATTTTTTTATCGCTTGTCCAAAATTTTAATTAAAATGTACATATGAGCCTGGGAGGTCTAGTCTACTATTGACTTCCAACAGAAAGCTTGGAAATTGGCCTGGGTCCCTATGACTTGGTCTTCAATGCCCAGGATATAATTGCTTTCCGAGTCTTCTTCGCATGGTTCTCCTTATGATTGTCATCTTTTGCATAATTACGATGTTCTTGGAAAAGCCTTTGCAAAAGAGTCTAGATAAGGAATATTTATGCGGCTTTAGTAGATAACCATACCTTCAAGTATAAACCATGTCACAATCGTGCACTCTTTGAAACTTAGCTTTTGTAATTTTCTTTCGGATCACCAGAAATAAGCTTTTGTATCTCACGGGTGAAACGGGCAGTTTTACAAGATACGCATGTAACTGAACTTTCTCGGGTTGAGATGTCAGGTCCATGGATGCTCATCAAAATACTCCAGAAACATGCTATGATCCTCTTTTTGTCAGTTTGCTTGGAAGTTTTTGTGGTCAATAATGATTCGCATTCACGTAAATGGTTATTTCTTCATTGTAGGTTGCAATGTTACTCCATTTAGAAAATCTAGGGAGGTCCCTAATAAGCTCTCCCGTTGCCTTAAAAGGCTCAAATCTTCAAGAGGCCACCTCGAATGTCCTGCAGGATGCTATAGTTCCGCCCTGTATTTTTGATGTGTTAGGCAGTCTGCTATGCATTTGCTTTCATAAGATGCTTGAGAAGGAAAACAATCTATATAAATAAATCTATAAAGCATAACGAAGTTGGTCTCTAAAAGATTTTTGACAAGTGATTCTTCATATAATTGACACACGTTTATGACTTTCTAAAATTTCTTAATATATGCATATTTAAATCACTTTAACCCTTCATCTCCTTTGTTGATTATCCAATGTTAGTTTTTCTTCATGTGTTAAAAGTTATTTGGTAATACTACATAAATTATGGAAAACTCTTGAGTTATATCTCCTTTAAATATTTTTATTTTTATTATAATGAATGTATTTTTAATTCATTTAAATAATGAATGAACTAATTTAATTTTATTTTATTGTAGTTACAAAATTACTTTTAAAATTTAAGCATTGATTTTATATAAAAAATAAAAGGATACTTTGTATAATTTAGATACTTTTATTGTTACTATATATATATATATATATTGACATGTATAAATCATTTTAATTACTTATTTTTTTACCATAATTTTTTATGTATATTTAATTAGAATTTGGCAATTATTACTTTTTTTATTAGAAAATATCTGAAATTGAGACACTTGAAAAAATTATAAAAGTTGTAAAGATATGAAGGTAGTTTTTTTAAGAAGGGCTATATTTATTAATTACTAATTTTTTGTAACATCTGTTGCACGTTTTTATTCTCATTGTATAAATTTATAATTTAATATTTTTATATATATTTTTCTATTTATTTTTTATATATAATATAATATCATCATAGTATTAAATACTATATTTAATTATTTATATTAAAATATTAACTTTAATGTTATTTTAATTAATTATATAGATAAAATATTTATTAATTTAAATTTATTATATTTTTATTGAATCATCTTTCATGATATGTAATATATATAATAATAACATAATTATAAACTTAAATGTAATTTAATAAAAAATATATAGCAATAAGTTTTAAAAATATAAATAAATAAAGATGTTTAAAAATTAAAATAAATTAATAAAAAATACAAGTTAACTCATTGAATTAAATTTATTCAAAATTTATTATTTTATTTTTTTTAAATTATTATATTATATATTTTTTTTATAGTTTCAAATGATATTAATTTGCATAATGATATTGCATAACTAGATTAATGTGAAACAGCATTATTTATAAAATTAGAAAATAGGTTAATTTTTAAAATTTATTTTATAGTTTTATGTAGGGGTGTGCAGTTTTCGGTTTTAACTGAAAAATCGAACCGAACCGATTAATTCGGTTCAATCGGTTCGGTTTTAAAATTTAATCGGTTCGGTTCGGTTTATAATTTTGATAATTTCGGATTAATCGGTTCGGTTCGGTTATTTTCATAAAAAAATCAAAAAAATCGAACCGAACCGAAATTATTAATATATATAGGAAATAAAAAAATCGAACCAAATTGAATCGAACCGAATCGAACCGAACCGAAATCAAAGAAAACCGAACCGAACCTTAAGATTTTTTAGTTTTGATTTCTAATTTTTTTTGTTTTTATGTTTTTATTATTTAGATTTAATGTTAAAAATATGAAATTTTATAAATTTCAGTTTGATCGGTTTAAAACCGAACCGAACCGATATTTATCGGTTCGATTCGGTTCGATTTTCTCTTATCAATCGGTTCGATTCGATTTTTAAAATTTTTGATTTTGGATTTTCGGTTTTATCGGTTCGGTTCGGTTTGAAACCGAACCGACCGTTTGCACACCCCTAGTTTTATGCACTATCATTATAAAATTTTTATTTTCAGTATATTGATATCTAAAAATTTTATATTGTTATATTGTTCAATACAAATAATTTTAAAACTTATTAAATATATAATTTAATATATTTAATAAATATTTAATTTTTTAAATTATAGATTACAATTTTTTATTGTCAAAGAAAATTAATTTTTATTAAAAATACAATTATTGATTAAAATAAAAATAAAAATAAAAATTTAATTATATATTTTTAATTAATTCATATTAATTATATAATTAATACTCTCAAATAATTAAAATTTTTTTCTTTTTTTTCGTATCTTCTTCTTGTTTTTATTATTTTAAAAACTAAAATATAACAACTTAAAATTAATATTGGGAAGAGCATAACTATTCAAACAAATGCATGAAAATACAATTAGTTTTTTTTTTTAAACCTTATGGTCAAGATTAACAACCTAACTAAGATTCACAAATAAATTAAAAATAAAAATAAAGATATTAACAAATTATAATTAATCTATATTTAAACTAAATAGACCCAAGAACATACAATCACTTGTAAAATGCAATTTTTTTTTTTTTATGTAAAAGTGTTATTAAATATTCCAAATAGTATAGAATTTATCAATATTAAACATGAAAAAAGAATAGAAAAATCAATCTATCTTATTTTATATAAATACCAATAAATTTACAAAAATATTAATTTCATTTTATATTTGACAATAATAACAAATCTTAGTGATCACGTGTAACACCCCTAATTTTTAAATTAATTATTTTATGGGTAGATATTAATATTTTATTTTATTTGAATTTTGGAAAATTATTTGAAATTTTTTGAATTTTAGAAATCGGGTTCGATTTTCCGAAAATATAAAACTTTGATGATTTTTTAAAATTAATTTAAAAATCACGTGGAAAAACTAAAAATATATTTGAACTTTACGAATATTTTTGAGTTTTCTAAAATTTTTTTCGAAATTTTTGACCCTCGTTTTTTGTTCCAGAACAGAGTAAAAATTCAATTTCGAATATCTTGAATCGGACCAGTCGAATCGAACCGGTCCCTTCTTCTCTCTTTTCTTCTCTCCCCGACGCCATTTTCTCTTCCTCGTTTCTCTCTCCTCCATCACCCTCCGCGCCCGCCACAGCTCCCCCACCCCTCCCCGCGCCGTCGCCGACCTCCAGCACCCCTTCCCCGTCGCCGGCAAGCCTCCAGGCCGCCGAAAAATCGGGCCAAACCCCTCCCAACGCGCGCGGGTCCCTTTGGCCAATTCGGCCAATTCGGCCATCAATTGGACTGGGTCTTGTGCCAAAACCTATATACACCTCGAGAGTTTTCCATAGACACCAGGAGTACTAAAATCCATCAAGCGGTTTGTCCAATTTTTGTCTGGAAAGTTTTAGCCTATTTTGATTTTCTGGCTAGATTTCTCAAAAACCATAAACTCCACCAAAAATCCTAGAGTACCAGAGTGATTCACTCGTCGAGAGCTTAGTGGCAATACCCATTTTAAATTTTTTCGATACCGTTTTTCGGTGGGTCCCTTGAGACTTCACAATATTTTTTCGAGTATTAAATGAGCTTAGAAAATTTTATAAAAATTATATACTAATCCTCGTGTTGTGGGCTTCGCGTAGGTACCTTCAATTAGCGGAAATTCAACAGCTGCTTGGGTCTGCAATTTTGGGCCGGACAGACAGGTTATTAAAAAAGTCTTCAAATTGGGTGGAGGTTATAGGCTACCCCACCGTTTTTAGACATCCCTAACGTGTCTCCAGGGTCAGAATTGGCATAAGTAAACCTGAACCCTCATTTTTCTTAATTTACTAGTGCCTGATTTCGATTAAAAATCTATAAAATATTCGTGGTAGGTTAGAAAAATATAATTTCTTTTGCGTTAGCTCTATAATATTGCTAAGGACCGCGGGGCAAAGTTTTAGATATTTTAGAGCTCATTTGGGTAGTTTTTGCAAAAGGGGTAATTGTAGGGACTAAATTATAATTTTCTAAATTGTGATTTTTGACTGTTTGGGTGGGCCCAGGAGGGGCCATGTGATGTGATTGAGTTGTGGATGTATGGCTTGTGAATATAGAAGTGCAATTTGAACCCTTTTTCAGGTTGGGTAGGTCCTACGTATAGGGGAAACTCTGCTGGATTTTCGGCACAACTTAGGGTGTCTTTAGTCTTTTTCAAACTTTTATTGAGTCAAATATATTAAAAATTGCAATAAAATTTTGTCAGGTGAGTCGGGACAGCCTTCCTCCTCTGCCCAGCCGCTGCAGTGACCGTGGTTAAGTCTGTGAGTAAAATATTAATTTTAATTATAATTTCGATTTTATTATATGTTCAAGCATGCCCATGCATCACTTATAAATATGTATTTATGTAGTTAAACACTAGGCACGTTTTATATTGCATTCATAATTGATGAAGTGCCATGGATGTTGTTTGTGGTAATTTGGAGCAGTTGGCATGCGTGTGGTATAGTATTGGTTATGGACAGGACAGGTAGACACGGCTTGAGAGATACTCGCTGGGACCCGGTCCTTTATGGATAAGTCAGGATAGACATGGCTTGAGAGACACTCACTAGGACCCCACATTTGGTTTATTAAGCGAAAGTCCGGCTTGAGAGATACCCATAGGTAGAGGTTGGATTAAGAGAGCTGTATAGGGATCAGCTCCCATATATGTACTGTTTGTACAATGTTGGGTGGGTGAGTGCTCCAAATTGCCTTTTTATTGCTATGATGTGGTTTGTATGAAAATTTATGATGATGTTGCATTCCATGCCTTAGGATGTATTAGCTTTAGTTAGCTATAGAAATTGTGATTAAAATTAGTATTTTACTCTCTGAATCGAATGCTCACTCCTGTTCATCTATTTTTTCAGGCTACAGTAGGATTATTTGTTGTGGCTAACCTGCTCTTCTTCTTCGCAAGTCCATTAATAGTATTTAATATATTTTGTTCAATTGAGTTAAATTTTAAACTCCGCATGTGTTAGAAGTACTTATTTTTATTTTGGGCCTGTATTATAAAATTTATGTTAGACCTATAAAATTATTAACTGTATGTATGGCTGGATTGGATGAGGGAGCTGAGCTTCCATTGGATTTTTGATATTATGAGCATGTGGAGGGTGAGCTGAGCTCCCCAATTGATTTTATATTGTGTTTACAGGTTGGAAAAGTCAAAAACTCCCCGTTTAATGATCCATTTTATGATCGGACTCTGTCCGGTTGAATTCTTGAAATTAGGCCCAAATGGGACTTAGGATTGGGTTGAGGAATAGTTAGGCTTACTAGGGGCCTCGGGAGCTTTAGGTTGGCCCAGGTCCTAGTGTCGGTTCGGCCCATAGGTTGGGTCGTGACAAATATGGTATCAGAGCTTAGGCTCCAGATTCATAGGGAATATATGCCTAAACTGTTGGGAAGAGTCTAATAGGAGTCACATGTAGAGAATAGGGTCCACATTTGTCCTTGCATTGTCATCTTTGCTTCTAGTTTCTGCTTTATATAATTGTGTGTAAATATGAGTCTATAGAGCTATGTAACATGCCGTTTTGAATTTTTGTGGGCTAATACTGCTGAATTTCAGGACAATGCATAGAAGCAGAAGAGCTGCCACTACACCAGAATGAGACGTGCCAGACGAGGTGTCGACACAGGATGAGGTGCTTGCCCCAAGGAGGCTTTATAGTTGCTCAAATGGAAGAGCAGCTGCCACCAGTTCAGGAATAGTCTTTTGTGGCCAAGGGTCCCATGGACCCAATGGCAGCTACCTTAGCCGAATTGCAGAGAACCATCAATATAATGGCATAATATATGGTCCACCCTCCACAACAGGAGTAGCCCACTGCATCAAGAGGGGAACCCTATAAACAAATAATTAATTTCAAAAAGTTAGTGCTTGGTACTTATGATGTGTCAGATGATGCATATTGGTTTTTAGATTCATGCAGATAGGCAGGGATGGAGTTGCAGTTGACTGACAAGAGATTGGTAGAGTGTGTACAACATGTATTGGGGCCAGTGCCAAGATAGTGGATGACAGACTATGTGCTACCTCGTATTGAGGGATCATCATGGACCCAGTTTGTGAAACTGTTCATCAACAGGTTTGTGCCAGAAAGCTTCAGAGATCAAAAGCAGTGGGCCTTTGAGGCCTTAATGCAGAATGGCAGATCCGTAGATGAATATGCTACAGAATTTTTGGAACTGAGTAGATATGTCCCCACAGCAGTGGCTACAGAAAGTATGAAGGTAAAGAGGTTTCTAAAGGGGCTGGACAGAAGGTATGCAAACCTGGCCATGATTTCTGATCAGTCTTTTGATATGGTAGTTAATCGAGCCTGACAGATTGAGATTAGCTATACAGGAGATGACAATGGAAGGGCAAAGAAGAATAGAGCAGAAGGTTCTTCAAGTGTCCCCTACATGGATACCACAGATAGCAGAGGTCAAATTCACTACAGAGGTAGGGGTAGAAACAACAAGAAGGGTGGTCTTAAACACAAATCTTGAGGATTCAGACCAGGGTATGGATCCAACAGTGGTCACAGCTCGGGTTATAGTAGTTCTTGGTCTGGTTCAGGATCCTTCTTGGCACCTTGCACGCAGTGTGGAAGGGGACATTCAGGACTTTGTATGATGGGTTTATGAGTATGTTTCCGGTGTGGCTAGCAGGGTCACTTTGCTAGAGAATGTCCAGTGTTCAGCAAGCCACAGATGAGGTTACAGGGTTCTATTGCAAATGTTCCTCGTCAATTGTATCCTAGTACTTCCAGTGTGGTAGGCACTCAGTTCAGTGGCTAACAGGGCTGAGGACAAGGAGGATGTGGATTTGGAGGCAAGTCAGGAGGTAGAAGTCAATTTCAGGGTTCTACAATGCAGGGGTAGGGGTCAAGTGTAACACCCCAAATTTTTAAATTTATTATTTTTGTGGGTAAATATTAATATTTTATTTTATTTAAATTTTAGAAAATCATTTGAAATTTTTTCGAATTTTAAAAATCAGGTTCGATTTTTCGAAAATATAAAACTTTGATGATTTTTAAAAATTAATTTAAAGACCACGTGGCAAAACTAAAAATATATTTGGACTCTATGAATTTTTCTGAGTTTTTTAGAATTTTTTTGAAATTTTTGGGCATCGTTTTCAGTCCCAAGGCAGAGTAAAAGTTTAAAATTTTGTATATTGAATCGGACCGGCTGAATCGAACCTAACTGGATCAGACCGATCGAATCTGACCGGCCTTTTCTTTTCTTCTTCTTCCTCCTCGGGCGTTCCCGACCTCTTCCTTTCTCTCCCGTTTTCTCTCTCCTCTCTCCTCCCCACGCCGCGCCGCCGCCACCCAGCCCTCCCCACCTCGCCGATGCGCTTCCCCAGCCTTGCCCCACCACCGGCCGGCCTTCCAGGCGGCCGAAAACAAAGCGCGAAGCGCAAAGCTCAGCGTGCCATTTCAGCTTCCCGGCTGAAATCCGATCGATCCGGCCATCGATTGAGCCGGGTCTTGTGTCAAACACTATCTACATCTCGAGAGCTTTTCATAGACACCAAAAATACCAAAATCCATCGAGGTTTGCCCAATTTTTGTCCAGAAAGTTTTAGCCCATTTCGACTTTTGGGTTAGATTTCTAGCAAACCGTGAACCCCATGAGAAAACCGAGAGTACCAGAGCGCTCCACTCTTCGAGAGTTTCGTAGCAATATAAATTTCAAAATTTTTTGACACCGTTTTTCGATGGATCCTACGAAACTTCTTCGTATTTTTTCGAGCATTAAATGAGCTTAGAAAATTTCGTAAAAATTATATACTAACTCACGTGTTGTGGGCTTCGTGTAGGTACCTTCAATTCACAGAAATTCGACAGTTGTCCCAATCTGTGAATTTTCAGCCAGACAAAAAGGCTACCAAAAAAGTCTCGGAATTGGGTCGAGATTTTGGCTACTCCACCGTTGTCAGACATTTCGAACGCGTTCTCGAAATCAGAATCAACATAGGTAAACCCAAACCTTACTTTTTCTTAATTTTCTAGTGCTTGAATGGGATTAAAAATCCATAAAATATTCGTGGTAGCTCAGAAAATTATGATTCTTTTTGAATTAGCTTAGTAATATTGCTAAAGACCGCGAGACAAAGTTTTAGAATTTTTAGAGCTTATTTGGGTAGTTTTTGCAAAAATAGTCAATTATAAGGACAAAACTATAATTTTACATATTGTGATTGATGACTGTTTAGATGGGCCCAGTAGGGGCTGTGTGATATGATTGAGTTGTAGGTGTATGGTTTGTGGATATAGAAGTGCGTTTTAAGCCCTTTTGCAGGTTGGGTAGATCCTAGGTATAGGGGAGACTCTGCCGGATTTTTGGCACGACTTAGGACACTTTGGTCTTTTTCTTAGTTTATATTGAGTCAAATTTATTAAATGATTGTAATAAAATTGTCAGGTGAGCCGGGACAGCCTTCCTTCTCCGCCCAGTCGCCACAGTGGCTTCGGTTGAGTCTGTGAGTAAAATATTAGTTTTAATTGTAATTTCGATGTTATTATATGTTTAAGCATGTCCATGCATTACTTATATGTATGTATCTATGTAGTTAAACACTAGGCACGTTTTACATTGCATTTATAAATGTTGAAGTGCCATGGATGTTGTTTGTGGTGATTTGGAGCAGTATGTGTGCGTTAGCGTGCGTGTGGTATAGTGTTGGATATGGACAGAATGGGTAGACACGGCTTGAGATCTTCACTAGGACCCGGTCCTTCGAGGTAGACACGACTTGAGTTCTTCGCTGGGACCCCGTATTGGTTTATTAAGCGAAAGTCTGACTTGAGTTCTTCGCTGGCAAATGTTGGATTAAGAGAGCTATATAGGGGATCAGCTCCCATTTATTTATAGTTTGACATTACCGGGTGTGTGAGTGCTCCAAATTACCTTTTTGTTGTTATGTTGTGAAAATATTAACGATGTTGCATTTCACTCTACATGGTGCATTAGCTTTAGATAGTTATAGAGATTATGGTTAAAATTGATATTTTACTCTTTGAGTCGAACGCTCATTCCTGTTCATTATTTTTCCAGGCTACAAGAGGATTATTGTTGTGGTTAACCTGTTTTTCTTTTTCGCAGGTCGTCTATTAATGTCTGTAATATTTGTATAATTCTGTTAACTCCTAAAATTTCCGCATGTGTTAGAAATATTTATTTGATTTGGATTTGTAATATAATTGTCATGTTAGACCTGTAAACTTATTAAATGCATGTATGGTTGGATTGGATGAGGGAGCCGAGCTCCCATTTATTTTTATGATAATTATGAGTATGTGAAGGGTGAGCTGAGCTCCCCAATTGATTATATATTGTGTTTACAGGTCAGGCGAGTCAAAAAACTCCTTGTTAAAAGGTCCATTTTATGGTTGGACTCTGTCTGGTTGAATTCTTGAAATTGGGCCTAAATGGGCCTTAGAGTTGGGTTGAGAAATAGTTAGGCTTACTACGGGCCTCGTGGGCTTTAGGCTAGCCCAGGTCCTAATGCCGGTCTGGCCCATAGGTTGGGTCGTGACATCAAGCTCGAGTTTTCACCTTGACCCATCAGGATGCTCAGGCTTCCAATACAGTTGTGACAGGTATTCTTCTAGTCTGTTCCTATGAGATTCGTGTTTTGATAGATCCGGGTGCTACGCACTCATTTGTTTCCCCTGTTTTTGCCATGAGATTGGGTAGGAACCCTACAACTTTAGAATGCCCATTGTCGGTAGCTACCCCACTTAGTGACAACATAGATGTAAATATGGTTTTTCCGGGTAGCTCAGTGGTAGTAAATAGAAGAATCCTCCCAGAAGAATTGGTTCCTTTACCGGTAATGGATTTTGATGTGATTTTGGGAATGGATTGGTTGGCAACTCATTTATGCCACTTTAGACTGCAGGAACAAAAATGTGAATTTCCACATATCTGGTGTGGAAGAGTTTAACTTTGATGGTGACAGGAGCGTGGCTCCATATAACTTGGTGTCAGCAATTAGTGCTAGAAAAATGTTGAGGCGTGGATGTCAAGGGTATTTGGTATTGGTGAGAGATACATCTATAGAAGGTGTTAACGTGGAAAATGTTCCTGTTATCAGAGAATTCATGGATTTCTTCCCTGAGGAGCTTCCAGGATTGCCATCCGGAAGGGAAATAAAGTTCTGCATTGATGTTATGCCGGGTACAAACCCCATATCAATGCCGCCTTATAGGATGGCACCAACAGAGTAGAAAGAGCTAAAGGAGCAGCTACAAGAGCTTTTGGACAAGGGTTTCATACGTTCGAGCACTTCACCTTGGGGCGCTCCTGTTCTATTTGTGAGAAAGAAAGATGGGTCCTTGAGGTTATATATTGATTATAGATAGCTGAACAAGGTGAATGTGAAGAATAAGTATCCACTTCCTCAGATCGATGATCTGTTTGATCAGCTCCAAGGGGCTAGATTCTTTTCCAAAATTGACCTACGATCAAGTTACCATCAGTTGAGAATCAGGAATGAGGATGTGTCCAAGACAACATTCAGGACAAGATATGGTCATTATGAGTTCTTGGTGATGTCTTTTGGACTCACTAATGCACCAGCGGCCTTCATGGACTTGATGAACAGAGTGTTCAGGCCATTCCTGGACTGTTTTGTCATCATATTCATAGATGACATTTTGGTATACTCTCGGACCGAGGAAGAACATGTGTGGCATTTGAGGATGGTATTACAGACTTTGAAGAAGCACCAGCTATATGCCAAATTTTCAAAATGTGAATTTTAGCTAGAAAGCATCTCATTCTTGGGACATGTGGTTTCTAGTGAATGCATTCAAGTGGATCCCAAGAAAATTGAGGCTGTAATTGATTGGCTTAGGCCTAAAACAATCACTGAGCTGCGAAGTTTTCTGGGCTTAGCTGGCTACTATAGACGCTTTGTACAGGATTTCTCCAGGATAGCAGCTCCCTTAAGTTAACTTGGAAGAACATTCCATTCATTTGGACAGATGATTATGAAGAGAGCTTCCAGAAGCTTAAGGAATGTCTAAATATCGCCCCTGTGTTGACATTACCGATAAGTGGTGAAAGATATACCATGTACTGTGATGCCTCCAGAGTTGGCTTAGGGTGTGTTTGTAACACCCCCGTTTGCATAGCCTGGTAGATTTCACTGTTCCGGTGACCGGTGTCAGTCCGGACAATTAAGGGGATTAGAACCACACTTAAGACAACTAGAGAAACCATAAACACAAATAATTAGTAATATTCAATTAGTTAAGTATAAATAAGAAAAACAGAACATATGAAGTTAAACGAGCCGAGAGTCACAGCGATGGGTGACCTCCTCGGGAACGATTGCGAAGTCATTTTAAACTCAAATTTCGAACCGTAAAATGTGACGCTGCGGTCCTTAGGACCATTATGAACACAGTGGAAAAGAGAAAATCACGAAAAGAAACTGTTAAGCCAGTCAAATAATTAGGTCAGGGAGCCAGAAGAAATATTGGATTATTTGTAAACCGGGATGAACCGGCGAGGGGCAATTTGGTCAATTGACCCCGAGAGCTGACTCCTGACCTAACTGTCAAATAAAATCGGAGAAAAGAAAATTTCGGAATCGAGAATTAAATTAAAGAACTAATAGAAAAATAGAAAAAAAAAGAGAAAAATGAAAAAGGTAAAAAGGTGATGACATCATGCATGACGTCATGCATGATGCCATAAATAAATAAATTAATTTAATTAATTAATTAGGTTTTTGTAGTCTTCCATAAACCAAAATAAATAAAAGAAAAAATTTTTTTTTTTACTTCTCCATTCCCGTCACTCCCTCTCTCCCATTTCTCTCTCTCATTTTTTCTTCATTTCCACCATTTTTGAACTTAGAAAGTTTGCTTTTCTCTAGTTTCTTCCCATAAATTTCTTAAACTCCAATTCAAAATCACACTCTTAGACCTAGATACATCACTTGGGAGTAAAAAGGAGAAGAAAAAAACTTGAAGAAAAGAAAAGGAAAAAGGGAGTGAAATTGAAGAATTGGAATTCAAGTGAAGGTAAGTAATTTACTTTGAAATTTTGGTTTTGATTCACATGTATTAAGTTGATTTAACTTAGATTTTAATCAAAAAATCAAAGGAAACAATTGTTGGAGGACTTTTAGTGAATTTCAGCCACCCATGGTTGTATGAGAATTCGATGTGTTAGGAATAAATTAAAGGTGTTAGTAAACTTACATGAGTGTAGTAGTAAGATGGAAATGCATAAATGTGATTAATTGTAACAATTAAGTGAGTTAGGGTTTGAAGGTTAGGGTTTGTGAACCAAAATTTAGAGAAATGCATAAATGGCATGTTTGACCTATTGTGAAGTGAAATAATGGTCAATTATGACCAAATAAGTTGTGTGGGAATGATAGGAAATGAAGTTAAATTCGGAGGTAAATGGTCATGCTGCTGGCAGCATGACCAAACCTACTTTGAAGGACCAAAACGGGAATTTTACAAGCCCAATTGATATGCCACCAATTGGAGATGAAAATAGACATAAAATAACACAATTTTCATTAAGGAACCATGGCCAAAAACTGACTAAAACTTGGTGAACCAATTGACCAAAGTGAAATGAGAGCAGGCTGCCACTGCACCAAACTGACCAAATGAACAGTGGTCATAACTCGAGCTAGGAAGGTCAAATTGACCTAAAATTTTACCAGCAATTAGATAAGATATAGACCTAAAACTTTCATGAAGAACACCATCCCAAATTATGCTATTAACCTTGTCAAATTATTGAGCAAAGTGGAGTTATTGTACCTGCAATTCTGCAGAATTGCCATTGAGCAGTAAAGTTCCAATGGCTATAACTCTCTCTAGAAACTCCGATTTAGGCGATTCTTGAACCGATGGAAACATAAGACATAGTAGAACATTTCATATGAAGAAAGTTAGACCAAATTATGAACTTAACTTGATCAAATTACTGAACAAAATTGGACCAAAAATCTGCCAGAACCAAAATCTCAGCATGAACAATGCACGTGAACAGTAATTATATTTTGGCCATAACTTGAGCTACAAAACTCCGATTGGGGTGATCCAAAAATGAGGATACACTTAAGACAATAAGGAACATTTTCTATGAAGGAAGTTTTGCCAAATTCTAACAGTAGATTGACCAATGGAACAGTGCAACTTCGGAGCATCAAAACCGAAAATTGGCAATTTTGCCAAAATGACCTAAGCTTTGAGAAAATGACCAAAACCAACAAGTTTAATGACCAAAATGTGGTATGTGGGTGAAGTTGGAGTTTCCATACCTATTAAGTCTTAGAAAGTCAACTATTTGACTTGAATAGTGCAGTGAATAGTAACCCGAAACACAAAATTTAAAGAACGTCGAATTTAGCACGTTAGAGCTAGGTAATTGTGAAGCTAAATTTATTTTGGATTTATGTTAAGTTCTAGTACTGAAACATTGTAAAATTGTGTGTTTCAGTTGAAAAGAATATCGGGAAGAAACCCGAGGAACCGAGTCAAGGCTAAGGGACGACTCGCTTGAGGTTTGTGCACAATAAACCTTATTTAAGCATTTTACCCTTGAAAAATTGATTTAGCACGCATTATGAATTTATGAACTTTTGTGTTGCCACCTTGTGATCAAATTGTAACTTTGGAAATTGATTTGATTTTTGTATGCAATATTTGAATGAAATGTTTGAAATGGATTTTTGATTCACACTTAGCATGACAGTTACTTATTATTCCTCCTCCATTTATGGGGTAGAGATCGTTTATTTTCCTCCCTCTCTGGCTTACCAGTTGAGGTCGAGATCGGATGAGTACTCATTAGCTAGCTAGCCACCTCCCTCATTAGTTTCGATTAATGGGGTTGTAGATTGCTTTGTCGTGGTGTACAACACGGCATTGATCGGAAATTTTGTGTCATTGCTTAAGTTGTGTATGACTTTGGCAACACTGTGTTTATGAAATTGTTTGACTAAACTGTGTTTAATGGATTATTTGACAAAATGGTATCATTATGGACTTTGATATTGAGAAAAAATGTGATTGACAAATATTTAAATTGTGTTTGGCTACGAATGATTTACTTATGGCATTTTAAATTTTTATTGTGCACCACTGAGTATTTTTATACCCAGCGATGGCTTATTTTGCTGTCGCAGATAAGAGCAAGGAGAAAGCAGCAGAGTGAGCTGCTGTTAAATCGAGGACTACTCTGATCATTTTGTACGGGTATTATTTTATACCCTTGTAGATAATCTTGATGTAAATATAAAAATGTTGTATGTATCAATGTAGTTGAGCAGTTGTAAATAAATTGTAATAATATTATTTTGGATTCTCTTCTGTAAATTTAATATTTGTACATATGAATTTCCCGCTTTATGTTTTGTGAATGGAATCATTAAATATTCTGAGTTGACAAATTTGATTTGGATTGTGGAACTGTTTTGGAATGAATTGATTTGAGTTGAATTGTGAATTATTGGAGGTTGGGAGTTGTGAAACATTTTTTGGAGTGTTTTTCTCAGGTATTTGAAGAACTGGTTTCTCAAAATACAGAGGGAACTCTGTCAAAATTTTTATAAAAATTGCGGCAAAAGTAAAATGGACAAAAATTTTTACTAGTATTAAAGCTTTGAATAAATGGTTTTTAATTCTCATCAAAATGCTCACCACTTCCAAAATGTAAGAAAATCGTTTTAAAATCCCTTGTAGGGTACTTAATGAGTTATTGGTAGGTGAAGTTTGGTAGTTCATTAAGTATTCTACGGGATCATGTTATGCCTTATGGAGGGGTAAGGTGTGACAGTGTTTTGAAGCAGAATGGAAAAGTAGTGGCTTATGCTTCAAGGCAGCTAAAGAGGCATGAGTAGAACTACCCCACCTATGATTTGGAAATGACGGCTATAGTCTTTGCACTAAAGATCTGGAGACACTACCTATATGGTGAAGTGTGCGAGATATACACCGACCACAAGAGTTTGAAGTACAACTTTCAATAGAGGGATTTAAATTTGAGACAGAGGAGATGGATGGAGCTTCTAAAGGACTATGATTGTACCATTTAGTACCACCCTAGGAAGGCCAATGTAGTAGCAGATGCTTTGAGCAGAAAATCTTCTGGTAGCTTGGCGCACATATCAATGAAGAAGAGGCTGTTGATTCAGGAAGTACATGAGTTGATGGATCAAGGTCTGATCTTAGATCTTTCAGGTGAGGGGGTATTATTGGCCCATTTTTCAGTGAGACCAGACCTGCGAGACAGAATCAAAGTTTCCCATCATAGAGACCCATAATTAATGAAGATCATAGAAAGAGTACAGGAGGGTGAAGGTGGTGAGTTTGGATTTGCCAATGATGGTGCTCTTATGCAAGGTTCCAGAATATGCGTGCCCGACGTGGACAATCTTAGAAATGAAATCATGCAAGAGGCACACTATACACTGTACAATGTCCACCTAGGCTCCACCAAGATGTACCATGATGTGAAAGATAGCTACTGATGGAATGGCATGAAGAGAGATATAGTAGACTTTGTATCCAAGCGCTTGACTTGTCAGAAGGTGAAGTTTGAATACCAGAGGCCGTCAGGGAAGCTGCAATAGCTCCCTATCCTAGAATGAAAGTGGGAAATGATCACTATGGATTTCGTAACTCAGTTGCCTCGTACCACGCGGGGATATGATTCGATATGGATAATTGTAGATTGTCTGACTAAATTAGCTCATTTCTTGCCTGTGAAAACCACATATTCTATTGCACAGTACGCCCGACTCTATGTTCGAGAAATAGTCAGATTGCATGGAGTTCCTGCTTCCATAATATTTGACAGAGGGCCCCAATTCACTTCTAGGTTTTGGAGAAAGCTGCAAGAGGCACTTGGCACACAATAAAACTTTAGTACCACCTTCTACCCTTAGACAGATGGGCAGTGTGAAAGGATAATCCAAACACTGGAAGACATACTTCATATGTGTGTTTTGGATTTTGGAGGTCAATGGGATGATCAGCTACCCTTGGTAGGGTTAGCCTACAACAACAGTTATCATTCCAGCATTGGGATGGCACCCTATGAGGCACTATATGGCAGAAAGTGTAGGTCTCCTCTGTGTTGGATGGAAATGAGAGAAGCGAAGGTGTATGATGTAGACCTAGTGCAGTACACTTCAGAGATGGTTCTTTTAATCAGGGAACGATTGAAAATAGCTTTCAGTAGGCATAAGAGTTATGCAGATCCCCGACGGAGGGATATAGAGTTTGCAGTAGGCGATTACGTATTCCTAAAGGTTTCTCTAATGAAGGGAGTCATGAAATTTGGAATGAAGGGCAAGTTGGCACCTCGGTATATTGGACCTTTTGAGGTTACTGATAGAGTTGGAGCAGTTGCCTATCGGTTAGAGTTACCCACTAACCTTTTTCATGTTCATCCTATATTTCACATCTTCATGCTCAGGAAATACATACCTGATCCTTCTCATGTGTTACAGCCAGATGTAGTAGAGCTAAAAGAAAACTTGACGTTTGAGGAGCAACCTGTAGCCATAGTGGACTACCAAGTGAGGCAGCTAAGATCAAAAGAAATCCCTATGGTTAAGGTTTTGTGGAGAAGCCAGTTAGTAGAAGAATGCACCTGGGAGTCAGAGCGGGACATGCGTAGCAAGTACCCTTATTTATTCAATGTATAAAAATCCGAGGACGAATGTAACACCCCTAATTTTTAAATTAATTATTTTATGGGTAGATATTAATATTTTATTTTATTTGAATTTTGGGAAATTATTTAAAATTTTTTTGATTTTAGAAATTGGGTTCGATTTGCCGAAAATATAAGACTTTGATGATTTTTAAAAATTAATTTAAAGACCACGTGGCAAAACTAAAAATATATTTGGATTCTATGAATTTTTCTGAGTTTTCTAGTATTTTTTTCGAAATTTTTGGGCCTCTTTTTTAGTCCTAGGGCAGAGTAAAAATTTAATTTCTGGTAATTTGAATCGGACCGATCGAATCGAACCAGTCCCTTCTTCTCTTTTTTCTTCTATTTTCTTCTCTCCCCGACGCCATTTTCTCTTCCCCGTTTCTCTCTCCTCCGTCCCCCTTCGTGCCGGCCACAGCTTCCCCCACCCCTTCCCGTGTTGTCGCTGACCTCCAGCACCCCTTCCCCGTCCCCGGCAAGCCTCCAGGCCGCCGGAAAGCGTCCAGCACCCCTTCCCCGTCACCACCCTTCCCCGCACGCAAGCATCCCTTTGCCTTCCTGGGCCGATTCCGGCCAATTCGGCTACCAATTGGACTGGGTCTTGTGCCAAAACCCATCTACACCTCGAGAGCTTTTCATAGACACAAAGAACACCAAAATCCATTGAGCGGTTTGTTCAATTTTTATCTGGGAAATTTTAGCCCATTTTGTCTTTCAGGCTAGATTTCTCAAAAATTGTAAATCCCACTAAAAATCCGAGAGTACCTGAGTGCTCCACTCATTGAGAGCTTCGTGGCAATACCCATTTCAAATTTTTTCGATACCGTTTTTTGGTGGGTCCTGCAAGACTTCACAGTATTTTTTCGAGCATTAAATAAGCTTAGAAAATTTCGTAAAAATTATATACTAATTCCCGTATTGTAGGCTTCACGTAGGTACCTTCAATTCGTGAAAATTCAACAGTTGCTCGGGTCTACAATTTTGGGCTGGACAGACAGGCTACCAAAAAAGTCTTCTAATTTGATCGGGGTTATAGGCTACCCCACCATATTTAGATGTCCTGGACGTATCTCCAGGGTCAGAATTGGCATAGGTAAACCCGAACCCTCATTTTTCTTAATTTACTAGTGCCTGATTTCGATTAAAAATCTATAAATATTCATGGTAGTTTAGAAAAATATAATTCCTTTTGCGTTAGCTCTATAATATTGCTAAGGACCGCGGGGCAAAGTTTTAGAAATTTTAGAGCTCATTTGGATAGTTTTTGCAAAAAGGGTAATTGTAGGGACTAAATTATAATTTTTCAAATTGTGATTGTTGACTATTTGGGTGGGCCCAGGAGAGGCCATGTGATGTGATTGAGTTGTGGATGTGTGGCTTGTGAATATAGAGGTGCAATTTGAATCCTTTTTTAGGTTGGATAGGTCCTAAGTATAGGAGAAACTATGTTGGATTTTCGACACAACCTAAGGTGTTTTTGGTCTTTTCCAAACTTGTATTGAGTCAAATATATTAAAAATTGCAATAAAATTTTGTCAGGTGAGTCGGGACAGCCTTCCTCCTCCGCCCAGCCGCCGCAGTGACTGCGGTTAAGTCTGTGAGTAAAATATTAATTTTAATTATAATTTTGATATTATTATATATTCAAGCATGCCTATGCATCACTTATAAATATGTATCTATGTAGTTAAATACTAGGCACATTTTATATTGCATTCATAATTGATGAAGTGCCATGGATGTTGTTTGTGGTAATTTGGAGTAGTGTGCGTACGTTGGCGTGTGTGTGGTATAGTATTGGTTATGGATAAGACGGGTAGACACAGGTTGAGAGACACTCGCTGGGACCTGGTCCTTTATGGATAAGTCGAGGTAGACACGGCTTGAAAGACACTCACTGGGACCCTGCATTTGGTTTATTAAGAGAAAGTCTGGCTTGAGAGACACTCGCTAGCAGAGATTGGATTAAGAGAGCTGTATAGGGGATCAGCTCCCATATATGTACTGTTTATACAGTGTTGGGTGGGTGAATGCTCCAAATTGCCTTTTATTGCTATGACGTGGTTTGTATAAAAATTTATGATGATGTTGCATTCCATGCCTTAGGATGTATTAGCTTTAGTTAGCTATAAAAATTGTGATTAAAATTAGTATTTTATTCTCTAAGTCGAACGCTCACTTCTGTTCATCTATTTTTCCAGGCTACAGGAGGATTATTTGTTGTGGCTAACCTGCTCTTCTTCTTCGTAGGTCCATTAATAGTATTTAATGTATTTTATTCAATTGTGTTAAATTTTAGACTCTACATGTGCTAGAAGTACTTATTTTTATTTTGGGCCTGTATTATAAAAGTTATGTTGGACCTGTAAAATTATTAATTGTATGTATGGCTGGATTGGATGAGGGAGCTGAGCTTCCATTGGATTTTTGATATTATGAGCATGTGAAGGGTGAGCTGAGCTCTCCAATTTATTTTATATTATGTTTACAGGTCGGGCAAGTCAAAAACTCCCCGTTGAATGGTTCATTTTATGGCCGGACTCTGTCCGGTTGAATTCTTGAAATTGGGCCCAAATGAGCCTTAAGATTGGGTTGAGGAATAGTAAGGATTACTATGGGCCTCGGAGGCTTTAGCCTAGCCTAGGTCCTAATGCCGGTCCGGCCCATAGGTTGGGTCGTGACATCACATTCATGTGTTAATCCCTCATTAGAATGATACCTGACATATAAAAACTCAAAAAATTTAAACACGTATAAAAAGATTTTGTCTATTAAAAAAAGACAAAAATATAATGAAGAAAGGGAAACAAATCACATTGTAATTTAAAACTAATTCAAGCTTAAGTTTAGTTTCGTCCATTGATTATGATTTGTCTTTTCAAAGAGATAAAATTCAAACATATAATCAAAATCAAAATGTAAGAAATATTGTAGCGCTATTATTTTTATAGTTCTCATATATATACACTATAAATAGTGATATCTCTAAATCATTTTAATTGCTTATGTTTTTACCATAGGTTTTCTATATACGTTGTTTTAGAATTTAGCAATTATTACTTTTTTTTATTAAAAAAGTTTATTTGAAATTGATGCACTTAAGAAAATTATAAAAATGGTAAAGATATGAAAGTAGTTTTTTAAATAGTGCTATATTTATTCATTATATTTCTCATAACTTAATATATACAAGAAAGCCATCCATAGGTCAAATTTTCTTGCAACACTCTAATTTTTTTATTTGAATTGCATATTTTTATTTTTTTTATTTAATACGTCAGGAAATTTAGAAGATTATAAATTCATCAGTAACCTATGCCATTAATTCATTAATGGAGCTACCAAGTCAAATGTCACATCACATCAACTATAGAGTGTAAGTGGTAAAAATTGAAAAGGACGGAGTTTAATCGGTAATTTAATTAATATAGAAAAAAAATTAAAAATACATAATATTTTTTGACAATTTTTTCTAAAATTTTTTAAATGTGCATTATATTAATAAAAGTAAATTTAAAATTTTTTAATAATTGATAATCCCGTTGAATTTTATTTTAGTTTAGATTTTAATTTTATCCTATGAAATTTTGTAAATTAATAATTAAAAAATTATAATGAAAATTAACTTAATTTTTTTGTTTGGAGTTGATTTTAGGCGTAATTCTAACAAATTCTTAGAATTATCAACCTCCCATCCCCTTCCTCCTTAGTGCATAACAATAGTTAATTAGTTACAGATTTTGGATGGTTATATCTCTTTCATTTGAGCTCTAATTTTGACAAGTCATATACCGTTGGAAAGTTACAAACATCTAATTTATACTAGGGATGGTAACATGTAATACACACATAAAAATCATTTTATTTGAATCTAATTAGTATTTTAAATAGTTAAATTCGTCTCAAATTCAATTATATATATACCTGAATAATACTCATATCATTTAGATTTATATGTTTTAATTAATAATTTATACAAAATATATTTATAATTAATCATTGCATGAGAAATTATATATATTAAAAAAACGTATACTTTCAATTTTTTTACAATTATCCCCTATATTAATTAAATTCTCATTCTTTTCAACTTTTACTAATTTTACCCTACTATTGGCATGATGTGGCATCTAATGTGACATGATGTGGCAATTTGGTTAGTGAATTAATTGCACAGGTGACAGTAGGGTATAATTAATAAAAATTGAGAAGTATAAATTTCATTAGTAATTTAATTAGTATGAGGTATAATTGCAAAAAAACTGAAAGTACAAGTTTACTTTTTCAATTTCTCCAAAATTTTTTTATTTTAAAGAATTAAGCACATAAATTTATAATTATAATAGACAATAAAAAGGTGACTTTCATTTATAAAATTTAATTTATAATCATAACTCTCTTATTTTTTTAATATTAATTAGTTTAATTTGTAGCTAGTGTGATAATTTTTTTTATTATAAGGAATTTATGTAATATTTTTTTTAGTAAATTTAGTTTTTTAGTAAATTTTTTCCTAATTTGATTTTTCTAGTTTATAATAGAGTGATACTATATTGTAGCCAATTTAGTCCAAAAGACATAAGTTTGATTATACTGAAATTAAAGTAGTGCATTAGATAAGGAGACGAGCCGGAGAGTCAAAATAAAAGAATGAGGAGATAAAAAGTTAAAGAAAGCAAATAAATAAGAAAATTTTGTGGTTAAAAACTTGATGTGACTATCCTATTATGTCAAGTGGGTCACATGACATATAGGATTGGGTTTATCTTGGTGCTTAATTTATTATATTTATATAGATAGAGATATATAAATATGAAAGATGTAATCAATCAAAACATAAAAATGAAGATTAAAACAATTTTTGTGCGATTATGTTGGAAAATACAACCTTGCTGAGTAACATTTTTACTCTAGCTTATTCAATTGATGCTGTACCTAGACAGGCTCAAACAAGCTAATCATTTTCAATTATTGAAGAAGATTTCTGCCAACGGGCAAAGAGACTGTTGACACCTTTCGTGGTCACCATCACCTCTGGCGCTTAGTCCTCATTTGAGAATAAGAACAATATTGGGCTTCTAACTGAATGATGATCAGAGTCCCATTTCAAATGTCCCTGAACAAATGCCCCATTGTTTTCGTTGCTTGTTTTGGTAAATGTCACTGCGTATGTTGCTTTCTCTTTTGCCTTTGTGAAAACAATCTTAGATGGCATAATTTTAATGTCTACTCCGGGTGGTGGTGCAACTGAAACAGTGTAAGATGAGGTAGCTGGGCCAACGTTGGTGATTGTTCTGGTATATGTCTGAGTTTTAGGACCAAACATGATAGAGAATGAAGGATAATTCAGTTGTGCTTCGGGTATGCTCTGCACTTCTGAGCACTTGACCTTGCGCTGCGCAAGATATGTGATGTCTCTGTCAGTGTAACCCAAACCACACAAATAAGGAATGTAATCATCAGGCTGGATATCATAGACAAGCCCTGGATCACTGGCTCTTGATGGGTTAACATGGCCTGCTCCAGTGGCCAAGATATCAGCAGGAAGAAGCCTTTCATCAACAATTGGCTGGCCGCCGAGGTTTACTAAATCACCAGTAGTCATAATAGCAGATTTGATAGCAGCAGGTGACCAGTCGGGGTGAGCACTTTTCAGCAAAGCAGCAATGCCACTAAGATGAGGACAAGACATTGAGGTGCCTGAGATCATGTTAAATGTTGCTTTGGTATTCGTTTTGTTCTCCACTGAAACTGGCCATGCTGCTAGAATGCTCACACCAGGACCTATGATGTCTGGTTTTAAGATGCCAGGGCTTGCCAGGCTTGGGCCTCTAGAGGAGAAGGAACTAACCATTGGAGCAGTTTTTACTCCAATAACAGTGCCTTCAAACAATAACATTACTGTTGGTGACGCTGTTGAGTTTACATAGGTTTTGATGCTCACCCCATTTGTGTAGCTCACATGTGATGCAGGAAGGACATGAGCATCAGCTAAGGTGCTATAACCATCAAACTCCTCATTAGCAAGAATCATGCCAATGCCACCAGCGTCCTTCACTACTTGCCCTTTCTCAACTCTTCCTACGAGCCCACCTCTATCACACAGCACTATCTTGCCTTTGACATCAAAATTTTCCAATGATCCGGGTGCACATACTGCTGATGATTGGTTTCCATCTTTGCCTGGATAAACAAGAGGCCAAAAGTTTTGGGTGGAAAGTTGTGGCTGGAAGAGTGATTCACCAAAAAATTTTTCATTATTTCCAAGTTTCACAGTTGCTCTTATGCTTCTATCAATGGTGCTTGCTCCGACAGTGAGAATCCATGGGGCCTCATTTGATAAAGAAAAATTACCTGGACCAGAATTCCCAGCTGAACAACTCACAAAAACTCCATTTTGAATAGCTCCAAATGCACCCACAGCAATGCCATCTGCAGTAAAAGGAGCTGAACGGCCACCAAGAGAAAGAGAAAGCACATCAACACCCTCCTCAACGGCGGTATCCATTGCAGCCAATATGTCACTTTCAGAGCAGCCAAAGTCAGAACAGACTTTGTAAATGGCCAAGTGAGCCAAAGGTGCCATTCCAACTGCTGTGCCATTGGCATTACCAAAAACATTGGCAGCACTTACAAAACTGCCTGCTGCTGTGCTGGCAGTGTGGGTGCCATGCCCTACATCATCAATGGGTCCAACAGGTTTTAAGGGATGCTCAAAACTTTGGAAAGTTCTTGCACCGATGAGTTTGTTGTTGCATTCAGTTCCATTGAATTCACATTTTCCTTTCCACTTAGCTGGTGGAGGAGGCATTCCTTCATCACTAAATGAAGGGTGATCTGGTGATATTCCAGTGTCCAAAACTCCAACTATCACTCCCTTACCATAATTTGAGTTTCTCCATAGTCCTAAATTTTGGTACAAACCCAAGAAGTTGGGACTATGAGTCGTATGGAGGGGCAATATTTTTTGGGGTCGGGCTAACACAAGACCGCCTTTCTCTTCCATGGCTTTTGCTTCATCAGCTGTCAGCTTTGCAGCAAACCCACTCACCACATTTCGATAGGAATATATGATGCGTCTTTGCTGGTTTGAGATACTAGCTGGCAAAAATGACTGGTACCAGCTGTGTAAATCATGAGATTGTTCTGAAACTCCACCTTCTGGCTTTGTTACAAATATAATGTAAGTTTCTAAGTTGCTTTCCTCATTGTCATCGATAATTTTCTCACTCACTGCCCCCTTGATTGCTTGAGGGAAACTCAACAAGGAAGTAAGACTAACAATAAAGATAACCAAAGTGGCTGGAAGCAGTTTAGGCCTCTTGTTCTCCATGGTGGTACAGAAACTTAAGAATGTTAACACTGTGAGTCAATACCAACCCCATTGAGGTATTTATGATCGAATGTGCAAGGAGAGAGAGAGAGAGAGAGAGAGAGAGAGAGAGAGAGAGTAGGTTGTGTTGTTATGAACAAAGCTCATTGTTTCTAGCCGCAAGGGCTGTCAATGGAGCCATGCTAGGGCTTATTTGTCAGACTGCTAGTTTGGGGATATTTTCAAGAGCTTAAAATTTGGAATTTTGCATTTCAACTTGGTGCAGCCTGCTGGTCTGTGTTGTTAAAAACAAGGTGGTGATAAATTTAATGCAATCCGGGGCGCTTTTTTTTTTTTTTTTTTTTTGAAAATCTTGACGCTACTCTAATGCCTACTTCTTTATGATTCTATTATTTAATTTACTTTTCGTTGTCCTCTATTATCCAATTTCTAGGGCAACTCAATCCCTGGGTTGCATATTTTTGGATACAAGACAATAATATGTGCATTGTGCTTTATTTTTTCGACAAAAGTTTTTACAATTGGAGATATGTGGTTGATTCTAATTCTATGCTCATTCTTGTAAACAAGAACTTTTTGTTTCCCATTAGACATATCTTATATTTTCTGCTGATTTAATTCTGAGTTCTGCTCTATTCAAATTAACATCAGCAAAATTTTTTTTTCAATCCATGTCTGCAATTTGCTGATTTCAAATTGATGCATGATTCCGCAAGTACACGGGTCATATCAAGTAATAGAGTGACAAGTAAAGTATCGTTTCTACGAAAATTTGCCGTTTGAGTACCAAACTATGAATAGAGCGATTATTTGGGCTAATGATTGATGAATAAATGGTAAATGTAAATGAGCAAATTAAATTGATGAATCTAATTGGAATGGGTAAAGAGTAAGCAAATAAATTTTAAATCTAGATGCTATTGAACTAAATTAATAACAGATAATTTAAATCAAAATCTAATTATGATAAAAATGATTCTAGAGTTGGGGGTTTATGCATAAATTAATTGAGATTTGTCTTGGGTATTCCAATTTTAAGGAAAAATAGAGTTTGAAGGTAATTAATTCCAAATTTCTTTGATATCTTTTTTAAGTAAACCAAAGTGTGTTCTAAAATAATCAAACCTACTTTTGTAAGATATTTTATTACTTTAAAACCCATTAAGTTTTGTAACCAATCATTAATTCCTCTTAAAACCCTAGTTTATTTCTAAATCTAGATAATTTTAAGTTTCAATCCTTGATTATCTATCAATGACCTTCACCTTTCGGTCCTTCAATCAAAGATTAACACAATACCCAATGGGCACCAATATTAGGCAAGTAAATCTAGCACACAAGGAAGGAATCAAAACTCATATTTATATAAAATATGGAAATAACCAGTCTAAATCCACAAATTAATCTAAAACATATTTTCCAACTCTAAAATCTAGAGAGTTTACTCACTCATGTTGGTATTTACAAGAGAAATTGATGGAAAAGTAAAGAAAAACATGATAAGATGACTAAAAATAGAAAAACTCAAGTAGAAGAACTCAAAACTCTGATTTCTGGAGCTTCCAGAGATGGTTGTAGTAGCTCCTCTTCCTCAGAATTAATGGCATCCTCCTTCCTTTCTCTCTCTGTAATTTTTCTTTTCTTTTGTTTCTTATTATTTCCTCTTATGGCAAAAACTAAAAAATGATGCTTTTATATGGTCCCAAAAGTTGCCCTAAAAATAGATAAGAGCTAAGAGTAGATAGAAAATGAGGTGTAGAAATATCAAAGTCAACAGAGTCATTTATGTTTTAGGCAATCTACTTAGGGTAAGCAGCTTCTTCAGTAATTTTCGGCCTGTTGTTGCATTGTCTGCTTAAGGTTAAGCAGACCCTCAGCAAATCTTGGTAGGTTTAAAACAAAATGAGTTTTTCTGCTCATGCTTGACTTTCAACTTGACCTGTGTTTTACCTTAAGCACTGCTGCTTACCCTAAGCAGGATCTTAAGCAATTCTCAACAGGTTTTGGGATGAAAGCTTAAATATGTAGGATTTAAGCTGTGCTTGACTTGCGATTTAAGGTTAAGCAATATGACATACCCTGAGCAGCATCATAAGCAAAGTCTCAAGCAAATTTCAACTAACTTGATCTTTCAAGGCTTGATTTCTTTAACTTTTCTCCATGTTTAGAAAACTCTAAATTTCTTCAAATCGCTTTCTAATGCACTCATTGACCCTCAATTTGCCACAAAAACCTATTAAAAATAACAAAATTATAAAAATCAAATATAAAGTAACTAAAGTTAACAAATAAGCTAAAATAAAGCTAAAAACATAAAATATACTAAAATATAAGGGCGAAATGGATGCAAAACTATCCTAAAATGCCTATATAAAATGAGTGCAACAAATTTCCCCAAAACTCAAACCTTTGCTTATCCTCAAGCAAATAAAAAACAATTAATGCAATTGGGGTACCTTCCCTTAAATTCATGAAAATTTCTTATCCAAGCTCTTAAGCTTACATTTAGCCACTAACAAACCATATACCCACTTTCAAGGTACAAAGAATTCAATCCTTACCAAAGTTATCACCACTTAGCCTTGGGTCAATTATCCATATCATTAAGCCCAAACCAATCAATCACAAAGAAAAAATAATCATACCTAAATAAACTCTAGAGCAATCCATAAACTAAAGTGTCTCAAGTAATGACGGAAGTAAATGAATGGATGAATGATATCCCAATCCCATAGGCAATTCTCCTATTCTAATCTCCACTAATATTGCAAAAACCATCAAAAGATCAAAAGGACTTTCAAGGGTTGTAATGGGGCTAAGGGGGTAATAATGTGGCTAATAAGGAAAGGATAAAGTTAACAAAGTATGAGAATAATCAAATTATTAAAAAATCAAGAAACACAACTCCTTTTTTTTTTATCAAATGGAAGAAGGAACTTTACAACTATTTATCAATGCTATCATATAATTTGAAAGCTTTTAAAGGGACTACATAAATAACATTGACTTTGAATTACAATTGTACCTTCTAATTCACCCCCAAACTCATTTCTTTGTGTGCTTGGGTGGTGGATTACTTTACATACTATAGTTGAATTTGTTAGTTTTTTTTACTTTAGTCACTTCTCCTAACAAATTATTATATATTTTTTCTTCTTGTTTTTAATCAATTATTATATATATATATATATTCAGTGTATCTATCACTCAAAGAATTATTCTGATGGAGGGTAGGTAAGTGTTTGAGTTTATGGCTAGGCATTAATGTGGGTTCCAAAGAAATAAAAGGGATAAATGTAGGCTCAAATTGGTTACAAAGGGAAATTTAAAAGTGAGGTTGGCTATGGGTTTAAAAGTTTAAAATTCAAAGAATGCCTAGATCATTTCTTTTTCAAGTGCATGCTATGATTTCGCCTTGAAAGGTTTAGGAGGATTGTTCTAGGATTGGTGAGACATCAATTAGCTACTTCTTACCTTAGAGTTTTCTTTAGGCACTCAAACTCAATGCAATTGATTGGGTAGCCCTTGGCTAAGAAGATGTAAACTAAGACAAGGATCTAATAACTTTGCACCTGTCCAGAACTTTCAATCCATCAAACATTTTTAAAAGTAAGCTCAATTGCTCTTCAAAGTAATTCTCAATCCTCTGTGGATAAGGTAAAATTTATTTTTATGATATACATGATTCTAAAATGAATGCACAACTCAAATTAAAGCTAAGTGTAATTTATATGAAAACTATAAGCAAGTGTATGTGTATAGTTATGTGTGGTATAAGTATAAGTGTATGGATTAACTATGTATGAATGAATGAAATGTAATAAATGAATGAATGAAAATGCTTAAAAAAATTTAAAAAATTTTGCAAAAATTTTGCCTTCACCCCCAAACTAAAATGAGACATTGTCCTCAATGTCTAAAATGAATGTAAAGATGGGCAAAATTGTGTGAGCTAATCAATTAATGAAATATATACAATTGGGAATTAGATCAATATATGCTCAATAATTTCAAAATTGAGCTCAAAATAATATTAACAATAAAGCTTTAGAGAGAAAAATATGAAAAAGTATCCCAAATATGTGAATTTACAGTGCTTAAGAAGGTGCTTAAAATGTTGCTTAACTTGTTGCTTAGGGTTAAGCAAGGTTTGCATAAGGCTAAGCAAGATCGTAAGCACTAGGAACATGCTAAAAATATAAAGAACTGCTAGTGATCCAGTGCCTCATGATGAAATTAAACATATTTGACTGAAGGTAAACTGTATTACTGATTAATATCAATAAAATTAGAACTGAATAAAAGATAAAGTGCAAGAATAATGTGCAAAAAGATGAAAAAGTATAATGAAATAAGATCTAATAGTGAAATTAAGAATCAAACCAAAGAACATGGATAAAAGAACTATATTCAAAACTGCAAAAGAATATTAGAAAATAAAGTAAGATAAAAAAAAGCTAAAGGAAATATATAAATTGCAAGCACAGTTAGAAAATAAAATAAACTACAATTGTTACCAAAGTTTAAAATTCAAATATCAAATTACAAAAGTAAACCCAAGACATAAACTAAAACTGAAATAAACTAAACTAAAGAAACTATTGCTGTTGATGTTGCTGTTAAGGCTTTGCTGCTACTGATGGGTCTGCAGGTGGCACAGGGGTTGCTGCATCAGGTTCTGTGGGATCTTCATGGTGATCTGAAGCTTCAGAGGCAGTCTCCAAGTTTTCTATGAGGTCCTTCATTTACTGGAGCATGTCTTGGTCCCAATGATATAAATAGTTGAAAGATTAGGCCAATTTGTTGCAGAGCTCCAACATTTGAATTTCCTGCTGCTTTTGCTTCTTTTTAAGAGATGAAAATCTCTTTTTATGCCTCTTTTCTAGCTTCTTCTACTGTTTGACCTACTGCTGACCCAGAACATCAATTTTAACTTCTAACCCCTTCAAGGTTTTAAGAATTTCTATGGTTTCAAATGGAGGAACAGATGGTTGGGCAGTGAAGCTGGCTACTTTGGATTCTAAGGATCTTAAAAGGGACATAATTTCTAATGGAATCTGCTATTCAGTAGCTATTTGAGGTGCCTACATAGGTTCTGCTGGTGCATAAGCACTGGGTGCTGCATAACCATTAGAATCACCATACTGCTATAATAATACATAAGTGTGCCCTTTCTTCTCACAAAGATTCATGTGAAGCAACATTGTGCTGTCTAAAAATGACTCACCAGAAACTGGCATAAGCTTATATAAACTAGCATCAAAACCAAAGGAATTGGCTATGGAAGTTATATAACCTCCAAAAACTATGCTACCTGTGGTGTGACTTGTGACAGTTTGGTGCTAATGAGTAGTTAAGAAGTAAGCTGAGCAAACTGGCTTTCTCTCCTTCATACACCATAAGAAAAATAAGTCTCCAACACCCACAACGCTATTACTGTGCCTCTAGCTAAGACAGTGTAAGAGATAAATCTATGTAGATATTTCAACACAGGATCCACCATCCTAGTTGCCTTTGCTATCCTTTGCCTATAGTATCCTCCATAAGGAGCAATTTCCTTCCAGAACTTAATAGGAACATAGATGGTTTTTTGCCACTTAATGCTCTTATATCCAGCAAATTAAAAACCAAAGATTGCACTCATTGAGTCCATATCTAACTCTCTAACAATACCAGCACATCTAAAGTAGATTACATCTCTATGGCCAGGGACAGTAGGTTTGAAATTCAACCTTAGGGAACTCAAAAACTCCAAATTCAATTCTTTATACACTGGTTCCCTAATCCTAGCAAACTCAGTCCAATTGACAACATCTAAATAAGCAAACACAGAATCATAAATTCCTAATTCTCTTAAAATTTGCTCATCCATATATTTATTTGCTGCAATGGGCTTGGAGGCTAAAATCTCATATGCATTTTTCATATCTATGTTTTTGAAAGCCCAAGGTAATGGAGAAATTACCTCCTCTATGCCATCGACAGATGCTGAAGGTGCTGCTGAAACGCTGGCAGGCTGAGAAGATGTCAAGGGTGACTGAAATGTAAGAATTGGAGCAACTAGTGATGGAATTGATGATGGTGACCTTGTTCTTTTACTAACTGGCTCTAAGGAAACCCTAGATGAAGATTGTAAATCCATGGGAATAGGGGATGACCCTTTTCTTTTCACAACAGAGGCTTTCTTGGTTTTACCTGCAACCATTTTGGTTTTGGTTTTAGGTTTGGCTTGAGTTACCGCAGGTTCAGGCATTGGTTCTTGAACTTGGGTTTCGATAGTGGGTGTCTCAATAGGGGTTTCGATGGCAGGGGCTAGGATAGGGGTTTCAATGGCGACTTCATGTTGTGGTGTGAGAGGTGTCGGCGGGATGAGAGAGGGTGTTTGGTTTTAGGGTAGTGGTGGTGAAGGTGGTGGTGGCAATTATGGTGGCGGTGGTGGGCTTGGTGGTGGTTGTGGTGGTGGTGGCGAACTTGGACTGGGGGTAGGGTTTGCTCTAGCAGAAGGTGAAGGAGTGGCCATTTTCAATTTAGCAAACTTTTTGGATTTTTGGGGTTTGTGGGTAGACCAAATCTTGGTTCTCATCATTTAATAAGTAGAAATAATCTCTTTAACTTCCCAAGAAAAGCCTGAAGAGATGGTGGAGGGAGTAGTAGTGTGCTTTGATTTTTCGGGAGAGATAATGGGATAAAAGTGGCTAAAGTTTAGGACTTTTAAAATTTAGGGCAAACACTGGTGGCTCAAGGTAATGCTTGAGGTTAAGTGTGGATTGCATAGGGTACAACTTAGGGTAAGCACGTAGCAATTGCTAAACTAAAGAGTCTGGAAATGCTTAGGGTCAGACATGAATTTGCTGAGGGTTAAACAGGATTTGCATAGGGTACAGCTTAAGGTAAGCAACATCATCAGCAAATTTCGACAGGTTTTGGGAAAATTTGTGATTTCACTTACCAAAAATAGTCTAAATACTATGGAATGCTATCATCACCCTTAGCAATTGCCAAATACACATAAACACCATAAAATTGACGAATTTAAGCTCATCGTCTCTCAAAAACTTATCAAGTATAGTACAAACATATGGGAATCGAGAGATAAATAGCTCAAATTAGGCACAAATTGTGATTACCCTTGCAAACTTAATGAAATGGACTTATTCCTAAGCTTATACCTAAAACACATTCTCAACAGCATTTGAGATAAATTCTAAGCATTCAAAAATTGCAGGAAAGACATAGAGATTGACTTCTTAAGCAACATGAACAGTAACATGAACAGTAACATAAACAATAACTTAAAAAAAATTATGCAAATGCTAACAATCTATAAAAACTATATATACACTAAAAAGTAAAACTCAACAAACACTATTTTGCACTTCAATAAAATTCACATCAGTCCTAAATATCTGTAATGCCCTCACTGTAGGTAGTCCGTACATTATACTGCTCCAATGATTAATGTCTATTTGGACAGCCAGAATGTCTGGAACTACACTTAAACTAGAGTGAGGATGCATAAATTGATGGAATAAATGTTAAGAAAATATGAGAAAAATTAAGAGAAAATAAAAGAAATGAAATTCAACTAGGTTAAATGAGCTGAGTTTCCAGCGATGGGTGACCGTATCGGGAAGTCACTATGTAGACAATTGCTGACAGTTGATGTTAGCTGTGAAATAGCTTCCGCAAGTACACGGGTCACAATATTATAGTTTTAAAAATATCGTTCTCACAGGGAATTGTGCTTAAATTGGAATTAAAGGAATAAGCTAATTAGAATGGTAAAATTTAAATATATTAAAAATGAAATTTAAAATTAAAATTGGTATTTAAGAAATTTAAGATAAATCAAACAATTAATTAAATTAATTAAACTAGATTACCAAAATTTAAATTGAAAATGCTAATTATGAAATTGAGAGGAATTAAATCTAAATTCAATAAAAATTAAAGTGATTCTAGAGATAGAGTTTTCAATATTGTTTGCATGTGGTTTATCCTCAATTTAGCCAAACACATAAAATTATAATTTTGAGGAAAATCAATTCTTAGTTCTTTGAAACCTTTTTCAAGCATTTCAAAGTTAGTATTCATAAAATCAAACCCTGTTTTCATGGTATTTCAAACTTGACAAAAACCCAATTAAAGTTCTAATTGATTTTGAAAGTTCCCTTAATCCTCTTAACTTATCTCTAACACCATGAAAAATAAGTTTATTACAAGATTATCTATCCCAAACATTCAATTTTTAGTCCATCTGTCAATGATTAAAACTTAACTTAATGAGGGTCCATTCATCAAGCAAGGCAACAAGCTCACAAGCAATAAATCAAAATGCAACAAATCTCATTTAAATGACTAAATCAGTTTAAAGACCACAAGACAAAGCAATATTTACAAACCCATCTCTAGAATCTCAAAGATCTACTCACAAATCATGGTTTCAAGACAATCCCAAGTATAAAAATGAAGAAATAGTGAAAATCTAAGCTAAGGGAAAGAAAAACCCAGTAAAATGATGAAGAATCTGCTACTGGAGTGTTGCAAAAAACGTCTTTTGCTTCTGCTGCTGCTGCAAAATGATCTTACGTGCTCCTCCTTCTCTCTCTCTTTTTTGCAAAATCTCCTTCTCTTTCTCCTTTTTGGAAAGAAAGAGAAAAAGAAGTTTTTATATAGTTCAGAGGTCTGCCCTAGAATGGGTAAAAAGGCAGAAGATTCTGGAGAAAGTGATGTATTAAATCAGAGGGACGAAAGTGCCACGTCAGCCATTTTCATTAAAACGACACAAGCTGAATCGGTTGTGTTGCTCCTTGTGTCGCAGGTTGTGTAACTTTCTGCCCAGAAAAACTTTATATCTGACAATGACATAACCTGTGACACATGCTATGTCATATGTTGTGCAACTTTCTGTTTCTTTAACTCAACTTCAAAATTTTGCAATTTAACTCTAATTTCTTCCAAATGGCTGCTCTGATCAAAATAAACCAAAATTCTCCAAATTTAACCTACAAAATAAATAAATTCTAAAAATTAAACTAAGAAGTATAAAAAGGCAAAATTGACTAAATATATGCTAATATCTATAGTAATAGAATAAATTATGTGCAAAAATTATACCTAAATGATGATATAAAATGCATGCATCAGACAGTTGCTGATCCCAGACCCACGAGGAACCCTAGGAAATAACTTTTGGGACTTAATTAAAGATTTACTGAGGTATAAATGATATTAAAAATATCACAGAAAATTTAAGAAAATTTATTAATCGGTAGAGACAAAAATAACCTGACAAGCATAACGAAAGGCATCTTGATCATTTCAACCTTAGAGTTGAATTTTGACCTAAATGTCAATTAAAATTGAGAAAGATAAAAATACATAAAATGAATTAAAAATCACAAAATATGCAATGGGAAATGAGAAAAAGAAAAAGAAAAAAGAAAGAAAATCAAATATATGTGAGTTATTATTAAGTATGATGTATAATGACATCATTTAAATTATTCAACCAATGGTAAATTAACCACTATAAAAGAGAATAAGAAGACACTTAAAGGAATTAAAAATTCAACCACTTAAGTCATCTTCTTCCTCTTGCTCTCTCTTGGCCGGCCACCATAGTTGTTTTCTTCCACCATTTTTATCAAGCTTTAAGCTTGAATCTCTCTTCATCCACTCACCAAAACCTATAGTCCCCTTCAATAAAAATTATCCCACACCTTGGGAAGTCTATTGGTAGCCAAAAAAGAAAAGGTTGATGAAGTTTTGGCAACTTGAAGAGTTGTCCATTAAAGGTTAGTGCAAGATTTATCTTACCTCTCTTCTTTAATTATGCTAAGCATGTTGAAATGAGTTGGTATGATAAGAAAATTAAAGAAAATGATGAGTATTTGAGAACTCTAGAATTCGGCAGCCTTAGGAAACATGGGGGTTTGATAATTTCATGCATGTAAATGGTGATTAGTGGTGTTGATGAATTCTTGACTATAATGATGATTAATGATGTTGAGTGATAAAGTTACATGCATTAGAAATTTGAATTTGCATGAGTATGCTTGACTTTGACACTTTGAGTTAGGGTTTTGACCTAACTATTGGAGATTTTGTGTAATTGTTGGAATTTGACTTTGTTGAGATGAGTTGAGGATATTTAGAAATGCCATGAGTGCCAATTTGTAGTTTGGGAGTTGGAGGAAATGAAATTGGAAGTGTACATTTCTTTGTAGGTTTAGGACTTTATAAATCCAGTATGTGTTTTGAGCCATAACTGAATTTGTGTTGCTCCAATTCGTATGATGCTAATTGGAGATAAAACTAGACACAAAATACTCCATTTTTCATGGAGAAATTATGCCCAAATTTTGTCCACAAATTAACCTAATTATTGCTCCAATCTGGCTGACTATACAATGAACCCAGAAAAATGACCAAATGAATAGTACACATTCGTTTGGTTATAATTCCCCCTAGACAGATCCAAATGACCTGAATTTTATACCATTGGAAAGCTTATACATAGGACTACAACTTTCATGAAGGACACAGGGCCCAAAAATGCCTCTAACCAAACTAAATTGCTAGCCCAAGTGAAGTCACAAAACTGTCCAGAGCCATATTACCCAGAAATTGCTGGACATATGCTTACCTGACCAGTTTTGGCAAAAAGGCCATAACTTAGTCTAAAAAAATTCAAATGAAATGAAACCAGTGGCAAAATTTTCAGAAGACATAAATTTACAATATTGGTATTTTGACCAAAACCGAAATGTCACACCTTACCCCTCTGTAAGGTATAACATGATCCCGTAGAATACCTAATGAACTACCGAACTTCACCTACCGATAACTCATTAAGTACCCCACAAGGGATTTTAAACAATTTTCTTTAACTCATTAAGTACCCCACAAGGGATTTTAAACAATTTTCTTTAACTCATTAAGTACCCCACAAGGGATTTTAAACAATTTTCTTACTTTTGACAAGTGGTGAGCATTTTCTAATAGGTATTTAAAACATATGATTACAAGTAAATCTAATTAATATTTTTGGTCCATTTTAGTTTTCCGCAAATTTTATAAAAATTTTGATAGAGTTCTGTCTGTATTTTGAGAAACCAGTTCTTCAAATACCTGTAAAAAGCACTTCTAAAAGTTTTTCTCAACCACTACTTCGATTTCACAATCAAACTCAATCAATTTCACAATCATTTCAATAAATTTCTCAAGTTCAAAATTCAATCATCCTCAGCATACTAGCAATACATTTCATTTAAATTAAATAAAATAGTTGTACTCATATTTCATTAGAGACAACACAATTTATGTACATTCTTACAAAAATTTACATCAAAAGAAATACAAACTAAACTTTATTATAAACTTCTTACAAATTTTTGTACAAGCTGCTCAAGACCCATTTGCACGTCCATACATTTATATGTAATACATACATGAAAAGAAATATTTACAATTAGGGTATAAATTATACCCGATGACTTTAAGATGATAGCTCTTCACACCTCAGCAGCTCAGTCTGCTGCTCCTCTAGTCTCTGTATCTGAGACAGCAATAGAAGCTATCGCTGAGTACTAGGACTCAGTGGTGCACAACATACTAAAATAATATTTATGCAAAACTTAAATCACATTTATTCAAAAATTTGGCTGAACATGAGAATTAAGCACAAATCACGCATTGTGAGATTTTAAATGCAAACCAAGTTCATTTCAAAATATCAAAACACATTTCATAAAACCCACAGTTAGATCATGCCATTCGAAACAAATAGAATCTCAATAGCCAGAGGCTAAAGAGAAGTCACATCACAAGGCTAGCTAGCTCAAATATATGGATATCCATTCACATCCTCTTCTACTGGCACACCTCAACACTTCTCCAGAGAAGGAATCAAAATTCGAAACTAATTACCCCCACTAGTCGTGCTAGTGAGGTGTTCAAATATATGGTCATAACACTGTGGTTTCAAAACTTATCTTAACACTTTGCTAAACATTGTCATTTCAAATATACACAACTAACTTTTAGCAATTTCGATCAAAGCATCATAAATAATGTCTCAATTCACTTTTTCAAATCATTCAAAATAATATGCAGCAAATAATTTACAAAAATTACACGTTGTGCACAAACCTCAAGCGAGTCGCCTCTAGGCCTTGACTCGGTTCCTCGGGTTTTTTCCCGGTATTCTTTTCAACTGAAACACACAATTTTACAATGTTTCAGTACTAGAACTTAACATAAATCCCAAAATAAATTTAGCTTCACATTTACCTAGTTCTAACGTGTTGAATTCGACATTCTCGAAATTTTTGTGTTTTGGGTTACTATTCACTACAATATTCAAGTCAAATAATTGACTTTCTAAAGCTTAATAGGTATGGGAACTCCAACTTCACCCACATACCACATTTTGGTCACTAAACTTGTTGGTTTTGGTTGTTTACTCAAATCCTAAGTCTTTTAGGCAAATTTGGTAATTTTCAGTTTTGGCGTCCTAAGTTGCACTGTTCCATTGGTCACTTTATTGTTGGAATTCGGCAAAACTTTCTTCATAGAAAATGTTCTCCATTGTCTTAAGTTTATTCTCCTTTTTGAATCACCCTAATTGGAGTTTTGTAGCTCAAGTTATAGCCAAAATACAATTACTGTTCATGTACACTGTTCATGCTGCAATTTTGGTTCTGGCAGATTTTTTATCCAACTTCATTCAATAATTTGATCAAGTTAAGTCCGTAATTTGGTCTAATTTCCTTCATACGAAATTTTCTACTATGTCTTAGATTTCCATCGGTTCAAGATTCACCTAAATCAGAGTTTTCTAGAGAGAGTTATAACCATTGAAACCTTACTGTTCAAATGGCAATCTGTAGTTTTGCAGGTTCAGTAACTCAACTTTGCTCAATAATTTGATTAGGTTAATGGCATAATTTGGGTTGGTGTTCTTCATGAAAGTTTTAGATCTATATCTTATCTAATTACTGGTAAAAGTTCAGGTCATTTTGACCTTCCTAACTCGAGTTATGACCAAATGAACAAATACTGTTCATTTGGTCAGTTTGTGCAGTGGCAGACCTCTCTTAACCAACTTTGGTCAATTGGTTTACTAGGTTTTGGTCAGTTTTTGGGCATGGTTCCTCAATAAAATTTGTGTCATTTTATGTCTATTTTCATCCCCAATTGGTGGCATATCAATTGGACTTGTAAAATTTCCGTTTTGATCCTTCAAAGTTGGCTTGGCAGCATGACCATTTACCCTACGAATTTGACTTCCATTCTAACAATTCCCACACATCTCCTTTGGTCATTATTGACCATTTTTCTCTTCACAATAGGTCAAAGTCATCATTTATGCATTTCTCCAAAATTTGCCTCAAACCCTAGGCCTCCAAACCCTAATCTCACTACTTAATTACCATTAGCAATTTCAAAGTTCCAATCTATAATCATTCAACTAATTAAGACTTTTAAACTCATTCTAATGCATCAAACCATACAATTTATGTTCCTTCTTCAAGCTGGCTGAAATTCAGCAATGGTCCCTCCCCCATATTTTTATTCTATTTCATTAATTCTAAGCTCATTTCAACCATTACATATGCATTTAAAATGGAAAAATAATAAGTTAACATACTAACCTCAACTATAATGCCAATTCTTCAATTTCTCTCCTCCTTTCTTCTTTCTTTCTTGTTCTTAAGTTGAGATTGCAAGGTCTAGTGAAGTTTTTAGGGGATTTATTAAGGTTGAGTGGAGGAATTAAAGCTTAAATGCAAGCTTTAATGGAGAATTTTCATGGAGATGAGAGGGAAGGAGTGTGGCGGCAACAAAGGGAAAAGAAGAAGTGATTTTTGTTTTTTTTTTCTCTTTTCTTTTCTTTATTTATTTTAGTTATGGAAGACCATAAAAACCTAATTAATTAATTTATTAATTATACCTTTTATGGCATCATGCATGATGTCATGCATGATGTCATTACCCTTTTTACTTTTTCATTTTTCTCTTTTTTTTTTCTATTTTTCTATTCGTTCTTTAATTTAATTCTCGATTCCGAAATTTTCTTTTCTCTGATTTTATTTGACAGTTAGGTTAGGAGTCAGATCTCGGGGTCAATTGACCAAATTGCCTCTCGCCGGTTCATCCCGGTTTGCAAATAATTCCATTTTTCTTCTGGCTCCCTGACCTAATTATTTGACTGGCTTAACAGTTCTTTTTCATGATTTTCTCTTTTTCACTGTGTTCATAAGGGTCCTAAGGACCGCAGCGTTACATTTTACGGTTCGAAATTTGAGTTTAAAATGACTTCGCAGTCATTCCCGAGAAGGTCACCCATCGCTGTGAATCTCGACTAGTTTAACTTCTTCTGTTCTGTTTTTCTTGTTTATACTTAACTAATTGAACATTACTAATTATTTGTGTTTATGGTTTATCTAGTTGTCTTAAGTGTGGTTCTAATCCCCTTAATTGTCCGGACCAACACCTGTCACCGGAACAGTGAAATCTACCAGGCTATGCAAACGGGGGTGTTACAATTCTCCCCCCCTTAAATAAATTTTGTCTCGAAATTTTACCTGGTATCAATCTCTGAACAGCTGTGGGTGCTGTCTCCTCATGTCCTCTTCTCATTCCCAAGTAGTCTCCTGGCCCGAATGATGGTTCCACAGCACTTTTACCAACGGTATCTGCTTGTTTCGTAGCTGCTTCACCTCATAAGCCAGAATCTCTATGGGTTCTTCTTCATATGTGAGGTCTGGATTTACTTCAATTTCCTCTACTGGTAGTACATGAGATGGGTCTGATCGATAACTCCTCAACATAGACACATGGAAGACATTATGTATCTTTTCCAACTCTGGAGGTAGTGCCAACCGATATGCCAAAGGACCCACTCTTTCTAGGACCTCATATGGCCCAATGAAACGAGGACTCAGTTTCCCCTTTCTGCCGAATCTCATAATTCTCTTCCAAGGAGAAACCTTGAGGAATATTTTCTCACCCACTGCATACTCAATATCCCTTCTTTTCAAATCAATGTAGGACTTTTGATGGTCCGATGCAGTCTTAAGTCGATCTCGGATCACCCTGATCTTCTCCTTAGTTTGCTGAATAATTTCGAGTCCAATCATCTTTCTTTCACCCACGTCATCCCAACACAACGGGGTTCTACATTTTCTGCCATACAAAGCTTCATATGGAGGCATTCCAATGCTTGATTGGTAGCTGTTGTTGTAAGCAAACTCAATCAAAGGCAAGTGTGTATCTTAACTGCCCTCAAACTCAATCACACAAGCCCGTAGCATGTCCTCCAAGATCTGAATTACCCTCTCGCATCGCCATCCATGCGTGGATGGAATGCAAGATCGAAGTTCAATCTAGTTCCTAGGGCTCTCTGAAGACTACCCTAATCTAAAAGTGAACCTAGGATCTGCTCGACACGATGGATACGGCACTCCATGCGATCTCACAATCTCATCGATGTATAACTTGGCCAATCTTTCTAAATCGTAGTCCATCCGAATCGCGTAAAATGAGCAGATTTAGTCAGTCTGTCAACAATGACCCAAACTGCATCATGACTTTTCTGTTTCCTCGGAAGTCCCATCACAAAATCCATCATTATTCTCTCCCGTTTCCACTCTGGTATTGGTAGTGGATGTAAGAACCCAGCGGGTACTTGATGCTCTGCCTTCACTTGCTGACAAGTTAGGCATTTGGATACAAACTCTGCCACATCTCTTTTCATACCCATCCACCAGTAATGCTCCTTTAGCCCTCTATACATTTTTGTACCACCAGGGTGCATGGCAAAAGGAGACTCATGTGCTTCCTTCAAAATGATCTGCCTCAAATCAACATCATTAGGAACACACATTTTACCCTGGTGCAGCAATAGACCATCATCTCTGATTGAGAATTCTGGTTTCTTGCCCTGTCGGACTTCTTCCATCAACTTCTGATACTTCTGATCATTCTGAGCAGCCATTCTAATCTGATCAATCAACACTGGCTGTACATGCCATGCAACTGCTGTCTGCCCATCATCATTAATCTCTAAGCTGGCATGCAATGATCTTAACTCATGTACCAAAGACAAAGGAGTAACCCGTAGACTTGCCATAGTCTTGCGACTTAAGGCATCAGCCACAACATTAACTTTTCCTGGCTGATAGTCTATCAGACAATCATAGTCTTTTATCAACTCTAACCATCTCCTCTGCCTCAAGTTCAGCTCTTTCTGGGTGCCCAAATACTTCAAACTCTTATGATCTGTGTAGATGTAGCACTTCTCCCCATACAAATAATGTCTCCAGATCTTAAGAGCAAACACAATAGCTGCAAGCTCCAAATCATGTGTCGGATAATTCTTCTCATGCGATTTTAGCTGGCGTGATGCATAGGCAATGACATTTCGATCTTGCATCAACACACAACCTAACCCATTGTGAGAAGCATCACTATATACTGTATATTCTTTACCCGGAGTAGGTAAAGTCAGGATGGAGCTTCAGTCAAACATCTCTTCAATTCATCAAAACTCTGCTGGCATTTGTCCGTCCACTGAAATTTCACATCTTTTCTAAGCAGTTTGGTCAATGGAGATGCCAACATGGAGAATCCCTTCATAAATCGACGGTAGTATCCCGCTAACCCCAGAAAACTGCGAATCTCTGTGACATTTCTGAGTGGCTTCCAATTAAGGACAGCTTCGATCTTACTTGGATCTACCTTGATGCCCTCTTCTGATACTACATGCCCCAAGAAAGATATCTCCTTCAGCCAAAATTCACACTTCGACAATTTGGCATATAGTTATTTCTCTCTCAAAGTCTGCAGTACAATCCGCAGATGTCTATCATGCTCTTCTGCATTCCTCGAATAGACCAATATATCATCTATGAATACCACAACAAACTGGTCGAGGTATAGTCTGAAGATAGTGTTCATCAGATCCATAAAAGCAGCCGGAGCATTAGTTAACCCTAATGGCATGATCAAGAACTCATAATGGCCATAACGGGTTCTGAAGGCAGTTTTAAGAATACTCTGCTCTTGTACTTTCAGCTGATAATAACCTGATCTCAGGTCAATTTTGGAGAACACAGCTGCACCCCTCAACTGATCAAACAAGTCATCAATGCGGGGCAATGGATATCTATTCTTTATTGTCACCTTGTTCAACTGCCGATAATCAATACACAAGCGGAGAGTGCCATCTTTCTTCTTTACAAACAACACTGGCGCTCCCCAAGGTGACACACTAGGGCGGATAAAGCCCTTGTCAAGCAGTTCTTGCAACTGCACTTTCAACTCTTTCAATTTTGCAGGTGCCATTCTATATGGCATTATGGAGATTGGATCCACACCAGGCATAACATTAATCTCAAACTACACCTCTCTTTCTGGAGATAATCCTGGCAATTCATCAGGAAACACATCCGGAAAGTCACATACTGTAGGGATGTCCCTCAGTACTGGACTCCCCACTTGGGTGTCTATCACATGTGCCAAGTATGCTTCACACCCCTTTCTGATCATCCTTCTGGCTAGTGCAGCCGAAAAGATGTTTGATGGCAGTAAATGCCTCTCCCCGTGTATTACAACATCACTGTACAAAGGGAGACCAAAAGTGACTGTCTTCAGTCTACAGTCAATCATGGCGTGATGCCTGGCTAACCAATCCATGCCCAAGATAATATCATACTCTCTAAAGGGCATTTCAATCAAGTCTGACAGGAAAACATGTCATTGGATCACCAAAGGACAGTCTCTATAAATTCTGTTGACCCGGACCTCATGTCCTAATGGACTAGTTACTAGCACTTCAAAATCCATTTGCACACATGGAACAGCAAGTGAACTAACTATGCTAGCACTAACATATGAATGGGTTGAACTCGGATCAAACAATACAAATACTTCTTGATCAGAGATAGAGAATGTACCAGCTACCACATCAGAAGTCTCAACCTCTTCTCGCTATCTCATTGTGTAGATTCTGGTTGAAGTACTTCCTTGTCCTGACTGACCAACTGTGCCCTGACTGCCTGAAGCAGTGCCTCTACCTCTACCTCTTCCTCTGCCAACTGATGGTGAACCTCTGGGAACAGGACTCTGAATAGATCCCTCGGCAGTAGTAGGAGCTGGACCATATCTTGAAGATGGAGCACTAGTGCAGTCACTTGCTAAATGACCATTGTCTCCGCAGTTAAAGCAGGCTCCAGTGGCCCAATAGCACTCCCCCCCATGAATCTTGCCACAAGTCTCACAGGGGCGGGCAGAATGTGAACCCCTGTTCGATCACGACTGCACCTAGGGGTCTCTCCCGTAAAATCTGCCTCTACCAAATCTTCCACCTCGACCCCTGCTGGGTCCACTAAACTTCTTTCTCTTTCCAGAGGTAGCACCAGAACTCTGTTCAACTGATTTTTCCCTCTTGTCTTTTTCTAATTTCTCAGCTTTTTCTGATTTTTCTTTCACTGGGGTTGCTTCTGATTCAATTCTCTCTAGTTCAAGTGCTTGAGACATAAGCTCTGAGAAGTTGCTGTGTCGAAATCCCACAACTTGCATCCTTATGCTGGGCTTCAAACCCGTCTCAAATCTCTTGCATCTTGCCTTGCTGGTAGTAAGGAGACTCCCAGCATAATGACTTAAGCGGGAGAACTCCCTCTCATACTCTGCCACTGATCGATTCCCTTGTTTCAAACTCAAAAATTCTTGTAGCTTCTGATCAACATATGCATCTGGGATGTATTTCATGCGAACTCTCGATAAAGTCATCCTGTGTCAAGATCAAGGCTCAAATTAAGCCGTGGGGATGGTCTTCCACCAATCATATGCATCCCCTTACAGTAGCGACACCGAATACTCAAACTTTAGTTCATATCGGCAGTGTAGTTTCTTAAACACTCTATCCATTCTTTCAAGCCATTGCTCTGCCTCTAAAGGGTCCACTGTACCTTTAAATTCTGTAGCCCCATACTTCAGTAGTTTATCATATTGTCTGGCTGGAGGCAGTGGTTGTGCCACAGGTGGTTGTGGTGGAGTTTGAACAGGCATACCCCCAGCCATTTGTTGAAACATTACCGCCATCTGCTGTGCAAACTGTGCAGGAAACTGCCGCATTTGCGGGGCTAGTGCTACTGACCCACTGACATTCGGTAAAGCTGGGGCTTCCTCTTGTGCCTCAGCTTCAACAGACTGCTCAACTGAGCGATCCCCTTCTTCCATTTCAGTCTGAAGCTAGGGTATCTCCTGAACAAGTAACACATGGAGATTTCCCTCCTTTAGTTCATATTCATGATGTAATGCACTATATGTAACAAATATGGACATTGAGCAGTTGTACTTAACAAGGAAAAGACACAAATTTATAAGTTAAAACATACTTCAAAAATTTGCTCTGATACCACTAAAACATGTCACACCTTACCCCTCTGTAAGGCATAACATGATTCTGTAGAATACCTAATGAACTACCGAACTTCACCTACCGATAACTCATTAAGTACCCAACAAGGGATTTTAAACAATTTTCTTACTTTTGACAAGTGGTGAGCATTTTCTAATAGGTATTTAAAACATATGATTACAAGTAAATCTAATTAATATTTTGGTCCATTTTAGTTTTTCGCAAATTTTATAAAAATTTTGACAGAGTTCTGTCTGTATTTTGAGAAACCAGTTCTTCAAATACCTGTAAAAAGCACTTCTAAAAGTTTTTCTCAACCACTACTTCTATTTCACAATCAAACTCAATCAATTTCACAATCATTTCAATAAATTTCTCAAGTTTCAAATTCAATCATCCTCAGCTAGGGGTGTGCAGTTTTCGGTTTAAACCGAAAAATCGAACCGAACCGATTAATTCGGTTCAATCGGTTCAGTTTTAAAATTTAATCAGTTCGGTTCGGTTTATAATTTTGATAATTTCGGTTAATCGGTTCGGTTTGGTTATTTTCATAAAAAAATCAAAAAAACCGAACCGAACTGAAATTATTAATATATATAGGAAATCAAAAAAAATTGAATCAAATTGAATCGAACCGAATCGAACCGAACTGAAATCAAAGAAAACCGAACCGAACCTAAAGATTTTTTAGTTTTGATTTCTAATTTTTTTTGTTTTTATGTTTTTATTATTTAGATTTAATGTTAAAAATATTAAATTTTATAAATTTCGGTTTGATCGGTTTAAAATCGAACCGAACCGAAATTTATCGGTTCGATTCGATTCGGTTTTCTCTTATCAATCGGTTCGGTTCGGTTTTTAAAATTTTCGATTTTCGATTTTCGGTTTTATCGGTTCGGAACCGAACCGACCGTTTGCACACCCCTATCCTCAGCATACTAGCAATACATTTCATTTAAATTAAATAAAATAGTTGTACTCATATTTCATTAGAGAAAACACAATTTATGTACATTCATACAAAAATTTACATCAAAAGAAATACAAACTAAACTTTATTACAAACTTCTTATAAATTTTTGTACAAGCTGCTCAAGACCCATTTGCACGTCCATACATTTATATGCAATACATACATGAAAAGAAATATTTACAATTAGGGTATAAATTATACCCGATGACTTTAAGCTGATAGCTCTTCACACCTCAAAGAAATCACGCTGCTCCTCTAGTCTCTCAGATCTGCGCGACAATAGAAGCCATCGCTGAGTACTAGGACTCAGTGGTGCACAACATACTAAAATAATCTTTATGCAAAACTTAAATCACATTTATTCAAAAATTTGGCTGAACATGAGAATTAAGTACAAATCACGCATTGTGAGATTTTAAATGCAAACCAAGTTCATTTCAAAATATCAAAACACATTTCATAAAACCCACAGTTAGATCATGCCATTCGAAACAAATAGAATCTCAATAGCCAGAGGCTAAAGAGAAGTCACATCACAAGGTTAGCTAGCTCAAATATATGGATATCCATTCACATCCTCTTCTACTGGCACACCTCAACACTTCTCCAGAGAAGGAATTAAAATTCGAAACTAATTACCCCCACTAGTCATGCTAGTGAGGTGTTCAAATATATGGTCATGACATTGTGGTTTCAAAACTTATCTTTATACTTTGCTAAACATTGTCATTTCAAATATACACAACTAACTTTCAACAATTTCGATCAAAGCATCATAAATAATGTCTCAATTCACTTTTTCAAATCATTCAAAATAATATGCAGCAAATAATTTACAAAAATTACACGTTGTGCACAAACCTTAAGCGAGTCGCCTCTGGGCCTTGACTCGGTTCCTCGGGTTTTTTCCCGGTATTCTTTTCAACTGAAACACACAATTTTACAATATTTCAGTACTAAAACTTAACATAAATCCCAAAATAAATTTAGCTTCACATTTACCTAGTTCTAACGTGTTGAATTCGACATTCTCGAAATTTTTGTGTTTTGGGTTACTATTCACTATACTATTCAAGTCTAATAATTGACTTTCTAAAGCTTAATAGGTATGGGAACTCCAACTTCACCCACATACCACATTTTGGTCACTAAACTTGTTGGTTTTGGTTGTTTACTCAAATCCTAAGTCTTTTAGGCAAATTTGGTAATTTTCAGTTTTGGAGTCCTAAGTTACACTGTTCCATTGGTCACTTTATTGTTGGAATTCGGCAAAACTTTCTTCATAGAAAATGTTCTCCATTGTCTTAAGTTTATTCTCCTTTTTGAATCACCCCAGTTGGAATTTTGTAGCTCAAGTTATAGCCAAAATACAATTACTGTTCACATGCACTGTTTATGCTGCAATTTTGGTTCTGGCAGATTTTTTATCCAACTTCGTTCAATAATTTGATCAAGTTAAGTCTGTAATTTGGTCTAATTTCCTTCATACGAAATGTTCTACTATATCGTAGATTTCCATCGGTTCAAGATTCACCTAAATCGGAGTTTTCTAGAGAGAGTTATAGCCATTGAAACCTTACTGTTCAAATGGCAACCTGCAGTTTTGCAGGTTCAGTAATACAACTTTGCTCAATAATTTGATTAGGTTAATGGCATAATTTGGGTTGGTGTTCTTCATAAAAGTTTTAGATCTATATCTTATCTAATTATTGGTAAAATTTCAGGTCATTTTGATCTTCCTAACTCGAGTTATGACCAAATGAACAAATACTGTTCATTTGGTCAATTTGTGCAGTGGTAGACCTCTCTTAACCAACTTTGGTCAATTGGTTCACTAGGTTTTGGTCAGTTTTTGGGCATGGTTCCTTAATGAAAATTGTGTCATTTTATGTCTATTTTCATCCCCAATTGGTGGCATATCAATTGGACTTGTAAAATTTCCGTTTTGATCCTTCAAAGTTGGCTTGGCAGCATGACCATTTACCCTATGAATTTGACTTCCATTCTAACAATTCCCACACATCTCCTTTGGTCATTATTGACCATTTTTCTCTTCACAATAGGTCAAAGTCATCATTTATGCATTTCTCCAAAATTTGCCTCAAACCCTAGGCCTCCAAACCCTAATCTCACTACTTAATTACCATTAGCAATTTCAAAGTTCCAATCTATAATCATTCAACTAATTAAGACTTTTAAACTCATTCTAATGCATCAAACCATACAATTTATGTTCCTTCTTCAAGCTGGCCGAAATTCAGCAATGGTCCCTCCCCCATATTTTTATTCCATTTCATTAATTCTAAGCTCATTTCAACCATTACATATGCATTTAAAATGGAAAAATAATAAGTTAACATACTAACCTCAACTATAATGCCAATTCTTCAATTTCTCTCCTCCTTTCCTCTTTCTTTCTTGTTCTTAAGTTGAGATTGCAAGGTCTAGTGAAGTTTTTAGGGGATTTATTAAGGTTGAGTGGAGGAATTAAAGCTTAAATGCAAGCTTTAATGGAGAATTTTCATGGAGATGAGAGGGAAGGAGTGTGGCGGCAACAAAGGGAAAAGAAGAAGTGATTTTTGTTTTTTTTTTTCTCTTTTCTTTTCTTTATTTATTTTAGTTATGGAAGACCATAAAAACCTAATTAATTAATTTATTAATTATACCTTTTATGGCATCATGCATGATGTCATGCATGATGTCATTACCCTTTTTACTTTTTCATTTTTCTCTTTTTTTTTCTATTTTTCTATTCGTTCTTTAATTTAATTCTCGATTCCGAAATTTTTTTTTCTCCGATTTTATTTGACAGTTAGGTCAGGAGTCAGCTTCTCGCCGGTTCATCCCGGTTTGCAAATAATTCCATATTTCTTCCGGCTCCCTGACCTAATTATTTGACTGGCTTAACAATTCTTTTTCGTGATTTTCTCTTTTCCACTGTGTTCATAAGGGTCCTAAGGACCGCGGCGTCACATTTTACGGCTCGAAATTTGAGTTTAAAATGACTTCGCAGTCATTCCCGAGAAGGTCACCCATCACTGTGACTCTCGGCTAGTTTAACTTCTTCTGTTCTGTTTTTCTTGTTTATACTTAACTAATTGAACATTACTAATTATTTGTGTTTATGGTTTATCTAGTTGTCTTAAGTGTGTTTCTAATCCCCTTAATTGTCCGGACTGACACCGATCACCGGAACAGTGAAATCTACCAGGCTATGCAAACGGGGGTGTTACACGAAAAATCAAGAGAACTAGGTCAATTGGCTAGGTTAATTTAGTATGCAAATTCTGGAAATTACCTAAGTGACCACTTGACCCTAGAATAATCTTTTAGTCATATCTCTCACTAGAAAACTCCAATTGGGATGAGCCATATTGTTCTGGAAACCTAAGGAATAGGGATCCAACTTTATTTTAGACACTTTCCTCAAATTATGAACATAAGAACCTTAAAAGTTGAGTCAAAGCCACTGACCTGAACTAGAATCCTGTTGGCACAGGGTACATGAGTCTAGGACAGTTATTTGGCTATAATTAATTCTACAAAACCTGAAAAATTACAAATGAAAATTATGAGTGACCATAAGACATAGAAAAACAATTTCTATGATGAACACTAGGCCTAAAAGTCACTGCAACCTATTCCATTAATTAGGTAAAATTTAAGTCCAAAAGCTGCCTAGTTAAGGAACCAGAATTAGGAAATGAACTAGTTATAGTTATTTGACCATAACTTGAGTTTTAGAAATCCAAATGATATGATTCAAAAAGGGAAAACAAAGACAAAACATAGAAAAATAACTTCCATGAAGGAAGTATGGCCAAACAGTGGCCACAAATTGATTAAATTGATAGGTAAAATTAAGATATTAAAATTGAACCTAAAGAAAGGTTCATAAGACCAATTATTTTATGGTAGGGTTTTAACCCTAATATGTTACTAAACACTAAATTACATAAAATAGGTATGTGGGACCCACTTTCCTACTATAAATTAACATGAAATTTGTAATAAGAAATTAATAATGCTTAATTGTCCAAAGTAAACCTAGGCTTATATATAGAGCTTGAATTTATTGGTATACCAATTAGGGACTACAGATAGCAGTACAGCCTACATAAATAATCATTGATTGAAAAAATATGTCTGATATGATTGTTCTATAGGCTATATGCATGCCTGTTGGCCATTGAGCCTAATTTCGTTTCTGACTTTAAAAGCCTGCCCGCTGAGTGGCAAAATTTCTAAAGACATAAATATATAATATTGGTATTTTGACCAAAACCGAGAAATCAATAGAACTAGGTCAATTGGCTAGGTCAATTTAGTATGCAAATTCTGAAATTTGCCTAAGACCACTTGACCCTAGAACAGTCTTTTAGTCATATCTCCCACTAGGAAACTCTAATTGGGATGAGCCATATTGTTCTGGAAACCTAAGGAACAGGGATCCAACTTTATTTTAGACACTTTTCTCAAATTATGAATGTAAGAACCTTAAAAGTTGAGTCAAAGCTACTAACCTGAACTGGAATCCTGTTGACATAGGGTACATGAGTCTAGGACAGTTATTTGGCTATAATTAATTATAAAAAACCTGAAAAATTGCAATTCAAGATTATGAGTAACCATAAGACATAGGGAAACAATTTCTATGAAGAACACTAGGCCTAAAAGTCACTACAACCTATTCCATTAATTAGGTAAAATCTAAGTCCAAAAGCTACCTAGTTAAGGAACCAGAATTAGGAAATGAACTAGTTATGGTTATTTGACCATAACTTGAGTTCTAGAAATTCAAATGACATGATTCAAAAAGGAAAAACAATGACAAGATATAGAAAAACAACTTCCATGAAGGAACTATGGCCAAACAGTGGCCATAAATTAATCAAACTGATAAGTAAATTTAAAACATTAAAACTGAACCTAAAGAAATGTTCACAAGACCAATTATTTTATGGTAGGGTTTTAACCCTAATATGTTACTAAACACTAAATTACATAAAATAGGTATGTGGGACCCACTTTTCCACTATAAATTGACATGAAATTTGTAATAAGAAATTAATAATGTTTAATTGTTCAAAGTAAACCTAGGCTTATATATATAGCTTGAATTGATTGGTTTACCAATTAGGGACTACAGATAGCAGTACTGCCTACATAAATAATCATTGATTGACAAAATATGTCTGATATTATTGTTCTATAAGCTATATGCATGCCTGTTGGCTATTGAGCCTAATTTCATTTCTGACTTTAAAAGCCTGCCCGCTGGCCTTGTGCCTGACATGATAGTTGTATACAGGGTAGACATATGATTGTCTAACCAGTATACTCTCATATATTCAGTCTTTATAGTCTGTTATAGGTTACTTGGGCACTAATATAATTTTAAAAAGACTGAAAATGAAATAAATGCACAGATAAGATCCTGATACATAAATTTATCCCAAAGTCAAATAAATCTGTAAAGACTTAGAATTTATAAAATTTTCCTAGAATTATTATTTTTAATTATTTAGTTACTTTTCTTTAAACTTATGCACCACTAAGCAATTCACTTAGTACGTTGGTTTTCCATCGCATAGGTACTGGAGACCAGACACAACCACAGCAGCAACAATAGCAGTAGTGTTCTGACAGAGCTTTGACCAGATTTGCCAATGTCTGTTAGTTACCTCAGCAGTATTTATTTTGGTAGGGCCCATGTTATTAGATTTTGCATTTTATTTATTATACATAAGTAGACACAGTATAACTCATTGTGAACATTGTAAATAAATTGTAATTATATTTTGGATTATAAATAAAGTTTGTGAACTTTTATATATAAATTTTCATATGAATGAGTTATATTATATTCTTGACATTTACATGATCAACTACCAATGATGTGATACGTGACTAGATGAATGGATCTAAATTAATGTGAATAGATGAATAGTGAAACCCTTCAGATGCTTATAAAATAGAGGAGGCTCTGCCCAGGTCTCCATAGAAATAAATTATGATAAAAAAAATTTTCCACACATGAATAAATGAAGTTTAAAATTAACAATGGACAGGATAAGATAAGATAGGGTATTCCAGAACCGAATGTGGCATGCTTTACTCGGTTACATTGTAGACGAGTGAGGGGCGTTATAATATCAAAATTGATCCTCATTCAAGTTGCATTTCATAAAATTTACACAAGACACAAAATCAAACATGTGCTATCAAGTAGATTTCAATATCAGCAATTTAGCACAAGTTTAAAAGTGTTACTGTTCACAGGGACTAGATAAATGCAGGAATTTGCTTTATACTTGCTCCCTCTCAATTCTTCTCTTTTTGCTACAAGTCTCAATTTGTCCAATTTTCATGAATGACCTACAAAGGATAAACAAATGTCACTTTTGAGTTTAATGAGGGTAAAAACTAAAATGAAATAAAATGAAAAATTAATAAACTATAAAAGGTTATGCTTGGGTTGCCTCCCAAGAAGTTCTTGTTTAAGGTCTTAAGCTTGACCTTCCACTCCAAATTACCTAAATATCCCTAGTTGGGGAACTAAGCCATGAAACCTCTACAACCTTTTGTGTGGGCTCTCCAACAATATAATGCTTTAATCTTTACCCATTAACTTTGAAAGTACCTAAGGTTTCATTTCCTATCTCCACAGCTCCATATGGATATACCTTTGTAACAGTGTAAGCCCCTGACCATCTTGACTTCAATTTTCTAGAAAATAACCTTAACCTGGAATTATATAAGAGAACTACATCTCCTTCTTGAAATTCTTTCCTCCTAATATGCTTATCATGCCATCTCTTAGTTCTTTCCTTGTAAAGCTTGGCATTTTCATAACCATCCAGTCTAAGTTCCTCAAGTTCATTTAATTGCAACATTCTCTTTTCTCCTGCAGTCTTTAAGTCAAATTTCAGTGTTTTTATAGCCCAATATGCTCTATGCTCTAACTCAAAAGGTAAATGATAAGCTTTCCCATAAACCAATCTAAAAGGAGTGGTGCCAATGGGAGTTTTAAAAGCTATCCTATAGGCCTAGAGAGCATCATCTAACTTTAATAACCAATCTTTCCTTGAACTGTTCACTGTTTTCTCAAGAATTCTTTTCAGCTCTCTATTTGAAATCTCCACTTAACCACTAGTTTGTGGATGGTAGGGTGTTGTAACTTTATGCTTAACTCCATATTTTTGTAATAATCTCTCAAATTGATGGTTGCAAAAATGAGAACCTCCATCACTTATAATGGCACGTGGAGTTCCAAATCTTGTAAAAATGAACTTCTTAAGGAATTTAACTACAACTCTAACATCATTAGTTGGAGATGGTATAGCTTCAACCCATTTGCTCACATAATCTACTCTAACCAAGATGTACTTTTGTCCAAAGGATGATGGAAAGGGTCTCATAAAGTCAATGCCCCAAACATCAAATAGTTCCACTTCCAATATCTCTTGAAGGGGCATTTCATCTCTTTTTGAGATATTTTCCATCCTTTGACACCTATCACATGCATTTACAAACTTCCTTATATCTCTAAACATATGTGGCCAAAAGAATCCTGCTTGAAGAATTTTTTCTGCAGTCTTTATAACACTCATATGACCCCCATAAGGTGAAGAATGGCATTCTCTAATGACATCCTCTATCTCCTTATCAGCTAAACATCTCCTAATCAGCCCATCTCCATACCTCTTAAACAAAAATGGCTCTTCCCAATCATAATCCCTCACAGCAAAAAGAAATTTCTTCTTTTGCTGCCATGTTAGATCAGGTGGAAGGATTTCACACACCAAATAGTTCACAAAATCTGCATACCAGGGGATCTTTGCACTAATGGTTGCCAACAACTACTCATTAGGAAAATAATCATCTATTGGAAGCTCTTTCCCCAAATTATCTCCTTGTTCTTGCCTTAGTCTAGATAAATAATCTGCTACTACATTTTTTACTCCTTTCTTATTCTTAATTTCCAAATCAAACTCTTGAAGGAGTAATACCCACCTTATGAACCTAGGTTTGGCCTCTTTTTTCTGAAGGAGATACTTGATAGCTATATGATCTGTGTACACTATTACCTTAGACCCCATAAGATAGGACCTGAATTTATCTATTGCAAATACCACTGCTAAAAACTCTTTCTCTGTAGTGGAGTAATTTATTTCAGCATCATCCAAGGTCCTAGTTGCATAATAGATTGCATACACCTTCTTAACTTTCCTTTTTCCTAAAACAGCCCCAATGGCATAGTCACTAGCATCACACATTAACTCACAAGGTAATGACCAATCAGGTGGCTGCATAATAGGAGCAGATATCAAAGCTTCTTTTATCATTCAAAAAGCTTTCATGCAATCAGTATCAAAATGAAATTTCACATCTTTACTCAATAAATTAGTAAGAGGTTTAGAAATCTTAGAAAAATCCGTGATGAGTCTCCCGTAAAATCCAGCATGCCCCAGGAAACTCCTCACTCCTTTCACAGATATCGAGGGTGGCATTTTCTCAATAATTTCTACCTTTGCTTTATCCACCTCAATACCCCTGTTGGATACAAGATGTCTCAAAATAATTCCTTCTTGTACCATAAAATTGAACTTTTCCCAATTCAAAACTAAGTTAAACTCTTCACATCTCTGTAAAACTTTAGACAAGTTAGATAAGAATTCATCAAAAGATTTACCATACATAGAAAAATCATCTATGAATACTTCCATAATATCCTTAATCATATCAGAAAATATGGATGTCATACATCTCTGAAATGTAGCTAGAGCATTACATAATCCAAATGGCATCCTTCGATATGCAAAGGTACCATAGGGACATGTGAATGTGGTTTTATCCTGATCATCCAGGTGAATAGGGATCTAAAAGAACTCTAAATAGCCATCCAAATAGCAAAAATAAGAATGACGAGCTAATCTCTCAAGCATCTGATCTATAAATGGTAATGGAAAATGGTCATTTCTAGTTGCATTGTTCAACTTCCTATAGTCTATACACATTCTCCATCCAGTTATAGTCCTAGTAGGTATTAGTTTATCATTTTCATTTTTCACTACTGTGATGCCCCCTTTTTTGGGTATAACATGAACTAGATTTATCCAATTACTATTAGAAATAAGGAAAATGATACCTACATCAAGCAATTTTAAGATTTCTTTTTTCATAACCTCTTTCATATTTGGATTCAATCTTCTTTGTGATTATTTAGAAGCTTTGTGATCATTTTCTAATAAAATTCTATGCATGCAAACAGAAGGATGTATTCCTTTAATATCATCAATGGTATAACCAATTATCCTTCTATGTTTTCTAAGAATTCTTAATAATTTTTCAACTTCACAATCATTCAGTTTAGCACTAACAATCACAGGATATGTAGAATTTTGATCAAGAAAAGCATACTTGAGATTTGTTGGAAGAGGTTTCAACTCTACCTTTGGTGTTTCACTTTTTTCAAGCATTGGTGGTGAAGTTGTATCTTGCTTCAAATCTCCAATCTCCTCAACACTAGCCATAGGCAAAGGTGAATTTCCTTCTAAAATTTGAGCATATTCTGTAGCTTCTTTAATCTCATCCCCCTTCTTGATGTCGTGAACTAAACAAGCTTCTAAGGGATCTTCAGGATGTTGCTTTTTGAACACTTCTCTGACCACTTCATCTATCACATCAATTCTCAAGCATGAATTTAAATCATCTTTCTTTTTCATTGCTTGGAACCTATTAAATTTGACTTTTTCTTCCCCAACTTCTAATGTAAGCCTTCCATTCTTTACATCAATCACAGCTCCAGCAGTAGCAAGGAAAGGTCTATCAAGAATAATAGGAATGTGTACATCCTCTTTCATTTCCAATACTACAAAGTCCACTGGTATAAAAAAATTTTCAACTTTTAGAGGAACATTTTCAATCACCCCAATTGGAAATTTAATAGACCTATATGCTAATTATAGTGAAATGGTGGTAGGCTTCATTTCTCCAATCTTCATTTTCTCATAGATAGAAAATGGCATTAGACTAACACTGGCTCCAAGATCACATAAAGCCTTATCCATACTGATATCTCCAATGTGACATGGTATGGAAAAACTACCAAGATCTTTCAGTTTGGGTGGAAGCTTATTCTACAAGATAGCACTGCTTTCTTTTGTAAGAGCTACGGTTTCAAATTCTTCCAACTTCTTCTTATTAGACAAAATCTCTTTAAAAAATTTAGCATATGAAGGCATTTATGCTAAGACATCAGTGAAAGGAATAGTCACATGCAAAGACTTCAATACCTCTAAAAACTTCCCAAATTATTTATCCAACTTTACTTTCTAGAACCTTTGTGGGAATGGTAAAGGTGGCATGTAGGCTTTAAGTGATACATATTTAGGTTCTTCCTCTTCACTATCTCTCTCTTTACTTCCTTTTTCTTCCACTGAACTCTCTTTCTCAACTTCAACTCTAATCTCAGCTTCAACTTTTTCATCTCCTTCTCTATTTTTCTCTTCTTCAATTTTCTCTTCAATATTTTTATCTCCATTCTCCAATATTTTTCCACTTCTCAATGTAATAGGCTTGCAGTACTCCTTTGAATTTTTTGGTTGGCTGGCTAGGAAGCTTCCGAAATGCTTTACTATTTGAAGAGCTAGCTTATTAAGCTATTTGGTTCTCCAACATCTTGTTGTGTGTTGCCATTTGATCCACTTTAGATGCTCATTGAGAAATCATTTCTTGTTGACTTTGATGGCTTAGTAATAGAGTCTCAATCATGGCTTCTAATCTAGCTATCTTGTCTGGTTGTGCTTATTGTGATAGAGGTTGCTATGGTTGTGGCGGAGCAGGTGCATTTTGAGGTTTAGGAATTCCAGAAGGAGGACTTCTGGTCTGCTAAAAATACTGATGTTGTTGACACCCAGAAGGTTGCTGAAAATTCTGGTGTTGTCCTTGTCTACCACCCCAAGAGAAATTAGGATGATTTCTCCGTGCTGGATCATAAGTTGCAGAAAATGGGTTATCGCCTAGTCTTTGATTATAGTTCCCCACATAATCCACTTGCTCACTTTAAAAGTTTTAACTAAGTGCAGAAAAATTAGTTGCACAGTTGACATTTGCAGCTCCAACATCTACTGAATTACTTGAACCTCCAACTGAAGAATCTACTTTCATGCTTAGCTTGTCCATCTTCCTTGTCAAAGCATCAAACTTAGCATTAATCATATTCATGGCATCAAGCTCAAACATACCAGTTGGTTTCTTGATCTCATTCCTCTCACAACTCCACTAGTAGTTTTTATAAGCAATTTTATCTAGAGCAGAAAAAGCATCATCTTCAGATTTTTCCATAAGATCACCTCCAGAAGATGCATCAATTGTACTTCTAATAGCTGGTGAAACTCCATTGCAAAAGTATTGAACAAGCATCCACTTAGGAATCCCATGATGTGGACATCTCCTTTGCAAATCCTTGTACCTCTCCCATGCTTCATACATGCTCTAATCATCTCTAGGTTTGAAAGAAGTTAACTCATTTCTTAGCTTAGCTGTCTTGCTTGGTGGAAAATAGTGAGCTAAAAATACTTGAACAAGTTCATCCCATGTTGTGATAGAACCTGATGGCAAAGAATGTAACCACTCTCTAGCTCGATCCTTCAATGAGAAACGGAATAATCTGAGCCGAATTGTATCATCAGAAACTCCATTTATCTTCAACATATCACTGATCTCAAGAAAGTGTGCTAGATGCACATATGGACTTTCACTTGGACTTTCCCCAAATTGTGATTGTTGTACCATTTGACACAGTGCAGGCTTCAATTCAAAATTATTAGCTTTTACTTTTAGTCTTGTGATACTTGGCATAAAATCCCTAATGTCAGGATAGGTGTGATCCTTCACAGAATGGTTGTTATTATCATTGGCCATTTCTTCTTGAAGTTGCTCTTACTCTTGTGCTCTTTCTTGTTGTTGTTGAGCTTTAAATTCAGCTTTTCTCCTTTTAGCTTCTGCTCTTAAAACTCTTGCTGTCTTTTCTATTTCTGGATCAAAGAATAAATTGATTTTTTCACTTTTTGTCCTTCTCATAAAAAAAGTACCTGAAAAACAAATTAAACAAAATTTCAAAGTAAAATGGTAAAAGAAGTTAAAAATAAAATAAAATGCCCAAATTAACCAAACAAACAATCGTTCAATATCAAACAAAAAGCAATTCCCCGGTAATGGCGCTAAAAACTGGATTCATGATTCCGCAAGTATACGGGTCGTATCAAGTAATAGAGTGATAAGTAAAGTATCGTTCCCACGAGGATTTGTCATTTGAGTACCAAACTATGAATGAAGCGATTATTTGGGCTAATGATTGATGAATAAATGGTAAATGTAAATGAGTAAAGTAAATTGATGAATCTAATTGGAATGGGTAAAGAGTAAGTAAATAAATTCTAAATCTAGATGCTATTGAACTAAATTAATAATAGGTAATTTAAATCAAAGTCTAATTATGATAAAAATGATTCCAGAGTTGGGGGATTATACATAAATTAATTAGGATTTGTCTTAGGTATTCCAATTTTAAGGAAAAATAGAGTTTGAAGATGATTGATTCTAAATTCCTTTGATATCTTTTTCAAGTAAATCAAAGTGTGTTCTAAAATAACCAAATCTACTTTTGTATGATATTTGATTACTTTAAAACCCATTAATCTTTGTAACCAATCATTAATTTCTCTTAAAACCCTAATTTATTTCTAATTCTAGATAATTTTAAGTTTTAATCCTTGATTATCTATCAATGACCTTCACCTTTCAGCCCTTCAATCAAAGATTAGCACAATACTCAATGGGTACCAACATTAGGCAAGTAAATCAAGCTCACAAGGAAGGAATCAAAACTCATATTTATATAAAATATGAAAATAACTAGTCCAAATCCATAAATTAATCTAAAACATATTTCCAACTCTAAAATCCAGAGAGTTTACTCACTCATGTTGGCATTTACAAGAGAAATTGATGGAAAAGTAAAGAAAAACATGATAAGAGGACTAAAAATAGAAAAACCCAGGTAGAAGAACCCAAAACTCTGATTTCTGGAGCTTCTAGAGATGGTTGCAGCAGCTCCTCTTCTTCAGAATTAATGGCGTCCTCCTCCCTTTCTCTCTCTGTCATTTTTCTTTCCTTTTATTTCTTATTGTTTCCTCTTGTGACAAAAACTAGAAAATGATACTTTTATATGGTCCCAAAAGTTGCCCTAAAAATAGATAAGAGCCAATAAGTCAATAGAAAATTAGGTATAGAAATATCCAAGTCAGCATAGTCATTTACGTTTTAGGCAGTCTGCTTAGGGTACTGCTTACCCTAAGCAGCTTCTTCAGCAATTTTCGACTTGTGATTGCACTGTCTGCTTAAAGTTAAGCAGACCGTCAGCAAATCTCTGCAGGTCTGAAATAAAATGAGTTTTTCTGTTCATGCTTGACTTTCAGTTTGACCTATGTTGCACCTTAAACACTGCTGCTTACCCTAAGCAGGATCTCAAGCAGGATCTTAATAAATTCTCGGCAGGTTTTGGAATGAAAGCTTGAATGTGTAGGATTTAAGTTGTGCTTGACTTGCGGCTTAAGGTGCTCCCCTAGAAAAGGTGTTTTCTGAATTAGAACTTGTAGATGACAAAAGAGGTACGATAGTCTAGCAGTTAACTTCATAAAATGAGTTTCAGGATTATGTGTATTCTTCAAATATAACATGAACATAGTAAATTTCCTATCCACATCTGTTATTGTCTTTGCATATGTCTGAGAAATGGACCCCAAATGAAGTATAGTTTTAGTTTGTACAATTGAGAGAATTCTTTAATTGTAACTGTTTAGTAAGAAAGTTAGGGTATTAGTTTGAAATAATTTTGTAATCTCTGAGCTGTGTGCGCCTGTCCTGTTTCCTATGCTTCAAATATTGGCTGAGTTGGAACCTGAAGTATATCCTCCCCAGTTGGTAATATCTCAATCATAATGCTCAAGTTCAAATAATTATGTTAAAAAATACCAATTCTGTAACAGTAGAATATAAAGAACATATTTGATTATTGAATAAGAAATGTATGGAAATTACTTCCAGTTACACTATGCATAAAATCAATTAGGTCACTCCATACAACTAGAACCTTTAGCATCATATGTGTTGGCTTTTTTGCCATGTGCCTTGTGAGAGTCATTGTGAGTCTTAGAGAGTGTGGGCTGATTTTGAATGTAATGGGTCTTGGCATTATTAAATTCTAGCTCAATTTGTCTAAAAATGGCTAAAAGTAAATCTTGCCACAAACTTGTAACACCCCGGCGCATTTCGTTAGCCATTCAATTTTACGTGTCCTTGAGCAAATGGTGCACCAATTTAGATAACCGTGAGGAAAATTTAGCAACAGAGAAATTCTTGTCTACGTTGGATTTATTATAAACCCAAAACATAAATACTTGGATTCTATATCTTAAATCTATAACAGATCAAGTTTAAATTAAAAAAATCCTTGACAAGCCAACCACCGTTCCTTTGAACATGTGTAGCCATTGGCGATGGTATGGACTCTATATAGACTTCGATTGCTGATCTCGCAATAGAACTCAAGTGATGCAGGGAGGGAGCACTTGAGAATCAGCTGCAGCGACAAAGCTATCCAACTCATCAGTTGTAAATGCCTCCATTGCTTTTCACTTCTAGGCCTCTCCCAAATGCTCCATACCCTTCTCCCTCACACACAGGCGCATCCATTTGTTATTGACCCACTCAATTTTTTTAAAAAAATTATTTTCCCATATATATCATGTATAAAATTATTTATATAAGTCAATAAAATAATTTTTTTACCTCACAACCACTTTTAAAATATTATTAGTTTTTTTTACAAAATATGTTGCATGTTATCATACTTGTTATAAAAATTCGTGACTTAATTTTTTTTATATATATAATTTTTTACCCATTAAATTTAATTCATTTAAACTTTATTATTTTACTTAAAAAAATGATTTGCAAATATTTTATTTTAATTTTTCATAATTCAAAATAATGTTAACTTACATAATAAAATTGCATATGTAAATTAATGTGAGAAAATTATTTATAAAATTTGAAAAATAAAATAATTTTTGAAATAAATTTTTGTTAATTTAGTGCATTATCATTATAAAATTTTCATTTTTATTACATAGATATCTTGAAATTTTATATTATTACATTGTTTAATACAAAAAATTTTAAAACCTATTTAACATATTAATTATATACATATATATTTCATTGTTGCATTATAGAACAACATAATATATATATATATATATAAGATAGTAAAATGTAATATTTAGGGACTAAAAGGGATATTTTATATTTATTTCCATTTATATAATTTTAAGAGTGTGTTGGCTCAAGCGTAGTGATGTCTCCTCTTGTCACACCCTATCATATATATAAGATAGTAAAATGTAATATTTAGGGACTAAAGGGGATATTTTATATTTATTTCCATTTATATAATTTTAGGAGTGTGTTGGCTCAAGTGCAGTGATGTCTCCTCTTGTCACACCCTATTATATATCTAATGTTCTTTAAGAGGGAGTAACTAGTTAACTGATGTGGAGCAACATGTGCAATTAGCTATTGGCATGGTGAGTCTCTATCATGCTACTCCTTGTAAGTTCTAATTCTAATTTATATTCATAATATAAATTAGATGGTATTAAAATATTTAATTTTAATTAATATTCATAAATTTATAAATATTAATATATTGTTTTATTGAAATAAAAAAAAATCTTAGATGGAAATATATTGTTTTATTGAAATAAAAAAAATCTTAGATGGAAATTAACTTAAAAATAATATGCAACTAATAAAATATTTTTAAATATATACAATAAATAATTAATTGCAAATATAAATTTGAAAAATTATATACTAATAAAATATTTTACTTCATATTGTAATAAAATCAAATTATATTTTTATTTATTGATTTCTTATTTTAATTAATTACTTCTTATAAAATTTTATATTTAATTGAAGTTAAGTGTAAATGAGATTAATAATTTTAAATTTATATTAACTCTAAAATTAAAAATTTTAAATTTATATAAACTTTAACATTAATTTAAATAATAAAAATATAATTATAATTAATTTTAAAAATGAAGTAAAATTTGGGTAAAACTCCCCTCTCCTCCTCTCCTCTCCTTCATACATTTATATATAATATAGATTATATTTAATAAATTTAAATTTATTAGAAATTTCACCCTAAACACCTATTATTTTAACTTTTTAAAATAAATAATAAAATCTAAAAAAAAATTAAAACCTATCTATTAAAAACTCCGAAAAAAAAACTAAATTCCTTTTCAAAGTTTTCTTTTGCAACCTTTATCTCTTTTATTCAAATATTATACCCATAGAATCACAATTTTTTCCATCTCCTATCTCTTTTATTTTTATCGTCATCATCATCATCACCTCATTATCTAATCATTGGCTTTATATTTTTTCCTTTTCATTTTTATATATGTTAACAAAATTATAGTAGACAAATTTAATTTCATAAGTTAAAATTTTTTTTATTTTATAATTCATATTCTATTATTATATCGAAAAGATATTTTTATGAAATATAATGGAAGATTAGTTGTGAAATAATTATTTAATTGCCTATATTGAAAAAGTTGTTTTCTGTACTATTAATGGTGCGTTGACGCTGGGATTGATAGGGACGATAATTGGACTTCTTGTGCCGCTATTTTGCGTGATTTAAATGGTTCCTTCATGTTAGGTTTAATAGGATTTCAAGGTACTATTCTCTTACTAAGTTTAGCTGAAACTCTTGCTATTAGAAAGACTCTTCTTTCATTGAAAAATAGCAATATTGGTGATGTCAATATTGAAACTATTCTTGATTTTTTCTATGGACAAAGACTTGCAAGACAAGAGAGTTTCGTTGGGCAACCCCTCCGATACTTAAGTCAGTAATTAAAACTGAAATTAAAAATAATTGACTATAACAGCATATCTTACTATGGAGGCTTGAGTCCCTTATATAGACATCAAATAGAGAAGTATAATTATAGTATTTTCCTATTTTAGAGAAAGTCTAATTAAAGTGGGATTCAGATGCTTATCCCCAGTGGATAATATTTAAGTGCTACTATATCAGAAATGATTCTAAAGATATGGTGGATGCTATTTATTTTATTTAGGATGATTGCTTTGAGTTTGAACAGATTATTTGTAATTGTAATATTTGACTTGGACTGAACCTTGGCTTAGATTAGGTGAAAAGTTAATGTCACGCCTCATTCTTTGACTAGAGTAGCTACATTTCATGCTAGTATCACTTTTTGGTTTGAGCCTCCAAATACTTTATATAATATTTTTTTGTCTAATGTTTTTTCAGATTTTTCACTTAATATTTTGAGATTCTAGGTTAGTTGTATTAGAGACACCTGGTCTAGATTTAGCTTGAATCTAATATATTAAGTTTTTCTTAGATTTTATTAATAAAATTATGATTTAAAAAAAATAAAGTAATCATGTAACACTTCTAAAAAGTGAAAATCTGATGCATACATTTTGCATAATAATTTAGGTTTAATTTCTCAGCCATTTTATTTGATTATTAGTCACTTTTAGCTAATTTCATTAGTTATTTAGTTAGTTTTTCATAATTGCCAATTTTGGATTAATTTGTAATTTTTACTTTGTTTTGTAGGAAAAATGGTGTTTTTGAAGGACTAAAAAGAAATTTTACCATTGAGGAGTGATTTCTACAGCCAAAGATGTCAAAAACAAGTTTCAAAGTTGAAATATGCATTGACCAAATTGCGCATAACTTGCCGCATAAGTTATGCAAATCTGCATAAGGAGAAGAAACACTGTTCCAATACCTGCCGAATTGTGCATAAGGAGAGTGCATAGCTTATGCAGATTCACGCCTCCCTTATGCAATCTCACGGAATTGTGCATAACCTATGCGCTTGGTCATGCAGTTTCGCATAAGTGAGCCAGAAACCAGCCGAAAACTGCATAAGGGATTGCATGACTTATGCAGTCCACTTATGCAGTCCCACAAAGATTTCATTAATGAGCTGGCAGAAGATTCCCTCAGAAAATCTCTCCTCAAACACACCATTTTAGGGCTCCATGTCAGAAAATGTTATAAAGAGCCCCATTTCCCATTTTAGAAAGGGGGAAGAGAGAAAGGAAAAAAAAAAAAGAAAGGAGCAGGAGCAGCTGAAGAGTCACAAACCTCTCCCACACCATTTCCAACCAGATTTGGAGATTTCTTTCTCTTCTTACATTTTTCCTACATTTCTAGTGTTGAGCTTTTTGTTTCTTAGCTTAGATTAAAGTTTTATTTCCATATTAACTCACAATATCTTGTAAATATTATGGATAGTGAGTAGTTTTAATTAGATTCTGGAGTAAGGGTTATAATATTTGAGATATTTTGTGGATTTTGATTGGGTAATCCATATTTTGTGGTCTTAATGAGTTTTATTCATTTCTTGTGTGCTTAATGACATGCTTAGTGTAGGATCCCATTAAGTATCCATGGTTGAGGCACCGAAAGGAGAAGGCCTTGTGATAGATAATCAAGAAATTGGACTTAATTAACTTAGATCTAGAAATAGACTAAGGATTAAGAGGATTTATAGATTAATTAAAGAACTTAATGGGTCTTAATTAACTCTAACTCCACGAAAGTAGGATTAGATTGATTAAGGCACTCTTTGTCCCACTCGAAAGGGTATTCAAAGGATTTAAGAATTAATCTCTTTAAAACCCGTAAGTTCCGCAAGATTGGATAATCAATTTAAAATCCCAAAATAGCTCGAATATGAAATCCCGAACTCTAGAATCGCCCTTTTATCATTGTTAATTTCTAATTGAATTTAATTACTTGCCAATTTAAATCTTGCCATATTTGAATTTGCTTATTTTAATTTGATGCAAATTTAGTTTAATCATTACATTGTTGAATAGACTATTAATCTCACACACATAAAATTCACACTCCAATACCCATCAATTTATTGCTTTAATTTCAAAAATAGTTCAATTTAGTCAACTTTTTATATCAAAAATTCAATCATTAACACAACTCCTCGTGGGAACGATATCTTTTATATATTACTTGTACGACCCGTGCACTTGCGGTTGGGCCACATCAAGTTTTTACAAATATGGCCCAACCGCAAGTGCACAGGTCGTACAAGTAATATAGAAAAGATATCGTTCCCATGAGGAGTTGTGTTAATGATTGAATTTTTGATATAAAAAGTTAATTAAATTGAACTATTTTTGAAATTAAAGCAATAAATTGATGGGTATTGGAGTGTGAATTTTATGTGTGTGAGATTAATAGTCTATTCAACAATGTAATGATTAAACTAAATTTGCATCAAATTAAAATAAGCAAATTCAAATATGGCAAGATTTAAATTGGCAAGTAATTAAATTCAATTAGAAATTAACAATGATAAAAAGGCGATTCTAGAGTTCGGGATTTCATATTCAAGCTATTTTGGGATTTTAAATTGATTATCCAATCTTGCGGAACTTACAGATTTTAAGGAGATTAATTCTTAAATCCTTTGAATACCCTTTCGAGTGGGACAAAGAGTGCCTTAATCAATCTAATCCTACTTTCGTGGAGTTAGAGTTAATTAAGACCCATTAAGTTCTTTAATTAATCAATAAATCCTCTTAATCCTTAATCTATTTCTAGATCTAAGTTAATTAAGTCCAATTTCTTGATTATCTATCACAAGGCTTTCTCCTTTCGGTGCCTCAACCATGGATACTTAATGGGATCCTACACTAAGCATGTCATTAAGCACACAAGAAATGAATAAAACTCATTAAGACCACAAAATATGGATTACCCAATCAAAATCCACAAAATATCTCAAATATTACAATCCTTACTCCAGAATCTAATTAAAACTACTCACTATCCATAATATTTACAAGATATTGTGAGTTAATATGGAAATAAAACTTTAATCTAAGCTAAAAAATAAAAAGCTCAACACTAGAAATGTAGGAAAAATGTAAGATGAGAAAGAAATCTCCAAATCTAGTTGGAAATGGTGTGGAAGAGGTTTGTGACTCTTCAGCTGCTCCTGCTCCTTTCCCTTTTTTTTCCTTTCTCTCTTCCCCCTTTCTAAAATGGGAAATGGGGCTCTTTATAACATTTTCTGACATGGAGCCCTAAAATGGTGTGTTTGAGGAGAGATTTTCTGAGGGAATCTTCTGCCAGCTCATTAATGAAATCTTTGTGGATCAGATAAGTGGATCGCATAAGTCATGCGCCCCTTATGCGCTTACTGGTTTCTGGCTCACTTATGCGAAACTGCATGACCAAGCGCATAGGTTATGTACAATTCCGTGAGATTGCATAAGGGAGGCGTGAATCTGCATAAGCTATGCACTCTCCTTATGCACAATTCGGCAGGTATTGGAACAGTGTTTCTTCTCCTTATGCAGATCTGCATAACTTATGCGGCAAGTTATGTGCAATTTGGTGAATGCATATTTCAACTTTGAAACTTGTTTTTGACATCTTTGGCTGTAGAAATCACTCCTCAATGGCAAAATTTCTTTTTAGTCCTTCAAAAACACCATTTTTCCTACAAAACAAAGTAAAAATTACAAATTAATCCAAAATTAGCAATTATGAAAAACTAACTAAATAACTAATGAAATTAGCTAAAAGTGACTAATAATCAAATAAAATGGCTAAGAAATTAAACCTAAATGATTATGCAAAATGTATGCATCAAATACCTCCAATCTCAAGCTTTTGCTTGTCCTCAAGCAAACTTTAAAATGTGATGCAAAATTTAGGGGTGCCTTATCCAAAGAGCTATGAAAATCACCTATTAAAGTAACTTAACACACCTTTAGCCATACCAGCAATCCATATACCCATCCTTCAAAATGAAAAGAATCTAATGCTTATCCAAGCTTTCACCGCTTAGCCATCAAGTCAATTATCATTCAAAATCCCCAAACCAACCAATCAAAAGAGAGAGTCATGCTCAAAAGGAATTCTAGAACAATCAATAGTCAAAGTGTCTCTATATAAAATGATGGGATTAAATGAATGAATGGATAATTTTCCAATCCCATAGGCAAATTCCCTACTCCTATCTCCACTAATGTAGCAAGTACTATCAAGAGATCAAAGGTCTTTTTAGGGATGTAATGGGGTTATGGGGTTCAAAATGAGGCTAAGAAGAAAAATGGGTAAAAAGGGTTCAAAGCATGAGAATATTTTCAATTTTGGAACATAAGGTATACTTCTTATTTTATTATATATTTTTTTTTCTTTTTCTCTTTTTTTTTATTTTTTATATGGAGGGGAGAAATACGCAATGAGAATTGTCAAGTGCTAGCATATTTTATAAAACACATAAAAATGGAGGGACATTTTGATACTTTAAACTTGTATCTTGCATTTTCTTTTGATGATTGTCCCTAAAATTGCCACCCCCAAACTCATTTCTTTTAATACCTTGGGTGGATTTCTTTCATTTTGAATGACAATAGTGAAAAGCACATATACTAGCACTTTTACAAGATGACAAGCATTTCTTCTCCATTTTATTGTATATATTTTTCTTTTCTTTTTTTTTATGTACCTAATATTATGAATAATTATTCTCATGAAAAGGGTTTGAGTGTTTGGTTCATTGGCTAGCTAGCAATAAGGGATTTCAAGAAAAATTAGGGATAAAAAGGCTCAAAGGGGTTTGCAAGGGTAAATTTTAATTAGGAAAAGGGCCAAAGGTTTAAAATGAGAAGGTTTAAATCAAAGAATGCCTAATCATCTCTCTTTTCAAGTACAAGCTGGTATTTCGCCTTGAAAGATTTAGAAAATTTGTTCTAGGATTAGTGAGATATCATTTGACTACCTTATATCCAATAACTCCCTCTAAACATTCCAATCTCTAAAGGACTAGCTGGGTGGCTTTTTGGCTAAGAAGATATAGGCAGGGGATAAACACTTCAAAACTTTGCACCTCTTAGGAAACTTTCAATCCACAAACCCAACTAAAGGTAAGTCAAATCACTCTCATAGGTAACTTTTCAATACTCAAGGGATTTGGCAAAAGATTTAATGCATGATGCATGATTCCTAAAAATGAGCAATGCATTAACTAAATGGAGGAAATCTATTTGTGTGCAATGTGTACAATTTCTAAGTGATGTATAATGTGTGTGTAAATGTGTTATGTATATGTATGTATGGATGTATATGTAAAATATTTATAATATATGTAAGTGTAATGGGGTGAGATGTTCCTATACTCAAAATGTGAAAAATGTAGCAAAAATCAAAATGTGCACCCCCAAACTCAAAATTGGACATTGTCCTCAATGTCTCAAGCAGTATATTACCAAAACTCAAAGCAAATAGTAATTACCAGGAATTGTGAAATTTAAGAACAAAAAGAAAAAGTTACCTGGTATAGAGCAAATGAGAATTCAAGGGATAATGGTGATGCATAAGAAGCTGCATAGGTTATGCAGAATAAAATGTTGTACAGAACAGGTACAGAATGAGGGTGCATAAGCTGTGCGATTCTGCATGAGTGGCAATAAGGACTGCACAGGCTATGCAGAACATTTGCATAAGGGGATTACAGCCTGTGCAGTTCTGCATGAGTGGCATAAAGGACTGCACAGGCTATGCAAAATTTTTGCATAAGGGGATTCACAGCCTGTGCAGTATATTTAAAAGTTGCTGCATGATGAAGAGCAAGGAAAATGCAAACACCAGTAGAAGCATGCAAATATATACAGAGTATGGACAAGTATGCACAAAAGGGCAGTAAAGGCAATGAAAAACTAATGTAATAGCCATCCAATAAAACTTCAAGAAAAACAGAATTCAAAATAAACTAAAATTGTTTCAACATGTCTACAAAGAAAAACTCCTACAAGTTTGAACAAAAGTAAAATAGAAACTAATCTAATTCTATTGTTTTGCCCTTGTCCAAAGATGCTGCTAAAGGACTGGTTGGAGCTGTTTGCTGTCGAAGTGATGGTTCTGGAGGAGGTGATGGAGGTGGAGGTGGCATTCCCAGAAAAATCATGAGCTGCTTCATCATCTCCTTTAATTCTTTCTGTTTATCTCTGGTTTCCATGACAAAATCAAAGAGTTGATCATGACGATCCTTGAGGGTATCAAGACCAGATTCAAGCTTTCTATCAACAAAATATATATCATCACTAAGCCTTTCAAGATAGGTGAATAAGGCTTTAGTGTTGAAGGTAGGAGGGGCTGTGGATGAAGAGGGTCCAGCTGCAGAAGGTGTGGGCTGTGCAGAATCTGCTGGGATGTCCTGTGCAGACTGAGGAGGGGGTGTGGGTTCAGTAGAATGCTGTTGGACTGGTGGGACAGATTGTCCCTCTGGTTGTGCAGTGGGTTCAGTGTCTGCTGCTGGTTGTGCAGTGTCAGAAGGTGGCAAACTGAATCCAGTTTTGGATAGGTGTGTGGCATCAAAATATAGAGTGTCTGAAAGTGCTGGTAGTGGATGCTGTTACGGATTAAAACCAAAATGCTTGGCTATAACAGTTATGAGCCCACCTATGACAATGTCACCTATGAATTTGGTGGCAATATGTAACACATGCTCACAAAAGAAGTAACCAGGAGAAATTTTAACTTTATGAAAAGCACACCATAGCATGAACAATTCAGATTTCCCAACAACACCAGAACTAGTCCCTCTGCCCAAGATAGTGCTAGCAATAAGCCTATGTATAAATCTAAGTGCAGGGTCTAGTATTTGAGAGGATTTGGATCTGCCAGCAGAAAAAGTCTGAGGTTGGTTTGTGATAATTCTCCAAAACTGAGCAGTATTCCAAATACCTTTGTTTGCTACCTCTACCCCTGTATATGGTACCCTAAATAGTCCATCAATTGCAAACCCAAAAATGCTATGAAATTGGTCTAATGATAACTCTCTATTTTGCCCCAAACATCTAAATTTCATAGTTGGCTTGTAATCTACGTCATGCAATTTCAGGGTGGCAGAGAATGAGGAAATAAATTCTAAAACTAAAGCTGGATAGACTATTTCTTGCTTATGCACAAATTCCATCCACCCTAAGCCATCAAGGTATGCAACAACATTATCAAATAAACTAACTGATTGGAGGGCATCTGCAAAAATGTACCTAGTGGGTTGTACCCTCCTTTCCTTAAGTCTCTTAAAGGCTGCCTTTTAAGCTACATCAGGAAGAGGCCAAGGTAGTTTTGATACCTGTGAGGCTGCTGACATTTTCTTTTTGCTGGAAGAGGGTGATTTGGCCTGTGGGGTAGAGGTAGAAACGCCAGCCTCATGTCGTTTGGAGGTTGAAGTTTTGGGGTTTTTAGGTGGAGGCTCTGACAGTGGAGTGGTGGGTGGTTCTTTGCTTTTTGAGAGAGGAGGTGCAGAAGCCATGGGTCGGGTGGGTTTTGACCTGATTTTTCTTTTATACGTGGCTGTGGGAGGTGGTGGAGGGGTTTCTTGTGGAGGGGAATCGGGGTTGGGAGGCCGCATTGCCAAGGGCGAAACTTGGAGAGGGGAAGTTTGAGGGGAATGAGGAGGCGATTCCATTAGGTGTTGATGGTGAGAATGGAGGAGTTGAGGGAGAAAATAAAGGATGCAGAGGGAAGCTAGGGCAAAGGCGGCGGAAAGATGAGTGGAGAAGAAGGGGAGGGGTAATGCCGGGATAAATGGACGTGGAGGGACAGTCGTGAACAGAAAAGACGGGAAGTGGGAAAAATGGATGCCGAAGAAATTTTTTTTTTTATTTGAACAGGACTTGTGTAAAACTGCATAAGGGGAAAATGAGTGTGCATAACTTATGCACTCTCTTATGCAGGTTTCGGTGGAAGATAAAAAGTGTGAAAAATTGATTATGCAAGAGTGCATAGCTTATGCGCTAACTTATGCAAGTTTCGGCCTGTTTTGGATTTCAGAGAAATAGGTCATGCGAAAGTGCATAAGTCATGCACTCTCCTTATGCAAGTCTCGACAAGTTTTGGTTTTTGGAAAGTGTGGTCATGCGGAAGTGCTTAAGCCATGCACTTTCCTTATGCAGGTCTCGGCAGGTTTTGAAACTCAGAGTTGGTGGTTATGCGGAAGTGCATAAGCCATTCACTCTCCTTATGCAAGTCTCGGCAAGAAGAGAAAATGCAAGAAAATTACTCATGAAGATGTGCATAAGTCATGCGCTCTTCTTATGCAAGTCTCAACAAGTTTTGGTTTTTCAGAATTTGTGGTCATGCAGAAGTGCATAAGCTATGCGCTCCCTTATGCAGATTTCGGCAGAAAGAGAAAATGCAGGATTTGAAGTCATGCAAACGTGCATAAGTCATGCACACACTTATGCAAGTTTCGGCAGATATGAAATTTGACAAAAATGTGGCTATGCAGAATTGCATAAGCTATGCACATCCTTATGCAGTTTGCAACAAAGATGAAAAATGGCAAGAATTGTGGTTATGCAGGATTGCATAAGCTATGCAGTTACTTATGCACAATTCAACAAGATTGAGATTACAATTGAAAATAATTTGCAAGTGTGAAAAATACCCTAGAATGAAGAAATATAATTCTATGAAGCATAATTCATGAGAAATTGTCACCAAAAACACATCAATATATACAAAATCCATCAAAATTGCATTACACAAGCTTGTAGAAGTGAATCCTGCATAAAAGGCATTTGTGAATCATGCCATTTTAATTCAAATTCTGCAAATCAACATTTAGCACAGTAAAAACTCAATAAAATCTGCATAAAGTTGCATCTATCCACAAACGAGAATGGACTCCCCAAGTCATGCCAAGAAAATGCAGTGTGTCCACTTTAAATCTCACAACCCAAATAAGCTCAAAACTACAAAAATGACCCACTTGCCATCACATTAACATGATAAGCACAAATACTTAAAAGTTACACACCCAACCTCACCAAGAAACATAAGCCATGTGCTGCAAACCCTTCTTTGCTGCAAATTTCATTTTTTTCTCTGCATAAACCAAGAGGCAAACCTGCACAGGTTATGTAGCAAAAATCAATCAATTTTGGGAGAGTTGAAGGATAAAATATCAGATTAAGAGTTACTCCCCAGCAGTTCACCAACCTTCCTCCATTGAAATACATTTACAAGGGACAAGATTCAACAATGTCAAAAATTGAATTTGGGGAGATTTAAGATAAAAACAAAAGCAATGTAAATAAAAGTAAATCAGCAAAAGCAAAATAAAAAAACTTGGGATGCCTCCCAAGAGGGCTAATTTATAGTCCTTAGCTGGACTCTTCATGCATTTCACTAAAAAGGGGTGAGGGATTGGAGAGCTTGTAATAGCTTGCTCCCTTTATTAGGTCTCCAGTTATGTAATGTTTCAATCTATGCCCATTGACCTTAAAATTCCCAGATTTTTCACTCCAAATTTCAATTGCTCCATAAGGGAAAACCTTAGAAACTCTATATGGACTAGTCCACCTTGATTTAAGTTTTCCAGGGAATAATTTTAATCTTGAGTTGAACAACAAAACTGAATTACCCTCTTTAAATTCCTTTTTCCTAAGATACTTATCATGCCAAACTTTAGTTCTTTCTTTATAAATACGGGCACTTTCATAAGCATCCATTCTCAATTCTTCAAGCTCATTAAGTTGCAATAGTCTCTTTTCACCAGCTTGCTTGATATCAAAATTCAAGGTCTGAATGGCCCAATATGCTCTATGCTCTAGCTCCACAGGCAAATGATAAGACTTACCATACACCAACCTAAAGGGAGTAGTTCCTATAGGGGTTTTGTAAGCAGCCCTATATGCCCATAAAGCATCATCTAGTTTGACAGACCAATCTTTCTGAGAATTGCTTATTGTTTTCTCCAAGATATGTTTGAGTTCTCTGTTAGAAATTTCAACTTGTCCTGAAATTTGAGGGTGGTATGGGGTAGCTATCTTGTGCACTATACCATACTTCCTCATTAAGCTCTCAAATTGCTTATTACAAAAATGTGAAACCCCATCACTAATTACAGCCTTAGGAGCTCCAAATCTAATCAAAACAAATTGCTTCAAGAATTTCACTACCACTCTAGCATCATTAGTTGGAGTTGCAATAGCTTCCACCCACTTTGACACATAGTCAACTCCAACTAGAATGTATTTATTACCATATGAAGGAGAAAATGGCCCCATAAAATTTATTCCCCAGACATCAAATAATTCCACTTCAAGAATATCATTTAGGGGCATTTGATCTCTTTTTGATAAATTTCCACTCATTTGACATTTATCACATTCCAACACAAATTTTCTCACATCCTTAAAAAGATTTGGCCAAAAGAAACCAGCTTGCAAAATTTTACTAGCTGTTTTAGAGATTCCAAAATGTCCTCCATAATTAGAAGCATGGCAATGATGCATAATACTCTGTGTCTCCTCTTCAGGAATACATCTTCTTATTAAACCAGCACAGCATCTCCTAAAGAGTAAAGGATCATCCCATCTATAAAATTTTGCCTCATGCAAAAACTTTTTCTTTTGTTGCCATGTCATTCCTAGAGGTAAAACTCCACAAGATAGATAATTAACAAAGTCTGCATACCAAGGTAGTTTAGCAACAAGAGAGAAAAGTTGTTCATCTAAGAAAAACTCATCAATAGGGACTTCATCCATTTCTTCATCATCCAATTTCAACCTACTAAGATTATCCGCAACTACATTTTCAGCTCCCTTCTTATCTCTAATCTCCAAATCAAACTCTTGTAGCATCAGAATTCACCTAATGAGCCTAGGTTTAGCCTCCTTTTTACGGAGTAAATACCTGATGGCTGCATGATCTAAAAATATAACCACCTTTGAGTCAATAATGTAAGGTCTGAATTTTTCCAATGCAAAGACAATTGCTAAGAATTCCTTTTCAGTTGTTGCATAATTTGTTTGGGCCTCATCCAGTTTTCTACTAGCATAATAAATAGCATAAGCCTTTTTGTCCTTTCTTTGACCAAGAACAGCTCCAATTGCATAGTTGCTAGCATCACACATAATTTCAAAAGGTAGGCTCCAATCAGGTGGTTACATGATTGGTGCAGTGATAAGAGCTTGTTTCAACCTGCAAAAGGCATCCAAACACTCTTGGTCAAATATAAATGGTGTGTCATAACTTAACAAATTAGACAAAGGTTTGGCTATTTTAGAAAAATCCTTAATAAAGCGTCTGTAGAACCCGGCATGTCCGAGAAAACTTCGAATTCCCTTGACATTGGTAGGAGGAGCCATCTTCTCTATCACTTCAATCTTGGCTTTATCAACCTCTATTCCTCTGTTAGACACCAAATGTCCAAGCACTATCCCTTCCTGAACCATGAAATGACACTTTTCCCAGTTTAACACAAGGTCAGTATCCGCACATCGCTGCAAAACTTTAGAAAGGTTAGCCAAGCATATGTCAAATGAAGATCCATAAACAGAAAAGTCATCCATAAAAACCTCCATTATATCTTCAATGAAATCTGAGAAGATTGCCATCATGCACCTTTGAAAAGTGGCTGGTGCATTACACAACCCAAATGGCATCCTCCTATAAGCAAAGGTTCCATATGGACAAGTAAAAGTGGTTTTCTCTTGATCATTTGGATGGATAGGGATTTGAAAAAAACCTGAGTATCCATCTAAATAGCAAAAATAAGAATGCCTAGCCAGTCTTTCTAACATTTGATCAATGAAGGGAAGTGGAAAATGATCTTTTCTAGTGGCAATATTTAATTTTCTGTAATCTATGCACATTCGCCAACTAGTCACTGTTCTGGTGGGAATTAATTCATTATTTTCATTTTTGACCACTGTCATTCCACCCTTTTTTGGGACAACATGTACTGGGCTCACCCAAGTACTGTCTGAGATAGGGTATATGATCCCTGCATCAAGCAACTTCAAAATTTCTTTTTTAACAACTTCTTTCATATTTGGGTTCAACCTCCTCTGATGTTCAATAGATGGCTTACAATTTTCTTCCAAAATAATTCTGTGCATGCAAAAGTGTGGGCTTATTCCCTTAATGTCATCTATGGTATATCCTAAAACTTTCCTAAATTGCCTCAACACTCTTAACAACTTATCAGCCTCTAAGGTACTTAAATTTGCATTTACAATTACTGGATAAGTGTTATTAGTGCCAAGAAATTCATACCTGAGCTGAGAAGGAAGTTGCTTAAGTTCTACCTTAGGTGCATCTTCTTCCTTGAATGATGGTTGCTTAGATTCGACTTTTTCCTTTTGTGTAAGCTGAAAAACTGGAGCAGAAATGAATGGTGGACTTTCCTCTAAATGTTGAGCATATGCAGCCACATGAGGGTTGTCATAGTCTATGCCTCCTCCATGAACCAAACAATTTTCAAGTGGATCTTCCGGATATCTTTTTCTGAAGTGTTCTTCAACCAGCTCATCAATGATATCAATTCTCAAGCAAGTATCAGCTTCAGAATGATGCTTCTTCATAGTATTATTAATATTGAAAACCAACTGATCTTCACCAACTCTAAGAGTCAATTTTTCTCCCTTAACATCAATCAATGCTCCTGCTGTAGCCAGAAAGGGTCTTCCCAAGATAATTGGAATATTAGAATCCTCTTCCATTTCTAAGATGACAAAGTCAACAGGTATATAGAACTTCCCAACCTTCAGAGGCACATTCTCCAAAATCCCTTCAGGATACTTAATTGATCTGTCAACTAACTGAGGAGAAATGTGGGTTGGCTTAAGATCTCCCATATTGAGCTTCTCATAAATGGAGAGGGGCATGAGGCTAACACTAGCCCCTAAATCACATAAAGCTTTTGTAGAACATGATTCCCCAATGTGGCATGGAATTGAAAAACTCCCTGGATCCTTGAGCTTTGGAGGAAGTTTCCTTTGGAGGATAGCACTACATTCTTCTGTCAAAGCTACAGTTTCATGGTCTTCAAGTCTCCTCTTGTTTGAGAGAATTTCTTTTAAGAATTTTGCATAAGAGGGCATTTGTGAAAGAGCATAAATAAAAGGCACATTTATGTATAGCTTCTTCAAAACCTCTAAGAACTTCCCAAATTGCTTATCAAGCTTGGCTTTTTGAAATCTTTGTGGAAAGGGAAGCTGTGGCTTGTAAGGCTCTGGAGGTACATACTTCTCTTCCTTCTCTTCAATTTTCTCTTTACATTTTTCTGCACTTTCTTGTTTTTCACTTTCTTGTTTTTCACTCTCATCAGTTTCTTTCTCATTTTCTCTCTTCTCACTATTTTCACTTTTCTCACTATTTTCACTCTTCTCATTATTTAAAACTTTCCCACTTCTTAAAGTAATAGCTTGACACTGCTCTCTTGGGTTTTCTGGTTGACTTGGAAGTTTTCCAAAAGACTTGGTACTTGATGAAGATGCTTGTTGTGCAATCTGATTTTCCAGCATTCTGTTATGCGTTTGCATCTGTTCTAGCCTTGCTTTCATCTCTCTCATCTCCTCATCATGCTTAGTTTGGTTAGCAAGAATCTGTTGTAATAAAGCTTCTGTGGTGGAACTTTGTTCTTGCTGTTTTGGTGGAGGTGCAGGATTCATGTTTCTCTGCTGAAAATTAGGCAATGGTTGCCTATTTTGCTGATATGGAATTCCTTGTTGCTGTTGTGGTTGAAAATTCTGATTTGGAACTTGACTTTGCTGATTTCCCCATGAAAAGTTGGGATGATTCCTCCAAGTTGGATTATAAGTTTGAGAATAAGGATTCCCATTTGTTTGTTTCCATAATTACCAATATATGCAGCTTGCTCTCCATAGTCTACTCCACAGCTGGTAGTTCCTTCTGCATAAGCAACTTGTTGTGAACTTCCAGATGATGATGATGAACTAACCAACATACTCAAATCTTCCATCTTCTTAGCCAAAACATTTGTAAGTGCATTAAACTTTGCATTAATTATGTTGAATGGATCAAGGTCATACATTCCAGCAGCTTGCCTCTTTTGAGTTGGAGCTGGTCCTCTTGGACTACTCCAAAGATGAGTATTCTTTGCAATTTTCTCCAATAGCTCATAAGCTTCATCTTCATGCTTCATAATAAATTCTCCTCCTGTTTGAGCATCAATAATCCCTCTAATTGTAGGAGTAACATTGGTGTAAAAATTCTGATTTATCATCCATTTTGGAATGGCATGATGTGGGCATTGTCTCTCTAATTCCTTCCATCTCATCCATTACTCATAAAGAGTTTCATCTTCTCTTGGTCTAAAAGCTGTCATTTGATTCCTCAATTCTTGAGTTTTTCCTGGTGGAAAATATTGTGCAAGAAATGCATCAGTGAGTTGCTCCCAATTTGTGATGGAGTTGTGAGGTAAAGAATCAAGCCAATCCAATGCTCTATCTTTCAAAGAGAATGGGAATAGCTTCAATCTTGCTGCATCATCAGACACTTCAGGTTGTGTGACACCCCTTACCCGACTACAGTGTAGCCGAGCAAGTTATGCCACTCAGTGTGCCGGAGCACTCTATTTTATCTTAATTCATTTTTATCATAGTTTTGAATATAACTTGTGAAATATAATTCATTTTAAGCCATTTATCGAAATTATTATTTCTTTGAGGTTCCGGAAATTTTATAGAAAATCCGGCAGAGTGCTAAAAAAATGGAGAAGCAGTTCTTGAACTGTGAAAAACACTTCCTATATTCATTTTCCATCATCTCAACTCCATTTATCAAATTCTCAACAATGTTCAATCTCAGTTCTCATTCATCCATCTCATATGATACCATGCATAAATCATAGATAAACATTCACTTTTCCATTTACAACCACACTTTTCATTATTTACATGAATATCAAAATACATTACATAAGTTTCAAATACATATGAGAAAATAAAATCAATTACAAAATACCAAAATGACATCTAGCGTCCTACCAATGCATCATTGAAGTGAGGTGACAGACACTATGCAGAACTGTGAACTGCCTTACCGAATCTGTGGTCTACTAGCGCTCTGTCCAATCTTCAGCACCTACGCGTTGCAAAAGCGACGCGCTAAGCATAAAGCTTAGTGGTGCAAATAATAAAATAGAAAGAAATAATATGCAATATAAAAATCATAATTTCTTAGCCATTGTGTTCATAAGAACTGAATAATTACCAACTTAGTGTTTAGTCGAGGGCTAATTACGTTTTATGATATTAACTTCTTCATGTATTTTATTAATTATTTTCTTCATGATCTGAGTTTCTTTGTATTCTATCGTAATCATTCCTGATATTTAATTTTCGTATTTTCTTTAACAATCAGTTCAATTTACAGTTATAATTTTCCATGCCCAAGTAACCTATACTGGACGACTGGACTGGATAACGGGTCGTTGGCACTGGACACCGCGGTGCCTCGGGCCGTCATACCATAGGACGCAGAACGTCAACCATGTATGCAGTCAGTATGGCTAAAAAGCCATGATATCACATAATTGGCATAAAAGCCATGAATACGGGCATAAAAGCCATGAATACGGGCATAAAAGCCATGAATACGCTGTACTGCTAAAACAATACCCTATTGGCATGCCAAACTATCCAAACCAATCACATTAGGCCTACTAGGGCATTTTGCATTTTTTAGTTTCACAATTTTTGAATTTCAAGTTTTCATGTCACTATTCATTTCATTAGTCAACTAAAATGTTGACTTTTGCATAAATAATAGGTACATTGGTTTTAATACTCCCAACATACCACATTTTGTATTCAAAACTTGTTAGTTTTGGTCACTTTCTCAAAGCTTAGGTCATTTTGGCAAAATTGCCAATTTTTGGTTTTGGTGTCACTATTCACCTCATTGGTCAACAAAAATGTTGACTTTTAGAATAAAAATGTGTACATTGACTTTGGCACTCCCAACATACCACATTTGGTGTTTAAAACTTGTTGGCATTAAGTGTTAATACCATTTCCAAGCATTAAACCAAAGGAGCAGATTTTTCAGTTTTGGTGAGTCAACTTCACTGTTCCATTGGACACTGTTACTGTTGGAATTTGAAGAAATGTAAAACATGAAAGTTGTTCCTTATTTTGTCTAGTTGAATTTCCTTTTTTGAATCACTCCATTTGGAGTTTTGTAGCTCCAGATATGGCTCAAAAACCCAAGCTGTCTGGATATGCATTCTGCAGAAATTTACCATATCTACAGTGCATAAACAGTAACTTGAGTCACTTGGTTGAATGGGTTCTGGCCATAATTTGGGGTAGGTTCCTTCATGAAAGTTGTTTGTCTATGTCTTAACTTGTTGCTGTAAAAATTTCAGGCCAATTGACCGAACCTACAGTGAGTTATGGCCAAATGAACAGTTACTGTTCATTTGGTCAATTCTGCAGAGGCAGTTTCAGGGTTCCGGATTGGGGCCAAGTTTTGGTCCTCTTGCTTTGGTCTTTTGGGCATGGTTTCTTCAGTAAAAATGTGCCATTATAAGCCTAGTTTCATGTCCAATTGGCCAAACATCAATTGGACTAACACAGCCCAAGTTATGGCAGTGCAAAGGGACTGAATTTTCAGTCCCTATGCTGCTGTCCTAGGGCAGTTTGCAACCTCACTTTGCAATCTCATTTTTCAGTCCATTTGTTGGTCAATCTACCTAAAATGGTCACTAATTGACCATTAAAATGTTCTCTAATCAATTCATAATCCAAGTCCACACTTTACTCCCAAAACCCTAGCTCAAATTCAAGATTTTGTACAAGTTACCCTAGTTGACTAACTAACTTATTTCCTTATGTTTATATACTTTATTCATGATTTCTAATTCATTCCAAGTCCATTCAAAAACACTCAATCCTATTTCTCCCTAGGGCAGCCGAAATTTATGGAGTACATATACATAAATTTCATCCACTTAATTTACAAATTCTTGCTAAATTCAAGTTCCTATGCATGAAATGAAAGAGTTTTTGATATATAGTGCACTAACCTTGTTGTATGCCAATCCAAGCTTGAGAGAACTTCACTTTCCTTCTTCTTCTTGGCTGCCAAGAGCTTGTTTAAGGTGTGGGATTAATTTTTGATGAAGGGACTTATGGGTTTTAGGGTGAGGAAGCATGGAATTTAAAGCTTGAAAGAGCTTTCATGGAGGTGGCTATGGTGGAAACCCTCTCCTTCCTCTCTCTACGTTTTTGGCTGCTGGTTTTTGGTCCATTTGGTCTTCATTTTATGTCTTTTAATGGTTTAGTCAAATGGTAGCTTAATGGTGATTGGTGGTGGCTTTTTAATGACATCACCTTATGTCATTATTAAGCCTTTTTCTTCATTTTCTTTTCTTTCCTCCACTACTCATTTTTAATTTAATTTCTAGTAATGTTTATTCATATTTTGAGTCATAATAATTATTTACTTAACTGGACAAGTCGGCCAAAAATCACCTCTGAAGGCGAAATGATCAAAATGCCCTCCGTTTGGCTTAACGGGTCAAAATTGTCTGTACCGATTGAAAAATTTTTCTAGGTATTTTCTTGGCATTCTAATGCCATAGGAACCTCAATGACCCTTCTCTGGAGTCCCAAAAATTATTTTATAATTTTTCCCCCGGGTCTAGGGCTCCTCGTTGCGAGAACCGCAACTTCCCTCCGGTTACCCATCGCTTGGGCACCGGCTCGTTTTGCTTGGTTGTATTTTATTTCTAAAATTTTTACTAAATTTTTCTCATTAATATTTGAGTTAATTATGGTCCCTCACTTTGATTTGAATATTTTTCCGGACGTTCTAGCTGTCCGGACCGACACCGGTCACCGAAACAGTAGACTGTGCGGAATTGCTACCGGGAGGATGTTACAACTCTTCCCCTCTTATAAAAATTTCGTCCTCGAAATTTACTGGGTGTAGGTATCTAAAACAATTCTTTTACCTTTCTATTGCTCCCTCTGTCTACTTCTTTTATATATATGGTACTATTTAGTTTTTTTTTTTTTCGAATCTATCATTATACACTTAGGCATATCAGAAGGGAAGGATACTTTACCTTAAATTCACATTTGGGGCTTCTTGCTCCTCTCTGGCTTGGTGACATTTGGAAGTGGTGTTACTGTTGTACTTGGTCCTTCCACGGCCTCTGTCTGGGTCCGTGGTAAATTCCTCTTAGGACAATCTTTCAGACGATGGTCTGTGGCCCCACATCTATAACAGGCTCCAGTCAATCCCCTACATTCACCTTTATGCCACTTGTTACAATGGCCACATTTTCTTGCTAATCCTGGCGCACTCACTACTAGTATTTCTGGTTGATCTCTTCTGGGTATAGGCCTAGGTCTAGATCTCCTACTTTGATCAGATGTCGACTTGGTATTCTCTCGGCCTCTTATTACTAGATTGTCCAAATTTCCTCTTTTGCTGATCACCACTCCTCTTCTATTCCTCTTCGTGAACACAGCTAATATATTTCTTTCTGAACTCTATCAGAAAGAATTTCCAAGTTATGTCTGTTGGTGGCACTACCTTGGTTACGACATCCCACCATCGATATGCAACTTCTTGTAACATGGACCGCACACTCCAAACTCGCTCGGTGTGCAATGGAGCTGCTGCAGGACTCTTTCAGTCCTTTCTAACCAATACTTAGCCGCTGCAGAATCGTCTTCCTTTCGACCATTGAAATCTACAGCTCCATACTTCCTAATTTTTCCTAGAGGTGATTTCTGCTGAGACAATGGTGGAACAACCCCAGTCATCTGTCGAAAGAATCCAGTCATCTGCTCAAACAAGGCCTGTTGGGGTTGTACAGGCACCTCTTGCACTGGTGGAGCAGGATCTCCCCGATTTTCAATATTACTACCAGTCGGAATACGGCTTACTACTTCTTCTTCTACTGCTCTCTGCGATTCTGAATCCATACCTTAACCTAAAATAATCAAGAAAACAGATCTGCATTAGTGTCACCTCGACTCTTACAAATGCAATGCATGGTATGGACTCAATCTAGGCCCAGAAACGCCTAAACCGTGCTCTGATACCACTAAATGTGACACCCCTTACCCGACTACAGTGTAGCCGAGCAAGTTATGCCACTCAGTGTGCCGGAGCACTCTATTTTATCTTAATTCATTTTTATCATAGTTTTGAATATAACTTGTGAAATATAATTCATTTTAAGCCATTTATCGAAATTATTATTTCTTTGAGGTTCCGAAAATTTTATAGAAAATCCGGCAGAGTGCCGGCTAAAAATGGAGAAAACAGTTCTTCGGAACCTGTGAAAAACACTTCCTATATTCATTTTCCATCATCTCAACTCCATTTATCAAATTCTCAACAATGTTCAATCTCAGTTCTCATTCATCCATCTCATATGATACCATGCATAAATCATAGATAAACATTCACTTTTCCATTTACAACCACACTTTTCATTATTTACATGAATATCAAAATACATTACATAAGTTTCAAATACATATGAGAAAATAAAATCAATTACAAAATACCAAAATGACATCTAGCGTCCTACCAATGCTGCTGGCGGTGAGGTGACAGACACTATGCGAGCGTGAAGCGCCTTACGAATCTGTGGTCTCTGGCGCTCTGTCCAAATCTTCAGTACCTACGCGTTGCAAAAGCGACGCGCTAAGCATAAAGCTTAGTGGTGCAAATAATAAAATAGAAAGAAATAATATGCAATATAAAAATCATAATTTCTTAGCCATTGTGTTCATAAGAACTGAATAATTACCAACTTAGTGTTTAGTCGAGGGCTAATTACGTTTTATGATATTAACTTCTTCATGTATTTTGTTAATTATTTTCTTCATGATCTGAGTTTCTTTGTATTCTATCGTAATCATTCCTGATATTTAATTTTCGTATTTTCTTTAACAATCAGTTCAATTTACAGTTATACTTTTCCATGCCCAAGTAACCTATACTGGACGACTGGACTGGATAACGGGTCGTTGGCACTGGACACCGCGGTGCCTCGGGCCGTCATACCATGGGACGCAGAACGTCAACCATGTATGCAGTCAGTATGGCTAAAAAGCCATGATATCACATAATTGGCATAAAAGCCATGAATACGGACATAAAAGCCATGAATACGGGCATAAAAGCCATGAATACGCAGTACTGCTAAAACAATACCCTATTGGCATGCCAAACTATCCAAACCAATCACATTAGGACAACTAGGGCATTTTGCATTTTTTAGTTTCACAATTTTTGAATTTCAAGTTTTCATGTCACTATTCATTTCATTAGTCAACTAAAATGTTGACTTTTGCATAAACAATAGGTACATTGGTTTTAATACTCCCAACATACCACATTTTGTATTCAAAACTTGTTAGTTTTGGTCACTTTCTCAAAGCTTAGGTCATTTTGGCAAAATTGCCAATTTTTGGTTTTGGTGTCACTATTCACCTCATTGGTCAACAAAAATGTTGACTTTTAGAATAAAAATGTGTACATTGACTTTGGCACTCCCAACATACCACATTTGGTGTTTAAAACTTGTTGGCATTAAGTGTTAATACCATTTCCAAGCATTAAACCAAAGGAGCAGATTTTTCAGTTTTGGTGAGTCAACTTCACTGTTCCATTGGACACTGTTACTGTTGGAATTTGAAGAAATGTAAAACATGAAAGTTGTTCCTTATTTTGTCTAGTTGAATTTCCTTTTTTGAATCACTCCATTTGAAGTTTTGTAGCTCCAGATATGGCTCAAAAACCCAAGCTGTCTGGATATGCATTCTGCAGAAATTTACCATATCTACAGTGCATGAACAGTAACTTGAGTCACTTGGTTGAATGGGTTCTGGCCATAATTTGGGGTAGGTTCCTTCATGAAAGTTGTTTGTCTATGTCTTAACTTGTTGCTGTAAAAATTTCAGGCCAATTGACCATACCTACAGTGAGTTATGGTCAAATGAACAGTTACTGTTCATTTGGTCAATTCTGCAGAGGCAGTTTCAGGGTTCCGGATTGGGGCCAAGTTTTGGTCCTCTTGCTTTGGTCTTTTGGGCATGATTTCTTCAGTAAAAATGTGCCATTATAAGCCTAGTTTCATGTCCAATTGGCCAAACATCAATTGGACTAACACAGCCCAAGTTATGGCAGTGCAAAGGGACTGAATTTTCAGTCCCTATGCTGCTGTCCTAGGGCAGTTTGCAACCTCACTTTGCAATCTCATTTTTCAGTCCATTTGTTGGTCAATCTACCTAAAATGGTCACTAATTGACCATTAAAATGTTCTCTAATCAATTCATAATCCAAGTCCACACTTTACTCCCAAAACCCTAGCTCAAATTCAAGATTTTGTACAAGTTACCCTAGTTGACTAACTAACTTATTTCCTTATGTTTATATACTTTATTCATGATTTCTAATTCATTCCAAGTCCATTCAAAACACTCAATCCTATTTCTCCCTAGGGCAGGAAATTTATGGAGTACATATACATAAATTTCATCCACTTAATTTACAAATTCTTGCTAAATTCAAGTTCCTATGCATGAAATGAAAGAGTTTTTGATATATAGTGCACTAACCTTGTTGTATGCCAATCCAAGCTTGAGAGAACTTCACTTTCCTTCTTCTTCTTGGCTGCCAAGAGCTTGTTTAAGGTGTGGGATTAATTTTTGATGAAGGGACTTATGGGTTTTAGGGTGAGGAAGCATGGAATTTAAAGCTTGAAAGAGCTTTCATGGAGGTGGCTATGGTGGAAACCCTCTCCTTCCTCTCTCTACGTTTTTGGCTGCTGGTTTTTGGTCCATTTGGTCTTCATTTTATGTCTTTTAATGGTTTAGTCAAATGGTAGCTTAATGGTGATTGGTGGTGGCTTTTTAATGACATCACCTTATGTCATTATTAAGCCTTTTTCTTCATTTTCTTTTCTTTCCTCCACTACTCATTTTTAATTTAATTTCTAGTAATGTTTATTCATATTTTGAGTCATAATAATTATTTACTTAACTGGACAAGTCGGCCAAAAATCACCTCTGAAGGCGAAATGACCAAAATGCCCTCCGTTTGGCTTAAAGGGTCAAAATTGTCTGTACCGATTGAAAAATTTTTCTAGGTATTTTCTTGGTATTCTAATGCCATAGGAACCTCAATGACCCTTCTCTGGAGTCCCAAAAATTATTTTATAATTTTTTCCCCGGGTCTAGGGCTCCTCGTTGTGAGAACCGCAACTTCCCTCCGGTTACCCATTGCTTGGGCACCGGCTCGTTTTGCTTGGTTGTATTTTATTTCTAAAATTTTTACTAAATTTTTCTCATTAATATTTGAGTTAATTATGGTCCCTCACTTTGATTTGAATATTTTTCCGGACGTTCTAGCTGTCCGGACCGACACCGGTCACCGGAACAGTAGACTGTGCGGAATTGCTACCGGGAGGATGTTACAACTCTTCCCCTCTTATAAAAATTTCGTCCTCGAAATTTACTGGGTGTAGGTATCTAAAACAATTCTTTTACCTTTCTATTGCTCCCTCTGTCTACTTCTTTTATATATATGGTACTATTTAGTTTTTTTTTTTTTGAATCTATCATTATACACTTAGGCATATCAGAAGGGAATGATACTTTACCTTAAATTCACATTTGGGGCTTCTTGCTCCTCTCTGGCTTGGTGACATTTGGAAGTGGTGTTACTGTTGTACTTGGTCCTTCCACGGCCTCTGTTTGGGTCCGTGGTAAATTCCTCTTAGGACAATCTTTCAGACGATGGTCTATGGCCCCACATCTATAACAGGCTCCAGTCAATCCCCTACATTCACCATTAAGCCACTAGTTACAATTGACACATTTTCTTGCTAATCCTGGCGCACTCACTACTAGTATTTCTGGTTGATCTCTTATTTGTATAGGCCTAGGTCTAGATCTCCTACTTTGATCAGATGTCTGACTTGACTGTTCTCTCGGCCTCTTATTACTAGATTGTCCAAATTTCCTCTTTTGCTGATCACCACTCCTCTTCTGTTCCTCTTCGTGAACACAGCTAATATATTTCTTTCTGAACTCTATCAGAAAGAATTTCCAAGTTATGTCTGTTGGTGGCACTACCTTGGTTACGACATCCCACCATCGATATGCAGCTTCTTGTAACAACGAAACTGCACACTCCAAACTCGTTACGGTGTGCAATGGAGCTGCTGCAGACTCTTTGATCCTTTCTAACCAATACTTAGCATTTGCAGAATCGTCTTCCTTTCGACCATTGAAATCTCTGACTCCATACTTCCTAATTTTTCCTAGAGGTGATTTCTGCTGAGACAATGGTGGAACAACCCCAGTCATCTGTCGAAAGAATCCAGTCATCTGCTCAAACAAGGCCTGTTGGGGTTGTACAGGCACCTCTTGCACTGGTGGAGCAGGATCTCCCCGATTTTCAATATTACTACCAGTCGGAATACGGCTTACTACTTCTTCTTCTACTGCTCTCTGCGATTCTGAATCCATACCTTAACCTAAAATAATCAAGAAAACAGATCTGCATTAGTGTCACCTCGACTCTTACAAATGCAATGCATGGTATGGACTCAATCTAGGCCCGAACGCCTAAACCGTGCTCGATACCACTAAATGTGACACCTTACCCGACTACGGTGTGGCGAGCAAGTTATGCCACTCAGTGTGCCGGAGCACTCTATTTTATCTTAATTCATTTTTATCATAGTTTTGAATATAACTTGTGAAATATAATTCATTTTAAGCCATTTATCGAAATTATTATTTCTTTGAGGTTCCGAAAATTTTATAGAAAATCCGGCAGAGTGCCGGCTAAAAATGTAGTATTCAGTTCTTCGGAAGCTGTGAAAAACAGTTCCTATATTCATTTTACATCATCTCAACTCCATTTATCAAATTCTCAACAATGTTCAATCTCAGTTCTCATTCATCCATCTCATATGATACCATGCATAAATCATAGATAAACATTCACTTTTCCATTTACAACCACACTTTTCATTATTTACATGAATATCAAAATACATTACATAAGTTTCAAATACATATGAGAAAATAAAATCAATTACAAAATACCAAAATGACATCTAGCGTCCTACCAATGCATCTGGCGGTGAGGTGACACAGACACTATGCGAAGCGTGAAGCGCCTTACCGAATCTGTGGTCTACTGGCGCTCTGTCCAATCTTCAGCACCTACGCGTTGCAAAAGCGACGCGCTAAGCATAAAGCTTAGTGGTGCAAATAATAAAATAGAAAGAAATAATATGCAATATAAAAATCATAATTTCTTAGCCATTGTGTTCATAAGAACTGAATAATTACCAACTTAGTGTTTAGTCGAGGGCTAATTACGTTTTATGATATTAACTTCTTCATGTATTTTGTTAATTATTTTCTTCATGATCTGAGTTTCTTTGTATTCTATCGTAATCATTCCTGATATTTAATTTTCGTATTTTCTTTAACAATCAGTTCAATTTACAGTTATACTTTTTCATGCCCAAGTAACCTATACTGAACGACTGGACTGGATAACGGGTCGTTGGCACTGGACACCGCGGTGCCTTGGGCCGTCATACCATGGGACGCAGAACGTCAACCATGTATGTAGTCAGTATGGCTAAAAAGCCATGATATCACATAATTGGCATAAAAGCCATGAATACGGGCATAAAAGCCATGAATACGGGCATAAAAGCCATGAATACGCAGTACTGCTAAAACAATACCCTATTGGCATGCCAAACTATCCAAACCAATCACATTAGGCCTACTAGGGCATTTTGCATTTTTTAGTTTCACAATTTTTGAATTTCAAGTTTTCATGTCACTATTCATTTCATTAGTCAACTAAAATGTTGACTTTTGCATAAACAATAGGTACATTGGTTTTAATACTTCCAACATACCACATTTTGTATTCAAAACTTGTTAGTTTTGGTCACTTTCTCAAAGCTTAGGTCATTTTGGCAAAATTGCCAATTTTTGGTTTTGGTGTCACTATTCACCTCATTGGTCAACAAAAATGTTGACTTTTAGAATAAAAATGTGTACATTGACTTTGGCACTCCCAACATACCACATTTGGTGTTTAAAACTTGTTGGCATTAAGTGTTAATACCATTTCCAAGCATTAAACCAAAGGAGCAGATTTTTCAGTTTTGGTGAGTCAACTTCACTGTTCCATTGGACACTGTTACTGTTGGAATTTGAAGAAATGTAAAACATGAAAGTTGTTCCTTATTTTGTCTAGTTGAATTTCCTTTTTTGAATCACTCCATTTGGAGTTTTGTAGCTCCAGATATGGCTCAAAAACCCAAGCTGTCTGGATATGCATTCTGCAGAAATTTACCATATCTACAGTGCATGAACAGTAACTTGAGTCACTTGGTTGAATGGGTTCTGGCCATAATTTGGGGTAGGATCCTTCATGAAAGTTGTTTGTCTATGTCTTAACTTGTTGCTGTAAAAATTTCAGGCCAATTGACCAAAGCTACAGTGAGTTATGGCCAAATGAACAGTTACTGTTCATTTGGTCAATTCTGCAGAGGCAGTTTCAGGGTTCCGGATTGGGGCCAAGTTTTGGTCCTCTTGATTTGGTCTTTTGGGCATGGTTTCTTCAGTAAAAATGTGCCATTATAAGCCTAGTTTCATGTCCAATTGGCCAAACATCAATTGGACTAACACAGCCCAAGTTATGGCAGTGCAAAGGGACTGAATTTTCAGTCCCTATGCTGCTGTCCTAGGGCAGTTTGCAACCTCACTTTGCAATCTCATTTTTCAGTCCATTTGTTGGTCAATCTACCTAAAATGGTCACTAATTGACCATTAAAATGTTCTCTAATCAATTCATAATCCAAGTCCACACTTTACTCCCAAAACCCTAGCTCAAATTCAAGATTTTGTACAAGTTACCCTAGTTGACTAACTAACTTATTTCCTTATGTTTATATACTTTATTCATGATTTCTAATTCATTCCAAGTCCATTCAAAAACACTCAATCCTATGTCTCCCTAGGGCAGCCGAAATTTATGGAGTACATATACATAAATTTCATCCACTTAATTTACAAATTCTTGCTAAATTCAAGTTCCTATGCATGAAATGAAAGAGTTTTTGATATATAGTGCACTAACCTTGTTGTATGCCAATCCAAGCTTGAGAGAACTTCACTTTCCTTCTTCTTCTTGGCTGCCAAGAGCTTGTTTAAGGTGTGGGATTAATTTTTGATGAAGGGACTTATGGGTTTTAGGGTGAGGAAGCATGGAATTTAAAGCTTGAAAGAGCTTTCATGGAGGTGGCTATGGTGGAAACCCTCTCCTTCCTCTCTCTACGTTTTTGGCTGCTGGTTTTTGGTCCATTTGGTCTTCATTTTATGTCTTTTAATGGTTTAGTCAAATGGTAGCTTAATGGTGATTGGTGGTGGCTTTTTAATGACATCACCTTATGTCATTATTAAGCCTTTTTCTTCATTTTCTTTTCTTTCCTCCATTACTCATTTTTAATTTAATTTCTAGTAATGTTTATTCATATTTTGAGTCATAATAATTATTTACTTAACTGGACAAGTCGGCCAAAAATCACCTCTGAAGGCGAAATGACCAAAATGCCCTCCGTTTGGCTTAACGGGTCAAAATTGTCTGTACCGATTGAAAAATTTTTCTAGGTATTTTCTTGGCATTCTAATGCCATAGGAACCTCAATGACCCTTCTCTGGAGTCCCAAAAATTATTTTATAATTTTTCCCCCGGGTCTAGGGCTCCTCGTTGCGAGAACCGCAACTTCCCTCCGGTTACCCATCGCTTGGGCACCGGCTCGGTTTGCTTGGTTGTATTTTATTTCTAAAATTTTTACTAAATTTTTCTCATTAATATTTGAGTTAATTATGGTCCCTCACTTTGATTTGAATATTTTTAGGACGTTCTAGTCCGGGACCGACCGATCACCTAACGATGAAGCGTGCGGAATTGCTACCGGGAGGATGTTACAGGTTGTTTTTGAATGTCACAGATCATAGCAAACTTCTTTAGATGTGTGTGTGGATTTTCGGAAGGATGTCCCCCAAATTGGGAATTTTGAATCATTTGAAGAACCCCAAAATCCGTCTTGTAACTATTTGCATCAATTCTTGGTCTTGCTATACTCTCTCTCAAGTCATCAAAACGAGGAAAAGCATGATCCATCATACTTCCCCTAGGCACATTAGCATTTACAACTTCTTCTCCTTGGGCTACATTTTCATTGTTTCGATCATTTCCAGCATTACCACCAATTCTCATTCTTTCATCAGCCATGTTTGCTTCTAATTCAGTTTCTCTCAATGTTCTTTTCTTCTTCTGGTTTCTTTCTTGTTGGCTTTACAAAATTTCTCAATTTCAGGATCAAATAATAAAGATGTGTCACTTGTGCTTCTAGCTCTTCTCATAAAAGATTAAGAGTACCTGAAAAAAAGAACAAACAAACACAAAATGAAAAGATAACAAAGATAAAAATATAAACAACTAAAATAATTAAGAATTCAATCTTAAACAAACAACTCCCCGGCAACGGCGCCAAAAACTTGATGTGGCCCAACCGCAAGTGCACGGGTCGTACAAGTAATATAGAAAAGATATCGTTCCCACGAGGAGTTGTGTTAATGATTGAATTTTTGATATAAAAAGTTGACTAAATTGAACTATTTTTGAAATTAAAGCAATAAATTGATGGGTATTGGAGTGTGAATTTTATGTGTGTGAGATTAATAGTCTATTCAACAATGTAATGATTAAACTAAATTTGCATCAAATTAAAATAAGCAAATTCAAATATGGCAAGATTTAAATTGGCAAGTAATTAAATTCAATTAGAAATTAACAATGATAAAAAGGCGATTCTGGAGTTCGGGATTTCATATTCGAGCTATTTTGGGATTTTAAATTGATTATCCAATCTTGCGGAACTTACGGGTTTTAAGGATATTAATTCTTAAATCCTTTGAATACCCTTTCGAGTGGGACAAAGAGTGCCTTAATCAATCTAATCCTACTTTCGTGGAGTTAGAGTTAATTAAGACCCATTAAGTTCTTTAATTAATCAATAAATCCTCTTAATCCTTAGTCTATTTCTAGATCTAAGTTAATTAAGTCCAATTTCTTGATTAAAATCCACCCATCACAAATTTAAGATTATAACAAAAATTTATTATTTTAAGAAATTATTTTTTTTAACTCAATTATAAATATACATTAAAAACTTGTATGCATATATATATATATATATATATATATATATATATATATTTTTTTTTTTTTTATCGCATGCAGTAAATAAAATAATTTTTTTCTGACCCATTGACACAATTTTACTGATTCCGCTCTGCTCACACAACACTATCTTGCATCAACAATTGCCATGGATCTTGTCTCACAGAACGCAGATCATGGAATAGCTTTTGGGCCTGTATAAACAAGGAGCAGCAGTGTTGAAGGGAAATCTTCAGATAGGTAAAGGGATTCACCATTTAACTGTGTTATTTCCAAGTAACACTGTTGTTGTTATTGTTCTGTTTACAATAATTGCCCCTCTAGTTAAAATCCATGGTGCCTCATTTGATGAAGAGCTATTATCAGGTCCAGCATGTCCTGCTGAGCAACTCATGAAGATCCCCTTTTGGATAGCCTTCATATGAACCTAGTGCAATCACATCATCATAGAAAGGAAGGGAAAAAATTCCAATAGAAAGAGAAAGCACATCAACACCATCCTCAATTGCAGCCACATCGGCCTTACAAGATCTGCCAGAAACTTTGTACGTTGCCAGGTGGGCTAATGGAGCCATGCCAATCGCAGTACCATTGATCTGTCCAAAGTAGCTGGCACCTTGCAAAGGACTTCCACCTACTGTGCCATTTATGCGAGTTCCATGCTGGTTTTTGTCCAATGTGTTATTACTGTCAATGGCAAATTTCCTGTGGTTCATCAAATTGGACAGTAATAAAAGTGGAAAGCATCAAAAGTCTCAGCAGATTTATACTCGAATTACAACAGGTTTCGGAGAAGGTTCTACATGAATGGAGTACCAGAGCCAGGATAATAAAAAGAATTGGACATCAAGTAATAATTGTGTGTTTTAAATCGTATTATTGAAATAATTAATACAACAGATAATACAACAAGTAAGCCTTAATCCCAAACGACAGACATTATAATGCATAAAATCAAAATCAATCCTGTTACTCCACGAAACATAATCTTCGACATTGCAACTATGTTACAATTATTATATCAAAATTAAATCTATGCCTGTTTATTCAAATATGACAGCAATTGGGCTTCTAACAGTATACCCATCAGCCACCCAATTCAGATATCCTTGAGCAAAAGATCCACTGGCATTTCCATTTTTGCTAAATTTTACCGAGTATGTAGCTTTCTGGTTCACTCCACTGAAACTAATATTGTCTGGTGCTACCTTAACATCTACACCCTTTGGCGCAAAGATCTCAAGAGAGTAGACAGAGTTAGGTTGACCCACATTTGTTACTGTTCTTGTGTACGTTTGTGGAGTGGAACCCAATTTGATGGAAAATGAAGGGTAATTCAGCTGAGCTTCAGGTATGCTTGAATCATTTGAGCATGTCACTGTGCCCTGCACTATAAGTCCCACCTCTTTGTCTGAATAACCCAGACCACATAAGTAAGGAATGTAATCGTCAGGTTGGATATCATAAATAAGCCCTGGATTGTTAGCCCCTGCAGGGTTCACATGGCCTGCACCCATATCAAAGACGGTGGCTTGAACAAACTGCTGATCAGAGATAGGCTTGTCTCCGAGGTTATTCAAATTAGCAGTGGTCATGATGGCAGATTTTATGGCAGCAGGTGACCAGTCAGGGTGGGCACTTCTAAGCAGAGCGGCAATGCCACTGAGATGAGGGCAAGACATTGAAGTGCCTGAGATCATAGCAAACCTATTGGTGGTATTGTCAACTGAAACTGGCCAGGCAGCTAAAACTCTCACACCTGGGCCTATAATGTCAGGTTTCAAGACTCCAGGACTTGCTACACTAGGACCTCTCGAGGAAAATTCAGCAACTTGAGGAGCTTCTGGCAAGCCAACAACAGTTCCTTTAAACAAGATTGTAGCCGTCGGTGAAGATGAGGAGTTTATATAGGCTTTTATTGCTGATCCTGCAACATAACTCACATGTGATGCTGGAAGCACATGAAGACTGGCTGTTGTAACAAAGCCATCTAACTCATCATTCATTACAATCATGGCAGCGCCACCATTTGCTTTCACTTCTAGGCCTTTGGAAATTGTGCCAAATTCTCCTCTCTCACACAAAACTACCTTGCCTTTGACATCAATGTTTGTCAATGATCCTGGCTCACAGAGTGCAGACGATTCATTACCATTTGCACCTGCATAAACAAGTGGCAGCAATGTTGAAGGAAAATCCTTTGGCTGGTAAAGGGATTCACCATTTAGCTCTGCATTATTTCCCAGTAATACAGTTGCTCTTATTGCTCTGTCTACAGTGCTTGCTCCTACTGTTAGAATCCATGGTGCTTCATTTGATAAAGAGCTATTATCAGGCCCAGAATTTCCTGCCGAGCAACTCACAAAGATCCCCTTTTGAATAGCCGCATATGCACCTAATGCAATCACATCATCATAGAAAGGACGGGAACCAATTCCAAGAGAAAGTGAAAGCACATCAACACCATCCTCAATTGCTGCATCCATTGCAGCCAATATCTCACTTTCACCAGCCTGGCTTGCTCTGCCGGAAACTTTGTACATTGCCAAGTGGGCTAATGGGGCCATTCCAATTGCAGTGCCATTGACCTGCGCAAAGTAACTGGCACCTTGCACAGGACTTCCAGCTGCTGTGCTAGCAGTATGAGTGCCGTGTCTGAACTCGTCCAATGTGTTATTACTATCTGTAGCAAAATTTCTTGCACCTATAAGTTTATTGTTGCACAGTGTTCCATTGAACTCACATTTCCCTTTCCATTTTGCTGGAGGAGGAGGCATTCCCTCACCGCTAAATGAAGGGTGATCAGGTGTTATTCCGCTGTCAATAAGTCCAATAATCACTCCCTTGCCATAATTTGAGTAGTTCCAAAACCCTAAATTTTGCTGCAGACCCAAGAATCTAGGTGTGTGGGTTGTGTGCAGAGGAACCATCCTCCTGGGGCGGGCTGACACGAACCCGTCCTTCTTCTCCATATCTTTCACTTCCTCTGGTGTAAGTTTCGCAGCAAACCCTGTAACCACATGGTGATAGGAGTGCATCAAACGTGGTTGGTCATAGCTGAAGGTGTTTACTGGTAAAAATGATTGATACCAGCTATCTAAATCTTTAGACTCTGTGAAAACTGCAGCTTCTGGTTTCTTCAGGAGTACGATGTAAGTTTCCAAGTCACTTTGCTTTTTCACATTTGCATCATTGCTTGATGAACTAACCACTGTCTTAAGGATGGCTTGAGAGGAACTAAACAAGGAATTGAGAATAAGGAAGAACACAAGCAACATGGTTGGCGATACTTTGCACCTTCTATTTTCCATATTATTAGAAAAACAAGGAAGTGCTAGTGCTTTTGAGCTACAACCACTTGATCAACGTATATATAGCATCTTTTAACACGAAGATACATGATAATATCATGGCCGGCATTTACAGGAGTTGGAATCTGTTGATTGGAATTTTTTTTTATTTGTCTGCACTTGTTTGAGCATCTGGTAATTGGTTAGCTAGCATGAAGACTAGGCAATGCCGGCTGTAAATGCTAGACAATGCTGCGATGAAACTTATGTAGGATTAATGTTTCTTTAAATGTTGATTTGGACATGGCTCTAATGCCAAGTGGTTCATCACTCGCTGTAAACAACTTGTTCTTTGAACTTTTCTCCACAAGAATCAAATTTAACAGAGCGATAGAGTATTCCAAGCTGTAGTTTCCATTAATTTGCTTTTTCTGCACAGGTCAAACGAACTTTTTTCCCCCTTTTTTTTCTATTTTTATTTTCTCTTTCCCGGGATTTGACCTATACTTGTGTCTGTTTTTCGACAACAGCAATTGCTTTGGCTATTCATAAGTTTAGTTGGTTTTATTCTTATTACCAACGAGATTTTCAATAAAGTTATTGTTGAGTGAAATAACCTGTGAATAAGAGGTTAGAAAAAAAGCCAGCATTTGACTTCAATTCTGCAATTCTAAAGAACGTCAGTCCATGGTGATGAAGCCGAAGTTAGCTCATAGTAAGTGGCGGAAATAGAGGTTAGAAAAAAAGCCAGCATTTGACTTCAATTCTGCAATTCTAAAGAACGTCAGTCCATGGTGATGAAGCCGAAGTTAGCTCATAGTAAGTGGCGGATGTATAGCCAAAACTGTTTTACCCTGTATATACTTATATTTTGTACATGTGGACCTCTCATAAATTTGATTATTAATCATCTTTTCAATAAAATTTAAAATTAATTAAGATAAAATTATGTTGTGCGATTAAAAGTTTATTATTTTTAAAATTTTAATTTAATTTTTTAACAATGAATTTTATCAAAATAAAATAATATAATTTTACGTGTGATAAATAATAAATAATTTTGAGTTATTTACATAAAAATATAAAAATATATATTTTGATAGTATTAATAATAATATAAATTTTTTATAATTTTAAAGTATTAGATTTAATTGAGTAATTATTTATTATATTTTTATTTTTTTATATGTTAAATTTAAAAAAAAAAAAATTCTTAATCCGCCACTGCTCATAGTGATGACCTTCCTCGGAATTTCACATCATTCTCTAATAAGTGTGTACATATTTCTTTAAATGTTAATTTTCTCATTTTTATGTCATAATATAAGAATTGTAAAATATTATTAAATAATTTTTTTAAATTTTCTCTTAAAATTTGCAGTAAAGGTTCCCTCTTTAATTTCCCAATAAATGAAATAAAAAAATCTGTTACAAAATCTCTAAGAGCAACGTTGCTCTCTTTTCACATAGTTTGGTTTGATTACTTATTTTTACTTTTAATTTATGAATTAAATTAAAAATATATAATTAATTATTAAATAAAATTACTTAAAAATAACTTTTGAACAGTTTAAATATTTGGCTAAAAAGTGTTAAAGATAATTTAATTTGTTAACACTATAAAAAATATATGTAATTAAGAGTTATAATTGTTAAAATAAAGATACTATTGATATTTTTAAAAATTATTATAATAATATAGTCTTTTACTTAGATAAAAAGTAATTTTAAACTAAGCAGATAAGTTATAATTAATGTATTCTTATTATAATTTTTGATTTATTTTAAGTAAATTTTTTAACTTATAAGTCAAACCAAACACTCTCTTAAGCTCATGATTATCGCAAATTAAGCTCTTTCAGTTTGAGGCTATATGATTTGCTCATTAAGTGTTTTAATTCATCTTGTTTAAGTGCTTTTTCCTCTTTAATTTCATTTAATTATTTTACAAAAAATTAATCATTAAAAATAATTTACTATTTGAGAATTATCTCCATTCTTTATAATTCTTTTTTTTATATATATTTTCATCTGTTAATAAAATTGTGATGCATCCTTAAATTTCTATTACACAAAATCACGAATCATTGTTTTTAATGAAATGGAAATTCCTAAAACTGTGCATTTAGAAAGAGAAGAGCACTAGAGACATTTTGATAACTATGTGAATGTTGTTTCTTTTTGGTTGGTAGCTACTGCTATTCTAACATCAATATGAATTCTCAAATTTTTTAATAAAAAAAATTAGAGAGTGAGAATTCAAATTTAGCACCTATAGTGATATGTCTTTAACTATTAGATAAAATCAGAACAGATAAATTATTGAATTTTTAATGTATACTCCAACTTAATATATTATTTATATGGGTTTATACACAAATAAAAAACAATATATTATTTATTTTTGTATTGATTTTGTTGCGCATCACAAAAACGTGTAAACTATCAAAAAAAAAATAAAACAAATACGCACCACTAATGTTTACGTAGTTCAACTTTTCTATATAGGGCTACATTTATGGGTATATTATCTCTCACTATTAATAAAATTAAATCATCATTACAAGCTCAAAATTATGCTACCCGTTAAGTTAATTACACTCAAGAGAATCCTTAATAGTAAATAAATTAATTAGTTCTCCCAATCTCTTCTAGACATATAACCTAGGTGTCTTCAATTACAATCGACTATAATCTCTTCCTCTTGGATTTTGCCATTTCTCCACTTTAAGCAAAAGCCTCTTTCTCTCTATGAGACTACAATAGGTAAGAGCCCCTCATCAATGAGGCAAAGTCAAATTCTCAACAATTGGCAAAACCCTTCTCTGCAACAACAAAGCACGAAAACGTCATTTTCCTGTTTTAGAAATGTTTCTGACACGGAAATAGCAAGACATGAAGGAAATTTGTCGGGGCCATTTCCAAAATTTTTGAAAGTTGGACAGGCATGTCAATGGCAAGAAACACGTTTCTAAGGTTAAAAATGTAGGACCAACAGCTTTTTCACAGTTGCAGACAACAGCGTTGAAGGAGGAGGAGGAGGAGTAGGGGCAGGAAATGCATTTCTAAGATTAAAAATGCAGGACTAACAGCTTTGGCACAGTCACAGACAACGGTGTTGGAAGGAGGAGGAGGAGACGACCACGACTCACCTGATTGACGAAAGTGGCTAGATCGTTGACGGCAGCGCAAAAAAGGTGAACTAAAATCCCTAAATTTTTTTTCCCTTCCTTTTTGTATTATGTTCCATCTTATTTCATGAACTATTTTATATGTTGTCCGTCTTCTGGTCAAATCCTCTCAAACAAACATATTTTTCCATTCATAAGTGTATAAATTAAGGAATAGTTTTGTAAATTTATATTATGGATGAGCAATCATAAATTAAGTTCAATTAGAAAGAAGAGGATAACCATTTTTAATTATATGTGTGTGTGTGTGTGTGTTTCTCCCTTATTTCCGTTTCCTAAATTTTTGAATGTCGTTTCCCATATCTGTTTCTGCATTTCTCCATATCTATGTTTTCGTTTCTGTTCTACATAGATCTGTAATGGGCAACAGCCTCACTCTATGAGCAATAACATTTCTAATATTATCCTTGTCGACACCATATTTTGGCCGATCCCCAGAATCAATAAACTTTGAAACCGATCCCCAGTACTAAGTCTCCCTTTGACAGCTAACCACATTTCCGATCCCTCCTTGCTAGATAACCACATTTCCGATCCCTCCTTGCTAGATAACCACATTTCCGATCTCTCCTCACAAGGAATTGAATCAATGCTAAGTCCTCACATCAGTCTAAGCCTTACCGGTCTATTAAATCACTCACCGATCTCTCAAACCCTGTCGAATCTTCAGACCAGTCAAGTGTATTCCCGATCTCTGTTGACAAACACTAGGTCTTTATTACCGATTTTATTGCCGATCTCCCTTTAAGAATAATCAAAGGTTCCGTTTCGGTTTAATGATAATTCCGATCTTAAATGTTCAAGCCAAATTTCCAATTTTACTCAAGTCCCGTTTAGCGTTGGTTCTCTACCGATCTCATGCTCATTGTGTTTTCCGATCTCTCACACTGAGGTTAATAATCACTTTCAGTTATTTCAACATACTCAGACAATCAAGTGTTTAATAATTTAGAAATTTTCCGATCACAACCATTCATCGGACAAAAGAGGCATTCCATTTCATTTCATTTCAAGAATTTGTACAAGTTATTCAGCTGGAGGATCACCCCCAGCCTGATCTACATTTTGCCCGTCTCCCCTCTCACCCTCAGCCTCCTCCTCACTCTCCTCACCTTCATCCTTGGGAGCCAGGTTGGCCATCCAAGAGAAGTCCTCCTCAGGGTAACACTTCTTGAGCTCAGCCAGGAGATCTCTGTGGGCATTCACATAAGCACCGGCCACTCCTGTCACCATCTCTTCTTCTTTTGCCTTAAGCTCCTCAGTAAGTTGAGCGATGTGAGCAGCTTCGTTGGCCCGGAGCGCCTGAACCTCTCCAAGAGCATGATCCCGTTCAGCCAGAACATGAGCTTGTTCGGCCAGCTTGTCCTCATAGTACTTCATCCGTCCCTCAATTTCACATATGTAATCCCGAGCGGATGAGAGTTGGGATCGGAGGGAAGCTGCTTCATGCCTATCCTCTCGACCTCTTTACCCAGCCGATGCGCCTTCTCCCGGATCATGTGCTGATTCACCAAACACTCAACGTTCAAGCTCATAGATCTGGTCAGGATATCATCAAAGCTATCCGGAGACAGCCTATCCCAATCTTCTCGGAGGCAGATAGAGGACGCCAGGACCTTAGCGAAACCCGGGTTCTCCCGAACAGTCCGGTTCTTCTCCAGGGAAGCCACCAACACTTGAGCTCCATGAGAAAGGGGCCTCACCTGTTGTTGGGAAGGATCCCCTTCCGCGCCCGGAATAACTGCAGGAGGCGGAGGCGGCTCTTCCCGAAGAGGAGATCGGACCACTTCCACCTCGGGGATCGACGGTCCCAAAGGTTGAGACGAGCCTTCTCGTATTTCCCCGGGCTCATGACGAGGTGTCTGCATCTCCTCGACCCGCTTCATCTCCTGTACCTTCCGGGAGATCTCCCTCTTTCATTTCCGGCTCTCTTTGGAAGCTTCACCGCTTGCCATACCTGCACAAAGAAAAGGTTAGTGAGATCGCTAAGGTCCTGAGATCTGAGATATAGAAAATACCGATGCCGAGGTCAGAGAGCTGAAGCCCGCGATCTTTGTCGGTGATCAATTCCATAGTCCAATGGTGCAGCTCGGCAGTCACCGCATCCAAGCAAGAGAACTTCTCTCTGCTCGCCTGCTCTTTCAAATCCATCACCATTGCGCCCTCTTCCCTATTCAGGGCAAGGTGCCTCGGAATTAATGGACCCTGGTGCAGCCAACTGCGTGGGAAACCCTCAAAGCCGTTCGGGATTTTGCTTCTCAGGATAAAGAAGCGGTTCTTCCAATTCTTCAGGGAGGACGGCAGATCGGTAAAAAGCCCGCAGTGGGGTTTCGCCTGGAAAAACCAATACTCGTCGTCCTTTCGATGAGTTAACCTATGAAGGTCGGCGAACACTTTGGCAGTAGGACTAATTCCCTTAACTCGGCACAGGCCACGGAAGGCCACAAGAATCCGCCACGAGTTATGGTGAACTTGGGCGATGCATACTTGGTGAAATTTCAGAACTTCTTTGAAGAAGTCGTCTAAAGGGAACCGCAGCCCGGCTTTTAATTGCTCTTCATACACCATGATCATGTCATTCCCCTCAAAGAAGTGATCGGCTCGAAGATTGCCGTGACACTTAATGAGTTCGAATAAGTCAGGGTGAATGTTGTATTCTTGGCTGAACGACTGTAGGTCGGTTTCTTTAAGAATGGACGGTAGCTCATCCATGGGGAGGTTTTCTCTCCCTGAAGAACGTGTTCGCTTCGAAGATGTCGCTTGCCCCTGAACTGGGGCAGAGGCCCTAACAGGTTCAGTCCGAACGCTCGGTCCGACCACCTCTATCTCATCGGATGACCACGAGACCTGAACGGAAGGGGGGCTTGCCGCTCTCTGACCCTTGGCACCGCTCATTTTCAAAGGAAATAAAGAATTTAAACTAAAAGAAAGATTAAAGCCCTTACCGGAGTCTGATCGGCGTCGGAAGAACTTGAGAAAATGAGAGAATTTTGAAGTTGTGAGCGAGAGATCGAAAATGACATACGGGAGCAACTGGCTAACCCCCATCCCTATTTATACTCGTCCGAGCATTTAATGCTCACGATGTTCCAGGTGGTGCATCGGGTAGTGGGACTCGCCAGCTATTCTGACACTTCTCACGAATATTCCCAAGATTCCATGAAGAGATCGGTTAATTATAGAGCGGCAGATCAAGGTGTTTTGAATTACGGATCGGATAAGTGTCATTCAAATGAAGAATCAGATCGAGTAATCACATAAAAGATCGAAAAATAATTAATGCAATAATAATAATAAGATGATAATCGACAAAATAAAATCTTTATTTCCAAAAGATCGGATTACATCATTTCGGTGATCTCTAGGGATCAGATTACACTAAAATTGGACTACATCATTTCGGTGATTTCTAGAGATCGGATTACATTGAAAATAAAATACATCATTTGGGCGATCTTTAGAGACCGGTGGAACATCCCATCTAAAGGGCCTATGTCAAAAGCCAACATTGTGACTGATCCAAAGGGTGTCACCGACCAGAACCGAGCCGCTGTCGGAACACCCAATGTGGAGGAAAGCCGCTGTCGGAACACCCAATGTGGTGAGAAGCCGAATAAACTTGGAAGAGCAACCGCCAAGGGTCGGCCGAACATTAGCAGTTTTCTCTGCCGAAATCAGTTCGCCGATTGTACCGGTCGAACGACTCGAGATCGGCACGATCGAGGTCCGCGATCCAGATCGGTTAATTGGTCCAGTTCTCTCACCATCATCAGATAAGGTTATCACGATTATTCGATCACCGGGATCGTAAATTTTCAGTCGGGGAATAAAGAGGTCCATCGGAAAGGGATCAACAGCCACAATCATGGCCGGAACTACTGCCGGAGCAGCTAGAACAGGAAAGTAAGAAGGAAGAGAGGAAAATCGAATAAGGAAAGTCTCTTCTGTCAGGGGTATATATAGGGAAAATCGGGCATTTATTGCTAAGCAGAAAACGAAGCGGACACTTCGGGAATCGAGGGGAATTAATGCTTTGACCAGACCGGGCCTGATTAACAGAAGGATTGGAATAATAGAGATCGGAAGATGGGAGACCGGTATGAAAGATCGAAAAAGGAGCGTGTTAAGAAGATCAGAAAAGAGGAGAGATCGGAAGGCAAAGAGAATAAGACAAATCCCAATAACTGTCGCCTGAGAATCGCCCGCAATGCTGACAGGTGCCAGAGTATGTCATGACAGTCCTGTACATCTCAATCGCCACCGTTGATCCCACTTGTAAGGACGAGCCAGGAGCCCTTGGATCAAAGAGGAAGACGACAAGGCCAGCGCCTTTCATTCCCAGTCCTTGGATCGCCCAGGTCAGCAAAGTTTGGGACCGTCAGATTAGAAGAGGAAAAGGACAAATATTCTGGAGAGGATCTCAGCCGTTCATTTTAATTCTCTTTAATTCTCAAGCATCCGATCATGTCCTTTGAAATCTTGACCCTCCATCTCCCTCAAGATAAATCCTGACCCTTCACGGGGAGCACCCGGTCCCTATAAATACCTGCATGAAAAACTGTTCAAGGGGGGAACAAAAAAGAAAGAAGGTTGTTACTTTAGCGGAAGAATTCTGAAATTTAATTCAGATCGTTACTATGCTTTCATAAGAAGAACTTTTGGAACCAGTTTCCTGAAGTGTTTTCTTAAAAAATTTTGAACACCAAAACTCTTCATTTTCGGCTCGTTCATTATCCCGTAACGTTCACATTTTCATTTCCTTGTTATATTCATTTTCTCTTCCATCGTCCATTTAAACTCGGGTACAAATCTGACTCGATTGCATTTAGAGAAGCACTCTTTGTTCCAAGGCGGACCTTAATCTCCTGGCTATCAACTCGCAATCTTATTGCTATTTGTCATCTCGTAGTTATTTCAATAGATTTGGCCCCCTTACAGGTAAGTGCTCATATTGCCGTTTTTATTAAGTGTTCGTTTTTATTTTACGCATTTCCATTGTTCTTTTTATGTATGTAATTTTCTCCACGTTCATATTGTGCTAAAAAAAAAACCCAAAGAATGTTATTCCCGAGTTTACTTCTTTATTGATCAGTCTATTCTTTTCGTTAATCTTTGTTATTCCTAAATGTAAGTCTTCTAGTCCCTAGTAGCGCATAAGTGGTTGGATAAAACATAGGTAACTGTATTTTAAGGGTCTCTTTAAAAGAGAGGGTCTAAATAACACATCAGGGAAATGGCAAAATTGAATTACTAGGCTGACGTAGAAGGCGATCCGGCATAACGCCATAAGGCGGAATAAAAACCAAATCTCAGATAAGTAAAATGGAACAGATAGGATACTAGTAAGGCGACCACATGGGAGGTCGGTAAAATTCAGTTCGGCATCCCTTATTTAGTCACAAAGTACCAATGAGTTAAAAGAAGCCTTATTACAACCCTTGGCATCTTTGAATACTAAAACTCTTAAACTTAGGCTCTTATGATATATAGCTGTGATCAAATTTAGAAGGGATCGGAAGAGTCTTTATTCGAGTCCCATTAAAATACAAGAGATCGGAGGAGAGTTCTTATCCGGTTCTCAAACTAAAAATGTTAATAAATATTTAAAAGGAGATCGGAGGAGAGTTCTTATCCGGTTCTCAAACTAAAAATTTTAATAAATATTTAAAAGAGGTCGAAGGAGAGTTCTTATCCGGTTCTCAGACTAAAAATTTTAATAAATATTTAAAAGAGGTCGGAGGAGAGTTCTTATCCGATCCTCAAGCTAGAATTTTAATAAATATTTAAAAGAGGTCAGAGGAGAGTTCTTATCCGATCCTCAAGCTAGAATTTTAATAAATATTTAAAAGAGATCGGAGGAGAGTCCTTATCTGATTCTCACTTAAAAACTTTAACAAACATTTAAAAGAGATCGGAGGAGAGTTCTTATCCGATTCTCAACCCAAAATTTTAATTAAAAGAGATCGGAGGAGAGTTCTTATCCAATTCTCAATCCAAAATTTTAAAAGTGATCGGAGAAGAGTTCTTATTCGATCCAAAATTCGAATCTTAATCTAAGAGAGATCGGAGGAGAGTTCTTATCCGATTCTCAAATTGAATTTTAACCAAATAGCCCCTTCAAACAAAATTAACACATAACAGTAACTCACTAAGGTTGTCTCATTTACTTATGTATCTGGGTAATCCGAATTTAGTGAAAAATCAAATATTCCTTTTTGTTAAAAGGATTAACATTTACATTCAAGCCCTCCTAACTAATTTATAAAGAATGTAAAGTTAAATCTACTTACCCTTATTAAGGGACGAGATGGGGTGCCTAACACCTTCCCCACCCGTTTACGGACCCCGAACTTAAAATCTCTGTTTTGAAGTGGTTTTATCTCAATTTATCTTCACAAATGGTTTTCTTTAGTTTCCCTCAAAATTAAAGTGGCGACTCCTCATTCTTTTCCACTTCGGTGAGGGTTCGTTCAGGCGACTGCAAAATACCTTGCGACAATCCTATTTATAGTGTTACTTCCTTCAATTCTAATCTAATTAGGAGTTTCACTTAATTTAAAAATAATATTAAAATAAAAATTCTATTCTATATAAAAAATATTTCTTCACCCTATTAAAAAATATTAAGAAATATTTCTTTTTCGCTTTCTTCTCCAAGACACAGTCCAATGACAAACATGAGCCAAGTGTCCTAATTAGGAGTGCTTTAAATAATAGCCTTTATATAAAAATGTCAAGAAATTTTTTTTTTTAAATTATCGAGTTATCTCACTTTCGTTAATCATAGATAAATTTTAATTAATAAAATAGAAAATTAACTAATGTTATAATAATTAAATATTAAGCAAATATTAATAAATCATAAATAAAATATAAGTAATCAAATTACACAAATCACTATAAAATAAAATTGAAAATTATTTCTACTTTGATAATTTCTTTCAATTTATTTAAATTTAATTTTAATATTTATTTCTATTTATCTATTTGCATATTTTGTACATGAGTTCTGGCCCAAGAACACTGAGGCCGCCATAAGCCGCAGGTTTAAGTTACGCCATAATTATTAGGACCTTCGCCCACAACCTATTTGATTTTATTCCACAATGATGGTGGTAGCAATGAGTATCCACAAAAATCACCTAATTTAAATTTAAATTTGATTAATATTTTTAATATTTAAATTCATATTAAATTTGATTGAAATTTATTTTCAATTATTTAAATTTATCTCAAATCTTATTATTATTATTACTAAAAAAAATCTAAACTCATTTAATTTTATATATTTTAAATAATAATCTACATAAAAATATTTTTACTAATAATTTATATTTTAAAATTTTAATAATTTTATAAAACATTTAAATTCTATTAATTTAGAATATAATATATGAAAATTTATAAATATTTTTACAATAAAATATATATTTTATGTTAAATTAATTATATATATGAATAGGTTTGAATAACGGATACTTAATGTCATGACCCAACCAATGGGCCGGACTGGCACTAGGACCTGGGCCAGTTTAAAGCCCCCGAGGCTCGTAATAAGCCTAACTATTCCTCAACTCAATCCTAAAGCCCATATTTTAAGAATTCAACTAGACAGAGTCCGGCCAAAAAATGGACCATACAATTGGGAGTTTTAACTCACCCGACCTATAAACACAATATATAACAATTTGGGGAGCTCAGCTCACCCTCCATATACTCATAATATCATAAAATCCAATAGGAACTCAGCTCCCTCATCCAATCCAACACAATATTATATTACAGACTCAAAATTAATTAAAATACTCCTAACACATGCGGAGTCTAAAATTTAACTCAATTGTATAAAACACATTAGATATTACTGATTGACCTGCGAAGAAGAAGAGCAGGTTAGTTACAACAAGTAATTCTCCTGTAGCCTGGAAAAATAAGATGAACAGGAGTGAGCGTTCGACTCAGAGAGTAAAATAATAATTTTAACCACAATTTCTATAGCTATCTAAAGCTAATGCATCCTAAGGAATGGAATGCAACATCATCATAAATTTCATACAAATCACATCATAACAGCAAAAAAGTAATTTGGAGCACTCACACACTCAATACTGTTCAAACAGTACATATATGGGAGCTAATCTCCTGTACAGCTTTCTTAATCCAACCTCTACCAGCGAGTATCTCTCAAGCCGGACTTTCGCTTAATAAACCAAATGCGGGAGCCAGCGAGTGTCTCTCAAGCCGTGCCTACCACGACTTATTCATAAAGGACCGGGTCCTAGCGAGTGTCTCTCAAGCCGTATCTACCCGTCCTGTCCATATCCAATACCACACACCACACGCATGCACACTGCACCAAATTATCATAAACAACAACCATGACACTTCATCAATTAAGAATACATTATAAAACTTGCCTAGTGTTTAACTACATAGATACATATTTATAAGTGATGCATGGGCATTCTTGAACATATAATAATATTAAAATTATAATTAAAATTAATATTTTACTCACAGACTTAAATCGAGGTCACTGCGGCGGCTGGGCGGAGGAGGAAGGCTGTCCCGGCTCACCTGACAAATTTCATTGCAATTTTTAATATATTTGACTCAATACAAGTTTGGAAAAGACCAAAGACACCCTAAGTCGTATCGAAAATTCGGCTGAGTCTCCCCTATACCTAGGACCTATCCAACCTGTAAAAGGGTTAATATACTTGTATATTCACAAGTCACACATCCACAACTCAATCACATCACATGGCCCCTCCTGGGCCCACCCAGACTATCAACAACCACAATTTAAAAAAATTACAATTTAGTCCCTACAATTACCTCTTTTGCAAAAACTACCCATTTGAGCTCCAAAAATTCTGAAACTTTGCCCTGCGGTCCTTAGCAATATTATAGAGCTAACACAAAAGGAATTATATTTTTCTAACCTACCATAAATATTTTACAGATTTTTAATCGAAATCACGCACTAGATAATTAAGAAAAATGAGGGTTTGAGTTTACCTATGCCAATTCTAACCCTGGAGACGTGTTCGAAATGTCTAAAAATGGTGGAGTAGTTTATACTCTCAGCCCGATTCTGAAGCTTTTCTAGTAGTCTGTCTGCACGGCCTAAAATTGCAGACTCGAGCAACCTTTGAATTTTCCATGAATTGAGTACTTACGCAAAGCCCACAACACGGGGGTTAGTATATAATTTTTACTAAATTTTCTAAACTCATTTAATGCTCGAAAAAATACTGCGAAATCTCATGAGACCCACCGATAAACGATGTCGAAAAAATTTGAAATGGGTATTGCCCCAAAGTTCTCGACGAGTGGAGCACTCCGGTATTCTTAGATTTTTGGTGGGATTTACTATTTTCGAGAAATTTAGCATGAAAATCAAAATGGGCTAAAATTTCCTGGGCAAAAATTGGACAAATAGCTCAATGGATTTTTGTGTTCTTAGTGTCTATGGAAAACTCTCAAGGTGTAGATGTGTTTCGGGACAAGATCAGATCCAATTGATGGCCGGATTGGCCGGAATCGGCTCGGGAAGTTGAAACAGCGCCCGGGAGTTTTTGGGGTGATTTTTCAGCCACCTGGAGCATCGGCCAGTGGCGGAGAGGTGGCCTGGAGGTGCGCCGGCGAGCTGGGGAGGCTAGGGAGGCGGTGGGGCAACGAGAGGAGTAGAGAGGAGAGAGAAAATGAGAGAGAGAGAGAGTGTCAGGGGCGCGCGGAAGAGGAAGAAGAAAAGAAAAAAGGGCCAGTCCAATCCGGTCTGATTTGATTTGATCGGTTCGATTCAAGATACCCGAAATTGAATTTTTACTCTACCCTGGGACAAAAAATGAGACCCAAAAAATTCGAAAAAATTTCATAAAACTCAGAAAAATTCGTAGAGTCTAAATATATTTTTAATTTTGTCACATGGTCTTTAAATAAATTTTTAAAAATCATCAAAGTTTTGTATTTTCGGAAAATTGAACTCGATTTAAAAAATTCAAAAAATTTCAAATAGTTCCCCAAAAATAAAATAAAATAAAATATTAATATTTACCCATTAAATAATTAATTTAAAAATTAGGGGTGTTACATTCTTCCCCCCTCATAGAAAATTCGTCTTCGAATTTTTACACAAGACAGAATAAAAGAATAGAATTACACATTGAACAAATAAAGATACTTGCTACGCATGTCCTGCTCTAACTCCCAGGTGCATTCTTCTACTGATTGGCTCCTCCACAACACCTTAATCATAGGAATCTATTTCGACCTTAGTTGCCTCACTAGGTAGTCCACTATGACTACTGGTTACTCCTCAAACATCAAGTTTTCTTTCAGCTCTACTGTATTTGGTTGTAATACATGAGAAGGATCAGGTATGTATTTTATGAGCATGGAGATGTGAAATACAGGATGAACATGAGAAAAGTTGGGTGGTAACTCCAACCGATAGGCAACTGCTCAAACTCTATCAGTAACCTCAAAAAGTCCAATATACCGAGGTGCCAACTTGCCCTTCTTTCCAAATCTCATGACTCCCTTCATCGGAGAAACCTTCAGGAATACGTAATCGCCTACTGCAAACTCTACATCCCTCCGTCTGGGATCTGTATAACTCTTCTGCCTACTGAAAGCTGTTTTCAATCGTTCCCTGATTAAAGGAACCATCTCTGAAGTGTACTGCACTAGGTCTACATCAAGCACCTTTGCGTCTCCTATTTTGTCCAACACAGAGGGGACCTACACTTTCTACCATATAACGCCTCATAGGGTGCCATCCCAATGCTGGAATGATAACTGTTGTTGTAGGCAAACTCCACCAAGGGTAGCTGATAATCCCATTGACCTCCAAAATCCAAAACACACATGTAAAGCATGTCCTCCAGTGTTTGAATTGTCCTTTCAGACTGCCCATCTGTCTGAGGGTCGAAAGCAGTACTAAAGTTTAATTGCGTGCCAAGTGCCTCTTGCAGCTTTTTCCGAAACCTAAAAGTGAACTGGAGCCCTCTGTCAAATATTATGAAAGCAGAAACTCTATGCAATCTGACTATTTCTAGAACATAGAGCTAGGCGTACTGTGCAACAGAATAGGTGGTTTTCACAGGCAAGAAATGAGCTGATTTAGTCAGACGATCTATAATTACCCATATCGAATCATATCCCCATGTGGTACGAGGCAACCCAGTTACAAAATCTATAGTGATCATTTTCCACTTCCATTTTGGGATAGGGAGCTCTTGCAGCTTCCCTGACGGCCTCTGGTGTTCAAACTTCACCTTCTGACAAGTCAAACACTTGGACACAAAGTCTGCTATGTCTCTCTTCATGCCATTCCGCCAGTAGCTATCTTTCACATTATGGTACATCTTAGTCGAGCCTGGGTAGACATTTTACAGTGTATGGTGTGCCTCTCGCATAATTTCATTTATGAGATTGTCCATGTCGGGCACACATTGATGGAGCAGAAGCATGAAAATTATTAGATTAGAACATTGAATTCAAAAAATTTCTTCTAGGGTCTCATGCATCATGTGAGATTCATTATTTACCTATTTGATTTCAATATTCAATTGCATATTAAAACACTTTTAATATGTATTTGGATCTATATTTGCCATTTAAGATTTTAGAATTAACAAATTAATTCATTAGAACCCTAGATTAATTCAAGAACATGTGCACTAACCTTTTGATACACTGTAGATATGTTTGGTACTTTTGTGAAGCACCTAGGACCCCATATGTTATCTCTTTAACTTGTCCACACCAAGATCACCAATGGCAGCCCCTTGAATAGCTTCTCAAGCCTTGCCAACCAATTAGAAAATAGGGTTTTGCCTTTAGGGAGGTTGTAGATGTATATTGGACACTAAAAATAATTTCTAGCAATTTTAATTCAAGAGAATATGGGCAATTCTCTTTGAATTGATGAGAGATGAAGAAGAAGAGAAGAGAGGCTTAGAGGTGGCGGAACATATGAGAGAATAATCAGATTGTTATGTTATTCTTTCATAACATCACATTATATAATTAGGTCATCACTTAAAACCCTTGCCACATGTCATCTTCTGATTGCACCTTAATTTTAATTGACCTGATCACATTAAGCCAAATGTCAAAGCTAGGCTTAATCTTGACTTTGATCATCATGCATGATTGGAAGACAAATGGCAAGCTTATATGGTGCCATGTGTCACCATCTCATGGTGCCACATGTGAAATGACCAAATTACCCTTGTGTTGTAATTTTGAGTTCTCAACCCAAAATAATTATTTCTCCTCTTCTAATCAATTTATATCAAATATAAATTAATTAATTAATCTCTATTAATTAATTTCTCATAATTAAATTCATATTTACACACTTTAAATATAAATTTAACTTATATTATACATCCAATAACCTAGATTTGGTTTCAAGCCATGCTAGGGACTTTGCAATCTAATTGTAAACCAAACCTATTTAATTAATTAATTAAACTCTTTAACTAATTAATTAAATCACATTTAACTTGGTGATTACTTGTGTATTTGTGTGACTCACTAAGCTCATCACTAATTGGCAATGAGATATGATATTAACTTTTAATATCATCAAAACTCTTTCTTACCATAAATGATTTCTCTAAATCATTTTATGCACCTCATAGACCATGGTTAACACCTAGCATAGCATGCCATGGCCACCCAATTAGTAATAAGGAATACCTTGAATGAACCTTTAATCACATGTTACCATGCACTAGAATCTCTCTGTTATAAAATCCCAATTCGAGCTGGAGTCATGATTTATGGCAAACCCCATTTGCTATCAATATTATATTCTCTTTTAATTCCAATTCTTGATTAAAAAGATTTTCTCATCAGAAACTCTTTTCTAATTAAATCTGTCTATCCTGGCCAGAAACTTGAAAACATCAAGAATAATTAAATAAATATAGGATTTTATCCCTATTTACTTAGGGTAACAGATTCCATCTTGATCAACACCTACCTCCATATATAACTAGTAAGAGCCAATACATGCCCATATACTCATACACAGTACAAGTATGAAAGCAGTATCAAACTCAAACCACCTATATACAAGATAACTGTGTTATCTCAGGTCTAAAGATTATATGCACTGATATGATTTATGACAATACATTGATAAGAGTAAACTCCGCGTGCTTGTCATAAGTGTCACTGGTTTGGCCTACTTATCATGCATAAGTGCCTATCATGTTTGTTATATGGCATGAGACTCACCATTCTATCTTATTTACATCTCATATAAATAACTTGGGAACAAACATGATTACAATCTTTCTGGATAAGTCATGTCCTTATTGTGAAGTATCCTCGATTGTGAACCAATTCATGATACTTTGTGCTAGAAATACTGTCACTCATATTCTTAACAACTTAAGAATAGAATTTCTAACAAAATATCAATGGACCTTTTCTATTACATATAAATATATTATGTAAACGAAAAAGTGAAATTGTTTTTTTATTAATAAAACATGTACAAGATACATACTAAATGATATGCTCTATGGCATACTACTAATAATCTCCCACTAGCACTAGAGCTATTTATTACAATATCTTAGACCCATCTTCTCAAGATCTCAGTCTAACTGAGCTTGTGACATAGGCTTAGTGAATGGATCAGTTGGATTTTCAGCTGATGCTATTTTCTGTATGGCTACATCGCCTCGCCCAACTATCTCTCTGATAATGTGGTAGCGCCTTTCTATGTGTTTGGAGTTCTGGTGAGACCGGGATTCCTTATCCAAACAGCCTCTTTTGCAGCATCTGATGCAGCAATGTACTCGGCCTCTGTAGTGGAATCTATAGTCGTACTCTATTTGGAACTCTTCCAACTGATTGCACCTCCATTACAAATGAACACATACCCACAGGTAGATTTCCTATCATCGATATCTGATTGGAAATCAAGATCAGTATAACCATCCAATTGCAAGTCACCACCTTCATATATCAAGAATAAATCCTTAGTTCTTCTCAAATACTTAAGGATATTATTGACAGCTATCCAGTGTTCCAAACCTGGATTGGATTGATACCTGCTAGTTAAACTAACAGCATATGCTATATCTGGCCTAGTACACAAAATTGCATACATCAAACTTCCAATAGCCAAAGCATATGGAATCCTAGCCATTTTATCTCTTTCTTTAGGTATATATAGAGAAATCTCTTTAGAAAGGTGGATACTATGTCTCACTAGTAACAATCCTCTCTTGGAATCAAGCATGTTAAACCTCTTTAATACCTTTTCCAATTATAGACTTTGGGATAAACCAATTATTTTTTTCGCTCTATCTCTATAGATGCGAATCCTAAGAATATAAGTTGCCTCCCCTAAGTCTTTTATGGAGAATATATTTGATGACCATACCTTTACAGTTGTCAACATACCTGTGTCATTACCCATTAATAAAATGTCATCCACATATAAGACAAGGAAAGTGACAGCACTATCACTAACCTTCTTATATACACATGGCTCATCCTCATTTTTTATGAAACCAAATGACTTAATGGCTTCATCAAAATGGATGTTCCAACTCCACGACGCTTGTTTCAACCCATAAATGGATCGCTTTAGCTTGCATACCTTAGAACCATCTTGGGATTCAAAACCCCTAAGTTGTTCCATGAAAATGTTTTCTTCAATGTATCCATTGAGAAAAGCTGTTTTGACATTCATCTGCCAAATCTCATAATCATAGTATGCAGCTATTGCTAATAGAATCCTAATTGATTTAAGCATGGCAACAGGCAAGAAAGTCTCCTCATAGTCGATTCCTTACCTTTGGCGAAACCCTTTCGCTACTAGCCTTGCTTTATAGGTCTCTACCTTTCCATCAGAACCAATTTTCTTCTTGAAAACCCATTTGTTCCCTATAGGTACAATACCTTTCAGGTGGGTCAACAAGATCCCAAACTTGATTCTTATACATGGAATCAATCTCAGATTTTATCTCAGATTTTATAGCATCAATCTATTTTGAAGAGTCTATATCTGATATAGCTTCTTTATAAGTAAGTGGATCATCTCCATGATCTACTTCTTCATGAGTAAACAACTCTTGTTCTTCTTCATGAAGAAAACCATATCTCACTGGTGGGTGAGATATCCTAGTTGATCTGCGAGGAACAGCCGTAGATGTTTCATCAATAGGTGTAGGTTGACTGGATGGATCTATATCCATCTGATTTGTTGGTTGGTCAAAATTCTCCAATTCTAACTCTATTTGCCTTCCTTTGCCTCCTTCTTGAACAAACTGTTGTTCAAGAAATGTGGTATCTTTACTTACCACAACCTTTTGTGATGTAGGCAAATAAAATTAAAATCCAAAACTCTCTTTTGGATATCCAACAAATCGACCTTTTTCTAATCTGGTTTCCAATTTATCAGTGTTTAGCTTTTTGATATAAGCTGGACAACCCCAAATCTTAACATGTTTAAGTATTGGTTTTCTTCCACGCCATATCTCATAAGGTGTGGAAGATACTGATTTTGATGGAATCCTATTCAGAATATTCAAAGCTGATTCTAATGCAAATCCCCAAAAGGAGATTGGCATATCAGTATAGCTCATCATACTACATACTATATCTAATAGGGTACGATTTCTCCTTTCAAATACACCATTCAACTGTGGCGTTCCTAGAGGAGTCAGCTGGGAAACAATGCCATGCTCTTCCAAGTATTCATCAAATTCAGTACTTAAGTATTCACCTCCACGATCTGATCGAAGAGTTTTAATACTTTTTCCTGTTTGATTTTCTACTTCAGATTTAAATTCTTTGAACATTTCAAAGAATTTATGTTTGTATTTCATCAAATACAAATATCCAAACCTTGATTTATCATCAGTAAAGGTAATAAAGTAATGAAAACCGCCTCTAACCATTTCCTTAAATGGACCACATACATCACTATGTATTAGTTCCAAAATATTTTTAGCTCTTAGTCCTTGTCCAACAAAGGGTGATCTAGTCATTTTGCCCTGAATGTAGGATTCACAAATTGGAGTAGGTTCAGAACCCATTGAGGATGAAATCCCCATTTTGTCCAGTTTTGCAATCCTATCTTTTGTAACATGACCTAATCTTAAGTGCCAAATATATTTTAAACTTGAGTTGATTTTTACCATGGCATTGCATTCTTTTAGATTGCTTGCATTAGATTTGTATTTAACATTATTATCTAAATAATAAAGTCCATCATGCATATAACCCAAACCAACATATTTATTTCCAAAATAAATATTACAAACATCATATATGAACTGAAATTCATAACCTTCTCTAGTCAAATTAGATATAGAAATGATGTTCTTAAAAGCATCAGGTACATGCAAAACCTTATTTAAATACAAAACATATCCACACTTGTATAAAGATTTAGATCCTATGGCTAAAGCTTCAACAGTTGAGCCATTGCCAGCCCGGAGTCTAATATCTCGTTATTGCAAGCTGCTACTACTTGCTATACTCTGAGCAGTTCCTATTCCAGTGCCCATCCTTCTGGCAGTGGAAACACTTTCCCTTGCCTTTGTCAGCTTTGTTCTTTGTTTTTTTGTTTGGCTATCTTCTTGGAAGATCTTGAAACTTGAGGTTTCTTTTTCTTATTGCCCTTCTTCTTGTTGGACTTTCCAGTAGAAGAAGATGCAATCAAAACTACCTCTTTTCCTTTATTGCCCGGCATATTATTTTGGGCAATAACTAGTATGTTAAGTAAATCAGCCAAGGTATATTCCTACTTAGTCATTCCCAAATGCTCAGGAAGGGACTGAAGGATGAAATCCATCTGCAGTTGGAAATCCATGTGAAAGTCAAGATGTTCCAGCTGCTCAATCAGCCGAATCATCTTGTAGACATGATCCCCAAAATTCTATCCCTCAAACATCCTCATGCGGAATAGCTATCTAGATATCTCATAGCTAGCATTTCTGCTGTGCTCACCATACAACTCTTGCAGGTGAAAGAGGATCGCACTTACATATTGCATGTTTTCATGTTGCTTCTGTAACTCATTACTCATAGAAGCAAACATGTAACTCTTAGCCCTCATATCACGCTCCTTCCACTTGTCCAAAGTTTCATGTTCCTCTTGAGTGGCCTCTAGAGGTAAGGGACCAGGAACCTATGAGTCTATAACATATCCTATATGTTCAAGGTTCAGGACAAGTTTCAAATTTCTGCCAATTAGAAAGATTAGGTCCTGTCAACCTATTGTGATCAAGTATGCTCGCAAGGATATTAGATGATGGTGGTTGTGGTGTGCTCATTATTATCAGAAAATTAACTGCAGAAAATAACCAGATTAATTGGTAAATGTATCATATATTTAACCAAAATGATTATGGTCTTTTAATCAAATTGGTCCTCCCACTAACTTAGTGAATCTTACACTTCCAAAGTAGAAAACGAAAATCCTAGTTGGATGGATTTCTAGTGGGTGATTGAATTCTTATAGTCTTATTGATCATCCTCAGGCACATCCATTATTGGAATTTCAATAAACTATAAGCGAGCAACTCCTTACCCATCACATCTCATGTGAGGTTCAATCATTTTACCTAGCCCCTAATGCTCAAAATCTCAGGCACATCCATTATTGACTTATCTTGCATTAGTTAAGTTGATCCCATTGAGCCAGTAAACATGCAAATAATTTTAATGTCCTCAGGTACATCCATTATTGGCCATCAAACCGTTTACATATTTACAACATCTCATGCTTAACAATTATTTTTAAGAAAATATCTTAAATTAATTGCATCATATGCAAGTATTTAAAATTTCTTAAAATAATTACCTCAATGGAGGGCCCATGATATAATTACCTTTAATTATACCATTTCCAACTTAATCATTTATTTGGAAGATTTTTTGGTCGACCTAATTACTATTATGGTCTCACTTTGCACATTATCCAATTAGCATGCATATATCATATACTTGCATACATGTCATGCATTCATGGATAAACATATTTATATGGTATGATCATGGACTTTCTAAGGGATTCAATTTTGAGCCACCAAGAATTGAATCAAGGCATTCCTAGGTGCATTTCATTCATTCATATTACAAGAGTTGCTGAAGGAGTACATAATCAACACTTGATCTTGAATTCCTCCCACTGGTCCCACCAATACCCTTGACCTCCTTGATCTTCTTGCAATCCATTACATTATAATCCTTGGCATACTAAGGCAAATTTACAAGAACCAAATAAATGAAATTACAACCCAAAAATATTACAACCTTTATAATACATGCCACTAAAATAAATTAATTAATTTACAACCCAAAGAAACATAAAAGAAATAAATCCAATTACATTGGTCTTTTATTGTCCATGATCATCCATCATGCATATCATCATTTAGCAATTAAATAAAACATACATACTAAGATTAAATTGAATATCTCATATTCAACTTAAAAATCCATATTTGAATCTCATTCAAACAAATTTAAAAATTTAGATTTAAATCACATTCAAACAAATTTTAAAATTTAGATTTGAATCACATTCAAACAAATTTAATTGTGTGATTATAATTCTAATTAAATAATTTAATTAGACATAGACATAATTATGAGCATCAAACATACAACAATTGCACAATTGAAGTCCATACCATGCGCACCATTGAGGTGCTCTTGAATCCGCCACCTATGGTGACTCCACCATGTGTGCCGCCACACATGGACATCCAACTAGAAATGATCAATCAATTTTTGATCAAATAACACAATTAAATTTCATATTAAACAATCAAAATGGCAAATATAGTGGTTCTGATACCAATTGATGGAGCAGAAGAATGAAAATTATTAGATTAGAACATTGAATTCAAAAAAATTTCTTCTAGGGTCTTATGCATCATGTAAGATTCATTATTTACCTATTTGATTTCAATGTTCAATTGCATATTAAAACACTTTTAATATGTATTTGAATCTACATTTGCCATTTAAGATTTTAGAATTAACAAATTAATTCATTAGAACCCTAGATTAATTCAAGAACATGTGCACTAACCTTTTGATGCACTGTAGATGTGTTTGGTACCTTTGTGAAGCACCTAGGACCCCAGATGTTGTCCCTCTAGCTTGTCCACACCAAGATCACCAGTGGCAGCCCCTTGAATAGCTTTTCAAGCCTTGCCAACCAATTAGAAAATAGGGTTTTGCCTTTAGGGAGGTTGTAAATGTATATTGGACACTAGAAACAATTTCTAGCAATTTTAATTCAAGAGAATATGGGCAATTCTCTTTGAATTGATAAGAGATGAAGAAGAAGAGAAGAGAGGCTTAGAGGTGGCGGCACATATGAGAGAATAATCAGATTGTTATGTTATTCTTTCATAACATCATATTATATAATTAGGACATCACTTAAAACCCTTGCCACATGTCATCTTCTGATTGCACCTTAATTTTAATTAACCTAATCACATTAAGCCAAGTGTCAAAGCTAGGTTTAATCTTGACTTTGATCATCATGCATGATTGGAAGACAAATGGCAAGCTTATATGGTGCCATGTGTCACCATCTCATGGTGCCATGTGTCACCATCTCATGGTGCCACATGTCACCCTGTGAAATGACCAAATTACCCTTGTGTTGTAATTTTGAGTTCTCAACCCAAAATAATTATTTCTCCTCTTCTAATCAATTTATATCAAATATAAATTAATTAATTAATCTCTATTAATTAATTTCTCATAATTAAATTCATATTTACACACTTTAAATATAAATTTAACTTATACTATACATCCAATAACCTAGATTTGGTTTCAAGCCATGCTAGGGACTTTGCAATCTAATTGTAAACCAAACCTATTTAATTAATTAATTAAACTCTTTAACTAATTAATTAAATCACATTTAACTTGGTGATTACTTGTGTATTTGTGTGACTCACTAAGCTCATCACTAATTGGCAATGAGATATGATATTAACTTTTAATATCATCAAAACTCTTTCTTACCATAAATGATTTCTCTAAATCATTTTATGCACCTCATAGACCATGGTTAACACCTAGCATAGCATACCATGGCCACCCAATTAGTAATAAGGAATACCTTGAATGAACCTTTAATCACATGTTACCATGCACTAGAATCTCTCTGTTATAAAATCCCAATTCGAGCTGGAGTCATGATTTATGGCAAACCCCATTTGTTATCAATATTATATTCTCTTTTAATTCCAATTCTTGATTAAAAAGATTTTCTCATCAGAAACTCTTTTCTGATTAAATCTGTCTATCCTGGCCAGAAACTTGAAAACATCAAGAACAATTAAATAAATATAGGATTTTATCCCTATTTACTTAGGGTAACAGATTCTATCTTGATCAACACCTACCTCCATATATAACTAGTAAGAGCCAACACATGCCCATATACCCACACAGTACAAGTATGAAAGCAGTATCAAACTCAAACCACCTATATACAAGATAACTATGTTATCTCAGGTCTAAAGATTATATGCACTGATATGATTTATGACAATACATTGATAAGAGTAAACTCCACGTGCTTGTCATAAGTGTCACTGGTTCGGCCTACTTATCATGCATAAGTGCCTATTATGTTTGTTATATAGCATGAGACTCACAATTCCATCTTATTTACATCTCATATAAATAACTTGGGAACAAACATGATTACAATCTTTCTGGATAAGTCATGTCCTTATTGTGAAGTATCTTCGATTGTGAACTAATTTATAATACTTTGTGCTAAAAATACTGTCACTCATATTCTTAACAACTTAAGAATAGAATTTCTAACAAAATATCATTGGACCTTTTTTATTACACATAAATATATTATGTAAATGAAAAAAGTGAAATTGCCTTTTTATTAATAAAACATGTACAAGATACACACTAAATGATATGCTCTAGGGCATACTACTAACACACATATCCTGGAACCTTGCATAAGAGCGCCATCATTAGCAAATCCAAACTCACCACCTTCACCCTGCTGTACTCTTTCTATAATCTTCATCAATTGCGAGTCTCTGTGCTGAGAAACTCTGATTCTGTCTCGCAGGTCTGGTCTCACTGAAAAATGGGCCAATAATACACGCTCATCTGAAATATCTAAGATCAGATCTTGATCCATTAACTCATATACTTCTTGAATCAACGCTCTCTTCTTCGCTGATATGTGCGCTTAGCTGTCAGAAGATTTTCTGCTCAGAGCATCTGCTACTACATTGGCCTTTCCAGGATGGTACTGGATGGTACAATCATAGTCCTTCAGAAGCTCCATCCATCTCCTCTGTCTCAAGTTTAAATCCCTCTATTGGAAAATGTACTTCAAACTATTATGGTCGGTGTATATCTCACACACTTCACCATACAGGTAGTGTCTCCATATAACACCCCTATTTGCATAGCTTGGTAAATTATACTGTTCCGGTGACCGGTATCAGTCTGGACAATTAAGAGGACTAGAACTATGTTTAAAACATATAGATAAGCCCTGAATGAAAATAATTAACAATTGCTAGATAGTTAAGTATAAATAAGAAAAATAGAACACAAGAGGTTAAATGAGTCGGGAGTCACAGCGATAGGTAACCTTCCTAGGAAGTAACTGCGACGTCAGCCTTAACTCAAATTTCGAACCAGAAAATATGATGTCGCGGTCCTTAGGACTATTGCGAACACAGTGGAAAAGAGAAAATAACATAAAAGAATTGTTAAGTATGTCAAATAATTAGGTCAGGGATCCGAAAGAAATATTGAATAACTTGCAAACTGGATTGAACCAGCGAGGGACAATTTGGTCAATTCACCCCTAGAGCTGACTCCTGACCTAACAGTCTAATAAAATCAGAGAAATGAAACTTTTGGAATCGTGAATTAAATTAAAGAACTAATGGAAAAATAAATAAAAATAGAAAAAAAAAGAAAAGAAAAGTTATTACATCATCATGATGAGCTCATATGTGACATCATAAATAATTTTAATTTTCCTACATAAATTGACCAAGTCAAAAATAATTATAAAGACAAAATAACACATAAAAATTAAAAGAAATTTACTTGTCTTCCTCCATGAAATCGGCAGCCCATATTTCTCTCTAGCACCACCATTGTTTTTCCTCCATTAAAGCTTATGTTAAGCTTTAAAATCCCCATTTAATCCTACTTTGCCCCTAATTTGTCCCATTAAAACTTGTTAGACTAACTTGAGAAAGCATTTGAAGAAGAAAAGAGAAGGAAAAAGGGAGTGAAATTGAAGAATTGGAATTCAAGTGGAGGTAAGCAAATTACTTTGAAAATTTTGGTTTATTAGTTGTGTTTGTAGCTCAATTAACCTAGAAATTTACTTAAAATTTAAAGAAAACAACTATTGGAGGAGTATTTAAAATTTCGGCCAGCCTAGGTGAGGGTTTGAATTGGATGAATTTGATGCAATTGAAAGGTGGTTTAAGTTGAATTATGTATGTAGTTCATGAATAGATACTTTGATTTCATCAGTTTGCAAAATTGTGTAATTAGGGTTCTTGAGCATGGAAAAAAATTAGGGAAAAATTTAAGAATTGGTCAATTGATGTAATTGACCTTACTTGAGTTGAGAAATGGTCAATTGTAACCATTTGTGGTGCGTTTGAATTACTAGAACCAAGTTACAATTCGGATTGGTTAGTGATCAGATTCTGACAGCTTGACCTAGGTCCCTTTTAGGGACCAAAACTGAAAATTTACCAACCCAATTAGTGTGAGGCTAATTGGGAATGAAAATAGACACATAATGGACCATTTTTTATTTAGGAATCTTGCCCAGAAAATAACCATAACTTAGTAAACAATTAGGTCAAACCCGAGTGTAGTACACTGCTACTATATCAAAATGACCATTGTTCATTTGGCCATAACTTAGGCTATAAAGGTCCAAATGACCTGAATTTTTGTGGCATTAGAAAGGTATGACATAGCACTACAACTTTCATGAAGAACACCAACTCAAATTCTGCCCATAACCCAGTCATTTTGCCACCCAAAATTAGTGATTCAAAACTGCCAGAACCAAATTAGGTGCCCAGAAATCTGGGTTAAACCAATCTGGCCAGCCATGTTTAAATGGCCATATCTTGGGCTACAAAACTCCAAATGGAGTGATTCAAAAAGGAAAGTAAATTTAAGACAATAAGGAACAAGTTTTATGAAGAATACTTTGCCAAATTCTCACAGCAACATGACCAATGGAATAATACAAAACAAGACATCAAATCTGAAAATTTTGAAATTATACCTAAGAGACCTAAAATTTGAAGAAATAATCAAAACCAAAAAATTTGGCACCCAAAATGTGGTATGTGGGTATAATTAGATTTCTCATACCTATTAAACATAAGAAAGTCAACATATTGACATAAATAGTAACCCCAAAATGAAAATTTCCAAGAACATTAGTTTAAGCATATTGAGGCTAGAATTGAGTATATATGAATTAATTATTAGATTTATTGTGAGATAAGATACTAAAACACTATAAATTACGTGTTTTAGCTGAAAAAGACCTGGAAAAGGATAGGACAAACTGAGTCAAGGCCTAGAGACGACTTACATCAGGTTTGTGCACAATAACTTTTCATTTTCGATTTGTTATTAGAAAATTTATTTAAATATATTTTGGAGCAATTTATGCTAAACAATACTTTGAGAAATGTTGTGTTGCCTACTTTATAAATGGAAATTTGAAATGAAAATTGATTAATTTTTTGCATGAAATGTTGAATAATATGATTTTGAAATTGTTTTGATTCATACTTGACATGGCAGTCCCTTACTATGTTCCTCCTCCACTTGTGGGGTTGAGTTTGATATTTGATCATTTTCCTCCCTCTCTGGCTTGCCAGTCTAAGGTGAGTTTAGTTTAGTACTCATTAGCTAGCTAGCCACCTACCTCATTGATTTCGATTAGTGGGGTGAGTTTGCCTTGTTGTGGTGTACAACACGGCATAATTGAAAATTTTGTGTTATGGCCTAAGTTGTGTTATTGATTAATAATACTGTATTTATTAAATTGTTTGGTCAAATTTGTGTTATATTAAGCTTTGAAAATTATGATTTGTTATAAATGTGATTTGAAAAATTGTGAAAATGCGATTGTGAGATTTTTGAATTATGAATTTTTCATAAATGTTTTATATTATGCATTTTATATTTTATTGTGTACCACTGAGTATTTTTATACTCAGCGATAGCTTCTTTTGCTGTCGCAGATAGAGGCAAAGAAAAAGTAGCAGAGTGAGCTGCTGATTTTGGGGACTACTCAGATACTTTTGTATGGGTATTTAATTATACCATTGTAATTAGTTGATATAAATAATTTTGCAGTCATATGTACTTTTGTAACTGAGCAGTTGTATAGTCATATGTAATAATATGGTCTTTCGTTTTTTTTTTTATGTCTGTGAACTAACTTGTGAATGAAATCAAATATTTTGAATGCAATGGGAATGAATTTATTTAACTGTTTTAAAAATGTTATGAACTGTGGAGATTGGATGGATTGTATTGATTGAGTGATTTGGTGGTTGAGATTTGGTGAAGTGCATTATTGGAAGTGTTTTTCTATAGGTAAAAATTTTCGATTTTTGCAAATACTACCAGCACTCTGCCGAAATTTTTCTAGAATTTGCGGAAAAATAAAATTAGTCAAAAATTTTATATAACTTTTCAACTTCAATTAAATGTTTTTAGTTCCTACCAAAAATGCTCATCACTTTCAAAAACTAAGAAAATGGTTTTAAAATCTCTTGTAGTGTACTTAATGGGTTATCGGTAGGTGAAGTTCGGTAAGTCATTAGGTATACTACGGGATTATGTTATGCCTTACAGAGGGATAAGGTGTGACATGTTTTAGTGGTATCAGAGCATAGTTTTGAAATAAATTTTGATTGTGCATGTGCATATTTCCTTTGATAAGTACAACAGGTGAAAACCTAAACTTGACCCTTACCCTGCATTGTAGACCCTTGAAATTGACTTCTACCTCCTGACCTGCCTCTAAATCCAAGTCCTCCTTGTCCTCGACCACATACACCGAATCGATCGATCGCCATGCCGGGAAGCACTAGGATATAATTGAGGAGGAACATTTGCAACAGAACCCTGTGACCCCATCTATGGCTCGCTGAACACTGGACATTCTCTAGCAAAGTGACCCAGCTAGCCATACCGGAAACATACTCCTGAACCCATCATACAAGGTCCTGAATGTCCTCTTCCACACTGCGTGCAAGGTTCCAAGGAGGATCCTGAACCAGACCCAGAACTATTGTAACCCGAACTGTGACCATTGCTGGATCTGTAACCTGGTCTGAATCCTCGAGATTTGTTTTTGAAACCACCCTTCTTGTTGTTTCTACCCCTTCCTCTATAGTGACTTTGGCCTCCACTATCCGTGGTACCCATGTAGGGAACACCTGAAGAACCCTCTGCTCTATTCTTCTTTGCCCTTCCACTGTCATCTCCTGTATAGCTAATTTCAATATGTCGAGCTCGATCAACTACCACATCGAAAGACTGATCAGACATCATGGCCAGGTTTGCATACCTCCTGTCTAGCCCCTTTAGGAACCTTTTTGCCTTCATACTTTCTTTATCCACTACTGTGGGGGCATATCTACTCAGTTCCAAAAATTCTATAGCATATTCATCTACGGATCTACCATTCTACCTTAAGGCCTCAAAGGCCCACTGCTTTTGATCTCTGAACCTTTCTAGCACAAACCTGTTAATGAATAGCTCCACAAATTAGGTCCAAGATAATCCCTCAATACGAGGTAGTACGTAGTCTGTCATTCACTGCCTTGGCACTGGCCCCAATACATGCTGCACACACTCTATAAGCCTCCTATCAATCAACTACAACTCCATCCCTGCCTGTTTATAGGAGTCTAAAAATCGATAGGCATCATCTGACGCATCATAAGTACCAGGTATCAACTTCTTGAAATTAATTATTTATTTGTAAGGTTCCCCTCTTGGTGCGGTGGACTGCTGCTGTTGTGGAGGGTGGACCATATATTGTGCCATCATATCGATGGCTCTCTGCAATCTGGCTAGGATAGCTACCATCGGGTCCATGGGATTCTGGGCCACAAAAGACTATTTCTAAACTGGTGGCGGCTGCTCTTCTACTTGAGCAGCTCTAGGTCTCCTACCCCGCCTCCTCGGGGCAAGCGCCTCATCTTGTGTCAACACCTCGTCTAGCACATCCTGTTCTGGTGTAGTGGCAGCTCTTTTACTTCTATGCATTTTCCTGAAATTCAAAAACATTAGCCTATAAAAATTCAAAACAGCATATTACATAGCTCTATAGACTCATATTTATACACAATTATATAAAGCAGAAACTAGAAGCAAAGATGATAATGCAAGGACGAATGTGGCCCTATTCTCTGCATGTGACTCCTATTAGACTCTTCTCAAAACTTTAGACATGTATTCCCTATGAATCTGGAGCCTAAGCTTTGATACCACATTTGTCATGACCCAACCTATGGGTTGGACTAGCACTAGGACCTGGGCCAGCTTAAAGCCCCTGAGGCCGTAGTAAGCCTAACTATTCCTCAACCCAATCCTAAAGCTCATTTGGGCCCAATTTCAAGAATTCAACCGGACAGAGTCCAGTATTAAAATGGACCATACAATGGGGAGTTTTTTACTCATCTGACCTAGAAACACAATATATAATAAATTGGAGAGCTCAGCTCACCTCCATATACTCATAATATCATAAAATCCAATGGGAGCTCACCTCTCTCATCCAATCCAGTCATGCATGCATTTAATATTCTTACAAATTCAACACAATAATATATTACAGACCCCAAATTAATTAAAATATTCCTAACACATGCGGAGTCTAAAATTTAACTCAATTGTATAAAACACATTAGATATTACTGATTGACCTGTGAAGAAGAAGAGCAGGTTAGTCACAACAAGTAATCCTCCTGTAGCCTGGAAAAATAAGATGAACAAGAGTGAGCATTCGACTTAGAGAGTAAAATATTAATTTTAACCATAATTTCTATAGCTATCTAAAGCTAATGCATCCTAAGGAATGGAATGCAACATCATCATAAATTTCATACAAATCACATCATAACAGTAAAAAGGTAATTTGGAGCACTCACACACTCAATACTGTTTAAACAGTACATATATGGGAGCTGATCTCCTATACAGCTCTCTTAATCCAACCTCTGCCAATGAGTGTCTCTCAAGTCTGACTTTCGCATAATAAACCAAATGCGGGGACCAGCGAATGTCTCTCAAGCCGTGCCTACTCCAACTTATCCATAAAGGATCAAGTTCCAGTGAGTGTCTCTCAAGCCGTGTCTACCCGTCCTGTCCATATTAAATACCACACACCACACACACTCACACTGCTCCAAATTATCATAAACAACAACTATGGCACTTCATCAAATAAGAATGCATTATAAAATGTGTCTAGTATTTAACTACATAGATACATATTTATAAGTGATGCATGGGCATGCTTGAACATATAATAAGATTGAAATTATAATTAAAATTAATATTTTACTCACAGACTTAAACCGAGGTCACTGAAGCGACTGGGCGGAGGAGGAAGGCTGTCCCGACTGACTTGATAAATTTCATTGCAATTTTTAATATATTTGACTCAATACAAATTTGGAAAATACCAAAGACACCCTAAGTCATGCCGAAAATCCGGCAGAGTCTCCCCTATACCTAGGACCTACCCAACCTGCAAAAGGATTCAAAATACACTTCTATATCTACAAGTTACACATCCACAACTCAATCACATCACATGGCCCCTCTTGGACCCACCCAGACAGTCAACAACCATAATTTGAAAAAAATTATAATTTAGTCCCTACAATTACCCCTTTTGCAAAAACTACCCATTTGAGCTCCAAAATTCTAAAACTTTATCCCGCGGTCCTTAGTAATATTATAGAGCTAACGCAAAAGAAATTATATTTTTCTAACCTACCATGAATATTTTATAGATTTTAATTAATAAAAATAAGGGTTTGGGTTTATCTATGCTAATTCCAACCCTGTAGATGCGTCCAGGACGTCTGAAAATGGTGGTGTAGCCTATACTCTCAGCCCAGTTCTGAATCTTTCCCGGTAGTTTGTCTTCCCAGCCCGAAATTGCAAACCCGAGCAACCGTCAAATTTCCGTGAATTGAATGTATCTACGTGAAGCCCACAACACGGTGGTTAGTATATAATTTTTACAGAATTTTCTAAACTCATTTAATGCTTGAAAAAACACTGCGAAGTCTCGCGGGACTCATCGAAAAACGGTATCGAAAAGATTTGAAATGGGTATTGCCGCGAAGCTCTCAACGAGTGAAACACTCCGGTACTCTAGGATTTTTTATGAGGTTTACGATTTTCGAGAAATCTAGCCGAAAGTCAAAATGGGCTAAAACTTTTCGGGCAAAAATTAGACAAACTGCTCAATGGATTTTTGTGTTATTGGTGTCTATGGAAAACTCTCGAGGTGTAGATGTGTTTTGGGATAAGACCCAATCCGATTGGTAGCCGGATTGGCTGGAATCAGCCCAAGAAGTAGAAATGACGCGCATGCATGAGGGAGTTTTTGGGGCAGTTTTCAGGCCGCCTAGAGTGTCGACAGGCAATGGGGAGGTGGCCTGGAGGTGCGCTTAGCGAGCTGGGGAGGCTGGGGCAGCGAGAGGAGGAGAGAGGAGAGAGAAAATGAGAGAGAGAGGGAGAGCGTCAGGGGCGCGCGGAATAGGAAGAAGAAAAGGAAAAAGGGCTGGTCTGATTCAACTGGTCTGATCCGTTCCGATTCGATTCAGTCGGTTTGATTCAAGATATCCGAAATTGAATTTTTACTCTGCCCTAGGACCAAAAACGAGGCTCAAAAATTTCAAAAAAATTCCATAAAACTCAGAAAAATTTGTAGAGTCTAAATATATTTTTAGTTTTGCCACGTGGTCTTTAAATAAATTTTTAAAAATCATCAAAGTTTTATATTTTAGGAAAATCGAACTCGATTTTAAAAATTCGAAAAATTTCAAATAGTTCCCCAAAAATAAAATAAAATAAAATATTAATATCTACCCATAAAATAATTAATTTAAAAATTAGGAGTGTTACACTTAACATATAAAATTCGAATTTGTCATGGGAATCATTACTCAAACCCGAACTCCTTTCAAACTTAATTATACACTGCCCAAACTTATCCTATTACAATTCGGTTATATCGCATGCCCACAAATATCCAATCAGTTATTATCTCTACATCAACATCGTTGTTGGAAAATAAACATAATTATTATTTCTAGAAAAATAAAGAATTAATACATGAATTTACAAATGTGATTTTTAGTGTATGTTATTAAGCATTATATATGTGTGTGAATATGTGAATTCATGTCATTAGTGTGGTTAATTAACAAGGAATAAGAATGCTTTTATGCATAGCTGTCGAAATCGGACCAAACCAGTTTAATTGGGAATTGGGTTATGGTTTGGTTCAGTTCAACTATTAGACTCTAATTTATAGACCAATGTGAATCGATCAAACCCGGCTTAGTAATCAACAAACTGGTAATCTAACTGGATTTGAAACAGTTTTCCACCCCAGCTATTTAATTAAAAATACAATAGAATGAGGTATGCAGGCTGGTCCAACTATGAATTCATGTCATTTGACTAGCAAATAAGAGAGCTTTTATGCATGGTTGTTAAAATCAGATCTGACTGATTAGTCTAAGTAGTTTAATTGGGAATCAGATTATGGTCTAATTCGATTCAATTATTAGACTTTGATTTATATGTAGAAGACCAGTTTGAAATGATCAAAACCGGCCCGAAAATAAACGAATCGATAATCCAATCAGATTTGGAACGATTCTATAAATAATACAATAGAATGAGGAATGTAGGTGTGATACAAGAATGTGAAATGTCATTAGTGTGGTTCATGAATGAATTGATGTTCTATTTGTTCGGTGATATTGTTAAAATTGTTGTTTAAAAAAATATTTTTTTAAATATATTAATTAAAGAGTATTAAAAATAATCTAAAATTAAATTTAATAAATTTTAATTATAAAAACACTAAAATAATAAAATAAATTTTTTAAATTATTTTTTTAATAATATCAAAAATAATATTTTTATTAAAAAAGCAGTGGAGAACTCCAAATACATGTACAGGTGTGTGGAAGTGAGAAATGTAAGAAAGAGCTGGAAATTTCATATTTTAATATAATATAAGTGCTTTTGTGTTGTCTCTATTCCAAGAAGATCTTTGAGGATTGTGCCCATTCCCCTACCAATTTTCAACATTCCTTACCCTTCGCGCCTGTTTTCATCCCCGATAAAATAATAGTTCTAGGTGACGCTTTAACTTTTTCGTCACCATTTCTCTGTATAGGTTAGTGTAACTTGCCTTCTTGATCATTGATCGAGAATCCTCAAACTCATAACATGCATCTTCGCATAAAATTGTTTGGTCATAACTTCCAAGCATTCAATTCAATTATTAACCAAGCATTTTATACTTGGCAACCATACCCATTTAGCATTGCACAGGTGCCACTAGAGATCGAGCTAGCACCTTGGCTAATTCTTCAATCATATCCTCATCCAAAGATGACAGCAAATGGGCTTCTAACGCTATACAAGTCCTTCTTCCAAGTAAGATACCCTTGAGCAAAAGATCCAGTGACATTTCCATTTCTGGAAAATGTAGCTGAGTATGTTGCTTTCCGATTCAATGCATTGAAAACAAGCGTATTGGATGTTACTTCAACATTTACACCTTGTGGGGCAATAATCTCAAGGATGAAAGATAAGCCTGGTGGGTCAACATTTGTTACTATTCTTGTGTATTTTTGTGGATTGGATCCCAATTTGATTGAAAATGAAGGGTAGTTAGCTGAGCTTCAGGTATACTTGAATCTTTTCAGCACTTCAGAATATGCTGCACAATAAGTCCAGCCTGTTTGTCAGAATTACCCAGACCACACAAGTAAGGAATACATCAGGTTGGATATCATAAACCAACCCTGGATTATTTGCTTCTGATGGGTTCACATGAGCTGCACCGATACCAAATACATTAACAGGAACAAATTTTCGATCGGAAATGGGCTTGCCCGCGAGGTTGGATAAACGAGCAGTGGTCACGATGGCAGATTTTATGGCAGCAGGTGACCAGTCTGGATGGGCACTTCTAAGCAAAGCAACAAAGCCGCTAAGATGAGGGCAAGACATTGAGGTGCCTGACATCATTTCGAATGTTGAAACTGGCCAAGCAGCTAAAATTCTCTCACCGGGGCCTATAACGTCTGGTTTTAAGATCCCTGGACTCACTGTGCTAGGGACCTCTTGAGGAAAAGGAAGCAAGCTGAGGAGCATCTGGCACTCCAGTTACAGTTCCTTCAAACTTTAATCTAGCGATCGGTGATGCTGTGGAGTTCAAGTAGGATTTGATGGCTAATCAATCCATATAACTCACATGCGATGCTGGGAGAACGTAAGCATCGGCTCTGGTAACATAGCCACCGGACTCATCATTCATAAGAATCATGGCAACACCTCTGCTATCCTTCACTTCTTGACCTTTGTCAATTGTTTCTGTTTCTATCGCCCCTCCTCTATCACACAATACTATCTTCCCTTTGACATCAGCATTTCTCAATGATCTTGGCTCACAACGCGCTGATAATTTATCACCATTTGCACATGCATAAATAAGTGGCAAGAATTTTGAAGGGAAATCTTTGGGCTCGAAAAGGGATTGACCATCAAACTTTGAATTATTTCCAAGCAACACTGTTGCTCTTATTTCTCTATCTAAGGTGCTTGCTCCTACTGTTAGAATCCATGGAGCCTCATTAAATAAAGAACTTTGATCTGGACCTGAATTCCCAGCTGAGCAACTTACAAAAATCCCCTTTTTAATAGCAGCTATTGCAATAGGGTCATTGAAGAAAGGAACTGGATCACCTGCAAGGGAAATTGAAAGCACATCGACACCATCTTCGACCGCAGAATCCTTTGCAGCCAGTATGCCAGCCTCGCTGCAACCTTCTACTTTCTCGCAAACTTTGTAAATTGCCAAGTGGGCTAATGGAGCAATGCCATACGCAGTGCCATTGGCTTGACCATGAAAATTGGCTCCTTGCACAGGACTTCCTGCTGCTGTGCTAGCTGTATGAGTCCCATGCCCTACCTGGTCCAATAATGGATGCTCACCAGCAAAAATGACATTTCTTGCACCAATGAGCTTGTTATCGCATGCTGTCCCTTTGAATTCGCATTTCCCTTCCATTTAACTGGTGCAGGAGGCATTCCTTAATCTCTAAATGAAGGATGAACAGGTGTTATTTCAGTGTCCAGAAGTCCAATAATCACTCCCTTCCCATAGTTGGAATAGTTCCAGTATTCTTCATTTGGTTGCAGACCCAAGAACCTGGGAGTATGAGTTATGTGAAGACGCAACACCTTCTCTTGATGGGCTGAAACAAATCCTTTTTGCATTTCCATGAATTTTGCTTCTTGTGCTGTCAGTTTTGCTGCAAACCCAGTAAATACATTGCGGTAGGAATATAGAATGCGGGTTTGGTTTGAGCTTCAGGTGGAAGCTGGCAGAAATGACTCATACCATCGGTCCAAATCTTTAGGTTGCATGGATTCTGCACCTAATGGTTTCTCCACAAACGCTGTGTAAGTTTCTAAGTTTCTCTCCCCATTAGTTGCCAGGCAGGAACTAATTCTCAAACTGAAGCTATATAGAAACAGAAGCACCATTTCTGGGAACATCTTGCACCTCTTGTTCTCCATTTTAGCACAAGAACTAGAAGAGACAGCTTGGATGGCTAGCCTAAACTAGAAAGACAACATGGGGCAGCCATTTTTGTTGTTGTATTCATCATATGCATAAATACTTGAATTTCATTGAGTGAAAAACAATAAAAAAGAAACACTCTACTCCAGGCTTCATATGGTATCAGATACCAAATCTATCAATTTATGTTTCTTTTCTCAAATGGCAAAATACTCTATTAAATATTTTTCCTCTAATTTAACTTTACAATTAAACATATGCTATAAATAGATGTTCTTGACTGAAATTAACCAAATATAAGAACTTGATCAGATAGGTAATCTGCCAATTCATGTTCCTTTTCTCATTTGGAAAAAAATAATCTCCTAACTTTTTTATTCTTTAATTTAATCGTACATGTTATTTCTTTAAGTGGCTTGAATTTTGGATGTGTTTTCATGGACCCCAATTGTGATCCGACTTTACGGGAAACATACTGGAGTTAAGATTTGAGAGTTTTAAGTTATTGTATCTTGCTCTTTTCATCGTAGTGGAACTTTTTTCTCTTGTTTTGTCCGTGGACGTAGACCTTACAATTGAACCACGTTAAATCCTGTATTATTCTTTTTTTCTTTTCTATACTGTGTGATTGTGCGATTTGTGTGTGTCTCTTAGATTTGCTTACTTGTTATAACAAACTGGCATCAGAGCTTTGTGCACAAAACCTGGGGTTTACAGATGGCCTCGTTTTCAACAAAGTGTGAGATGGAGAAGTTTGATGGTGGATCGAGTTTTAGTCTATGGAAGATTAAAATCAAATCTTCCTTGATCCTACAAGGTCTATTGAAGGCAATTGAGGATAACTTTCCAAAAGATATGAAAGAGGCGGAGAAGGTTGATATGAAGGAGAGAGCCTTGAGTGCGATTTTCATGAACGTAACTGATAATGTCCTATGCGAGATTACTGGTGAAAGCTCAGCATCTGCAGCATGGAAGAAATTAGAGAAGTTGTACTCTGTCAAATCGCTGACCAACCGCCTATATCTGAAGAAAAGGCTTTACAATCTGAGAATGAGTAAAGGTACACCCATTAAAGAACATCTGGATGAATTTAATTTAATCATTATGGATATGAAGAATATTGATATTGAGATTGATAGTCAGGAATGTGGCTCCAAGATCCTCAGCAGCTCACTTTGCTGCTCCTCTAGTCTCTATATCTACGACAGCAATAACAGCCATCGCTGAGTACCAATTTTTTTCTTTTTATTTTTGTCTTTTAATTATTAGGATTTATCCCCAAAATTTCAATTATTTAAATATTAGATTTATTACATCATGCTTATGTCATGCATGATGTAAATAAACCTTTTTCTTTTTCCTTTTTCTTTTGTATTTATTATTTTTCCACTAGTTCTTTAATTTAGTTCTTGATCCCAAAATTTTCTTTTCTCCAATTTTATTAGACAGTTAGGTCAGGAATCAGCTCTAGGGGTGAATTGACTAAATTGCCCCTCGCTGGTTCGACCTGGTTTGTAAGTAATTCAATATTTCTTCCGGAACCCTGACCTAATTATTTGACCTGCTTAACAATTCTTTTTCGTGATTTTCTCTTTTCCACTGTGTTCGCAATAGTTCTAAGGGTGTCACATTTTCCGATTCGAAATTTGAGTTTAAACTGACCTCGCAGTCATTTCCCGAGAAGGTCACCCATCGTTGTGACTCCCGGCTCATTTAACTTCTTATGTTCTGTTTTTCTTATTTATACTTAACTATTTGGTGATTACTAATTATTTGCGTTCAGGGCTTATTTAGGTATCTTAGATGTGGTTCTAATTCTCTTACTTGTTCGGACCGACACCGATCACCGGAACAGTAAAATGTATCAGGCTATACCATTAGGAGTGTTACAATTCTCTCTCCCCCCCCCCCCCCTAAAAATAAATTTTGTTTCGAAATTTTACCTGGTATCAGTTTCTAAACAGCTGTGGGTGCTGTCTCCTCATGTCCTCCTCTTGTTCCCAAGTAGCCTCCTGGCCCGAATGATGGTTCCACAGCACTTTCACTAATGGTATCTGCTTGTTCCGTAGCTGCTTCACCTCATAAGCCAGAATCTCTATGGGTTCTTCCTCATATGTGAGGTCTGGATTCACTTTAATTTCTTCCACTGGTAGTACATGAGATGGGTCAGATCTGTACCTCCTCAACATAGACACATGAAAGACGTTATGTATCTTCTCCAACTCTGGAGGTAGCGCCAAACGATATGCCAAAGAACCCACTCTCTCCAGAACCTCATATGGCCCAATGAAATAAGGACTCAGTTTCCCCTTTCTGTCGAATCTCATAATTCTCTTCTAAGGGAAAACCTTGAGGAATACTTTCTTACCCACTACATATTCAATATCCCTTCTCTTCAGATCAATATAGGACTTCTGACGGTCTGATACAGCTTTGAGTCAAGCCCTAACCAATCTAATTTTCTCTTCAGTTTGCTGAACAATTTCTGGCCCAATCAACTTTCTTTCGCCTACCTCATCCCAACACAACGGGGTTTTACATTTTCTGCCATACAAAGTTTCATATGGAGGCATCCCAATGCTTGATTGGTAGTTGTTGTTATAAGCAAACTCAATCAAAGGCAAGTGTATGTCCCAACTGCCCTCAAACTCAATCACACAAGCCCGTAGCATGTCCTCCAAGATCTAAATTACTCTCTCAAACTGGCCATCTATCTATGGGTGGAATGTCATGCTAAAGTTCAATCTAGTTCCTAGGGCTCTCTAAAGACTACCCCAGAATCTATAAGTGAATCTAGGATCTCTGTCTGATACGATGGATACTGGCACTCCATGCAGTCTTACTATCTCATCAATGTATAACTTGGCCAATCTTTCTAAACTGTAATCCATCCTGATAGGTAGAAAATGAGCAGACTTGGTCAGTCTGTCAACTATAACCCATACTGCATCATGACTCTTCTGTGTCCTCGGAAGTCCCATCACAAAATCCATAGTTATTCTCTCCCATTTCCATTCCGATACTAGTAGTGGATGTAACAACCTAGCTGGTACTTGATGCTCTACCTTCACTTGCTGACAAGTTAGGCATTTAGAAACAAATTTTGCCACATTTTTTTTCATACCCATCCACCAGTAATGCTCTTTCAGCCCTCTATACATTTTTGTGCCACCAGGGTGTATAGCAAAAGGAGACTCATGTGCTTCCTTCAAAATGATATGCCTCAAATCAACATCATTAGGAATGCATATTCTGCCCTGGTGAAGCAATAGACCGTCATCTCTTACTGAGAATTCTGGTTTCTTGCCCTGTCTAACTTCTTCTAACAGCTTCTAATACTTCTGATCATTCTGAGCAGTCATTCTAATCTGATCAATCAACTCTGGCTGTACATGCCATGCAACTGCTGTCTGCCCCTCATCATTAATCTCTAAGCTGGCATGCAATACTCTTAACTCATATACCATAGACAAATGAGAAACCCATAGACTTGCCATAGTCTTGCGACTTAAGGTGTCAGCCACCACATTAGCTTTCCCTGGCTGATAGTCTATCAAACAATCATAGTCTTTTATCAACTCTAACCATCTCCTCTGTCTCAAATTCAACTCCTTCTGAGTGTCCAGATACTTCAAACTCTTATGATCTGTGTAGATGTAGCACTTCTCCCCATACAAATAATGTCTTCAGATCTTAAGAGCAAACACAATAGCTGCTAGCTCCAAGTCATGTGTCGAATAATTCCTCTCATGTGGTTTTAGCTGGCGTGATGCATAGGCAATGACATTCCACTCTTGTATCAGTACACAGCCTAACCCATTGTGAGAAGCGTCACTGTCTTTACCCGGGATAGGTAAAGTAAGGACTGGAGCCTCAGTTAAACATCTCTTCAACTCATCAAAACTCTGTTGGTGTTTATCCGTCCATTGAAATTTCACATCTTTTCGAAGTAGCTTAGTCAATGGAGATGCCAACATGGAGAACTCTTTCACAAAATAGCGGTAGTATCCAACTAAACCCAGAAAACTGCAAATCTCCGTGATATTTCTGGGTGGTCTCTAATTAAGGATAGCTTCTATCTTACTTGGATCTACCTTGATGCTCTCTGCCAATACTATGTGCCCTAAGAAGGATATTTCCTTCAGCCAAAATTCACACTTCGACAATTTGGTGTATAGTTGTTTCTCCCTCAAAGTCTATAGTACAATCCGCAGATGTCTATCATGCTCTTCTGTACTCCTCGAATAGACCAATATATCAACTATGAATACCACAACAAACTGGTCGAGGTATGGTCTAAAGATAGTGTTCATCAGATCCATAAAAGCAGTCGGAGCATTAGTTAACCCGAATGGCATGACCAAGAATTCATAATGGCCATAGCGAGTTCTAAAGGCAGTTTTAGGAATACTCTGCTCTTGTACTTTCAGCTGATAATAATCTGATCTCAGGTCAATTTTGGAGAACACAGCTGCACCTCTCAACTGATCAAACAAGTCATCAATACGGGGTAATGGATATCTGTTCTTTATTGTCACCTTATTCAACTGTCGATAGTCAATGCATGACCGGAGAGTGCCATCTTTCTTCTTAACAAATAACACTGGCGCTCCCCAAGGTGACACACTAGGGCGGATAAAGCCCTTGCAACTGCACTTTCAACTCTTTCAATTCTACTGGTGCCATTATATATGGTGTTATGGAGATTGGGTCCACACCAGGCATAACATCAATCTCAAACTGCACCTCTCTTTCCGGAGGTAACCCTGGCAATTCATCAAGAAACACATCCAGAAAGTCACATACCGTAGGAATGTCCCTCAGTGCTGGACTCCCCACTTGGGTGTCTATCACATGTGCCAAGTATGCTTTACACCCCTTTCTGATCATCCTTGTGGCTAGTGCAGCCAAAATGATGTTTGATGGTAGTAACTGCCTCTTCCCATGTATTACCACATCACCGTACAGAGAGAGATCAAAAGTGACTGTCTTCAATCTACAGTCAATCATGGCGTAATGCCTGGCTAACCAATCTATGCTCAAGATGATATCATAATCTCTGAAGGGCATTTCAATCAAATCTAACAGAAAAGTGTGTCCTTGGATCACCAAAGGACAATCTCTATACATTCTATTGACCCAGACCTCTTGTCCTAACGGACTAGTTACTAGCACTTCAAAATCCATTTTGGCACACAGAACAGTAAGAGAACTAACTATGCTAGCACTAACATACAAGTGGGTAGAACCTGGATGAAACAGTACAAATATATCTTGATCAGAGATAGAGAATGTACCGGCTATAATATCAGAAGTCTCAGCCTCTTCCCGTTGTCTCATTGTGTAAACCCTGACTGGAGCACTCCCTTGTGGTGATTGGCTAACGATACCCTGACTGCCAGAAGCATTGCCTTTACCTTTACCTCTTCCTCTGCTAACCGGTTGTGAATCTCTAATAGCAGGACTCTGAATGGATCCTTCTGCAGTAGTAGGAGCTGGACCAAATCTAGGGGCACTAGTGCAGTCCTTAGCAAGATGGCCCTTGCCTCCACAGCTAAAGCAAGCTCTTGTTGCCCAATAACATTCTCCCCCATGAGTCTTGCCACAGGTCTCACAGGGGCAGGGAAGATATAAACCCCTGGTCAACTGTTGACCAGATCTATGGGGTTTCTGTCCAGAGAATCTGCCCCTTCCAAACCTCCCACCTCTACCTCTGCTTGGTCCCCCAAATTTCTTCCTTTTTTCTAGTATTGCCACTGGAACTTTGCTCAACTGATTTTTTACCTTTATTTTTCTCTGATTTTTCAGTCTTCTCAGATTTCTCTTTCACTGGTGTCGCTTCTAATTCAATTCTTTCTAACTCAAGTGTCTGAGAGATGAGCTCAGAGAAGTTATTGTGTCTGAATCCCACTACTTGCCTCCTTAGACTGGGCTTCAAATCAGTCTCAAATCTCTTGCACCTTTCTTTGCTGGTAGATAGGAGACTCCCAGCATAGTGGTTTAAGCGGGAGAACTCCCTCTTATACTCTGCCACTGATCTGTTGCCTTACTTTAAACTCAGAAATTCTTGCAATTTTTGATCCACATACATCTGGGACATATTTCTGTCTGAACTCTCTGATGAAGTCATCCCAGGTCAATACTAGTGGTTCTGCCAAGCTGTGGGGGGTGGTCTTCCACTAGTCATACGCATCCCATTACAGTAGCGATACCGAATACTCAAATTTCAGTTCATCGGGGCAGTGCAGTTTCTTAAACACTCGGTCCATCCTCTCTAGCCACTACTCTGCCTCTAAAGGGTCTACTGTACCCTTGAATTCTGTCGCCCCATATTTCAACAGCTTATCATACTGTCTGACTGGAGCCTGAGGTTGCACCACAGAAGTCTAGGGTGGACCTTGAGCAGGCATACCCCCAGCCATCTGTTGAAACATAGCAGCCATTTGCTGGGCGAATTGTGTAGGAAACTGCGGCATTTGTGGGGCTGGTGCCACTGACCCACTAACATTTTGCAGAGCTTGGGCTTCCCCTTGGGACTCAGCCTCTACCGATTGCTCAACAAAGCGATCCCCATCTTTCATTTCAAATTGTAGTTAAGATATCTCCTGAACAAATAACACAAGGAGATTCCCTCCGTTAGTTCATATTTATGATGTAATGCACTGTATGTAACAAATAAGGACATTGAGCAATTGTACTTAGCAAAGAAAAGACACAAATTCACAAGTTAAAACATACTTTAAAAATTCACTCTGATACCACTAAAACATGTCACACCTTATTCCTCTGTAAGGCATAACATGATCCCGTAGAATACCTAATGAACTACCGAACTTCACCTACCGATAACTCATTAAGTACCCTACAAGGGATTTTAAAAACCATTTTCTTACTTTTTGGAAGTGGTGAGCATTTTCTTACATTTAATAGAAGTTTAAAAACTAGTTCAAAATTTTTGTCCATTTTGTTTTTACGCAAATTTTTGGAAAAATTTCGACAGAGTGCAGTCTGTATTTTAATAAAACAGTTCTTCAAAATTCTGTAAAAACACTTCCAATATCTCATTTTATCAAATCAAACACTACCACAACAAAATCAACAACAAATTTTTCCCTACTCCAAAATTCAAAATAATTCTCATATCAATAGTCTTCAAAATATATCACTAAATAACTTCATTCATTTTTCATTAAAGTAAAATCAAAATTACATTCATCATCCAAAATATACATGAGAAAATCCAAACTAATATTATTACAAACTCTATACAACTGCTCATGACCAGTTTATACATGTACATATATTTACATACACCAAAATAAATATTACAATCAAGGTATAAAATATACCCGACAAAACTTTAGGAATGTGGCTCCAAGATCCTCAGCAGTTCACTCTGCTGCTCCTTAGTCTCTATATCAGCAACAGCAATAACAGCCATTGCTGAGTACTATGACTCAGTGGTGCACAACATACTAAAATAACAGTTTATACATAATTCAAATCACATTTATTCAAATATTGAACTGAACATGAAAAACATATACAAAACACAATTTTACAATTTTAGTCAAAATAGTCTCAAAACAGATTTCATAAAAACACACAGTTATATCATGCCATTCAGAATAATATTCATCTCAAAAGCTAGAGGCTTATGAGAAATCACAAGGCTAGCTAGCTCAAACTATGGGTACTCATTCAAATTTCTTCTTCTACTCGCGCACACCTCAACACTTCAGCCAGATAAGGAATCAAAATTCAAAACTATTTCCTCCTACTAGTCATGCTAATGAGGTATTCAAATATATGGTCATAACACTGTGGTTTCAAAACTGTCTTAGCAATTTACTAAGCATTTATTGTCATTTCAAACACATACAAGTAAACTTTCAACAATTTAAGTCAAAAGCATATTATTCCTTTCAATCACAATTTTCAATACAATTAAATCATAATTAATTTCACACAAATTGCAAAAGAAAATTTAAAGACAATTTTTATGTTGTGCACAAACCTTATGCGAGTCGCCTCTTGGCCTTGACTCGATGCCTCGGATTCTTTCCCGGTATTCTTTTCCACTGAAACACACAGTTTTACAGTGTTTCAGTATCATAATTTGTCATAAGTCTAAAAATAAATTCAAATCTATTTATATCTAACTTTAATATGCTTAACATGACCTTCTTTAAAATTTGTATTTCGGGGTTACTATTCACAATACTATTCAAGTCAATTTGTTGACTTTCTAATGCTTAATAGGTATAGAAATTCTAATTTCACCCACATACCACATTTTGGTTACCTAATTTATTGGTTTTGGTTGTTTTATCAAACTTTAAGTTTCTTAGGTGAAACTTTCAAAGTTTCAGATTTGGTGCCCTATTTAACACTGTTCCATTGGTCAAGTTGCTATGGTAATTTAGCTAAGTTTTCTTCATAGAAGTTGTTCCTTATTGTCTTAACTTTATTTTCCTTTTTGAATCACTCCATTTGGAGTTTTGTAGCCTTAGTTATGGCCATTTGAACATGTCTGGCCAGATTTGGTGTTACCCAGAATTCTGAGCATTTACTGGATAATGACAGTTTTTATACATTGATTGCAGGTGAGTTTTTGGACAGGTTATGATCACAATTTGGGTTTGTTTTCTTCATGAAAGTTGTAGGGCTATGTCTCAGATTTCTATCGGTATAAAATTCAGGTAATTTGAATATTTTTAGACCAAGTTATGGTCATTTACGTAACCACTGTTCATTTGGTCATTTTTGTATAGGGCAGTGTGCCCAATTCCAGATTTGGCCTAATTGTTCACTAAGTTATAGTCACTTTCTGGGCATAATTCCTAAATAAAAAATGTGTCATTTTGTGTCTAGTTTCATTCCCAATTGGCCTCACACCAATTGGTTGGTAATTTTTCAGTTTTGGTCCTTAAAAGGGACCTAGGTCAAGCAGCCTACATGATTGACCCTGACTAATCCGAATTAGAACTTGGTTCCAACAATTCATACACACCACAAATAGTCACAATTGATCATTTCTCAACTCAAATAAGGTCAACTATATCAATTGACCAATTCTCAACTTTTTCTCCAATTTTTCACAAGCTCAAAACCCTAAATTACATAAAGTTCAATCTAATGCATTTCAAAAAGTACATTCATGATCTATACACCTCATTCACCTCAAATAACCATTCATTTCAAGCCCTAACCCTAGCTGGCTGAAATTTCTATTTTGTCCCTCAACAATTATTTTTATTTGATTTTACACAATTTCTAAGTTAATTAAACTAGAACATAATCATTTAACTACAAATTTTCAAGTTTAGATTACTAACCTTGTTTAGACAAAATTTCTTCTTCTCAAATCTTTGATTCATTTCTTCTTTTTGCTCCTAAGTTGCTTAGCAAGGTCCAAAGACAAGATTTAATGGAGCAATTTATGGAATTAGGTGCTTGGATTTAGGCTTTCTCAAGCTCAAAGTGGGCTTCAATGAAGTTTTTGAGAGAGAGAAGTGAGAGAGGTGGGACGGCTCACATATGAGGAAGAAGAAATCAATTTTTTTTCTTTTTATTTTGTCTTTTAATTATTAGGATTTATCCCCAAAATTTTAATTATTTAAATATTAGATTTATTGCATCATGCTTATGTCATGCATGATGTAAATAAACCTTTTTCTTTTTCCTTTTTCTTTTGTATTTATTATTTTTCCACTAGTTCTTTAATTTAATTCTTGATCCCAAAATTTTCTTTTCTCCAATTTTATTGGACAGTTAGGTCAGGAGTCAGCTCTAGGGATGAATTGACCAAATTACCTCTCGCTGGTTCGATCCAGTTTGCAAGTAATTCAATATTTCTTCTGGATCCCTGACCTAATTATTTGACCTGTTTAACAATTCTTTTTTGTGATTTCTCTTTTCCACTGTATTCACAATAGTCTTAAAGACCGCGGCGTCACATTTTCTAGTTTGAAATTTGAGTTTAAACTGACCTCGCAGTCATTTCCCGGGAAGGTCACCCATCGCTCTTGTGTTCTGTTTTTCTTATTTATACTTAACTATTTGGCTATTACTAATTTTTTACGTTCAGGACTTATCTAGGTGTCTTAGATATGGTTCTAATTCTCTTACTTGTCCGAACCGACACTGGTCACCGGAACAGTAAAATATACCATGCTAGACCAATAGGGGTGTTACATATATGGCCTTACCAGAAACAGTAAAGGAAGCTTTATGGTTACAAGATTTGATGGGTGATCTTGGGTTGATACAGAATAAGCCAATAGTATTTTGTGACAGCCAGAGTGCAATACATTTCACAAAGAATCAAATGTACCATGAGCAAACTAAGCACATTATTATTAGATATCACTTCATTTGAGACATTATATCTCAGGAGACTGTAGTTATGCAGAAAGTCTCTACACATAATAATCCAACAGATATGATGACCAAGGAAGTCCCAGTCAGCAAGTTTAGGCATTGCCTAGACTTGGTTATTGTTTGTAGTGCTCAGTAATGCCCTTGCGAGTGCATATGGTAAGACAGAGTGTTTGCAGTTATTTTGTTTATGATTGAGGAAATTCAAGCCAAGTAGAAGATTTGTTATTTTTTTATGTGGCTTGAATTTTAGATATATCTTCATGGATCCGAATTGTGATCCGACCCGAAAGTTTCACGCTGTGACCCGATTGGGATAAAAAGTGAGATCTGTGATGATAGCGAAAGGCAAGGGTCGATAGGCCCGAGCCTGAAGCCCACCACCAATATCTTTATATAGACCAGTATAAATATTGTAATATACTACCATTTGTGGCAGAGTTGTGAGATATTCAAAAAACATATTGGGGTTAGGGCTTGAGAGTTCTGAATGATTATATCTTGCTCTTTTCATCATAGTGGAGCTTTTTTCTCTTATCTTGTCCGTGGACGTAAACTTACGATTGAATCATGTTGAATCATATTAAATCATGTGTTATTCTTTTTCTCTTTTCTATACTGTATGATTATGCAATTTACGTGTGTTCCTTAGATTTGCGTGCTTGTTATAACAGTATAATTAAGAACATATCCCATATGGATTTTCTTTCTTAGATTGACATTTAAAAAATTTAGCCAGCTGTTCTTCATATTTTATAAGTATTTGTAACCTCTGATTTAACAGAGGATGGCTTGGTTTTTAACTGATATTTGTTTTAAGCTCAAAAAAATCTAGCCAAAACTCTCTCATTCACTGCCAAGTGCCCGTGTCTCCATGTGTGGAAAGGCAGTTAGGCTTTAGGAATCAGTATATGCTACGGATCTAAAATCTGTTAATGGCTCAAAGTAATTTTGGAAATGTCCCAAACTGCATATGCCATATTAACAAGCTCAAATAGAAGGAGGGTTTCTCACCCACTAACACTTCTGAGGCATCCATACTCTCAATGTAAGGTTTAGAGCCTTAGCCCACAAGGGCATCCCTCCCCTAACTTGATTTATGATTTTTTTTTATTACTTATATAAATTAGAGCCTTAGCCCACAAGGGCATCCCTCCCCTAACTTGATTTATGATTTTTTTTTATTACTTATATAAGTTATTTTTTTATCAATAAATTTTAATTTAATTCAATAACATTAGAGTCTTAATTTCAATCAAAATCAATTATACCAAAAAATATTACTCTAATTTTTTTTTTTCAAAAAAAAAAAGTTACCAAAATTTGATATTTTTATTAAAAATAATTATTTATTCAATAGTCCTTCAAAATATTTCTGGTTTAATCTGTTAATTTATTTTTATTTTAACATATTTATTTACTATTATAATTATTTATTAATCAATTTACGAATTTTAATATATGGAGATGAATTTTTTCAATCTTAAATATACCTTATTTTAATTTTCAAAAAATATACATTATTTTATAATATATTCAATAATATCATTCATAAAATGCTCTCAGAGAAATTAAATTTTTATTTTTTAAATTTAATGGAGCCACAATAATAATTTAAGTATTATATATTAGAAGGTAGTTATCTCCTTTTATCATTATAAATAATTGAATAATCTTAAAATAGATAATTTGTGTATTACAAATCATGATCTTTCCGTGGATCTTTTGGACACTAGATATGCTTCTTTTAGTTAGACTGAGGGTAACCTGAAAATAAAAAACCAGATGAATGTCGGTGGCTAGTTATCAGTGATTCCGACGCTCAAGTCAGTCATCCCAATAAAAGAAGTATTGAACAATGCTATGAGGAGAATTTGTAACGTATCTTGTTCTGGATCTTTGCTTTGTGTTGTATAAAAAATGTAATGGTAATTATATAAAATTTCGGTTAGATCTTCATGAATTCTCTATTTAAGTTATAACGGCCGCGTCTTGAAAATATACTATAAATTAGGCGTGATTAGTAGTGTGATCTGTAGCTAATCCAAGCTCTACGAGGTGCCAATCTCTCTATTCATTCGATTTTTAAAAAATAAATATTTTAGACAGCTTTAAAGATCGCCTTTGAACTCAAATCCATTAAATGTTCGGATCATAGTTCGGATGCATAGGTCCCATCCAGATCCATTTTGAGGTCTTCTATATCACTATCCTAATTAAATTTTCATTAATAAAAAAAATAAATAAGCTCTCAGCTCTAATTAACCGGACTGGGCTTTTCAATTGGAGCCATCTTTCTACGATGCATTGGCATTTTGATGTATCAACTTGCTAATATTATAACAGTGGTAATTCCCCAGGTCCATCCTGGCAGTTGTTGACCTTGACTTCACTAAAATAAAAAAGAAATTGAAAAAATATTATCTATATATTATTTTTTGTATTTTTAAAAATTGTTTATTCAGCTTTTAATATTTAAATAAATTTATAGATTAATTCTTTAATCCAATTTTTCGTCCTATTATCATTTTATTTTAACAATATTCTAGATAAATTTTATATTTGAATTAAAAAAAATTAATCTATTTTAAAAAATATGAACTATCATGAAATTTCACTAAATCTGACACGCTAAATTATAATCTACCTTAACGCACGTAAGAAAAACAGAACTAGAAAGACAACATAAGGCAGCCTACAACACAATAAAATGGCATTTCTAAGGGCTAAGGGCAGTGACAACAGCTACAAAACGACTGGCATAGCAGCCTCTGTTTTACCAGCGCCCTTTGCTGTCTCTTCCTCTCAATCTTCTTATACCAATCCCAAACCCCATAACCTCTCTTTTCTCTCAATCTCCTCTTCGTCCCTTCACCCACCAACTCGCTTTCGCCTAGTCAAAAGCTTGGCTCAGCCTCCTTCTGCTGTTGGCATGGACGCACCCGCATTTGATCGCAAACACACCTCTCAGGTTTCCGATTTAATATCTTCCCATTTCTTTTTATGTCAAAATTTTTTTTTACTGAGCTCTAAATTACGAATCTTGTTCATTTTGTTTTGCAGGAAGAAGCAGTCTTGCCCGAGCTACTTGTACGTTAAATTTGTTAAATAGAAAACAGAGCAAAACAGAGATATAAACAGAGGAAGTCAAAAAGACATCTTTATTCAGCAGCTCATCACTTGCTTAAATAGCAAGATTACAATAGGAAATAGGACTAAGAATTGCAAAATATCTGCTAAAAAATCTGCAACTACCCAAAGACTATAACAAACTAATAATACTTGGTCAAACAAAACATGATTAATTTATTCAACATTCCCTCTCTTAAACTGATGTCAGTTTAACAAAGGAACACCCTCTCTCAAACTGAACAAACTCCAAGTAGTCTTCTAAGCTTCTCAAAAATTGGAAATCTAAGGGCTTTTGTAAATATGTCAGCTAACTGATCTTCACTTCTACAATAGACCATCTGAATTACTCCTTCACTGCTGAGATCTCTTAAGAAATGAAATTTCACATCAATATGCTTGCTTCTCCCATGTAAAACGGGATTTTTAGACAATTTTATGGCAGAACTATTGTCACAATAAATTATAGTTCCTTCTTCTTGTTTAAATTTCAGCTCAACAAGAATATTTCTCAACCAAATTGCTTGTGAAGCACAAGCAGTAGCAGTCACAAATTCCGCTTCGGTTGTAGATAATGTGACAATTTGTTGCTTCTTTGTCGACCATGAGACTGCACCTGAACTCAACATAAAAACATAACCCGAAGTACTCTTCCGGTCATCCAAATCTCCAGCATTATCACTGTCAGTGAATCCAACCAATTCTGATTTTTCACCTTTTTTGTAAAACACCCCAAAATTAATTGTACCTTTTAAGTAGCATAAAATCCTCTTCGCAGCTAAAAGATGTAATTCAATGGGGTTCTCCATGTATCTGCTGATAACACTCACAGCATGCATGATGTACGGCCTTGTTACTGTCAAATACATCAAACTTCCAACAATTTGTTTGAAAAGAGTGCTGTCAATCTTCTTGTTATCTTGATCTTTTGTGAGCTTCAACCCAACATCTGATGGTGTAGTAACAGAATTGCAATTGCTCATTTGAAATCTATCTAATATCTCCTGAACATATTTCTTTTGAGAGATAAATATTCCATCAGCAGATTGCACTACTTCTATGCCAAGAAAATAATGCAGCCTTCCAAGATCAGACATGTCAAACTCAAGCATCATGGATCTTTTAAAATTCTCAAACATAACTCCATCATTTCCAGTATATATTAAATCATCTACATATAAGCATACAAATAACATTTTCCCTCCATCTCCACACTTTATGTAAAGAGTATGCTCATATGGGCATTTTCGAAAACCTTCCCTTTGAAAATAGGCATCTATACGACTATACCAAGCTCTAGGTGCTTGCTTAAGTCCATATAGAGCCTTTTTTAATCTGTAAACTTTATGTTCTTCACCAACTTTAATGTAACCGGGAGGTTGTTCGATAAATACCTGTTCTTGTAAGTTTCCATGTAGAAAGGCTGACTTTACATCTAACTGGAAAATGGGCCATGAATTTTGAGCAGCCATTGCAATCACCAATCTGATTGTATCAAGTCTTGCTACAGGAGCAAAGACTTCTTTATAATCCACGCCAAATTCTTGCTTGTAGCCTTTCGCCACGAGCCGCGCCTTGTATTTATCAACTTCTCCGTTCTCCTTCAATTTGGTTTTATAAACCCATTTGACACCAATTTTTTTGTGTCCAGTTGGAAGATCAGAAATCTCCCATGTATCATTTTTTTCAATTGCTGTAATTTCTTGATCCATTGCCTCTCGCCATTTTTCATCTTTGACAGCACTTTCAAAATTTGTTGGATCACAATCTGAGAACAGAGCAAGATAGGTGAGAGGATCTTCAGAAATATCAATTCCTGTTACCTCATAGTCTGACATCCAAGCTGGCCTTTTCCGAATACGTTGAGCACGTGAATTTGTTGGAGTTTCAGTTTCTGCCTCCATAATTGGTGCAAGATTAGAATTCGGAACATCGTCAACGTCATTTTGGGAATTTCCAGAGACAGCAGTAGGAACTTCTTCTTCATTTTCTCCATCAAAATTGGTTGGAATTTTGACTGAAGTAACAATTTCGTCCCATGACCAGAAATTCTTCTCATCAAAAACTACATCCCTGCTAATGATAATTTTCTTAGTGTTAGGATTGTAAAGTTTATAAGCTTTTGATTGATCACTAACACCAAGAAAAATGCATTTCTCCCCTTTGTCATCTAGTTTCTTTCTCTTCTGATCAGGAACATGTGCATATGCAATGCACCCAAAAATTTTAAAATGATCTACTGCTGGTCTTTGTCCACTCCAAGCCTCTTCCGGAGTCATGTTTTTAACAGCAAACGTGGGACTTCTGTTCAGAATGTGAATGCTCCAATTGACAGCTTCAGGCCAGAAATTCTTGGGGACGCTACTACTCTTTAGAAGACTTCGCACCATGTTCATAATAGTGCGGTTTTTCCTTTCACAAACTCCGTTTTGTTGAGGTGAATAGGCTGCTGTTAGTTGTCTTTTTATTCCATGAACCTCACAAAAATTTTCAAATTCATGTGAGTTATATTCACCCCCACGGTCTGTTCGAAGAACTTTAATTGGACTTCCAACCTCCTTCTCAACAAGAATTTTAAAGCTTTTAAAAGCTTCAAAAGCTTCAGATTTTTCCTGCAAAAAATACACCCAAATTTTCCGTGTATTATCGTCGATGAAGGTAATTACATAACATTTACCTCCATTAGAACATGGTGTTATTGGGCCGCAAATGTCAAAATGAACAAGTTCCAGAGCAGCCTTTGCTCTCTTTGATTTTCCTTGTGGAAATGAATTACGATGTTGTTTGCTCACGACACAATCTTCACAAATTTGAGAAGGTGGTGTAATTTGAGGAAGGCCAATTACCATGTTCTTTTGCTGCAGGGTTTTTAATCCACCAAAATTTAGATGTCCATAACGAAAGTGCCATAACCAGGCTTCATCTCCTTCTTTCACCAAGAAGCATGAATTATCAACATGATTTAAATGAAGAGGAAACATTCTATTCGTTGTCATTTTGACCTGAGCAATTAAGCCCAAATTATCATCCAGAAGCCGGAATATGCCATCCTTAATTTGAATTTCATACCCCTTTTCTTGCAATTGACCAACGCTGAGAAGATTGGTCTTTAAATCTGGAACATAAAAGACATCAGAAATTTTGTGAGTAACATTCCTTGTGGTTTGAATAGTTACTTGTCCCTTTCCCATGATTGAGACTCTAGAATTATTTCCAAATTTCACAGAATCTTGGTATGATTCATCCAAGAAAGAGAAAACAGACTTGTTACCACTCATATGATTGCTAGCTGCAGTATCAAGATACCAAATATTTTGTTTAGTATCCTCCTCTGTCTGATTTAATGCTTGGTATGCCATTAGAAGAGTGATTTCAGAATCCTCTTCCTTTTCTGCAAAATTTGACTGCCGTCCACCATCTCTATTCAAATTAGTTCGACATTCAGATTGATAATGGCCATACCTGTGACATCTATAGCATTCAACTTTAGATTTGTCAACATACTTTGCCTTTGAGTGGTCATCATCTTTTCCTCTTTCTTGAACAAAATTATCTGAGTTCCTCCCTCCACCATAATTGTTGTTGTTTCTGCCTCTTCCTCTGGTTCTTCCTCGGCCTCTACCTCTTCCGCGACCACCTCTTGATGCTGAAGAGTGATTACTGGAAGAAGTTTGTAAAGCTTGCTCCTCAGTGTGTTGACGATTCATTTTCTGCTCATGAACCAGCAATGAACTTTGCAATTCATCAATGGAAAGTTCACTGGTATCTTTGGATTCCTCAATTGAACAAACAACATAGTTGAATTTTGAAGTCATAGTGCGTAGAATTTTCTCAACAATGGTGACATCTTCCATCTTTTCACCATGTATACGCATCTTGTTTGCTATTGCCATAGTCCGTGAGAAATAATCTGAAACAGATTCTCCTGTCATCATTTTTAATGTTTCAAAATCGGCACGAAGCGCTTGTAGCTGTGCTTTCTTTGCCTTTGAAGTCCCTTGATACTTCTTTTTCATGGAATCCCAAATTTGCTTGGAAGTGTCTTTACTAAGAATGGTTTCCAAGATTGACCGATCAATCGCTTGGAAGAGATAATTTTTGGCCTTGAGATCTTTCAACTTTAGTGCCTCATGCTCTGCCTTTTGAGCATCTGATAGCACAACATCTGCTGCCGGGTCTGCTAACCCAGACTCAACAACTGTCCAATATTCTTTGGACCGCAAGAAATTTTCCATAAGCATGCTCCAGTGGTCATAGTGACCATCAAAGCGAGGAATGGCTGGTTGAACAAAATTTTCTGCTGCCATTTGCTACAGCAAACTCTCAAATTCTCTCCCTTACGTGTTTCGCTCAAACCTCACGTGTTTAACTCTCAAGACCAGGCTCTGATACCACTGTTAAATAAAAAACAGAGCAAAACAGAGATATAAACAGAGGAAGTCAAAAAGACATCTTTATTCAGCAGCTCATCACTTGCTTAAATAGCAAGATTACAACGGGAAATAGGACTAACAGAATTGCAAAATATCTGCTAAAAAATCTGCAACTACCCAAAGACTAGAACAAACTAATAATACTTGGTCAAACAAAACATGATTAATTTATTCAACAAAATTCTACGTTTCACTCCCTCTATCAGCTTTAATTTGTATCCTATTTAAGCTGATTTGGATCTTATTGATAATTATCATGTGATTCTGTTGATATCTGTGAAATTTTCGGTCTTGATTTGATAACAGACAGAATTCATGGTGGATATGAAGTGTGAAGGTTGTGTTAATGCAGTCGAGAATAAGTTGCAGACCGTTAATGGTATGTTATTTTTTGCAAAAACAATCATGATTGTATAAGCATAGGTTAATATTTTACTTTTTAAATTCTTTAATTGTCGTAAGTGAAATTTTCCATTTTGCGGAGAATTCCAGGAGTGAAAATGGTAGAGATGGACTTGGGCAGTCAAGTGGTAAGAGTTCTTGGTTCTTCACCAGTGAAGACGATGACCGAAGCTTTGGAGCAGACAGGTCGAAATGCCAGGTTGATTGGGCAAGGTGTTCCTGAAGGTTGGTCAACTGAATTTATGTAGGTTCTTTTACGATGCTTTAATAATTCTAGCTTCTGGATGTTCTTATCTGCCAAGGTGTTTCTGTTTACAAATGAGTTTGCTGGACATAATTTCTAGTTTCTACCCTTCTTTTGCTTTATTAATCGTGTGCCTGCTCTGGAGCAAACTTAAAATTAAATATTGTGATAGAAGTGTAATTTTCTTACGGTTTGCAACACTCTAATTCCTGAAATCTTCCTATAAAACATGATGAAACCAAAGTTCAATATACAAGCTCCTTTATTAGTTGTACCATACTTCATGCTTCTTTTCACAAGATGTTGGACAAAAATTCATTTATTGAGACTCACAAATACCTTAGAAGTTCATTTGCCAACACATTCTCTTTCTAGCTTTTTCTGAAAACAACCTTTCATATCTCATAAAATGAAATCTATAGAAAGAACCTGCAATTTGAAGGATCATAACTTTTATCCTCATTGAACACGCAAACTTCCTGGATCCATTTCTTGCAAAAGGAATATTGTTTAATTAGTAATTTCACTGTTATTCTCTTGTTTTTCAGCATTGGTTACTTCTCTATGTAAAAAGAATCACTCAACCTAAAGCTTAAGCTTGTGAGGGCTCAAAAATAGGTTTTTATATCTCTAAAACACCTATTCATACAAAGCCCACAGAGAAATTCAAACTATGATCATTTTGAGTTCAAGCTTTAACTAAAAGAAAGTCTTAACATGCTTAAAGCCTTTCAAAAAGTAAACAAGTGCGAAAGAACTATCTACTGGATTCATAAACAATTGGCTATTAACATTTTGTTTGTTTATGTGTAATGGCTTTTGGTTGTCATATGCTTTTGCTGTTCTTGTCCGCAAGTTTTTTTAGTTCTCTATACCTCCTCTAAAGAGCAAATGCATCATAGTAGGCCAAATTCTATATATTGTCAAAAAGTAATTACGATTTCTGAAGTAATTTACTTTGCTTTTGTTTCTCAGACTTTTTAGTGTCTGCTGCTGTTGCTGAATTCAAGAGTCCAGAAATTTTTGGTGTGGTTCGCTTTGCTCAATTGAATATGGAGTTGTCAAGGATTGAAGCCAACTTTAGTGGATTGTCACGTGGGAAACACAGTTGGACTGTTAATGAATATGTTGATCTGACAAGAGATGCAGCAAGCATTGGGAAGGTGTATAATCCTGCTGCACGAGGATCTGAAAAAGAGATTTGCATCTTCATATGTCATGGTTTTATCTTCTGAAACAAATTACCAAGTAAAACTAACAAGTGATAACATAAAAAAGATAAAATGAATGTGATGCTATATGCAAGTATACGATCGTATCAAGTAATTACGATTTGAATATCAAATTATGAATGAAGCGATTGAATTAATGTTTTATGAATAATTTGTAAATGTAAATAAGTAAAATAAAATTAATAAATTTAATTAAAATAAGTAAAAAGTAAATAAATAAATTTTAAATCTAAATATAATTAAATTAAATTAATAATGAATAATTTAAATTAAAATTTAATTATGATAAAAATAATTTTAGAGTTTAGAGTTTATGTATAAATTAATTGAATTTTGTCTTGATTATTTTAATTTTTTTAAAAAAATAGAATTTGAAGGTGGTTAATTTTAAATTTTTTTAATATTTTATTCAAGCAAATTAAAGTGAATTTTAAGAAAATTAAATTTATTTTCATACGATATTTGATTAACTTAAAATCTATTAAGTTTTATAATTAATCAATATATTCTCTTAAAATCTTAGTTTATTTTTAAATCTAGGTGATTTTAAGTTTTAATCCTTGATTATCTATCAATGATCTTCATCTTTTGATTATTCAAATAAAGATTAGCACAATACACAATGGGTACCAACATTAGGCAAGTAAATTAAGCACACAAATAAAGAATCAAAATTCATATTTATATAAAATATGAAAATAATCAGTCCAAATTCATAAATTAATCTAAAATATATTTTCTAACTCTGAAATTCAAATATTCTACTTACTCATATTAGTATTTTCAAGAGAAATTGATGGAAAAAAGAAAAAAAACATGATAAGGAGACTAAAAATAGAAAAACCCAAAATCCAAAATTCTGAGTCTTGGAACTTCCAAAAATAGCTATAGCAGCTCCTTTTTTTTAGAATTGATGGCGTCCTCATCTTTTCTATTTTTGTAATTTTTCTTTCCTTTCTTTCTTATTGTTACTTCTTATGGCAAAAACTAGAAAATGATACTTTTATATGATTCTAAAAGTTGCCCTATAAATGGATAAGAGCAAAGGAGCGAATAAAAAATGAAGTGTAAAAATATTCAGGTTAGCAAAGCTGTTCACGTAAATTAAGCACTTCAATTAAAGATTAACACAATACCCAATGGGTACCAACATTAGGCAAATAAATTAAGCACAAAATAAAAGAATCAAAACTTATATTTTTATAAAATATAAAAATAACCAGTCCAAATTCACAAATTAATCTAAAATATATTTTCCAACTCTAAAATCCAAAGAATCTACTCACTCATATTGGTATTTACAAGAGAAATTGGTGGGGAAAAAAACATGATAAGGGGACTAAAAATAGAAAAACACAAATAGAAAAACCCAAAACATCGAGTCCTGGATCTTCCAGAAATGGATACAGCAGCTCATTTTCTTCAGAATTTATGACGTCCTCCTCCCTTCTATTTTTGTAATTTTTCTTTCCTTTCTTTCTTATTGTTACTTCTTGTGGCAAAAACTAGAAAATGATGCTTTTATATGGTTTTAAAAGTTGCCTTAAAAATATATAAGAGCCAAGGAGTGGATAGAAAATGAAGTATAAAAATATCCAGCTCAGCAAAACTGTTCACATTCCGGATAGTCTGCTTAAGATACTGCTTACCCTAAGCAACATATTCAGTCATTTTCGGCCTCTGCATGCACTGTCTGCTTAAAGTTACGCAGACCCTCAGTAAATCTCGGTAGGTTTGGGATAAAATGAGTTTTTCTACTCATGTTTGATTTCCAGCTTGACCTAAGTTACACCTTAAGCACTACTGGTTACCCTAAGCAAGATCTCAAATAGGGCTCTAAGAAAATCTCGACAAGTTTGTGGATGAAAAATTGAATATGTAAGATTTAAGCTGTGCTTGACTCGTGGCTTGCCCTAGGTTTAAAGTTAGGCAATATGGCATACCCTAAGCAACATCATAAGCAAAATCTCAAGTAAATTTTGGCTACATAATCTTCAAAGTCTTGATTTCTTCAACTTTTTTTATGCTTAAAAGATTCCAAATTTCTTTAAATTACTTCCTAATGCACCTTTTAACTTTCAATTTGCCACAAAAATCTATTAAAAATAACAAAATTATAAAAATCAAATATAAAATAACTAAAGTTAACAAATAAATTAAAATAAAATTAAAAATATAAAATATACTAAAATATAAAGATAAAGTGAATGTAAAACTACTCTAAAATATTTATATGAAATGAGCGCAAAGCATTCTCTAACTATGTTCCTTTATTTATCAGCCACTTGGCGACCTGGGAACATTAGAGGTTACCAGAAAGGAGAAGCCTTCTTCGCCAGCGTGAAACAGAAGCGAATAGTTGTTGATCTTATTGGGAGATCAGTGGTAGTATATGGAACAGAAGATAAATCAGATGGAGGTCTCACGGCAGCAGTAATTGCTAGAAGTGCTGGAGTTGGCGAGAACTACAAAAAGATATGCACATGTGATGGAACCATCATATGGGAATCAAGTAATAAAGATTTTGTCACCTGCAAGGTTTGATAATGATAATTCCAGTAAACTGACGCATACCGGACCACATCACCCAATGAAGGTTTCCTTGTTTTACGTGTATTATCATCTATTGGCAAGTTGAAATATAAGCAACAACTATGGTTTTTTATGCAATAAAAATAATGAAAAGTGCAGGCCACTCGTTTGATTGCAATTGGTTGTGTTTATTCATGAATTCCTTGAGTAATGGTTGTTCAAAATTAATTATATTTAAGTTACATTTAATATATTTTTATTATAAAAAATTTGAAAATATTTTTAGTGTTTTTTCAAATTGCATCTCAAAGTGATATTTCAAAAAAACAAGTAATTTCCTTATTAAATCTGCAAATTGGCAGTGGAATATATTTAGAATTTAGACAAATGTATAACATATCTTATACCCCAAATAACTTTTAAGCAAGTGTATACATGAACCCTTTAACTTTGCCTATCAATGCGAGACACATTACATTTATTATTTATAATTAAATGCTAAATTTAATCAAAGATAAAAAAAAATTAAAAATGATTAAATGATAAGTTAATCCTAGTAACTAAATTCCTGTTTAATATGGGAAACAACCCTTAACCAACTAAGACTTCATTTGAAATTGTGATCGGAAGGAAATTTTTTTTTTTTTTTAAATCAACTTAAAACTATTTTTTGAAAATACGTATGAGCTCTCGCAATGCACAAAAGAGAATTTCCTTCTACATTCTAGCTCAAAGTAAAGACCTCTTTGTAGATGCTTCTAAAGAGCGTTTTAATTGTGTTTCGAAGTAATACCACTATCTCTTGTCTTTCTAATTTCTATCAACTCGTTTATAGACAAGTTTTTGGATAAAAATTACAGCCTTAATCATAGACCATATTTACTATCATAGCCTTAATCAATGGTCTAAGTACATCAATCATGTCACCAATGACCGACGCTAGCACTCATAAGAAAAATTGTTATAGTTTACTAGTCAACGCAAAAATGGTCGCTTAGAGACTTGGACCAACAAAATCCATGAACATAAAACTGAATAACCAGAAAATGAAACTTGTCTAGTAGATAGAGGAGTTAGGAGATAGGATTTTGGAAGGCAATAGTCCTTCCTTCTTTGCCATCTCATAAAGTGCAATGGCCATTAAAACCTTAGCATCGGCTGTCATGCGCCAAAGTTTAGCATAGGGAACCACACGAACCTTAATCAGCTCACCATGATCACGAAGGCCCGTCTCTTTGCCTTGTAGCTGTGTGATAACTTCTTTATCAACATACCCTCTGTAAAGGAACACACTAATTTCTTCGTCACATCCTCCCTAATCATGGAGAGGTAAACAACTCAAGTAAGTTTCAGATTGTATCTTTTGCAAAAATTATTTCTGTTCTCAAAAAATTGTGAAGCATGTGATATTTCCGAAGCATGTGATATTTCCAAAGCATTCAATAACTCACAAGAAACTTGCATATGTTACAGATACTGGAACTCACTCTAAATAATCACATTGCAAGCACAGGTTTGTTAACAAGCTATTCTATTCCAAAAATAGCATAGACAAGTCCACCAACAATAAGGACATGAAATGTTAAATAAAGCACATGACTTGACACATGTTCAACAGTTAGTTCCATTTATTGTTCATATATCAAAGTAAAACTTATTCAACCCCTTCTTTTTCTAAAAGATACAAGCACCTGTTCTTTTCATCTTTAACACAAAATGCAGTTTCCCAGTTAAAACTATTTTCAAACCCATCATAGCTCGATAATCACAAATTAATAAAAATCCCAAACCCATAAACAGCTTCCTTCCTTGGTTCTTAAATCACTGAGGATACTTCTCTAAGAACACTTAAATTTAATAATATAAAAATCCCAAACCCATAAACAGCTTCCTAGGTCCTTAAATCACTGAAGATACTTCTCTAAGAACACTTAAATTTAATAAATCAGTCTCCTATATTTTGGTGTACATTATTGGACTTCTGACAAAACCAAAGGTTTGTATCACAATCTGAAAAATTCAAGATGTTTCTTAATATCTCTATTTGGAACAAATTCTTCCACATATCATAACAAAAAAAAAGGATGAAAATGTATGCCAACACACCGGAGAAGGAATAACTCTGCATCCAGTGGATGGATCCAGCAAAGCTGTGAGGTCAACCATGTCTTCTAGATTCAAATGAATACCAGCCTCCTCTTCAACCTGTCAAAGCCATCTAAATATCATATGTTAGAAACCATACTAAACTTTTAGATCCACTTAAATGCCCCAATCTCCTCTTCCAAGATGAGTTAGGCTCCCTGTGTAGACAGAATCTTTCTTTTTGTTTGTCATTGTTTGGTTTGCCTTTCAGTTTTCTTAAGAACAAAATTATTTGTTCAGCAAAGAGAACTAGTTATGCTGAGAAAAAGAGACCTCACGAACTGCAGTGCCAACAAAATCACCCTTGTCATCATCCAGCATCCCAGCAGGTAGTTCCAAAACAAGCCTCCCAGTGGGGACCCTAACCTTAGAAGTTAATGAAAATTCATGAGGGCTTGGATGAGGTAGCAGCACAAAATTTATATCCTTTTAACTTCAATCTATTTTCATTTGCATTAGATCTTCAAGAAATTCAGGTAATGAGAATGCCAAAAGTACCTGTTCTGTAAGAACAGCATAAGTTTCACCATCAGAGTCCAAAAGAATTAGCACAGCTACAGCTGGTCCTCTTGCAAATACTATACCTGGAACCTAAGCATGATTTAGTCCTTACAGAAAGATATGGGTTCATAGCATTGATAGCTCTGCACGTAAACTGTTAGCAGCATAGACAAATTTGTGTGTGGGTGGAGGAATGGCCAAGGAGCCGCCCTCCCCCCATAGTTGCAAAATATCTATCATAAATTGAACTTTTTATTCAATTAATTTTAGGATTTTCTAAAGTTGGCTCCCCAAATTTGATCATATTAGGTGAAAGTTTTGTGATTTTCTTTTAAGGAAACACTATTAGCACTACATCTATTTATATTCTTATTCCACAATAATGTTTCTAACAATACAAAAATAAATAAGCGAAATACAAATATGCATGTACAATAATGTGATGGTTAACAAATTCTAAATAGACAGAGTTTTCATATACAACAGTCTGCTTGCATTTTTTACAAGAGAAGACATTTAACTAAGAAAACCATATAAGCTGCGTATTGTTCTTTTTGTTATTTATAATGTAAAAATTGAGATCCTTGGCCCCCCCATATTTCAATCCTAGATTAAACCTGGCTAGCAGAAACATGTTACTATTATTTTTCATCTCTGTGAAAAAGCATGTAAGCCACAAGATTAACGGATCTTATGGGAAAGGAAAACCGTATTCAATAATGAACATTAGATATTCATGAGTGTCTAATGATTAAACATTGCATAAAGGTTGAAGAGGGAAAAAGAGAGGAGAAAAGAGAAAAGGAGCGAAAGGAAAAACTTGTTTGTAATAATGTTTGCTAGGCTCAATCCCAGATGTGGGAAAATTCATACTTATGCAGGGAGATGGTCAAATACCTTATTCCCTGTTTGCTGACAAAAAATATCTGCTTTGAATTTTAGAAAGCCAATGCGTTGTCCAAACATATCCACTCCCTAAACCAATGGCATACCATCAATCACGATATTTATAAACAAGGAGACAAAAGAAAGCACAGCTGATGGTTATGGTGAGGGATAAGTAAGCCATATTAAGAACAATAAGACAGTTTTATTTTACCACGGCCATTATGTGAAGTCATTGATACATTTCTAACTGTATCTTGCATACATTCATCTAATAAAGGATTAAATTGGCAGCAGAGAAAATTGGAAATCAGGTTCACATGTTTCCAGAGCAAAACAAAAGAACCATATTATTGTTCCCCAACAAAAGCTCAATTCAGTCCCAAGAAATAGCACTTCAAGAAATCCTTCCCCTTTTCATTTCCATAAACGTGAAGGTGCAATTAAGCATGATCTCTACTGGATCAAAAATTGATGAACAAATGAAAAATCTGTAAACTAAGAGACTAAGAGGGAGACCTGAACAAGTACTCGCTTTAATAAAAAAGCGCCGCTAGCTAAAATCCCAGTTTCAGATTGCAAGTTCTTTAGCCACTGCTTAAACAGTGATGAATCAATCGCACTCCTGCAACCAACCCAAGCCAAAAAAAAAAAAAAAAAAAAAAGATAAATTTCAATAAATATACACTAGCCTAGAAAAATTAAAATGGAAATGAGAAATTACATATATAAAAATACTCGCCTGAAATCGGAATTGGAGACGCCAGGGGCAGCGACGACCTGGACGGGTTGGCTGGGTTGACTGGGCAAAACGAGGGAGTGAGTGAGGGGCGGCGGTGACTCTGCCGACATTTTGAGACAGAATGGTCTTCTACTTCTGCGAGTTTGATGTAGCAGAGAAAGAGACGGGGCTATAACGGAGCATTTTGCGAGTGCGAAACAAGACATTGACGAATGGAGTGGAAGCTTGAAGAAGAACATAAGGAGCCCGAAATTATGTATCCACGGCGCGGCTCAGAACACGTGCCACTTCCTTGTTAATAACCTTTAAATAAGTTAATTGATAAATTAAAATTTATTAAACTAATAATTTAATTAACTAAAAATTTCATGCTTCTACATTAATCTTGATTATCTTGGTCAATTAAAATTAATTAAGCTAATAATTTAATTAACTTAAAATTTTATATTTCTACGTTGATCTCGATGACCTTGAGCTCCATTTTGATTCATTGCCTCAAGATATCTTCCATTACCAGTTTCGGCCATACTCAATACTCTATTCTAGTTAATTGCTAAAGAAATAGGAATTTAAGAAGTAAAGAGAATCTCAGTGTACCCACTACCAGTGTACCAACTACCAAGGCTTTGTTCGGATACCATTAACATAATCAAATTAAGCTACCATTTTTATAGCAGAGAAAACTAAATTTTGGAAAATATAGAGATGATCTAAAATAGTTTATATACAAAGATTTTACTTTTACAGCTGCTGATTTGATGGCTAAATATACTTGGACTGAACGTTGTGTAGTGTCCCTTTTAACCGCCATGCATGGCTAATTTCCCTTAGAATTGAAGGCTCTGTAACTGCATTGAAATGCTCATCAGGGTTCTATTCCTACCCATTTATAGCACCACCCAGTATCCTGTATGTATGAAGTAACTGCAGGGTCTGAACGAACATATGCTCTAAGAGAACAGTAAGGCCATGAAACTTCCAAGAAAACATGTAGACAAGTTGGTGTCGTGGTGTAGTTGGTTATCACGTCAGTCTAACACACTGAAGGTCTCCGGTTCGAGTCCGGGCGACGCCACTTCTATTGTTTTTGCTTTTTAACTTCCTTGACCACTCTCTAGTTTTAAGAATCTGAGCTTTTATGGATACGCTTCTTGTTGTGCGAACTGCGAAGCCGGCCAAAATAATGCCCCCACAATAATTTTACTTGCCCAACTAAATCCCCTTAATCAAGTTGGACTTGGTCTACATTTCTGAAGCCTCATAACACATGTATAAGACATTTGAAGAAAACTCCTTATCATTCATATGAAAAAAGCTTGATTAAGGTTCGCGTCCAAACATTCAAGCTCTTCTAATTGCTTATAATATTGGAAATTTCCTTAAGATTTCGAAACAGATTTACGTTATTAAATCAATGATTTCTATGGCTTTTATTGAGGCTAATCTAGAATAGTAGTTTTATGTTTTGTCCTTAATAAGAGAAAGAAGAATGGAGATGATACATATGAAAAATAAGCATAGTTGGGGTCCATGCCTGAAATGGACATTACAGGGAAGGGAGCTCGTAAACAGTTGCTAATTACATTTGACCATACCCTTGACTATATCCAGTCACCTCTTGGTCTCTTCACAGTTCATGCACCGATTAGTTTCACCAGTTGCTCACTTGCCCTTCTTCTTCTTCTCTCAGTCAGTCACTTTCCTTAACAACTTCCCTTCACATTACGCAGGCAAAAACTCAATACCCAGAAATGTCAAGTGGCATGCAGCCGTCCCGCGTGATGAGAAAGTGTGATCACGCACTGTGGATGATAATGGTTACACTTACAGAACATATCTAAGTGAAGCAGAAGCCAGAAGACAACAAAGGGACATTTGTCATCAGGCTATAAACAGTAGGTCCCACTTGCCTGACATCGCGTGTGTTTCTGTCAACACCTGCACAATGGTCTGACATGTCAGCAGACTTGCAGTGTCACTTTACAACTATTGTCTTGAATACCTGTGCATGTAAGACAATTAGTACCTTTGGCAGTGTTTGCTGGCTGCTGCCTTGGTGTTCTAAAGGTGATTTTTATGGCTGTAAAATTAATAAATCATCCTTTCTTACATGTTCTCTTGTTTACTGTTAAGTTTCTGAATTCTGACTCTAGATCTATAGTTGCTGCAGCTTGCAGAGAAGCAAGTTCAATCTTAATTTGATTTTTATAGTTCTTTTTTTTTCCCCTCACTGTCACTCGGTCTGTTCTGGTCCTGCTCTGCTCTGCTCCTTTTGACCCATTTTCGTGCCCATATGCGAGAAATGGAGTCCCAAAACCCACCTTCAAAGATTGCACGTCTTGCATATTCTGGTACTCTCTCTCACGTTCCAGTTTTTTCTTCTTCCTTTTTTCATTAGACGATAAAAAAGACACCATTCATATATAAATTCTTGATGTTTTATTTAATTTTTAGGTATTGGACAGACAGGTTGTTTGAACATGGAGAGACATGGATCCAGCGGGGGTTCCTCAGGTTCACCTCCAATAGGGTTAGGACTTGCGCTTGGAAGTGGTGGGTCGACTGATCACAGCCCGATACCAATCCCCGACTGCACAAAATCTTACGGCTTCACCATTCTTCAACTGCAAGAGCTAGAACTCCAGTCTATTATCTACAAGTACATAGAATCTGGATTCCCAGTCCCCTACCATCTTGTTCTTCCTATATGGAAGAGTGTTTCTAGCTATCTCAGCGGTCTCAACTCAAGCTTATATCAACTCTACCCTTCCTGTAAGTCCCCAATACTAATTCTTCAAGAAATTGGTTCTTAATTTGTAACTTAGTTTTGATTTCTTTTGTGGGGTGTCAACAGTCATGGGAGGTAACATCCCATTGCATATGGACTACAGAAATGTGATGGACCCGGAGCCAGGGAGATGTAGAAGAACAGATGGGAAGAAATGGAGGTGCAGCAAAGAGGCTCTCCCAGATCAGAAGTACTGTGAGAGGCACATGCATAGAGGGCGTCAGCGTTCAAGAAAGCTTGTGGAACCTACTTCTTCTCAAGCCATTAGTGCGAGCACCAACCTCTCCATTTCACTTCCAGTGAGTAGCACTGCCCCTCTATGCCATTCAAATAGTGATGATGGAGCTATTAATTTGCTATTAATTAATCAGCATCAACCTAAATTCTAATCCGTTTCATGGGTAATTAATGATATATAGTTGTCAAATGATCCATCAACTGGAGAAGTTGGATTGAGGCCATAGTTTAAAACAGGAGAAATGCTGTTGTTAGTGTTAGCATTGTCAGGTGGAGGATCTTAAGATGGGAAATTCGTGGGCTCCAGCGTTGTTTAATTGTGCCTTTTTTTCAAGCGGGACAAGTTTGTTTTCATATTTTGTTCTGTATGCCCAACCCCTGTTCCTAGTTAATTAATTTAGGGTTTTGTAGAAGCATATCTTATGCAATAGAATTTGCATTTAAATTGTTTCGTATTGATGTGGTAATGTAATTATCCATCGTTTCATTTAAGCATACCTTATTATATCATTTTATTATTGCAATTAAAAAAAGGAAATTAAAGAGTAAGAAATTATACAATGCAGCACTATTCCATATATTTTATCCTACATTAAATGACAAAATGATAATTTCATAGTGAATTGACATTTATATACATGTGGGCCTCAATAAGTGAACATCTTTTGGTCTTTCAGATTTCACATCCAATATAGAGTATACAGGTGTGAGGGTATATAGGAATGAGGACTGTTAAAATTACTATGGTTTTAATAGCAGTTTATTCTTATCACTGGTGTGTTTTATTTATGGATAAAAAAATTAATAAAAAAAAAGGCGCTTGAGTGAAAATAAATGAGAGTTGAGTGTCACATAATAGCCCTAGTTGAAATTCGCGAGTAAGTCTGACGTGTCCAGGAGCTAGTCCTTCAGATCCTATATGTAGAGCACGTGTGTGTGTGTGTGTTATATAGGAACAAAAATTTTATGAAAATGGCCATAATTTTTAACATATATACGTGTGTTCTATCTATCAGAAAAAAAAAAATTACTTTGATATGTGTACATTATAAACGCATTGTTGACCCCGTGTAGCTCAAAATGAGCATTGATTTTGATGATAACAAAACTCAAAGAGAATCTATCTAACCCAACTTTAAAAGTGATGTGTAGATTCTTTGTCTTATTACTAAAGAATTCTTGAAGTTGCATCTAAGGAGAAAGGATACTCAAAGGCATTTCAAGACAAATTCAAAATAAGAAAAGGACAAGACTATGGAAGCCAAGACTCAAAGAAAAGGTATAAAAGGCATAGTATTAAGGAGTGAGTCTTAGGTTTTTTTGTAAAAAGAATGAATGAGAATTTAGTCATATGGAGCTCAAAAATGAAATTTTATTTTCTGATTATTTTTTTTCTCATCATGACCTTGGATACTACCATTGAAATATTTTTTTAAGGTCTAAATCATTTTACATTGCAAGTTGAGATATGCAGATGTTGACTTAGTTTGCTAACTGGTTTGCTAAAATCGTTAGTTTACTAATCCTAAAATTTTATTAGTTTGCTAATTTATCAAAAGGACAAAATAACGGCTATTTTGTCTTGGGCAGTGTGTGTAACGTTCCAAAAGGGTTTCAAACGGTCTAAAATAATTTGGGACTATAAATACACCTTCTTTACTTCATTTACAATTTAATGAAAGCTTACATTTGATCTCCAACATTGAATTTTCATTTATTGCTTTCATTCAAGAGCATCTAAAGATTTTGAGCTTCCATTGGCAAATCAACTCATCTCTTCTTTATAGTTTGATTTGTATTGAGTAAGAGTGAGTGTTGAAATATTAAATTGCATTCAAGAGAGGTTGTACAAGCACCTATTGAAGCTTGAGAGAGAAAGTGCTTGTGATAGCACTTGTAGAGGTTTCAAGCTACCTTGGTAAAGCTTGGTGTTGTAAAGGGCTTTTGGTCTCTTGCCTTCAAAAGAGCAAATAGTGGAGACAAGACTCAAAGAGGGTTCTTTGAGAGAGTGGATGTAGGCTAGTTAAGCCGAACCACTATAAAAATCATTGTGTTTGATCTCTCTAACCTTTACCTCCTTAATTTTGTGCAATTTAAATTTTTCTTACTATACATGATATTGAATGTTGTTTGAATAAGATTGAGTTGATATATTTGAGGACATATTAAGTGACTTGAGAAATCAATTGTATATTGTATGGTGCATGCCTTGTTAGATATTGCCATATACATTGATTGAGAGTTAAATTGCAACTTAGGAACACATTGTTGAAGCTCATATTATTTTCATTACATATAGAGAAACACTTAGTTGAACATAGCCACAATTTTTCATTAGGCTACAAGCAAGGGCCGAAAAATTGTTAAAGTCCAATTCACCCCCCTCTTGGACTATATTTGGGACAACACGCATGTTATACTAATATTTCATTATATATTTAGTATTTTGATTAAGATTATGATAATGTAATGAAAATTTTTAATTTTTGTATGAATTTTCAATTTTATTTAAAATTTATAATTTTATTATAATATTTAAATTTTTGTTGTAATTTATTTGATAAGTAAAATAAATAAAATGTCAACATGTACTAATTATGATAAAAAGAATTACATTTTATTAATACGCTCTCTCTCTCTATATATATATATATATTAACAAATTTAACTCAATTTGATTAAGTTTGATTATAAATGATTTAATTGTTAAAATTAAAATTAATATTAAAATTTAATGAAAAATTAATAAAATTAAAATTTTTAGCAAAAATTGAAAGCGTGTATGTATAATTATAAAGACTTGATAGTCTATCTATGTGAAAACCATTAATCAAGATTTTTGATATTATAATTCATATTTTATATTTATAATTATAGACATTAATAATGAAATGGGTGATATATAATTATATTTGTATTTTTCAATTGAAGTAAAATTGATATTAATAAACATTCAATTAAAAAGGCAAGCAAACAAAGAAATCAATTGTAGAAACCTTTTAATATCTGGGCTATTGGTTGCAGTGAGCCCAAGTCACATAAATAGAATTCACTTAAGCTTTATTTGAAAAAAAAAATTCAATTCAATTTAATCATATTATTTTATATAATTTCTATTTCTGGTTCATCATTATGTTTTATATTATTTTTATTTTTAATTCTTTTAAATAATTTTTTAAATTAAAAAAATTAAATTCTATGATCTATTCTTCTATTTAAAAATTAAAATTTAATTTAATTGATTTTTTTTTATTAATTTTTATATTTAGAAACTTAATAGATTATTATCAAATCAAATATTAAATGGTTGGGTGTTGGGCCTTATCACATGACAAGTGACGCCTAAAGAAGTCCATTTCATTAAATTATTAAGTTTTTTGTATTTTCCTAAATTGAGAATGTGGTTTTCTTTGATTATATATTAGTATCTCTATCCACATTTATTTGTCATTTTTTTAAAATTATTTTTTTTAAAATTATTTATTATTTTAAAAAAAATAAATTGCATTAATTAAGTTTTTTCAATATTTTATTTTTATTTCTTTTGAATATAATAATTATTTTTACAATTTTTTATAACTCATTTTAAAAGGTAATTTAATTAAAGTATTGAAAATTTTATTATAATTTAGATAATTTAATTATTTTCTTAAATATTGTAAAAAATTTTAAACCAAATATTAATTAAATAGGGTATGAATCATATATAATAAAAATTATATAAAAATGATAGGTGCATCCATTTAAATTATAAAGAAAACTTGAATGAGAAAATGAAGGACTTGAGTTTTTTTTTTTAATTATATGATGAAGTTATTGCTTTAGGATACTGTGCTTGAGTTGTGATAATGCTCATTAATTCTGTTATGTTTCTTAAAATTTTGCCAAGGTCAACTAGAATTCCCATTTGATTGGACTTGCTAAACAAGAAGAATCCCTCTTTTTCATTCTCCATTTAAGAATGAAAATTTGGTGATGAAGCCTTCCCTATGCCTAACATGTTATTCTTTGTTCACTATATTAAAAGTCTTTGGCATTGATATGGAGAAAAATATTTTTTTAAAATATATTATTTTGAAAATACTATAAATTAATTTATAATTAAGTTCTATTTGGTTTTTGAAAAATATTTTTTTATATTTTATAGTGTTTGAGTGAACGAAAAATATTTTATTGATAAAAGAGAAAACTTTAAAATATGAAAGGGAAAATATTTTTCTTGCCAAAAGGAAAATTTTGTTATTTTCAAAAGAGAAATTTATTTTTTATTTTTTAAATTTTAATAATTTTATTAAAATTAAAAACAATTATATATACATAAAATAAACACATACTACTAAGTTAATATTATAATATTTTTCACATATAAATTATTTTTTACAAAATAAACGGAACTTAAATTTGATAAATTTTAGTTATAATAATAATAATAATAATAATAATAATAATAATAAAATAATTTTTTAAACTATTTTTTTAATAACATTTAAAATGATCAACTTAAAAATTTGTAACAATGAAGTACTTAAATTTTAATTCATAATACAAAATCTCATATTTTTAATTTAAATAATATAAAATCTCCTATAATTTTCAATAGTCAGTTTATAAGTTATTTTTATCGATGTAACATTTTTTAGCTTAAAATATTATATTTTCTCTTTATTAATTTAATACATGTTAGAAAAAAAATAAATAATTAAAAATAATATTTATGATTAATTTCTCTCTTTTCTGTCCTTTTTTTAACTATAATTATGACAATTCAAATTGCATACATTGATATTTTAGTAATCCAAAACCTATTTACTCAAAACTATTAATTCATAAATACATTTAACAAATATCACGTCATCATAAATAATATAAAAAATTAGCTATTGAAAATCACAAAGTGATTTTATGCTACTTAAATTCAAGATTAGAAATTTTGCATTATAAATTAAAATTTAATTGCCTTAGTTTATTTACTAAAAAATTAGGTATTATCTATATAATTTACCCATTTAAGATGATACCTTTATAAAAATTAATTTTTGACCCTAAATCACCATCACAAATAGACACTAAATACTCTTAAGAAAAACATGGATATAAAAATTTTATCCTTGTAATTTCAGATTTCCCATATTTTCAAGTATTATTTTCCTGGATAAATACTATAAAGTATAAAATAGCACTTATTTAGATTTGATTTATTATGATTTAAAGTTTATTTTGTAGTGAGATTAGGGAGATAAAATGATAGAGAATGTAAAGAAAATGAGAATTCAAAAAATTAAAAGTCTAATTCTCTATTTTATAAAAAGAAAAGGAAAATAAAATTACGAAAATTTGTATGAAAAATACTTCAAAAGTATTTTGAATAATTTTGTTTTTCACCTAAATTAGGTGAAAAAGAGTGCAATTAATATTAGTTTTTTATTCTCTATATATAATATATTTTTTATTCAATATAAATATAATAATAAAAATGAAATAATTTTCTTTCTTTTCTTTTTTTTATCAAAATATAAAAATAAACAAATTATTCTTTTTAAAAAAATTTATAAATAAAATAATAAATTTGTTTTTTTATAAAGATTTTATTTTTTTACAGTTTTATTATTTTTTTAAATGTTTTACAAAATATATTTTAAATATATAAATTTTATTTATTTAATTTGTAAATTCAATGTGTCTTAAAATAGCCATGGACGGTCAACACAAAATTATCCGTGAAAAATTGCCTTCGGTAACGCGGTAATAAAAAACACGGTAAATTCAAGTCAGGCCACAGTCATCCCAACACCCACCGACACTCTGACTCTAACATTAAGCTCTCTTCACGAGGAATCTAATGATGTTTTATTCTCCTTCCATACTCTCTCTCATCCAACGGTCATAATCATTTTCCCACACCAAATCTAAATCTCAACCGTCCATTCAGATCCACACAACCCAAAAAAATCATCATCCTCATCCCTCTCAGATCTAACACGTTACACCAACTTGCTCTTTGATTTCTCTCTCTCTCTCACTCTCTCTCTCTCTGCGCGCACACACACACCTCCCACATTTTAGTGAGAGAGGAGTTTTTTCTATTACCCATTTTGCCCCTTTGGCCGGAGATGGTGGAGGCACAGACATGGGCTACGAGGAGAATGAGCAACCCCAGGCTGGATGCCAACTCCACCACCTTGGCTACCACTAATGACCAAGTTCTTGACATTCCGGCTACCCCACCTGGTGATATACGGAATAATGCTTACTCCAGCCCCGGATCATATTTCTCTCCTAATATTTTAACGGCCTTGATCATTGCTTCATGGTACCTCTCCAACATTGGTGTTCTGCTCCTCAACAAGTACCTCCTCAGCTTCTATGGCTACCGCTTTCCAATATTCCTAACAATGCTGCACATGATTTCTTGCGCTTGTTATAGTTATGTGGCAATAAAGTTTCTTGAAATAGTGCCATTGCAGCATATTTTATCCAGGAGGCAGTTCTTAAAGATCTTCGCTTTAAGTGCAATTTTCTGTTTCTCTGTGGTTTGTGGTAATACTTCTTTGAGGTACTTGCCGGTTTCGTTTAACCAAGCTATTGGAGCAACGACGCCATTTTTCACTGCCATTTTTGCATTCATAATAACTTGCAAGAAGGAATCTGCCGAGGTTTATTGTGCGCTTTTGCCTGTGGTTTTTGGGATCGTTTTGGCTAGTAATAGTGAGCCTCTGTTTCATTTATTTGGGTTCTTGGTTTGTGTTGGTTCTACTGCTGGGCGTGCTTTGAAGTCTGTGGTTCAAGGAATTTTATTAACCTCAGAAGCTGAGAAGCTCCATTCTATGAATTTGTTGCTCTATATGGCACCAATGGCTGCTTTGATTTTGTTACCATTTACCCTTTACATTGAAGGGAATGTGGCAGCAATTACAATGGAGAAAGCAAGAGTGGATCCCTTTATTGTATTCTTGTTGATTGGGAATGCAACGGTGGCTTATTTGGTGAATTTGACAAATTTTTTGGTGACCAAGCACACGAGTGCCCTGACTCTGCAAGTGCTAGGCAATGCCAAGGCTGCGGTGGCTGCTGTTGTTTCGGTCTTGATCTTTAGGAATCCGGTGACTGTAATGGGAATGACAGGATTCGCAGTTACGATCATGGGCGTGGTGCTTTACAGCGAGGCAAAGAAGAGATCCAAGGTTACAACCCATTGAAAGATAAAAGCTAAAAGATTCATTTTGATTGCCACAAACAATGGTGCGGTTCTTTCTTCTCCTTTTGCTTTATTACTTTCACTTTAATGTTCAATTTCGACTAGATTTTTAATGGAAGGAAAGAAGAGAATTTGGATAAATTGTATTGTACAGGACAGTAGAACAAAGGGTTATGCTCTTTTCCTCTTTTTATATTTTTTTGGCTTTGAATTGTTGCTAGTGGGGTGGTTATAGAAAATTCTCTCTAACTTTCTCCTGTGTGTAACTTTATAAATTGAATTCCCAGCAACTGGAACACAAAAAGGAACTAATTCAGATATTGATTTTTAATTATTTTTATTGGAGGGAGAACAAAGTTCTCTCTTTTCATTTGTCAATCTTATCTCCTGTTGTTACATTAGCCTTAATCTTCAAATTGGGCAGTTCCCTTTCTTTTTGGTGTCTCTATGCTTGTCCTGAATTTATGATTCTTTGTTTCTTTTCTGGTTGTGGAGGTATTTGGTCTTCCTGCCCTCAGCTAGACTAGCAGCAACCATTTTATGGCTGCTTTATTCAATCCAATTTTAGGTCAGAATTCCAATATATAAATTTCTTTAAACCAAAAAGGAGGACAAGGGATGAAGCTATGGTGCCCTAGGTTGAAACCCTTGAGGAAGCTGAATTTAATCTAACCTTACATCTCTGTGGGGTAAAATGGTGATGGTTATTGGATGGAATAGGTCGATTTCTTGCATTTGTTTGTGATCCAGGCTGCCACTGTACTTGGCATTTTGGATATATCTAGAATTTCATGTTGATAATTGATAGCTTGAAGGCATCCAGATCAGCTTCCTGGCAAACTACTGGATAAGCATGCTGCTCGCTAGTGATCTATTTGGTCGCATTCAAAGAAAAAGAATAGAACTTTCAGTTATTTGCATTATTATTCATATTCACATGTTTGTATGATTCTGAATTCCTTTTATAAGAAAGTCACTTGATTTTGAGCAAGTGATTGTGTCCAAGCTTTTCCTGAAAAATATTACAATTATACTGCTGCTGTAAATATAATAGCTTGTGTAATTGTATGAACATGTTGTAATTCTTCTGTCTTTGATCAAAATTCAGAATCCACCATGAAACATGAAAAGCTTAGATGGCTTACTACACAAGACAGCAAATTGTAATTAATTTCTAGATTTAGATTTCCTGTTTGGTTTAATGACTAAATGCAATCTGGGGGAATTTAATTAAGCTTTAACAACATTGGAGGTGAATTCATATATGGCAAATGCCTTTAAAATCAATCTAACGTGCCTTCTCTTTCCCTGATTTTTTGTTCATCAATAGAATTTGATTGGGAGCTTTCTTTTCATTGCTTCATCTACTGGTTGTTATTGTTACGTTTATATATAGGAGCATATTGTGAATTCATTGGCTGTTTTCTGTGTATTCGAGCTCTAATTAGGCAAGAACATGACTGAATGATAGCAGGATTCAATCTGGGTAGTCACAGTTTGTAGTTTAGTTCTCAGGTTAGGATTAGATGACCAGAATTGATCGTTTCATGGGAATTTTGTCTTGTAAGAGTCCCTACATGTTTAGGGTCCAACTGGAGCTCTGATTATTTGCTTAAATGATCATGTGACACTTGTGTTTTTAAGGAAAATGCACCAGGTGTGTGTTGGGTCACTTTAGCAGATTGAAAGCGACCAATTTAAACATGAATGTGACACACATAGTCAGTTTAAGCCAAAAGACTCCTGCGTTTGGTTAAGGTGCTTTGTTGTCTGTCACAGCCACCACATATTGCTACTAATTAGTTAGTAGCTGTACCATTTTGTTAACTTTCTGGGCAATGAACCATATGCATCATGTGTGGGACTTGCTTCAGTTTTGGTGGTTGTTACAACTTCCTTCTCAAGTTAGCCTAGGTTAATATTCCTTGTTAGTTGAAAGCGTACGATTAAAAGTCTTGGCTCTACTCTGGCAGTCATTCTCAGGTGATTGGAGTCGAGTCAAGACTTAAAGCTTGAGGTTTGGCGGTTCTAATGAGCGAACTTTTGTTGAAAGCTTTGACAAGCTTGTTCTAGCTCAAGCCTCTTAGCATCCAAATGAATTTCAGCTACTCAAGCAATCTGTAAAAGGAGTCAGGGTCATGGGTTTTGACATTTCTATTTGGTCAGTTAGGCCGGCGAAGGTGGCCTGGCGCCTGTGGTGGATATCATATTCATATGCATCCAACAGATTTTTCCCACCTTGGATCCCTTCTTTGCTGCCAATTGGAGTCGCTGGACGCCATAAATTACTGTTTTGTCATGGCAATAATGAAGTTGCATACTTCTTAGTATATGCGTTCAAAAAGTATGCTTTTTCTGTTAAATACACATGGAAAGACATTATTACACTTCATTACATTACTCTTTTGGGCTTCCTTTTGTTTCACGGAAGCTTTTTTTTTTTTTTTTTTTAATGTTTTAGACACTTAAAAAAATAAGTGGAAAATGTTTTTTTAAAAGAAAAAATAAGCCATTATTAAAGAAAACGCCATTCTCTTTTTAAAAAATAATTTTTTTTAAATTTTAAAAATATTATTAAAATATAAAAATAATTATGTATATATAATATAAACGTATATTATTAATTTAATATTATAATTAAATAATAAAAAATGTTTTTCATATAAAATTTCATAAGAAAAAAATTTTTTCAAAGAAAACACCTTTATAAAAATTATTTTTCATGAAAAATGTTTTTGAACAAAATTATTTTCAAGAATAAAATGTATCAAAAAATTTCGTAAAGGTAAAAATTTTACTATTGAGCATACATATCTAAAAGTGGAAAATTTTATGCAGAAAAATTATTTTGGAAATCTTTTCTTTTGAAAAAAAAAATTGTTTCTTTGAAAAATGTTTTTTCGAAATCATTATTGGGAAATTTATTTTTTCTTAGAAAAAAATATTTTTATTAATAAATGATATTTATAAAATTTCACAATGTGTTAAATGTTTAATTGTTTAACTAATAGAAAAAGATATATAAAGTCAACAGATGGATTAACAAGAAATTAATTTTTAAAAATTAGTTAATCTGATTTTAAAAATATAAGAATTGAATTATTAATTTTATTAAATTTTAATAATTAAATAATAATTTATAAAAAATTAAAAATAATATTTTATAAAAAATTTAGGACATTTCATTCAAATTAGATATTTATTTATTTATTTATTTATTTTTGGACTCTGTTGCTAAATGATATGTTTCTGTTTCTCTGAGTGGGTAAAAAGAGCCAGGACAGTGCTCTGCTCACTGAAAAGCTAGTGGGCTACATAGTGAAGTCTAGGGATGGCCAGTTGAGGAATCGCCAGTTACGATTCCTGAACCGTCGGTTCAGGTTTAATAAAATTATGAACCTGAACTAAATCGTCATAGGACGGTTTGAAAAACAGTTCCTGAACCGTCGGTTCCGGTTCGAGCTCCGGTTTAAAACGGTTTAAAAGACGGTTCAAAAAATGACAGTTCAAAACAATTTGAAGGACTGTTTGGAAGCGATTTTGGAGTGGTTTAAGAGCGACTTAAAAGAAAAAATTAGAGGAAAATTTTATTGATTTATAATTTAAGTTGTATTTGTAAAAATATTTTAATTTTTCTTAGAAATCTTTTAATCAAAATAAAATAAGAATAAAAAGAATAAAATTAACTTATTTTTAAGAAAAATTTAATAAGCAAAACTTGAACTTATTAAAAACTAGAGATGAAATTAATTTAAAAAAAATTAGAAAAAGATGCATGAACTTAATTTTGTCTATATATCTCTTTAGGATTTAGATGAATCAAAATTTTCAGTTATAAGTTGAGAGAAGGGAGATTGAGGTGGTTTGGTAATGTGAAGCGTAGATATAAGAAAACTCTAGTTAGACATGTAGAGTACATTGGGTTAGAGAATAAAAAGAAAAGAATAGGTAGACCTAAACTAACTTAAAGGAGAATAGTACAACATGACCTAAAAGTATTACATATTCCCGATGATTTAATCCAAAATCGTTTAGAGTGGAGAAAGAGAATCTATATAGCCGACCCCAATAAATTTTTGAGATAAAAGCTTAGTTGAATTGAGTTGAGTTGAGTATTACTTGCCCTTTTTAAAAAAATTATATGATAATTAATAATTAAAAAAATATAAAAGAAAAAAAATCAAAATAGAAGTATTGAAAATTTTATTGAATATATAAAATAATAACAGAGTAATTGATATAGCATTAAAAATTTTAGTGAGCATATAAATAATAAAGTAGTAGAATTATAAAAATATTGAGAATTAAAAGGAGTGTAGAAAATAATTATTTAGAAAATTTAAGAGAAATTAAAAGAGTATTGAGAATTAAAGAGAGTGTAGAGAATAATTGTGTAGAGAATTATATATATATATATATATATATATATATATATATATATATAAATTAGGAGTGGAGTGAGGTATTTATTGAATTTTTTTGTATTTAAATCACTAGTTTGATCCGGTTTAGAACTGTCGGTTCAATTCAATTCGAAACCGCCAGTTCACGGTTTCTAAAAATATGAACCTGAATCAAACCGTAGAAGGACGGTTTCGGTCCGATTTTGACCGAACCAATTCCGATTCGGTTTCGGTTCGAAACCAAACCGTGGCCACCCCTAGTGAAGTCAAACTAGTAATGGTAGGGGTACTTATATATATATATATATATATATATATATATATATTAATTGAATATATTTTTTTAGTGGACTTACTATTTTACAAGGTGAAATCAGAAAATTAATTTTGAGGGAGTCAATATTATTGATTCAATATATTATTTAATTATATTTATTTTATATATATTTTTTATTTATTTTGAAGGGCTAATATTATATATTAAAAAATAAGATAAATATACTGATTGTACCTCAATTTTGGTATTTATAATAATAAGATACCTTATCTTCGATTCATAATAAAAAATTACATTATATTTAATTTTATTAACATAAAACCCACCGTAACCTGTAATAGCCTATTTTCCATTAATTTTGTTGCTAACATGACATTTATTTTGTTAGAAAATTATACTTTCTAAATTTGACACTAAAAATTAATTAATTAAAAAATATATTTTATAGTTAATTTCTTTACTTTCTCTTTCTCTCCTACCCTTTTCTCATTCTCCCCACCGCCTCTCTCTTTTTGGCTACACCCAGCTTCTCCTCTTCCCCAACGCAAAAACTCATTGCACGTTTCAAACCTCACCTAGCTCCCTCAACACTGACCACTCTCACTAATTTGTGCCAAGATCAAATAGCACTCTCGGCCAACCTTCACAACGTTAACATTTTGACAGACCAGACCCCTTACCCATGCCAAATATTTACAACCCATTTTTACAGGTAGCTTCTCAATCACACAGCTGCTCAAGCAGATGAGGCAGCATCAGAAATAGATCTATAGCAAACCCATCTCCTTCAGCACCCCACACACATTGCCTCCTCTTTTCCCCTCTTCGATCGACATATGCCTAACTGATGCTTACATTTTGTATAGTCATTTAGGTCTAATTTCATAGCCATTTTATTTGATTTTTAGTCATTTTTTAGCTAATTTCATTAGTTAATTAGTTAGTTCTTCATAATTGTCGATTTTGGATTAATTTGTAATTTTTACTTTGTTTTGTAGGAAAAATGGTGTTTTTGAAGGACTGAAAAGAAGTTTTGCCATTGAGGAGTGACTTCTATAGCCAAAGATGTCAAAAACAAGTTTTCAAGCTGAAATATGCATTGACTAAATTTTACATAACTTGCCGCATAAGCTATGCAGATCTGCATAAGGAGAAAAATCACTGTTCCAATACCTGCCGAAATGTGCATAAGGAGACTGCATAGCTTATGCACATTCACGCCTCCCTTATGCACTCTCACGGAATTGTGCATAACCTATGCACCAAGTCGTGCAGTTTCGCATAAGTGAACCAGAACCAAATTAAAGCGCATAAGGATCGATAGATAACTTATGCAAATTCATAAAGGTTTCATTAATGAGTCGCGTAAGATTCCTCGTAAAATTCCTCCTAGAACACACCATTTTAGGGCTCCATGTCAGAAAATGCTATAAATAGTCCCATTTCCCATTTTAGAAAGGGGGAGAAGGAGCAGAAAAGGAAAGGAAGAGGAGAGGCAGAATTTGAGGAGTCATTTTCACCTTCCACACCATTTTCAACCAAGATTTGCAGATTTCTTTTTTTCCTTATATTTTTCCTACATTTTTATTGTTTAATTTCTTGCTTCTTAGCTTAGATTGAAGCTTTATTTTTAATTTAAACTCATAATATCTTATAAGCATTATGGATAGTGAGTAGTTTTATTTTGATTCTGGAGTAAGGGTTGTAATATTTGAGATATTTTGTGAATTTTGATTGGGTAATCCATATTTAGTGATCTTAATGAGTTTTATTCATTTCTTGTGTGCTTAATGACATGCTTAGTGTAGGATCCCATTAAGTGATGTTCTTAATCTATGGTTGAGGCACCGAAAGGAGAAGGCCCTGTGATAGATAATCAAGAAATTAGACTTAGTTAACTTAGACCTAGAAATAGGCTAAGGATTAAGAGGATTCACAGATTAATTAAAGAACTTAATGGGTCTTAATTAACTCTAAGTCCACGAAAGTAGGATTAGATTGATTAAGGCACTCTTTGTCCCACTCGAAAGGGTATTCAAAGGATTTAAGAATTAATCTCCTTAAAACCCGTAAGTTCCACAAGATTGGATAACCAATTTAAAATCCCAAAATAGCTCGAATATGAAATCCCGAACTCCGGAATCGCCTTTTTATCATTGTTAATTTCTAATCGAATTTAATTACTTGCCATTTTGAATATTGCCATTTTTGAACTTGCCTATTTTAATTTGATGCAATTTTAATTTAATTAATTCATTGTTTGATAGATTATTAATTTTGCACATATAGATTTCATACTCAAATACCCATCAATTTGTTACTTTAATTTTAAGAATATTTCAATTTACTCAACTGTTTATATCAAAAATTCAATCATTAACACAACTCCTCGTGGGAACGATATCTTTACTGTATTACTTGTACGACCCGTGCACTTGCGGTTGGGCCACATCACTAACTTCTTCTTCGATCTAGCTCGCTACCTATGAAATAATCTTCAAAACAACAGCTTGCTAAGGTTGGGGACATAGCTTGTACATAGGTTGTTTGGGGTATTTGGGTGAGAAATTGGACTTGAGATTAGTAAGAAAGGAGTGTAAAAATGGCAAGAGGAGGAGTAACTTTTTCATTTCTGATACACAATCAGAATAGTGTTTTGATATTGAAATTTTGAATTTGAGATTGGGAGAGAGAGGAGAAAAAGTGTAAAGTGAAAGTTTGATTATGTTACAAGATGGCTTTATCACACCCTACTCCTCCATAAAGCATAACATGATTTCGTAGTACACATAACGAATTATGTACTTCGCTTACCGGTAACCCATTAAATATACTATAAGAGATTTTAAAATAATTTCTATTCATTTTTAAGTTGGTGGGTAAATTTTTTTCACAAATATTAAAAACTTTTAATTGACATTAAGTCACAAATCAAATTTTTAGATATTTAAAGATACCGCAATTTTTATAAAAATTTCAGCATAGTACCGGCTGTATTTTGAGAAAACAGTTCTTCAAAACCTGAAAAGAAATACACTTCCAATATTTTTACTCAACCATAGCTCCAATACAAATCCATTTCTTCTCACAATCTCATACAAGAAGCTCAACTCAAAATCAATCGCAATTCGAAGCATCTCATTTCAAAAAAAGAATAATTTCTCATTCACAAAATATAAAAATTTAATTATTTACATTGATTACAAAACTCAGAAATAAATTTGAATATTACAATAATTTGCATTTTAATTACATACCCAAAATAATATTATAAAAAATTTTGTACAACTGCTCAAACAGTTTATATACATATAATTACATGCATACATCAAAATCTAATGTACAAAGGTATACCTCTAATATACCTGAAGCTAATCCCAATGAGTCTTCAAGGCACAACTACTGAAAATCTCATCTAGCTGCTTTATCTTTACTTTCAACTGCGACAGCATACAAAGCTATCGCTGAGTGGTAAACTCAGTGGTGCACAACCATAATTTAAAACATAATATACAATGTCTTACCAAAATTTTAGCAAAAAATTTGGAAATCTTGAAATTCAATCAAAATTCTAAAAATCAAAATATTCGTTACCAATAAAATAAATCATTTGTTAAAATGACTTTGCTCAAGAATTTCAATTTATCAAATCATAACTGAACATTTAAAGTAATTCCAGTAATTTATGGAAACAAATCTTAATTCCAATAAAATCAATTATGCATAAATCCTATTTGAAATCACAATTCTTACTATTCAAAACTCATTCTTTCTCTCACTAACTATGCAAGACTAATCCGTAAGAGCCATCTTCGGGGCGATTCTAACTCCTTATGGTCGGGGAGGTCGAATCGGGATTTTAAGTCCCTATGTTCAGGGAGGTCGAATTATCGTGCACAGTACACAACATAATAATAAAACTTCCAAAAGGGCCAATGAAAAATTTAGATCTAACCTCTAATAAGAGGAGAATCTAAGCCCGTGCCACATACCTTAGTATTCAAAACAAAACAAAGCTCTCCTCAACAAATGAGAGAGACGGGTAATAACCTAGTCAAGCATCGATAGTGAGATATAAAACAATATCATAAATCTCTTTGTCCTTTTTGTGAGTATAAATCATAATACAATTCCATTCAAAGTCAATTCCAATATCTGTAGACCCTTATTTTGTGATGAGTATGTGCATTGAAGCTGTGGGAAACCCGATGATGAAAAATTATAACTATAAAATGTAATTGGAGGCATAGAGTTGAATTATTAATTCTGTGACATGATCTTGAAAAAAAAAAATAATATTTTTTTTTGGGAAGTGAATTTAATTAAATTTAAATAAAATTTTGTTTTGTTTAAATTTAATATGGGTAATTTTTAAATATACCTAATTAAATTTAATTGGGCCCCATGAGCCTAAAAAAGCCTAGTTAGGAATTTTAAATATGATTCATTTAATTTATTTTTTAGAAATTAAAATAAGAAAATATCTTTTTCTCTATCCCTCTCATACAAACTCTCTCTCCCTCTTTGGCCCCACTCTCTTCCCCACTCCCTCTCTTCCCATTGGTTGAAACACCTCATCCATATCTTAGTCTCACCCAAATTCTACAATTCTAGTTGTTTAAGTTATCTGAACTTTATCACCCTTAGACTTCAAATCCTATCACATCTCTCTCCCAAAACCCTATAAATACCCCATTGAAAAAAAAAAAAAGAGAGGGTGGAGTAGAAGACAAAAAAAAAAAAAAAAGTCAAAATTCTTTTAGTTCTTCTTTCTTTCTTACAATATTTCCTGAAGGTTAGTTCTTTTATTTTCTTTTCAAAATCTATGCCCTATAATATTTAATTCTATACTTTTTTGTCTTTTAATTTATCTTGCATGTTCATGTGGATCATGTAATCATGTTTAATTTGAGGGAATACACAACTCTGCATATATTCAGTTTTCTGTCTCTCATGTTTTTATTATTTTTTTGTTATCTTCTGAATCTGTAAAAAATTTGAAAAAATTATATTCATATTCTATACAAAATTTTATTAATTTTAAGCTGAAGAATCACTAAAAAAGCTTTAATATTTTATAAGTTATAGCTGTTTGAATTTAGAGATCCTATAAAATCTGATTTGCAGGATACCCGACTTTTGGAGCCTATATCTCCCTTGTTTCTTAATATTTTTGTGTAAATCTGATGTCTAAAATTAAATTTGGAATCTTATGAATCTTATCCAATTAATTTCACATTCATATCTGTTATGGTTGGTGAGTTATGAATTTTACAAAAAAGTAATGTGATTCTGTCACTGGAAACAATTACGATTTGTGTAGATCATTTGGCTAGGGTTTTGTTTAATCTATGAATTTTATGATGTTGTATGATGTTTTTGCTGTCTTCTGTAATTTTTTCATGATTTTTAGGTGTATCTAACTATTTTTCAAAAATCAAATTTCTTATTACTGTCAATCTGCCAGAATATGAGAATTGTATATTTATGTATGTTCTTATGTATTCTTGGGTTTTAATTGATATTTCATTTATTTTTTTTGTGTTTTTTTAATTCAAGAGGTGTTATGAACTGTTTGGATCATGTTAGAAGACTTAGACCATTAGTTAATTGTAGTTGATTAAGAATTTTAACCCATTTAGGAGACTAGAGTTGGAATCCAATGTGAATTGTTATTAGTATTTCTTTATTTTCTTTATTTTTTTATTACAAATAAAATTGGTAAGTAACCCTAAGGTAAGTACTAAAGAGGGCATTTGCGTGGAGCTTATGTGGACCTAAACAGGAGTAAGCCAGGGATATCATTATCATACTAGAAGAGAAGACCCTTTTTTAAGGATAGCTTGCCCCAATAGCAACTGCATTTACCAACTGCATTTACCAACAGTTAAGTAGCCTTAAACTGCTTGAATAACCATTGGCATGAAATTATAGTAATAATAGGATTTTTGTTTGGTAAATTAAAATTAACTTTGTTTTTAATTTAACTGACGTTTTCATGTAATTAATTTAAATAAATACTTTATAAAATAAAATTAATCTTGTTTGTAAATTAAACTAACATTGGCATGTAAAATAAATTTAATTTAATACTTGGTAATTGTAAAATAAATTTGCATGTTAGAAATCTGTATTAGGTTGTGATTGTTTGGGCCTTATGTGATATTAGAATAAATTACGCATGTACATAATTAACTTAGTTCAATTATCCTAAGGATAACTTGGTAAAAATTAATTAATTAGGTTAAACAGAAACATAGGGTTATTTGAAATTGAATTTATTTGTAAATTAAATTATCAATAATAAATTAATTTTAGTCATATGGTAAATATCATTTAAATAATTAGTAACCCCATAGATAGGAATTACTTGTGCATGAAAATTATTTATAAACAACAACCTTTTTGTGAATTACTTGCGTATATAGGATTAGAATTGCATTTTTTAGGATGAAGTTTAATAAATGAATAATAAACAAGATTTTTAGAAACATTAGTAGAGGATTGGCACTTGAATTAACGAGGTTAGACCAAGCGTAAGGGGTGCCTAACACCTTCCCCTTACATACCCACTATCCCGAACCTATACATTAGGCTATGGTAATGACGGTTGTAGAAACTCTGCAAGGAGTAAGTTGCCATCCATGACCCTCGGAAGAAACACTGAATATGTCCCGGTTATTACCCGGGTGGCAACTTCTGTCTATCTATGCCTTCGTGGCATAAATCCTTAGTACCGTAGTAGTGTTATGGGAAGACGGTGACTACCAGTGGTTTGATTCTATTAGGATTGTATGAAGTGCATGTCTAGGAAATGCTGTCTAAGGAGGTGGTACTTAAGTGAGACCATCGTGACTCCACCATCTTTCCTAGGCATTACCTAGTGCATTTTATATAATTCTAATGGATGATATTTCACCTCACGTCCCCCTCCTACAGTTTGGTGACTCCGTTGGGGATTAAATGGATAGTTACTCCAACATGTTTCTATTAGTCTAATATTATTCCTCTATTAATCTTTTTGCATTGCACTACACTATCACATAGATCACTCTTACCCTTTTTAGCCCTGCTAGTACTTGACAAGAGACCATAGTTTCACTCGAGCTATGACGAATTGGTGAATACTAGCACCCCATGCCTGTACCTTCGAGTATATAAAAGAGTCACAGCTCCGGCCGTTGTGCTTAATGGACAAGCTCTCGCATGGGTGACCCTTTTCCTACCCGATGAAACCCATGAGCCATAGATTTCAGCCCTAGGTACCCCGTAGAATTTTGTTGTGTTGGATTTATAACCTTACTGTTCAAACCATAAGTTCTAATGGTAGTTGAGATGAACCTAGGCCTATGCATAGGCCCAATGTGTGTATAGGCCCAAGTTCATTTCAAAACTCATGTTAAGCAAGATGATGCTTACTTGTGGTTAAACTTTAAGGATCTAAATCATTTGTTTGTGACGGGAGGATCATCCTGGACCACCCTCTGTTGGTTTGTCCAGTGTATCTTAGCCTAGGATAGAATTTTTTCTTACCTTGCGCGTGAGAGTTGAAGGTATAAGGGGGCAAAGATTCAGTTCTTGAGATTTTTTTCTTTTTACCGATTTTGATTCAGTCTTTGGTCTGATTTTTGTTCAGTTTATATGGTTTTGTTTTGGTTCAATTTTGGTTATATTGGTATGGTTCGATTTTGGTTTTGTAAAAGTAAAGGCAAAAAAAGAAAAAAATGGTCAATTCATGCATTGCATTCATGTACATAGCATACTTAGGTTAACTCTTAAATCCTATTTTTTTTAGCAAACATAGCCTCAAAACACACCAAAGAGACTTCCAATCAGGACACTTGGGTTAGGAAAGGGAAGAGACTAGTAAGGATTTCACCTGCACTACTTAAGATGGAAGAAACTATGGCCATGGTTAATGAAATATTAAACGCCAAGATGTTTGAGCTAGAAAAGAAAATTGTGGTCAACTTTAGAAAGAGGCCCCGAGGTAGGCCAATTAAGTGGCATTAAAGTTATTGAGGTTCAAATTGTGTCTCTCACCTCAAAGAGAATTTTCCAATTCAACCAACCCTTATCTGAAGTTTTGGAACGTCTCAAAACTCAAGACCTCCGATAGCTCTTAGCACCCAGACTACTACTAAATCCACTCCTACCTAGCTATGATATCAACTAATGTTGCCAGTTCTACCAAGTCCACAGTCATGACACTGACTGATGCTTTCAACTTAAGCATGATATCTAAGACCTAATTGATGCCAAAAGGATAATTGACCCAGAAAATCAACCAAAAAAACCCCACAGTAGCCCCATGCCTAATCAAAATTTCCACCTATACTAGGTCTCTACATGATCTCCATCACCCCAAATAACTCTAACAGAATTATTGACTTTATCCAACCCATCTAAAAGCCCAATGAACCTATCCAACCCATCCAAAAGCCTAATGAACCTCAGTCTATAATGGTTATTGACATTTGTGATAATTCTAGCTATGATGAGGATCTTTTGGATGTCTGGACTAATTCTGATGAGGAGATAGTTGCATTACAAATAGATGGTTTAGTTCCACTAGTGTTTGATTTTCAAGTTGTTGGGATCTATGAAAACTAGATGGATCTAAAAGTGGCTATTATGAAGAAATAGATGAAGTTTTTTCTTAGCATAGGCCTAGGAGAAAATATAGATGGTCTGGTGACTTTTCTTGAGATGAAGGGGCAGATCACGAGTCATGGTTTGGGCTATGAGCCAACAGAAGAGGAAGAAGAGCCAAAGCCTCCTAAGTTCTTGGAAAAGGGGGCAATTACTTTGACATATGATTAGGGGGTTACCACATGTGAAAGAATTAGAGCAGAAAATTAGCACCATTGATCTAAAGACTGCATGGAAGCCAAGAACCTAAAGTTACACTCCTAAGTTTGAGTTTGTCTTTTATAATACTCACAGTAGTGATACTGATGTTTCTATTTCTGATATACTTGATGCTAATTTTAAGGCAAAAATTAATAACATGACCAGTCCTTCTGCTTACTTGTTTGATATTTATTCTAATGGGCATATGCATGGCATTCATAATCATTTAGAATCAGTTTCTATTAATGCATCAAAATCGATCTCTATTAATTTGGGTATACCAAATAATCCTAAAGAAATTAAGTTAGCTGAAGATTTAACCCAAGAAGAAAGAGATAAATTTATAGCCTTTTTAACAAAGTAACAAGAAGCATATGCCTCCAGCTTAAAATTAGGTGGCCGATTCCTAAGTCACGCTGGTGTCCCCGTAGGAAAAGAGTGATCAAAAATTGACTGAGCTAGTTATCCTAATGAAGAGTAAAATTTCATACTATGAAGGATTAATAGTAGCACATGTGGGCCTAGAGGGAGAAAGAAAATGGTATGAAGACATAAGGAGGTCTCTGGAAGTGAAAGAATACTCACAATAAGCCTACAAATGAGATAGAGTAATAATTCATAGATTAGCCACTCAACTTACTTTAGCTGGGGGGGAATTTTGCAAACTCTTATGTATGATAGAAAAATAGGCTAAGCAAATAATGAAAGAAGTACATGCAGGAATGTGTGGTTCCCATATAAATGGAAAGGTTCTAGTTGGAAAAAAATGTTCGAAACATAAAAGGATTGACCTACTCCTTTATGTTCTTTAAGGTTATCATAGTATTATAAGGACATCCACAAGGGCAACCCCATTCTCTTTAGTGTATGGGACTAAAGTAATGCTATCCATTAAGCAAGAGGTCATATCCTTAAGAGTAATGCTAGAAGCTAAGATCCTAAAAAATGAGTAGGCTTAAAAGAGATATGAAGAACTAGCTTTGATTGATGAAATAAGAATGTGAGTCTTGTATCATATGCAGGCTTATCAGAGGAAGATAGCTAAGGCCTTTAATAAAAAGGTGAAGCCAAGAAAGATCAAAGAGGGAGACATGATTTTGAAATAAGCTCGGCCCATCCCTTTTGATTTAAGAGGAAAGTTTAACCTAAGCTAGGATGGTCTATACATAGTCAAAAAGATATTGCAATAGTAAGAATATCAGACCTGGATGGGAATAAATTTCAAGAACCAATCAATTTAGACATGCTCAAATGGTACTTTGTGTGAGATAGGCCTGCTATGCTGAAAACCTGCAACAGGCGGCCTAAGCAAAATTAAGGGTTAAAAGAAAAAAAAAAAAGAAAAGAAAAAAAAATGCTAGATTGAAAATCTGCGAAAGGTGATTTAGGCAAAAGAAGAGATGAGAGAAGATCTAGATGGAAAACCTAAAAAGGCCATTTAGCAGGTTATAAAGCTTATTTCTAACTTTGAAAGGTAGAAAATTTAGCAAAACTAAATGTAAGAGGTAGTAATGGCGTACCTGAATAAATAAAGAAGCTTTTATTGCATTAACTAGAAATATGTTTTATTTAATTATGATTGTGAATGTTTGTGTCTTGAGGGATACATCAAAAGATTAAGTAATTAAGCTATATTGTTTTGATTTAACCTATTGTCTTGTGAGCCTGACAGAATAGGTGCTTGATATGAATGCCCTGGTAATTGTCTAATTTCAAAAAAAAAGAGAGAAAAAGAATAAGAAAAAGAAAAGAAAAAAAGAGAGCTCGCTAAGTGGAAAACTCCAAAGGGTAGCTTAGGCAAAAGTTAGAGCAAGCCCGCTGAAATGAAAACTCAAAAGAGCATTTCAAGCAAAAGTTAAGGCACAAAGAATTGAGTTTATGGAAGAGAAAGGAGTCAAGGCAGAAAAAAATTTTGAAAGAACTGTAGAATAATTAAGCATGGGAGAGAGAAGAAAAAGAAAAATCAGAGGGAAATTGTATTATGATCTTAAGGAAGTCTTTTTTGGTGAACAGTTCTTCTCAAAAATTTTGAGGTTATAAGAAAGTTTTTGCAAAAAGAGGTCCCCTAGATGACTAAGTTTTTTTTGGAATCTCTAGTAAAATCAGCATGTCCATGATAAGAAGTAGCATACAAGAAACACAAAAATCACAAAAAGAGTTCTGAGAACCAGTCATCCTAATTTTTTCAAATTATGAAATAGATATTTTTTAGTAAGTCCTTAGACGTTGTTAGGGGCATATGGCGTAGTTGTGTAAGACGAAGAAGAACACGCATCAACATGTCACCTGTAGGTGTGTAAAGCATAGAAAAACATGCATCACCACAGTTTCAAGTGTCGAACTACGAGAGGGTTTGATTCTTTCTCAGGATAACGAGGGGGATATGTAGGTAGTTTAGGACTACGGTCCTAAATACGAACCCACAACATTTCATGACAGATTTTTTTGGTAAGTCCTTAGATGCTGTTTAGGGCATATGGCATAGTTGTGTAAGGCGTAGAAGAACACGAATCTGCATGTCACCTGTAGGTGTGTAAGGCGTAGAAGAATATGCATCACCACAGTTTCAAGTATCGAATTATGAGGGGGTCTGATTCTTCCTCAGGATAGTGAGGGGGATACGTAATTGCGGTCCTAAATACGAACCCATAACATTTCATGACAGATTTTTTTGGTAAGTCCTTAGATGTTGTTTAGGGCGCATGACATAGTTGTATAAGGCGTAGAAGAACACGCATCAACATGTTTACCTGTAGGTGTGTAAGGCGTAGAAAAACATGCATCACCACAGTTTCAATTGTCGAACTACGAGGGGGTCTGATTCTTCCTCAGGATAGCGAGGGGGATACATAGGTAGTTTAGGACTGCGATCCTAAATATGAACTCATAACATTTTAAGACAGATATTTTTGGTAAGTTCTTAGAAGTTGTTTAGGGCACATGGCATAGTTGTATAAGAAGTAGAAGAACACGCATCAACATGTCACCTGTAGGTGTGTAAGGCGTAGAAGAACATGCATCACCACAGTTTCAAGTGTCGAACTATGAGTGGGTGTCATTCTTCCTCAGGATAGGGAGGGGGATACGTAGGTAATTTAGGACTGTGGTCCTAAATGCGAATCCACAACATTCCAAATCACACAGTTACCATTATCATGAGACCGTAGCTAGTCTCATGACACAGAATGTATCGACAGAGCAAGATGCACTCAATTTTCTCATGACATAGTTATCACTGGTATGAGACCGTAGCTAGTCTCATGACACAGAGTGTATCGAAAGAGCAAGATACACTCACTTTTCACATGACACAGATCTGTTATGAAACCGTAGTTAGTCTCATAACATAGAGTATATCGATCGAGTAAGATATACTTGATCCTCATAGCCAATGTTTCATAGTTATTAGAAATTTGAGTTTCACTTTGACGAAACTTGAGCAATGCTTTCACATTTGATTTCAACTTTCGCCAAAGTGGGGGGCAAGCTTTAAACCCTTATTTTGTGATGAGTATGTGCATTGAGGCTGTGGAAAACCCAATGATGAAAAATTATATAACTGTAAGATGTATTTGGAGGCATGAAGCTGAATTATTAATTCTGTGGCATGATCTTGAAAAAAAAAATAATAATATGTTTTTTTGGGAAGTGAATTTAATTAAATTTAAATAAAATTTTGTTTTGTTTAAATTTAATATGGATAATTTTTAAATGTACCTAATTAAGTTTAATTGGGCCCCATGGGCCTAAGAAAGCCTAGTGAGGAATTTTAAATATGATCCATTTGATTTATTTGTTGGAAATTAAAATAAGAAAATATCTTTTTCTCTATCCCTCTCATACAAACTCTCTCTCTCTCCCTTTGGCCCCACTCTCTTTTTCACTCCCTATTGGTGGCACCTCCTTTCCCTCTCTTCTCATTGGTTGAAATACCTCATCCATATCTCAGTCTCACCCAAATTTTGTAATTCTAGTTGTTTAAGTTATCTGAACTTTATCACCCTTGGACTCCAAATCCTATCACACCTCTCTCCCAAAACCTATAAATACCCTATTGAAAAAAAAAAAGAGGGTGGAGGAGAAGACAAAAAAAAAAAAAGAAAAAAATAATAAAAAGAGAAATAGTCAAAATTATTTTAGTTCTGCTTTCTTTTTTGCGATATTTCTTGAAGGTTAGTTCTTTTATTTTCTTTTTAAGATCTATGTCCTGTAATATTTAATTCTATGCTTCTTTGTCTTTTAATTTATCTTGCATGTTCATGTGGATCATGTAATTATGTTTAATTTAAGGGGATACACAACTCTGCACATATTCAGTTTTCTGTCTCTCATGTTTTTATTATTTTTTGTTATCTTCTGAATCTGTAAAAAATTTGAAAAAATTATATTCATATTCTACACGAAATTTTATTAATTTTAAGCTAAAGAATCACTAAAAAAGCTTTAATATTTTATAAGTTATGGCTGTTTGAAGTTAAGGATCCTGTAAAATCCGATTTACAAGATATCCGAATTTTGGAGCCTATATCTCCCTTGTTTCTTAATATTTTTGTGTAAATATGGTGTCTAAAATTAAGTTTGGAATCTTGTGAATCTTTTTCAATTAGTTTTGCATTCATATCTATTATGGTTGGGGAGTTATGAATTTTACAAAAAAGTAGTGTGATTCTCTCACTGGAAAAAATTACAATTTGTGTAGATCATTTGGCTAGGATTTTGTTTAATCTATGAATTTTATGATGTTGTATAATGTTTTTGCTGTCTTTTGTAATTTTTTCATGATTTTTAAGTGTGTCTAACTATTTTTTAATAATCAAATTTCTTCTTACTGTCAATCTATCAGAATCTGAGAATTGTATATTTATGTATGTTGTTGTGTATTCTTGGGTTTTAATTGATATTTCATCTATTTTTCTGTGTTTTTTTAAATTCAAAGGTGTTATGAACTGTTTGGATCATATTAGAAGACTTAGACCATTAGTTAATTGTAGTTGATTTGAAATTTTAACCCCTTTAGGAGACTAGAGTTAGAATCCAATGTGAATTTTTATTAGTATTTCTTTATTTTCTTTATTTTTTTTAATACAAATAAAATTGTTAAGTAGCCCTAAGGTAAGTACTAAAGAGGGTATTTGCGTGGAGCTTATGTAGAGCTAACGGGAGTAAGCCAGGGATATCATTGCCATATTAGAAGAGAAGACCCTTTTTTAAGGGTAGCTTGCCCCAATGGCAATTGTATTTACTAACAGGTAAGTAGCCTTAAACTCCTTGAATAAACATTGGCATGAAATTGTAGTAAGAATAGGATTTTTATTTGGTAAATTAAAATTAACTTTGTTTTTAATTTAACTGATGTTTGCATGTAATTAATTTAAATAAATACTTTGTAAATAAAAATTAATCTTGTTTGTAAATTAAACTAACATTGACATGTAAAATAAATTTAATTTAATACTTAATAATTATAAAATTAACTTGCATGTTAGAAATCTTTATTAGGTTATGATTGTTTGGGCCTTATATGATATTAAAATAAATTACGCATGTACATAATTAACTTAGTTCAATTATCCTTAGGATAACTTGGTGAAAATTAATTAATTATGTTAAATAGATTAGAAATGAAGGGTTATTTGAAATTAAATTTGTTTGTAAATTAAATTATCAATAATAAATTAATTTTAGTCATCTGGTAAATATCATTTAAATAATTAGCAACCCCATAGATAGGAATTACTTGTGCTTGAAAATTATTTGTAAACAACAACCCTTTTGTGAATTACTTACGTGTGTAGGATTATAATTTCATTTTTTAGGATGAAGTTTGATAAAGGAATAATAAACAAGACTTTTAGAAACATTAGTAGAGGACTGGCACTTGAATTAACGAGGTTAAACCAGGCATAAGGGGTGCCTAACACCTTCCCCTTACATACCCACTATCCCGAACCTAGACATTGGGCTATGGTAATGATGGTTGTGTAAACTCTGCAATGAGTAAGTTGCCATCCATTACCCTTGGAAGAAACACTGAATATGTCCCAGTTACTACTCGGGTGGAGACTCCTGTCTATCTATGTCTTCGTGGCATAAATCCTTAGTACCGTGATAGTGTTATGGGAAGACGGTACTTACTAGTGATTTAATTCTATTAGGATTGCATGAAGTGCATGTATAGGAAATGTTGTCTAAGGAGGTGGTACTTAAGTGAGACCATTGTGACTCCACCATCTTTCCTGGGTATTACCTGGTGCATTTTATATAATTCTAATGGATAATATTTCGCCTCACGGCCCCCTCCTACAATATCCATTTTTTTTTTTTATGCCCATCACAATTTTAAACATAAAGTTGTATTTTTTCATGCAAATCCCATTTCAATCACAAATTTCTGAAACTGAACTTATTCAATCCATATCTAAAATAAAATCATAACTGAACCATTTTCTCAAAGCTAAACTCATTTATACCATAACAAATTTTCAATAATAATTGAAATAAATTCGATGCTGGATAACATAATAAATAAAGAACACAAAATCATTTACTCTAATAAGATATGCAAAACATTAGCAATTTAAAACTAGTTGTGCACAAACCTCTTTGTTGACTAGTTTACTCCAAATTTCAGTTTTTCCTTGAAGATCCCTTTCCAGTCTCTTTTTTAACAGAAACACACAATATATAGTGTTTTAGTACCATATCTCATAGTAAATTCATTAATTTATTTCATGCCTACTTAGTTGTAGCCTTAAATTTGCTTAAATTGGTATCCTTTGAATTTTGTATTTTGGGTCAATATTCATTATACTATTCAAGTCAAAATGTTGACTTTTTCCTACTAAATAGGTTTATCAATTCTAATTGCACTCACATACCACATTTTGAATCATGTTTTTGTTGGCATTGATTGCCAAATTCAATTTAAAGTCTATTAGTGTTAAATCTCAAAATTCCAGTTTTGGATTACTTGTTTTTACTGTTCTATTGGTCTGGTTACTGTGAGAATTTGTCTAAATGTCCTTTACCAAAGTTGTTCCTTAATGTCTCAACTTTAATTTCCTTTTTGAATCACTCCATTTAGAGTTTTGTAGCTCAAGTTATGCCTGTTTTCTAAGGCTGGCCGGATTGGTATCTACCCAGAATTCTGAGCAGATTTTTGGTTCTAGCAGTTTTGGGTAACCAATTTTGGGTGGCAAAATGACTTGGTTATGGGCAAAATTTGAATTGGTGTTCTTCATGAAAGTTATAGTACTATGTCATAGCTTTTTAATGGTTCAAAAATCATGTCATTTGGACCTGTCTAGACCAAGTTATGGTCAAATGAATAAATACTATTTATTTAGTCATTTTTGTACAGTGGCAGTGTGCCAATTCCGAGTTTAACTTAATTATTCACTATCTTAATATCATTTTCTGGGCATGGTTTCTATACAAAAATTGTGGCATTATGTGTCTACTTTCATATCCAATTGGCCTCACACCAATTAGGTTGGCAGAATTATAGTTTTATTCCCTGAAAGGGACCAGGTCAGACTGTCCAATAGTGACCTCTCACCAATCCGAATTTGACTTAACTTCTCACAATTCAAACACATTCTAAATTATACCAATTAACCATTTTAACCTCACTTAGTTCAAAGTACATCAATTTACCAAATTCTCAAATTTTTTTCCCCCAAAACCCTAAGGGTCAAGAACCCTAATTTTCTAAATTCTTCAATTCATGCAATTCACATATATAGATCACCTATACAACTTCAACTCACCAAGAATCCATATTTAATTTAATTAAACATCACCAAATCCTAACTACTTATGTGCTGGCCGAATTTCACTCTAGGTCCCTAACATGTTGTTTTTATTTCATTTTCTTGAATTCCTAAGTTAGTTCAAGTGTACATGCATGAATATAAAGAGAAATTTAATGATTTTAACTAACCTCTTTATGTAGCTTTTCTAGCTCTTTAATTCCTCAATTTTTCCTTCTCCTTTTTCCTTCAATCTTCTTCTTAAGAGTCAATTTGAAGCTTTCTATCATTTATATGAGGAATGTTGGGCATAAATTAGGGTTTAGTGAAGCTTTGGAATGGGTGTGTTAATGGAGATTGAGAGAAAATGGTGAGAGAGAAGAGAGAGATGTGGGAGACGACAAATGGGGGAAGAAAGGAAAATTTCATTTATTATTTTTTTTCTTTTGTCTTATAAGGCTAAATTGTCCCCAAAAATTCCAATAATAAAAATTAGAGTTTTATTACATCTTGCTTCTGTCACTGGAATGATGCCATAAAGTTTATTTTAATTTCTTTTCTTTTCTTTTTATTTTTCCATAACTTATTCAATTTAATTATATATCTCACAATTTTAATTTCTCACATTTTATTGGACAGTTAGGTCATGAGTCTCCTCTAGGGGTGAATTGACTAATTTGTCCCTCGCAAGTCTAATCCGGTTTACTAATAATATTGTATTTCTTCCGAAACTCTGATCTAATTATTTGATCTGGTTTTCAACCTTTTTCTATGATTTTCACATTTTCTTTAGCTCCATAATTTTTCCTAAGACTGCAGTGTCACAATGCCCCATACGAAAATAGGGTTATAATTGATCTTGCGGTTACTTTCCGGTATGGTCATCCATCACTGTGACCCCCGGCTCATTTAACCTTTTATGTTCTATTTTTCTGATCTATATTTAACCTTTTGGTAATCACTATTAATTTTTATTCACGGATTTTCTAGGTGACTTAAACATGGTTATAATTCTCTTAATTGTCTAGACCGACACCAGTCACCGGAACAGTGATTTGCATAGGACTATGCATATAGGGGTGTTACACTTCTCCCCCCTTTAAAAGAAATTTCGACCTCGAAATTTTGCCCATTGTCATTCCTTAATCATCCGTATGTGTCATTTTCTCATGTCTCTTTCACATTTTTATGTAGCCTCATAATCTAAATGATGGTCCGTAGCACTTTAGCCAATAATGTTACATATCGATTTCTCACCTCATGTGTCAAGTTTCTTATGAGCTTCTGTCATAAGTTAGATTCAAATTCATTTCAATTTTAGAGGTAAGCAAATCTGTGTGTTAATGGATCCACTTTTCTAGGACCTCGTATGATTCTATGAGTGAGAACTTAATTTTACTCTTTTCTTATCAAATCTCTTGATCATTTGATGCAACCTTCATTTTAGTTTAGAATATTTTAGTCTTTTCTTGCTGTTGTTTTAGCCATTATTTTCCTTTGTAGTCTTCTTTTTTTTTTATTATTTTTTTTAAGATGACCTTGTTGGTCATATATGAACTGCTTGTCTCTTTATTGGCCATAGATCCATAACAATTATCTTACCATCTCCATTTATGACTCAGGCCTATGTGCCATTTTGCACTATCTTGGTTGCTTTTATTTAACTTATTTCTTTCTTGCTAAAATAGTTCGGGATATCGTTATGCGTCTTAAGTAGGTTGTTTGTCCTGGTGGCAATTCCTCAATTAGTATTTTTCTCATTTTTTTACTGTTCTATTGGTTTCTTTTTTTCATTCCACAACTTAACTTTAATTATTTTATTCCTCAATCATATCTTCTTCCTTAACTTGACTATCGAGTCATGATTTAGCACCTCTTATCATCCTTAATAAATCCGCTATACTTCAATATTATTTTGATTTGATCCTCTGACCATTTTAGTCAATGCTCTTACTAATATTCGTAACATTTCTTTGTTACATTTAAGCCAATTATTCCAATTTTCATTTACACCTTTCTTTTAGCTATCGATATTCTATAGCTTATTTTTCACTGATATGTAATCATTACTTCCTTATGTACTGAACTATAACCTTTTGATATTCTAACTTTAGAGTTTTAAATCCCGGGTTAGGATTTTCAAGCTCCCTTACAATAATAAAATTCTGTCTTGGTAGAACTCTACTAAAACAAATGCCGTTTGCAACTATTCTTATCTTTGTGTACTATCGGGTAGTACGTAGCTCTACACAATAATCCTAAGTCAGTACTATAATCTGCAGCTTACAGTACAAACATCAAGAACATTGCATAGTTACTATAATACAGCCCAATAGAGCAAACTTTCCTATGCCTTATTCTTCTCGAATCTACTAATATCTTATACTTATTCTATTTACAATATCCATTGACAATTACTATCACACCCTATCCCTTGTAAGGCATGACATGTTCCCGTAGCATATCTAAGGAATTACTGAACTCCACCTACCAATAACCCATTAGTTATGCTACAAAGGATTTTAAAACAACTCATAGCTTTTTATCTTATCAATTATTTTGCGGAACACTGCATGAGAATAGTTAAAATTTCATGTAAACATTCATTGAAAAATAATGATAGACTAAATATTACAAAAGTTACATTTTCATAAGTCTCAAAGTAAAATACAAAATAGTTACAAACTCAAAATGTGATAGCAAAGCAATGCTTTTAAATACAAACTGCTCAATGTAATGGTTAGTAGGGTAAGACTACATGAGTACTTATTAGCTAGCTAGCCCTTCCCTCATTAATAACGGTTAGTGAGGTTGAGATTGCTTTGTCGTGGTGTACAACACGGCACTGATCGTGAAATTTTGTGTCATGGCCTGAACTGTGTGTTGATGTTGGCAACACTAATGCTTTATGAATTATGATTTATGAAGTATGATTTCTCATTTGAAATGTTATTCCAATAAATGGCTTTTATGAACTTAGAACTATTGTGAAGTTTTCATGCTTAAGAAAAATGTGATTTATTATGCTTTGACAAATTGTGTTTTACCTTAAGTTTTAAAGTTATTAGTTGTGCACCACTGAGTGATATACTTAGCGATAGCTTCTTTATGCTATCGCAGGTAAGGGAAAGGAGAAGGCTGCCGAGTGAGAGACTTGGAAGCAGCATTTTGGTATTATTTGTGGGTATATATTGTAGTTATACCCCTGTAATTTCCTTTTAATGTATTTTGCACCTATATGTATGGATGTACGGATATTGAGCAGTTTGTATTTAAAAGCATTGCTTTGCTATCACATTTTGAGCTTGTAACTATTTTGTATTTTACTTTGAGACTTATGAAAATGTAACTTTTGCAATATTTAGTCTATCATTATTTTTCAATGAATGTTTATATGGAATTTTAACTATTCTCATGCAGTGTTCCGCAAAATAATTGATAAGATAAAAAGCTATGATTTGTTTTAAAATCCTTTGTAGCATAACTAATGGGTTATAGGTAGGTAGAGTTCGGTAATTCCATAGGTATGCTACGGGAATATGTCATGCCTTACAAGGGATAGGGTGTGACAATTACTAACAGTAACATCTTTTCCCTCATCTAGGGTAATTCTATTACTGTAACTTACTTTTAGGTCCTCTTGCTTTACATTAAATAGGCTAACTAATTAGCTTTATAAATTATTATATGCTAGCAAATACTCTTCACTGACAAACTCTTCCAAAACTGATTTCAATTACACTTATTATCGTAGTCCTTATCTTAAAGGACTAATCACTAATGCATCAAAATTTATTCCCATGCAAAGGAATAATAAAAAAACATATAATTCTAATACTAACATACAAATAAGTAGTGCTGAGATCAAATACTAACTAATTGTTTCTTCCAAAAATTAAGAACTTACTAGCCACCACATCCGAAGTGTCTACTCTTTCCCCTTGGTGCCTGAAGTACATCTTGACTGGTTCACTACTCTGTTTAGGTTGATTCATTGTTTTTGGATTACGAGGAGCACCAACTCTATTTCTATCTCGACCTCTACTAACTGTCTGTGAACTTCGGAGAGCAGATTGAGGTTCTCTAGTACAATCTCTAGCAAAGTGTCCAAGCTTTCCATAATTGTAGCAAGCTCCAGTGGCTTTACGACAAATGCCCCCATGTAACTTGCCACATACCTCACAGACACGGATAGGGTAGGAACTTCTGATTTTTCGCCGACTGGTTCTCGATTGCTTTTGCCCTGAAGATCCGTCTCTGTCATATCCATGAGCTCGAGGTTCCTCAAATTCTTTTCTCTTCCCCAAATTACTATTCGAGCTCTGACCCCCAGGTTTCTCACTCTTCTCTATTTCATATTGCCCTTATGGGGGTTGAGTCTGTACTTGGGCTTGAGCTGATAGACTATCAACCATTTATTGAAAGAAAGTGGCCATTTATTGGGCCATTTGAGCAGTAATTTGTATCGATAGAACTGGTACAGTCAAGCCTTTGACACTCTGAGGAGCTGAGGCCTCCCCTTGTGCCTCAACTGTAACTAGTTGTTCTACTATTTTATCTCCTTCTTCCATTTCTATTCACAAAATCTTCTTTTCCCAGGACAACCTACACAAGGAGATTTCTCTCCATTAGTTTTTATTTATGATGTAAATGTACTATATGTATCAAACATTTGAGCAGTTATATTTAATGACAAAATATTTCAAATTCATAGTTTAAAATTTACTTTAAAACCATTGCTCTGATACCAATAAACATATCACACCCTACTCCTCCGTAAGGCATAACATGATCCCGTAATACACTTAACGAATTACCGTACTTCGCCACCAGTAACCCATTAAATATACTACAAGAGATTTTAAAATAATTTCTATTCATTTTTAAGCTAGTGGGTAAATTTTTTTCACAAATATTAAAAACTTTTAATTGACATTAACTCACAAATCAAATTTTTGGATATTTAAAACTATCGCAATTTTTACAAAAATTCCAGCAGAGTACCGGCTGTATTTTGATAAAACAGTTCTTCAAAACCTGAAAAGAAATACACTTCCAATATTTTTACTCAACCATAGCTCCAATACAAATCTATTTCATCTCACAATCTCATACGAGAGGCTCAACTCAAAATCAATCGTAATTCAAAGCATCTCATTTCAAAAAAAGAATAATTTCTCATTCACAAAATACAAAAATTTAATTATTTACATTGATTACAAAACTCAGAAATAAATTTGAATATTACAATAATTTACATTTTAATTACATACCCAAAATAATATTACAAAAGTTCTTGTACAACTATTCAAATAATTTACATACATATAATTACATGCACACATCAAAATCTAATGTACAATGGTATACCTCTAATATACCTGAAGCTAATCCCAATGAGTCTTCAAGGCGTAACTACGGGAAATCTGACTTAGCCACTTTATCTTTACTTTCACCTACGACAGCATACAAAGCTATCGCTAAGTGGTGAACTCAGTGGTGCACAACCATAATTTAAAACATAATATACAATACCTTACTAAAATTTTAGCAAAGAATTTGAAAATCTTGAAATTCAATCAAAATTTCAAAAATCAAAATATTTGTTGCCAATAAAATAAATCATTTGTTAAAATGACTCTGCTCAAGAATTTCAATTTATCAAATCATAACTGAATATTTAAAGTAATTCCAGTAATTTATGGAAACAAATCTTAATTCCAATAAAATCAATTATGCATAAATCCCATTTGAAATCACAATTCTTACTATTTAAAACTCATTCTTTATCTCACTAACTATGCAAGACTAATCCATAAGAGCCATCTTTAGGGCGATTCTAACTCTCTATGGTCAGGGAGGTCAAATCGGGATTCTAACTTCCTATGTTCGGGGAGGTCGAATAATCGTGCACAGTACACAACACAATAATGAAACTTTCGAAAGGGCCAATGAAAAACTTAGATTTAATCTCTAATAAGAGGAGAATATAAGCCTATGCACATATCATGGTATTCAAAACAAAACAGAGCTAACTCCATTGTCTCCTCAACAAATGAGAGAGACGGGTAATAACCTAGTCAATCATTTATAGTGAGATATAAAATAATATCATAAATCTCTTTATCCTTTTTGTGAGCATAAATCATAATACAATTCCATTCAAAGTCAATTCCAATATCCAATAATTGTTTTTATGCCCATCACAATTTTAAACATAAAGTTGTATTTTTCCATGCAAATCCCATTTCAATTACAAATTTCCTAAACTGAACTCATTTAATCCATATCTAAAATAAAATCATAACTGAACCATTTTTTTAAAGCTAAACTCATTTATACTATAACAAATTTTCAATAATCATTGAAATAAATTCGATGCTGGATAACATAATAAATAAAGAACATAAAATCATTTACTCTAATAAGATATGCAAAATATTAGTAATTTAAAACTAGTTGTGTACAAACCTCTTTGTTGACTAGTTTACTCCAAATTTCGATTTTTCAACTGACAGTTTATAGTGTTTCAGTACTATATCTCATAATAAATCCATTAATTTATTTCATACCTACTTAGTTGTAGCATTAAATTTGCTTATATTGATATCTTTTGAATTTTGCATTTTTGGTCACTATTCATTATACTATTCAAGTTAAAATATTGACTTTTTCCTACTAAATAGGTTTATTAATTCTAATTGCACTTACATACCACATTTTGAGTCATGTTTTTGTTGGCATTGATTGCCAAATTTAATTCAAAGTCTATTAGGGTTAAATCTCAAAATTTCAGTTTTGGGTTACTTATTTGTACTATTCTATTGGTCTGGTTACTGTGAGAATTTGGCTAAATGTCCTTCATTAAAGTTGTTCTTTAATGTCTTAAATTTAATTCCCTTTTTTAATAACTCCATTTGAAGTTTTGTAGCTCAAGTTATGCCTATTTTTCTAAGGCTTGCCGAATTGGTATCTACCCAGAATTCTGGGCAGGTTTTTGGTTCTGGCAGTTTTGGGCAACCAAATTTGGGTGGCAAAATGACTTGGTTATAGGCAGAATTTGGGTTAGTGTTCTTCATGAAAGTTGTAGTACTATGTCATAGCTTTCTAATGGTTCAAAAATCAGGTCATTTGGACATGCCTAGACCAAGTTATGGCCAAATAAACAAATACAGTTCATTTGGTCATTTTTGTACAGTGGCAGTGTGCCAATTCTGGGTTTGACCTAATTATTTACTATCTTAATGTCATTTTCTGGGCATGGTTTCTACACAAAAATTGTGGCATTATGTGTCTACTTTCATATCCAATTGGCCTCACACCAATTAGATGGCAGAATTATAGTTTTGGTCCCTGAAAGGGACCTAGGTCAGGCTATCCAGTAGTGACCCCTCACCAATCCGAATTTGACTTAACTTCTCACCATTCAAATACATTCTAAATTACACCAATTAACCATTTTAACCTCACTTAGGTCAAAGCACATAAATTTACCAAATTTTCAAATTTTTTCCCCCAAAACCCTAAGGGTCAAAAACCCTAATTTTCTAAATTCTTTAATTCATACAATTCACACATATAGATCACCTATACAACTTCAACTCACTAAGAATCCATGTTTAATTTAATTAAACATCATCAAATCCTAACTACTTATGTGTTGGCCGAATTTCACTCTAGGTCCCTAACATGTTGTTTTTGTTTCATTTTCCTGAATTCCTAAGTTAGTTCAAGTGTGCATGCATGAATATAAAGAGAAATTTAATGATTTTAACTAACCTCTTTGTGTAGCTTTTCTAGCTCCTTAATTCCTCAATTTTTCCTTCTCCTTCCTCCTTCAATCTTCTTCTTAAGAGTCAATTTGAAGCTTTCTATCATTTATATGAGGAATTTTGGTCATAAATTAGGGTTTAGTGAAGCTTTGGAATGGGTGTGTTAATGGAGGTTGAGAGAAAATGGTGTGAGAGAAGAGAGAGATGTGGGAGACGGTAAATGGAAGAAGAAAGGAAAATTTTACTTATTATTTTTTTTTCTTTTGTCTTATAAGGCTAAATTGTCCTAAAAAATTCCAATAATAAAAATTAGAGTTTTATTACATCTTGCTTGTGTCACTTGAATGATGTCATAAAGTTTATTTTAAGTTCTTTTCTTTTCCTTTTATTTTTTATAACTTCTTCAATTTAATTATATATATCACAATTTTAATTTCTCACATTTTATTGAACAGTTAGGTCGTGAGTCACCTCTAGGGGTGAATTGACCAATTTGCCCCTCGCCGGTCTGATCTGGTTTACCAATAATACTGTATTTCTTTCGGAACTCTAATCTAATTATTTGATTTGGTTCTCAATCTTTTTCTATGATTTTCACATTTTCCCTAGCTCCGCAATTTTTCCTAGGACTGCGGTGTCACAATGCCTCGTACGAAATAGGGTTATAACTGATTTCGCAGTCACTTCCTGGTACGGTCACCCATCGCTGTGACCCCCGGTTCATTTAACCTTTTATGTTCTATTTTTCTGATCTATATTTAATCTTTTGGTAATCACTATTAATTCTTGTTTTGGGCTTTTCTAGATGACTTAAATATGATTCTAATCCTCTTAATTATCCGGACCTATACCGGTCACTGGAACAGTGATTTGCATAGGACTATGCATATAGGGATGTTACAGGCTTTCAGTACTCTTGGAGGAAGAACTTAATAATGTGGTTCTAGACTCTTAGGTTCAGTGTAAAGTATGCAAATTGCATTTTATGCTCTTGGGTTCTGTCTTTCTTTATTGAGCATGGAGAGATTGAAGAAGAACTTTGAGGGATTTTCTTTATTTGTGCATAGAATCCTGAGAGTGCCAAGAGGCACTTGAAGAGCCACGCTTAAGGATCTTGTTTTGTTTGAAAACAGGTTTGTGTGGATTCATCTTTGAGATGGTTTCTATGAAAGTGAGTTGCTATAGGGGAGGAGGGGTGAGTGAGGAGAATAAGGGTGAGAGAGAAGGTAGAGAGAAAACAAGAGAGAAAGAATGTAGAGAGAGAGAAATTAATTATAAAATAATATTTTTAATTTATTTAAAATTATTTTAATAAGCATCAAATTAAGAAAGAGAATATAATTTTTTAATAAAATAAATGTCATATAAGCAAAGATTACCTGCAAACTGGTTATTACAAGTTATTGGGGGGTTTAATGTTAATGAAATTAAAGATTATGAGGTTTTTTTGTTACAAATTAACGATGGGGTATTTTATTGTTACACAACCCTAAGTTTAGATACTATCAGTGTAATTTACCCTTTAAAAATATCATAATAGAGTATAATTAAACTATAATTTTTTTTAAGGGTGCTAACACTTTAGAAAATTTTTGAATATATAATGAAAAATAAATAATTTCAATAATTTACATTACTTATATTTTAATAAAATAATATAATTATTTTTTTGGAGGCCAATAACTAAAATAAAATAATTTTACCTAAAATAAATTAATTTTTTCTCTAAATATATATATGCATACAGGGAAAATTTAAAAGGGTTGGGGAGTCAAGGCTCCCCTTAGTCCCCCCTCTCTCCGCCCCCTGATATCTTGGACTGAGTTGATTCAGATCAATAATTAAGTTAATATTAAAAAAAAAGTATTTTAAATTAATTTTTATCAATTTATAAATTGCAGATTTTTTTAATTAAAATAATTTTATTTTAAATAATTAAATTTATTTATTTAATCTTTAGTCAAATTTTGAATCGGTTCAGTAAATTTAATTATATCAACTTTAGATCGACTCATATAGTTCATTAGATTAACTTTACTTTTGCAAGTCATCTAGGTTTTATAAATTTTAAATTGAGTGTGTATATAAATGTGTTACTAATTATTTGGTGTTGAAAGATTTCAGATTAAATTATTTCGTCATATCAAAGAATGCCATCTTTATAAAGATATTGAAAAATTATTAAGTGTATTCAATATATGTGCACTTTACTCACTGAGGAATAAACTTTACTTTTCTAAATTTATGACTCAATTGTTTTTTTAGCATTATTTTTTAATATACCAAATGCATTCTATAATATAATTTACCGGTTTTGCCATGCAACAATGAAATTGCCATAATTATTGTTCGTTGAGAAGTTGATAGCTCCTCTTAGCAACGAAATCAACCTAATTAGTCACAGAGTTCCATGTCCAAGCTACGGATATATATGCAGAGTGGGATTGGGATAGCGAAGCAGGCAATAACTTGCCTCTTAAATTAACATACTTGGTGAAACATTTTGATTAAAATAAATTCCAAGCAATCAAACACTATTACAAGCCAAAAGAATTCAAACACACTTAACCAGAAATAAAAGAATTATTCTTGTACGACCATAGATTAAACCATGACCATTCCAAGAATTCCAGCTATGGCAACAATAATCCACCCACAACATCCTAATAAAGCAATGTTGCCTGTTGATGCCGGTACTGGGGTTTGGTTGGGAGAAGGTGAAGTCGCTGGAGATCCCAACTCCGACAACACGGTTATGGTAAGTTTCATGTTCTTAGACTCACAATGGTTGCTCACACCACAAATGTACCATTTCTTGCCCGGATATGTGAGTGGGATAGTATCTTCTCCAGTGGTCAAGGCCTCCGCGCCATCAGGTGCCTTACATTGTTGGAATCCAGTTCCATTAACTCTGATCACATTGTGAGCTCCTGGTGAATACCTAAAAACTGCACAAACAAAACAAGTTAATTAATAGCAGTGCCACTGCCAGTGATTGATTTAATGAAATGGAAATCAATTACTATAATTAAATCTACCAAGTTTGTCTCCAACATGGAACTCCTTTCCCTGAGCCCAAGCTTGATAATCAAAGTTGGTAGTCCATCCTGTCTCATCACCAACCACAAATTCTGTAGCCAAAATTGAAGGAACAAACACAGCTGCAATGGCAATGATGATGCATATCTTGGAAGAAGCCATTACAATTTCTTTCCCCACAAACTAAGCAAATTTCGTTTCTCTCTGTGAATATTGATTTTCCTGATGAGATGCTCTGTGTAACTTGATTGCCTATTTATTGCTTTTTGCTTTGCTTATTTATAGAGTTGAGTGATCGCTCAAAACCAAAGTTAATATAACAAATATAGCATATGGGTCCGGCAAGAGGCGGCACTGCCCAATGGCGCAATAGAAATGCTCAACAGGGTAACGTTATATTACAATTAAAATTATTTTGCTTTGAGGGTTTTAAAATGGTTTTTATGTACGACCAGTTCAATACAATTAATTGCCATGCCAAGGCCTGTTTTGCTCACAGTTGAAAGATGAGTGCAAAACTGCAAATACTCAATGGAAAACGACGTCGTTGAACTGTATACAGTGTTTTAAATTTTTTTAATTATAATTAGTTATTTTTTTTCCGGAATTATAATAATTAGTTAAAAGATTTCTATTTTGGTTTATGTATAAAGTTTGGTTCTCTTTCATTTCATAACCACCAATAGGTTTTATTTTCCTCTAAAGGCAACAAACTGATGCATTACTGAAACGAAACTGTGAACATTGCAGCTGGTTCAAGCAAATCTGATCCACAATTTTGTTGAATCATTTTAAGAACACGTGAATTGTTGAAAGCTTCCTTTCTCAACTTGTTTTTCTTGTTTTTATATATATGTAGGTGCAGGATTTAATTCACATGTATTGATATTAGACTCTCTATGCCACAAATTTTTGATTTTCCATCACGAGAAATCCCTCCAAAGATTAACAACTTTTTCCCAAGAAAGTATTGATTTCCATTTCATCTACCAAACAGCTGCTATCTTCTTTTTCAACTTCTCGTGATGTCCCTTACGCATGTGGGCACAAAAGGAAGCATGCACTCTATTTTGTATCATTTAACCAACGGATTACAATCTTTGGTTTCTTTCGGTTTGATCTAAGCAAAATGGAGTACAGAGCAAGACCAACTTCTAGTTCTCTTGAGACACTTTTTTTGGATATCCATGAAGTATTGCAAGAGGAAGAAGAAGGAGGAGGAGGAGGAGGAGGAGGAAAAACAAGAATGGCAGACAAAGCCAGAAAGGGCCTACATAGACAGTTTAAACTTAGAGAGGCAAAGAGACACCATAGGAATTTTAGCAGGCAAGTTTCGCTAGAGACAGGCTTTAATGCTCTCAATAGAGAATGTAAGGCTAAATATGAGACGAGGGCTCTTCCAAGAAGTGGACGTAGTTTTGGAGGATTTGATTCAATTGATAGGATTAACATTGGAGAAACAAGGAAAGGAGATTTTAGCATCTTCAAGACCAAAGCGACTCTGAGTAAGCAGAATTCTTTGATGCCCGGAAGAAAGGAGAAAGATATCGAGTCTCAGAGACTTGATGGTTCTAATGGGCATGATGACTCTGTAAATGAAGGAGTTCCTGCTGGGAGATACTTTGCTGCTCTTAGAGGACCAGAGCTTGACCAGATCAAGGTATAATAACAATTGATATCGTCATATATTTGAGCCTTAATTTACATCAAATGCTACTATATCTTAAATGGTCTTCTTGCTATAGCATGTTGCAAGCCATGAGCCTTTTTGATATCTTTCAATTAGCTTCAAATGTACCTGAAACTACAATTGGAGATAGGCGCATAGGAAGTCATTTGCCCTGTCAAAATATGATTCTCTATATTTTGCTGTGCAGGATCATGAAGACATTCTCCTTCCAAAAGATGAGAAATGGCCTTTTCTTCTTCGATTCCCAATCGGTTGCTTTGGTATTTGTCTTGGCCTAAGTAGCCAAGCTGTCTTATGGCGTGCCCTTGCAACAAGCCCAGCTACTAAATTTCTCCACATTACACCATTCATCAACCTTGCTCTCTGGCTCTTAGCTGTTGCTGTCCTATTCTCAATTTCCTTCACCTACATCCTCAAATGCATGTTCTATTTTGAAGCTGTCAGAAGAGAGTATTTTCACCCAGTTCGTGTCAACTTCTTCTTTGCCCCGTGGGTTGTGTGCATGTTCCTGGCTATCAGTGCACCTCCTATGCTAGCTCCTGAAAATTTGCACCCTGCCCTTTGGTGCACCTTCATGGGACCATATTTCCTCCTCGAGCTCAAGATTTATGGCCAATGGCTTTCCGGTGGAAAGAGACGTCTTTGCAAGGTAGCTAATCCATCTTCCCATCTTTCTGTGGTTGGAAATTTTGTTGGGGCAATTTTAGCTGCTAAAGTAGGATGGATTGAAGCGGCTAAGTTCTTGTGGGCAATTGGCTTTGCACATTATCTTGTGGTGTTTGTGACATTGTATCAGAGATTGCCCACAAGCGAAGCATTGCCTAAAGAGCTGCATCCTGTGTATTCTATGTTCATTGCAGCCCCATCAGCAGCAAGTATTGCCTGGGAATCTATTTATGGTGAGTTTGATGGATTGTCAAGGACTTGCTACTTCATTGCATTGTTTCTCTATATTTCCCTGGTTGTGCGTATCAACTTCTTCACAGGATTCAGGTAAGACCTATACCTCACTTGATTCTTCACTTACCTGGTTAAGTTAGAAGCTAGGTTATTCTGAAGTGTACAGAAATCTCAGCTGTTAGTAATAATTTAGTTAAGTAATAATTGAAATTTTATAAATGAGAGCAACCGATTACTTGGATTAGTTTCAAACTGTTCTTGATGGAAATAAAGCTTAACTACCCAATAACCTTACAGGTTCTCGGTGGCATGGTGGTCTTACACATTCCCCATGACAACAGTATCAGTTGCAACAATCAAGTACGCAGAGCAGGTTCCTGCAGTTCTAAGCAAGGTGCTTGCACTTTCGCTTTCTTTCATGTCATCAACAATGGTGTCTCTACTGTTTGTGTCGACCCTTCTCCATGCCTTCTTTTGGCGCACATTGTTCCCCAATGACCTTGCCATTGCCATAACAAAGAAAAGACTCGTCAAGGAGAGGAAACCCTTGAAGAAAGTTTACGATATAAGGCGTTGGACAAGGCAAGCTCCTAACAAGCACAATCAAGTAAACAAGAATTTTTGTGGAGAGAACGATGGGTTACAGACCCCACAGTAATCTCATGATATGGAATTAACACTATCGCATAGCAATAGCATGTACTTGTAATTGTAATCAAGAAATGATGCAACGAGAATACGTTATATACCATAACTATGAAAACTATAGAAATTTTATATTATTTTGTTTGACAATATGATATTCCATATTTATCCTCTATCACATTCTGTTCTTCTCGCCGAAGGTCCAAGCTCCTATGGCTATTTCAAAGTAAATTCGAAAATAAGAGAAAAAAAAAAAAGAAAAAGCAACTAACTTGAGTTTTGTTGTGTTGATTAATGCCATGAGAATTGGTGCAAAGAATAAGTAAAAAATTCAAAAAGATAAAAAGATAGGAGCTAGTTCTTATGCTTTAAATTTAAATATTAAGTAGATTTTTATGCAATCTATTATGATTTTCTGATGAAACCTATGTATGAAAGCCATTCTTAATAATCAAATGAGTATGAAATATTTTCCTTTCTTCAAAAACCAGTAGCACTTGGCATACTTAACGCTGCATTGGTTCCCAGCAATACAATAAATTTAAGTTTTAACAGCATGTAATCATGGTATTAATAATTTAAAACATACTATTGATAGAAATTATTAGCAAGCACCTAATGACGTGCATAAACCAAGTAACCTAAAGTTCTTAATAACACTTCACACTAATTTATTATTTTCTTTTATACAAAAGAGGGCAGAAACCCAAAAAATAACGAACTCACCCGGATGAGGAAATGATCCTAGGCCAGAAGAAAATCCAAAACGTCCTTTGCAGGAGAAGAGATCACATGAAAACCATAGAAGCATGCACGGCTAAATTGGCTAGACGATCTGCCACTCTATTAGCTTCCCAAAAATAATGGCACAATTGCACCTGCCATGGGCGATGAAGAAGGTCCCAACACTACGAAATCAAGTTCACAAAACGCAAATTAGATCCCTTCTCATTGGAGAGCAACTCCAAGACAACTTTCGATTCCAAATCCATAAGCACCTTCCTGTACCCCATATTCCGAGCCATGTTCAAACCATTAACCAGAGCATGAAATTCAGCCTGCATAGAATTACAAATGCCATGTCTCACAGTCAGCAATCCAACTCCTTTATAATTGCGTATGACACCACCCCCTCCTCGTCCAGAATTGCCTTTAGAAGGCCATCGAAATTCAACTTAACCCACCCCAGCTCAGGCGGCTTCCAAGAGACAGAAATAACAAAATTAGACTTCGGTATAAAATCAACAGAACACCAAGCAGAGTGGTTAATAGAAATCAAAGACTTTAAAACCGCCATTTTCAAAGCAACAGGAATTGCAGTTCCATTAAAAACCAACTCTCCATAACCAATAAAGTGTAATACTAAGGACTTGCAAGACAAACAATGCAATATGCTTGGAAAACCAATCAAATTGAGACATACCATAGAACCTCTACAAGAAAGCTGCATCCCAAACCAACTCCCACACTTCTCTAGCATGTTGACAATCTCAAAAAATATGCTGGACAGATTCCTTTGGAGCACCACAAGACATGCAACCAGGGTTAGTAATGAAACCCCTCCTCCTGCGCTTGTTATTTGTCATAAGCTTGTCATGCAACATCAACTAAAGATAAGACTGGATTCGTTGAGAGACCTTAATTCTCCAGATTTAACGCAATAGTGAACAAGAAGGAGAGGAAGCATTACTACGTTGCATTATGTAAGCTGTCTTCACTGAAAATTTTCCATTTAAACCAGCCTTCCTCGCCCATAAAGCATTTTGTTAAGAGTCCATGAATCAATTTAATGGGGCCTATAAGAAGTCTCTAGAGATAATAATAATAATAAGAAGAAGAAGAAGAAGAAGAAGAAGAAGAATAAGAAGAAGAAGGAGAAGTAAGTGTAAAAGAAGCCAAGGGAGAAAGTTTAAAAGAAGCCAAGGGAGATGGTTCCCCTTTTTTTTCCTTGAGCAGAAACAGGGGAGAAGCAACTCCATACCAAATTTCTCCTTTCATCCTTTCAATCACACCCATATTTCAAATCAAACCCATAAACCCATAAAATCTTTAGTTAAACAACCTCTTTCAACCAATACTTGACCTAAAACCCATTTCCCACTTACAAGAAGTGGGTATGCTTTTCCTTCCTTGCTTCTTAATTACTAAAGTTTAATTTGATGTTTCATTGTTCTATGGTAATTCTTGTGGCATATAATTAGAAAGGAGATAAGTTTTATATTTGATTAGAGAATAGAGTTTTATTTTGAAATAATAGATTTCTAGGGTTTAAAAAAAAAAAGTGAATTCCTAGCTACTAGGTGTGCTCTCTTTAAGAGGTGAAATTAAAAGTTTGTGTTTCTGTAAGGGAGAATTGGATTCAAGTTTTTTTTTGTCTTAAAATGCTATGTTGAGAATGAAGAAATTAATTATGATGTGGTTAGTTTTTGGGACTATTGGCATATATTAATTGTATTTAAACTAGCAAGAATTTTGATGTAATAAGGGGAAGGAATTTTAGCATAAAATGCTAAAAGAGAAGAAAATTAGGTTGAATGTAGAAGGAGAAATTAATGGAGAAATGTGGAATTTATTATATTATTTTGTGTAGGCCTCAGATGGATGTTTTAAATTTATTGGAGATGTGTTGTGACATGTTGAGAGTTCGTTGAGCTATTGAAATTTTGGGAAATGTTCGATTTATGTTGAAGTGCTGCCGATTTTCTTTTAAAATTTTCGTACACAAATCATACATTTTATGTCTCACAGCTCTTATTTTAGAATTTAAATTTCCTTCCCTGATGCACTTTTATTTTCTTTAACCTTAGGAGAGGATTCAGCTCCTGTAGTAGGTACTAGGGGTGCTCCAGTGGTCTATGCTTTAGTCTGTCTTTAGTACAAGTGAGTGGATAAATATATAACACTAGTATTTTATTAAATGTAAATTATTTATATTATAACTAATTATAAAAATGGGAACATATAATGGTAATTTTATGTTTTATTATTGAATAAAATTAGATTTACAATTTACAATTGAATAAATGGTCGAATAGGCTCAATATATGCACCGAATAGATAGTACCTTGATGACTAGTGATTTATTTTTAGATCAGTTTATATTTATACTGTCTTTGGTTGATATACACATAAATTTTGGGGCGTATATCAGGTGATCGCCCTTTGGGGGTAGCTATGCACATGTGTATAACTAGCATTTTTATTACTCTTGGATTATTTTTGTGTCATTATAGAGTCCAAGATGACAACATTGCTCTTAGGCTGCCAAAGTTTATTATTGCACTTGAATGTTAGCATTATCTACAGGAAGCATATTGCGAGTGTATGAGGATATTGCAGATTTCATAATTTCAATATATTTATTTCAATAATATTTTTACTGCATAAATTTTATTTTAGTTCAGCTACATGATGTAGATTAAATGATATTTATTTAGCTAACCTATTTAAACATAACAGAATTGATACTATTAAATACCGAAACCTTATCTGTTCTTTTTTGTTATTTATTTATTCCTTATTGAGTAATTGTACTCACCTCTTAATTTTTAATATTTTAGATACTTTTTACTAATTCCAGTAGTAACAGCCTCTCTTCAGTATTGTTTTCTCTTTCACTTCACCAGCTATAGAGTCTAGTGGAAGTCGGGGCAATATATTTTTTTTGGTTATTTATTTTGTTTTAGTTTATTGTATATATGTATAGATAGTTAGAAGCTCTGGACTATGGGTGGTCACGGTTCAGGAACCGCTGGTTACGGTTCCTGAACTGCCTGTTCAGGTTCAATGAAATCAATGAACCTGAACCAAACCATCATGGGACGGTTTGGAAGACGGTTCATGAACCGCCGGTTTCGGTTCTAGTCTCTGTTTAAAATGGTTTAAAGAACAATTCAAAAAATGACGGTTCAAGACGGTTTGAAAGCGGTTTAGGGGCGATTTAAGAGCGACTTAAAGGAAAAAATTAAAGAAAAATTTTATTGATTTATTAAGTTATATTTGTAAAAACATTTTAATTTTTTTTAGAAATCTTTCAATCAAAATAAAATAAGAAAAAAAAAAGAATAAAAATAACTAATTTTTAAGAAAAATTTAATAAGCAAAGACTTTAACTTACTAAAAAACTAAAGATGAAATTAATTTTAAAAAAAATAGAAAAATGTGCATGAACTTAATTTTACCTATGTATCCCCTTAGAATCTAGAAAAATCAAAATTTTCAGTTATAAGTTGAGAGAAGGGAGATTGAGGTGGTTTGGTCATGTGAAGCACATTGGGTTAGAGGATAGAAAGAAAAGAAGAGGTAGACCTAAACTGACTTGGAGGAGAATAGTACAACACGACCTAGAAGCATTACATATTTCCGATGATTTAACCCAAAATCGTTTAGAGTTGAGAAAGAGAATCCATATAGTCGACTCTAATAAATTTTTGGAATAAAATCTTAGTTGAGTTGAATTGAGTTGAGTTGAGTATTACTTGTCATTTTTAAAAAAATTATATGATAATTGATAATTCAAAAAGTATAAAAGAAAAAAAAATTAAAATAGAGGGTGTTGAAAATTTTATTAAAGATATAAAATAATAACAGAGTAATTGAGATTGTATTAAAAATTTCAGTGAGCATATAAAATAATAAAGTAGGGACATTGTGAGAGTACTGAGAATTAAAAGGAGTGTAGAAAATAATTATTTAGAAAATCTGAGAGAAATTGAAAGAGTATTAAGAATTAAAGAGAGTGTAGAGAATAATTGTGTAGAGAATTAATTTTATATATATATATATATATGAATTAGGAGTGGAGTGAAATATTTATTGAATTTTTTTGTATTTAAATCGCCGATTTGGTTCGGTTCGGAACCGTTGGTTCAATACGGTTCGGAATCGCCGGTTCACGGTTTCTAAAAAATATGAACCTGAACTAAACCGTAGAAGGGCGGTTTCGGTCTGATTCGAAGCCGGGTCCGATTTTGATCGAACTGGTTCTGGTTCAGAACCGGACCGTGGCCACCCCTACTCTGGACTATAAATATATATTTTTTTTATCCTTACAAAGGAGATATATGTATATTTGTGTATTTAAATATGTTTAATGGGCATGGAGCCATGTTTTATATACTAGATATATTTTAACAAGTTTCATGAGTTCTTTTAGCTATAAATTTTGAAGAAACTATATTAGTTTTTCAGGTTACATTAATCTCTATAGGTTAGGGATGGGTGTGACAAGCAACATGAGGAATCAAAGTAAACGCCTCTAACAAAAGACATACTTGATCAGGCAGAAGAGGAAGAAGTTGATCCTCATCCCAGCTGCTGCCATTCCAAAAATATGCTACCATCTGTTGTTTTAAATGACTGGGAATGGGGCTAATAGCAACCTGAACTAGGGGTTTGTCCCCCACCCAAACATCATTCCAGAAACTAGTCAACATTTGTTAAAAGTGATTCCAGAGTTGGGGGTTTATGCATAAATTAATTGGGATTTGTATTGGGCATTCCAATTTTTAGGGAAAAATAGAGTTTGAAGAAAATTGATTCTAAATTCCTTTGATATCTTTTTCAAGCAAACCAAAGTGTGTTCTAAAATAACCAAAACTACTTTCGTATGTTATTTGATTACTTTAAAACCCATTAAGTTTTGTAACCAATAATTAATTCCTCTTAAAATCCTAGTTTATTTCTAAATCTAGATGATTTTAAGTTCCAATCCTTGATTATCTATCAATGACTTTCATTTTTCGGTCCTTCAATCAAAGATTAACACAATACCCAATGGGTACCAACATTAGGCACGTAAATCAAGCACACAAGGAAAGTTCAAAACTCATATTTATGTAAAATAAGGAAATACCCAGTCTAAATTCACAAATTAATCTAAAACATGTTTCTCAACTCTGAAATCTAAAGAGTCTACTCACTCATGATGGTATTTACAAAAAAAGATTGATGGAAAAGTAAAGAAAAACATGATAAAAGGACTAAAATAGAAAAACCCAAGTAGAAGAACCCAAAACTCTGGTTTCTGGAGCTCAAAAAATGGTTGCAGCAGCTCCTCCCCAAAAGAAATGGCGTCTCCTCTCTCTCTCTATTAAATTTTCTTTTCTTTTTGTTTTTCCTCTCTTTCCTCTTGTGTCTCTTGTGGCAAAAACTAGGAAATGATGAATTTATATGGTCCCAAAAAGTTGCCCTAAAAGTGAATAAGAGCCAAGCAGTGGATAGGAAATGAGGTGTAAAATTATCCAAGTCGTGAGATTATTCACGTTACGCCGACCGCTTAGGGTTCGACTTAAACCTAAGCGACTTTTAGCAAATTTCAAACAGTCGACCGTCATGCGCTTGAGGTTAAGCAGACCCTTAGCAAATCTCAGCAGACTTAGAGTAAAATAGATTTTTCTGCTCATACTTGACTTGTGCTTCACCTTAAGCACTGCCGCTTTACCCTAAGCAGGATCTTAAGCAAAGTCTCAAGCAAATTTCGGCTAACTTGCTCTTTCAAGGCTTGATTTCTTCAACTTTCCTCTATGCTTAAAGAACTCTAAATTTCTTCAAATCACTTTCTAATGCACTCATTGATCTTCGATTTGCTACAAAATCCTATCAAAAACAACAAAATTACAAAAATCAAATATAAAGTATCTAAATTTAACAAATAAGCTAAAATAAAGCTAAAAAAACATAAAATATACTAAAATATAAGGGCAAAATGAATGCAAAACTACCCTAAAATGCCTATATGAAATGAGTGTAACAACATTCCATTACAAACAGTTTTATAAGAGCCATTACACAAAAGAGAAGCACTATGAACAATGCCCCTTCACATAATAGAAGAGCCTTGTTTCTCAATCAAAGCGTCCAAACCTGATTTGCTCCCAAAGTATTTACCCTTCAAAATCTTAGCCTAAAAAGCATCCTCATTCCCACTAAATGCTAACCCATCGTTGCCAGAAAGGCAGTTTTCATCTCCCTATAAGTTCTAATTCCCAAACCACCTTCATTGCATAGGAGAGTGACCCGATTCCTTTTAACCATATGAACCTTCTTCTTACCACCTTGATCGGCCCAAATAAAATTTCAGACCTTTTATCAAAGTCATCACAAACCAAATGACTATTCGTTTTGCTAAGGAGAGCATCAAAACTATGCTTTCCTACCCGACTATGAATCATAGGATTCCCCAGATACAACCCAATCTCTTCTACCATGCTCATACCTGCTACTTCACAAATATGTTGTCACAAGCCATTGTTCACATTAGTTGAAAAGAAGATCTTCGACTTAACAAGGTTAACTTTCTTACCAAAAGACGCATCAAAGACATCCAAACACTGCTTAATTACATTAATTTGAGCAACAGAAGCTTCAACAAACAATAATAAGTCATCAGCAAAGAATAAATGGGAAAGTTACAGCGCTATTATATATGATATTTTATATATTATTTATTATTTTATATATTATCTTGATGTCTAAATATGTTACATTGATGTTATTTACTACTTTCACATATACAAAATGATGTTAAAAAAGTGTTGCTAAAACCTAAATTCATAGCGAAGCAATTTCATGTGCAATTCCATGAAAAGGTTACACAATTCCACATGCATCAGACATTGGAGAAAAACATCAAGTGTAGATCAATAAATCTTTCAACCAGCATTGCTAGTGAATTTAACGGAGAGAAACCAAAGACCTTATGTTCTGTTTGCAAAGGATTCAATATATTTTCTTTTGAGCCCTTGATATCAATGAAACAATTATGAATAATGAGCAAAGCCAGAATTGAAATGAATAATATATCCTTTGTCAACTAAGGCTAAGAATTCAGAAAAAAACTATTGTAAAATTGAGGAAAGAGAGAACTGGATTTTACAAGGATGAACCTCAAAAATTGAGAAAAGAAACAGCACATAAAAATATCCTGAAACAAAATTAATTTTATTGCTAAAATAGAGATTATAAAAATAGAAGAACAAAATTTTTTTTTTCCTAACTTTTCTTTCTCAATTTTCAGCTCTCTTAAATTCTCACAGATCTCTCAATTTTTTGGGAGTTTTTTGACTTATTTCAACATATTTTTTTGCAATTTTTGGACATTGTTGCCTTCATCATGGTTCTGCAGTTTTAAGACGCACGTGCTTAGGTCCTCAAAAAACTCCAGCAGTTTTAGTAAGTGTTTGGATTTTCTTCTTACAGTTTTGAGACTTTTCGGTCTACTTCAACAAATTTCCTTGCAGTTTAAAATTTTGAATGTTTGATTCCCTAGTTTAAAGACACGAAAGTCTAACCAAAAAAAAAAAAAAAGGAAGCTTCTCACCTTGAAGATTGATGAAAATTAAAAAATAAAGGTACCTGATGAAGCCATACTGATAATCAAGCACCTCCTCATTGTTTATATGAAGTTGAAGTTCATATAGATTGTAAACAAGTACCATGACTTTGCACCCATCTTTTACAGTTTATATAAAGTTGATGTTTCTTAAGCCTTAACCCCTCCTCTCCTTCTCTTTCTTGTGCATGTGCTGGATCACACAAAGTGTGCAGTCAAACTACAAGTTTAGTGACTGCTAACCTCCTACAGTTTGGATCTTTGTTTTCATTTCAGTTATAAGTGCTGGTTGAACATTAATCAAATGCTTTAGGCATCTACATGTAGATATAGCATTGAAGATTCGAATTATGATTTCACTTTCATGGTTTGTGATTGTTGCTTTCTTGCACATGATCGGCGTCTGTGTGTTGTCTTCGCTAATTGCTCTTACCCTGCAGGTTGTGGCAGGATTTATGTCTCATATCATGAAAAACGCAGTTTCTGTCAACACCTCACCTCACAAATAGTGTTGACAACGTATTACCCAGGGTAATTATTAATTTGTCTATTTCCGAAGTATTTTCAAGCAGGCTGTCATCCTGTGAGAGAATTGAAGTTCGAACACAAGATTCCTTGACATGAGTGGTATTGCTTTTGTAAACCGTTGATGCAGAAAATATGCAGAAGCATAAACAACGTTCATATTTCTTTCTCCTCTTATTTGAATAATTCTTTCAGTGTGTATCATATGAAATATTTGCAAATATCAGACAAATGTGTGTGAATTCTTTGACTATACCTGATATAGCTTTATATGTACTGAGAAGCAGCATTTATGTGGAATTTGGATACAAAGAGAACTAGGTGACAATACCATAAAACAATATAAATGTTCATAATTATCGTGCTTCAATGATTAAATACAACTTCTCACCATCATAGATCATGTCTCCAAGAATTTTACCTTGATCTTCATGTCTCCAATAAGTCCCAATGAGCCTCCTATACATCAATTAATTAACTTGATGAATCCAATTCCGCAAACAAAAAGACCCACCCGCCCTTTCAAATTCAATTAAAAATGTAAACATAATATATACAATAGGAAAAAAAAAACTGCCCTTGGACAAAAAGAAAAAAAATAAAACTGGGCTTATACACTAGGCATTTAAAATTCTGTTGGCCCGCAGCAATGCCCGACCCCAAGTCTAGTATATACATATAACGCATGGAAAATGTTTCCGAAGGCAGCCAATGATTGTGGAAAAATGTTTCCAAAGGCAACCAATGATTGTAAGGTTAACAATAAAATAAGCTTTATGTATGTCCTCGTAGTGGACCCTGGTCATTCCGTGTCAGTGAAGATTGGGAGTCGGTCTGTCTGTCTAACTCTAGGTTTAAATTGAAAACTCAAATTGTATTGTTTCAGTTTAATCGGCGCGGTTTGATTTGGTTCAATCGTTTCAGAGCTAGGAGACCGTTCTTCATTCTTCGATCTGGGTTCATGGGTATGCGAGTCACTCTTCTTGCTTTTGAAATTTTGCTTCTGCAACTGGGTTCATGTGTTTTGAAATTTTACTTCTGCTTCTGCAGTTCAACATAGTCTATGTTCTTTGCCTACTGTTGTTGTTTGCTTGGGATAAATATGAGATTTTGATTATTGAGTTCATATTTTTGGGTTGGGTTATTGGTTATTTTTATTGATTATTGAATCGTGAGATGGATTTGCGTTTTTGATTGCTGAAACCTGTTATCGTTGAAATGGGTGTGTTGTTGATTGCTGAAATCAGAACCGATGGACTGAATTGAATTGATTTATTTTGATTCGATATGGTTTGGTTATTTATAAAATTTAATTCGGTTTTTTCGGTTTCGGTCGAAATCGAACCGCACAATCAGCCACCAACCATTTCCCCTTCCTATAAATGCAAGCTGAAGAACATTCCTCTTTTATGGTCCTGACAAATATATAGATCCCAATATTTTCTGTCATCACATAAATCTAGATTCTATTTCATAGCGCTACTGCTTATGATGGCAGCTGGTGCGGATGTTGCGTTAGCACTTGCTATTGCAGGTTTGACTGAAGCAATTAAAGTTGCAATAAGAAAGGGAATTTGGTCCAGGAGAACCCTTAAAAAATCTCCAGGCAACGGTTGAGAATGTGGTCCGATCATGCGTGAAGCCCTGCGGCGTGAAAATCCTCCTACTGATTTTTGCAAGAGGCTAGTCCGGGTGTTCCAGAATGCTAAGGAGCTTGTTGATAAGTACCCGACCATCAAGAAGTGGAACCTGCTCGAGAAGTGGAAGCTCCTGAAGCTGATCCAGGAAGTGGATGATACTATTAAAAGGCTTATGAAGCATGATTTACAGGCTGAACAATATCGCTGCCTTGTAGAACTTAACAAGAAAATGGATCTCGTAATCGCCTCGTTTGGGTCAAAAAGTGATGCAACTAATGGAAAAGAATTCAATAATGAGAGTACAGCCTATGTGAGTTCATCAAAGCCCGCGGCTGAGACTGACACTGAGACTCGAGGTAGGACATCCAGTCCTGCATTTGCATTGCGCTGCAAAATGAAAAAAGCAGTTGTGGATATTCGCATTTGGAAATCTGGTAAGTAGTCTTTTTTCAAGTCTACAGGTTCAATGGGTTTATGCCCTGATATTTTTCTTTGTAGTTGGAGGGTCGCTTTTCCTGCCAACAGAAGTGTATGCTGTTAGGAATATTTGTGGGGAATGGAAATGTAAAATGAAATTGTAGGAAATCAGCTTCTTTTTTATATATCTCAACTTGATTTCATCTTACCACTTTGCTTGATTTTTCATTACAAAATGACCTTATCGTGCGAGCTATTTATAGATGTAAGACTGCTCATATAGAGCTGGATATACAGCTGGTTTTCATACCTATTACAGCTTGCTTAAGGTGCTTGAATATTCTCCAACATTCAGTTAAGAGAGCTGAAATTGGTAAGGAATGGAGAGGATTCTCCAAACTTCTAGCAGCTTCTTTGAAAGAAAATAATCCTACTTCAACACTCCTTGATACTTTGCTTGATATTCTTAACTGGTTTATGAGGAATTTAAACCTTGATTTTGATAGTGCTTTATTAAGCATGTCTGCTAGTTATGAATATTGAGCAAAGCGAAAATTGAAATCAATGATATATCTCTTGTCAACCAAGGTTAAGAACTCACAAGGAACTATTGTAAAATTGAGGAAAAGGAGAGCTGGATTTTACAAGGATGAATGATACATGCATTTTGTATAGTCATTTAGGTTTAATTTCATGGTCATTTTATTTGATTGTTAGTCACTTTTAGCTAATTTTATTAGTTATTTAGATAGTTTTTCATGATTGTCAATTTTTGGATTAATTTGTAATTTTACTTTGTTTTGTAGGAAAAATGGTGTTTTTGAGGGATTAAAAAAAAGAAATTTTGCGAATGAAGAGTGAATTTTACAGTCAAAGATGTCAAAAACAAGTTTAAAAGTTGAAGTATGCATTGGCCTAATTGCGCATAACTTGCCGCATAAGTTGTGCAGTTCTGCACAGGGAGAAGAAGCAAATTTTCTATTCCTGCCGAAATCTGCATAAGTCACTGCATGACATATGCAGACTTAATCCTTGCTTATGCAACTTCACACAGAAGGCCTAAAAACCTGCCGAAAACTGCATAAAGGACTGCATAACTTATGCAGACCACTTATGCAGTTTTATAGAGTTTTCATAATGAGGGGCAGAAGATTCCCACATGAAAAACATATCTCAAACACACCATTTTAGAACTATTTGTCAGAAAAAGATATAAATAGGCCCTTATCTCATTTTGGAAAGAGAAGGAGACAAAAAAAGGAGCAGTAGCAGGGAAAGAGTCAGAAATTAGAGAGCAAAACGTCACCTCTCCATTTCTAGACCAGATTTAGAGTTTTCTTTCCTTTCTTGCATATTTTCTACCTTTCTTGTATTGGGTTTCTTAGTTCTTAGCTTATATTTAAGATTTATTTCCATAATAACTCAGAATTTTCTTATAAATATTATGGGTAGTGAGTAGTTTTCATTAGATTCTGGAGTTGGGATGTAATATTTGAGATATTTTGTGGATTTTGATTGGGTAATCAATATTTTGTGATTTTAATAAAGTTTTATTCATTTCTTGTGTGCTCAATGACATGCTTGGTGTAGGATCCCATTAAGTATTATTTTTAATCCATGGTTGAAGCACCGAAAGGAGAAAACCTTGTGATAGATAATCAAGAAATTGGACTTAATTAACTTAGATCTAGAAATAGACTAAGGATTAAGAGGATTTACAGATTAATTAAGGAACTTAATGGGTCTTGATTAATTTTAACTCCACGAAAATAAGATAAGATTGATTAAAGCATTCTTTGTCCTACTCGAAAGGGTATTCAAAGGATTTAAGAATTAATATCCTTAAAACTCGTAAATTCCATAAGATTAGGTAACCAATTTAAAAATCCCAAAATAGCTTGAATATGAACTCCTGAACTCCGGAATCGCCTCTTTTATTATTGTTAATTTCTAATCGAATTTAATTACTTGCCATTTCAAATCTTGCCATATTTCAATTTGCTTATTTTAATTTGATGCAAATTTAGTTAAATCATTATATTGTTGAATAGATTATTGATTTTGCACATATAGATTTCATACTTCAATGTCTATCAATTTATTGCTTTAATTTCAAAAATAGTTCAAATTAGCATAGAAAAGATATCGTTCCCACGAGGAGTTGTGTTAATGATTGAATTTTTTATATAAAAATTTGATCAAAACCGTGCACTTGCAGTTAGGTCACATCAAGTTTTTGGCGCCATTGCCGGGGAGTTGTTTGTTTAAGATTGAATTCTTGATTATTTTAGTTATTTATAGTTTTATCTTTGTTATCTTTTCTTCTTCTTTTTTTGTGTTTGTTTGTTCTTTTTTTTAGGTACTCTTAATCTTTTATGAGAAGAGCTAGAAGCACAAGCGACACATCCTTATTATTTAATCCTGAAATTGAGAAATTTTATAGAGCCAACAAGAAAGAAACCAGACAAAGGAAAGAAACCTTGAGAGCTGAAATCGAAGCAGACATGGCTGATGAAAGAATAAGAATTGGTGGTGGTAATGCTAGAAATGATCGAAACAATGAAAATGGAGCTCAAGGTGAAGAGGTTATAAATGCTAATGTGCCTAAGGGAAGTATGATGGATCATGCATTTCCTCGTTTTGATGACTTGAGAGAGAGTATAGCAAGACTAAGAATTGATGCAAATAGCTATAAGATGGATTTTGGAGTTCTTCAAATGATTCAAAATTCCCAATTTGGTGGACACCCTTCCGAAAGTCCACACACACATCTAAAGAAGTTTGCTATGATTTGTGATATGCAAAAACAACCTGAAGTATCTGATGATGCAGCAAAATTGAAGCTATTTTCATTCTCTTTGAAGGATAGAGCATGGGATTGGCTTGATTCTTTACCTCACAACTCTATTACAAATTGGGAGCAACTCATTGATGCATTTCTTGCACAATATTTTCCACCAGGAAAAACTCAAGAATTGAGGAATCAAATGACAGCTTTCAGACCAAGAGAAGATGAAACTCTCTATGAATCATGGATAAGATGGAAGGAATTAGAGAGACAATGCCCACATCATGCCATTCCAAAATGAATGATAAATCAGAATTTTTACACCAATGTTACTCCTGCAATTAGAGGGATTATTGATGCTCAAACAGGAGGAGAATTTATTATGAAGCATGAAGATGAAACTTATGAGCTATTGGAGAAAATTGCAAAGAATACTCATCTTTGGAGTAGTCCAAGAGGACCAGCTCCAACTCAAAAGAGGCAAGCTGCTGGAATGTATGACCTTGATCTATTCAACATGATTAATGCAAAGTTTGACACACTTACAAATATTTTGGCTAAAAAGATGGAAGATTTAAGTATATTGGTTAGTTCATCATCATCATCATCTGGAAGTTCACAACAAGTTGCTTATGCAGAAGGAACTACCAGCTGTGGAATAGACTATGGAGAGCAAGCTGCATATGTTGGTAATTATGAAAACAAACAAATGGGGAATCCTTACTCTCAAACTTATAATCCAACTTGGAAGAATCATCCCAACTTTTCATGGGGAAATCAGCAAAGTCAAGTCCCAAATCAGAATCTTCAACCACAACAGCAACAAGGAATTCCATATCAGTAAAATAGGCAACCATTGCCTAATTTTCAGCAGAGAAACATGAATCCTGCACCTTCACCAAAATAGCAAGAACAAGGTTCCACCACAGAAGCTTTATTACAATAGATTCTTGCTAACCAAACTAAGCATGATGAAGAGATGAAAGAGATGAAAGCAAGGCTAGAACAGATGCAAACACATAACAGAATGTTGGAAAATCAGATTGCACAACAAGCATCTTCCTCAAGTACCAAGTCTTTTGAAAAACTTCCAAGTCAACCGGAAAACCCAAGAGAGCAGTGTCAAGCTATTACTTTAAGAAGTGGGAAGGTTGTAAACAATGAGAAGAGTGAAAATAGTGAGAAGAGAGAAAATGAGAAAGAAATTGATGAGAGTGAAAAACAAGAAAGTAAGAAAGAAAGTGCAGAAAAAGGTAAAGAGAATATTGAAGAGAAGGAAGAGAAATATATACCTCCAGAGCCTTACAAACCACAACTTTCCTTTCCACAAAGATTTCAAAAAGCCAAACTTGATAAGCAATTTGGAAAGTTCTTAGAGGTTTTGAAGAAGCTATACATAAATGTGCCTTTTATTGATGCTCTTTCACAAATGCCCTCTTATGCAAAATTTTTAAAAGAAATTCTCTCAAACAAGAGGAAACTTGAAGACCATGAAACTGTAGCTTTGACAGAAGAATGTAGTGCCATACTCCAGAAGAAACTTCCTCCTAAGCTTAAAGACCCCGAAAGTTTTTCAATTCCATGCCACATTGGGGAGTCGTGTTTCACAAAAGCCTTATGTGATTTAGGGGCTAGTGTTAGCCTTATGCCCCTCTCCATTTATGAGAAGCTCAATATGGGAGATCTTAAACCAACCCACATATCTCTTCAGTTAGCTGACAGATCAATTAAATATCCTGAAGGGATTTTGGAGAATGTGCCTTTGAAGGTTGGGAAGTTCTATATACCTATTGACTTTGTCATCTTGGACATTGAAGAGGATTCTAATGTCCCAATTATCTTGGGAAGGCCCTTTCTAGCTACAGCAGGAGCATTGATTGATGTTAAGGGAGAAAAATTGACTCTTAGAGTTGGTGAAGATCAATTGGTTTTCAATATTAATAACACTATGAAGAAGCATCATTCTGAAGCTGATACTTGTTTGAGAATTGATATCATTGATGAGCTGGTTGAAGAACACTTCAGAAAGAGATATCCAGAAGATCCACTTGAAAATTGCTTGGTTCATGGAGGAAGCATAGACTATGACAACCCTTATGTGGCTGCATAAACTCAACATTTAGAGGGTAGTCCACCATTCATTTCTGCTCCAGTTTTTCAACTCACACAAAAGGAAAAAGTCAAATCTAAGCAACCATCATTCAAGGAAGAAGATGCACCTAAGGTAGAACTTAAGCAACTTCCTTCTCAGCTCAGGTATGAATTTCTTGGCCCCAATAACACTTATCCAGTAATTGTAAATGCAAACCTGAGCACTTTAGAGGTTGATAAGCTGTTAAGAGTGTTGAGGCAATTTAGGAAAGTTTTAGGATATACCATAGATGACATTAAGGGAATAAGTCCACACTTTTGCATGCACAGAATTATTTTGGAAGAAAATTGTAAGCCATCTATTGAACATCAGAGGAGGTTGAACCCAAATATGAAAGAAGTTGTTAAAAAAGAAATTTTGAAGTTGCTTGATGCAGGGATCATATATCCTATCTCAGACAGTACTTGGGTGAGTCAAGTACATGTTATCCCTAAAAAAGGTGGAATGACAGTGGTCAAAAATGAAAATAACAAATTAATTCCCACCAGAATAGTGACTAGTTGGCGAATGTGCATAGATTATAGAAAATTAAATATTGCCACTAAAAAATATCATTTTTCACTTCCCTTCATTGATCAAATGTTAGAAAGACTGGCTAGGCATTCTTATTTTTGCTATTTAGATGGGTATTCAGGATTTTTTCAAATCCCTATCCATCCAAATGATCAAGAGAAAACCACTTTTACTTGTCCATATGGAACCTTTGCTTATAGGAGGATGCCATTTGGGTTGTGTAATGCACCAGCCACTTTTCAAAGGTGCATGATGGCAATCTTCTCAGATTTCATTGAAGATATAATGGAGGTTTTTATGGATGACTTTTCTATTTATGGATCTTCATTTGACATATGCTTGGCTAACCTTTTTAAAGTTTTACAGCGATATGCAGATACTGACCTTGTGTTAAACTAGGAAAAGTGTCATTTCATGGTTCAGGAAGGGATAGTGCTTGGACATTTGGTGTCTAACAGAGGAATAGAGGTTGATAAAGCCAAGGTTGAAATGATAGAGAAGATGGCTCCTCCTACCAATGTCAAAGGAATTCGAAGTTTTTTAGGACATGCCGAGTTCTACAAACGCTTTATCAAGGATTTTTCTAAAATAGCCAAACCTTTGTCTAATTTGTTAAATCATGACATACCATTTGTATTTGACCAAGAGTGTTTGGATGCCTTTTGTAGGTTGAAGCAAGCTCTTATCACTGCACCAATCATGCAACTGCCTGATTAGAGCCTACCTTTTGAAATTATGTGTGATGCTAGCAACTATGCAATTGGAGCTGTTCTTGGTCAAAGAAAGGACAAAAGGGCTTATGCTATTTATTATGCTAGTAGAACACTGGATGAGGCTCAAACAAATTATGCAACAATCGAAAAGGAATTCTTAGCAATTGTCTTTGCATTGGAAAAGTTCAGACCTTATATTATTGACTCAGAAGTGGTTGTATTTTCAAATCATGCTGCTATTAGGTATTTACTCCATAAAAAGGAGGCTAAACCTAGGCTCATTAGGTGGATTCTGATGCTACAAGAGTTTGATTTGGAAATTAGAGATAAGAAGGGAGCTGAAAATGTAGTTGCGGATAATCTTAGTAGGTTGAAATTGGATGATGAAGAAATGGATGAAGTCCCTATTGATGAGTTTTTCTTGGATGAACAACTTTTCTCTCTTATTGCTAAACTACCTTGTTATGCAGACTTGGTGAATTATCTTGTGGAGTTTTACTTCTAGGAATGACATGGCAACAAAAGAAAAAGTTTTTGCATGAGGCAAAATTTTATAGGTGCGATGATCCTTTACTCTTTAGGAGATGTTGTGATGGTTTAATAAGAAGATGTATTCCTGATGAGGAGATAGAGAGTGTTATGCATCATTGTCATGCTTCTGATTATGGAGGACACTTTGGAATCTCTAAAACAACTAATAAAATTCTGCAGGCTGGTTTCTTTGGGCCAAACCTTTTCAAGGATGTGAGGAAATTTGTGTTATAATGTGATAAATGTCAAAGGAGTGGAAATCTGTTAAAAAGAGATGAAATGCCCCTAAATGATATTCTTGAGGTGGAATTATTCGATGTATGGGGAATAGATTTTATGGGCCCATTTCCTCCTTCATATGGTAATAAATACATTTTAGTTGGAGTCAACTATGTGTTAAAGTGGGTAGAAGCTATTGCAACTCCAACTAATGATGCTAAGGTGATAGTGAAATTCTTGAAGAAATTTGTCTTGAGTGGATTTGGAGCTCGAAGGGCTGTAATTAGTGATGGGGGTTCACATTTTTGTAATAAACAATTTGAGAGCTTAATGAGGAAGTATGGTGTAGTGCACAAGATAGCTACCCCATACCATCCTCAAACTTCAGGACAAGTTGAAATTTCTAACAGAGAACTCAAACATATCTTGGAAAAAATGGTGAGCAATTCTCGAAAAGATTAGTCTGCCAAACTAGATGATGCTTTATGGGTATATAGGACTGCTTACAAAACCCGTATAGGAACTACTCCCTTTAGGTTGGTGTATGGTAAGTCTTGTCATTTACCTGTGGAGCTAGAGCATAGAGCATATTGGGCCATTCAGACCTTGAATTTTGATCTCAAGCAAGCTGGTGAGAAGAGGCTATTGCAACTTAATGAGCTTGAAAAATTGAGAATGAATACCTATGAAAGTGCCCGTATTTATAAAGAAAGAACTAAAGTTTGGCATGATAAGCATCTTAGGAAAAAAGAATTTAAAGAAGGTGATTCAGTTTTGTTATTCAACTCAAGATTGAAATTGTTCCCAGGAAAACTTAAATCAAGGTGGGTTGGTCCATATAGAGTTTCTAAAGTTTTCCCTTATAGAGCAATTGAAATTTGGAGTGAAAAATTTGGTAATTTTAAGGTCAATGGGCATAGATTGAAACATTATATAACTAGAGACCCAATAAAGGGAGCAAACTGTTACAAGCTCTCTGATCTCACACCTTCTTTTTAGTGAAATGCATGAAGAGTCCAGCTAAGGACTACAAATTAGCGCTCTTGGGAGGTACCCCAAGTTCTTTTATTTTGCTTTTGTTGATTTACTTTTATTATTTTTATTTTTATCTTAAATCTCCCCAAATTCAATTTTTGACATTGTTGAATCTTGTCCTTTGTAGATGTCTTTCAATGGATGAAGGTTGTTGAGCTACTGGGGAGTAACTCTTAATCTGATATTTTATCCATTAACTCTCCCAAGATTAGTTTATTTTCATTGCATAACCTGTGCAGGACCCCTTCATGGCTTATGCAAAAAAATTTTCAGCAAAAAGGGTCTGCAGCATATACTATTTGCTTCTTTATTGAGGTTGGGTGTGTATCTTTTATGTATTTGTGCTTATCATGATAATATGATGGTAAATGGGTCATTTTAGTAGTTTTGAACTTATTTAAGTTGTGTGATTCAATGTGCACATGCTGCATTCTCTTGGCATAACTTAAAGAGTCTATTTTCTTTTATGGATAAGTGTAATTTTGTGCAGACTTTTATTGAGCTTTAATATGCTAGAATGTTAATTTGCAGGGTTTGGGTTGAAATGACATAATTCACAATTGTCTCTTATGCAGAACTTACTTCTACAAGCTTGTCTGGTGCAATTGTGATGGATTCTACATATATTGATGTGTTTTTTTATGATAATTTCTCATGATTTATACTTCGCAGGGTTACATTTTTTCATTCTAGTGTATTTTTCAAACTTGCAAAACGTTTTTTATTGTAATCTGAATCTTGTTAAAATGTGCATAAGTAACTGCATAACTTATGCAGCTTTCAGGTCTCATTTTTTGCCATTTTTCTTTTTCTGCCAAAACTTGCATAAGCTATTGTATAACTTATGCAATCCTGCATAACCAAATTTTTGCCATTTCATTTCTTACCGAAATCTGCATAAGGGTGTGCATAACTTATGCAATTCTTTACCGCCACATTTTTGCCGATTTTCATTTTTGCCGAAACTTGCATAAGTGTGTGCATAACTTATGCACTCTTGCATAACTTCAAATCCTGCATTTTCATTTCTGCCGAAATCTGCATGACCAAGTGCATAACTTATGCACTTTTGCATAACCAAATTTTCTGGGATTTCAATTTCTGCTGAAACTTGCATAAGAGAGTGCATAAGTCATACACTTTTGCACGACCAACTTTTCAGACTCCCAATTTCTGCCGAAACTTGCATAAGAGAGTGCATAACTTATGCACAAAATTTTCCTCTCATGTAGAAACTCGCACGACCTGTGAATCAAAATTTTTAGCACACCCCTTTTCCCACCTCCCACTTCCCGTCATTACTGTTCACAACCACCTTCATTCCCATTTTTCTCGGTATCAATCCCTCTTTCCACACCCCTTTTCACCGACCAATGCCCTAACTTCCCTTTATCTCTTTCACTTTCTTCTTCCCTCCTCCATTCCCACCATCGTCGACCACCACCATGGAAATCCCTTCCCCTCAAGGCTCTCCTCTCCAAGTCATGCCCCTAGCAATGCAAGCCCCCAATCCTGATTCTCCTCCACAACAAACCCCTCCACCTCCTCCTACATCCACCTATAAAAGGAGAATCCAGTCGAAATCAACCCGACCTATGGCCTCTGCACCACCTCTCACAAAACAAAAAAACCCACCTGCTACTCCACTTTCAGAACCTACACCCAAAAACCCCAAAACTTCAGCTTCCACACGACAGGGGGTTGGCATTTCTACCTCTACCCCACAAGCCAAATCACCCTCCTCTAGCAAGAAGCAACCTTCAGCAGCGGCATCACAGGTATCCAAACTACCTTGGCCCCTTCCTGATGCAACCCATAAGGCAACTTTTAAGAGGCTAAAAGACAGAAAAGTGCAACCCACTAGGTACATTTCTACAGATGCTCTCTAATCAGTTGGTTTATTTGATAATGTTGTTGCCTACCTTGATGGTCTAGGTTGGATGGAATTTGTGCATAAACAAGAACTAGTTTATCCGGCCCTAGTTTTGAAATTTATTTCTTCATTTTCTGCTACTCTGAAATTGCATGAGATAGATTACAAGCCAACTATGAAATTTAGGTGCTTGGGGCAAAATAGAGAGCTATCACTAGACCAATTTCACAGTATTTTTGGGTTTGCTATTGATGGATTGTTTAGGGTCCCATATACAGGCATAGAAGTAGCAAATAAAGGTGTTTGGAATGTTGTTCAGTTTTGAAGAAGTATTACAAACCAATCTCAGAGTTTTTATGCTGGCAGATCCAAAACCTCCCAAATAATAGACCCAGCACTTAGATTTATCCATAGGCTTATTACTAGCACTATCTTGGGCCGAGGGACTAGTTCTGGTGCTGTTGGAAAATCTGACTTGTTCATGCTATGGTGTGCTTTTCACAAAGTCAAAATATCTCCTGATTACTTCTTCTGTGAACATGTGTTGCACATTGCTACCAAATCTGTAGGTGATGTAGTCATGGATGGGCTCATAATTGTTATAGCTAAACATTTTGGTTTTGATTCGGAAGAGCATCCTCTACCAGCACTTTCAGACACTCTATATTTTGATGCTACTCACTTATCCAAAACTGGATTCAGTTTGCCACCATCTGACACTGCACAACCAGTAGCAAATACAGGACCATCTGCACAACCAGAGGCACAATCTGTACCACCAGTCCAATAGCATTATGCTAAACCTGCACCACCTACTCAGTCTGCGCAGGATACCCCAACAGAATCTGCACAGCCAACACCATCTGCAGCTAGACCCTCTTCATCCACAGCACCTCCTCCTTTCAACACTAAAGCCTTATTCACTTATCTTGAGAGGCTTAGTGATGATGTATATTTTGTAGATAGGAAGCTTGAATCTGGTCTAGATACCCTTAAGAATCGTCATGATCAACTCTTTGATCTTGTTATGGAAACCAGAGACAAGCAGAAAGAGTTAAAATAGATGATGAAGCAGCTCATGGCTTTTCTGGGAATGCCACCTCCACCACCATCACCTCCTCCAGAACCACCCCTTTAGCAACAACCAGCTCCATCTAGTCCTCTAGCAGCACCTTTGGACAAGGGCAAAACCATATAATTAGATTAGTTTTTATCTTGTTTTTGTTCATCTTCTAGGAACTTTTCTTTTTAGATGTGCTGAAACAATTTTAGTCTGTCTTGAATTCTATTTTCTTGAAATACAGTTCGATGGCTATTCCATTGGTACTTCGTTGTTTCTTTTTTTTTTAATTGCCTTTGCTGACCCTTTGTGCATACTTGTCAATACACTGTATATATTTACATACTTCTGCTGGTGTTTGCAAGTTTTTCCTTGATATATCATTATGCTGCAGCTTTTCAATATACTGCACAGGCTATGAAACTCCTTATGCAAATGTTCTGCACAACCTATGCAGTCCCTTATGCAACTCATGCCATACTGCACAGCTTATGCACTCTCCTTATACACCTATTCTGCAAAGCATTTATTCTGCATAACTTGTGCAACTTTCTTATATATCACCATCATCTTTTGAATTCACATTTTAGATGTTAAAACACTGCTCTATATCAGGTAACTCTTTCTTTTTGCTTTTAAATTTAACTATTCCTGGTTATTCCTCTTTGCTTTGAGTTTTCATGCTGCACTACCTTAAACATTGAGGACAATGTCCAATCTTGAGTTTGGGGGTGTGCACCTTGATTTTTGCTACATTTTTCACATTTTGAGTATAGGAACATTTCTTCCCATTCCATTTACATATATATTATAAATATTTTACATACACATCCATACATACATATACATAACACATTCACATACATATTATACATCACTTAGAAGTTGTACACATTGCACACAAATAGATTTCCTCCATTTAGTTAATGCATTGCTCATTTTTAGGAATCATGCATCATGAAATAAAATCTTTTGCCAAATCCCTTGAGTATTGAAAAGTTGCCTATGAGAGTGATTTGACTTACCTTAAGTTGGGTTTGTGGATTGAAAGTTTCCTAAGAGGTGCAAAGTTTTGAAGCGTTTATCCCTTGCCTATATCTTCTTAGCCAAAAAGCCACCCAACTAGTCCTTTAGAGATTGGAGTGTTTAGAGGGAGTTATTGGATATAAAGTAGTCAAGTGATGTCTAGCCAATCCTAGAACAAATTTTCTAAACCTTTCAAGGCAAAATACCAGCTTGTACTTGAAGAGAGAGATGATTAGGCATTCTTTGATTTAAACCTTCTCATTTTAAACCTTTGGCCTTTTTCCTAATTAAAATTAACCCTTGCAACACCTTTGAGCCTTTATATTCCTAATTTTTCTTGAAACCCTTATTACAACCTAGCCAATGAACCAAACACTCCAATCCTTTTCATGATAATAATTATTTATAATATTAGGTACACTTTATACTCATATTAAAAAAAATAAAAAAAATAAAAAAATAAAAAAAGAGAGAAAAATATATAATAATGAAAGGGAGAAAAAAATGCTTGTCATCTTGTAAAAGTGCTAATATACATGCTTTTCACTATTGTCATTCAAATTGAAAGAAATCCACCCAAAGTAATTAAAAGAAATGAGTTTGGGGGTGGCATTTTTAGGAACAATCATCAAGAGAAAATACAATATACAAGTTTAAAGTATCAAAGTGTCCCTCCATTTTATGTATTTGTAAAATATGCTAACATTTGAAAATTCTCATTGTGTATTTCTCTCCTCCTTATATAATAATAATAATAATAATAATAATAATAATAATAATAATAAGTGTACCTTATGCTTTCAAGATTGAAAATATTCTCATGCTTTGAATTGTTTTTCCCCTTTTTTCTTCTTAACCTCATTTTGAACCCCATAACCCCATTACATTCCTTAAAAGACCTTTGATCTCTTGATAATACTTGCTACATTAGTGGATAGGAGTAGGGAATTTGCCTATGGGATTGAAAAATTATCCATTCACTTATTAAATTCCATCATTCTATATAGAGACACTTTGGCTATTGATTGTTCTAGAATTTCTTTTGAGCATGACTCTCTCTTTTAATTGGTTGGTTTGGGAATTTTGGATGATAATTGACTTGATGGCTAAGCGGTGAAAGCTTGGATAAGCATTAAATTCTTGCATCTTGAAGGATGGGTATATGGATTGTTGGTATGGCTAAAGGTATGTTAAGTTACTTTAATAAGTGATTTTCATAGCTCTTTGGATAAGGCACCCCTAAAAATTGCATTATATTTTAAAGTTTGCTTGAGGACAAGCAAAAACTTGAGTTTGTGGGTATTTGATACATGCATTTTGTATAGTCATTTAGATTTAATTTAATGGTCATTTTATTTAATTGTTAGTCACTTTTAGCTAATTTTATTAGTTATTTAGATAGTTTTTCATGATTGTCAATTTTTGGATTAATTTATAATTTTACTTTTTTTTGTAGGAAAAATGGTATTTTTGAGGGACTAAAAAAAAATTTGCCAATGAAGAGTGATTTCTACAACTAAATATGTCAAAAACAAGTTTAAAAGTTGAAGTATACATTGGCCAAATTGCACATAATTTGCCGCATAAGTTGTGCAGTTCTGCACAGGGAGAATAAGCAATTTTTCTATTTCTACCGAAATCTGCATAAGTCACTGCATGATTTATGCAGACTTAATCCTTGCTTATGCAGCTTCACACAGAAGGCCCAAAAACCTGCCGAAAACTGCATAAGGGACTGCATAACTTATTCAGACCACTTATGAAGTTTTATAGAGTTTTCATAATGAGGTGATAGAAGATTCTCACATGAAAAACACACCTCAAACACACCATTTTAGGGCTGGTTGTCAGAAAAAGATATAAATAGGCCCTTATCTCATTTTAGAAAGAGGAGGGACAAAAAAAGGAGCAGCAGCAGGGGAAGAGTCAGAAATTAGAGAGCAAAACGTCACCTCTCTATTTCTAGACCTGATTTAGAGTTTTCTTTCCTTTCTTGCATATTTTCTACCTTTCTTGTATTGGGTTTCTTAGTTCTTAGCTTAGATTTAAAATTTATTTCCATAATAACTCAGAATTTTCTTGTAAATATTATGGGTAGTGAGTAGTTTTCATTAGATTCTGGAGTTAGGATGTAATATTTGAGATATTTTGTGAATTTTGATTGGGTAATCCATATTTTGTAGATTTAATGAAGTTTTATTCATTTCTTGTGTGCTCAATGACATGCTCGGTATATGATACGGTGTGTCCGCAAGTGCACGGGTCACAGTAGTATAGTTTTAAAAATTGATATCGATCCCACAGGGAATTGTGCTTAAATTGGAAATAAAAGTATAAGCAAATTAGAATGACAAAAATTAAAAGATATTAAAAATAAAATCTAAAAATTAAAATTAAGACAAAAATTAAAGATGTAAAATGAAATTTGGAATTAAAATTGGTATTTGAGGAATTAAAACTAGATCAATCAATTAACTAAAATTAATTAAACTAGATTACCCAAAAATTAATTTGAAATATCTATTTATGAAATTGAGAGGAATTAAATCTAAATTCAATAAAAATAAAAATAAAGTGATTATAGAAATTGGATTTAAATTTAAATTGCTATTTATGAGGTTTGGAGGATTTATATCTAATTTCAATGAAAAATAAATTGATTCTAGAGATTGGATTTTTTCAATATTGTTTGCATGTGATTTTTCCCTAATTTAGCCAAACACATGAGAATTGCAATTTTGAGGGAAATCAATTCTTAAATTTTTGAAACCTTTTTCAAGCATCTCAAAATTGGTTTTCATTAAATCAAACCATGTTTTCACGGTATTTCAAATCTAACAAAAACCCAATTAATGCTCTAATTGATTTTTGGAAAGTTCCCCTTAATCTTCTTAGCTTATTTCTAACACCAAGAAAATAAAGTTTATTGCAAGATTATCCATCCCCAATATTCACTTTTCAGTCCATCTATTAAGGATTAAAACTTAACTTAATAAGGGCCCATTCATCAAGCAAGGAAATAAGCACACAAGCAATAAATCAAAATATAACAATATTCATTTAAATGGCTAAATCAGTTCAAAACCACAAAACAAATCAATATTTACAAATCCATCTCTAGAATCTCAATCAACTACTCACAAATCATTGTTTAAAAATAAACCCAAATGAAGAAATGAAGAAATAATGGAAATGTAAGCTTAAAGGGGTAGAAAAAAAACAGCAAATATGCAGCAGGATCTCTGCAGAAAAGTGCAGAAACTTGATCCTTGCTGCTGCTGGAAGAAGATGCAGAAGATGCTCCTCCCTTTCCCTCTTTCTATCTTCCTAAAAATGCCTCCCTTGCTCTCTATATGGAAAGAAAGTGATAAAATGGGTCTTTATATAGGCTAAGGGACTGTTCTAGAATGGGTAAAAGGGGGAAGGATCCAGAAAAGGTGAGGTAAAAGGTCGAGTAACGGAAATGCCACGTCAAAAATTTTCCAAGAAAACGACATAAGCCGAGTCGGTTGTGTCGCGGGTTGTGTCGCCTCGGCGTGAATATCGACGATCGACACAACTCGCGACATGAGCTAATTCGGTTGTGCCGCAGTTGTGTCGCCTCGGCCATTTTTTTTTTTTCAACTTCAAAATTTTTGCAATTCGATTTTAATCTCCTCCAAATGGCTACTCGATCAAAATACATCAAATTTCTCCATTTAACCTACAAAACAAATAAATTCCAAAAATTAAACTAAGAAATGTGAAAATTGTAAAATTGACTAAATATATACTAATATCTAAAATAATAGCTATGAATAAGGGTAAATTATGTGCAAAAATTACTCCTAAATGATGATCTAAAATGCATGCATCAAATTCCCCCATACTCAAACTCTTGCTTGTCCTCAAGCAAAATTTCATTAAAACTCATTTGGAAGGGAATAGAATCAGTCTTTGAAAACTCAAAAATTCACTAATCCAAACTACCAACTTACCTCTAGCCACCAACATTACAAAATCCCACCAAAGAAAAGCACAAAGAATGAAGCAAGCACTCTCAACTATTACAGAATAGCTAAGAATTAACCAATCAACCCAAGCAACAAATACCAACCAACTACAAGAGTCAATTGTGCCAAAACAAACCTAAATGAAATAGATAGCCAATGTGTCTCAAATAGGTGGTGAGTAATGTATGGAAGATTATATTGCCAAACCCATATGCAAGCATAAAAGATCTAACTCTACTAATGTAACAAGCATTTTTCAAAGAATCATTAGGTCTTTTTAAGGGTTGTAATGGGGTCTAATAAGGTAAGATTGTGGTTAACAAAGAAAGGGAATAAGGTAAACAAAATATGAGAATAATATTAATCATGAAACTCAAAGTGCATCTTTTTTTTTTTTTTTTTTTCTCTTTTTTTTTTTTTTTATAATAGTAATTTTTTTTTTTTTATCAAGGGGAAAGAAATTTGCAATGAATCTTAAGTGCTAACACAATATAGGGACTACTTTTATAATATATTTTTTTATTTTGTATGTGTCCCTATTTCACGTCACACCCAAAATTACCTTTGGGATATTTTTGTGACTATTTATTTATTTTTTTTATCAACTTTTCACAATTACTCTAGCACTTTTCAAGATGTTTCAATCCTCCAAGTTTTTTTTTTTTTTTTTTTTTTTTTTTTTTTTTTTTTATTTATTTATTTTATGCACTTAATTGCTAAAATATTATTCTCATAGATAGGTGGTAGTGTTTAGGTTTAATGGCTAGGTAAATGATTTGGGTTCCAAAGAAATTAGGGAATTAAGGTTCAAGGGGGTTTTGCAAGGGTTGAAATGAAATTAAGGTAGGTTAAGGCTAAATGTGAGGTTTAAAATATGAAGGAATGCCTAAATCATATTCTTATCAAATGCAAGTTAAAAATTTCGCTTTGAAAGATCTAAGATGCTTGTTCTAGGAATGGTGAGACGACAATGACCATTTTCTTTCTTAAAGGCTTATCCAGACACTCAAAACTCAAAATAACTAATCAGAATCTGCATACCTAGATGAATGTATTAATTTTCAGCTATTAAGTAAGAGAAAGAATAATGCTTAAGACTTTGTACCCAGCTGGAACTTTCATTCCACTAACCATCTAAAGGCAAGTTGGATTGCTTGAATAAGTGGCTTATGGAGTTCAAAGACTGGTTTAAAAATCCAAAAATTTTAAATGAGTGAATGAAATGCATGAGTGTAAATGTCTAGTCAACCTATATGCAACTAAGTATGCATAACTAAGTATATGAAGCTATATGCAGTGTATATACGTGAATATGTACAAGTATGAAGTAATGAGTGTGTCGCTATATGCAAATGAAAAAGAAAAATAATTTTTGCAAGGAAAAATAATTTTTGCAAGGAAAAATAATTTTTGCAAAAAATTTACCCTCTCCCCCATACTCAGAATGAACATTGTCCTCAATGTTAAAAATGTGCAAGGAATGGGATAATTTGGCTATATGTGCATAGAAAGCTAAAATTTAAAGCTAAATAAAATTTTTATTGCTCATTTGCTTGCAATGCATTGCATCCCATCTGCACAAGGAAATTAGAACAATGTTAAATTCTGAATACGGAGTATATAAAAAAAACTTAAAACAAATGAAAGAAAAATTGGGAGTTATGCACAAAAATGCTAAGTTTAGGTCTTTAGCTTGACCATACTTACTCAAAATTTCATGGAGAATGAGAAAGATAGCAAGTTGCTATTTTCTCAATTGGCTCACCAGCTAAATAATGCCTCAACCTTTGTCCATTTACCTTGAAATTACCAGATTTTTCACCAAAAATTTCAACAGCACCATGAGGTAAAACTTTCACAATTTTGAATAGACCTGACCACCTTGATTTTAATTTTCCTGGAAAAAATTTCAACCTTGAATTGAATAAGAGAACCAAATCTCCTTCTTTAAAGTCCTTTTTCTTGATATGCTTATCATGCCATTTTTTTGTTCTTTCTTTATAGATCCTAGCATTTTCATAAGCATCAAGTCTCAATTCTTCTAATTCATCAAGTTGCAAAAGTCTTCTGTGTCCAAGAAATTGTAAATCAAAATTGATTGCTCTAATGGCCCAATAAGCTTTGTGTTCTAATTCTACGGCAAATGGCATGATTTCCCAAAACTAACCTATAAGGTGTAGTTCCTATGGGGTTTTAAATGCTGTTCTATATGCCCAAAGAGTGTCATCTAATTTAAGGGACCAATCTTTTCTGGACTTATTGACAGTTTTCTCCAAGATTTGCTTGATTTCTCTATTTGTGATTTCTACTTGGCCATTTGTTTGAGGGTGATATGGTGTGGCAATCCTATGCTTTACCCCATATTTTCTCATCAATTTTTCAAATTGGTGGTTGCAAAAATGGCTACCACCATCACTGATTATGGCACGTGGGGCACCAAACCTGGTCAAAACAAATTTTTTCAGAAATTTCACCACAACTTTTGCATCATTGGTAGGTGTAGCAATAGCTTCTACCCATTTAGATACATAGTATACCCTTAACAAGATTTATTTATTTCCATAAGATTATTGAAATTTCCACATGTAATCAATTCCCCACACATCAAATAATTCAACTTCTAATATGGACTGTTGGGGCATCTCATCTCTTTTGGAAATGTTGCCTACCCTTTGGCACCTATCACACTTGCTTACAAAGTCTCTCACATGTTTAAACATTTTAGGCCAATAGAAACCTGATGTCAAGACTTTTTCAACAGTTTTTGAGACACTAAAATGACCACCATATTCAGAGGAATGACAATGGTAAATAACATCATGCATTTCTTCCTCTGGTATACATCTCCTAATTATTCCATCATTACATCTTCTAAACAAAAGAGGTTCTTCCCAAGAATAAAATTTAACATCATGCAAGAATCTTTTCTTTTGCTGCCAAGATAAATCAGGTGGCAAGACACCACAAGACAAGAAATTCACAATATCAGCAAACCATGGAAGTGCAGAATTCAACACATACAACTGCTCATTCATGAAAAATTCATCAATTGGCACAATTTCATCATCTTTATTTTCAGTTTTCATCCTAGAAAGGTGATCAGCCACCACATTCTCAACACCCTTTTTATCTCTTATTTCCAAATCAAATTCTTGAAGTAACAATATCCATCTAATCAACCTAGATTTAGCTTCTTTCTTGCTCATTAAATACTTTATTGCTGCATGATCAGTGAAAACAATTACCTTTGAGTTGACCAAATAAGAACGGAATTTATTAAGTGCAAATACTACCGCAAGGAACTCCTTTTCAGTTGTAGCGTAATTGACTTGGGCTTCATCAAGGGTTCGGCTTGCATAGTAAATGGCATAAGGTTTCCTATCTTTCCGCTGGCCAAGGACAGCTCCAACAGCAAACTCACTTGCATCACACATAATTTCGAATGGCAAAGTCCAATCCGGGGGTTGCATGATAGGAGCTGTTGTTAATGCCGTCTTTAACCTGCAAAAAGCAACCGTACAATCTTGATTAAAATCAAATTTAACATCATGATTCAAAAGATTTGTTAAGGGTTTAGCAAGTTTAGAAAAATCCTGAATAAATCGCCGGTAAAACCCGGCATGTCCAAGGAAACTTCGCACTCCTTTTACAGTGGTTGGAGGGGGCATTTTTTCAATAATTTCTATTTTGGCTCTATCCACTTCAATTCCCCTATTTGAGATTAAATGCCCTAAAACGATCCCTTCTTGGACCATAAAGTGGCATTTCTCCCAATTCAATACTAGGTCATTATCAGCACATCTCTGCAAAATTTTAGACAAATTAGTCAAGCATGAATCAAAATTAGTGCCATAAACTGAAAAGTCATCCATGAAGACCTCCATAATTTCTTCAATAAAATCAGAAAAAATGGCCATCATGCACCTTTGAAATGTGCCAGGTGCATTACACAATCCGAATGGCATCCTTCGATAGGCAAAGGTGCCATAGGGACAGGTAAAGGTAGTTTTTTCTTGGTCATCAGGATGTATTGGAATTTGAAAGAAACCAGAATATCCATCTAAGTAACAAAAGAATGAATGCTTGGCTAATCTTTCTAACATTTGATCCATAAAAGGAAGGGGAAAATGGTCTTTTCTTGTGGCATTGTTCAACTTCCTATAGTCTATGCACATTCTCCAACCTGTAACAGTTCTAGTGGGTATCAATTCATTATTCTCATTTTTAACAACTGTCACCCCACCTTTTTTTGGTACAACATGCACAGGGCTAACCCACTCACTGTCAGAAATGGGGTAAATAATTCCAGCAGCTAGTAATTTTAGGATTTCCTTTTTCACAACATCCTTCATTGTAGGATTCAATCTTCTTTGATGTTCAATGGAAGGTTTACTATTTGGCTCAAGGAAAATCCTATGCATACAAATTGTTGGGCTAATTCCCTTTATATCATCAATTGCATAACCCAAAACTCTTCTATATTCTCTCAAAACTCTCAACAATTTGTCAATCTCAATATTAGTCAATGATGCATTAATTATAACAGGATATGTTTCATTTGGTCCAAGAAAAGCATACCTGAGGTTGGAAGGAAGAGGTTTAAGATCTACCTTTGGGGCATCCTCTACCTTTAATGATGGTGGTTTGATCTCCAGATTTTGTACTCCTTCAAGTTGAAAAATTGTGGCTTCAGGATGTGGTGGAGAGCTTTCCAAGTATTGCGCAAAAATAGCCATGTTGTGATTATCATCATCAATGCTCCCACCATGGACTAAGCAATTTTCAAGTGGGTCTTGTGGATAACTTTGTCTGAAATGCTCTTGAACAATCTCATCAATAATGTCTACCCGCAAACAAGACTCAACTTCTTCATGTTTTCTTTTCATGGCTGGATTGATGTTGAATATCATTTGATCATCTCCCACTCTAAGTGTCAATTGCTCACCCTTCACATCAATTAATGCACCAGCTGTTGCCAAGAAGGGTCTTCCCAATAAGATAGGAACTTTTGTGTCTTCTTCCATATCCAAAATGACAAAGTCCACCGGAATGTAGAATTTCCCAACCTTGATAGGCACATTTTCAAGAATGCCTTCCGGATACTTAATTGAACGGTCAGCCAATGAAAGATACATGTTTGTGGGCTTCAACTCTCCCATATTCAACTTCTCATATATTGAAAGAGGCATTAGGCTGACACTAGCTCCAAGGTCACATAAGGCATTTGCCACACAATTATCACCAATATGACAAGGAATGGAAAACACACTCGGATCTTTGAGTTTGGGAGGTAACTTCTTCTGGATTATAGCACTGCATTGCTCTCCCAAGTTGATGGTGTCATAATCTTCTAGCCTTCTCTTGTTGGAAAGAATCTCCTTCAAAAACTTGGCATAACTTGGCATTTGGGATAGTGCCTCAGTGAATGGCACATTGATATACAATTTCTTTAGCACTTCAAGGAACTTGCCAAATTGTTTGTCTAGCTTGTGCTTAATGAATCTTTGAGGGTAGGGAAGGGTGGGCTTGTAAGGTTCAGGTGGGATGTATGGTTTCTCTCCTTCATCTTGCTCACTTTTGCTTTCTTCTTCTTTTTCATTTTTCTTGCTCTCAACTGAATTTTCTTCTTTTGTGCTCTCTTTTTCTTCTTTCTTGTTTTCACTCTCTTGACCAACTTTTTTACCACTTCTCAAGGTTACAAACTTACATTGTTCATGAGGGTTTTGTGGTTGGCTAGGTAGTTTCCCATAGGAATTGCTTCCTGATGAGCTTGCTTGTTGCGCCAATTGAGTCTCCAACATGCGGTTGTGGACTTGTAATTGATCCATGGTTTGTCTCATGTGTTGCATTTCTTCCTCCAATTTGCTATTCATCTTGCTTTGTTCAGCAAAAAATTTCTCCATCATGTTCTCCAAAGATGGCTTCGGTTCATGGGATGGAAGGGATTGTTGTGCTCTTGCTTGATATCCAGGTGGTGGCTGCCTTGTGGGCTGAAATTGAGGCTGAAATTGAGGCCTATTTTGCTGCATAAACTGCTGGTTATGAGCATAATTTGAGCTTTGGCCTTGTTGAGCAAAAGTTGCTTGTGGTCTCCATGTTGAGTTGTTCATATTAGAATAAGAATTTCCCATAGGTTTTTGTTGATAACCTCCTGCATAAGCAGCTTGCTCTTGCAAATAATCATCACCATAAGAAGAATAATCAACTCCACAACTTTGAGTTCCATTTGTGAAGGCAACTTGTTGCATAGTTGTAGGAGTTGAGGTTGTTGCCTTTGTGCAAAAATCACTAAGAAGCTGAGTCAACTGATCAAATTTTGCATTCATGTAGTTAACTGAGTCAAGTTCATAGATCCCAGCTTTCTTTGGCTCAAGTGCTCTAGGATTTCCCCATAAATGGGTATTATGAGCAATCTTCTCTAATAGATCATAGCATTCTTCACTTGTCATTCTCATGAAATCTCCTCCGCTTGTGAATCAATTGTGTTTCTTATGGCTGGAGTAACTCTGGTGTAGAAATTTTGAACAATCATCCATTTCGGTATTTCATGATGAGGACATTGCCTTTCAAGCTCCTTAAATCTCATCCAAGATTCATACAAAGTTTCATCATCTCTTGGTTTAAAAGCTACCATCAGATTCCTCAAATGAGTGGTTTTCCCAGGTGGGAAAAATTGAGATAGAAAAGCTTGAGATAGCTGCTCCCAAGTAGCTATAATAGCTTGTGGAAGTGAATCATACCACTCCAATGCTGAATCCCGAAGAGAGAATGGAAATAAGGTGAGCCGAATAACTTCATCAGAAACTCCAGGTTGTCTTTGTGTACCACATATCATCAAAAATTTCTTCAAATGAGAATGAGGATTTTCAAGTGGGCTACCTCCAAATTGTGAATTCTGAACCATTTGAATAAGACCAGTTTTTAATTCAAATTGATTAGCTCCAATAATAGGTCTGTTATCTCTCACATCAGTACATCTAGGAAAAGCATAGTCTAACATGGATCTTCTTTGAGGATCATTTTGATTAGCAACTGCATTTTGCCCGTTTTGCTCATTTCCTCCATTGTTTCCACCAATAGCTCTATTTTGATTCTCCATATTTTCTATTGTCTCCTCTTGCTCAAATATTTGTTGTTCTTCTTTTTCTGCTTCTTTTCTTCTTTTGTATTCCTTTTTGTTGGCTCGACAGAATTTTTCAATTTCAGGATTGAACAACAATTCAGTGTCGCTTGCGCTTTTCGATCGTCTCATAAACAAGAAAAGTACCTGAAAAACACAAGGAACAATAGTGAAAATAAAAGAAAATAAAAATTCTAATTAGCTTAAAACAATTAAAATCCAACTTAAAAACAAACAATTCCCCGGCAACGGCGCCAAAAACTTGATACGGTGTGTCCGCAAGTGCACGGGTCACAGTAGTATAGTTTTAAAAATTGATATCGATCCCACAGGGAATTGTGCTTAAATTGAAAATAAAAGTATAAGCAAATTAGAATGACAAAAATTAAAAGATATTAAAAATAAAATCTAAAAATTAAAATTAAGACAAAAATTAAAGATGTAAAATGAAATTTGGAATTAAAATTGGTATTTGAGGAATTAAAACTAGATCAATCAATTAACTAAAATTAATTAAACTAGATTACCCAAAAATTAATTTGAAATATCTATTTATGAAATTGAGAGGAATTAAATCTAAATTCAATAAAAATAAAAATAAAGTGATTATAGAAATTGGATTTAAATTTAAATTGCTATTTATGAGGTTTGGAGGATTTATATCTAATTTCAATGAAAAATAAATTGATTCTAGAGATTGGATTTTTTCAATATTGTTTGCATGTGATTTTTCCCTAATTTAGCCAAACACATGAGAATTGCAATTTTGAGGGAAATCAATTCTTAAATTTTTGAAACCTTTTTCAAGCATCTCAAAATTGGTTTTCATTAAATCAAACCATGTTTTCACGGTATTTCAAATCTAACAAAAACCCAATTAATGCTCTAATTGATTTTTGGAAAGTTCCCCTTAATCTTCTTAGCTTATTTCTAACACCAAGAAAATAAAGTTTATTGCAAGATTATCCATCCCCAATATTCACTTTTCAGTCCATCTATTAAGGATTAAAACTTAACTTAATAAGGGCCCATTCATCAAGCAAGGAAATAAGCACACAAGCAATAAATCAAAATATAACAATATTCATTTAAATGGCTAAATCAGTTCAAAACCACAAAACAAATCAATATTTACAAACCCATCTCTAGAATCTCAATCAACTACTCACAAATCATTGTTTAAAAATAAACCCAAATGAAGAAATGAAGAAATAATGGAAATGTAAGCTTAAAGGGTAGAAAAACTCACAGATTTGCAGCAGGATCTCTGCAGAAAAGTGCAGAAACTTGATCCTTGCTGCTGCTGGAAGAAGATGCAGAAGATGCTCCTCCCTTTCCCTCTTTCTATCTTCCTAAAAATGCCTCCCTTGCTCTCTATATGGAAAGAAAGTGATAAAATGGGTCTTTATATAGGCTAAGGGACTGTTCTAGAATGGGTAAAAGGGGGAAGGATCCAGAAAAGGTGAGGTAAAAAGGCTGGAGTAACGGAAATGCCACGTCAAAAATTTTCCAGTAAAAACGACATAAGCCGAGTCAGTTGTGTCGCGGGTTGTGTCGCTCTCGGCGTGAATATCTGACGATCGACACAACCTGCGACATGAGCTAATTCGGTTGTCTTTGCAGTTGTGTCGCTCTCGGCCATTTTTTTTTTTTCAACTTCAAAATTTTTGCAATTCGATTTTAATCTCCTCCAAATGGCTACTCTGATCAAAATACATCAAATTTCTCCAGATTTAACCTACAAAACAAATAAATTCCAAAAATTAAACTAAGAAATGTGAAAATTGTAAAATTGACTAAATATATACTAATATCTAAAATAATAGCTATGAATAAGGGTAAATTATGTGCAAAAATTACTCCTAAATGATGATCTAAAATGCATGCATCAGTATAGGATCCCATTAAGTATTATTTTTAATCCATGGTTGAAGCACCAAAAGGAGAAAATCTTGTGATAGATAATCAAGAAATTGGACTTAATTAACTTAGATTTAGAAATAGACTAAGAATTAAGAGAATTTACAAATTAATTAAGGAACTTAATGGGTCTTGATTAATTTTAACTCCACGAAAGTAGGATTAGATTGATTAAGGCACTCTTTGCCCCACTTGAAAGGGTATTCAAAGGATTTAAGAATTAATCTCCTTAAAACTCGTAAATTCCAGAAGATTTGGTAACCAATTTAAAAATCTCAAAATAGCTTGAATATGAACTCCCGAACTCCGAAATCACCTCTTTTATTATTGTTAATTTCTAAACGAATTTAATTACTTTTCATTTCAAATCTTGCTATATTTCAATTTACTTATTTTAATTTGATGCAAATTTAGTTAAATCATTACATTATTGAATAGATTATTGATTTTACACATATAGATTTCATACTTCAATATCTATCAATTTATTACTTTAATTTCAAAAATAGTTCAAATTAGTCAAATTTTTATATCAAAAATTCAATCATTAACACAACTCCTCGTGGGAACGATATTTTTTCTATACTACTTGTACGACCCGTGTACTTGCGGTTGGGCCACATCAACGAACCTCAAAATTTGAGAAAAGAATAACAGTACACAAAAACATCCTAAAACAAAATTCTCTTTCACATTAACACAATGAAAACTCATGGCCTTTTAACAATAAAATTTTTTTGGCAGTTTTTGGACTTGTTTCAACATAATTTTTTGTAATTTTTGTACATGTGCAGTTTCCTTCATCATAGTTCTACAGTTTTAAGACATGCCTAGGTCCTCAATAAATTCCAGCAGTTTTAGGAACAGTTTAGATTCTCTTCTTGGAGTTTTGAGACTTGCTTGTAGTGACCTAAAAATTTAAAGAAAGTAAAAGATTTATTAATTGTATTATTTTGAGATTTATTTAATTATTTAAAGATGTTCTTATTAAATTATTTTGAAACTCTAAATTTAGGTTTTGAATTTTAATTTTGAACGTATTTAACTTAAAATTTTATTATAATATTATTTTATACTAATAGCATAAATGATAAATATATTGCTATACTCTAAAATAAATAGTATCTTAATTATATGAAATTGATTTTAATTAAAGTTTTATGATTCATGTATTAAATATATTTTAATTTATTATTATTATTATTATTATTATTATTATTATTATTATTATTATTATTATTATTATTATTATTAAACTTAATTTAATTGTAGTATAGTATTTTGGACTATATCAAAAAGAATTTTGAACCATGTTAAAAGAAAATAAAAGGTTTAAGGATTCAAAACTAAAAAAAAAAAAAAATGGAAGCAGTAGCCTCCATCACCACTTTCTCTCTCCTCTGTCTCTCTCTTTCTTATTCTTTTTCTTTCTTCTTTCTTATTCTTTTTCTTTTTATGGCCATAACTTCTTTATCTGATCACCTTTTCTGGCGTTCTTGATATCAAAATGCTCCTCTCCTCATATGCATTGCGTAGATACCAAGTTTGTGCAGTATCGTTTCCTGATTTGCATAAATTGAGCTTTGAAAGATTTAGCCCACTTTCACTTCTAGACAAATTTCTCCCAAATCGAAATTTTTTTCAAAAATCAATATAACAGCTCGTTATACACTCTGTGAGTTTCAAAATAATACAATTCAAGAATTTTTCAATACCGAAAAATTTTCAAGACTCATGAGCCTACTGGTGAGATTTCAAGCCTTTAAAGTCATCTTTTGGATTAAATAAAATTTTTTTTTCTAACCCTTTATGTTTTAGGTTTCGTGTAGGTACTTTTATTTCGTAGGCTCCTAGACTACAATTTTGATCTGGATGCATGGGTTCCGAGACCTACCTACACGAAGCCTTTATGCTTTAGATTTTGTGCGGGTACTTTCATTTTGTAGGTTCCTGAGACTGCAATTTTGGTCCAGACACACAGGCTTAGAACCTACCTCGAAAGTATGTCGATATTATAGTCATTTTTAATATTTTCAAACGACTCGGAAGCGTTTCAGGTGTCAGAATTAGCGTAGGTAAACCCCATGCTAATTCATTTTTTTTTGCCTTAAGTTGAGCTATAATTTGATAATTAATAAAATATTCGTGATTATATAAAATACACTAATTTCAATTATAATATTAAGATAATATTATTAAGGACCTTCGGAAATATTTATAGAATTTTTGAAAATGAATTGGATATTTTTGGATTATGGTGAATTTTAGGTGCCTAAGCTGAAGTTGAGCAATAACACTAGTTAATCTGTTTTGACAAGCCCCGAATGGGTATTGTCTTGTGTTGTGTTGCAAGCCTAAAGACTTTGGGTTGTTGAGATATACATTTTGTTTTCCTGCAGGAAGATTGGATACTGGAAATAGGCGAAATTCTATCAAATTTTTGGTACGAACCTAAAAAGTCTTTTATTTTTTTAATTAATTATTATCGGTCTATTCTTGATAGTTCTTTGGTATGTTTGCTTAGGTGGTCCAAATCAACTATCTTCTTCTTCCGAGTAGAATCAATAGACTTTGGATCATACTGTGAATTAAATATTGATTATTTTTATAATTTCAATATTATTCATATATCTGTATTTTTTTATAAATATTTATATATGCATATAATTAGTTAAAATAAATTAGAGGCATTAATGTTGTTGCATATTTAATTAATGTTAATTACTTGTATTTGTCACCTTGAGGATAATTTGGAGCGGTGTGTGTTATATATATGTGGCTTAGGATAGATATGGATCGGATAGGTAGTGGCAGTTTGAGCCATTCTCGCTGGAACTAAATCCTTATGGATATGAAAAGTTGGGGTGAGGTACAGTTCGAGTTGATCTTACTAGCCCCTTTGGATTTAAGCAAAAGTCAGGCTTAAGTTGAACTCGCTGGCGGGTCCTTATGTATGAAAATGCTTTACTTGGTGCTTTTGTAGCTTCAAGTTATCTTCTTGTGCAAGTATTAGATGTTTTACTCGATGTTTGTGTTTGGTGTGTATTTCATACTTAGGGATACATTAGTAATAGATAGCTATAGAAATTATATTTATATCAAATTTAAATTCTAAGTCGAACGCTCACCCATGTTCTTTTTTTTTTTCAGGTGACAAATGGATGTTATTTTGGAGTCAACATATTTTCTTTCTCATAGAGAACTTCAAAATGGTTAATTTATTAATTGTTAATTTTATTTTTCAAATCTAGAATTCTGCAGTGACTATAGCAATGTTGTTGTAATGTGAAACTAATATATTTGACTTAAGGTGTTTTGTGTGATATTAGATTTAGGGTGAGCTGATCTCCCCATTTTGATATTGCGTGTTGACGTTGCTTGTGAGGGTAACCTGAGCTCTCTAATTGTTGTTTTGTTTGTGATACAAGATGAGTGAATTTGCTCCCCGTTGAATTGTTCATTTTATGGTCAAGCTCTTTTCGTTTGTTTTCTTGCATTTGGGCTCTCCATTTTGGATTTGGTTGTTTGGTTGTAGTTATGTAGGCTTATTACGAGCTTCGGGGTCTTATACTGGCCCAAATACTAATACCGGTCAGGCTCAAAAGTCGGGTCGTGACATTGCTGGTCTTCTTCATCAAATTTTCTTATTGTTTAAAATTTTAAATGTTTGATTCCCCCAGTTTAAAGACATGAAGATCTAAAATGAAAAATTGAAGCCTCTTACTTTGGGGGTGGATGAAAATTAATAAATAAAGCTACTTGATGAAGCCATACTGATAATCAAGAACCTCCTCATTGTTTATATAAAGTTGATGTTTATATATACTGTAAAAAAGCACCATCACTCTGCACTAATCATTTACAGTTTATATAAAGTCGATGTTTCTTAAGACTTACCACCTCCTCCCCTTCTCTTTCTTGTGCGTGTGCTGGATCACACAAAGTGTGCAATCAAACTACAAGTTTGTGACTGCTAACCTGTTAGAGTCGATGAGTTTACGTGTAGAATATTTGGTGAAAAATTATGTGCGCAAAAAAAGAAAATATTTTGATATGAAGTATTAAAAGGACGGCTCTCCATTTTTATGGCAAAATTTGTAGGAATTTGTCTTGGTTAGATTTGTAACTTGAAGAAGGCTTCCTCTACCTATAAAAAGGAGAGTGATTTGTAGAGAAAGTGAAGTGGGGGAGTTGAGTGTGTGATGGAGATAGAGAGAAAATAAGGAAAAGAAAGAAAAAAAAGATGTTCAGGTCATTTGACAGTACTCATGGAAGTGAAGTTTGTGAGCATGGCAGAACTCATTGATTTAGAAGATTCAAACCAGGAGAGAGTGCACATAGTATATGGTCTATCAAAATATATGTTCAGGGTATTTGACAGTTACATTGCATATTCAATTTTTGGATAGAGAGAAATTTCTTGCAGTAGCTTGTTTAACAGCGGCCGTGGAGTTTGGACAATTAGAAGTATATAGAAGATTCCTCGACGTGAGTGGTATTGCTTTTGTAAACCGTTGATGCTGAAAATATGCAGAAGCATAAACAACGTTCATATTTCTTTCTTCTCTTAATTGAATAATTCTTTCAGTGTGTATCATATGAAATATTTGCAAACATCAGACAAATATGTATGAATTCTTTTACCATACCTGTCCCCTTTTATATTTGGTTTGCAGGCCATAGTTTAACCTTACCGGAGAAAATTTTTTCTGCACTCATGTATTAGAAAGATTGTTGAATACCACCATTTTAATGCTAATCTCTTGATGTTGCTCCAAACTTTCTCCATAGGATTCTGCTAAGAACACACTAATAGTAGTCAGAATGGTACTGGAAGGGATTCAGTGGAAAGCACCTATCTCTCCAAGAGATATCCTTTCCTATGTATATATTGGTCTGGATTTATATATTGGTCTGGCTAGAAATGAAAGACGATTCTCTGCATATACTTTCCTTGAACTATTTTAAGTCTGAATTCTAAAATGGAACACACTCCACATGCAGAGGAGCTTGCTACGTTATTGTAGAAGGGAACTTGCTATACTAAAGTTGCCGCTGCAGATCAACTCCATACGCATTTAATCTTTCTTTTAATATATATTCTTGATAAGCTAACAATTTCACTAGCACTGATTTGGAGATGGGAATGAAGCAATTCCGCGAGGTCTTTTTGGTCCTGTTTTACGGGAGCTTCAGCATAGTTCTCACCATTGGTTGAAATGCAGCCACTGCAGTTCCTCCGAACTAACAACAGTTCATGCTATCCAAATTTCGTAGCTAACCTAAAGATTCCATCGCACACATGATGGAGAAACTACAAAAACTTCAGTCAATTTACTTATTTTTTTCTAGTTTTTGTCAGCATATGAAATACAATAAATGAATGATTTTATTGCAAAATGTTACAGATGTCAGGAACAATTAATAATGGTAATTCCAAAATTGAATAGAAAAGAATGATTTTCTTTTTTTTTTCCCCACCTAATCTGCAACAGCATTGTCTCTGTCTCTGCACAGCTAACCAACAAACTTCCAACAAGACTAGTTTGTTTGATTGAAATGGACATAGTTAATTGAATTCTGAGATGGTCCAAGAAAACCCTCTGAAGCACTTTGATAACGACTATGATGACTCCACTCCAGATCTTATCGACTCGAGCACTTGAACAACCTCAGACATGCTTGGTCTTCTTGAAGGAACCTCAGATGTACAAATCAAACCTAATTTCATAATCTGAATCAACTCATTCTCTGAAAAACCTTGCAAGGATCTATCGAAGCAATCTGAAGCTGAGCCAGTCTCCAATAAACTACGGACATATTCACACAAAACAACTACCTCATTTGCTGATGGACTCTCTACTGGTTTCCTCCCGGTAACCAGCTCCAAAAGAATCACTCCAAAGCTGTACACATCACATTTCTCACTCAATCTTAGACTTTGAGCCAATTCTGGTGCAACATACCCTACTGCATTATGGAATTTGGTTAAACCATAGTTGTCCAAAATGGGTAGCAGCTTCCCCAAACCATAATCAGACAACTTCGCTTCATAATTTTCATCTAAGAGCACGTTAGTAGATTTGATGTTAAGATGGAGTATTGGAGGCCTACAATCATGGTGAAGGAAAGAAAGTGCTCTTGCTGTTCCAAGAGCAATCTGAAACCTCCTAGACCAGTATAATTCACTATTACCAACACCAGTACTGGTGCCTGGATAATCAAGTCCATGTAGATTATCGTATAGATTACCATTTGGAACAAATTCAGATAAAATTAGCTGCATTGATGAGGACCAATAATAACCTTGAAAAGCAACCAAATTTGGATGTCGAAGGTTACCTAACCGTCCAATTTCTTGCTCAAATTCATCTTGGCTTCTGATCCTACCTAGAGTCTCAAGCTTCTTCACTGCAATTGAGATCCCACCTTCAAAGTTAGTTCTATAGACTGTTCCAATTGACCCACCACCAATCAAATTTTCCTTGTCAAGCAAAGCCTTGGTACCGGCTTCCCAATCTTCATATTTTGACGGTAAAGTCTTGCTGAACAGAACCAATTTCCCAATTATAACTGTGGAATCTGTCGAACCCAATGGTGTACTCTCAACGACCATAGTTTCATGCTTCGTTTTCCTACCTCGTGCTCTAATGTTCATGATTGATACCACACAAACCCCAGAAACGATCAATGCAGCAGCAACAATTGCCACAATTGCAGAATTGCTGAGAATCTTGTTTTTCTTGGATCTTGGACTTGTGCCATTGCCAGAGCAAGAAATATCCAAAGGAGGACCACAGAGCCCAGAATTATTCAGGAATGCAGATGGACCAAAAGCCTGGATTTTTGGTGTCAAAGGAATGGGACCAGAAAGGTTGTTGGAGGAGAGATTAAAATATGTTAAGTTTGTCAAATTTCCAAGGGAATATGGGATTGCCCCTGAAAAAATATTTTGTGAGAGGTTAAGAACTAGGAGTTTTGAGAGGTTTCCTAGACTCTCTGGTATGCTGCCATTGAGTTGGTTTTGATGTAGGTCAATAACTTCTAAGTCAGACATATTGTATAGGGTATTGGGAATTTCTCCATCTAAATCATTACCAGAAAGATCCCTGCATCAACATAATTGTAAGTTTTGGATCAAAAGAATGCTGATAAAATCTAAAACATTACAAGACAGTGATTAGACTCACAGCTCACGAAGAAACTTGCAATTGCTTATATCTTTAGGAATTTCGCCTTTAAGGTGAAGATCGTGCAAATCCAAGACCAGAAGCCACTCAATGGCTCCAAACCCTGCAGGGATCCTCCCATCAATCGAATTATTGCCCAAATTAAGCACCCTAAGCATCTCCAGTTTAGCAATCCCAACTGGAATACTCCCATGCAGCCTGTTAAACCCCAAGTTGAGAAATTTAAGGCTTTTGCAGTTTGTAATGCTCAATGGGATCTCTCCATCCAAATCATTACCTGAAGCATCAAAGACTTCCAATCCCTCGCTGCAGGTTCCGATCTCAGGAATCTCCCCATGAAAACCATTGTGCGATACATTGAAATAACTCATGTTTTGAAATCCAAGAACTACAAATGGTGCCAACCCGGCAAACATGTTGCTGCCAAGATCCAAAATACTCAATCTCTGGCATCTTGAAATCTCCTCCTGCACACTCCCAGTTAACACATTGCTCCTCAAAGACAGATACTTTAACACAGGAATATCACAAATTTGAGAAGGCAATTCACCACTGAGATTGTTGAAAGAGAAATCAAACCCTTCAAGCTTAGTACAATTCACTATTGAAACCGGAATTGGACCAGAAAGACTGTTATGAGAAAGAGAAACAAACTTGGTCTTGTAACAAAACTTGAACAAGGCCGATGGTATCTCTCCACTATAAGCATTCCTAGACAAATCAAGAAACCTAATATTTGGCAAGTCACCGACGAATTCTGGGATTGACCCAGACAAGGCATTAGAACTCAAATTTATCTTCCACAGTGTGCTTAACTCGGCATATTCTTGTGGGATATTACCCATAAATCGATTGCCAAATAATGTCAAGATTCTCAAAGATTTCAAACCTGATAATGCCGGTGACAAAGACCCAGATAGGTTTGTCTTCCACAAAACAATTCTCTCTACAAATCCCAGAGAATTGCAGAACACACCACTGTAGTTACAAGGATTGGCATTAGGAAGCCAGGTATCCAATTTGTTGTAGGGGTCACTGGTGATGCTTGCCTTGAATTGCAGCAAGATCTCCCCCTCAGTAGCTGGTGAAACAGTAGAGGTGAATCCAAGAAAGCAAGAAATCAAGAGCAAAAGAGCATGAGAGACACAAAATTGATAAAATCTTCTCATGCTCATTGTACAAAATGTTGATAAATGGATCTAACCGTTTGGCATTATTGATGCTATATCGAATTGAAAGAGGGTTTATATGGTCCCCTTGCTGCTTTACTAGAACTGATTCTTGGAGTTTTCACGGTAAGAAACACAAAATCACAATCATCACCAAGTAGCAGCATTTTTCAACTGGCTGCAGGTATCACTGAAATTGAAGAAAGGTTCTAAATTGTGAACACATTTGCATACAGAAACATGGAAAAACAAATAAAACTCTTAATTAATAGGCACAAAAACAAAGATCTAGGGAGTTTTACTTTTCTTGGGGTAGAGTGAAGAAATGAAATTGAGGCAAGCAGAGAAGCATGGGACGTGATGCAATGAAAATGGTGATGATAGAGGAATGGAAGTGGTGACAGAAAGTACCTTGGTTAGAAAGGAAGCAGGTGAGCCAATTTAATAAACCGCTTTAAAAAGGTCTCTCTATATATGTATGTAAGGATGCCAAGAAGGCCAACAGATGATGAACCACGTGCATGTCCATTTCTCTCTACATAAAAAAACTGATGCTAATGCAATTAACTAATTATTATGAATTAAGAAAGAAACCTCTAACCTGTCTTGTTCACTAATCAGCATGAGCCTCTGTATAGTTACAGTATTGCATTTATTCTCTCTGACCAACCAGACCACAGTGATCACCACCTCAGCATAATTGCGAGAAAGATAAAGAGAAAGCAATACAAGTGAAACGAGGAGGAGGAGGAAGAGGAGGAAGACCAGAAGGGTCTTTTGTGGGCGGGTCAATAAAATTGTCCGTTTGTTGACGAGTTCTTGAGCTGCTTTTTGTGAGGGGCATTGAAGTTTCTTTGTATCCGTTCTGAGTGTGACTTTCAGAGGATATTCGTTGCCTTCTTTACTATTTTTTTATTTGGGGTAAAAAGTTTAATAAAATCTTTGACTTAATCACTATATTTATCATTAATTTAAAAAAAAAAATTAAAATATTTTTATTTTTAATTTAAAAATAATTTAATCTTTGAAATTTTATTTTTTTAATAATTTAATTTATAATATTTTATTTTATTAATAATTTATCTTTATATTTTTAAAAAAATATTTCTTTTTATTGGGATACAATGATATTATGACTTATTTTCTTGTGTAATAGATAAATTATACATATTAATTGGGTGCTCTTGATATATATGCACCTTTTAATTACAATTACATTGAGTTCATATTTTTTTTTTAATAGCTAATTTTTTATAAGTATAAAGAGCACTAAATTTTAGAAAGGGTGTCCATTCCGGTTCTGCCTAATTAAGAACTGGAGCCAAACCTATCACAACCGCAACAGTAGTTATCGGGAGACTTCTCTAAGCCACATCCACATTGAATTTAAGGACACCACCAGGAAGGGCCTTCCAAATATAGGGATTTTATGCAGGATTTCTTTCATAACGCGAGCTGGGGTATCTTCCTGGCATTTGGACTAGTTCAGAGTAGCTGCTTCTGATCTTCTGCATAGACATTATAGGATCAGGATTACTGTGTTCAAAAATAGCATTGTTCCTTGCTTTCCACACATACCAACAAATCAAAGATATATAATCTAGCAGCACCCTATCTGAATTAAACATTTGAACTGGAGAAGTCCACCAAGAAACAAAGGAAGTAAAACCAATTGGATTTGGTTTATAAATACAGGGAACTGCAAACAAAGTTGCACGTACATGATTGCACCAAAATAAGGCATGCTCTAAAGTCTCCACACCAACATTGCAAACTGGACAATATGGAATGATAGGGATTCCTCCAGCATTCAAATTGGCTCTTATGGGAGTGTGCAAACAGTCGGTTCGGTTCCGAACAAAATCGAATCGATAAAATCAAAAACTGAAAATAAAAAATTTTCAAAACCGAACCAAATTGATTATTAAGAGAAAATCGAACCGAACTAAACTGATAAATATCGGTTTGGTTCTGTTTTAAAACGATCAAATCAAATTTTGTAAAATATTATATTTTTAATATTAACTCCGCCTAAGTAGTTTGCGCTTAGCCGGTCCCAAGCCCGGATAAAGGAGGAGGGTTGCGGTAGGTGACAACCAGCGTAAAAATTTCGTCACACCCTATGATATGGATTCAAATGATATAAACGTTACAACGCACTACATCGGAGCCTGGGTGTAGTGAGAAATATGCAAGGGTGTAGGGCGTTCACCGAAAGCGACGCGCCATGCCGGCGCCCGGGTGTGGTGTTAAGTGAGCAAGGGTTCCCACATCATGGACGGGTGTGGGTAAAGAAGTTAGTCCATAGGACAGATAATAGAATAAATAGTGGAACAGAACACAAGATAGACATAGAAAATAATAGAAGATATCATAGAAGGAGACAAATTAGGAAGGAGCAGGATAGGAGGAGGATCAGGGTTGGTACTTGGAATGTTGGATCACTTACAGGAAAATTAATGGAGCTTGTGGATACCTTGGAAAGGAGAAGGGTGAATATTGCTTGCATTCAGGAGACTAAATGGGTAGGAGAGAAAAGTAAGGAAGTGGGTAATTCAGGGTACAAACTGTGGTTTACAGGAAAGGAGAGAAACAAGAACGGAGTGGGCATAATCATAGACAGGACATTGAAAGACGGTGAAAAGAGTAGGAGATAGAATTATACTAGTAAAGCTAGTACTAGACGGAGAAACAATAAATATAGTTAGTGCTTATGCCCCACAAATAGGACTAGACAGTGAGAGTAAACAAAGGTTTTGGGAAGATATGGATGATTTAATGCAAAGCATACCGAATGAAGAAAATGTTTTCATTGGTGGAGATTTGAATGGACATTTAGGAAGTGATAGGCAAGGTTATGAGAATGTTCATGGAGGTTTTGGTTTTGGCAGTCGAAATGAGGAGGGAAAAAGCATCCTGGATTTTGCTATGGCATACGACCTAATACTAGCAAATACCTACTTTATAAAAAGAGAGTCACATTTAGTGACTTTCAAAAGTGGGCAACATAGAAGCCAAATCGACTTCCTCTTAACCAGGAAGACAAATAGAGCTCTATGCAAGGATTGCAAGGTCATTCCAGGAGAGGCTTTAACAAGTCAACATAGGTTGGTGGTCTTGGATGTCAAGTTTAGGAACAATTCAAGTAAGGTCAGAAGAAATAGTGTAGCTCGAACAAAGTTGTGGGAGTTCAAAGGAGTAAAGCAAGTGAAGTTCAAAAATGAGCTTCTTGAGTCTGAAGTATGGAAGCTAGATATGGAGGCCAATGATATGTGGATACAGATGGCATCAAAGATTAGAGAAGTAGCTAGAAAAGTACTTGGGGAGTCTAAAGGACATGGACCACCCTCAAAAGAGAGATGGTGGTGGAATGAGGAAGTACAAAAGACAGTGAAGAGAAAAAGGGAATGGTATAAGAAATTACCTAAATGTGATAATAATGAGGCATATGAACAGTACAAGATAGCAAAGAAAGAGGCAAAAAAGGCAGTTAGCCAAGCAAGAGCACAGGCCTTTAAAAAGTTATATGAGAAACTTGGAACTAAAGAAGGGGAGAAAGATATTTATAGATTAGCAAGGAGTAGAGAAAGGAAATGTCAAGATCTCAATCAAGTTAGGTGCATTAAGGATAAAGAAGGAAAAGTGTTGGTGAAAGATGAGGACATTAAAGAAAGATGGAAAAATTATTTTAATGATCTCTTTAATAATAGTCAAAATGGAAATAGCGTGAATATAGATTATAGAACAATAGAAAAGAATGTAAATTATACTAGAAGGATTAGATCTTTAGAAGTAAAGGAAGCACTTAAGAGAATGAAAGTAGGTAAAGCCTGTGGACCCGATGAAATACCAATTGAAGTGTGGAAGTATTTGGGAGATATGGGAGTGGCATGGATAAATAAATTATTTAATAAGAAACTAAACACAAAGAAAATGCGATGAATGGAGGAAGAGTATTTTAGTACCTATTTTTAAAAATAAGGAGACATACAGAGTTGCTCAAACTATAGGGGAATTAAAATCATGAGCCATACTATGAAGTTGTGGGAGAGAGTTGTGGAGTATCGACTACTTCATTATACATCTATCTCTATCAATCAATTTGGTTTAATGCATTGTCGTTCAACTATGGAAGCGATCTTTCTCATTAGAAGCTTGATGGAGAAATATAGAGATGGGAAGAAAGATCTACACATGGTTTTTATTGATTTGGAGAAGGCTTATGATAGTGTTCCAAGAGAGGTCTTATGGAATGCGTTAGAACAAAAGAGGGTATCTATTAGGTACATACAAGTATTGAAAGATATGTATGAAGGAGCAACTACTATTGTGCATGGGAGGGGACACAAGAGATTTTCCGATTTCAATTGGATTACACCAAGGATCACCATAAGCCCTTACTTTTTACATTAGTTTTAGATGAACTCGTGAAACATATACAAGAGAGTATTCCTTGGTGCATGATGTTTGCGGATGATATTGTTCGATAGATGAGACACGAAGGAGTCAATAGGAAGCTAGAACAATTGAGAAGTACTCTATAGTCAAATGGTTTTAAGTTAAGTAGAAAGAAGACAGAATAAATGCATTTCAAGTTAAGTGAAGGCCAACGGTGATAGGGAAGGAGTTAGTTTGAATGGAGTGGCACTGTCCCAAAGTAATCACTTTAAATATCTAGGCTCGATCCTTCAAGTAGATGGGGATGTGAGGAGGATGTTAGTCATAGGATTAAAGCGGGATGGTTGAAGTGGAGACGTGCCACGGAGTTCTATGTGATCGTAAGATTCCCAATAAATTAAAAGGAAAATTTTACCATGACCATACGACCGGCTATGCTATATGGTAGTGAGTGTTGGGCCTTTGAAAGAGTCGTATGCATCTAAGATAAGAGTTGCAGAGATGAGAATGTTAAGGTGGATGAGTGGCCATACTAGACTAGATAAAGTCCGTAATGAAAGTATTAGAGAAAAGGTAGGAGTGGTGCCAATTGAAGATAAGTTGAGAGAAGGGAGATTGAGGTGGTTTGGTCATGTGAAGCGTAGACATACGGAGGCTCCAGTTAGACAAGTAGAGCACATTAGGCTAGAGGATAGAAAGAAAAAAAAAGGGGTAGACCTAAATTGACTTGGAGGAGAGTAGTACAGCATGACTTAGAAGCATTACACATTTCTGAGGATTTAACTCAAAATCGTTCAGAGTGGAAAAAGCGAATCCATATAGCCGACCCCAAATTTTTGGGATAAAGGCTTAGTTGAGTTGAGTTGAGTATTATATTTTCAATATTAAATCTCAATAACAAAAACATAAAAATAAACAAATCAAAATCAAAACTCAAAAATTTAGGGTTTCCTTGATATATTCTTGATATACTCTTGATATATATATATATATATATATATATATATATATATATATATATATATATATATATATATATATATATATAATTTCGATTAGATTCGGTTCTTTTTTTTTTATGAAAATAACTAAACCGATTAATCGAAATTATCAAAATTTATAAATCAAATCGAACCAATTGAATTTTAAAATCAAACTTATTAAATCAAATTGACTCAGCTCGATTTATTTTTTTAATTTAAATCGAAATCTGCTCTCCCCTATACTTGTGGGGGAAAGCTTTATGCAAAGCCTTCCATTAAAAAAGCCCTAATTTTTCTAATTGCCCAAAAAACCCTAATTGTTTTTTGTTGCACTGATAGTAACAAAAGCAACAATAAAAATAACAGTAATAACATCAAATATATATATATATATATATATATATATATATATATCCTATCTATTTCTTAATTATATAATTTTTAATTAGAAAATACAAATAAAATATATATCCAATAAATTTCACCTATTATTTTTGAATAATTTAGAGTGTTATAACTTAAAAGAATAATATTCATAAATTTTAATTTGTAACATAAAATTTTTTAAATATTAATTTAAGTAACAATAAAGCGCTTCTAAATTATTATTGCTAATTTATCAGTTACTTACTAGCATAAATTAAAGAAATTAAAGAAATTAAATTACTATTTTACCCTCAAATAAAAATAATAATCTTTCTTTGTCCACCCTATCCTCTCTTTCTTCTTTCTAACGCCCTCTCTTACTTTCCTCCATCTTTCGCCCAACTCCCAACACCAATGCATCTACTTCAAGTCTGTATGCACCATGAGGATGGGGAGGAAATTAGAAATGCGGAGGAAGATTTGGGATGGAACTTGTATATGTACAAATGCAAAGACCAATATCTCCTCACTAACCCACGATTTACTGTTAAAATTGATAAGAGCACAGTGAAGATTCTTCGCAAACTGGTTTCTGAGCATGGGCTTCAAGACAAGCACCCTTTTTGGGGCATGGATTTCTGAATTATTAAAAAAAATATAAAAATAAAAAGTATTTATAAATTTAATGTGGTTTTGAAATTATTTATAAAAATAATATTTATTTAACAAAATTGGAAAAAAAAAGTTTTATTAATATATCAAATCAATTACTTTTTATCAAAAAGTATATTCATATACTTTTGAAAACGCCATTCCCGATGACATTTTCAAAAATATATAGTCATATGTTCTCAAAAATATCACTCTCAATAATATTTTTAGAAGTATATAGCCATATATTTTTCAAAATACCTCTTTCAGTGGTATTTTTAGAAGCACGTAAAATAAAAGATAAAATTATTTAAAGGTATATAATTATTTTTTTTATTTATATTTTTTTCTGTTATTTTTATTCTAATGAGTATACAATAAAAATATATTTTAAACTTATTTAAATAAAATGAATTTTACAATTTAAAATTATTTAAAACTAAAATCAAATACAAAAGTAAAACCATTATAATATTATAAGAATTCTACTCTTGGATAAATTTGGGAATTTTATCTTATGTTTAGTGTGTTTTAGATTTTTTTAGGGTATATTTTAATATAATTTCTGAAATTTGATAAAATTAATAATTTAATCTCTATATCTTAAAAATTAAATAAGTTAGTTTATCACTTTTTATTTTATTGACAAATTGTTTATTTGCTCAATTGCTGTATAAAAAAAAATATGACTGTACTTCTGACAAAAAGTTATAATCTATTAAGAAAACTTCTTTCTCAATAGCACTTTTTAATACAAATATTATTTTTATAAATAGTTGAAATTCACATTAAATTTATAAATAATTTTCATTTTTACAATTTTTTTAATAACTAATCCATTTCTGAGAATAACCAAGTACTTCTCTCTGCTGCAATAAATATTGATTTATAATGTTATTTTCTGCCAAAAGCTTTCTTCACAAATGTTGGTGACAGAAGTCAATATGATTTAAATGTGAACTGAATTAAAATAATAAATATAAATTTAATTTAATATAATTTGACTATGATTCTTTTTCATACTGCTATTTATTTCGGTTCAGAGCTTGGAACCGTGCAGAGTTAGTACCCAATTTTCCAGCTAAATGGCCTTATTAAATAGAAAGAATGCAAGTAGTCCTACTGAGTCCTCCCGAACCACTTAATGGCCGTTGAAAATCAAATGGGACCGATTATCTTGATTCTTGACCTTCCATGATGATCCACTGCTTCCTTCTGTATGCCGTGTTTAATCGGGTCCACCAGTCAACGAACGAAAACTCTATTAATTGCATCGGGACGGTGATATAGGTGGATCACAGCGTTTTTTTAATCTTTTAATACGCCATATAGACGCCATTGCTGCTGCGACACACATTAATATGGCTCCACTCTCCAGGGACAGCCTGTTTCTCAACCGCAATTAATGAGCGTGTTATTGACTAATAAAACAAATCTGATGAGTGTGTGCGCGTGTAGTTAACGGGATTATCTATGCGAGTGGACTACAAGTCAATACAATATTTATTTATTTAAAATATTTTTTGTTTTTCCCACTACTCCCACTAAAAATTGACCCCTCCCTCTGGCAAAATGCGGAGGAAGCTTTGCCTATACACATTTGTTGTGGTCTGAAATCAGAATTTGTGGGCGTAGGTATGACAAGAACTTGAAACAAGTAGAAAGCAACACATAATTTCAATTCTTATAATGGAGATGCTTTAATTCATAGTTGTCTATTTTGGAAATTCAAGCTCACTCAATAACTCCAACTTATGGAATTTTTTGCTATGGAATTTAACATTTTCACATGTAAGTAAACATTATTCTCTTGGATTTCACAAGCTTCAATTATTCTGTTTTTTGGAAGTGGAAGGCCTTGAATAAAGGAAAAAAAAAAAGAAGAAGAAGGAGGAGGAGGAGGTCGGAGCATAATAATTGAAACTAACCACACCGCTTTTCTGTGTGGGCCAAGTCTAGAAAAGCTTAATAATGGCATGAGTACAAGAAGAATGATGTTCATATGATTATTATATATATAGCGACAACTACGGGTAAAGTAGCACTGTCATATCAGAGACTTGCTTTTACAATAAAAAATGGCATAAGTTTCAGCATTATAAAATATGTTTCACTACACAATTCAATAACTTTATATATTTTATTTACAAGCAACAAACCTCCCCCAAATCCAATTTAACCTTTTCAAGGCAAATTTCAATCATATACAAATAACAATCGAAAAGAAATGGAGACCTAAAGAAGTGAAAGAGAGATAAATGTGAAAACAGAAAATAAGAATAACAAGCTGACTCTAGTCTATACCATGTTAGACGTGTCCCCTTCAACAATGTCTGTAAAGAACCATTGAAATTGTCATGCCAGAACACCTTCAATGGATGAAGTTGTTCAATAAAATAAAACCTCATCCGCTCCAATTATGCTTGAATAAGATACCGCAATTGGCAGAGAGCATTCCCCTGACTCAAACTATATTCACAAGCTATGCCAGTAGTGGTTCGTCTTGCAATACCTTGAGCTGCCTCTTTGCATATACTGTAAAAATTATAGTGGTGGCCACTGTTACACAGAAACCAATGACATTGAAAACAATTTGTGGAGCTGAAAGCGAGTGCTGATCATTTGAAGCATCTGCCAAGGCCTGTATAAGGATGCCACTACAACAATTCGAAGTATATCAGTTCAGGACAAGTAATATATGTGTATGTTTTGCCTAAGAACCATGTTCAATAATCAATGTCAGGTGAGTTTTTGCAGAAAGGTAACATAGTAGAGATGGATGTTTAATTTATCATGCAAAGAAAGAAAAATGGAATGTCAAACAGACACTGACTACAAGAAATGAAACAGACAAGCAATAGAGAGAGAGAGAGAGAGAGAGACTCTAACAATGAAAATGTTCCAATTGTCACCCAAACTTTGCTCTCAAAAATATCATTACAAACATTGCTACTGTTGCAAGTGTCTGTGATTGCCAAGTCTAAGTTATCTGGAAAAGTTTCTAAGTAATCTGGAAAAAGTTCCTTGGGCTAGTAGGAACTGAAGGCAAAATGGAATTGAAGCAAGTGATCTCAGTAAAGAATGAGTGAAGAGAGTGGCAAGAAACTCACTGAGAGAATCTGCTAGAACAAGGCAATTGTTCCTTGAATAGATGATTTAACACGTTAAAGCCTAGAACAAGCTTAAGGTCAGCCACAAAGCCCACAAATTGGTTATCTGCGGTCGCCAGAAGAAATTTATGACATGACGAGACAACTAAAGGGCAAGAACTTCACATCTATAAGAGGTCAATGAAGAGCACTCATCACCCAAGGAAAATCAGAGTGGAAGGCATAGCTCCAAAGTATAAAGTCAAACAGTGCATGTACCTCCTCACACTATCCATTCAGCACTCTCAAGCATAGTAGTGTCCTACATCAACAAGTACCAAGCTCATCTACAGTTCACCAGGTTTAGCCCCAAGCTGTCTACTCCCATAGTTTAGCACCCTGCCAGTGCTCCAGTTATCATTTGAGCTCAATGCCTAGGATAAACAAAACGCTGGCTATCTGTTTTGATGCAGGAATCTGATTTGGGAGCAACAAAAAGTATTGTTTTAAGAAAGAGAACTGTGGAAGGAAGCCATTCATTGTTTTTTCTAGAGAGAGACGATTTGACCCATATAATAAAACTTTTGTTTTAAAAGATAGAGGGAGGAGAATGGAACAGTGTGGATTATAATTAAGAAATGTTGAGCCCAACAACAGGTTACTTCAGGAATTGGTGAGTCCAGTATGATTCATGTTTTATTTTTGATGGCGGGTGAGTGGACATAAGGTGATCAAGCAAGAGAGAGGAAGCAGGGAGTATGTGCTACTTTCTAACAAATCAGATGCCTTGCTTAAAACTCTTAAAACGACAATGTAATAGCATCTCATTCAAAGCTACAAGTGAGATTAGGGTATAGTCTTCCCCAATCAATTCTTGTGATATAACTCTAAGTATCTAACTGAAGTTACCCCATTGTTGAGTGGTTAAAATATTGGATTTAGTCTTGATAACTATCTATGAAGTTATTTTCCTAAGGAGTTTTTATTAGGTGAAGGAAGAGGGTAACACCAAAGAAGATAATATATAACAAAATTTAAATATGCAAATTTAACAGAATTCACATGACAATCAAAACCTATCCCATACGACATATGCTTTTCATGCAAAATCAATGCACTTGCTAAAATATTATACGTCCTCAATAAGCATGAGTGACACTCAAGCAAAATTTAAGCAATTTGACTGGGCAATTCAAGTAAATCGCAACAACCCAAAAATATGCCCATCCAATCCTCCTCATCTCCCAAAAGGAACTTACAGGGGGGCAAAAAATTCAGAGTCAATGAGTGTTAACAGGAAGTAAGCATGCAACATATTGAAGAGCTAGACAGACACATTATGGTAGAATCCTATGCTTTAGGCATACATTGAAACACATGCATATAAGTTTCTTTGCAAAAAAGGCATTTGATAGAGTCAGAGCTCTTACGTGTAGATTGCAACAAAAATCTCTGGCACCATTCCTACCAATGATCCTAAGATGTAAGGACCATACTTAACATTTGAGGCAACAGCACAATAATTATATAAAATATATGGAAATGGAGAAATCCTGATTAATGTTACAGCTCGAAACTGATGAAACCAGTTTCCTTCGCCAGCTGCTCTCAGAATGGCAGCTTTCTTTGGATATTTTTCTAACCACCCCTGCATCAAGAATTAAGGAAATACATTAGACGCGGAAAAATAGAAAAGGTGCAAATTATTAAACATGAAAGCTAAGTGCAAGATTCATACTTGAATTTTATGAAGGAACAGTGAGCCAATGAAATATGGAAGTGATACACCCACGGCTGCTGCAGATATAATTAATAGAAATCCAAAGCCATAACCAAAAGTCATCCCAGCTACCCACATAGAAGGAGTAGATGGCAAAAGTAGGGTGGGAAACAATGCCACGGAAGCAAAGACCAGAATTGCCAGAACTGGAGTGCTAAACGTTGTTGTCTCCCAATTAATGATAGGGATGAGCTCCTGAAAATTTATTAACCAAAAATGACCAGCTTTAAATATGCATGAATAGCCCACAAATGATGTGATGTTTCTAGCATTTTTAGCTGGTTTTAGAATAGTGCACCCATGCTAACCAGCATAATAATACTGCTAACACTCTATGCAACTGTGTTAAATCATCAAAGGCATAAGGAAATGAAGCACAAGAAATATGCCTAAGATCATAAATTTGAATAAGTACTAGAGCAATATCCATAGACTGATTTCAAACAATTGAAAAACTTTAGGCAACAATTCTAAGAGGTAACTACACATATCCAGTAATACAACATATATCAAAATAACAACTATAAGATTCAACTTTCAAAATAAAAGTCTGTGAGAACTTCAAAAATCACAATTAACCATTACATGTGTTTACATATAACAGGAAACAACAAAGCCCTTATGTAATAGACTCATCGAAGCTCTATGAAAGATAAAAACATAAAAATAACAATGACAACATCAAGCACAATTCAACAAATCCCAGAACTGAAAATGCCCTAACTGAACCCTGAGCATATAAATAAAAACAACCATATAACCAACTTTATCCATAAAGGCTTAAATATATTTGAGAGAAACACTAACCAGCATAATCAAATATAGAAGCAAACAATCCAAATAAAAGCCACAGAACACATATAAAATTTAAAACCACAAACATTAAAAACATACGAGAATTTCATATCTTTTAAGAATTAAGAAAAGAAATACCAACTAGGATTTTCCAATTATAGATTAATTCAACAGAACCCATAATAAAAAGCATACAAATTCAGCAATTACAAGACCTGCATAATACAATTACATAGAAAAGGACCAAGTTCGTTGATGACTAGCCTTGTTCAATAATTTTATGGGAACAAAATATCACTAGTAATAACCTCCAACATAAGGAACTGCAAAAAGATTGGCTAAATTATTTTTTAAGAAAAATCCCATTCATGGAAAGCACCAACACAGCACTAGAAACATGTTACTAAAACCATTATGAAAATCACAATCAACAAACCCAAACCATCTACGCATTACGGAATAATCCATGAAATCCATAAAGTGAAATAATCTTATCCATGAGAAAGTCCCAAGCCAATTTCGAAAAATTCACCGACTACTAGCATATGACATCCCCCAAAAAAAAAAAAAAAAAAAATCATCAAATGAAAAGCACAATCATGGAACTCAGATCACAAGCAGGAATCGTTTCAACCAAAAAAGCATAAAAAAATTAATGATCAAAACTAACCTTGTCCATGAAAAATGGACCAACCCATTTGAGGAAAACAGCAGCCAATAATCCCAAACAAGTAAACAACAAAGCCAACTTGACCCAATACCATACAACAGACCCTCTCCATCTCCAGAGACAGAAACTAGACCCTTCTGTTGCCGCAATATGCCCACATTCCTCCACCTCACAATCTCTCAATTTCACAAACTCCCCTTTGCTGTCACCTCCATCATCACTATGAGCCTCCACTCTCATCCCGAGCTGTGGCACCACTGTGTCGTCACCGTAATATGTCATCTTATAACAACAAAAACCCTAATAAATAGAAGAGAAAAACGTCTGTCTTCTGTTTGATTCCCGAGAAAACCAGACAGGGAAAATCTCAATGCATGGTCATTGTGGGAAACAAACAGAATGAACCAGGCGAAGACAATCAATGAAGCATTTAGAAGCCAAGGCAAGAGATTAAAAAAAGCAGAGATTTCGGTTTCGTCAAATTCTTATTTAATTTATTAAACTAATTAAAAATTTCCGTTATAATATTCCTTTATTCTTATTTACGATTCTACCCATGTAAAACGTCGACGTGTCGGTGCCTTTGTAGTTTGTAGTTTGCACTCATCTGTTGCGGGCAGCTAAACGGCGTCTTCCTTGTCGCTCCTTTTACAAAGGCGGTGGCGTGACGGGAGTGTATGCGGTCGTGACGTGGAGTCGGGGCGTGAACGTCGTCGTGACTTCGCCGTCACGGGAAGTATTCAACTATTCAAGTCACTGAGTCAATCACCGTATAGTGAGTTGATCACTGCTTCACTCGGTTGTTTTTATCGCTTTAAAACGTTTAAGAAATGAGTCTTGTTTGACGCATTGTTGGAGGATTACATGGGACAACGCAATCAAAAGGTGACACGTTTTGTTCTAATAAAGCTGGCATCCATAGAGTAGTGCGGCATGTTTCAGGCAAAGGATGATGTTAACTTTAACCGCCTGTAACTTTTATTTTCTCTGTCCCCTTATCATAAATTTGAGATAAAATTTTGTTTATTATTATAAATTTTCTAATCATAACATTCATGTCCTATAATTTTTTTTTAGCTTTGGTCGATATTTGGAATGGCTTTTAATAGAAGTGAAGAGAAATCAAGGCTTTCAATAAGGTTAGTTATTTAAATGATTTAATAATACATATCCATAAATTAATGCTTAATTTTTGGGATTTATTTACTAAATGAGTCAAGCAATAACAACATTTATGTATATTTAATTTAAATTTTACTAAAAAAATAATTGTTAAATATTTTAAGACAATTATAATTTATCATATAATAAATTGTTTTTAATGAACTTCTCTAAATTAAAATAATAAAGTTAATTAGTTGATAAAATTTAATTGACACTCTTATTAAGTTAAGAATTTAAGTTTTACTAATCATTTCTCTTGATAAATAATTTATAATATCCCAACAAAGTTAGCGATATACTTTAATTTTGAGTTGGGGTTTTCTATGGCCTAAATTTTTTTTATACAATAGAAAATACAACTTATAATAATTTATTTAATAAATAAGCCAAATTTGGTCAAACAATATTTTTTTAAGCTAAATTGTTAAAATTAACTAAATTCAAACCTAATATTTAAAAAAAAAATAGCTGATTTGCTGTCCTGCTCACCTCCTAACATTAGATGGGAATTCTATACTATAATATAATAATAAGTCAATCTAATTTAATAATTCCTTCAAAAGAGGACATAAATGAAAGAGGATAATTGTTAATTAAGGTATATATATGTCTTTTTTTTTTTTTTTTTCTTAAGTGATTTATTTGGGGTTGGTAAGGCTTTGAAGCTTTTAAAAAAAGATAGCCCCACCCAAAAAGTTCAATTAATTAAGCAATAAGGTAGAGAAAAATTTTCTCATTCATTGTCCAATCTTGCCTTTCACTTTAGAGAAATCTTTGTTTTTTAGTTTTTGGATGTACCAAAACAATTATGTAAATTAAATCATTAATAATCTTGGGAATAGAATATATTCTTATAAGAGAATATTACATTATTAATGCTAAATTTTATGAATGTTGTTTTTATTTTTGTGCTTTATTAGGTGTAAAATTTGGTAAAATGATATAAATATTTTATAAAATTTAAAATGATATAATACAATTTTTGGATTTTCTTTATAAAAATAAAGAAAATATTTAATTAATTAGAAATAAATTAAAAAAATATAAATTAAAATAATATATTTACACATAATTAAAAACTAATCACTTATATAAAAAATAAATAATATAAAAAAATTTAAAACATTCAATAGTATTGACAGAGTATATAAATTGGCTAATAGATAACGAACTATGTCTTATTTTTTGACTTTGTAGTCATTTTTTAGCCCAATTAAATAATTTTCAAATTTAAATTCACTATTAAATGAAATATAGTGTTTAAAGTTAATTGTAAAATTATAAAAATAGATAATAATTGTAAAATTATTAAAATATGAGAATATGCTACATAGTCCTATTTAATTAGACTTATTATAATTTGATTTGAAATTAAAATCACATCAATCTAATTTATAATTGAAATTAAATTAAAATAGATTAAATTTAAATTTAAATTTCTTAAAATTAATATTAAACCATATTAAAAAATATCAGTATGATTAAAATGAAAATTTTTTTTCATTTAAAGATTTTCAATTATTAAAATAGAATAAAGTTAAATCAGACGAAATTAGGACTAACTTAATAGATTAAGAGATACTACTATTTTATTTAAAAAAAAAGAAAAAAGAAAAAACAGCCCGCCGGCTGGCTTGTATACGTAATTAATTTATCTTGGCTTATATACGTAATTAATTTATCTTTTTATGCACTTATTTAAATATAATTAGTTAATTAATTAAATTATTTTTAATTGTTTTATATTTTAAGGTAAAATTTTATTAGAGAGTTTTTTATATTAAAATTCCAATTTTAATTAGTATTTTTATAAGTATTAATTTTCAATTATTTTTTATACTAAAAATTAAATGTAGAAGATTACAAGAATTAAATGGCAAACTTGTCAACAAATAAAAATATTTTTATTTAAAAATTTTAATTTCATAAAAACATAATTAAAATATAACTCTAAATAAAATAAAAAGAAAAAAAATAAACGTATCCTAATTTAATTAGAGCCATAATCTAAAATTATTCCAATTTGTTAAAATTCTATCAATTTAGGAATTAGTGATCCATATATATATATATATAGCTTGGCAATTTGAATTATAGATGATAGATGGTGGATACTGCATCTTTGATTTTTTTTTTTAATTTGTTAATAAATTTTTGTGAATGGTGGATACAAATAAAAATATAGAGATAATGATTATTTAAAATTTATTTGAGTTAATTTATTCTTTTAAATTTTAAAATTTAGATTAAACAAGGATATTGAATATTGATTATGTTTTTTTTATTCAATAATATGTATATTTAAATTAATTGGAAAAAGCAAATAATCTATTATTTATTTTGTAATAACCTGAATTTCTTTTAAAATATAAATTTTGTATTTTCTACAGTATTCAAATATTATTTTAATGCTATCTAGCTAAATTATAATTTTTGTAATATATTCATCTATGCATAAATTTTAATGTTATTCTTAAACATATTTTGCAAAATCATTTTAAGGTTTCAATTTTAAATAAAAAATATATAAATTTGTTTTAAAGTATTAATATTATCATGCTTTTTAATTATACTTATATTTTCATTTATACTTAGTTAAATGAAATAAAATAAATATTTGGTTACAGTATTTAAATTATTAATTAGTGCATTTTAAGGGAATTTAATTAAAAGTTATTTAATTGTTTGTTTTAATGGATTTGGTGAAATAATAATAATAATAATAATAATAATAATAATAATAATAATAATAATAAGTTAAAATGAATTTGGACTAATTTGAAAAAGTTTTGGGTTTACATGAAAGGTCCTTAAAAGTTTAGGATTTAAAATAAAATTTTTCATAGATTTGTGCATGTATAGAATGAACCTAGACACCACTATATCTAGGGCTGAGCAGAATTCGGTTCAAACCGAAAAATCGAACTGAATCGAGTAAATTCGGTTCAATCGGTTCGGTTTTAAATTATAAAAATTTTGATTATTTCGGTTCGGTTCGGTTCGGTTTTGAAGAGAAAAAAATCTGTTAAACTGAACCGAACCGAATAGTAATTTATATAGTCAAATCAAACTAAATCGAACCGAATCGATTTTTGAATTGATTTATTTTTATGAAAAATTTGTGAATTATATTTAATATTATATATATATGTATATATATTAATTGTTTAATTTCATTGATTAATGGTTATTAGGTTCAAACCAAAGTTAAAATTAGACAAAATAACTTGAAAATCAAGTCCAAATTCAAAAATCAATAAAAAATCAAACTGATCGGTTTGATTTTTTATTGATTTTTGAATTTGGACTTGAAACCGAAATAGAACGGTTCGGTTCGATTCGATTTTTCACCCATTTCAGTTCGGTTCGGTTTCTAAAATTTACGGTTCGATTTTTATAATTTAATTCGGTTCAGTTCGAACCGAATGCTCACCCCTAACTATATCCAGGTTCATCCCTGCCAACAACTCTCCTTTTTTTTTTCTTTTTCCTTCCCTCTCGTCGGCTCTCTCTTCCTCCTCCCTTTCTTCATTCTTCTTCTCCGTTCAAGGGCCACAACGCCAGCGTACCTCACACCTCCTCCCTTAGAAGACACTAGTAAGAGCTCTAAGCGGCAAGGACGCAATCAGTGGGTGAAGCAGCCACATTTTCCGGCAATGGCAGCAGCTCCAATGCCGAGCGAAAAGAGAGAAACGCTGAAACTTCTCCGGCCCATTCCGAGCGATTCCGACCTCAGTTTCATGCGAGACGAGTGGCTATGGACTCTTAACGAAACAGACTCCCTTTTTTGACCAGTGGTGTCGCAAACCATCACCGGATTTGGGAAAATCGAGGAGAGAGAAAAATGGGCATTTTCGACCTTTCCGGCCACTTTTTCGACGATTCGGCCGTTGGATCGGAAATCTAATACCACTGGTGGACTCAGGGCGACGAAATCTTCGAGATGAAATCGGCCCCACTCCGATCAGACACCGTTAGAAAAAGGTGATCATCGAACGGTCCAGATCGCTTGGTGAGATTTTCGAACTTTTTCAATTTTCAAAAATTAAAAATAATTTTATAATAATTGTTAACAAATTTTGTACTTAATTTAGGTGTAATCGGACGAAGATACCGGCATTGGAACCGCATTTTCAGCCAGGTCCGGTTGCCCTGTCATAACTTACCCCTCCGTAAGGTACAACATGATCCCGTAGTATACCTAATGAATTACCGAACTTCGCCTACTGATAACTCATTAAATACACTACAAAGGATTTTAAACAAATTCAATTCATTTTAAAGTGAAAAGTGATGTTAAAACATTATTAAAAGTCTTTAATTGGAGTTTATGTCATAAGTAAATATTTTGGTAAATTTGATTTTTCACAATTTTTATAAAAATTTCGGCAGAGTGCTAGCTGTAATTTGAGAAAATAGTTCTTCAAAACCTGAAAAGAAAGCACTTCCAATAAAATTTTTCCCAATCTCAACTTCAATAATCCCCAATTCAACACAATTTCAACACAATCTCAATACATTTTCAATATCCATCAATTCTCAATTCAATACAATTTAAAATAAACATCAATTTTATTTAATATATCCAATATAAACACAAAAGTATAAATTTTACAGAAAAGAAAAGAAAAATAATATCATTACATATTATACTGTATAACTGCTCAACAGGTACAAAAGATACATATGAACAAAAATATTTACATCAAACTAAATGATAAGGGTATACCTAATATACCCGTACAAAAATCCTCAATATGTGCTGTTATCACTGTAGCAACTCACTCTGCTATTTTGTCCTTTCCCTTATCTGCGACAGCAAATAAATGCTATCGCTGAGTAACTTTTGCTCAGTGGTGTACGATAAAAATTTAAAGTTGTTGAACATAAAAATATACATTGATAACACATATTTAAATCCTTTTACAATCACATTTCATAAAATTGATGTCAACTTTTATAACACTATTTTATCAAAATAATTTATAAATCACAGTGTTGCCAATCAATACTGTCACGACCCAACCTATGAGCCGGACCGGCACTAGGACTTGGGCCAGCCTAAAGCCCCCGAGGCCCGTAGTAAGCCTAACTGTTCATTAACCCAACTCTAAGGCCCATTGGGCCCAAATTCAAGAAAACAAACGGACAGAGTCCGGCCATAAAATGGACTTTCCAACGGGGAGTTTTCGACTCACCCGACCTGTAAACACAATAAACCATCCATTGGGGAGCTCAGCTCACCCTCCACATACTCATCAACATAATAATAAATGGGAGCTCAGCTCCCTCATCCAATCCATCAAAACAGACTTAAAATATTAAGTTTACAGGTCCAACATGAATATAATATTACAGACCAAATTCAAATAATTACTGCTAACACATGCGGAAATTCTAGGAGTAAATAAAATTACACAAATATCGATAAACAACCTGCGAAGTATAAAAGCAGGTTAACCCAGAATAAATATCCTCCTGTGGCCTGTAAAAATTTTTGAACAGGAGTGAGCGTTCGACTCAGAGAGTAAAATATCAATCTTAACTATAATCTCTATAACTATCTGAACTAATGCACCCTGTAGAGTGAAATGCAACATAAACAACATTTTCACATCATAACATCAAAAAGGTAATTTGGAGCACTCACACACCCTGTAGTATCAATCATAACATATGGGAGCTGATCCCCTATACAGCTCTCTTAAATCCAAACTGTGCCGGTAATTACTCAAGCTCGGACTTCCACTTAATAACCAAATCGAGGGTCCCAGCGAATTACTCAAGCCGTGACTACCCCTCGAAGGAACGGGTCCCAGCGAATTACTCAAGCCGTGACTACCCCGTCCTATCCATAGTCCACACCACATCACACGCACGCCAACGCACGCACACTGCTCCAAATTACCACAACAACATCCATGGCATATTAACAGTTATGAATGCAACATAAATCGTGCCTAGAGTTTAACTAAATAAATATATGCATATAAGTGATGCATGGGCATCTTGAACATATAATAATATCGAAATTACAATTAAAATTAATATTTTACTCACAAACTTGACGACAAATTCTTGTGTGGCGGGCGGAGGAAGAAGGTCATCAGCTCACGACAATTATATTACATTTATTTAATACAAGTGACTCAATACAAGCAAAGCAAAGACCAATTACGTCCTAAGTCGTGCCGAAAATCCGGCAGAGTCTCCCCTATACCTAGGACCTACCCAACCTGCAAAAGGGTTCAAAACACACTTCTAAACTCACAATCCATATATCCACAGTTCAAACATATCACACAGTCCCTCACAGGCCCATCAAATCGATCATCCATCACAATTCGCAAAAGTAGAATTTAGTCCTTATTATTGATCATTTTTGCAAAAAGCGCCCAAACCAATACTAAAAATTATAAAACTTTGCACAGAGTTCATTATCAATATTAATAAGATATTTAAAAAAGAATCGAAATTTTATAAGCTACCACGATTATTTTATGGATTTTTAATCCTATTTAAGCTCTAGAAAATTTCGAAAAAACCAGGTTGGGTTTACCTTTGCGATTCCGACTTAGGCAGCGCTCGGGGCGTCGACAATGGGGCTAGCCAAAACCTCGGTCAATTCGGAGACTTTTCCGTGCAGTGCATGCGGCGAAATTTGCGAACCGGTCAATCGCCGAATTTCGCGAATCGAGGATACCTACACGAAGCCCATAACACGGGGTTAGTACATAAATTTTCAGAATTTTCTAAGCTCATTTAATGCTCGAAAATACCTGCGAAGTTCAGTGGGACCCACCAAAGCGGTGTCGGAAAAATTCGAAATTTATGTCGTTGCGAAGCTCTCGGCGAATGGAGCGTCTGGTGGCCTCGGTTTCTCGTGGGATTCACGGTTTTGAGAAATCTAGCCCAAAAGTCGAAATGGGCTAAAATCTTCCCGAGCAAAAATCGGACAATCCGCTCGATGGATTTGGCGTTCTTGGTGTCTATGGAAAGCTCTCGCGAGTAGATGATTTTGGACACAAGACCGGTCCAATTAGTAGCCGGATCGGCGGATTTGGCGGGAAGTCAACGCCTTGGCGCGAGGAAGGAGATCGCGTTTTCAGCGTTCCGTGGCCATTGGCCGAGCAGTGGGAGGCGGCGCCAGGAGGGAGGCGGAGGCGGTGGCGGCGGCGAGGAGGAGAGAAAGCGAGAGAGAAAAGGGAGAGGACGCGCGGGAAAGAAAAAGGAAGAAGGAAAGGGTCGGTCCGATTCGGTCCGTCCGTCCATCGGTCGATTCGATTCGATTCGAGATACAAAATTTTGAATTTTACTGCGCCTCGGGACCAGCGAGGTCCAAAAATTCTGAAAAAATTTCAGAAAACTTCGAGAAAAATCGTAGATTCCAAATATATTTTTAGTTTTGCCACGTGGTCTTTAAATTAATTTTTAAAAATCATCAAAGTTTATATTTTCGAAAAATCGAACCCGATTTTTAAAATCCGAAAAATCTCAAAAAAATTCCTAAAATTTAAATAAAATTAAAATACCAGAAATGCTCATAAAATTTAAAATTTTGGGGTGTTACATTCTTCCCCCCTTACAGAAAATTCGTCCTCGAATTTTACACAAGGCAGAATAAAGCACATGATTATACATTGAACAAGTAAGGGTACTTGCTACGCATGTCCCGCTCTGACTCCCAGGTGCACTCTTCCACTGACTGACTCCTCCACAAAACCTTAACCATAGGGATCTGCTTTGATCTCAGCTGTCTCACTTGGTAGTCCACTATGGCTACAGGCTGCTCCTCAAATGTCAAGTTCTCTTTTAGCTCTATCACATCCGGCTGCAGTACATGAGAAGGATCGGGAATGTATTTCCTGAGCATGGAGATGTGAAACACGGGATGAACATGAGAAAGGTTGGGTGGTAGCTCCAACTGGTAAGCAACTGCTCCAACTCTATCAGTAACCTCAAAAGGTCCAATATACCGAGGTGCCAACTTGCCCTTCTTTCCAAATCTCATGACTCCCTTCATTGGAGAAACCTTCAGGAATACATAGTCGCCCACTGCAAACTCCACATCCCTCCGTCTGGGGTCTGCATAACTCTTACATCTCATCGAAAGCTGTCCTCGATCGTTCTCGATTAAAGGAACTACCTCGAAGTGTCTTGCACTGCATCTACATCATGCACCTTCGCTTCCCCCATTTCTGTCCAACACAGAGGAGACCTACACTTTCTTCCATATAATGCTTCATAGGGTGCCATCCCTATGCTGGAGTGGTAACTGTTGTTGTAGGCAAACTCCACCAAAGCTAGCTGCTCATCCCATTGACCTCCAAAATCCAAGACACTCATGCGAAGCATGTCTTCCAGTGTTTGGATTGTCCTTTCAATTTGTCCGTCTGCGAGGGTGGAAAGCCGTCTTGAAGTTCAGCTGTGTGCCAAGTGCCTCCTGCAACTTTCTCCAAAATCGAAGTGAATCGGGGCCTCTGTCGATATTATGGAAGGAACTCCATGCAATCGACTATTTCTCGAATGTAGAGCCGGGCATCTTGTGCCACGTAATATGTAGTCTTCACGGTAAGAAGTGAGTGATTTGGTCAAGCGGTCTACAATTACCCATATCGAATCATATCCTCGCGTGGTACGAGGCAACCCATCCACAAAATCCATAGTGATCATTTCCCACTTCCATTCCGGGATAGGAGCTCTTGCAGCTTTCCCGACGGTCTCCGTGTTCAAACTTCACCTTACGACAAGTCAAGCACTTGGACACAAAGTCCGCTATGTCTCTCTTCATGCCATTCCACCAATAGCTATCCTTCACATCATGGTACATCTTGGTGGAACACAGGTGGACAGCATGCAGTGTATAGTGTGCCTCTTGCATGATTTCATTTCTGAGATTGTCCACATCGGGCACACATATCCTAGAACCTTGCACTAGGGCGCCATCATTGGCAAATCCAAACTCACCACCTTCGCCTTGCTGTACTCTTTCTATGATCTTCATCAATTGTTGGTCTCGTCTTTGGGAAACTCTAACTCTGTCCCTCAAGTCCGACCTCACCAAAAGTGAGCCAACAATACCCCCTCATCTGACAGATCTAGGATTAAACCTTGATCCATCAACTCATGTACCTCCCGAATCAACGGTCTCTTCTCTACTGAAATGTGCGCCAAACTGCCAGAAGATTTTCTGCTCAGAGCATCTGCCACAACATTGGCCTTCCCAGGGTGGTACTGGATGGTGCAATCATAGTCTTTCAGAAGCTCCATCCATCTCCTCTGTCTTAAGTTTAAATCCCTCTGCTGGAAGATGTACTTCAAACTTTTGTGGTCGGTGTATATCTCGCACACTTCACCATACAGATAGTGTCTCCAGATCTTTAGTGCAAAGATTACAGCCGCCATTTCCAAATCATGGGTGGGGTAGTTCTGCTCATGCCTCTTCAGCTGCCTTGAAGCATAAGCCACTACCTTTCCATTCTGCATCAAAACACACCCTAGGCCAACTCTGGAGGCGTCACAATACACGGTGTATCCTTCACCACTCACAGGTAGTGTCAACACAGGGGCAGTGGTTAGACACTCCTTAAGCTTCTGGAAACTCACCTCACAGTCATCTGTCCAAATGAATGGAACATTCTTCCTGGTCAACTTAGTTAGGGGAGCCGCTATCCTGGAGAAATCTTGTACAAAACGCCTGTAGTAGCTTGACTAAACCCGAAAACTTCGCACCTCGGTGGATCGTTGTAGGCCTAAGCCAATGAGTTTCATCTTCAAGTTTCTTGGGATCCACTTGAATACCGTCACTTGAAACCACGTGTCCCAAGAATGAGATGCTTTCTAGCCAAAATTCACATTTTGAAAATTTGGCATATAGCTGGTGCTCCCTCAACGTCTGCAACACCATCCTCAAGTGCCACACGTGTTCTTCCTCGGTCCGAGAGTATACCAAAATGTCATCTATGAATACGATGACAAAACGGTCCATAATGGCTTGAACACCTGTTCATCAGGTCCATGAAGGTCTTTGGTGCATTAGTGAGTCCAAAAGACATCACCAAGAACTCATAATGAACATATCTTGTCCTGAATGCCGTTTTGGACACATCCTCATTCCTGATTCTCAACTGATGGTAGCCTGATCGCAGGTCTATCTTGGAAAAGAATCTAGCTCCTTGAGTGATCAAACAAATCATCGATCAGGAAGTGGATACTTGTTCTTCACAGTCACCTTGTTCGGTATGCTGTAGTCGATACACAACCTCAATGACCCATCCTTCTTTCTCACAAATAAAACAGGAGCACCCCAGGGTGAAGTGCTCGGACGTATGAAACCCTTGTCCAAAAGCTCCTGTAGTTGCTCCTTCAGCTCTTTCAATTCTGTGGTGCCATCCTGTAAGGTGGCATGGATATGGGGTTTGTACGGCACAACATCAATACAAAACTCTATTCCCTTTCTCGTAGCAACCACGAAGCTCTTCAGGAAGACATCCATGAATTCTCGACAACAGAACATTTTCCATGCCGACACCTTCTACGGATGTATCTCTCACCAATGCCAAATACCCTTGGCATCCACGCCTCAACATTTTTCTAGCACTAATTCTCGACACCAAATTATATGGAGCCACACTCCTGTCACCATCAAAGCTAAACTCTTCCACACGGTATGTGGAAATACACCTTTGTTCCTGCGGTCTAAAGTGGCATAGTGAGTTGCCAACCAATCCATCCCCAAGATTACATCGAAATCCATTCTTGGTAGAGGAACCAAGTCTGCTGGGAGGATCTTTCCATCCACTACTCTTTGGGCTATCGGAAAAACCATATCTACATCTATGTTGTCACTAAGTGGGGTAGCTACCGACAAAGGGCATTCTAAGGTTGTAGGGTTTCTACCCAACATCATGGAAAACACGGGGGAGACAAATGAGTGCGTAGCACCTGGATCTATCAAAACACGAGCCTCATAAGAGCAGACCAGAAGAATACCGCCACAGCGCATTTGAAGCTTGAGCATCCCGGTGGGTCAAGGTGAAAACCCGAGCTTGACCCCTACCCCGAGTGGCGTAACCTTGATCACGACTTCTACCTCGACCGCCTCCAAATCCACGCCCACGGTCCTCGGCTCTATTAGCCATCGAATCGACGCTGCCATGTTGGAAGCGCCGGATACAAGCCGAGGAACATTCGCAATAGAACCTGTGACCCCATCGTGGCTCATTGAACATGGGGCATTCTCTAGCAAAGTGACCGGTTGGCCACACTGAAGCATACTCTGATCCCATCAAACAAGGTCTTGAATGTCCTCTTCCACACTGCACAAGGTGCCAAGGAGGATCTGAACAGGACCAGGCTTGTACCCAGCTGTGACCACTTCTTTGGATCCGTACCACAGTGCAGATCCTCGTGGTGCGTATCAAAACCACTTCTCTTGCTCCTACCCTTTCCTCTGTAATTACCACAGCCACCATCCCGGAGTACCCATGGAAGGGACACGAGGAACCCTACGCTCTGTTTTTCTTTGCTCTCCCACTTTGTCATCCACGGATAGCTAATCTCAATCTGCGGCTCGATCAACCACCACATCAAAAGATCGATCCGACATCATGGCCAGTTCGCATACCTCTGTCAAGCCCCTTTAGGAACCTCTTCACCTTCATAGTTTACGTAGCCCCGCTGTAGGGGCATATCTCGCTCAATTCGAAAGTGCAGAGCATATTCATCTCTGCACTGCCATTCTGTCTTAGGGCCTCAAAGGCCCACTGCTTCGATCTCTGAAGCTTTCGCACAAACCGATTGATAAAAGTTCCACAACCGAGCCCATGTCAATCCCTCCATCCGGGTAACACGTAGTCATTCATCCATTGTCTAGGCATAGGCCCCATGACATCTTGCACACACTCTATCAATCTTCTATCGATCAATCAGTAATTCTATTCTGCTGTCTGCAGGAATCCGTAAACCGATATGCATTGTCGACACATCATAAGTACCGTGCACCAACTTCTTAAAATTTATGATCTGCTTGTAAGGTTCCCCTCTTGGTGCCGTGGATCGCTGCTTTGTGGAGGGTGGACCATATCTTTGCGCCATCATGTCGATGGTTCTCTGAGACCAGCTAGAGTAGGCGCCATGGGGTCCATAGGACCTGTGCCATGAAAGATCGTTCTGACCGTGGGTAGTGCTCTTCTACTTGAGCGGCTCTAGGCCTCCTACCCCGCCTCCTGGCGGCGCCTCATCTGTCTTGACACCTCGTCAGCACATCCGCTCGTGCGATGGCGGCTCTCCTGCTTCTACGCATTTTCCTGAAATTCAGCAGCATTAGCCCACAAAATTCAAAACTGCACATTGCACAGCTCTATAGACTCATATTTACACACAATATATGAAGCAGAAACTAGAAGCAAAGACGACAATGCAAGACGAATGTAAACCCTATTTTTCCGCATGTGACTCCTAGTAGACTCTTCCCAACACTTAGACTACTTTTCCCTAGGAATCTGGAGCCTAAGCTCTGATACCACATTTGTCACGACCCAACCTATGGGCCGGACCGGCACTAGGACCTGGGCCAGCCTAAAGCCCCCGAGGCCCGTAGTAAGCCTAATTGTTCATTAACCCAACTCTAAGGCCCATTGGGCCCAAATTCAAGAAAACAAACGGACAGAGTCCGGCCATAAAATGGACTTTCCAACGGGGAGTTTTCGACTCACCCGACCTGTAAACACAATAAACCATCCATTGGGGAGCTCAGCTCACCCTCCACATACTCATCAACATAATAATAAATGGGAGCTCAGCTCCCTCATCCAATCCATCAAAACAGACTTAAAATATTAAGTTTACAGGTCCAACATGAATATAATATTACAGACCAAATTCAAATAATTACTGCTAACACATGCGGAAATTCTAGGAGTAAATAAAATTACACAAATATCGATAAACAACCTGCGAAGTATAAAAGCAGGTTAACCCAGAATAAATATCCTCCTGTGGCCTGTAAAAATTTTTGAACAGGAGTGAGCGTTCGACTCAGAGAGTAAAATATCAATCTTAACTATAATCTCTATAACTATCTGAACTAATGCACCCTGTAGAGTGAAATGCAACATAAATAACATTTTCACATCATAACATCAAAAAGGTAATTTGGAGCACTCACACACCCTGTAGTATCAATCATAACATATGGGAGTGATCCCTATCTGACTCTCTTAAATCCAACCTGGTGCCAGCGAATTACTCAAGCTCGGACTTCCACTTAATAACCAAATCGAGGGTCCCAGCGAATTACTCAAGCCGTGACTACCCCTCGAAGGAACGGGTCCCAGCGAATTACTCAAGCCGTGACTACCCCGTCCGATCCATAGTCCACACCACATCACACGCACGCCAACGCACGCACACTGCTCCAAATTACCACAACAACATCCATGGCATATTAACTGTTATGAATGCAACATAAATCGTGCCTAGAGTTTAACTAAATAAATATATGCATATAAGTGATGCATGGGCGTACTGAACATATAATAATATCGAAATTACAATTAAAATTAATATTTTACTCACAAACTTGACGACAAATTACTTGTGGCGGTGGCGAGGAGAAGGCTGTCGCTCACGACAATTATATTACAATTATTTAATACAATCGACTCAATACAAACAAAGAAAAAGACCAATTACGTCCTAAGTCGTGCGAAAATCCGTGAGTTTCCCTATACCTAGGACCTACCCAACTGCAAAGGGTTCAAAACACACTTCTATACTCACAATCCATATATCCACAGTTCAATCATATCACACAGCCCCTCACAGGGCCCATCAAATCGATCATCCATCACAATACGCAAAATTTCAATTTAGTCCTTATTATTGATCATTTTTGCAAAAAGCGCCCAAACCAATTCTAAAAATTATAAAACTTTGCCTCATGTCCTTAGCAATATTACTAAGCTATTGCAAAAAGAATCGAAATTTTCTAAGCTACCACGAATATTTTATGGATTTTTAATCCTATTTAAGCACTAGAAAATTATGAAAAAACAAGGTTCGGGTTTACCTTTGCCGATTCCGACTTCTGGAACGCGCTCGGGACGTCTGACAATGGGGGGCTAGCCAAAACCTCGGTCCAATTCGGAGACTTTTAGAGTAGCAGTGCATTTGGCGAAATTTGCGAATCAGGTCAGCTGCCGAATTTCCGCGAATCGAGGATACCTACGAAGCCCATAACACGGGGTTAGTACATAAATTTTTGAATTTTCTAAGCTCATTTAATGCTCGAAAATACCTGCGAAGTTAGTGGGACCCACCAGAAAAAGCGGTGTCGGATAATTTCGATATTTATGTCGTTGAGAAGGTCTCGACTAATGGAGCGTCTTTGGTGGCCTCGGTTTTCTCGTGGGATTCACGGTTTTTGAGAAATCTAGCCCAAAATTCGAAATGGGCTAAAATCTTCCCGAGCAAAAATCGGACAATCCGCTCGATAGATTTCGGCGTTCTTGGTGTCTATGGAAAGCTCTCGCCGAGTAGATGATTTTGGACACAAGACCCGGTCCAATTGGTGGCGGATCGGCCGGTTGGCGGGAAGCGAAACGCCAGCGAGGAAGGGAGATCGCGCGTTTTTGGCCGTTACAGGCGTGCCAGTGTGGGGCAGTGGGAGCGGCCCGGCGAGGAGAGGGGAGGCGGGCGTGGCAGCGAGGAGGAGGAGAAACGAGAGAGAAAAGGGAGAGGGACGCGCGAGCGGGGAAAGAAAAAGGAAGAAGGAAAAGGGCCGGTCCGATTCGACATGTCCGATCTGGTCCGATTCGATTCGGTCGGTTCGATTCAGGATACAAAATTTTGAATTTTTACTCTGCCTCGGGACCGAAAACGAGGTCCAAAAATTCCGAAAAAATTTCCAGAAAACTCAGAAAAATACGTAGACTCCAAATATATTTTTAGTTTTGCCACGTGGTCTTTAAATTAATTTTTAAAAATCATCAAAGTTTATATTTTCGGAAAATCGAACCCGATTTTTAAAATTCGAAAAATCTCAAAAAAATTCCTAAAATTTAAATAAAATTAAAATACCAAAAATGCTCATAAAATTTAAAATTTTGGGGTGTTACAAATACACAACTTAGGTCATGACACAAAATTTTCAATCGATGCCGTGTTATACACCACGACAAGGCAATCTCAACCCCACTAATCGAAATCAATGAGGGAGGTGGCTAGCTAGTTATATGAGTACTGATCCAATCTCAACCTCAAACTGGAAAGCCGAAAAGGGAGGAATATAACCAATCTCAATCCCATGAATGGAGGAGGAATACAACGATACTGTCATGCTAAGTGTGAATCCAAAACCAAATTCAAAATCATATTATTCAAACATTTCATGCAAAACACTAATCAATTTTCATTTCAAATTCACATTTACAAAGTAGGCAACACAATATTTCTCAAAGCATTATTTTAGCGCAAATTGTTCGAAAAAGTGTTCAAATAATTTTCTAATAGTAAACCAAAAGTGAAAAGTTTTTGTGCACAAACCTCTAATGAGTCGCCTCTCTACCTTGACTTACTTGTTCCCTATCCTTTCCAGTATCTTTTTCTACTGAAATACACAATTTAAAACATTTTAATATTCATTCAACTCATTTCCCATAATTGATTCAACAATTAAATTTATGCATACTAAATTTTCCTTATAAGTTTCCTATAAGGGTTGAATTCTTTGTATGTGGTATGTTTATGGTTACTATTTATTTGATCAATTAGATAAAATGTTGACTTTTTCATACTTAATAGGTATACTAGTTTTAATTGCACCCATATACCACATTTTGGGTTACAATTATATTGGCATTGATTGCCAATTGAAATTTCAAACTCTTTAAGTAAAATTCCAAAATTTCAGTTTTGAGTCACTTGGTTTTACTATTCCATTGGACCTTCTACAGTGGAAACATGACCAACTTTCCTTCATCAAAATTGTTCCTTAATGTCTTAGCTTTAATTTCATTTTTGAATCACTCCATTTGGAGTTCTGTAACTTAAGTTATGCTACTTTTTCTAAGGCTGGCCGGATTGGTTAAAAATCCAAAATTCTGGGCCAATTCTGGTTCTGGCAGATTTAGGAACCTAAGTTTGGTTGCCAATTTGACTTGGTTATGGTCAAAATTTGGGTTTGTGTTCTTCATGAAGGTTGTTATACTATGTCTAAGCTTTCCAATGGTATAAAAATAAGGTCATTTGGACCTTTCTACACTAAGTAATGACAATTTGAACAAGTACTGTTCATATAGTCAATTCTGTATAGTGATAAGATACCAAATCCATATTTAACCAAATTTTACACTAACTTATGGTTAGTTTTAGGGCAAGGTTTCTACATGAAAATTGTTGCTTTGGGTCTTAAGTTTCATCTCCAATTGGCCTTACACCAATTGGAGTAACAGAATTTCAGTTATGGCCATTTGAATGGGCAATGGTCAAGCTGTCCAGAATTGGACATTACCACATTCACTATTCAAGTCCATTCCATGCAATCAATCACACTCCTAAACATACCAATTGACCAATTTAAGCATCAATTTATGTCAATTGGCATCAATTCACTAAATTTACACATTTTCTCCCAAATTTCCAATTATTAAGAACCCTAATTCACCAATTGCTTTAATTCATGATATCCAAATGCATAAATCATCTCTAACTACTCAATTAAGCTTCCCTACACCTTTAATTTCATAAATTCACATCAATTTCAACTTCTTCCTAGGTTGGCCGAATTTCATGGGTTTCTAAATATGCATGATCTTTCATGTTTTCCATGCAATTCTCGCTTATTCAACCTCATCTCCATACATTATACTTAATTTAAATGGAAAGAAGGACTTACCTTATTCAAGAAATTTTCCTCTTCTCCAATCTTCTTTCTTTCTTCTTCTTTTTGTTGCCAATAGCTCTACCAAGGTCCAAAAGCAAAGTTTACTTGAGGAAGTTAGGGAAATTATGGCTAAAACTAGGGTTTACAAGAGCTTGGAGTAAACTTTCCTGGTGAAAGAAAATGAGAGAGAGAGGAGAGAAAAGTCGGGCGGCACAAGGTCGAAGAAGAAGTGTTTTAATTTTTTTTTTTCCTTTTAATTGGTTACTTTATGTAGGCATTATCCCAAATTTTCAAATTTTAAAAATTATATTTATTGTGTCATGCATACCTGATGGGTGATGTCATAATTCTTTTTGAATTTGAATTTTTCCTTTTCTTTTCTCTTTTCCTTTCACACACCTCTTCACTTTTAATCAAACTTTCATAATTTTAATTTTTTTATATTTTAATGGACATTTAGGCCAAAAGTCACCTCTAAGGGTGAATTGACCATTTTGCCCTTTTCCGGTTTGATTCCTTTTTCCAATAACATAAAATTGCTTTCAGAACTCTAGTTCAATTATTTGAACTGGTTCTCTATTCTTTTATGTGGTTTTCACATTACCATTAGCTTTGCAATAATCCTTAGGCCTAGGGTGCCATAAGGTTTCACTCAAAAATAGAGCAGCGACTGACCTCGCAGTCACTTCCTAGTTCGGTCACCCATCACTGTGACCTTGGCTCATTTAACCCATTATGCTTTGTTTTCTTTATTTTCATTTCACCTTCATATAATTTCTATTAATTTTTGTTTATAGCTTTTTTAGATTACTTAATTATGGTTCTAAGCCTCTTGACTGTCTGGACCGACACTGATAACCGGAATAGTAAAATGTACGAAACTACTGAACATAGGGATGTTACAACTCCCCCCCCCCCCCCCTTAAAATAAATTTCATCTCAAAATTTTACCTGGTGCCAGTCTCTAAACAGCTGTGGATGCTATCTTCTCATATCCTCCTCGCGCTCCCAAGTAGCTTTCTGGCCTGAATGATGGTTCCACAGCACTTTTACCAGTGGTATCTGCTTGTTCCTTAGTTGCGTCACCTCATGTGCCAGAATCTCTATGGGTTCTTCTTCATAAGTGAGGTCTGAATTTACCTCAATCTCCTTAACATGTTTGATCTATACCTCCTCTACATAGACACATGGAAGACATTATGTATCTTTTCTAACTCTGGAGGTAGTACCAATCTGTATGCCAGAGGACCCACTATCTTCAGAACCTCATATGGTCCAATAAAGCGAGGACTCAGTTTTCCCTTTTTGCCAAATCTCATAATCTTTTTCCAAGGGAAAACCTTGAGAAATACCTTGTCACCCACTGTGTACTCAATATCTCTCCTCTTCAAATCAATATAGAACTTCTGCCAGTCTGATGTGGCCTTGAGTTGATCTTTGATAAGTTTAATCTTCTCCTCTGTCTGTTAAACAATCTCTAGGCCTATCAGCTTCCTTTCACCCACTTCATCCTAACACAGAGAAGTTCTACACTTCCTACCATACAAGGCTTCATATGGAGGTATCCCGATGCTTGATTGATAGTTGTTGTTGTAAGCAAACTCAATCAAAGGCAAGTGTGTATCCTAGCTACCTTCAAACTCAATCACACAAGCCCATAGCATATCCTCCAATATCTGAATCACCCTTTTAGACTGACCATCTGTTTGTGGATGGAATGTCGTACTGAAGTTCAATCTAGTTCCTAAAGCTCTTTGCAAACTACCCCAGAATCTAAAAGTGAGCATTGGATCTCTGTCTGACACAATCGATACTGGCACTCCATGAAGTCTCACTATCTCATCAAGGTACCGTTTAGCCAATCTATCCAAGCTATAATCCATTCTCACAGGCAAAAAGTGAGCAGACTTAGTTAATCTGTCCATAATGACCCACACTACATCATTGTTCTTCTGTATTCTCGAAAGTCCCATCACAAAGTCCATCGTGATTCTTTCCCATTTCCACTCGGGTACTGGCAGTGGATGTAGCAAACCAGCTGGCACTTGATGCTCTGCTTTCACTTGCTGACAAGTTAGGCATTTGGATACGTACTCAGCTATGTCCTTCTTTATCCCATTCCACCAATAATGTTCTTTTACCCCTCTGTACATCTTAGTGCCACCAGGGTGCATAGTAAAAGCAGAATCATGTGCTTCCTTCATAATGATTTGCTTCAATTCCATGTCATTTAGAACACACATGCTGCCCTGATATAGCAGCAAGCCATCATCATTCACTATAAAGCTTGGTTTCTTGCCATCCCGAGTCTCTTCCATTAATTTCTGATACTTTTCATCATTTTATGCAGTCATTTTTATTTGATCAATCAACATTGGCTTCACTTGCCAACCTACTATCATTTGTCCCTTATCATCTATCTCCAAACTAGCATGTAGTGCTCTCAATTCATGCACCATAAATAAAGGAGAAATCCTCAAACTTGCCATAGTTTTACGACTCAAGGCATCAGCTACCACATTTGCTTTCCCGGGTTGGTAGTTTATTAGGCAGTCATAGTCTTTAATCAATTCTAACCACCTCCTCTGCCTTAAATTCAGCTCTTTCTGGGTGCCCAAATACTTTAAGTTTTTGTGATTTGTATAGATGTAACATTTTTTCCCATACAGATAGTGTCTCTAGATCTTCAGAACAAATACTATGGCAGCAAGCTCCAAGTCATGTGCAGGATAGTTTCTCTTATGTGGTTTCAGCTGACGTGATGCATAAGCAATGGCATTTCGATTTTGCATCAGTACACAACCTAACCCATTGTGAGAAGCATCACTATATACAATGTATTCTTTACCTGGAGTAGGTAGAGTCAGGACTGGAGCTTCAATCAAACATCTCTTCAGTTCATCAAAACTCTGCTGACATTTATTAGTCCACTAAAAATTGACATCTTTCTGAAGCAGCTTGGTTAGTAGAGATGCCAACATAGAAAATCCCTTAACAAAGCGACGGTAGTATCCAGCTAAACCCAAAAAATTGCGAACTTCTGTAATATTCCTGGGCGGCTTCCAATTGAGGATAGCTTCTACCTTGCTGGGATCTACCTTAATCCCTTCAGCTGACACAATATGCACTAAGAAAGAGATTTCCTTCAGCCAAAATTCACACTTCGATAGCTTGGCATACAACTATTTCTCCCTTAGTGTATGTAGCATAATCTGCAGATGCCTATCATTCTCCTCTGAATTCTTTGAATACACCAAGATGTCATCAATGAATACCACAACAAACTGATCTAAAAATGGCCTGAAGATAGTGTTCATCAGGTCCATAAAAGTAGTTGGAGTATTAGTTAACTCAAATGGCATAACCAGAAACTCATAATAGCCACATCGAGTTCTAAAAGCAGTTTTTGGAATGCTTTACTCTTGCATCTTCAACTGATAATAGCTCGATCTCAAATCAATTTTAGAGAACACAACTGCACCCTTCAATTGATCAAACAAATCATCTATACGGGGCAGTGAGTGTCTATTCTTTATGGTCACCTTATTTAACTGTCTGTAGTCAATACACAGGTGGAGAGTGTCATCTTTCTTCTTAACAAACAACACTAGCGCTCCCCAAGGTGACACAGTGGGGCGAATGAAGCCCTTATCAAGCAATTCTTGCAATTTCACCTTCAACTCCTTCAACTCTGCAGGTGCCATTCTGTAAGGTGTAATAGAGATTGGGTCCACACCAGGCATAACCTCTATTTCAACCTGCACTTCTCTTTCCGGAGGTAACCCTAGCAATTCTTTAGGAAATACATTCGAAAAGTCGCATATTATAGGAATATCTCTCACTGTGGGACTCTCTACTTGGGTGTCTATCACATGAGCTAGGTAAGCTTCACACCCCTTTCTGATCATTTTTCTAGCAAGTGCAGCAGAAATAAGGTTTGATGGCAGTAGCTGCCTCTCCCCATGTATTACCATATCACCATACTGTGGGGACTAAAAGTGACTGTCTTCAGTTTACAGTCAATCATGACGTAATGTCTGGCTAACCAATCCATGACCAAGATAATATCATAATCTCTGAAGGGCATTTTAATCAAATTGGATAGAAAAGTATGTCCTTAAATCACCAAAGGATAATCCCTATACATTCTGTTAACACAAATCTCTTGTCCTAACGGACTAGTTACTAGCACCTCACAATCCATTTTCATGCACAGAACAACATTAAGGTAAGCAATGCTGGCACTAACATATGAATGTGTAGACTCCGAGTCAAACAAGACATATGCATCTTGATTAAAGATTGAGAAAGTACCAGCAACAATGTCAGAAGTCTCAGCCTCTTCTCTCTGTTTCATTGTGTACACTCTAGCTGAAGTACCTCCTTATTTTGGCTGATTCATAATACTCTGACTTCCAGGTGTACTACCCCTACCTCTGCCTCTGCCTCTACTAACTGATGGTGAACTCCTTGGTGTAGAAGCTTAGGCTGATCCCTCTGATGTAGCAGATGGTCCAGAACGGCGTGCACTTGTACAATCCTTAGCAAAATGACTAGTCCCTCCACAGTTAAAACATGCTCCTGTGGCTCTATAGCATACTCCACTGTATGTATTGCCGCAGGTTTCACAAAGTCGGGCCGACAGTGCACCTCTGGGTGTCTGCTGGGTCTGCTGATCTGATCGGGGTGGTCTCTGTCCTGAAAATCTGCCTCTACCCGATTTGCGTGAACTGGATCCCCCAAAGTATATTTTCTTTCCTGATCCACTATTAGGAGCTTGACCAATAGCCTTTCCACTTTTCTCTTTCTCTTCGGTACCCTTTTTAACTGTCCTTCCTTTTTAATCCTCTCTAGTTCTAGGGCTTGTGAGATTAGCTCTGAGAAATTTTGGTGTCAGAATCCCACTACTTGCATTCTCAAATTAGGCCTTAACCCGGCCTCAAAACATTTACACTGATCTCTGGTAGTGGTAAACAGGCTTTCAACATAGTGACTAAGCCTGGAGAAGTATCTCTCATACTCTGCTACTATTTTGTTCCCTTACTTCAAACTCAGAAACTCTTGTAACTTTATGTCAACATACGTGTCGGGGACCCATTTCTATCAGAATTCCCTCAGAAAATTAAACCATGAAAGGACTGGAGGCTCAACTAAGCCTTGGGGGGATGGTTTTCCACCATTCATAGACATCCCCTTGCAGTAAAGAAACTGAATACTCAAATTTCAATTCTTCTGTGCAATTTAACTTCTTGAATACTCGTTCCATTCTTTCAATCCATTACTCTGCCTCTAGTGGATCCACAGTACCCTTAAATTCTATCACCCCAAACTTTATTAGTTTGTCATACTGCCTGGCTGGAGGCTGTAGTTGTGCTACTGGGGTTTGAATTGGGGCTTGGGTGGGCATACCTCCAGCCATTTGCTGAATAGTGTAACTATTTGCTGAGCAAACTGAGCAGGAAACTATGGCATTGAAGGAGCTAGAGTGGCTGACCCACTCACATTCTGGAGAGCTGGGACTTCTCCCTGTGCCTTAGCCTCAACAGACTATTTAACCGAATGATCCCCTTCTTCCATTTCAATTCAAAGAGAGATTATCTACTCTCTGACAACAAACACAAGGAGGATTATCTCCATTAGTTCACATTCATGATGTAAATGCATCATATGTATCAATAAATGACATTGAGCAGTTGTACTAATCAAGAAAATAATTCAAATACATAGTTCAAAATTCATTCAAAACACAGCTCTGATACCACTAAAACATGTTACAACTTACGCCTCCGTAAGGCACAACATAATCCTGATGAATTACCGAACTTTGCCTACCGATAACTCATTAAATATACTACAAGAGATTTTAAACAAATTCAATTCATTTTAAAGTGAAAAGTGATGTTAAAACATTATTAAAAAGTCTTTAATTGGAGTCTATGTCATAAGCAAATATTTTGGTAAATTTGATCTTCCACAATTTTTATAAAAATTTCGGCAGAGTACCGGCTATAATTTGAGAAAATAGTTCTTCAAAACCTGAAAAGAAAGCAATTCCAATAAAATTTTTCCCAATCTCAACTTCAATATTCCCTAATTCAACACAATTTCAACACAATCTCGATACATTTTCAATATCCATCAATTCTCAATTCAACACAATTTAAAATAAACGTCAATTTTATTTAATGTATCCAATATAAACACAAAAGTATAAATTTTACAAAAAAGAAAACAAAAATAATATCATCACATATTATATTGTATAACTGCTCAACTGGTACAAAAGATATATATGAATAAAAATATTTACATCAAACTAAATGATAAGGGTATAACTAATATACCCGTACAAAAATCCTCAAAATGTGCTCCTGTCACTGTAGCGGCTCACTCTGCTACTTTGTCCTTTCCTTTATCTACGACAGTAAATGAAAGCTATCGCTGAGTAACTTATACTCAGTGGTGCATAATAAAAATTTAAAGTTGCTGAACATAAAAGCATACATTGATAACACATATTTAAATCCTTTTACAATCACATTTCATGAAATTGATGTCAACTTTTATAATACCATTGAAAATAATTTATAAATCACAGTGTTGCCAATCAATACACAACTTAGGTCATGACACAAAATTTCTAATCGATGTCATGTTGTACACCACGACAAGGCAATCTCAACCCCACTATTCGAAATCAATGAGGGAGGTGGCTAGCTAGCTATATGAGTACTCATCCAATCTCAATCTCAATCTCAAACTGGGAAGCTAGAGAGGGAGGAATAAAACCAATCTCAACCCCATAAATGGAGGTGGAATACAACGATACTGTCATGCTAAGTGTGAATCCAAAACCAAATTCAAAATCATATTATTCAAACATTTTATACAAAACACTAATCAATTTTTATTTCAAATTCATACTTACAAAGTAGGCAACACAACATTTCTCAAAGTATTATTTAGCACAAATTGTTGGAAAATGTGTTCAAATAATTTTCTAATAGTAAACTAAAAGTGAAAAGTTATTGTACACAAACTTCTAATGAGTTGCCTCTCTGCCATGGCTCACTTGTTCCCTATCCTTTCCCGTATCTTTTTCTATTGAAATACAGAATTTAAAGTATTTTAATATTCATTCAACTCATTTCCCATAATTGATTTAACAATTAAATTTATGTATACTAAATTTTCCTTACAAGTTTCCTCTAAGGGTTGAATTCTTTGTATGTGGTATGTTTATGGTTACTATTCATTTGACTAATTGGGTAAAATGTTGACTTTTTCATACTTAATAGATATACTAGTTTTAATTGCACCCATATACCACATTTTGGGTTACAATTATGTTGGCATTGATTGCCAATTGAAATTCCAAACTCCCTAAGTAAAATTTCAAAATTTTAGTTTTGGGTCATTTAGTTCTACTATTCCATTTGACCTTCTACAGTAGAAATTTGATCAATTTTCCTTCATCAAAGTTGTTCCTAATGTCTTAACATTAATTTTGTTTTTGAATCACTCCATTTGGAGTTCTATAACTCAAGTTATGCAACTTTTTCTAAGGCTGGCCGGATTGGTAAAAAATCCAGAATTCTGGGCCAATTCTAGTTTTGGTAGATTTAGGGACCTAAGTTTGGTTGCCAATTTGACTTTGTTATGGTCAAAATTTAGGTTTGTATTCTTCATGAAGGTTGTTATACTATGTCTAAGCTTTCCAATGGTATAAAAATCAGGTCATTTGGACTTTTTACACTAAGTTATGACCATCTGAATAAGTACTGTTCATATAGTCAATTTTGTACAGTGACAAGGTAGCAAATCCGGATTTAACCAAAATTTACACCAACTTATAATCAGTTTTAGGGTAAGATTTCTGCATGAAAATTGTTGCTTTGGGTCTTAATTTTCATCTCCAATTTTCCTTACACTAATTGGAGCAACAGAATTCCAGTTATGGAATGAGCAATGGTCAAGCTGTCCAGAATTAAACATTATCACATTCACTACTCAAGTCCATTCCATGCATTCAATCACACTCCTAAGCATACCAATTAACCAATTTAAGCCTCAATTATGTCAATTGGCATCAATTCACCAAATTTCTAAATTTTCCCCCAAATTTCCAATTGTCAAGAACCCTAATTCACCAATTGCTTTAATTCATGATATCCAAGCGCATAAATCATCTCTACCTACTCAATTAAGCTTGTCTGCACCTTTAATTTCATCAATTCACATCAATTTCAACTTCTTCCTAGGCTGGCCAAATTTCATGGGGTTCTAAATATGCATGATCTTTCATGTTTTCCATGCAATTCTCACTTATTCAACCTCATCTCCATACATAATACTTAATTTAAATGGAAAGAAGGACTTACCTTATTCAAGTAATTTTCCTCTTCTCCAATCTTCTTTCTTTCTTCTTTTTTTTATTGCCAATAGCTCTACCAAGGTTCAAAGCAAAGTTTACTTAAGGAAGTTAGGGAAATTATGGCTAAAACTAGGGTTTACAAGGGCTTGGAGTAAGCTTTCATGGTGGAAGAAAATGAGAGAGACAGGAGAGAGAAGTGGGGCGGTACAAGGTGGAAGAAGAAGTGTTTTAATTTTTTTTTCCTTTTAATTGGTTACTTTATGTAGGCATTATCCCAAATTTTTAAATTTTAAAAATTATAATTTATTGTGTCATGCATACCTCATGGGTGATGTCATAATTCTTTTTGAATTTGAATTTTTCCTTTTTTTTTCTCTTTTCCTTTCACACACCTCTTCATTTTTAATCAAACTTTCATAATTTTAATTTTCTACATTTTAATGGATATTTAGGCCAAAAGTCACCTCTAAGGGCGAATTAACAATTTTGCCTTTTACCGGTCTGATCCGTTTTTCCAATAACATTAAATTGCTTCCGGAACTTTAGTTCAATTATTTGAACTAGTTCTCCATTCTCTTCTGTGGTTTTCACATTACCATTAGCTTTTCAATAATCCTTAGGCCTAGGGTGCCATAAGGTCCCACTAAAAAATAGAGCAGCGACTGACCTCGCGGTCACTTTCAGGTTCGGTCACCCATCGCTGTAACCTTGGCTCATTTAACCCATTATGCTTTATTTTCTTTATTTCCATTTTACCTTTATATAATTTCTATTAATTTTTGTTTATGACTTTTCTAGATGACTTAATTATGGTTCTAAGCCTCTTGACTGTCCGGCCCGATATTGATCACCGGAACAGTGGAATGTACGAAACTACTGAACATAGGGGTGTTACATGCCTAGCGGCTCATCTCAAAACATGGTTGATATTATAGTCAATCCTAGTATTTTCAGATGTTCTGGAAGCGTTCCAGGCGTCAGAATTGGCATAGGTAAATCTGAACTCCAAGTTACTCATTTCCGGCTAATAATGATTTAGAATAAAAATTTATAAAATATTCATGGGTGATTATAAAATTATAATTCTTTTTGCAATAGTTTTATAACCATATTAAGGATCGCGAGGCAAAATTTTAGAATTTTTAGAGCTTATTTGAGTGGATTTTTACAAAATATCAATTATAGGGATTAAAACGTAATTCTTCAAGTTTATGACTATTGTCTGATTTGGAGGGTCCAGGAGGGGCCATATGATGTTGATGAGATCTGATTGTGGAAATTGAGAATTTAGAAGTGTTATTTTAATCTTTTTACAGGTTGGGTAGGTTCTAGGTATAGGGAAAACTCTACTGAAACTTTGGCATAAATTAGGATTGCCTCTTTAAATTTATTTTTAATTAAATTAGCACTAGTAAATTCACAATAAAATTATGTAGGTGATCAGGGTTAACCATCTTCTTTCACCCAACCTCTACAGTCTTCTGCGATGCACTGTGAGCAAAATAATTTTAATTATAATTTTAATATTATTATATATTCAGGCATGCCCATGTATCACTTATAAATATGTATCTATGTAGTTAAACACTAGGCACATTTTATATTGCATTCTTAATTGATGAAGTGGCATGGATATTGTTTGTGGTAATTTGGAGCAGTGTGAGTGCATTGATGTGCGTGTGGTGTGTGGCATTAGATATGGATAGGACGGGTAGACGCTGCTTGAGAGACACTCTCTCGGACTCGGTCATTTATAGATAAGTCGGGGTAGGCACAGCTCGAGATGATCTCGCTGGCCCCCGCATTTGGTTTATCAAGCAAAGTCCGGCTTGAGAGACACTCGCTGGCAAAGATTGGATTAAGAGAGCTGTATAGGGGATCAGCTCCCATATATGTACTGTTTGAACATTATTGGGTGTGTGAGTGCTCGAAATTGCCTATTTACTATTATGATGTGATGTGTATAAAAATTTTGATGGTGTTGCATTCCACTCCTTAGAATGCATTAGTTTTAGGTAGCTATAGAAATTATAGTTAAAATTTGTATTTTACTTTCTCAGTCGAACGCTCACTCCTATTCACATTATTTTTCCATGCTACAGGAGGATTACTTGTTGTGACTAACCTGCTCCTCTTATTCACAGGTCAATTAGTAATATCTAATGTATTTTGTACAATTTAGTCAAAATTTTAGACTCTGCATGTGTTAAGAGTATTTTAATTAATTTGGGGATTGTAATATAATATTATGTTGAATTTGTAAGAATATTAAATATATGCATGACTAGATTGGATGAGGGAGCTAAGCTCTCATTGGATTTTATGATATTATGAGTATGTGGAGGGTGAGCTAAGCTCCCCAAATGATTATATATTGTGCTTACAGGTCGGGCGAGTAAAAAACTTCCCGTTATATGGTCCATGTTATGGCCGGACTCTGTCCGGTTGAATTCTTGAAATTGGGCTTAAAATGGGCCTTAGGATTGGGTTAAAGAATAGTTAGGCTTACTACGGGCCTCGGGGGCTTTAGGCTGGCTCAGGTCCTAGTGCCGGTCCGGCCCATAAGTTGAGTCGTGATATATTTAATTTCAAATTTTAAAATTTAATAAAATTTATTAATATTAGAAAATAAATTCGCCTTTCAATTCTGTTGGATAATGAATACAATTTTTTTTTTTTGGTAGAAAAATAGAACCTACACACACAACGCTCAGAGACAAGACTCGACATCTCGATAGAACTATGATAATTTTACCAAGATCCTTCATTTCATATAAGTGTCACGTATGTATACTCCACAATCAATTTTGGATTCCGAAAGATCATAGTACTTATTAAAATATTCCTCTTTTCGCTCGCTAATTTTAGTAATTTAATTATTTATTATATATTTATATTTTTTTTTCTTCAAAATTTTGATTTTTTTGTTTGATAAACTATTTGTCAAATCTCATCTCCAAAAGCATATATTATGCTTTAAAAAATAAATATTTCTATAAAATATTTAGAGTTTGAGATCATTTAATATTTAGAAAGCATAAAACTCATAGTTAGCATATGTTTATAATTTAAAAATAATATATTAATTAACGTATTTATTTATTTATTTACATTTAAAATAAAATTATAATTAATTAAAAATATTATCATTAATAAAATTTTATAATACAATTATAAAAATATAAAATACAAAATAAATTTATATTATTAAAATAATAAATAATCCTGCAATGCATAGCTAAAATGACTAGTTAGTATTGAATAAGAAAAATGTCCTTAAACCAAACTTGATCCAATTAGAGAAAATTAAAAAGTTTTCACATTAGTATTTAATGAAATAAATTTTATTTAAATTTAAATTTAGTTATTAATTTTAATTTAAATTCAAATAAAGTAATATCTAATTAAATAAACTTAATTTCAATTTGAATTTAAATATTGCTTTTATCTTATTTCAATTTAAATTTAATTAAAGTGTATATATAAAAAAAATTGTGTAATTATCATTTTTCTTTATTATTGTTTTTAAATAATTATAGAATAAGAATCAAATTCCATCACTGACAATTTATTGTGTTAGGTATCATTTTAATCTTTTCTTTTAATTATTTCAAAAAAATCAATTTTATTATTTTTTTTCCATTAAAAGCATGCAGAGCTCCTCTAATTCTCAAAATGGTTAAAGCTTGCGAATTAAATTTCAATAATTTGTGCTAAAATTAAATTGGATGATTTATAAATTATTTTATAATTTTAATTGGATTGATTTATAATTTATTATTGTTGCTGTTTTCTTTTAAATTTATTTTACATTTTTCACATTTAAATTATACTTTAACAATTCATCTAATAACGAATATTGTTAACGTATAAGATTTGCTTTCCAATAAACAAAATTAACAATATAATTTAAGTATTATTCAATTTATTATTGTTTTTAAATCGACAAATAGATTTAAATAAAATAAAATAAATATATTTAAAAAATTATAAATTTAAGAAAATATAATTAAAAATGATAAAATAAATAGAAGATTGTATTATTTATAATTTATTTATAATATATGTAAAAGTACAAATAAGTTAGTGAACTTGTGAACATATAGAAATATTCTTATTTTTTAAATTATTTATGATATTACAAAATAATTATAATATTAAAATTATATTTTAATTTAATAATTTCTATTAAAATTTTAAAATTCCTCACTCGTAAAATTCATAAAAAAATATAGTGATTTGAAAATGAATTAACAAACTTTTAAAAGTTAAAAATTGTTTTTAAATACTAAAAGACTTCATTTATATTATAATTAATAATAAAATACATTATTTACAAATATGAAAATATATTTAAAAATATATAATCCTAATGTTTTAAAAATATATAGTCCTAAGTACTTTAGCTAATCATTACTTTTTAATATAAATCTTTTTCTATTAAATATTCTAATTTAAAGGACTAATTGAAGTAATATTAAAATTGGCATTTATAACTTTCCAATAAATATGATGAGATTCAAACTATTTTTTTAATAAATTATTAATCTTAATACTCAATATTGATAATGTATTTAAAACTGCTCAATATTGATAATGTATTTAAAACTACTCAATATTGATAATGTATCACTTTTAATTATGAATGCTTTTATGATTTTTAATTTTGTTATTTGATAATGAAAATTATTACAATATAAATACAAAGAGGTAAGGGGAGAGATGAAAAAAAGATAAGAGATAGACAGATTATTTAAATTATTTTCTTTTTAACATAATAATTAAAAAATGATAACGATATATTAGAATGGTTTTATTGTTTACAAATCAACGTTTAAATAGTTTTATGTCATATAATTCAAGTTCAGGAATAATATGATTATAAGGATTAAAGTTGATAGACAATATATGAAATTTACTCGAAAATTAAAAAATTCATTGAATTCTCTAATGCAAATGGAATGATATAATTTATACATTTGATGATGATCATACATACATCATATTATAATTACAAAACTCAAATTTAATTATTTTATTTTAATTATTAATTTTTCATGATATTAATAATATGGTTTTGTATATTTTTATTTTATCTTATTCATGCATGAATATAAACTTCAGTCTATTATTGGGTGTTGGAGTTGAAATAAATAATTTTGATGAGTTTTAAGATTTTTAATGAGTAATTATTTGTGATTTTGATATATATAAATTTTGATAAATGCTTTTTTCTCAATTTTATTATTTTTATCTTATTTTAAATTTTTTTCTTAGGTCAATATATTAATTAATGGAAAAAAAAAAACCAAATTGATTATGTAACACCTCAAATTTTTAAATAATTATTTTATGTGTAATTATATGATTTTTGACTGGTTTGGTGGGTCTAGTAGGGGCCATATGATATTGATGAGATGTGGATATGGGAGATATATTTTAGAAGTGTTATTTAGATCATTTGGCTAGTTGGGTAGGTCCTAGGTATGGAGGGAATTCTGCCGAATTTTCGGCAAAACTTAAATGTCCTTTGATTCTTCAAAGTTTTATTTTAAGTAAATATTGATCAGCTTGTAATGTAATTGTTTAGGTGATCTGAGTTAACTCTTCTCCTTTGCCCAGTAGCCTCAGTGATATCCGGTTAATCTGTGAGTAGATATTGATTGTACTTATAATTTCAATATTATTATGTATTCAAGGCATGTTCATGCATCACTTATAGATATATGTACTTAGTTATTTGCTAGGAATGCCATGTATTATTACATTTGTATTTGATGATGTTGTTGTGATTGTTGTTTTATAGCAATCTGAAGTTGTGTGTATTAGTTGGTGTGTATAAGTTGTGTATATGGATATGGATAGAACGGGTAGATGTGACTAGAGCTTGACTCGCTGGGACCCGATCTTTGAGTTGATCTCGGCTTTGAGTTGAGGTAGACACGGCTTTGAGTTAATCTTGCTAGCCCCCACATTTGGATATTAAGAGAAAGTCCAGCTTTAAGTTGACCTCGCTGGCAAAGGTTGGAACTAAGAAAGCTGTATAGGGAATCAGCTCCCATATATATATATGTGTGTGTGAGTGCTTCAGATTGCCTTTGCTTGACATGTCTGAACTGTGTAAAGTGTTGCATTCGTTCTTAGGGATGCACTAGACTTAGGTAGTTATAGAAATTATTTGTAAAAATAAATATCTTACTCTATGAGTCGAACGCTCACTCCTGTTCACCCTTTTTTTTAGGCTACAGGAGGACTCTTACTTGTGTTTAACCTGCTTTCTACCTTACAGGTCTCTTAGTTGCTCTATCTATGTTTATGTTGTAAATTTTGAAAGTTCTAGAACTCCGCATGTGTTAAAAGATATTTTATTTGACTTGGGATTGTAATAGATTATTATTTGAAATCTATAATTTATTGATTCTGCATATGTGGATTTGTGGATTGAATGGGTTATGTGGATGAGAGGGCTGAGCTTCCAGTGATCATATTGAGTTGTTGATGATTATAAGGGCGAGTTGAGCTCCCCAAATGATTTTATTTTGTGATCACAAGTTGAGTGAGCCAAAAACTCCCCATTGAATAGTCCAGTTTATGGCCAAATTCTGTCCAGTTAATTTCTTAAAAATGGGCTTCAATATGGGCTTTGAGATTGGACTAGAGAATAGTTAGGCTTACTATGGGTTTTGGTGGCATTATATAGATCCAAGTCTTAGTGTCGGTCTGGCCCAAAATTTGGGTCATGACAAAGTTGGTATCAGATCAAAGTAGGGACGGCGATACATAACGCCTATGAATCATGGGAACTCTCACGCGTGAACTGTGGCAAAAGCATGGCTCTCCGCCTAGGGGCTTACTGGGACAGCGATACGTAACGCCTACGAGTGCCTTGATAGGTACCCTCTTTTGCCACCAAAGACAGTGAAAGTTGGTATTAGAGCTTAGGCCCTAGATTCATGGGAAGTACATGTCTAAGGCTTAAAAAGAGTCTAATTAGGGGTTCACATGCGTAGTATAAGATCCTGTTTCGTCTTCTTCTGTAATTCTTTGTTTCTAGATTCTGTGTTATTTTCCGGGTAATATAATAGTGCTTTAGTTAGTGTCTTAGTTTTTGTGAAGTACGTAGAGATGTGAAATAGAGTTAGCAGACATATTGAGGTCTGCCATGGGGATACGTATTCCAAAGAAATGTTATGTTTCTATCATAGTGGGGCTAAATGATGTGCCTATCTAGTGCAAGACATGAGTACTTGAAGGTGAACTATGACAACGTAGCTATCCCAGATGGGAGAGGGAGTACCACTGCTAGCAGTCATTGGTGGGTAGCCCAGTCAGAGTAAGTGTATAATATTAGTGGGTTCAAAAGAGATAAGAGGTTAGGGAAGTCTGGTAAATTGGGACGTACTGTAGTAACTATGCAATATTCTCGATATTTATGCTGTAAGTTGCAAATTACAGTACTGACATGGGATTATTGTGTAGAGCTACGTGCTTCCCCACGGTGTTCCATGATGAGAGTGTTTGCAGGTAATCTTTGGTTTGGTATAGATATGACAAAACAGAGTTCTATATTTGGAGAGGAGTTGGAAACTCCTAGTTAGGGGTTTAAAATCCTTGAGTTAGAATATCAAAGGCCATAGTTAGGTGATAGCTAAAGTTAGTGACTCGATTATCCTAGCATGAGCTTGAGTTATATCAGGAGTTACCATAAGATTAGATGTTTTAATATAGTCACAAGTAAAGGTAGCACTTGCAGAGTGAGATCATTTGGTCTCCAATGTGGGGTCTTGGACAATTTTAGCATTACAATTGACGTTATGCCTAAAATTTAGTAAAAATAGTATCTTTTTTTATGTGGTATCAAGGCCCATATATGACTTTGCTCCCCTTCATAACTTGTGAAATGAAGCTTTATGGAGTTTACAGTATAATAAGAGAGCATATAGGTTGACATGGTTATGGCAAGGTGACAGAAGCAGTAATTCTTTTACAGTCAGTTGTAATGTAGGGTATGGTTTTTATCTTTTCAAGAGAGACAGAAGGTTACTACTATTGATGGTGACCTATAAAATAATGTCCCAAATGGGTCTATAGAGTGTGATAGAGAGTTGTCGGCTCATGTATCCTGGAAAGGGTACAAGTTCCATTGTAGGAGCCATAAGTGATAAGATCATGATGGATGTAAAGCCTTTGATTTGAATGGTGGGTTTGGATACCCAGTATCTTAAGTTTTGGCTAAGTGAGTGGATATAGGAAAATAGAATCCCTGCAGATTCCCTCATCTTTTGGCTAAGTGAGTGGATATAAGAAAATAGAATCCCTGTAGATTCCCTCATTGAGATTATGTAGTATAAAGGACAGAAACAGAGATCACATAGTGAATGCATGGCTACTATTCCCTGAGTTCCTCCTTAGCTTCTTATTGCTCAAGACAAAAGTATACTCTAAGTAAAGGAAAGGATAAGGACAGAAATTAGCATAGATAAATCATAAAATATGTATATATATAGAAGAAGTGCAGAAGGAAAATATAAAATAGTTGGTTTAGATGTAGCAGAAGAAATAACACAAATGCCAGTGAAAGTGCTAATTAGAGTAATATGAGGACCAATTCTAAATAACACCAAGGTGTAGATGATTGATAGAGATGGTGAAAAAGTACAAGTTTTTGGCATGGCGATCAGTTTAAGAAAGAGAATAGAGCTAAAAAATAAAATAATCAAAGTTTGATTTTGGGTAAGAGAAAAAGAGTCAGCTAAAGAATAAATTGAAAAGCCCAGATCAAGATAAGATTAGGAAGAGTAGAGTTAAGATACAAAAGAGGCAAATGTGGTTCTAAAGAAGGTAAACGAGGTAAACAGAAGGGTAAGGATATGGAGAGCTTAGAAAAGGATGACATTAGGGAGAACATTTGTCATGGTATAAGACCCAAAAGTACAACGTTTGTCATGGTAGATGACCTAGAAGTGCAGAACTCAGAGCAGGTCATAATTGATGCAGTGTTAGGAGCTTAAACCTAGAGCACAGAGTTGTAGGATTTGGATTAGATTTTGTCTGTTTTCCGTCCCCAAGGTAGAATAAGGGGCAATGGGATAAAAACCCTTTAGATTATTAACAGTATGAGGCAAGTTAAGTAAAGTATTCAACCAAAGCAGGTAGTAGCTATAGGGTGTGTAATGGTAGTTTGAGCTGTCCTATTACGCAGAAAAGCAAAGTCAGTAGATAGTAAGTTGAATAAAAGTCAACCTAATGGATTCAATTATGCTTGATGAGAAAAGAATAAGGGATAATGACACATAGGCTTTAGGTTAGACTATTGAGATAATGAGAAGGTAATTAAAGATTTATTATGAATGTTAGGCAAATGTTTTTAGTGTGATCAACAGAGTCAATTTGCAGTAAAGCAACAGTGACAGAACAATAATAGGGGTAGAATGGGAAGCGACGGGTATAGGTAGTTATAAGTCACTAGAAGTTTAAGGATCAAAATAATAGTTATAGGTAAAGGTAGAGTTAATACTGGAAGAATCTGTTAATGAGAGGTATCTCCCAAAATACAATAGAAGGCAAGCGACAAGATAAATATAGTATATCAGGATTGGATAGTGGTATAACAGAGGGTTGGTGAGGCTGATATCCTATAGGTAGAGCATAACTTTTGCAAGGAGATGATAAAATTTGAAGAAAAAAAATCAAGAGACATGGGTTAAACATTATTACACGAAATCATATGTAGTTAACTGTAGGAGGATATTTCTCCTTCTCTTCAAGTTTAGCTCGTACTTTTGGCTCTAGAGGGTTATATAAGGAACGGAGACTGGGTGGAGGTGACCCAGTTATTTGAGAGCTTAGTAGGCAGCAGTTCATATACAATCTCCTGATATAAGAATGATGGCAAGTGCATACCTAATGTGAAGGATGGATGGATGATTAGGGTAATGACAGGAATTAGATCAAGTTAGTTACCAAGGCTTATAGCTCTTCTTAACTATAAATTGTAGGGAGTGCTATCTGTGGATGAGATTCGATGGATGAAACTTTTACTAATGGGTAGATTCAAGGTTGAAGTCTGAAAAACTGTAGGCAATAGATGTGGCTACATCAAGAAGAATAAATACATAAAATATCTTGTCTAGGATTGTGGTACAACACACATTTCTCACTGCTATGACAATTTAGGTGGAACTTATAGGTTCAAGGATACTTATCTAATCATGAAGTGCAATTCTTTATAAAGGATAGTAGAGGACGATAATGTTTTGGTGGTCATATTAGGAAGGAGGAACAAGAAGGATCATCCATGGTGAATGGCCTGTGTTCCATAAAATGAGTAGTAGGTTAGTACTATTGTGACATCCTTTATCCATTTACAGTGTAGGCGAGCAAGGCATGTCACACTCGGTGCCAGAGCGCCTTAACTTATCTTATAACATTTCCTAGTATTCACATTTTATTTTATTAATTTAGGTCAATTTACTGATCGGAGAAACTGACAGAGTTTTCCCTAAATTATTCACAATTTTGGCGAATCCCACCTGTTTAAAAGCTCAATAATAATTTCAGACATATAAATTTTTCATAATCTCAAGCTTCATCTCATTTATCTCAAACTCAAATTTTTATTCATTCATTCCATACATAGTAAATTCAGACTCACATTCATAAAGAGATGCTCAATTTCATTAATTTACAAAATTTAAAAATAATTACATAAGTTTATAAGTTACATAATAAAATGAAAGTCTAACTATAAAATACAAAATCACTGACAGGCCTAGTGGGTCCTATCAAAATATACTGCATGGATGAGGTGACACCAGACACGAATGCAGATCAAAACTCTGATTCTCAGTCTAAAGCCTACTAGGCTCACGCTCCTGGTCTCCAGTACCTACGCGTGGCAAAAAGGGACGCGCTAAGCATACAGCTTAGTGATGCCAATATAAAATAAAAATAAACTAAATAAATAAATGCAAAAAATTATGATGTTATTTCATGCAGACTGAATTTTTAATAATTATTCGTAATATTCTTACTTTAGTGATTTTTTTATATTCATTATTTAATTGTAAATTTTTTAAGATTTATTTTAGTTGCCCAAGTAACCTATACTAGTTGACTGGACTGGATAAATGGATAAACTAACACTGGGTACAAGGTACCTAGGGCCATCACACCATCGATCACATAGTGTCTACTAGATATGCAACAGAACAGCTAACAAGCCATAATAATCATCGGGCACAAAGCCAAGTATGTCAAGAGTATCAAAATGACCAAAAACCATAATATTACAAAATGGCACTAAATGCCATAAATTACAAAATGGCATGAAGCCATAAGCAGTACTGCAATCGGAATCCTATTGACATGCCAATCTATCAAAACTAATCATACTAGGCATACTAGGGCATATTAATAAAGTTAGGTGTTTAGTTCTTTGCATTTAATATTATGGAGGTTACTATTCATATTACTATTTATGCAAAATATTGACTTTGTCATAATTAATAGGTATGTAATTTCTAAATATACTATAATACCACATTTTGAATTTTACATTTATTGGCATTAGTTGCCAATTTCAATTCAAGGCTCATTAAAATTTCAGATTTGGTCACTTATGTTTACTGTTCCATTATATCATTCTATAATGGGAATTTGGCTAAATTTGCTTCATCAAAGTTGTTCCTTAATGTCTCTACTTTAATTCCCTTTTTGAATCACTCTATTTTGAGTTTTGTAACTCATGTAATGATATTTTTACCATAACTGGCCGGATTGGTTATTGTCCAGAATTTCTGGGCAAATTTGATTCTATCAGTTTTGGCGAGCTAATTTTGGTTAGCAATTTGAATAGGTTATGGTCAGAATTTGAGTTTTAGTTCTTCATGAAAGTTGTTCTAATATATCTAAGCTTTCCATGAGTCTAAAAATCAGATTATTTGGACCTCTCTACATAAAGTTATGGCCATTTGAACCAATACTATTCATTTGGTCATTTTTTCCAGGTCTAAATTTTGGTTACCCGGAATTAGGCAAATTTTAGGTAACTTTAAGTTGGTTTTCTAGTCAGGGTCTTCTCATAAAAAATGTGGCATTATATCCTTAATTTTACCTCCAATTAGCCTTACACCAATTGAAGCTACACAAGTTAACTTATTACTGCCCAAACCCAGTGGACTCAAGTCCAGAATTTTTGGCACATCGGGCAGCTTAACCATTTCACCATTCAATACCATAATTCATTCCAAATTAAGGTCAATTCACCTCAAATGGTCACTAATTGACCATTAGAACACCAATTCACCATCAATTTAGCAAAACTCTAATTTAGCTCAAACCCTAATTCCCAATTCTCAATCTTGCACCACACATGAAAATCAAAGTTCTAATACATATATTCTCATTATAGACCATCACTATACCACTTTAATTCCATTAAATTCATCAAAACCATCTTTAATTCATGGCTACCAAAATTTAGGGAAGGTATAACATGCATAATTTGTTTCAATTACAACAATTTCTCACTTAATTCATGGTTCTAATAAAGAATATAAAGAGAGAGAGAAAGGAATTGGCACTAACCTCTTGAAACAAGATTCTAGGATTCCGATTTTTCACTTTCTCTTCAATTCTTGGCATCCAAACACTTTAGCAAGGTGAGATGTCAAGTTTTGATGAAGGAAATTATGGATTTTATGGTGGAAATCAAGAAATTTGAAGGTTGATGAAGAAAGAGATATGAAGGAGTGAGAGAGAGAATTCAGCCAAGCTTATGAGGACGAAGATGGCTGATTTTTTTTTGTGTAATTATTTCTTTTTTTTGGCTTTTATAGTTAGTCTTGTTTAATTGTGATTGGATAAGAAATTTTTAATTGCATCATCATGACTCATGCATGATTTCATAATTGAGTTTTAATTTCATTTTATTTTGTTTTTCTTTCTTCTTTCTTTTACTCATTTTTAATTAAATTTTTAGCAATATTTATTCACTTTTTAGGACATAAACCTCACTTAATTAAATGGACAAGTTGGTCAAAAATCATCTTTGAATGTTGAATAACCAAAATGCCATTCGTTTCGCTTATCAAGTTAAAATTGTCTATACCGATTTATAAAATTTTCTTAGCATTTTCTTGGCATTTTATTGTCATTTAAGCCTCAATAACTCTTCACTGGAGTCCCAAAAATTATTTCATAGGGTTCTCATTGAGTCTAGGGTCGGCAACTGTCTTCACAGCCGCTTTCCGTTAGAGTTACCCATCGTCGTAGCTTCAGCTAATTTGACCTCTTTGCATTTAATTTCTTAAATTTTTTTCTTAATTTTTCTTGTCATTATTTGAATTATTTATGACTCCTCACTCTAGTTTAAATATAGTTCCAGACATTCTGACTGTCCGGACAGACATTAGTTACTGGAACAGTAGAATGTACGGACTACCTAAAGTGAAGGCATTACAACTATAGTGTGACACTATATAGTAGATGTGCTAGTGAAAACTAATCACAGAGTTAAGATTAAGAAATAATAAAAAGGTGTATTCTATATTCCTAAAGTGGAAGAGTTTAGCTTTGATGGTGACAGGAGTATAACTCCATATAACTTAGTGTCAGCCATTAGTGCTAGAAAGATGTTAAGGCGTGGGTGGGGTATTTGGCACTAGTGAGGGACTTGATTGAAGGTACTGATGTGGAGAATTTACTTGTTATCAAAGAATTTGTAAATGTGTTTCCTGAAGAGCTTCCACCGGATAGGGAGATAGAGTTCTGCATAGATATTGTACTAGGTGCAAATCCCATTTTTATGCCGTCTTATAGGATGGCACCAGCAAAGCTAAAGGAACTGAAGGAGCAACTACAAGAGTTATTGGATAAGGGTTTCATCTGACCAAGCACTTCACCTTGGGGTGCTCTTGTTCTGTTTGTGAGGAAAAAGGATGGAATTTTGAGGTTGTGTATTGATTATAGACAATTGAACAAAGTGACTGTTAAGAACAAATATCTACTTTCTCGAATTGATAACCTGTTTGATCACCTATAAGGAGCAAGGTACATTTCAAAAATAGACTTACGGTCAGGTTATCACTAGTTGAGGATTAGAAGTGAGGATATGCCAAAGACAACGTTTAGGACTAGGTGTGATCATTATGAGTTCTTGGTGATGTCTTTTGAACTTACTAATGCACAACCGACCTTTATGGACTTAATAAAGAGGGTGTTTAGGCCGTTCCTAGATCACTTTATCCTTGTATTCATAGATGACAATTTGCTGTATTCTTAAACTGAAGAAGAGCATGTGTGGCATGCAGTAACTAATTGGCTTAGGCCTACTACAGTCACCGAGGAGAGAAGTTTTCTAGGCCTAGCAGGTTACTATAGGTGTTTTGTGTAAAATTTCCCCTGAATAGTAGCTCCTCTAATACGGTTGACTCGAAAAGAATGTCTCGTTCTTCTGGTCAGATGAATGTGAAGAAAGCTTCCAGAAGCTTAAGGACTGTTTAACTACAACTCCTATGTTGACTTTTTTAATGAGTGGAGAAGGGTATAAGTGTACTGTGATGCTTCTGGAGTTGGGTTGGGGTCTGTCTTGATGTAGTATGATAAAGTAGTGGCTTATGCTTCAAGGTAGTTAAAGAAGCACGAGCAAAACTACCCCACTCATGATATAGAAATGGCGGCTATAATCTTTACACTAAAAATCTAGAGGCATTACCTATATGGTGAAATGTGTAAAATATACATTGACCATAAAAAGCTTAAAGTATATTTTTTAACAAAGGGATTTAAATTTGAGGCAGAGGAGATGGATGGAGTTCTAAACAGCTGGTTACATAAGACAGGCAGGAGTTGGTACAATGACCTTATGGCAAAAAGTAGACTAGAAGCTTATAATATCATAGAACTAAGAAGTACATGTGCTTTTATAATGGAGAAAAGTCTTGCTAACACTTCAATGGCTAAATAGGATTAGCAATAATTTCCGATAAGATGCATACAAAGGGAGTTATTTCAGAAAGGCGCTTAATGATACATTATATGATAGGAAGTGTATATCCCCTCTGTGTTAGATAGAAGTTGGGGAGGCAAGAGTACATGATTTAGATCTAGTATAGTATACTGCAAAGATGGTTTCTTTGATCAGAGAACGTTTAAAGACAGCTTTCAGTAGGCAGAAAAATTAAGTAGATTTAAGGTGGAACGATATAGAATTTGCAATGGGTGACTATGTGTTCTTAAAGGTTTCTCCTATGAAAGAGATTATGAGATTTGGAAAGAAAGGCAAGTTAACACCCCGTTATATAAAACCTTTTGAGATCACGAATAGTGGGAGCAATTGCCTATCAGTTGAAGTTGCCATCAAACCTTTCTCATGTCCACCCACTATTCCCCATTTCTACACTTAGGAAGTATGTTCTCGATTATTCTTATGTGTTGCAACCAGACACAGTAGACATAAATGAGAATTTAACCTTTGAGGAGCAACCAGTAGCCATAGTAAACTATCAGATGAGACAGTTTCGGTCAAGGCAGATCTCTATGGTTAAAGTCCTATAGAGGAGTCAGTCTGTGGAGAAATGTACTTAGGAGTCAGAGTGAGATAAATACAACAAGTACCCATATTTATTTGATATATAACTGTGTCATTGCTTTGCCTTGTGTAAAATTTGAGGATAAATTTTTTTTAAGGCGGGAAGAATGTAACACCTCGATTTTTTTAAATAATTATTTTATGTGTAATTATACAATTTTTGACTGGTTTGGCAGGCCCAGGAGGGGCCATATGATGTTGATGAGATGTGAATATGGGAGATGTGTTTTAGAAATGTTATTTGGATCATTTTGTAGGTTGGGTTGGTCCTAGGTATAGGGGAAATTCTGTCAAATTTTAGGCAAAACTTAGGATGTCCTTTGGTTCTTCAAAGTTTTGTTTTAAGTAAATATTGATCAGTTTGTAATGTAATTGTTTAGGTGATCCAGGTTAACTCTTCTCCTCCACCTAGCCACCTTAGTAATCTCTAGTTAATCTGTGAGTAGATATTGATTTTACTTATAATTTCAATATTATTATGTATTCAAGGCATGTTCATGCATCACTTATAGATACATTTACATAGTTATTTGCTAGGCATGCCTTGTATTACATTTGTATTTGATGATGTTGTTGTAATTGTTGTTTTATAGCAATTTGGAGCTGTGTGTATGAGTTGGTGCATATGAGTTGTGTATATGGATATAGATAGGATGGGTAGATGCGACTGGAGTTTGACTCGCTGGGACCCGATCCTTATTATGGAAAAGTCGGGAAGGCACGACTTTGAGTTGATCTCGCTGGCCCCCACATTTGGACATTAAGAGAAAGTCCGACTTTGAGTTAACCTCGCTGGCATTGGTTGAAACTAAGAGAGCTGTATAGGGGATCAACTCCCATATATATATATATGTGTGTGTGTGTGTGAGTATGGATTGACACACGGGTGTATGAATGCTCCAGATTGCCTTTGATGTGATTATGGCTTGACCTGTTTGAACTGTGCAAATGTGTTGCATTCATTCTTAAGGATGCACTAGATTTAGGTAGTTATATAAATTATTTGTAAAAATCAATATTTTACTCTATGAGTTGAACGCTTACTCCTGTTCACCTATTTTTTTTTCTAGGCTACAGGAGGACTCTTACTTGTGTTTAACATGTTTCCTACCTCGCAGGTCTCTTAGTTGCTCTATCTATGTTTGTGTTGTAAATTTTGAAAGTTCTAGAACTCCGCATGTGTTAGAAGATATTTTATTTGACTTGAGACTGTAATAGATTATTATTTGAAATCTGTAATTTGTTGATTCTGTATATGTAGATTTGTGGATTGAATGGGTTATGTGGATGAGGGAGCTGAGCTACCAATGATCATATTGAGTTGTTGATGATTGTAAGGGTGAGCTGAGCTCCCCAAATGATTTTATTTTGTGATTACAGGTTGGGTAAGCAAAAAACTTTTTGTTGGATAGTCCAGTTTATGGCTAGATTTTGTTCGGTTGATTTCTTAAAAATGAGCTTGAATATGGGCTTTAAGGTTGGGCTACAGAATAGTTAGACTTACTATGGGTTTTGAGGGCCTTATGTCAACCCAAGTCCTAATGTCGATCCGGCCCAAAATTTGAGTCATAAACTCCAATGGTTTCATTTCTCAACGATAAAAAGAATGAATGTTAGACAAAATAATAATAATAATAATAATAATAATAATAATAATAATAATAATAATAATAATAATAATAATAATAATAATTTGATCGATCATGATATAATAATAAATAATTTAATATTTGCACAAAAAACCAATTTAATATAATTTAAAATATCTCATAATTACATTTTACAATTTTTTTTAGATAATAAAAATATTAATTATAATATTTATCACCACAATGAAAAAATTTTACAAAACCTTTTTAAAAAGATAAGTATTTATACAGTCACTAATGATACTTACAGTCAAATTTTTAATACCAGATGTATTAATATGCATAAAAAACGTTAGAGTTAATAATCATATAACATATAGTTGTCAAGAAAATTAAAATTATCATATTTCTAGAAATTTTCTCTCATAATTTTATAATATTAAATATTTAAAAAAAATTATTTATAACAATAAAATAATAAATATAACAACATTTCAAATATCTTATAAAGTAATTACACACATTAAATTTTTTATTAAGATTTCCTGGATATTGGATTTGACTGGATTGAGAGTCTCCTGAAAATCAAAGAACAGGTGAGGACCAGTGGTGGTTGGCAACCACTCCGATACTCAAGTCAGTAATTGGATTATGAGTTGAGTATTTAGTATAATAGAAGTGAGAGTATTATTTGAATACCTGTTTTTGAAGCTTTATTTTGTTTTTATAGTGATTAGGATAAAATCTTTGCCAGATCCTCGCCGATTCTCTATTTAAGTTATAACGGTAACCTTCCTTTGATTATGCTGAGAATTAAGCGTGATCAGTAGCGTAGTCGGTTGTATGATCTCCGTTTGGTCCGAGCTTGGAGAGTACCGATCTCTCTGATATTGTCTGATCTCTTTGAAATGGGTCAGAACATTATTTGGGCTTTCCTCAAAGCTCAGTGTCTTTGAAATCAAATGGGCGAACTCTATCAGATGTAGAGCTCGGATGGGAGAACTCTACCTGATTCTGAACTTGAATGGGTGGACAGTTCGGTTTTAAGTTCATAGAGTCAAGCTTCAGTTGGATCGATTTATTGTTTTTTATATCATTAACAGTCACAAAAATGATGCTTGCCTTTTATTTAAATAATTAAATTTAATAATTTATTTTTTATATAAATAAAATAATTAAATTTTATAAATAATTTAATGCATGTGAAACATATGTACTTCAAAAACTAATAATTATAAATATAAATATATAATATATATTTTTGACACTAAATATATAATATAATTAAATAATTATCTTTTTAATTATATTATAATATTACGTATTTTATAATAAAAAAATTCCTGACTAATTTATGTAAGCTTTTTTTAATAAAAAAATAAGACAATTAAAATTATATATTTTTATTAATAATTAGTTGCTATCAGCCTATCACTTAAGAGTAACTTGATTAGTTTTTATTCATTTTTAAAATACAGAGATTGAAAAATTTTTAAATTCAAGTCGTTATATATATAGTTAATAAAAAAAAATATTTTACTATTATAAATAATATATATATATTGTAAAGTATTCAAAATAAAACAAAGGGTGGACTTAATTTTTCCCAATATGTTTGGGCCAAAATTGTTGATTCCCTTGCAATAATCCCTTTAAATTAATTTTCATTTTATAATATTAAAATTTGAAAAATTGTTGAATTCACTAATATGTAATATATATTTTTTGTAATTTATAAATAATTTTTTATATGCCATTTCTTATATGCATATGAATAATCATTAAACTTTAAAATTTACTTGTAGTTTTTGAATTTAGACATTCTAATATAATCTTTTTTTTTTTAATTTGTAACATAATATTTTTAATTTTAATTTAATAAATTATAATTTTTCTAACCTATTATAATTAATTTCATAATTATCATTATTATTTTTATAAATAAAAAAATAATTAACTTAAATATCCCTAAATAACCAACCATTTCCCTCCATTGTTTGTTGCTTCCCTCTGCATCCGTCTCTCTCTGTCTCTTATCAGTATCACAAACTCCATCTCTCTCCCTCATGCTCTATTCATCTCTCTTCATCACTCTCTATCTCTCTCCTTCACACTCTTGATCTCTTTCACACGCTAATACTTCCTTTCTCCCTCATACAGTATGCACTCCTAAACTTTCTAAATCTAAATCTAAATACAATCCAAACTCATTCGGCTTAATCTAACCCTTTAATTTGATTATACCCATCAGCAGCCAATACAGCGTTGCATCCATTCACCTTACCGTTGGGCTTGTATTTTACCTTAAAAGCCCATTTAGAGCCAATAGTCTTCTTTCCTCCATTCTTCTTTAAGTGCAGCTAATTTTTAGAAATTTTTTTTATCTACATTCGATTTATTATATACTTAAAAAAAAGAATGTATGATGATGAGATATATTAATAAAATATATAAATTTTATATTATTATATTTTGAATTTATAATAATTTATTTATTTTTAATATTTTTATTCAATTTTTTTAAAATACTAACTCGATCGGCTTCAAAACAATAAAAACTTATCATTTATAACACATCTCGTATGATGCTTATACACAAAGCAGTTAGAGTTTTCTCACAACTTAGATGGCAACAGAAAAAATACTTATGAAAATTATTATATTTAAATTTAAATTTAATTAATATTTTTAAAATTTAAATTTAAATTTAATTAATATTTTCAAAATTTAAATTTATTTTAAACTTGATTAAAATTTATTATCAACTACTAAAATTCATTTTAAAATATTATTATTAAAAAATATCTGAATTTATTTAATTTTATATATTTTAATTAATAATTTATATAAAATTTTATTTTTCATTAATAATTTATATTTTAAAATCTTAATAATTTCATAAAATATTTACATTTTATTTTATTTAAAATAAAAATATAAAATTTGTAAATATTATTATAGAAAAATATATATTTTATATTCAATTAAATATTTATATAAATAAATAATAAATATTTAATATATAAAATTTAAATTTATTATGAGTATTATTTTTTAAATTTAAATTTATTTTAAATTTAATTATATATTATTTAAATTTATTCAATCATATTAAATATTTATAAAAATTTAATTTATTATATATTAAAATATAAATATATAAAATTTATATATTTAATAAATAAATCTACGTTAGATAAAAGAAAAAAACATGCCAAAAATGCGGTTAGACGGTCAAACTAACTAGCTAATAAAATTTTCCCACCACTAATCTTCATCAAAGCCCCCCATCGCACTGGAGCTTTATTTTGTGCTCTGGTTGGAATTTACCAAGAAAAAATGAGTTTCAACGCTAAGCAATGTCAGATTCAACGCCCGTATATCTCTCAATTCCATACCCAAAACAATCCCCATGTTCGGAAATGTACTCCTCTTCCACTTTTCACTCGAAAATGCTTCCACGAGCGTTCAGGTTTGATTCGTCTTTATTATTATTTTTTTATTTTTTCAATAGTCTCGCTGGTAGAATTTTCTAAACGATTGCTTGCTTATATTTGTTTGTTAGAGTTGCGCTCTGTGGGTTTTTCAGTTCAGTTAAACCCCCAACCTAAGTGTGAGTTTGAGTTTATCCTTGTTTCCATTTTTTTAGTTTTATTGATTCTTCTCGGCATGGTTTCAATGGGTTTCTTTCTTTCAAATGAGTGTGTTTGTATTGATGTTGTAGTAGCTGGAAACCCAAGAATTTTATTGAGCAGATGCTTACCAGGAAAGTTCTCGGATCCTTTCGAACAGGATCCAGGTCAGAATTCTATAACCGAACAAAATAAGGTACGCACATGTTTATTGGATTGATAACAGAGTTAACGTGCATAAGTTTCCTAGGAGTTTGCAGACCAAATTGAATTCTTTTATTATATGGGTTAGTAGGAATATCGTTTCTGCGATTACTGATGTTACTCAGATGCCTTATGGTTTCATTTCTTATGATCCTTGGTAGGATTGATAAAGAAAATTAGAAAATCTCTAGTAAAGTATAGAGGGTTAACCACATACATGCTAACAAAACAGGAAAGACTATCTTTTTCGGACATATCAATGAGTGTGAGCGGCTGTGCATGAACAGATGACAATAATGTTATTCAGTAGGAGAAAGGTATCACAAAATCTGAAATTAAATTTAGTCTGATTCCTTTTTTATTTGCTTGTTTAGACTTGCATGTGTTTTGTTCCTTTGTAGAGATACTTCACTAGTTTGTGTTCACTGCCATATGTGTGATGTTAGTTATCCCAGGCTCGTGTTGATGTTACTTGCTGCATTTCTCATTTCAGATGGTTGAGCAGAAGAAGTTTTCTGTGGTGGATATCTTGAAGCAATCAAATTCACTTCTGCCTCATGTAGTTCTTGCTAGTACACTGTTGGCTCTTGTTTATCCACCCTCTTTCACATGGTTTACCACCAGGTTGTTACAAGTTTCTCTAGAGTGATCAATAATATACCATGCTTATGTTTTTGAGAGCAATTTGAACTTTGATGTGAGAATTATTTTAGTTTGTAATCCTTTCTGTGATTTGTGCTGAAGTGATTTAATAGCGCTGAGAAGAGTTATTTGAGAGAGAGAGAGAGAGAGAGAGAGAGAGAAGAGAAGAGAAGAGAAGGTCAATTTTGCATCCATGCTGGGATGCCAATATTAAAAGGATTCTTCAAGGAAGCTGGTACTTCCTGCTTCATAGCATGGCTCAAAAGGGTATAGAAAGACAGCCAGCCCTCATTGTTCTCACCTTTCTAAGTACATGTCTATTTTGTAGTTTTAAAAGAAGCATCTTGTTCTTCTAGACGTAATTTGGTTGCATTGTTGACCAAGTCTCAATTTTATTGGTAAAAAAAAAAAAGCATGTGGATTGCACAGAAAAATTAAGAAAATGAAATGAAGAAAACAATGTTGTTAACTGTTGCAGTAAGTCTTTTCATGTGGTTGCTTTGTTACATAATCAGTGCATTTTTCTTGTTTGTTTGATGCGCTCCTGGTGCAGAAAATTTCATCAGGAAATAATTATAAATACATGACATTATTTTTTATTGCTCCTCTTCCTTTTTTCTCAAGTGCAAAGTGGAATATATGTTATCTATACATCTTATGATGTCTTGATTATCATTTTTTTTTGTAGACTATATGTGGAAAATCCTATGTGAATTTTCTGTAAATGTCTGAATAGTTATGGGAAAATGCAACACTTTTGTTCATTTAAAACCCTCCTAAAATTGAGTAGCTGATTTATTCATCTCTAAAATATAAGGCTAAGCCAAATACTTTTGTGCAACCACATTGTATGGGGGGATTTGAGCACTAAATTATTAGGGCTGTACCAGATGATTATTTTAAAAGGTTTATGCAAAAAGTAAATTCCAGGATGCAATAGAATCAAATAAACTTTTGTGAATTTGTATTATTATGATTTTTCTTTTGATCCATAGGTACTATGCTCCTGCATTAGGGTTTTTGATGTTTGCTGTTGGGGTCAATTCCAGCGAAAAGGATTTTATTGAAGCATTCAAGAGACCAGCAGCTATTTTGGCTGGTTATTTTGGTCAATTTGTTGTGAAGCCTATTCTTGGATATTTCTTTGGCATAATTTCTGTATCAATGTTTGGTCTTCCTACTCCTATAGGTGAGATTCTATCTGTCTTACCTCCAGAGCTGCTAAGGCTGTGCTAACATTTTGTGAATCTATGAGCTAGGTGCTGGGATCATGTTAGTATCTTGTGTTAGCGGGGCCCAGCTTTCAAATTATGCTACTTTTCTGACTGACCCACCAATGGCTCCTTTAAGCATTGTCATGACATCATTGTCTACTGCTACTGCGGTTTTTGTTACACCCTTATTATCGTTCTTGCTTATTGGAAAGAGACTGCCTGTTGATGTAAAAGGAATGGTATCCAGCATTCTGCAGATAGTAGTCGCCCCTATTGCTGCAGGATTGTTTCTAAACAGGTGATAATCTCTCTTGTTAAGTGTTGGAGTGATATTTTGCTGAAGAGTCAACACGTAGTCAGCTTCATATATTATTATTTCTACAGGTTCTTTCCCAGGATTGCTAATTCTGTTAGGCCATTTCTGCCTCCTCTTTCAGTACTCGTGACAGCCTGTTGTGTTGGGGCACCACTTGCTATTAATGTCAAGTCAGTTGTATCGCCTTTTGGAGCTACCATATTATCACTTATTATTTCATTTCATCTGCTGGCATTTGTGGCTGGTTATGTTCTTACTGGTCTTGTCTTCCCCAAGGCACCTGACCTAAAAGCACTTCAAAGAACAATGTCGTTTGAGACCGGTACAGCCTTTATGATTAATTCTGTCAAATTTACTGACGTCTATGTCATTCTGGCTGACAATATTGTTCCTTTGCAGGAATGCAAAGCAGTCTTCTGGCCCTTGCACTTGCAAATAGGTTTTTCCAAGATCCACTTGTGGCTGTGCCTCCAGCAATCTCTGTAAGTTAAATGGCAGATTTTCTTCCTGTTATATTCCATTTTTCTTTATATAAGAGAAAATGAAGCAAGGTTCATAGTTTTCTTTCTATAGTGGCGGCCATTGTAGCAGGACATTAAACAGGGAAATCTGTTATATTTTCATTGCAGCCATCTTTTTCACTGATCAATTCAACATTTAGTATTAGTTCACATGAGTAGACGTCATTGACAGTTACTTTATTAATATCTTGCATCTTTATGTGTGAAATGGTCTCAAGCTTTAAGTATATTGGTTCAGCTTTTGATATTATATCTGAGAAATGTTACAAACTCACTCCTAAATTTTTGGCGATCTAATTGTTACCTTTAGTATGTGTGGAAAGGTCCCCCCTGGTTTTTACATAAATGCACTGTATTACATAATGTCAACAATTAAGTTAGATGAGGGTTACTTCAGTTAAGTCTTTAGTTTGCTGGAAGGATAATGAAATGTTTCGATTTATAATACTTCTTTGTAGGTAACACATTGCGTTCACTTTTCTTCTAGCTGTCAATTCCTTAGAATTTATTGACAATTAGACCACGTTATAATACCATTCAGGCTGCACAATATGCTTGCCAAAAGACTTATTGCATGTAATGCAGATTTACTGCTGTTTCTCTGTATTATCTGGCTTTCAGCATCGCTTATCTATCTTGAGAATCATTTACCATTTCTGTGATTTGCAGACTGTAATGATGTCTTTGATGGGCTTCTTTCTTGTAATGGTTTGGTCTAAGAAGAAAGAAGTATGAGGAAACATATCTTGTTCAAATTTCTGGAGTTTGATATATTGCAACTATGTCCTTTGCTGACTTGGTAATAGTTTTGATGGGTTTCTCTCTCATTGTTCCTTGTGTTGAGAAAAAGGAGTAGCAACAACAAAAACTAAACTGAGATATCATTCTCCTGGGGTCAGATACATTCCTGTAACCATGCAGCTGTCGAAAAGCTTGTGAAGAAGGATCATATAGATTACTTTTGTTTCTGTATGTAGCTCATTTCTGACAGGTCAAGGAACTCAGGTGTATAATTTATCTCTATTGATTGTAGTTGAGAGACATGCTAAGAATCATGATAAATTCTGCATCAGAAAATGTATGCAAACCACACGAACTGAAAGTTGTCACATCTCAAAACACTTATACTTGCTGTTATATGACCCTTTGTATTTGTTGGGATCTTTATGAACTTGCACCTTTGAGAAGCGTATGAGGCCTGTTCTGCTCTGAGTGACTGAGCTGTCATGTGAAAGTTTGCAGCAGTGTTTTTAAAACCAGAATTGACCAGTTCGAATACGTATGGATTAATTGGGAAGTAAAACTAAAAAGCAGTAAAGCTACATGTCGTTTATGGATGGGCGTGCTGCTTGTGTTGATGATCGCTAACAGAAAAAAAATAAAAAAAAAAATCTTAAAATTTTATCTGCCGACAAAGCACCAATGGCAACCGCCTTATCATTTTTCTCTGCTTTCTCTTACATATCCAGACAGACCCTTCCACCTGCCAACCGCTGCTCCTCAAACCTTCCCGTGACACGAAAACCCTCCAAATCCAATTATACTACCGTTGCGGGCATACTTGGGGCTGGTTTGGCCCTGACCGTAGTAGGACCCGCCTCAGCTGCAGTTTTACCTTTGTCGGTTAGCTCAGTGAACCCGTCAACGCGCTATCTTTGCTCACCTGGGCTATTCATGTTTCCAGTGTTGTTGAGTGGTGAGTTCCCTGCTCCTTCTCTATCTTTCTGTTTCAGTTCAGTTCTGATCATTTTGTTGGCGATTAGTATGTTGGACCTTCTTAATTGTTTTGTTGATTATGATTTTGGTTAAAATTGAGGTAGCATAATACCGACTAATTCCTGGTCTAAAGGAAAAAGAATAATTGAGCTTAGCTTAGCTAGCTAGTTCTTTTCTGTTAATTTCCGTTTGGTTAATGAGAAAATAATGATCAAGTTTGACACTTGTGTCAATAGCCCTGCTCAAAGCTTTACCTTTCTCCCTATGCTTTCTCAACAACAGAATGGGATGCTTCATTATGTACCCTTCGGTTAATTTTTAATTAAATGTTAAAACCAAATTCTTTGCTAAACAGGATTACAGCAATGGTTTTAGCGAGGCAATGTGGATTGATATCTGGATTTGAGGGTAAATTGCACCGACCGTCGTTAAACTTTAGGAATTTTTCATTTTTGTTATTCAACTCCAATTTATTAAAATAAAATCATTGAACTTCACACGAGATCCATCTAAAATCCAGCTATGTCCCTAAGGTTAAAATAGCTTTCTCTTCATGTAACCCAGTCCTCACCCCATAGCTAGCCTCCCCTTCCTCCATTTTTGATCATTGCCTCCCCTTTTAATTCTCCCTTAAACCATTCCAAGAAAGCTTCCACTTAAACCATTCCTTCTTCCTGCACTTCTTTTTTGTTCTTTGTTATTTAGTGCCTCAATATCACATGCGTAGCCTTTCTCTGTCCTCGCGGTACTTCTACTCGGCACCATGATTTGTGAAAATGAAGACCCAAGTTGTGACGCAGAGATCCAATTACTCATGACATAGATCCACTCATAAATGTTTTAACAAAACCATCAAACGAGTAAATTACTCTCCATCTAATGCAACATATTGTTTTATAGCTCATTGTCAATGCCACTTCTACAACGACACACTCACTGCCTGTGGATCCTATTCCTACTTGCCTGTACCAGCTAATTGTCAATGTTGTTTACTTGTTTGTTATTTATTCGGTAGATTGGGACTTGGTTTTGTCAATGTTGTTTACTTGTTTGTTATTTATTCGGTAGATTGGGACTTGGTTTTGTTGAAATTTGTTTGGTTAATCTGTTATGTTTTTACCTCTTTAAGATCTCAATGTAATTTATATTTTGTTCAGATTTGTTATTCAGAATTGTGTTTTGATTTGATTGGGTGTTGATCTGTTATGTTAATTCTTTAGATGGTATGTCTTCCTTGTTTATGATGTTCTTATAGCATGTTTAGGGATCAAATAATTTTTTTCCCTATCATTTCATATGGCATTCCTTCGTTTTATGGGAACCCAAATCTCCGCAGTTAAGGTGGTTGGTTAATGCTCTCTCCCATGGGCTATATACTGGAAGACTGCACTATATAAATTGTTAATAAGCTATTTGGAGGAGTTATTCTCACTGTGGTGTGAATTTTTCCATTTTACCACCTGCGTGAAGTGTAATTGTGTGCTTCATATTGTATTCTTCAACTTTGATGCATATCGATGTTACTAGTATACATAGCTAGATTAGTTTTTTCATTCATAGCAAAAAATTATCATTTTAAAGGGAGATGAAGATGGAGAAAGATAAGGGAGAGGAGAGAGAGAGAGAGAGAGAGAGAGAGAGAGAGAGAGAGAGAGAGAGGACAATAAAATAATTAATTTAATAAATTTAAATTAATAATAAATAAAAATATCTAATTAATAATTTTTGTAATAAATTTAATAAAGAAAATAATTTTATTGATAATTAATGATTAATTAATTTAGTCATAAAAATGAGAGAGAAAGAAAATGAGCAAAATATTTTTTTTTGAGAGGGGTAAAATAGTAATTTTATGACTTTTTAACTTATAAACCTGCTATTGCAGGTAAGAGTGATTATTTTGAAATAGAATTAAAGTTGAGTGATTTTATTTTAATAAATTGCAGTTGAAGGACAAAAATGAAAAAACTACTAAAATTTAGGGGCAAATAATGCAATTTACCCCTGAATTTGAATCATGGAAGGGACTCTCTTGGGGGGTATGGTGAGTTATTCTGCTAACTATTGTGAATTAGATGCCAATAATTGAAATAATCTTTTGGTTAAATTTTCAATGCGGCGATGATTCCTATTAGATTTGTTAAGAAGTTGTTTGCATCATCAATACATTTACTTCTGACGTAGTAATATCTGCTTATGTAATGCCACAATGTGCATTGCTGCATTCCGAATATACAAGTCAACGGAGAAACGTCCCAAGAATCGCTGAGTTTCCAAGTCGGTATAATGCCCTCTGTTAATTGCAAGGTAAGGCTGCCTGGGTAGAGCTCTAACCAAAAATTGAACATTTGAACTGCTGATATTACACAAACAAAACACACGAGCACACATGTGCATGTGTATATACATAAATACATGTTATTTTTTGTGGCTTAAATTTTAGATACGTTTTTCTTGGATTCGAATTGTGTCCTGATTCGAAAGTTTCACGTTGCGACCCAATTGAGATAAAAAGTGATATCTATGGTGATAGTGGAGAGCACGGGTATAGGAGAGTTGTGAGGTATTCGAAAAATACACTGGGGTTAAAGTTGGAGAGTTCTGAGTGATTGTATCTTGCTCTTTTCATCATAATGAAATTTTCTCTCTTGTCTTGCTCGTGGGCATAGACTTCATGGTTGAACAACGTTAAATTTGTGTTATTTTTTCTCTCTTTTATATATTGTGCAATTTGTGTATGTCTTAAATTTGCGTACTTATTATAACAATGCATGTATGTGTATTGTTGTGTGTATGCTCTATGTGCTTCCTGATATATCCAAAATATTTTACTCGCTATCAGAACATGTTTCATGTACCATGCAGGAAACTTCATAGTTCAGGACAAAATTGTGTTCCCACAGTTGGCCATTTGAGCCACAGTGGGAAATGCCAGGTGATTTTGTCAATCAAGTGGGATTGAGTTGAGCCTTTCTGCTTGATTAATTTACATTTTCTTTTCAACTGTTTGAATTAACCAATGGAGGATTGCTATAACTGCAAAAAATATTTTTCTTAGCAGCAACTTTAACGTTGATGCCAAATAGGCTCTTCCTGCTATTTAGTTATTATCCTAAAATGATTTCAATTTTAAATATGATTGCTTTTTGACTGATATGCTAGCTGCTGATGCATCTTATCAGACCATAGGAGCCTTAACTTCACCTACAAGGATGGCTGTGCAGATTTCTAACTTGCAATTATGAGTTTTTGACATGACAAAGGATAGACATATTACTGGAATAGTACGGCTAAAATTTCGAATATGAGTATCAATTATAAAAATAAAAAACTACAAAGACAGATGACAAAAAGATATTAGATTATCTCTTATTGCTAATATGTAAACCTGGAAGGGTAGAATTGCAAAGCCTTTTATGGGTGTTGAAAAAGAGATAATAGTAATAAATAATAATTGAGGTAAAGGAACTCATCAGGCGTGCTTGATCCCTGAAGCTCAATTGTTTTTATAGAATTTTAGTTAGCTTTCATTTATGGGTGAGTATCCAATTGAATTAGAGAAAAACTAAATTAAATCAAATTAAACAAATTAAAAGTTTTAACAGATTGAATTGAGTTGAATTAAATTAATTTAATTTGACTTAATTTAATTTATTGATTTAGATTTTATTAATTTTTCTTAGAAGACTGAACCAAATAGGATAGACCAAATTTCTTAACATAAAAATCAATCAAACCTAATTACCAAAAAATCGAACTAAATTGATTTGGTCAGTCCTCCTCGGTTTCTATTTTCCTTCTCGTTGCTTTGTGGTACTATTGTGGTGACCCTTCTTGATCCGGCTCCCTTGTTTTCAATTTGTAGGCTTGGCTGTAGGCCTGGCAAGGGCCGGTTTGGCTAGCCGAAAATTGGTCGACAGTTCTGGAGCTGGAATTGGGAGGAAGGGGACTAATTGTGATGCCACCCTCATAGCAATCAACTCTCTTTCCTGGCATTGATTTGCATATGTCGATAATTCAGTCATGAGCGTATTTTGTATATTTATTATTAAAAAAAAATAAAGTATAACTTAAAAAGAGTTCTCCATTAACAGTGCTTTTCAATTGATTTTTATTTTGGGAGTTACAATTACATCTTTCTCCTTTACTTTTAGGGATGATAACAACTATTCACGAAAAATATCTTAATATTTTTAAAATTTAAGCGATCGTAAATTTAATTAAAATTTATTATTAATTATTTAAATTTTATTATTATTATTATTAAAAAAATATTTAAATTTATTTAATTTTATATATTTTAATTAATAATTTATATAAAAAATTATTTTTTATTAATAATTTAAAATTTTAATAATTTTATAAAATATTTAAAATTTATTTTATTTAAATAAAAATATAAAATTTATAAATATTATTATAAAAAATATATATTTTATATTTAAAGTATTTATATAAATGAATTCAAGTTTATTATCCAAAATTTGAATTTGATTTTTTAAATCTAAAATTAGTTATATATTATTTAAATTTACCATATTAGAATTCAATCAGTACTGGAGTTTCAAATATGCACTATTGACATTTACATAATTTAAAGTTTAAAATCTAATTAAGATTAATACCCACCATTTGCTATTTAGGGAACATCTTTTGGCTTTTTTTTCTTTAAATTTTTTATAAAAAGTTTAGCCCTAACTAAATTCAAGTTACAAAACCCAACAATCAAGGTAAGCATCACCAACCAGACAAAATCCCGTCAAGTGTAAATCTTGACTTAAAAAAAAAAAATTAAAAGAAACGCTAAATCTATATATATAAAATAATTTAACTGTAGTTTGAATTTGTAACTTCAAAGCTATGAAGATGATATTTATCAAAAATTCAGTAGAATTATATATACATAATCAAATAAAAACGATATCCACATTTTTTTTTTCATTTTCAGGCTTCGAAACTAAGGAAATACGAGAATCATTAAAGCTTTTGGTTGATACATCAACTTCCAAAATTAAAATAAAGAGAAAATCATTAAATGATATTTAGTTGGTATACAATATTTCATCACTTTCATCATCATTTACCATGATATTAATAGCAACATCTACTTCTAGACAAACCCATTACATCTTATTAACATATTATTACTTAGAAGAAGAAGGAGAAGAAAATATAAAAAAGAAAGAAATTAAAAGAGATGAAGATAGTCTTTTTTTTTTAATAAGGAAAAAAAATCTCTCATAAACATTAGTGTTTATTATGTAAAAGAAAAAGAGTGGAAGAGAAGCGATCCAAATGAGGGAATTTCTTTCGAAATTCTGACATTAAAGCCAAGTTTTCTTGGTGCAGAAGATTGGCTTTCTTCCTCAGCTTCTCGTTCTCTTCAACAATACTTTGGTTCTCCAAATACAGCTTTAAGTTCTTTAGTTCCATATCCTTGCCTTCATCCTCTTCTTTGCATCTTCTTCTGCTTATATGTTGAAATAAAACAATATCAAAACATCTCCTACTAGCATATAATAAAGAACTAAAGTCTTGTGCATATGTAAGGAGATGTAAGTATATACCTGGAAAGTCCAAGAACTTGAACCTTAGGTTTCTTTGATCGTTGCTTTCTCTTAGCAGGGTAGAAAGGAGGAGATGGGAACTTGTCTACTCTGTTTGTACCCATTTTTCTTAGGGTGTGACTTGTTTGTTCTACGAGAATTAGGATGAAAGAACGAATGAGAATTGGAAGGAGAGTGGGATATGAAAGTTGCTATAAATATGGGCGCGGCTTGTGTTATTATCCATGTGGTGGGCTGGTGGGCATGTGCTGAGAGAGAGAGAGAGAGCGAGAGAGAGAGAGAGAGAGAAGTATTTCTCCTCTATGTAATGATGGCAGTTGGACTCATGATTGCCAAGGGAAGCAATCCCATATTGATCGATAAGGAAGAAAACAAAAACAAAAAAGAAAGGAGGGGAGGGGGCGGGTGGTAAGCCTAAGCAAATAGAAGGTTCTATATAATTTTATATGCTTAATCTTCCCTTTGCTCTTTCTAGCCTCAATAGTATATCTTTTTTCTTTTGCCTCGGTGACTTTCAAAATAAACCAATGAGAGATAATAAGCTTGTGTTCAAGGTTTATTGTCAACTTAATTGGAACTGTTTGATAATTAAAGGGACTAAGGAAGTTAATTAATAATAATAATAATAATAATAATAATAATAATCTTCAAAGATACATGTATAAGCCGTTTTCTTCATGAGAGGGGATCTTAATTTGATAGGTGATAATGATTATGAAAACCAAGTATCTGAAAAGGGATATATTGGTAGGTTGGCCTACCTAATTTCTCACTTGTTATTTTTAAGCAAGTTAATATTCAATATTAATTTCTAAATTTTGTGCTAATTCTTTTCTGTCACTAATAGATTACACAAATCTAGAAAGACAAATTAATGGTGGGTTTGAGATGGCAGTCCAATATATATATATATATATATATATATATATATATATATATATATATATATATATATATATATATATATATATATATTCATGGATTGATAGGCTGATTGCAAGTGGCTTCTTGGCAACACCTTGTCTTTGGGGCCCCATTAAAGACATAGTAATATAAGGTTATCCCTCTGTCTGACTCTTGATAATGGTGGACCATTTGGAAGAAGAAGGGATTGCATTGGCACCAATTCATTCATAATATCATACTCTTTCCTCATCACCTCCACTTTTATTTACCTCATTATACTTAGTTTGAACACAAATTTCTAAGAGTCAAATGTTACATTGAGGGCCTGGAAACCCTATCAACTCTTTATTATTCTTTCCTTTTGATGACAAATGATGCTTGGACAAAATTAAAGGAGAAAAAAAAAATGAAGGATTTATTGTTGTCATCATGATGATGACGGTGTGTGTATCTAATCTTATATGTACAATGTACTTTAAAATGATTTTATTTTAAAAGGTAAGTTTTTTTTTTCTTTTATATATATATATATTATCTCTGCTAATCATACGAAATTTATTTTGAAAATATTATTTTTGTGTATATATATATATATATATATATATATTGGGTGTACCATTGGGTGTACTGTGTTCCTAATAATATATATCAATTCAAACCGTCAGCTGTTCTGCTTTGGTAAAGCAACTGATAAACAATTGCTATCTGTAATATAAGAAATTATAAATATAAATATTTACATTATTTTTTTAATGGTTTCTAAAATACTAAAATAAGAGACAAGGTGTATGTTGGTCATTGTTGAATATTTAAAAATCAGAACTTTCTTGTATTGGCAAATTTTCACATAACCACCGTTTGGATGTTATATGCAGTTAGCATACTGGAATTGGTACTAACTACTTTCATTATCAATAATTAGCTAATAAATGAATTTGATTAATCAGATAATATTTATACTTATTATTACGTATGCAGTTGTAATTAATGTTTTAAAATATGCTCCTATTTGAGAATCATGAATGTAAAGAATTAAGGTTTAATGGTTAATTAAGATTGAAACAAAATCAAATTATCATACTGTTTATCTTAATTATGTAATTAATAACATGATTCTAATGCTAATTTTAGCACTCTGCTTTCTATTTAGGCAAAAAAGATTTTATTTTGAAGGGTATATAAATAATAGAATGTTGCACCCAACTCTTTCCAATTTCTGCATTATAAATTAATTAATAATAATTCTTTTTCTTTCAATGGCAAAGAATTAATATTTCCTGAATTCATGCATGGACGTATAATTTAATATATATATATATATATATATATATATATATATATATATATATATATATATATATATATATATGTGTGTGTGTGTATATATATTTCATAAAATCCATGAGTGTATGCACATTGTAACCCTAATAATGATGCCATTTTTGAATGGGGAAGAAGAGATTCGAAGAGGACTAGAAGCACTCACGGGAGCCTCACTTATTTCTTCTTTTACTACCTCTACTACATAAAACAATACATGAGTGAGAGGCTAGATACGTGCAATATATAGTCAACACACAAATGAAATTCTCCTCATTTATCTTCTCCTCCATCTTCAAGTGCCCTAAAAAAAATTAAAATTGCACACCATTTTGACATAGCTAGGTCTCACTTGAATTAATAATGATGGTTGCTGTGTGTTAATCCCACGAGTGGGTACATCTCCACAACCCATAGACTATCTGATTTAAATGTCTAATCCAGTATATGTGCTCTGCAATTGATTATATTTCTCATATTGGTGTATACATTCATCATCAACCTCATTCCCACCACATATATATGTATATATATCTTTGAATCATGGCAATTTTGATCCTTCCCATTTTTCAACTTCTATATTATGTTAATTGATATTGGTTTGGGATAAAAATTTTGTGCTCTATATAAGATTTGGATAAATCTCCTCTTTTGAATTAACTTTTAGAGTTGAGTTAAGCTTGGTGCATTTTTTCTACATGATATCAGAATTTATCCTGCTTCAATATTAGGCCATCCATAAATGTGTATGGTTGTAAATTTCAAACTCCAAATATTTATGTCTAGATATAAGGGGATTTATTGTTTCACATTAGTTTGGAATAAAAATTTTCTGCTAAATATAAGATTTGGATAAACCTACTTCTCTTGAACTAGCTTTTAGATTGGAGTTAAATTCAATCTATTTTCTCTACACATTATATTATGTTGAGATTATTATTATTATTATTATTATTATTATTATTATTATTATTATTTAAACATGCATATAGTTGGAAAAATTAATGAATTGTTGCAGATGATAAATTAACATAATTGAAAATGAATGAGAGTTTTGTTGATTGTAATTAAGTATATTGGAAGAAAAAAAAATTAAATAAAAGGAATGTTTAGGAATATGCTGGAAGCTGAGATCATTGATAGCTACTCATGCAAACCTCCAATATTAGCCAACCTTCCTGCTCAAGAGTCAAGAGCTATAGAGTTCCCAAAAATAATTGATAGCAAATGTGGACAACTAAATCATCCAAAATAATCTGCCATGCCTCATCAATTGCTATTTTGTATATTTCTTTTCAAAAGATGGAAAATGCAAACCATAATCATTTCCATTGATGAATATATTGTTATCCCAACATATCCAATTGGTTAAAACTCCTCCTCTAATTGTAAGCCTCATGGTGTCAGTAATATGGATTGCAATTGATGGAATATTTTTAGATATGCTATTCCATTAAATTTATTGAGATCGGTTTAGATAATATATAATTATGTTTGAATGGGTTTAAATTAGAAAATAATATTCGTGTTGTGTTCGAATTTTATGTGTTAAATAACTATTACCTAAATTAATTAATATAAATAATTAAATAAATATAAAATATATTTTTTTAAGAATATTTATAAATTTTATATATTATATTTTAAATAAATAGAATGTAAATATTTTGTAAAATCATTAAATTTTGAAGTATAAATTATTGATAAAAATATTTTTTATATACATTACTAATTAAGATATATAAAGCTAAACAAGTTTGAGTATTATTTAGGTAATAACAATCCACTTTGAAATGGTTTTCAGATATAGTTTAAAACAAATTTTAATCGACCTTAGAATGAGTTTACATATTAGAAATACTAATCAAATTCAATGATGGTGATTTTCATGACTATTATATAAAACTTGATTGTTCTTCATAAATGATGAACATAAACATCAATCATAAACATGAAATTTATCTATTACCCTAACAATTATATCCTAAACAAATTAAATTCTTACAGATCTAGCATATTTGATACAAAATTAGATTGAGCCGTATTATTTATTGGGAGAAACCATTTTAATAAATTGATTTCTTCTTCTTGACAATTTTTGATCTCATAACTCTTAGTAATGAAAACCTTTATTAAGATGACCTTAATATTTCTGATTTTATAAAAAAATGTACATATTTTTAATGGATAAAGAAAGACCAACTTATAAATATCCCCGAAAACTTATTCTGATATGTACATCAAATAATATATTTATGGACATAATTTATTTTAATAAAATAAATACTAATTAATATCTGCAACAATAACTAACTTGATTTTAACCCAACAGGATAAAATCTTTCATACCTAGTGAATAGGAATTCATAAAACTAGCTTTCTCAGTGTCTATGATTTCTGTTGAAATTTTATTTATTGAATTTACCTGTTCTTTCAATTGTATATTATTGAATTTATGAACTTATGATGTAAGAACATTAAAATTATATTTAATATTAAAAATTCAAAAAATGTTTATGAAAATTTAAAAAATAAATTTTATAATTGCAATGCTTTTTTCAATACATGAAAGTTATTATATAGGTTAGACAAAAGAAAAAAAATCATTTCCGAATCTAGAAATTTTTTGGATTTCATTGGTTCAGTAATGCAAAATATTCATTTCAGGATGACAATTATCTTGACTATGTTTAGGAGGGGGCGTGATGCGAAATATCATCCACTAAAATTATATAAAATGCACCAAGTAATACTCAGGAAAGATGATGGAGTCACAATGGTCTCATTTAAGTGTCACTTCCTAAGACAGCGTTTCCTAGACATGCAGTTCTTATAATCCTAATAGAATTAAACAACTGGTAAGTACCATCTTCTCATAACACTACCACGGTATTAAGGATTTATGCCACAAAGGCATAGATAGACAGGAGTCACCACTCGGGTAATAACCGTGACATATTCAGTGTTTCTTTCGAGGGTCATGGATGGTAAGTTACTCCTTGTAGAGTTATTTCAAAATCTTGTTCTGCCTTGACTCATTTCTCTTTCATGAACTCCATTCTTTGTCCTAACTTTTGCCTGAAATACTCTTTTGAGTTTTCATTTCAGCGGGCTTACTCTAACTTTTGCCTAAGTGGCCCTTTCGGGTTTTTCACTTAGCAAGCTTTCTCTCTCTCTTTTTCTCTTTTTCTTTTTCCTCTTCTTCTTTTTTTTTTTTTTTTTTTTTTTTTTTTTAAACTAGATAATCACTAGGGCATTCATATCAAGTACCTATTCTGTCATGCTCAAAAGATATAGGTTAAATTAAAATAATGCAGTTCAATTACTTGATTATTTAATGTATCTCTCAAGACACAAAATTCACAATCATAATTAAATAAAACCTATTCCTAGTTAATACAATAAAAACTTCTTTATTTATTCAGGTACACCATTACTCCTTCTTACATTTAGTTTTGCCAAATTTTTAACCTTTCAAAGTTAGAAATAAGCTTTATAACCTGCCGAATGGCCTTTTTAGGTTTTTCATCCAAATCTTCTCTCATCTCTCCTTTTGCCTAGATCGCCTTTTGTAAGTTTTCAATCTAGCATTTTTTTTCTTTTTTTTTTCTTTAATCCTTACTTTTGCCTTGATCGTCTTTTGTAGGTTTTCAGCTTAGCAAGCCTATCTCACATAAAGTACCATTTGAGTCTGTCTAAATTGACTAGTTCTTAAAATTCATTCCCATCCAGGACTAATATTCTTATAGTGGCAAGATCTTTTTTACTATGTATAGACCATCCTAGCTTGAGTTAAACTTTTCTCTTAAATTAAAAGGGATGGGCCGAGCTTATTTCAAAACCATGTCTCCCTCTTTGATCTTTTTTTGCTTCACCTTCTTATTAAAGGCCCTAACTATCTTCCTCTAATAAGCCTGCCTATGATACAAGGCTCATATCCTCTTTTCATCAATCAAAGCTAGTTCTTCATATCTCTTCTAGGCCCACTCATTTTCTAGGATCTTAGCTTCTAGCATCACTTTTAAAGATTTGACCTCTTGCTTAATAGATAGCAATACTTTAGTCCCATACACTAAAAAGAATGAGGTTGCCCCCGTGGATGTCCTTGCAATACTATGATAAGCTTAAAGAACATAAAGGAGTTTTTCAAGCCAATCCTTTTATGTTTCGAACATTTTTTTCCTAACTAGAACCCTTCCATTCATATGGGGACCACACATGCCTGCATGCACTTCTTTTATTATTTGCTAAACCTATTTTTCTATCACTCATAAGAGTTTGTAAAATTGCCTCCTAGCTAAAGTAAGTTAAGTGGCTAATCTATGAATTATTGCTCTGTCTCTTTTGTTGGTTGATTGCGAGTATTCTCTCACTTCCAGAGGCCTCCTTATGTTTTCATATCATTTTCCTTCTCCCTCTAGATCTACATGTGCTACTATTAATCCTTCATAGCACGAAATTTTACTCGTCATTAGGATAACTAACTAAGTTAACTTTTCATTACCCTTTTCTTATAGGGACACTGGCGTGACTTAGGAATCGACCATTTGATTTTAAGCTTGAGGCATGTACTTCTTGGTACTTTGTTAACAAGGCTATAAACTTATCTCTTTCTTCTTGGGTTAAATCTTCAGCTAACTTAATGTCTTTAGGATTATTTGATGTACCCAAATTAATAGAGATTGATTTTGATGCATTAATAGAAATAATATTTAGATGATTATGAATGCCATGCATATGCCTGTTAGAATAAACATCAAATAAGTAAACAGAAGGATTGGTCATGTTAGTAATCTTCACCTCAAAATCAGCATCAAGTATATCAGAAATGGAAACATCAGTATCACTACTATGAGCATTACAAAAGATAGACTCAAACTTAGGAGTGTAGCTTTAGGTGCTTGGTTTCCATGTAGTCTTTAGATCAGTGGTGCTGATTTTTTATTCTAGCTTTTTCACATGTGGTAACCCCCTAATCATATGTCTAGGTAATTGCCCCCTCTTTCAAGGACTTAGGAGGCTTTGGCTCTTCTTTCTCTTCAGTTGGTTCATAGCCCAAACCATAACTAGTGATCTGCCCCTTCATCTCAAGAAAAGTCACTAGACCATCTATACTTTTTCCTAGGCCCATGCTAGAAAAAAATTTTATCCCTTTCTTTACAGTAGCCACTTTTGGATCTATCAAGTTTTCATAGACCCTAGCAACTTGAAAACTAGACATTGGTGGAGTTAAACCATCTACTTGCAATGCAATTACCTCCTTATCAAAATCGGTCCAAACATCCAAAGGACCCTTATCATAGCTAGAATTATGACAAATGTCAATAACCATCATAGATTGAGGTTCATTGGGCTTTTGGATGGGTTGGATAAAGTCAATAATTCTATCAGGGTTATTTAGGGTGGTGGAGATCATATAGAAACCTGGAGGAGATGGAAATTTTGGTTAGGCATAGGGCTAGTACGGGTGTTTGGTCAATTTTCTGGGTCGATTATCTTTTTGGCATCAATTAGGTCTTAGATATCATACTTAAGTTGAAAATATCAGTCGGTGTCATGATGTGTTAGTTGTGAAATAGTTTTCGCAAGTGCACGGGTCACAGTAGTATAGTTTTAAAAATAATATCGTTCCCACAGGGAATTGTACTTAAATTGAAAATAAAAGAATAAGCTAATTAGAATGGTAAAATGTAAAGATATTAAAAAAAATGAAATTTAAAATTAGTATTTGAGGAATTTAAGCTAAATCAAATAATTAACTAAATTAATTAAACTAGATTACCAAAATTCAAATTGAAATTGCTAATTATGAAATTGGGAGGAATTAAATCTAAATTCAATAAAAATTAAAGTGATTTTAGAGATAGGGTTTCCAATATTGTTTGCATGTGGTTTATCCCCAATTTAGTCAAACACATGAGAATTACAATTTTGAGGGAAATCAATTCTTAGTTCTTTGAAACCTTTTTCAAGCATTTCAAAGTTGGTATTCATCAAATCAAACTCTGTTTTCACGGTATTTCAAATCTAATAAAAACCCAATTAAAGCTCTAATTGATTTTTGAAAGTCCCCTTAATCCTCTTAGCTTATCTCTAACACTAAGAAAACTAAGTTTGTTGCAAGATTATCTATCCCAAACATTCACTTTTCAGTCTATCTGTCAAGGATTAAAACTTAACTTAATGAGGGTCCATTCATCAAGCAAGGCAACAAGCTCACAAGCAATAAATCAAAATGCAGTAAATCTCATTTAAATGACTAAATCAGTTCAAAAACCACAATACAAAGCAATAGTTACAAACCCATCTCTAGAATCTCAAAGATCTACTCACAAATCATGGTTTCAAGACAAACCCAAGTATATAAATGAAGAAATAATGAAAATCTAAGCTAAGGAATAGAAAAACCCAGTAAAATGATGAAGAATTTGTTGCTGGAGAGTTGCAGAAAACGTCTTCTGCTGCTACTGCAAAATGATCTCCCGTGCTCCTCTTGCTCTCTCTCTCTCACTTACAAAATCTCCTTTTCTCCTTGTGGAAAGAAAGATAAAAAGACGATTTTATATGGTTTAGAGATCTGCCCTAGAATAGGTAAAAAGGCAGAAGATTCTAGAGATAGTGATGTATTAAATCAGAGGGACAAAAGTGCCATTGTCGACACCATATTTTGGCCGATCCCTAAAATCAATAAAACTTTGAAACTGACCCCCAGTACTAAGTCTCCTTTTGACAGCTAATCACATTTCCGATCCCTCTTTGATAGACAGTCACATTTCCGATCTCTCCTCACAAAGAATTGAATCAATGCTAAGTCCTCACATCAGTCAAAGCCTTACCAGTCTATTAGATCACTCACCGATCTCTCAAACCCATTGTCGAATCTCCGGACCAGTCAAGTATATTCCTGATCTCTGTTGGCAAATGAAATAAACTGACAATAGATCTCTTCTTACCAGTTTTATTGCCGATCTCTCTTTCAAAAGTTTAAGAATGATTAAAGGTTCCATACCGGTTTAATGATGACCCCGATCCTAAGTGTTTAAGCCGACTTTGACCAAGCCCCGTTTACCGATCTCATGCTCATTGTGTTTTCCGATCTCTCACACTTAGGTTAATAATCATTTTCAGTTATTTCAACATACTCAGACAATCAAGTGTTGAATAATTTAGAAATTTTCCGATCATAACCATTCATCGAACAAAAAAGGGCATTCCACTTCATTTCATTTCAAAAATTTGTATAAGTCATTCGGCTGGGGGATCACCCCCAGCCTGATCTACATTTTGCTCATTTTCTCTCTCATCCTCGGCCTCCTCTTCGCTTTCCTCCTCACCTCCGGGAGCCAGGTCGGCCATCCAAGAGAAGTCCTCCTCTAGGTAACGCTTCTGGAGCTCGGCCAAGAGATCCTTGTGAGCGTTCACATAAGCACCGGCTATTCCTGTCACCATCTCTTCATCTTTTGCCTTAAGCTCCTCAGCAAGATGAGCGGCCTGAGCAGCTTCGTTGGCCCGGAGCGCCTGGACTTCTCTAAGAGCATGATCCCTTTCAGCCAGAACATGAGTCTGTTCGGCCAGCTTATCCTCATAGTACTTCATGCGCCCCTCAATTTGAGATATGTAATCCTGAGTAGATGAGAGTTGGGATCGGAGGGATGCCACTTCTTGACCCTTCTTCTCGATCTCCTTACCTGTGGTGCGCTTTTCCTGACTATGTCTTTGGTTCACTGTGCACTCTACATTGCACTCATGGATCGGGTTAGGATGTCGTCAAGATTGTCCGAGACGATGTCCGATCCTCCCGAAGGCAGATAGAAGACCCCAAGACTTTGGCAAAATCGGGGTTCTCCCGAACAGTCCGGTTATTCTCCAGGGAAGCGATCAGCACTTGAGCGCCACGAGAAGAGGGCCTCGCAGAAAGTCGAGAACGACCCCCTTCTGTGCTTGGAACAACTGGAGGAGGTGGAGGCGGCTCTTCTCGTTGAGGAGGAGATCGGACGCCTGCGACGATCGGTCCCAAGGTCGGGCCTCCTTGCGTCTCCCTGTGTTCATGACCGGGTGTTTGAAGCAAAGGTTTAACGCTTCATCTCTTTCACCTTCCGAAATCTCTTTCTTTCTTCCGCTTCCTGGAACCCTCACCACCCGCCATACCTGCACAAAAAAGAGGTCAGTGAGATCGCTAAGGTCCAAAGATCTGAGAAATAGAAAATACCGATGCCAAGATCAGAGAGCTGAAGCCCGCGATTTTCGCTCGTGATCAACTCCATCGTCCAATGATGCAGCTCGGCAGTCACCGCATCTAAATAGGAGTACTTTTGAGTGGCAGCTTGATTCTTCAGTTCCATCACTATTAGGTCTTCCTCCTTGTTCAGGGTAATACGCCTCGGAATCAAGGGCCCCTGGTGCCACCAGCTACGGGGGAAGTCCTCAAAGCATTTTGGATTTTTGCTCCTCAGAATGAAGAAGCGGTTCTTCCAATTCTTAAGGGAGGAGGGCAGATCGGTAAAGAGCCCACAATGAGGCTTCGCTTGAAAGAACTAGTGCTCGTCGTCCTTTCAGCGAGTTAGCCTGTGCAGTTCGGCGAACACCTTAGCCGTAGGTCTGATTCCCTTAGCTCGGCACAGGCCTCGGAAGGCTACCAAGATCCGCCACGAGTTAGGGTGAATTTGGGCAATGCACACTCGGTGATATTTTAGGACCTCTTTGAAGAAGTCGTCCAGAGGGAACCGAAGACCGGCCTTTAACTGTTCCTCGTATACCATAACCATGTCATTCTCTTCAAAGAAGTGATCGGCTCGGTGATCGCCGTGACACCGGATAAGTTCATATGAATCGGGCTCAATGTTGTACTCCTGGCTAAACGACTGCAGATCGGTTTCTTGCAAGATCGATGGCAGTTCGTCCATAGGAAGATTCTCCCTCCCTGAGGAAGGTGCAAGCCTCGATGGTGCGGTTCGCCCCCGAGCTGGAACGGAGACCCTAGAAGGTTCTGGTCGTGCGCTTGGCCCAACCACCTCTACTTCATCAGACGACCATGAAACATGGACGGAAGGTGGGCTTGCCGCTCTCTGACCTTCGGCGCCGCTCATTTTTAAGGAAAACAAAGAACTTAAAGCTAAAAGAAGGATTAAAACCCTTACCGGAGCTTGAACGGAGTCGGAAGACCTTGAAAATCGGGAGAGTTTTGAAATTGCTTGCGAGAGACAGAAAATGGCATAAGTAAGAAACTGGCTAACCCCTACCCCTATTTATACTCGTCCGAGCATTTAATGCTCACGATGTCCCAGGCAATGCATCGGTTAACGGGATTCGCCAGCTGTTCTGACACGTCTCTCGAACACTCCAAATTCCATAAAGAGAACGGCTAATTAGAGATCGGCATATTAAGATAAATGTTAAGGGTTGTTCAGTTAGGAACCAGATCGGATAAACACATCAGAAATCGGAAAATAATCAATGCAATAATAATAAGATGATAATTGACTTTTATTTCCAAAAGATCGGATTACATCATTTGGGCGATCTCTAGGGATCGGAATAATAGAGATCGGAAGATGGGAGATCAGCATGAGAGATCGGAATAGGAGCGTGGGAGGGATCGGAAGGCAAAAAGAATAAGACAAATCCCAAATAACTGTCGTCAGAATCAGAACCGAGGTAGTTAAAGCGTGGCAGACGAGATCTCCACTGCACGCCTAAGAATCGCCCGCAATGCTGACAGGTGCCAGGGTATGTCATGACAGTCCTGTACATCCCAATCTCCACCGTTGATCTCACTTGTAAGGACAAACCCGGAACCCTTGGATCAAGAGAGAAGACGACAAGACCAGCGTCTTTCGCTCTTAGCCCTCAGATCGCTCCAGACAAGAGGATTTGAGACCGTCAGATTGAAAGAAGAAAAGGACGAATATTCTGAAGAATAATCTCAGCCGTTCACTTTGGTTCTCTTTAATTCTCAAGCATCCGATCATGTCCTTCAAAATCCAGACCCTCCATCTCCCTCAAAATAAATCCTGACCCTTCATGGGGAGCACCCGATTCCTATAAATACCTGCCTGAAAACTGTTCAAGGGGACGGAAAAAAAAAACATATAGACAAGAGGCAGTAACTATAGCAGAATAACTCTGAAACTTAATTCAGTTTGTTACTCTGCTATTTTTTTTTTTGGAGTTTTCGTAGAAAAAACTTTTGAAACTAGTTTTCTGAAGTGTTTTCTTGCAAAAGGGATTCTTGAATACTGAAATTTTTCATTTTCAGTTCGTTCATTATCCTGTGGCACTCCCACTTTCTGTCTTTGTTATCCTTTTTTTCCATTGTCTAAGCTCAACTCCACTCAAGCTTGGTTATTTTGACCTGTTTACATTTTAACAAAGAATACTTCATTTCGAGGCAAACCATAGTCCTTCGGCTGCCAACCTGCAATCTTGCTACTTTTTGCGATTCTGTAGTTAGTTCAATAGACTCGACTCCCTACAGGTCAGTGTTAATATCGCCATTTTATTAAGTCTACTTCTCGTTTTACGTATTTCCTTTTGTCCTCTTTCTTATGCCTGTTGTTTTCATTAAGTTCATGTCACGCTAAAAAAATACAAAGGAAAGATATGCTCTAGTTTACTCCCGTGTTGGCTAACCCACACTTTTGTTAATCTTTATTATTTCTGAACACAAGTCATCTAGCCCCGAGTTACGTAGAAGCAGCTAGACAAAATGTAGGTAACTGTGTTTAAAGTGTCTCTTTGAAAAAAGAGGGTCTAAATAACACGTCAGGGAAATAGCAAAATTGAATCACTAGGCTGATATGGGAGGCGATCCGGCATAATGCCATAAGGCAGAATAAAAAATCAAAACTCAGATAAGAAAAAGGGTACAGATGGGATACTGGTAAAGTGACCTTAGGGGAGGTCAGTAAAATTCAGTCCGGCGTCCCTTATTTAGTCACAAAGTACCAACGAGTTAAAAAAAAAGAGTCTTATTTCGACCTTTGGCACCTTTAAATATTATAACTCTTAAACTTAGACTCTTATGATATATGGCTGTGTCCAAATTTCGAAGAGGTCGGAAGAGAGTCTTCATCCGTTCCTCAAACAAAATTTTTAACAAATAATTTAAAAGAGATCGGAGGAGAGTTCTTATCCGGTTCTCAACTCAAAATTTTAATAAATATTAAATAGAGATCGGAGGAGAGTTCTTATCCGGTCTCAACTCAAAATTTTAATAAATATTAAATAGAGATCGGAGGAGAGTTCTTATCCGGTCTCAACTTAAAATTTTAATAAATATTGAATAGAGATCGGAGGAGAGTTCTTATACGGTCTCAACTCAAAATCTTAATAAATATTAAATAGAGATCGGAGGAGAGTTCTTATCCGGCCTCAACTCAAAATTTTAATAAATATTGAATAGAGATCGGAGGAGAGTTCTTATCCGGTCTCAACTCAAAATCTTAATAAATATTAAATAGAGATCGGAGGAGAGTTCTTATCCGGTCTCAACTCAGAATTTTAATAAATATTAAAGAGTTCGGAGAAGAGTTCTTATCCAATTCTTAAATTAAATTTTAATAAAATATTCCTTTCAAATAAAATTAACATACAACAGTAACTCACTAAGGTTGTCTCATTTACTTATGTATCTGGGTGATCCGAATTTAGTGAAAAATTAAAATTTCCTTTTGACAAAAGGATTAACATCTCCATCCGAGCCCTCCTAACTAATTTATGAAAAACGCGAAGTTAAATCTACTTGCCCTTATTGAGGGACGAGGTGGGGTGCCTAACACCTTCCCCACCCGTTTACGGACCCCGAACCTAGAATCTCTGTCTTGAAGTGGTTTCATTTCAATCTATTTTCACAAATGGTTTTCTTTAGTTTCCCTCAAAACTAAGGTGGCGACTCCTCACTCTTTCCCACTTCGGTGAGGGTTCGTTCAGGCGACCGCAAAACACCTTGCGACAGCCATGTCAGCCATTTTCATTAAAACGACACAAGCTGAATCGGTTGTGTTGCGCCTTGTGTCGCAGGTTGTGAAACCTACTGCCCGAGAAAAACTTCATATCTGACAATTGACACAACCTGTGGCATAAGCTGTGTCGTAGGTTGTGCAACTTTCGGTCTCTTTAATTCAACTTCAAAATTTTGCAATTCAACTCTAATTTGTTCCAAATAGCTGCTTTGATCAAAATACACCAAAATTCTCCAAATTTAACCTACAAAACAAATAAATTCCAAAAATTAAACTAAGAAGTGTAAAAAGGAAAAATTGACTAAATATATGCTAATATCTATAGTAATAGCTTTGAACAAGGGTAAATTATGTGCAAAAATTATACGTAAATAATGATAAAAAATGCATGCATCAAATTCCCCCATACTCAAACTCTTGCTTGTCCTCAAGCAAAATTTCATTACAACTCATTTGGAAGGGAATAGAATCAGTCTTTGAAAACACAAAAATCATTAATCCAAACCACCAACTTACCCCTAGCCACCAACATTCTAAATTCCCACCAGCAAAGCACAAAGAATGAAGCAACCACTCTCAACAATTACAGAATAGCTAAGAATTAACCAAGCAACCCAAGCAACAAATACCAACCAGCTACAAGAGTCAATTGTGCTTAAACAAACCTAAATGAAATAGATAGCCAATGTGTCTCAAATAGATAGTGAGTAATGTATGGAGGATTATATTGCCAAACCCATATGCAAGTATAAAAAATCTAACCCCACTAATGTAACAAGCATTTTTCAAAGAATCATTAGGTCTTTTAAGGGTTGTAATAGGGTCAAATAAGGTAAAATTGTGGTTAACAAAGAAAGGGAATAAGGAAAACAAAATATGAGAATAGTATTAATCATGAAACTCAAAGTGCATCCAATATTCTTCTTTTTTTTTATAATAATTTTTTTTAAATCAAGAGGAAAGAAATTCATAATAAATCTCAAGTGCTATCACAATGATTATATAAAGGGACTACTTCTTATACTCTTTTGATTTTGTACTTGTCCCTATTTCATGTCACACCCAAAATTACATTTGGGATATTTTGGTGACTTTTTTTTTTCAACTTTTCACAATTACTCTAGTACTTTTCAATATGTTTCAATCCTCCAAAATTTTTTTTTATGTGCACTTAATTGCTAAAATATTATTCTCATAAATAGGTGGTAGTTTTTAGGTTTTATGGCTAGGTAAATGATTTGGGTTCCAAAGAAATTAGGGAATTAAGGTTCAAGGGGGTTTGCAAGGGTTGAAATGAAATTAAGGTAGGTTAAGGCTAAATATGAGGTTTAAAATATGAAGGAATGCCTAAATCATATTCTTATCAAATGCAAGTTAAAAATTTCGCTTTGAAAGATCTAAGATGCTTGTTCTAGGAATGATGAGACGACAATGACCATTTTCTTCCTTAAAGGCTTATTCAGACACTCAAAAACTCAAAATAACTAATCAGAATCTGCATACCTGGATGAATATATTAATTTTCAGCTATTAAGTAAGAGAAAGAATAATGCTTAAGACTTTGTACCCAACTGGAAACTTTCATTCCACTAACCATCTAAAGGCAAGTTAGATTGCTTGAATAAGCAACTCCTGGAATTCAAAAACTGGTTTAAAAATCCAAAAATTTTAAATGAATAAATGAAATGCATGAATGTATAAATGTATAATGAACCTATATGCAACTAAGTATGCATAACTAAGTATATGAAGCTATATGCAGTGTATATATGTGAACGTGTACAAGTATGAAGTATGTCACTATATACAAATGAAAAGGAAAAATAATTTTTGCAAAGAATTTACCCTCTCCCCCTATACTCAGAATGGACATTGTCCTCAATGTTAAAAGATTGCAAGGAATGGGATAATTTGGCTATAAATTCAATGGGTTCTCTCAAATATTGTCCAGAAAATAGGTGGCTAATATGTGCATAAAGAATGGATATGTAAGCCTAAAGTGGATAAGGGGTACCCTGTTTCATAAGTGGTAGCACAACTTGTGCTGAAAATGACACAAGCTGAGATAAGAATTGTTACCTCATTGAAGGTGCAGCCAATTTAATTAAATAAAATTTGGACAGCTGCTGCACTCATTGCAAAAGAAATAGTGGAATGGAATCAATTAAAGCAATTAAATTCAAAAAGTTGAAATAGAGAGGTTAAGCTCAAAAAAATATAACCATGAGATATCCACTCATCAAGTGAAATTCCGAAGTAGCATATAAAAGCAAGTGAGCAAAGCATTAAAGATTCAAAAGAAAAATGTGCTTATGAGTGACTAAAAAAAATTACTTAATAAGCAAATGTTTCAAGTAAAAGAAAAGCAACACAAGCAAAATATTAACTAAATAAGTAGCTAAAAACACTAATTAATGAAGCAACTGAAATAAAGACATGAAATATGTAAACTGAAACTAAAAGCTGGTCAGTCACGAATGATAACTCCTTTGCCCTTGCCATCTGGTGGAGGTGGTGGTATCTGGTGGAGAAATGATGCTCAAAATGAGTGCCTGGTTAGTTTCTATCTGTTCTAGCTTAGCTCGTATGACTCTCAACTTGTCTTGCATTTCGACACTCCTATCCAAATATATATCAGCTAAATCCCTTAATGTCTGAAAAGAGACATCTGTCATCTGGCGAAAGGAGTAGATCTCATCACTGAGATTCTCCATGAATGTCAGAAGGGTTGCCATGGAGGGTCCAGAAGCTGTTGATGAAGCAGGTTGTGCAGCTTTTGGAGCCTGGCATGGAGGTTATGTAGAAGGCTACTCAGATGGTGAAGAGGAGCTAATTGCAGTAGGGGAGCCTAGTGGTGTTGCTGCTGGTGCTGGAATCTCATAAAGCTGTGTAGCCTCATTTTTAATACAAAATTTTTGGTTGGCCAAATGAGGTCCATCCAAATACAGCAAGCCAGTTGTGATGGCAGCACACCTATGAACTTGAGAGTCAAAACCAAAATAATGTGCAATGGGTGTGACCAATCCTCCAAACACAATCTTACCAGTACCCCTAGTAGTTTGGCAGAGCACATGGAGGCAAAAGTAATAACCAGGTGAAAACTTTTTACCAGTTTTGGCACACCACAAAAAAAATAGGTCATACTGAGACATTGTGCCAACACTTGCTCCTCTTCCTAAAATTGTGTTTGCAATTAATCTTTGAAGCAATTGCAAATAGTGACTCAATTTTAGAGGCCTTACTGTGCCTAGGTTTGAAAACACCTGCTAAGGGTGCTATTTGCTGCCAGAATTCATGCCCATTATAGTCCCTTCTACTGGTAGGTATTTTAATCAAACCATCAGTGGGGAACCCAACTATATGATGAAAGTCATCCATGGACAGTACCCTATCTTGACCGAGGCATCTAAAGTTGATTATCAAGTTATTATCCAATTCATATTTATGCTTACTAGTGGACAGGGAGGCCATAAATTCTTGCACTAGAGTGGGGTAAACCAATTCCTATTTATGAACAAATCTCACCCAACCCAAAGCATCCAACAAATTTTGCATTTCATCATATATATTAAAAAACTTAAGTGTAAACACATCCAAATACCGAGTCTGAACAATTTCTCTAATTTCAATTCTTGTCTTATTTTTTTTCATTTCAGCAGTAGGCAATACCCATTATCTGGCAGTAGGTACAGATGAAAGAATAGTGGGGTTACCTGAAGATTTTTCTGGGCGCTTTACCGCTGATCTTGGGATTCCAATGCGAGCACCAGGTACGGCAGAAGTAGATGGCTGGACTAGTTGAGGCTGGGTGGGCTATTCGGATTTCTTTCTCTTTGTGCCGCTTGTGGTTTTGTGTGGCTTAATATTCTTGGCTTTCTTCTTCTTGTATGTAGCAATGGGGGCATCACCAAAATGGGTTGTCGGCGAGTTAGTATCCATGGGGTTGGTGGGTGGAGGTTGCGGCGTAGGGTGTGAGGAGTGGGGAGGAGAGTTTTTAAAGGAGAGAAGGGAATCGATCATGGTGAAAATGGAAGAGAGGGAGCAGAAAAAAAATAATAAACGAAGAAGAAGAAGAATACGAATGAGTAGAAGAAGAAGAAAAATGTGGTTGTGGATCACGGGTGGCGGAGGTTGCGGCGTGAAGGAAAGAGCGGCGTGGGTTGTGTTAGGGGTTATGGAGAGAAAAAGAGGGAGGTAGTGGGGTTGTCGGGTATGGGTTCAGGTTAGGGAGTAAAAGTGAGGGGTTTTGGATATGGGTATGGGCTTTGGGCATTGGTAATTAGGTATAGGCTGTTGGTAAAAAGAAAATGATGACGGGCTTTGGGTATGGGTTTAGTTAAATGGGCTATGGGCTATGGGTTTGGTTTAGTTAGTTAGTGATTTTTTTTTTTATATATAAAAATGGGTTAGTGGGCTTTTTGGGCATGGGGTTGGTCGCGGGCCCATTTTGGTGGATTGGTTGTCAACCTGCAAAACCAAATAAACGACACAAGTTAGAATAGAGGGATAGAGGTTGTGCTGGAAGTTGTGAAATTCTTTGCCCAAATTATGCCTAGTGAACACAAGCTACGACACAACCAAAATCGATTGTGCCGCAGGTTGTGAAATCTTCTGCCCAAATTGCACCCAGTGAACACAAGCTACGACACAACCAAAATCGATTGTGCCGCAAGTTGTGAAATTTGCTGCTTAAATTTGACAAAATTACACAGCACCTAAAAAATTGAAACAAATTAGATTTCAAGTGATTAGAACTTCATAACATGAATTCTAATTGCTCAACCTGCTATGTTCATCAAACACTCATAAAAAAAAAAAATTTCAAAGCACCAATTCACACATCCACATTCAAATAATTTTCTTTTTAAACCAAGATGTCAAAGTTTGGAAAAAATTTCCTCTTAAAATTAACAAAAAGAGTAATGAGTCCTGCAAAATCCACCAGTAAATAATCAACAATAGAAAGATAAAAAATATAAGTGAACAAATTTAAAGCTGAAATTTAAAAATAGAACAAAAACAAAATGACTAATGCTCATATGCTTGCAATGAATTGTATCCCATCTGCACAAGAAAATTAGAACAATGTCAAACTCTGAATAAAGAGTATAGAAAAACTTAAAACAAATATATGAAAGAAATAAAGAATCAATGAAAAATTGTGGGTTATGCCTAGAAATGCTAAGTTTAGGTCTTTAGCTTGACCTTACTCAATCAAAATTTTATGGAGAATGAAAGAGATAGCAGGTTGCTATCTGCTCAATTGGCTCATCAACTGAATAATGCCTCAACCTTTGCCCATTTGCCTTGAAATTACCAGATTTTTCACCAAAAATTTCCATAGCACCATGAGAGAAAACTTTCACAACTTTAAATGGACCTGACCACCTTGATTTTAATTTTCCTGAAAAAAATTTCACCCTTGAATTGAATAAGAGCACCAAATCTCCTTCTTTAAAGTCCTTTTTCTGGATATGCTTATCATGCTATTTTTTCGTTCTTTCTTTATAGATCCTAGCATTTTCATAAGCATCAAGTCTCAATTCTTCTAAATCATTAAAGACTGAATCAAAACCAAAAAGAACATCTCCATAACTAAATCTTTGCCCCCGTATACCTCCAACTCTTACATGTAGGGTAGGAAAAAAAATTCTATCATAGGCTATGGTACACTGGACACACCAATAAGAGGTGGTCTAGGACGACCTTTCCCTGACAAACAAATAATTTATGTCCTTAAAGTTTAATCATAAGTAAGTATCATCTTGCTTAACATGGGTTTTAAATTGGACATGGGCCTAGACACACATTGGCTTTATACATAGGCCTAGGTTCATCTCAACTACCACTAGAACTTATGGTTTGAATAGTAAGGTTATAAATCTAGCACAACAAAAATCTATGAGGTACCAAGGGCTGAAATCTAAGGCTCATGGGCTTCATCGGGTAAGAAAAGGGTCATCTATGCGAGAGCTTATCCATTAAGCACAACGGTCGGAGCTGTGGCTCTTTTATATACTCGAAGGTATGGGCATGAGGTGCTAGCATTCACCAATTCATCATAGCTCGAGTGAAACTTTGGTCTCCTTGACTAGTACTAGCAGGGCTAAAAAGGGTAAGGGTGATCCGTGTGATAGTGTAGTGCAATGCAAAAAGTTTAACAAAGGAATAATATTAGACTAATAGAAATATGTTAGAGTAACTATCCATTTAGTCCCTAGAGGAGTCGCCAAACTATAGGAGGGGGCATAAGGTGAAATATCATCCACTAGAATTATATAAAATGCACCAGGTAATGCCTAGAAAAGATGGTGGAGTCACAATGGTCTCACTTAAGTACCACCTCCTTAGACAGCATTTCCTAGACATGCACGTCATACAATCCTAATAGAATCAAACCACTGATAAGTACCGTCTTCCCATAACACTACCCCGGTACTAAGGATTTATGCCACAAAGGCATAGATAGACAGGAGTAGCCACCCGGGTAATAACCGGGACATATTCAATGTTTCTTTCAAGGGTCATGGATGGCAACTTACTCCTTGCAGAGTTTCCACAACCATCATTACCATAGCCCAATGTCTAAGTTCGGGATAGTGGGTACGTAAGGGGAAGGTGTTAGGCACCCCTTACACCTGGTCTAACCTCGTTAATTCGAGTGCCAGTCTTCTACTAATGTTTTTAGAAGTCTTGTTTATTATTCATTTATTAAACTTTATCCTAAAAATGCAATTCCAATCCTACACAAGCAAGTAATTCACAAAAGAGTTGTTGTTTACAAATAATTTTCATGCGCAAGTAATTCTTATCTATGAGGTTGCTAATTATTCATATGATATTTACTAGATGACTAAAATTAATTTATTATTGAGAATTTAATTTACAAACAAATTCAATTTCAAATAATCATAAGTTTCTATTTCACCTAATTAATTGATTTTTTACCAACTTACCCTAAGGATAATTAAACTAAATTAATTATGTACATGTGTAATTTATTCTAATATCACATAAGGCCCAAATAATCACAGCCTAATAAAGATTTTTAACATGCAAATTTATTTTACAATTACCAATAATTAAATTATATTTATTTTACATGCCAAAGTTAGTTTAGTTTACAAATAAGATTAATTTTAATTTACCAAGTATTTATTTAAATTAATTATATACAAAAGTCAGTTAAATTAAAAAACAAAGCTAATTTTAATTTACCAAATAAAAATCCTATTATTACTGTAATTTCATGCCAATGGTTATTCTAGGAATTTAGAATTACTTACTTGTTAGTAATTGCAGTTGTCATTGGGACAAGCTACCCTTAAAAAATGGTATTTTCTTCTAGTATGGCAATGATATCCCTGACTTACTCCCGTTTAGCTCCATGTAAGCTCCACGCAAATGCCCTCTTTGATACTTACCTTAGGGCTACTTACCAATTTTGTTTGTAATAAAAATAAAGAAACTAAAAAGTAAAGAAACTAAAGAAAATAAGAAAATACTAATAACAATTCATATTGGATTCTAACTCTAGTCTCCCAAGGGGTTAAAATTCTTAATTAGTTACAACTACCTAAAGGTCCCGGTCTTCTAACATGATCCAAACACTTCATAACACTTCTTAAATTAAGAGAACATAAAAAAATAAATCAAATTTAATTAGAACTCAAGAACACACAAGAACATACATAAATATACAATTATCAGATTCTAGCAGATTGACAATAGCAAGAAATTTGATTTTTGAAAAATAGTTAGACACGCCTAAAATTCATGAAAACTTTACAAAAGACAACCAAAACATCATACAATGTCAAAAAATTCATAGATTAAATAAAACCCTAGTCAAATAATCTACACAAATCGTAAATTTTTCTGATGACAGAATCACACTACTTTTTTGTAAAATTCATAACTCACTAACCATAACAGATATGAATGCGAAACTAATTGGAAAAGATTCACAAGATTCCAAACTTAATTTTAGACACCATATTTACACAAAAATATTAAAAAACAAGAGAGATATGGGCTCCACAATCGGGTATCCTACAAATCAGATTTTACAAGAATCCTAAATTCAAATAGCCATAACTTACAAAATATTAAAACTTTTTTAGTGATTTTTGAGCCTAAAATTAATAGAATTTCGTGTAGAATATGAATATAATTTTTTCAAATTTTTTACAGATTCAGAAAATAACGAAAAATAATAAAAATATGAGAGACAGAAAATTAAACATGTGTAGAGTTGTGTATCTCCTCAAATTAAACATGATTACATAATCTATATGAACGTACAAAATAAATTAAAAACAAGGAACATAGAATTAAACATTACATAGCATGGATCTTAAAAAGAAAATAAAAGAACTAATCTTCGAGAAATATCGCAGGAAAGAAAGAAGAACTAAAAGAAATTTTGAATATTTCTCTCTTTAAATTTTTTTTCCTTTTTTTTCTTTTTTTTTTTCTTTGTCTTCTCCTCCTCTCTTTTTTTTCCCCAGTAGGGTATTTATAGGGTTTTGGGAGAGAGGTGTGATAGGGTTTGGAGTCATAGGGTGATAAGTTTTAAATAACTTAAACAACTAAGGTTGTAGAATTTGGGTAAAACAGGGATATGAGTGCGGTGTTCCAACCAATAGAAAGAGAGAGAAAGGGGACAGCACCAATAGAGAGTGAGGAAGGGAGTAGGGCCAAAGAAGAGAGAAAGTTTGTATAGGAGAGAGATAGAGAAAAAGATATATTTTTTTATTTTAATTTTCAGAAAATAAATTAAATAGGTCCTATTTAAAATTACTAACTAGGATTTCTTAGGGCCATGGGGCCCAATTAAACTTAATTAGGTCCATTTAAGAATTACCCATATTAAATTTAAATAAAACAAAATTTTATTTAAATTTAATTAAATTAATTTTCCAAAAAAACATATATATTTTTTTAAGATCATATCACGGAATTAATAATTCAACTCCATGTCTCCAATTACATCTTATAATCATATAATTTTTCATCATCGGGTTTTCCACGGCCTCAATGCATATACTCATCACAAAAGAAGAGTCTATACTATGTTTGCTGTCACTAAAGATCTCTCTATGGCCTTAAACAAGCTTGATGAACTTGGTTTCATCGTCTCAACAAATTCATTTTAGCGCTTCCAAAGTTGATATTTCTCTGTTCACTTTCTCTATGCTTGTTTATGTTGTTGATGCTGTTATTCTAGTTTTAGCCCTGCTTTGATGGATCACTTTGTTAAAAGATTGCAACATGAATTTCCAGTTAAAGATTTGGGTTAGTTGGTCCACTACTCCCTTGAGATAGAAGTTAACTCTCGTTTATCTCAGAAAAAAATACATCTATGATCTCCTTGTCAATACTGGAATGGACAATGCCGAGCCTTGATTCACACCAATGGCTACAACACTTACAACGACTTTTTTTTTTTAATAAGTAAAAATTTTATTAATAAGAAAGTCAGAAAAAACTTAGCATTAGCACATACATCTAAAAACCTAGCTTGATGGACCATCTCAATACACCCAAACCTAAGAACGTGACATGCTAAGTGAAAAAATCTAGCGGGAGAACAACAATCAAGACCAGAGAAAAACAAAAACAAACCAAACCAGAAAATTACAGAGACAGAACCAAACCAACAAAACAGAGAAAACAAACCAAAAGAACAATTAAAGACAGCAAGATTAAAACCATGCAATAAAGTCCTCTGATATCGATAAGCCTTGCTTAGCTAAAGAGTCCGCCATCGAATTTACTTGGCGAAGAACAGGGTTGAAGGTAAAAATTGGAAGATGATGCACAGCACAAGAAATGGAATTAATGATGGAGTTCAGGCGGGGGATTGAAGAATGCCTAGCCCAAGCAATAGCATTCACTGAATCTTATTCCACAGCACTTAGGACTTAAAGCTTAATTACATCATGTATTTATTAAAAAAGTTTAATTTAGTTCATTTTTAATTTTTTTTAATTTAACCTAAAATTTTTAATTTAAATTTAATTTAATCTAAAAATTAAAAAAATAAAGAAATTAAATTTCTTAATTTTTAAGTTTAAATTAAGAAATCAAGAAATTTAATCTCAAAATCAAAAAATTAAATTTATTAATTTTTAATTTAAATCAAGAAATCAATAAATTTAACCTATAAATTTTATTTTTTTAGATTAAATTAAACAAAAAATTAAAAATAAACTAAATTAAGCTTTTCCAAAGCTAAACTTAACATTTTGCCCACTTACAACCCATTTTAGGATTGGAGTATCACTAGAATGTTGGTAAATTTAAGGTTATCACATCCCTAGTAAACCTTTTTAAAATATATTTTTAATGAAAATACTTTCAGAGTATTATTAATAAACATAATTGGTTCAATACAGTTTTAAAACAAGTAGCTTTCACTTCAAGCACAAACAGTAGTGTTAAACCACAAATGGCCATAATAGTTCATGATGAGTGGCATTGTCACTTATTTCATCAAGCCAAGGGTGGTAAAACCAGCCATTCAGTTCTTATTGTCTCATCAGTCATAAAATAAACAGTAAAACCAACCAATTAACACAATTTACAGGCGATTAACTTAATTATAATCCTGCATTTAATAGTCATTAAATCTATAAAACACCAACATACCACAAAAAGTGCAAGTAATTGTAATATATGCATGATTATTCTGTTTTAATCCTTATAAAAATACAACTTAATCATCTAGTGTATTGTTGTAAACATGGCGTGAATGGAATACTTAAGTGCTTTAGTAAAATTAATTATAGAACAATCATTAAATAAATTCAATAAAACAGTAAAATAATTGAAAACTATTTAAAATAATCCTTTGCAAAAATTGCCTGTTTAATCAGCTGCAAGCCTCATAACAATGTTACAGCCATCGGGCCTAAACTTAACCAGTTAACTTGGCCCGTTAAGCCAACTTATTTTCCACAATGGATTGTAGCTTGTGTACCCAAATAATATTCAAAGCAACGTATAACAAATCAAGCTTGGTTTTTGATCTCCTTGCTCAAGCAGCTCCACTCGATTTCTTACCAGTGGCGGAGATAGAGAGTTTGGCTGGGGAGGAAAGCCTCAGGAAGTTGAAGGTTTCCCTATGATATTTTATAAGATCGATTCTAGAGGGGTGAGGGATTTTTACAGGTAAAAAATGCTTACTTAGAATTGCAATAAGTGATTTAGTGGAAGGGCAATGGATTTTCAACTTTAAAAGGTGGGAAAATGGGGCGACAGTGGGTTGGTGAAAGGGTGAGCATGAGAAGGAAGACGAGCCAACCGCTGCGTCATTTGTGTGTTACGGCAAGTGGTGTGCCGCGCACATAAGGCACTCTGGGGAACGAAGTTTTGGTACTGAATGTAGTCATTTTCTTTCAGAGCATTTGGTTGCATTACGTTAGCCTAGCACGCGTTCTGGGCCTGACATGCATGCTTTTTAAAAAAATAAAATAAAACTGAAATGCATGCTTGTTAAGTCTCTTATCTCTTAGATACCAAGAAACAACCAACTATTGCCCGCTCTTCTACTGAAAGTAAATGTAAAGCAATTGCCAACTGCACCATGGAATTATTACGGCTAAAGTCTCTCCTTAAAGAAATTGGTTTTCCAATTTCCAATTCAGCTTCTCATGGTACGGTAAATTCTATAGCTCGTCTCTAAATTTTACTTTCATCACTAAACTTTTATTTATTCCTAAAAAATTTCTAAACTTTAATTTTATTTCACAAAAATTTCTCATCAACAGTAGCAATTTTTTGCATTAAAAAAAATACCTTTTTATCTTTTTTCCTCTCATACTAAAAAAAATATTAGTTTTTTCAATCACCATCTAAGCTAATCACAAAAATAACAATATCATTATAATGATTTGCTTCCTAAAAAGGAAAGAAGGAGAATTTACCCTTTATGAAAAAAAGTGCTAAAATTGCATTTATAAACATTCATATAAACTTATTATAGACATAATATTTTGTTCGGACCGAAAATAAATTTTTTAAAAAATAAAAATAAAATAAAATAGGAAAGTAAAGTAGAAAAAGAAAAAAACAATCAATTTATTTTGTTTTTTCCGTTTCAATTTTAATTGACATTTTTTATTTCAATCTTTTCCTTGTTTTATTTTCTTTTTTTTAGTTTTGGTTCTCAAATAGTAATTTTATTTTTATTATTTAATTAAAAGTGCAAATTAAAAGGTTTGTTTGGATTCAATTTTGATTTTAATTTCTATCTTGAAATTCATTTTACATTTTCAATTTATCCTAAATTTTATTTATTTATTTTAGGAAAAAGAAATATTTTATTGGGTTTTAATTTGTTGCCATTAAATTTTAATTATACATTTTTTTGGAAGAAATAAAAGAAAATAAAATCAATTAATGAGGAATTAATTTTATTAAATTTCCTAAGCTTTTTATCTACCTATATAAGAAAACTCTTCCTCTTCCCTTTGACTGCTCTCTTGAAAACAACCTAGTATCAAGTGAAAAGAGGGACCTCTCCTCTTCCTTTGACTCTCTCGAAAAGACATAAGCCTCTCTTAAAAAGGGAAAAAACGAATCCTCTCCTAAGGACTCTTGATAGCACCATCATTAGCTTTTCTAGAAGGGGGACTAATCTTCTTTCCTCTCAAAAGGAAAAATGTTGTCCCCTCTAAGATTTGATTCTTGCATCAGCTGTCTTTTGTCCAATTCTCAGTTTTGCTCCAAGGATTAAGGTCTCTTTTTTGATCCCAAACAACTCTATTAGATTAATTTTAATTCAATCTTAATAGGTTTTGTTAAAATAAATAAATTTATGGCTTTGATAAGATAATGTTTGAAATTTGTAACTTTAAAATTTAGGTTATTTTGAGTTGTTGAGTTGATTTCTTTTTGCTTTGATAGTGATTGAGAAAAGGAAACCTTGATTTTTATTTGTTGGTAACCAATTATAATGCTGAGTAGATTGAAGACATACTCTGCTAGATGATCTACTAATATATGAATTGATTGTTCAGTTTTCTACGGATTTAAAAATTATCTATCATGTTGAAATAAGATGTAGATATTCGGATTATTTGTAATTTATAGAGTGTGAAAAACTTGTTAATTCATTTTAGATCTCATCAATTAATTAATTTTTTATTATTATTATTATTATTATTATTATTATTATTATTATTATTATTATTATTATTATTATTATTATTATTATTATTATTATTATTATTATTATTATTTCTTTTTTGTTGAGTCCAAATAGAAGGCCTTCAAGTGGTATTATGTTAGTAGGGAGTAGTCGAACAATTTTTTTTAAGAATGGGTTTTTACATCAGGATGTGGTTTTGATAGGTAATTTTTTTAAAAAAATAGTGACAGTTCCATTGTAAATACTGAAAATAAATATTTAATAAATAAAATTAAAATTAATTAAAATTTTGAATTCACTGATATTTTCATCATAAACCTTGGAAAACAAAGTAAATAAACAAATTAAATTAAAATAAAATTTAAATATCGGAGGTCTAATGATAATTTCATCTTAGACTCTGTTTGTCATGAATTTGAGATTAATTATTCTACGTCTATTGATAATTGCATCTTAGACCTTGTAATTAAAAAAATATTAATTAAAAGATTGGTTGGGATTTATTGATAATTTGATCATAAATCCTAAAAACAAAAAAATAAATTGGAAATGAGCAAATTGAATTAAAGGAACAAGATCTTCAGTCTAATGATAATTGTATCTTAGACCTCACAAAATCATATTAATTTGTTAGACTTATTGATAATTTTATCATAAATTCTAAAGATAAAAATCTAAATTAAAGCTTTGGGGTTAATGGTAATTTCACTTTAAATCCTATTTAAAATAAAATTTTATAATTAATGCTTTAGGTTTAATGGTAATGTTACCTTAAACCTATTAAAATAAAATAATTAATCTAAATTTTGGGTTTTAATGGAAAGTTCTTCTTAAGCCCTATTAAAGTCCAATGGAAATAAATTAATTAAACCTTTAGGTTTATTGATAATTTCATCATGGACCCTAATTAGTATTTGATGGTAATTTCACCTTAAACATATTTAAAAAAAAAGAAATTAATCGTTAACTAAAATTTGTTGAGTTGGTTGATAGTTTCATCACCTAAATGTAAGTATAACCTTAAACCCCATAAAATGCACTAAAATACAAAATTAAAATAATTTTAGGTCTAATGATGATTTCATTTTAGATTTTTTTAATTATAAAATTTAGAATTAATTACTTCAGGTTTAATGATAATTGCATCTTAGACCTTAGGATTTAAAAAAAAAATAAAGTATTGTTAGGATTTAATAATAATTTCATCTTAAATCCTGCAAACTTGAAATAAAGCATATAAAATTTTTCAAGGTTTAATGATAATTTTATCTTAAATCTCATAAGTCAGAAAATCATCAAGATTTTAGAGTTTAATGATTATTCTATCTTAAGCTCTATGAATCAAATAAAACTAAAATAATAGGAGGTTTAATGATAATTTTATCTTAAATCTCACAAAATAAAATAAAATAAAGATCATGGGTTTGATGATAATTGCATCTTGAACCTAAAAAATAACAATTAATGGTTTGTTGGGTATAATGATAATTTTGTTTTATACCCCATAAAATAAAATAATTTGATTAATTCCTCTTAAACTATTCTAAAGAAAATAATAAATTCAAATAGAATATTATTATTCTATGGGAATTATTTAACCGGCTGAGAGCTACGAATTTTGAAAAATCCAGCTTTTGGGGGCATCTCGCTAAATCTCGTGGTCAACTTGTAAGTAATATACGTGTTCAACTCATAAGTTGCATTCGTATATAATTAGGCACACTACACACATAACACCCTTGGTCATTCGAACACCAATGATGGGATCAACAATAGAGAGTTAAAAGTTTTTACGATCTATTGGAATCCCTAGGAACTGAATAATACCTTTCTCAGTATTAAAGTTTTAATCACGGAAAGGGAGGAAATTAATAAAATATTAAATGGGTATCATTTGCATCACATATATGCTTGATTTCTTTTAGCAAGATTTGTATTTAATAAAATGATTGATGCCTTTTAAGATAAAAATTAAAATTCATTTGGCTTCTATTTTCAATAGTATGGTTTTAAAAATATATGAAAATGAAAACTCTTAAAAATAAAGATCTATTTTAAGATTCATTGTCCATTTTAAACATTTTTTTTTTTAATTTTACAATTCAAAATTTAATTTTTCAAGTTAATTTCATTTCAAACAAGATTTTATTTTAACAAATTTAATTTTCAATTAGAATTTTGTTTTCAATTTTAATTTTCAAATAAATTTTATTTTCAGATTATCTGTCAAATTTAGAAGCCTTCTTTAAAATAAAAATTTTCAAAAACAAAATATGGAGTCACGAGTCACTTTGAGGGTATTTTCACTTACTTATATATTTGACTTACCCTAAGAGTGAGACATTCAAGTGTTCTTACCTTTTCGATCAAAATAAGGAATAGACATTGCAATTTAATCTCCATTTCCATTTCAAATAATTGACATTAATTTATTTCAGACATTGCAAATTAATCTCCATTTCCATTTCAAATAATTGACATTAATTTATTTGAGCAAATTCTTAAATCCATCTATCCTTTTGGGATGATGTGGGGTGTCTAACAACTTTTCCACACTTATAAGGACCCTGAGCCTTGAATCTCTGAAATAGAAGTGGATCATTTTCTTCAAACAAAAGTTTCAAAAATATAATAAAAGGTTTTCTCTATTTTTTTTGCAAAAATTAGAGTAGCGACTCGACACTTTTCCACTTCGGTGTGAATTGCCTGACAACCGCAAAACACATTGCAACACTTATCACAAAAATATCAATATCATCACAACGATCTGCTTTTTGAAAAGGAGAAAAACTTATCATTCATAAAAAAGTGCTAAAACTGCATTTATAGACGTCCATTATAGTATAAAGGAGTTTTTTAATCTGAAAACTTGCTATTGTAGATTAAATTTTTTTTTTAAATAAAATTAAAATTTAGAGATTTTTTTAATAATAAATTAAAATTAAAAAATAGAAGTGAAGCATAATGCAAAGTTTAGCAACGAATTATAAAAGATATCCCTTTATGGTATGACAATTTGAGTGTCATTTATTTGTTTGGTAATATGTTATTTCATGTTGCACAAAGCATATTAAGATGGATCATCATTTTGTTTATAAACAAATTGCATCGAACAATATATTAGTGTACTTTATTAGCACAGTTGATCATATCGCATAAATTATCCGTTAAAAGATTTGAATTTTTACCAGATATTAACACTTTATATCTCAACTAGCATCATCTAAAGTAAAATTTATTTTGTTTATAATTATCAATAAATAAATTATTAAAATTTGATCTAATGATAAAACAAGTAAAGTTAAAAATAAATTATTCATAAAACACACATCATAATATTTAATGTTAAAAAAAAAACACTTCAATTTCTAAGCCTAAAGTGAAATTTAGCCCACTATAGACTAAAATATCTTTTATAATTAATTATTTTATTTATGTTTTATTGTTTTCAAATAGACTTTATCAATGTATTAAATAATAATTATTTTGTAAAATAAAATGACAGTATTTTCTTTGTTTTTTATGTGCATTGCATAATTTTAATATATTATATATCTTTACATATAATTAAGCATGCAGTGTGTGCCTTTCACATATTTATAACTACACTTACAGTTATATATAATTTCCCTAACTAATTAAAATAAATATTATATGTCATTGATGTTTATATGTTAAATTATCTTAAAAAGGTATAATTTGCTTTTAGTGTATTTTATATTATTTAAAAAATTATAGAAAATTAAAATTATAACTTATTTTTTTAATAAATAATTTATATTTTTTTAATAAATAATTTATATTTTTTTAATAAATAATTTATATTTTTTTAATAAATAATTTATATTTTTTTTAATAAATAAATAAGGTCCTTTTTCCATAGCTTATAATATTATTAAGGACCACGGGACAAAATTTTAGAATTTTTAGAGCTCATTTGGGTAGTTTTTGCAAAAGGGCTAGTTATAGGGACTAAAACGTAATTTTCTAAGTTTATGACTATTTTCTGATTTGGAGGGCTCAGGAGGGGCCATATGATGCTGATAAGATGTGATTATGGAAATTGAGAATTTAGAAGTGTTATTTAAATCTTTTTGCAGGTTGGGTAGGTTCCAGGTATAGGGGAAACTCTGCCGGATTTTCGGTATGAATTAGGCTGTCTGTTGCCTCTTTAGAGTTTTATTTTGACTTAGTATTAATAAATTTATAATTTAATTATTAGGTGATCGAGATCAGTTATTTTTCTGCATCCAGCAGCCACAATAGTCATCGGTGTACTGTGAGTAAAATATTAATTTTAATTATAATTTCGATATTATTATATGTTCAAGCATGCCCATGCATCACTTATAAATATGTATCTATGTAGTTAAACAATAGGCACGTTTTATGTTGCATTCATAATGTTAAAGTGACATAGATATTGTTATGGTAATTTGGAGCAGTGTGCGTGAGTTGGCGTGCGTGTGGTGTGGTGTTGGCTATGGACAGGATGGGTAGACATGGCTTGAGATCTTCGCTAGGACCCGGTCCTTCGGGGTAGACACGGCTTGAGTTTTTTGCTGGGACCCCAATTTGGTTTATTAAGTGGAAGTCCAAGCTTGAGTTCTTCGCTGACACAGTTTGGATTAAGAGAGCTGTACAGGGGATCAGCTCCCATCTATGTATTGTTTGACATCATCGGGTGTGTGAGTGCTCCAAATTACCTTTTTGATGTGGTTTGTATGAAATTAATGACGATGTTGCATTTCACTCTATAGGATGCATTAGCTTTAGATAGCTATAGAGATTATGGTTAAAATTGATATTTTACTCTCTGAGTCTAACGCTCACTCATGTTCACTATATTTTTCCATGCTACAGGAGGAGACCTTTTTCAGAATAACCTGTCCCTTTCCTCTCAGGTTATGAAAAGATTACTTAATTGTATTATTATTCTTCAAATTTGTAATTTAGGACTCCGTATGTGCTAGTAGTAGCATTAAGCCAGTCAGGGACTGCATGAATTTAAGTTTTCGTATTAATAAATGAAAATTTTTTAATGAGTTTTAAATGGTTGTAAATGAGGTAATAGAGTTGAGCTGGGCTCCCCTAATTTTAGTTTCTGATAATTACTGGGTTAAGTTGGCCCAAAATACAATTATAACAGTTTAATTTAAATTATTTTATATGCATATTGGGTCTAAATTATGGGTCTAATCATAGGTTTGAAAACAGTAAGGCTTACTACGGGACTCGGGGGCTTTATACTGGCTCAGGTCCTAGTGCCGGTCTGGCCCATAGGTTGGGTCGTGACAATTTTATATTATTTAAAAAATTATAGAAAATTAAAATTATAACTTATATTTTTTTAATAAATAATTTATATTTTTTAATAAATAATTTATATTTTTTAATAAATAAAATTTTCTTCCTTATAATTACAAATATTAAATAAAATTTTCTTCCTTATAATTACAAATATTATAATTATTTTAATTATTATTTATAATAATTTAATAATTATTTATTATTTATAATTGTCTATTAAAAATAATTTTATTATGTAACATTATTTTAAATAATTATTATTTTATTATTAATAACTTTTAATAAAAATATCTTAATACAAATAAAAATTAAAATAGCTACCAACTAATAAGAAAAAGTTTCAAAATGAAACTTTAAAATCAACAACCGATAAATGCTCAAATAGCACTCAACAACTAATTTTTTAGCTTCACCAAACAAGTTGAATTTGTTGCTATTATTTGAAAGTCAAAAAGCTATTCATCGGTTTTCAATAACTAAATCAAACCCCTTTTAAGATTTGTTGGTATTGTTGTTTTATGTTATTCTAAAAGTTAAAAGAGCATTAACCATAACTGATGGGTTTTAGCTTAATGATATTAAAATTATTTTCGTGCTGTAAAATTTAAAAATTTGAGTTTCAGTCGGAGCCATTTGTAAAAAAAATAAAAATAAAAAAAAATAAATTATTATATATTAGTTAAATTATTGTTCAAAGTATTGTTATAAGCAAAAAAAACAATGATTATAAATACATATAGCCATGAATATGTTAGTTTAGTTTTTCAACAATTTATTTTTATTCTTTTTATTCAATTTCTTATAATTATATTTAATTTACATAATGAAATACGTTTAATTTTAAAAAATTTTTAATTTGGTGAAATAATAATAAACGATTGAAGCTTAATTGTTGTTGTGTTCTTGTTGATAAAATATCAATAAACATCAATAAAATAAATTAAACATATTGGTAAAATATTAATCAAGCTAATACTTTTTTTTTTCTTTACGTATAATGCACGCACACAGTGCTCATGGATAAGATTTGGCATTTTGGTAAAATCATGATAATTTTACCAAGACTCCTCATACTATATAAGCAATACGCACATATACTCCATAACCGATGTGAGATTCTGAAAAATCAGCCTCTAGGCACACCCACGAGAACGCGGACCTCAACTATGGTGTCGCATAACGGTCACTACAAATTGCTCACCTCTTACGAAGCTTGCTTTTTTTGGTCTTTAAGTAAAACACACACACAGTGCTCAGGAACAAAATTCGACATCTTAATAAAATCATGGCAATTTTACTAAGATCCATCATTCTATATAAGCACTATGCACACACATTTTATAATCGATGTGCGATCCCGAAACACCATAAAGCTAATACTTTATTACTTAATTAAAAAGTATAAATATTTAATATATGTGATTAATTTCTGTATGACATTAACCACAGTTAATTTACTAAAAAAAAATTATCTATATGACACGATTAATTTATTATCTTTATTACTTTTATTTGAAATACTGGAGTACAAGTATTCATGATTATCAAATTAAATATTAAAAACACTCAGTCTCTTATTGATGTCCTTTAAATTTAATTGTGCAAAATTAAAAGAGTAACAATATTTTTTTATTTATATTTAAAAAAAATGCAAGCATAATTTTCGAAACATTTCATTTATTTTTTTCACACTTAAAATATTATTCCAATTATACTTCACAATGAAGAACGTGCAAGGTTAAAAATTTCTTCAAATTTTAATAATAGTCGGTGCATATCAACAATATTAGAGATACCAACAGATCAGATTTTTACAAGTATTCAATTTAATCGAATCCTAATAAAATGTGTTTAGATGGTATATAATCGGATTTGAAATAAGTTTGAGCTTTCAATTTGAAGAATAATTTATATGATGGGATCAGGCTAAGTTTGAGTTTTACAGGTTAGGTAACCATTACCTGAACTCGTTTATATAAATATTTAATTAAATATAAAATATATTTTTTTATAACAATGTTTAAAAATTTTTATTTATTTTATTTTTAATAAAATAAAATTTAAATATTTTATAAATTATTAAATTTTAATATATAAAAATCAATAAAAAATAACTTTTTTATGTAGATTATTAATTAAAATATATAAATTTATATAAATTTAGGTATTTTTTAAATAATAATAATTGAGTTTGGGAGAGGTTTAAGTAATTAAAAACAAATTTTAATTGGATTTGAAATGGTTCGAGTTTTGAGATTATTATTTGGGTTTCAGTAAAGTGATTTTCATGAATACCCTATTCGTTGGCATTCCTAAATAATATAGTATAATCTTCATTTTTATGAGAGAATACAAATCCCTAATTAGTAGCTATAAAATGATTATAATAGAGTTTAATTTAACTTGATTCAGTAATAAAAAATATATCACTTATTTTATTCTATTATCTTATAAAAAAATTTTGCTATAATGGATATATGCTCATGACACCTTTGATTCTTAAGACACTTAACTTTTGGCTAACAAGTAATAACATAATTTAGACATTAGAAAAAATTGTGATCATTGAATTTAGACTATAAAAAAATTGTATCATTTTATTAGAATATAAAATTTGATAAGCATGCCATTCCCTAATGTGAAAATCATTTATTAATTTCATTAATGTGAAAGTTATTGCTCTTTCATTTGGCATGCATGCATGCAAAATAAGCAATAATTTTTTTTTTCCATCATGCTATGCTTTGAAATAAAAAAATTTCCATCACAACAAATTCAATCAAGATGCTGGACTCAATAGGAGATCATAATATAATTAAGAGCCAACATGAAATCTGATGTGCACCAAACGATTATATAAAGGAGCACATGCACTCCATCCCACTAGCCAAATTGACAAGATTTTAAATATTATGAGTTGTTTGCTTAATAGTAATTATCATTTTTATAACTTTTAACATTTTATTAATGATATGTAATGTTAGTGTGTTACCTCAAGTGCTCAATTCAACAAAAATATAATTAAAGCCCTTTAATTACCTTCAGTTAATTGCAGGGATTTAGAAAAACAATTCTAATAACCTATACAAGAAATCCTAATAATAGCATAATCAAAACTTAATAATAATTCATAAAACTGACCTAAATTAAATGTTTAAGTTAAGAGTTTCTTGATTTATGTCAAATTGTCGTATCATTTTGCTAGAGATGGTAATGGAGTAGACTAGAGACGAGATCACTCTCCCTATTTTTATTCCATATAAAATTAGGATTGTAGTAAGAATTTCTCTATCAGGGTGCATAGCCATGCTAGTTTTTCTATGGAATTTTTTTATTTTTTATTTTAATTCATCATTACACAATATAAATTTAATTAAAAAATAAATTGTAAATTAACATATAAGTTTTAAACATAATCTTAATAATATGTGTATTTTTTATTAAATTATGATATTTAAATATATAAAAATAACTGAATCTTTTAATAATAATAATAATAATAATAATAATAATAATAATAATAAAACAAAGGCGTTATATGAGAGTGAGGTGAGATCGAGTAAAATTATAATTTGAGTATATTATCAATCGAATCGGGACCAAGAACAATTTTCATCTCTATATTTTTCTCTATTTTTCTCTCTCTTTCTCTTTTTTCTCGTGTTTTTGTTTGTCTTTGTGCTACGGTACAATTGTGAATAATCTTAGAAAAGTAAATAGGGAAATTCGAACTTGAGACATCTCTACTAACTCCCTACACATTTAAGGCGTAAAATGACCAATCAGATTACCTTAGTTGACAATAATTTTTTTTATTGAGATTCTATAAACTCGTCTATATCATTTCATAGTTATAATAAATAATAAGGTTAATTTAAATGCATTAAGTTCACTAATGATTTCTATTTTGCTCTTATGAAGATTATCAAATGTAATTCACTGATTAATTTTTTTATCATTCCTTTGTTTTTAATAATATTTTTAAATATCATAAATTGATATCTTATTCTAGTTAATATTATTTTTAAATCTAAAATTTATTTTTTTATAAATGTATAAAAAAATAAATGATTATTTTTACTTATTCTATAATGACATAAGAAACTTAAATAATTGTTAAAAAACAGTTTTATAAAACAAAAAATAGAAAACTATAAATAGTTTCAATATTTAAAAAAAAAAACTCACAGTAATGCCACGTACCCTAAGTTATTCCATGTGCTAAAACTTAAAAATATATGATTTCACTTTTAAACTTTATAAAAAAGACTCGCTGTATTCTAAACTTTTAAAATATCTCATTATGGGCTTAAATTTAATAACATCAAATAGCAATGCAAAGAAGAAAATGGTGAACACCAGAGAGAGTTCCAATCCTTGTTTAGGAGGACAAGGGAGAGGAGAAGCCCGGATAATCCTGGGTATGCTTCAAGATCTTTGTTCGGGTTTAGAGAATTTTGAAAGTAATGGGGAGAATAATAATAGTAATAAAAACTGTAACATTGGTGATTTTTGTTAATCCTTTCAATGAAGAGGCTTAGTTTTCAAGGATTTAGTCCAACTCGGGTAAGTTGTCACTTCTTCTAGTTGTGAATGCTAAGTTGTTTTTCCTTTTCCCTTGACTGCTTCTAATTGTGAATGCCAATTTGTTTTCTTTTCCCTTGACTGCAATTGGTGATCCACGATGGATAAGAAAGGAGGAGGAGAAGAATAGATTAAATGAAGCAAAGAAAATCCCCATCCCCAAACCCATTTGAAGGCTTAGGGTGTGCAAACGGTCAATTTAGTTTTGAACTGAACCGAATTGATAAAATCGAAAACTAAAAATTAAGAATTTTGAAAATCAAACTAAACCGATCACTAAGAGACAACCGAACCCAACCAAATCGATAAATATCGGTTCGGTTCAGTTTTAAACTGATCAAACTGAATTTTGTAAGATTTCATATTTTCAACATTAAATATCAATAACAAAAACATAAAAAAAAAAAAAACTTAGAAATCAGAACTCAAAAATCTTAGGGTTTCCTTGATATATATATTAGTAATTTCAGTTTGGTTCGCTTTTTTTTTTTATGAAAATAGCTGAACTGAATCAATTAACCGAAATAATCAAAATTTATAAACCGAATCAAATCGATTGAATTTTAAATCAAATCGATTGAACCGAATTAACTCAATTCAGTTCGATTTTTCGATTCAGACCGAAATCTGCTCACTTCTATTAAAGGTTTATATAAATCTTTAGGAGATAACTCATTTGTTGGAGAGATGTTTTTTTGTAACTTATTTGATGGAGAGATGTTTTTTTATGTTTTTTTAATTATTATTTTTAATTTTTCAAGTCAGCATTTTTTTAATATCTCACTCTCTATATCATTCACATATCTTTTTTATGCTTTCTGATTGGATTCGCATGATTATCTTAATTTCAGTTTTATTAAGTTTAGGTGTGTAATAAAGATGTTTTAAAAATTTGAGGTGTGACGAGACCATTTTTTATAAAATTTAAGAGTGAAATTATATATTTGACCAATATAAAAATATATTGTGAATAGTTACTAGGACCATAAACAACTAGGATACGAAAAAGCATCATTTTGGAACCTTGTCAATTTTTTTTAATGAGTGTAAATACACACTCATTAAAGCTAGTGTCATGCATCATTTACACTAATTAAGATTTATTTAATGCACTTTATTAGTATGGAGAACTATAATTTTAATGATAAATACATCTTTTTCTATGTTAGTGGAGTGTATTAAATAAATCTTAATGAGTGTATATGTGCACGCATTAGTATGGAGAACTATAATTTTTATGACAAATTCATCTTTTTCTATGTTAGTGGAGTGTATTAAATAAATCTTAATGAGTGTATATGTGCACGCATTAGAAAATCATCTTTCTAAAACCTAGTAGTTATTTTTTAAATTTTTTTAGTTAGACTAAATTACCTTTATTAAAATTAATAATAACAAAAACTTCCTTGCAATGATTTGAAATTTTATATTTCCATTATTAATTTATTATATGTTATATTTAAAATTTAAAATTTTATTTATTTACATTTATTTGTAAAATCAATTGGATTGACACTTTTAATTAGTTGTTTAAGTGATTTAAAAATGTTAAAGACATTTTATAAAATTTAAAAATTTAACTTTTATTTCAAATTGTTAGATCAAATTTAAATCCTCAAAAATAAAGGAAGAGGCAATGGACAAAGAGGAATATATACAAAACTAATTTACTTGCTCTACCCGATACTGGTAGAGAGAAATTTTTTCTCTCTTCTTTGTTCTTTGTTTCTGAGGCATTTGGTTTTTGTATTTGTTGCTTAGCGGTTTCCCTTGCCTGAGGCAAAAGAGACTCTTTTCACCAGTCCTAAAGTGGCTTTGCCCTCCCCCTTCTTCCAAATGGGGATGTGTGCATAAATAAGGTTTTTATGTTTTGATGTTAGAGTTGGTGTTGATAATTGAGGTTTCTTTTGATCCACTTATAGTTTGTCTTACTATGTTCTTTTGATGTATTGCATGCAGGTTTGGAACTCCAAATGGTGAAAGATTATAACGATTTGGGCATTCTATAGCTTCCCTCTTTCTTTATGTAGGTTCCTTGGTACTAGGTTTAAGAAGGCTTGTTTCTTTGGTCGACGAAATCTTTGAAGTCTTTACTCACCAAGTAGTGGAAGACTCTTGAAAAACATAAGAGCCCTACATCACCTTTTCTTGATCTAGCCTTCTTGTACCTTTATGGCATTGTATTTAATTTGGTTAGTGCATAAGCTCATTATTTCCCTTATTTGAGTCTTTAATGTATTGCATGGCCTCTATTCTTTTCAATATCCTTAGAGCCCTAGAGTTTGGCTACAGATGGTAACAACAACAAAAGGTCAACAGCTGCTCATCCCTTACTTTTCCTGCATAGCTCCATATGAGTATGGGTTTGGGCTTCCAATTCCTGGGTTATGAGCTCTTTGGTTGTCATGGATTGGGACCTATAATGTGGGTTTAGGCTTGTTTAATGATACATGCTAGACAAGTTTGTTGATGTTATTATTTTCTCAAAAAACAATTTGGCTAGCTAGCAGCTTAAGAAAAGCGCAGGCATGCCAGATGCTGAGTATATCACCTCAGATTGCGCTTTGACTTCTGGATCAAACGACTACAGGAACTAACTACGCTATATGCAATTTTGTCAATCTCACTCCAAAATTAAAAGGGCAAGTAAATTGAAAATCAAAAGGATATTTAGATTAATTGAAGAAAGAGTACAAGGTTTGAAATTAAATGCAAGAGTTTTTAAAAAATAAAAGACTGATAAAATAAAGATAAAAGACTGCTAGAGTCTGGTTGAGTTGTTGTTATTTGATGTTGTTGGGGGTTTTTACATTGCAGTGTATCTAACTTTTATAGTTCTGCCTACAAATATTTGGAAGACCTTTGAAAGACTCTAGAACACACTCTGTCATGTTCTGCGGTTACCTGTAGTCATATGCTCACTCCTTGAAACTGCTTGGAATCGATAAAAATTATTGTCAACTCTGTTCTTTTAGATAATCATCCAGTAACTACTATTAATTATCTCAGGCCACAAATTAATTAAATTAATAAAATAAAATAAATTAAATTAATATCACAAAAATTAATTTAATTAATTCTTAGGCCTAAAAATAATTAAGAAAAAAGTGATTATTTTTTGTGTAAACAATTGCCTCTGTACCTGGATTGGCTATTAAGCTATTCTGGGTGAATAATAACTTATTTTAGCTCATCTCCTTACTGTTCAAAATTCACAAAGAAAAAAAAATCAAGTATCCTTTGTGATCTTCTTGGGAATTTGAATTTTAAGCTAACTCCATCTAATAAGAGTTCAATTTCTTATTGAACTCTAATCACTACAAATCATCATTCCAATAAAATTCTTATTACGACAAACCTCTTATTACTGTAGATTTGTCTTTCCAATGGGCACTTAAAACTAATTTATTTTTTTCATTCTCTCAATCAACGCCATCCAACCAAGAGAAACCAATAAATTACTTTTCCTTTCTTTATTCTTCCTGTCCTTCCCATCCGTGTGCTACTTTGTTCATCATTGACAAGCTACCTGCACGTCCCATTCTTGCAGTCATCTCACCTCCGTCGATCAATCCATGCCGACAATTACTATTTATTCCATTGATGGTGCCGTCCCCCCCAACCTTACCATCGGTTTGCAATTCGAAGCAATCATCGATCGCCATTCCATGTCGTGATTTTGGCATCGCCGATTCCTCCTTGTTCAACAAACATCCCCATCGCACAATTGTTTGTTCATCAGCTTGGTATCGCAGATGGCACCACGCCATTCCTTGTGTTCTTGTTCATCCCAATTTAGTAAGATTTGAACCTTTCATTACTCTTTAGGTGTTGATCTTGCTATGAATGTGAATGGCTCATGTTGATTATTTTGGAATTTGGGAATTTCGCAGCTACCTGTTCATGTATTTGCAATATATCGATTGGTATCTACAGTATGTTGATCGATACTTATAAATTGTCTGTATCTATTAAATATAAGTACTATATGTTGAACTTGCATGTTAGTATCTGCGTTTCTTGCTTGACTATGGTTGTTTGGGAATGCTTATTTGATTATGTCCCTTGTATTTTTAGAGATAGTATCAAACCCTCCTTTTAGTTCACAGGTATCGAATAGTACCCAGGTACCTGCCACCTGGCAGGTATCTACAGCTCCGCAGGTACCTGATCCCCTGCTGAAGTACCTCGACATCTGCATTTAAGTACCAACACCTGGTCCAAGTACTTCTATCACTTCTGTGCTTGCCGAATGAATCTTACTCTATTTTATATTATGTGCTTCCCCTGCTGGCTGTGTTGATTGTTGTGTTGGAAATTGGCTAAATATTGAAAAGCAAATTTTTGGATGTTTATATTGTAGAGGAGACTTATCAAAATCTTTGCTGACCAGGTACCTTTGCTAACTCATAGGTGTCTCTATAAATCTTAGCCTTTATCCGCTCTTGTTAAGGTTCTTGTAAGTACCTACAGTCTCCAAAGACTGTTTTATACTTGAAGAGCTAATTTTCTCAGGAGCTTTTCAAAGGTGCCTAACTTCATTTCTTTATTATTATTTTGCAAACAATGTAAGTGTTTGTCTCTAGTACTTCCTCGTAAAGTGCTGGTAACAAATACTGTGGAATTATCTATCCAGCCTTGTTCCAGAGCTACTTACTCACTCCAAGCTTCCTCTAAGAATTTTTTTTCTACATGTTGCAGTCATTATGTCTTACTGTAATAAGTTTGGCATACATGTAAATATTTGGATATTTATTGAATAATAAGCTGTGTTTCGGCTTTTATATATGAATAAAAGAGGCCATAAAGCCTACTTGTTATATTAACCTTTTGTTTTATTACAAGTGAATGCTTCAAAATGTTAGTCATTGTGTCAGGATTTTCTTTTTCACTTCTGCAGGGATTCCAAGAAAAGCCGCGAGGTCGGCTATTTGAGGCAGTGGTTTGGACTTGGCTGTTTTATGCTTGGTGTTATTCCCTAGATTTTCTGTAAGGTGTGATGGCTTTTGACTTGTAGAATCGCGTCATTTAAACTGTTACTTTAAAAATATGAGCAATTATAATTATCATAAAAGGAATCTGGGCTATGGAAACATTAATTCCTCTTATACTGCCCCCAAGGGAATTTCGGATTGGTGCCCCCTGAGTTTTTTAATACTCTTGGAAGTCAAGTTTGGCTTTTCCAGCTTAAGGCATTGGTCATTAAAAGTTGCAAGAACTTGAAGACCAAATTTTTCCTCCATCACCTATAAGCTGGAATTTGGCTTGTCCAGGGACTTGTCAATTGGTGTTGTGATGTTGGGAAGCTAAACTGTAAAAGCATTGGTTCTCATGATGATTATGTGACCAATGCCCCTCAAGTCTGGAATCACTTGAGGAGCTGTTGGTACCACTGGAATTTGAGTTATAAGTACCACCATCTGAGGGATTGGTGAGCCAAAGGTCCTGGTACCACCTATTGATCTGCAGCTACCTTTGTATCATAAACACTAAAGTAAGTGACCGGGTTAGTGTTACTGAAACCTTGGATGAGAATAATAACTTTGCCATTAGGGCGGCTGAGATGAACTCATATTTTTTATTAGCTAGCTACCTGTTTGTTTCTCCTGTGAGGTGGCTGGTACTTTCTTTCGCTTTGAATTCAGCTTCCATCAAAACTATCCTGAGGAGTCTGTGGCAGAGTCTGCCTCCCGAATTCCCTAGCACTCCTAGGTGTTGAACCAAATTTCTTTGGTTTGGAAGTTTGGCCATTAGAAAAACTGAAACTAATAAACTAAGTTTCTCAAACAATGACTATATGGAAGAAATTATTTTCTCCATACTTACATCAATTCTATCAAAGACTATATCCATTCACCTTCTTATACCTTTCTCCAACACATCAGCTTCAAGATATTAGCAATAATTGATGTAAATTTTTCTTCATCAATATAAGGTATTTTGTGACACCTCGAGAACATGCGTAACAGTGAAATGGTTGGTCTCATGTCTCTCACGGAAGAATGGAAACGTGAGAATGAAGCGACGAGCTGGGTTGGGTTAACGGTTAATTAAAGCTGTCGCTTTCCAGAAAGTACTTTTATAATATGTTAATTAATTTTAATAGTTACACCACAAACGGGCCAAATTTACGTAAATACACCCAACCGTTTTGCTCCAACGCTACTTCTTCCACCATACAACTTATAAAAAATTCTAACCGTTCGATCATAAAAGAATAATGTCACGATGAGATTAGGATGAGATCGAACAGCTAAGATTTGGAGTTTATGATAATACAGTGGAACATAATTTATTGCCGACACGAAACCATGGGCTTGCCTTGGAAGCAAACATAAAAACGAAGAAGAGAATGTTTTCTGTTATTTTTTAGCGTTAATAATCGCGTCCAAATTCAGTGTTTTTCTTACTTCCAACTTCAATCTTAGCTTCATCCTCCACCGCCTTCCTTTCCCCTCCTCCTCCGATATCTACTCCTAAAATCGTTTCAGTCTTGCGGTGAATCAAATTTGTAATCCATTGCAATCGGAAAGCAATAGAAAGAAAAGACAGAGAATAGGCTCGAAATTGCGAGTATTATCAGGTAAAAGTTTTAATTTTTTCGATTTTTGATATCTTGATTTTGATTTTTCCAATCAGCATATCTCGGTTTTTGGATTACAGATTCGAATTTCGGATGATATTATTATGGATTTCTTCTTGGCGTTCGCTGATGAAAATTGCCATTTTTTTTTAATTTAAAAAGATAAACTTTATTAGTGTGTGATTTTTAACGGCCGTTGGATCTTTAATCGTGAAGTTTGGACGGTCCAGGTCGGTTAGTCATAAAGAAGTAGTTGACATTATCGACGAATTCTATGAGCTGTAAACCAACATTTAATTGAGGTCCTGGAATTTTGTAGGGTCAACATTGCCCTTATAAAAATGCGTGCTGAACGAGGAATATGTGGGGACATTTGGGTAATTTGGCCAGCTCTCACGCGCACGCGTTTCTTATGTCAATACTACCCTTCGCAAAAGTTCAAATGCCATTGCTCGCCTACGTGTATACTGAAGTCTATTGTTTCTTTAGCAAGCGGTCAGAGGGTAAAATCGGGAATTCATAAAAATATAAAAGTGAATATTTTACCAAACTAATGCAAAAAATATAAGTAATGTTTTTATTTTTTTTTCATTTTTTAATCTAACAATGCATTAAACGATCTCACCAGCGACTCATCGGGTTTATTTCAACGGAAATCAGAAGATTTCAAAACCCTAACCCTCATTTTCTTGTGTAGAAACGAGAGAATTCAAGATGGGTTCTGAGCAGAACGATGGCACAAGCTTTCCTCCCTCTGAGCCACTTCTCTGCGCTAATGGGTGTGGCTTCTTTGGGACGGCCGCGAACATGAACCTTTGCTCCAAGTGCTACCGCGATCTTCGCGCCGAGGAAGAAAAGGCTGCCTCAGCCAAGGCGGCGATGGAGAAGACACTCAGTATCAAATCGAAACAAGAGGATATTATTGCTGATATCCATGATGTGGTGGTGGCTGTTATGCCGGCGTCTTCTAATCCTTTTGTGCCTGTGGCGACCTCTGAATCATCATCTTCATCATCGGTGCCTCCGGTGTCTGCTAATGATCAGGTTCAGCCCAAAGCAGCGAATAGGTGCTTTGGTTGCAATAAGAAGGTTGGCTTGACTGGATTTAAGTGCAAGTGCGGGGGCACCTTCTGTGGGTCTCATCGGTACTCGGAAAATCATGACTGCTCATTTGATTTCAAGGGGGCTGGCCGTAATGCGATTGCTAAGGCGAACCCTGTTGTTAAGGCTGATAAGGTGGAGAGGATCTGATCCTTACTGGATTGGTAATTTGGAATTCACCATGGAGTTTCATTTTCTTTTTTAGGTTTTTTTTTCCTCCAATTATAGATTATCAGTGTTAGTGGGTCAAAGGGTTGGTTTTAATGCTGGTTTGGTTAGTGATTGTGGATGTTTGGGGTTAGGAGGAGCACTGGCTGGATTGGACGGTTGCATTGGGGAGACTTGGGAAGGTTGATTCCATAATAAAATGGATCACTTGGATTGTTTGCTTTTAAATTGCTTTTTAGCATTCCTCTTTTGGTGCTGATAAGAATCTTTGCCACTTCTCTGTGTATCCCATTTCTGTCTATTAATATGCTTGTGCTCTGTTTATATATATATATATATATATATATATATATATATATATATATATATATATATATATATATATATATATATATATATATTACTATATTGTCAGTTCCTCTTTCTTTTTGTTCTATTAAATTGGCATCTCCTGGCATATCTTCTTATCCTGCTCCAATTGAATATTTTTAGTATATAATAATTGATATTTGTATGCTTTGTCCGAGTACTGGAAATGTGGAATTCACACACATTGTTGATTATTTTGTTCCTTTTCCTGGAATTTGATTTTGCCATTTTAAATGGGATTATGTATAATGCCATCTAATCTTTTATCCTATGTCTGTATGTTTTCCACGGATTTGGATTCTCTCATGTTGTGTAAACACGACCTATCATGTTTGCAACCCAACCCTTGAATTTGAAATGGATAGTTGGGATTGTATTGTGTTAACATGACCTGTCATGAGAGGATCTTGATCATTTTTCCATTGTTGTTTCCATTAGGTTCAAAAGACAGCTTTGTTCTATAACTTTTCTCTTTTTCCTTCATACCTGTCCTTGCATTGCCCTCTACTATAGGAGTAGCTTGTTTTTTTGTTAATAGGAAGACTAGAGTATCATTATGATGGGTTTTTCTAACTTCTTAAGTTGGAAGGATCAATAGAATGTGGATTTTGATTGTTGAACAATGCCCGTGGAATAGTGTTATTGGTTGTATTGGAGGTGCTTCTTGGCCTTTTGTCACCTGGCTGGCTATATGAGGGATGGGGATTTGGATGCTAACAAAGGCAAAGTGGAAATGTTTAAACAAAGGAAGACAGCAAGCAATACAATGCAGGAACAAGTTATTCCTGTTTTTTGTCTAACTGAAATTGTTTATAACGGTTCAGATTTTATGAGTTAGATAATGTTGGACGGTTTAGACTGAAAATTTCCCTTGGTTCAAACGGTAGAGGCAGCTGTTCCTGCTTTAGTAATGGGGTCAAGCTCCCTGTGAATTGTGAACAATTTCTTTGGTTTATAATATATTATGGAAGAATAATGTGAGAATCAATTGCATGCTAGTGTTTATTTTTTCTTGTTAAAATAAAGTTTTATAATGTAAATTGATTTTGAGCTTGTGAACTTCTTGCGCAGTATGTTGAGTCTTAGAACTTAATCTTCTATATCAAGAATAATAATTCTGGCCATTAAGAGTGAGTCCTCCGTTTAGGAGCTAGTCTTCTTGTAGAGTTGTCTTATTAAGGTGCTTGAAATGTCTTATTTATTTATTTTACCAAAGGCCTAAGCCCGCAATTGAATTTTATAAAATTTCATGGAATTTATTTTTAAATCTAACATTTTGTGTTTAAAAGGAAAAAAAAATTAATTCTATGATTTGAATTATGTAGAATTAAATATGATTATTATAAATTTCATAAAATAGATGGAATTTTTAAATAAATTTTGTAAAATTTAATTTTTATGATAAAATTACCCATATTTTCATTTTTTTACTTCTTATCCCTTGGAAAATTTAATTTTTCACCTTCTAAATTTGTTGTATTTGTTATTCTAAATTATTTAATTTAAATAGTAATAGATATTATTTTAAAGATAATTATATATAAAATATATATATATATATTATATTTAAATAAAAAATATAAACACACTACTATTATGTTAAGTAAAATAAGTATAATTATAAATTTATTATTTATTATATAGAATTAGTATGTGAAGAATATTTTAAAAAATAAATATAAATGAATCTTAATTTTGTATTTATTTTTAATATAATTATGTAGAATTTAATTCAAATACATGTTTTAAGTTTTAACATATTAAATATGAAATACAAATAAATTCTACTGAAATTTATTAACAAATGAATTCTACATTTTTAAATTTAGCATGCTGAATGGATCAACAAAACCCTGATAAAGATAAGGAAAATGAAAAATTCATAAATTTTGATTTCCTTATCTGAGACGATCGTTGTTTCTATCAAAAACTACTACTTGCCGAGGTATTTTCGTAATTCATTCTTATTAATTACTCGATATCGTCTCATGTTTCAAGCGCAATTAACTTCATATTTCTCTATGGCAATCAGCTCAACCTTCCCATCACTAATCTCGTTTATGGGACGAGAAATCCTTGCATTTTGATAAAATCATATTTGGATTCCTTCATCGAAATTGGTTATACGTCGCCATAAACTGGTCTCCAAGATGGAAGAGCTTAAAAAAACCCATCCGATTGGACTGGCTATGAGCCCAAAACCCCACACACACTTCAGTTTAATGGGCATGAGAGCAAGTTTTGAGGGATGGGAGGGGCCAAGTGTAATGTTCACATGAACCTTATTTTCAAGTTTCAACACCAGTAGCTACTTATAAATATAATTGATCATAAACGTTACAGTAGAGGTGTGCAGCCTTTATTCATGTCATTGTTTTGGACTTGTGGCCTAACTTCCACGGCACTGCCTTTTACCATGTGCCGTGCATACCAATGTATGTAACAGGTTAGGAAAAAGGTCGCAGGCATGAGCCAACCGACCCCTCTTTCCTCTTTAGAGGGATCAAATGATGGTCTAGACACCAGAGGTGCAGCTAACTTCGTTTCTAATGGGGCAAACATGCTAATGCATATAAAAAAAGCCATCCTATAATTTTTCATCTTCTTCTTTTTCTGGGCCTTTTTCTATTATTATCTGAACCTACAGGAAAATCTCAGATCTCATGGCAACATGTCATGGGGCAGAAGAACTACTACCATTTCTGCGCAGCATTTCCATGAACAGCTTGCAAGTTCTTTACTATAATAGAGTGACTTGGATTCTAGGGAACAGATTGCTTTCAGTTACTGTGATTTTATGTGGGAAAGAATCTATGTGACCCCTACAAGACCTTATGAAAACTACTCCTTTTAAGGCACTTTGGAGGAAGAGGACCACAAACTGCGGATAGACAACCGGAGATGTCTTAATCAATAACAAAGTGAACACTGGAGGAAAAATAAAAGCTACCCATAAGGCCTGCATGCCATGGTGGAGCAGACGTGAGGTCACAGACCTTTTCTTTTTTTTGCTTGTGTTATTGTTTGTGTAATGAATTGCACAGTAATGGAAACCTGTATCAAGCTCAGCATTTCACGTCTTCCTTTTGATCAAGCTTCCTCAACTTTAGAAATTTAAAAGATAAAAGATGAGAATGAATTGACTTTAGGCAAATAATTGAAGGAGGTCATTATGAAAGAAAAAAAAAAAAAAAAAAAAGGAATATCATCCCATTGCTCAATTCGTACCCATCAATGGACCATAGCTTCTTCTTGGACCATCTGATGTTGTTTATGTACTCAAACCATTATCACTTGCATGATAATTTGTACAATCTATTTGCTACATGCCCCATAAATGCATTTGATTTTTCACTAATTTTTTTTAACATTTAAAAGAAATTTTAAAATAAAAAAAAAATTCTGAGGTTATTTTATTTTATAAATAATCACCATTAAGTAAATTAATAATGATTGTTTTAATAATAAAACTACTAAAGTGTAAAAAAGTAAAAAAAAAAAAATAAAGAAATGATTATATGAATAAATAAAATAAAACTTAGAGCTTCACATAGATTGTTGCAAAACAAAAACATTCTGCATTTCCTTCAAATTATGTTTTCTTTTTTTAAAAAAAAATCTTTATTATTTGTTTCATGAAAAATAATTTATATATGAAAAATATTTTTTATTTTTTATTATTTGATTATAATGATAAATTAATAATGTATATTTATTTTATATATATATAAATATTTTTATATTTTAATAAAATTATTAAAAACTAAAAAAATGATAAATAACTTTTTTTATTTAAAAAATAAAAAATCATTCTCTTCAAAAATAATGTTCTAAACATTAAAAAAATATAAAAAAATACTTTTTAAAAAAATATTTTTTATGAAATAAACCAAATCTAAGCTCACAAAGCTTTAGACATATTATTGTGTACAAGAAAAACAATCCTATTTGCTTTATCTATTTATTTGGTTGGCATCTCGTTCTTCAATGCTCTCTCAACTACTCCCATAAAACATCAGCCCAGTTTTCCATTGTAAATGGTACAAGAATAAATTGAGTCATAATTTTTGGCCAGTATAATCACCATAAAAGAATTCCCTTTTTTATACTTTTTCAAAGGATAACAACCATTAATGGCACAAAAGTAGAAGAAAAATAAAATAAAATAAAATAAAAGAAGTAATCACCATTCTCCTGTGAAAAAATTATTGGTTTTCTTTTTTTTTTTTTTTGGTCATGTTGAGGTTGAGGATGAGAGGGTCCTAAAAAAATAGACATGTCAACTAACCAGAGTTCAAGTGTTAAATCACAAGCATTCTTTACTATTACATTAAGTTTTTAATTTGGTTAGGTGACTGATCGAACCTCTATTTCCACTTTAAAAATTGCCCAACAAATTGCAATCTCCTCAAACTTTGATTTGCTCTTCCCATCTTCTTCTTCTTCATCATCATCTTCATAATCTTTCAACTTAATGAATTAGCAATTCAATACCAAATCTAATGATTATTGATGGGTGCGAAACGGTTTTTGAATCAAATCTTAAAACCAACAATTCTCGTTCAGATTAACAGATTGAAGAGTGTTATTGTTGTTACTGGAGTGAGATTTGACTTAAGAAGAATTGTAAAAGTAAATGAATCGACAATCTCAAAAGCTAGCTAATAGCATAAAGGGGAGGATTGTCAAAGTCTTTTACCTTAAGAATTACTCTAACATCAAAGATGACAACTATAAATTAGTAATATGGAAAAATATGCTAATTTGATCCTCCGTTATAGTTTAAAACTCGATTAAGTTCCTATAAATATGATTTTGTTTGCAGAGGAAGAATAAATCTCCATCTACTTCTATTAATTATTTTTTAGAAGTTATATTGTCTATAATTATCTGTTGCTTTTAGATTATGAAAGAATATTAATTATTTTTTTAATATAATAATTATTTGTATAATTTTCTAAATTTCATTTTAACGCATTCGTCTCTCTTTTAACTAGGTGAGATAAAAGATAATTTAATTAAATTAATAAATATTTTATTATAATTTAAGTGATTTAATTGCTTAATTATCGTGAAAAACTTTAAACGACATAGAGGTAGTATATACTTAAAGAGAAAAAATTAAGGGTGACAATTCGGATTGATAAGTCATATTCGTGTCGTGTCAATACACGATACGAATACGATTAAGATTGACACGAACATAACACAATTAATAAATTATATCAAAAATTTAAACATGAACAAGACCATATGAATTGACTTTAAAAATTTAAAAGATAAAAGATGAAATTTAATAAATTTAAATTTAATAAATTTAATTATATTGTCTATAATTATTTGTTGTTTTTAAAATATTAAGGAGTATTAATTATTTTTTTAATATAATAATTATTTATATAATTTTTTAAATTATATCTTAACACTTTATCTCTCTTTTAATTAATTGAGATAAAAAAAAATAATTTAATTAAATTAATAAATATTTTATTATAATTTAAGTAATTTAATTATTTAATTATCTATAAAAAAAAACTTGAAATGAGATATAGAGATAGTGTATACTTAAATAGAAAAAATCAAATTGATTTGACTGCAGAGTAATTAAAAATTAGTGTATAAGTAATGTTAAAGACTTAGGCTCAAGTCCCAACTCTCGTGTTAGGTACATTTTATTTTATTTTAAAGTAAGCTAATGTACACTTGGTTCAATTTAATTGGATGAATTGGTTCACTAATTATTCAGTCATTCAACTCCGATTTTCAAAATAAAAGAGGTTCAAACTTGAACCAGATTAGTTATTAATCTAATTCTCAACTAAATCAATTTAATTCTAACAAAAATTGATTATAACTGAAAATTGTTATATGGGTTAGATATCACTGGAGTTCCAATTTGCAGGTGTGGGCTTGCTTGTTCTGTTATATGGGGACTTCAGATTATACATATATATATATATTGAAAATCTCAATGGTATTTTTATATTTTTGAATTTCGTTCATCCTTTCTATTTTGTGACATTTTAGGTTGGATTTATTTATTAGTATTAAATCTTTGATATGATGGCGTTTTCAAATTTTTGGTAATTTGCTTTTCTCAGCCTTCTGAAATCACTGCACAGATTCAACTAGAGAACTGAAGCCGTTGCGAATGATAAAAGCAATAACAGTGGCAGAAACCGCCAGCTTTGCTACTTCTTCTATTTGGTATTTAAAAATAAAAAATAAAAAATAAAAATGAAAGAAAACAAAAACAATTAGACTTAATTGATCAATTGGGTCTCACTTTTTTATATTAATTTTTTTTTATCACATTTCATGCTCTTATAATATTCAGATATATTATATGTATAGAATATAAAATTTATATATTTGTTTTGTGTGTATAAGAATTCTTAATCAATTTAAAAAAAAAAATTTAAATATATCAAAATTAATGCACTATACATAATAAAATTATAAGAAGTTTTAGAATTAGTAATAATAATTTTTACTATAAAATATATAAAATTTATTGTCATAAGTTTATGACAATAACATATGAATTGTTATATATTATGACAATAACATATGAATTGTTATATATTAGTACTATAAAATTATGATCATATATATTTTATAATAAAATTTTATTTACTATAAAAAATAATTATTAACAATAATAATTATTACTGCAAAAAATTTTCAAGGATAACAATAATTGTTCTCATATCTTTTTTATATATCATTAATAATGATTATTAATATTATTACTGTATGTTAATTTTATATATAGATAACAAAATTATTATTATTATTGTAAAATTTTTACTATTAATTTTAATATTTATTATAGTATATAAACTTACTTTTGAAAAATATATATGACATTCCCTTTTTGGCACCTTTGAATTTGAATGTTTTGTATGTTAGAACTCATAAGTAACAATGAATTTGAAAATTTCATATCCACTGCTGCTTTGCTCTTTCCCATGCAAAAGCTCTTTCTCATGATTTGCTTCTTTGTGCCAAAACTTTTTGAAATTTCTCTTGCCTTTGTCCCATTTAGGATTGCCTCTATTCTAATGATTTTTTTTTTTCTCTTTTTTTTTTTTTATTTAATTTTATGATAAAATTTATTTTATTTATAAATAAATTTTATGATAAAATTTATTAGTAAATAAATTTTTATTTAATATATTTTATATTAAATATGAAATTCATTTTAAATGAAATAAATTTTATATTTAAAATACAATAAAATGATATGTAATAAGAAAATAATTTTATCACTTGAAATATATATTATTTTAAATTTAAAATTTATTTATAAATTATATCAATTTTGATGAAATTTAATTTAATTATAATAAATTTTTATTAAAAATTTTACATAAAATTTCATTTAAATTAAATAGTAAAATTTTAAATTATAAATAAATTTCATAAAATTTTATAAAATTTATTTATATCAAACACTGTAAAAGTAATTTCTTAGAAAATTTTAGTTGAAATCCATTTTTTTTAAGAACTTTCTGTGACTGTAATATATATAACAATATTCAATTTAACCTACCAAAATTATATTATCAGATTAAATCATTAAATACATATAAGAAAATGCATTGAATTTTAATGTGTACGTGTCAATTTACGATTTAATGTGGCCGGTGATAGCGCATACATTATTATATTCTTAATTATGTCCCACACTTAATGTTCACTTAAAATATTGAATAATCTGCTTAACTTATACATTTATTTTAATTATATGAATTTAAGTCTCTATGTATACTGGATCTTGTACATGTCAAATCTGAAGCTCGACTGATCACTGATGCTTATATAAATTTATTTTTCTTTAATTTCTACGAACTGTTGGAATTAATTAATTATCAATTATATCTTATTAATTAATTATAATTACCAAGTTGATTACAAATATATAATTTATTAGCTTTTGTAAATGATGATGTTGATTTGTTAATTACCCCTTCAATCATTTAAGAATCATGTGGCTGTGAAGTTGATCAATTTCACAGCCGTTGGAAGTTACGGGCTCAGCGAGAAAGCGTTTGAAAGGGTAATTAAGCAACTTAGCGCACCCACCGCCGTATTTTTAAACGCACCGTCGCGATAAATTACAAAACGAACATAATAATCTTGAGCAGGGGTGTTTCCGTAATTTTATATTCACAAAAAATAAAAAGCGGGGCGGGGACTTATAAATGTGGGACCCACAAAATTCTGACTTAACCTTTACTACTACGGGTACCAGACCACACCCACCACCTCCACTCTCCACCTCCGCCCTCTTCTTCGCTCTACTTCCGGATTTATCTGTGCTCGTTTCCTCTCCCTCTCGCTTATCGTTTTCACAACGCTAAACATTTATTATTTCCTCGGGAACCAAAAAGAAAAAACAACCTGAAGCAGCTGTTCCTTTCATTCTTCCATTGACCTTATGATAGCTTCGTTTCATTTGCACTATGGCCGCTACAGGTTTTGGTAATTTCAGAAATGGCACTCACGGCACTAGGGCCTCTCTCAATAGTAGCACCAAAGCCTCCCTCAACTCAAATCCCAAGAATTCTTCTCTTAAATCCAAGTCCTTGAACAGTTCCGGCTTCCGTAAAAGCGCTCCTGCTTCTCTCGGCGCCGCCAAGGACGATGCTGGAGGTTTGTAAATGCTTTCCTTTTTTTTTTTTTGTTTTGTTAAATCACTGAGATCTCGTGTTATTTTTGTTTTGGAATTTTCATGAGGAAGTTTGAATGCTAAGTAGTTGCGAAGATAGAACATTGCATTATTGGAAATTTGAATGTTTTCTTAGTTTTAACAGCTTCTTTTAATTGCTTTGAACTGAGAATTTGAATTCTGCTGCCACTTTTTCTTCTCGGAGTTGTGAGAATTACATTGCGAAAACTGCTTGGCTATCGCACAAATGTAGATCATCGCAAATTTTCTAATGATGCATTTTTTGTCGATGCTTGAAACGGATGAATTGTTTTTTTAATGTTGTGTGCGTGTAGTTCCTGGAAGAGTTAGGGTAGCTGTGAGATTGAGGCCACGAAATGCAGAGGAAATGGTGGCAGATGCTGATTTTGCTGATTGTGTAGAATTACAGCCTGAGGTATCTTCACACAGTTTTAACTAAATAGCATTCTCCTTTATAAATTTTGGCTCACCAAATGATCTCTCTCTCTCTCTCTCTCTCGCTCTGTCTCTCTCTCTCTCTCTCTCTCTCTCTCTCCCCTACATGCTTTTAGGTTAAGAGGTTGAAGCTTCGGAAAAACAACTGGGACTCAGATACCTATGAGTTTGATGAAGTGCTCACTGAGTTTGCATCGCAAAAACGTGTTTACGAGGTTGTAGCAAAGCCTGTTGTAGAGGTAAATCTGGATTTTGTTTGTATTACAAGTTCTTGGATTTCTTACATCAACTTTCAAAATTCTTGGTAAATCATTTAGTTGTTTGTATTCAGTTATTTGATTGCTAGCACATAGGTGGGGTTTTCACTGGTTAATATAAAAAACTAGGTTTTTGCCACTCTTTTCATTGACAGAATGTCGTCCATTGTTTCCTATTCTATGCCATTGATCAAAAGCAATAATTGTCATTTGCCTTATTGATTACATTACATTTTCATTCAACTGCATGATATAGATATACCTAGGTTCATTTTGACTATTGCATTCATATACAATAAGGCATCAATGGAGTCAAAGGGCAGATTCTTTTAGAGCAAATAAATAAGAAATCCCCAAGAAAAGCAATTTATGGCAATGGTTAGATGAGTTATTCAACATTAAATCAATAAATCAGAGGAAAGAAGTTAATGTTCTAAAATTTTTGTGATAGTAGATCTACATATAATTTTTGTTTATATTTTGATATCTTTGAACATAATGAAGGCACTATGATTCCAGAATAAAGAAAGGGCACTTTAATTCCTTTCCCATCTCCCTCTAGAATTTTATTCCCTTCTTTTATTTTGAATAAGTTGTTTCCATTATGAACAGAAATTGAAGTGGTCATCTGTTATTAATAGCAATCAAGCAATGTTCTATTTAATTATCACCTCTTCAATTAGGTTAAATTGAGAGTAATATAATTGAACTTATTCTATGATTCATTCAAACCAATCCTGCCTACATCAGCTCAAACTTGTTCTACCAACTTCAAATCCAAGTAGAAATTGGCACCCAAGTCGTGTTCCTGTTAATACTTCACTTATGAAGTGGAGGAAGTCGACTCAGTAAGGGAGAATTGAATAATGCATAACAAGGGAACTTCACAGTCCTGGGCAGAAATCCAGGGTGCCAACTTATGTTTTAGTTTGTATGATTGCAAGTCTACTTGGCCTAAAGGGAGAGTTACTGTAACAACATTGCTATTGCCAAGCATGCCAAAGTAGTACCTCTGAAGTTATTAGATTAATTGAATCTCCATTGTGCTATCATTCCAAATAATCTACTCTTGTTTGCTTCTCCTTCTTCCACTTGTCCCCTTGAGTTTGACCACCTTAGATTATTCATTTCTGATAGAATTCAGATTGTATTCTGGCAACAAATGCATATTTTAAATGCTTTCGTGTGAAATTCATTAATGGTTTTCACCTTTCCTTTGCGTCATAACTTGGAAATTTAAACAAAGTATGCATTGTATGCATGTGAGAGTTTAAATGCGAGTCTCCTTTCTTCCAACGCCATCTCAGACTCCAATTGGTATGCCTACTTGTAAATTGTGTCTGCAGAGTGTTTTGGATGGATACAATGGGACAGTGATGGCATATGGGCAGACTGGTACTGGTAAGACATATACTCTTGGACGACTTGGAGAAGAAGATACAGCTGCTCGTGGAATAATGGTCCGTGCCATGGAGGATATTTTAGCAGATGTTTCTCAGGAGTCAGATTCTGTCTCAGTCTCCTATTTGCAGGTTCTTGGTCATTAAACCAAATCTTCATCTTATGATTCTGATATAATAATTTGTTTTTGTTTTTGTTTAATATATATGCTAAATTATGGTTTTCTAATTGGTAAATTATTTTTTCAAATGACTAGAATGGCCACGTATGTCTAATATATATGTGTGTGTATATATATATATATATATTTTTTTTTTTTTTTTTTTGAAAAAATGTGCAGTTATATATGGAGACTATACAGGACCTCCTTGATCCTACTAATGATAACATTTCTATTGTGGAAGACCCAAAAACTGGAGATGTTTCACTACCAGGAGCTAGCATAGTTGAAATTAGGGATCAGCAGAGTTTTGTGGAACTATTACGTTTAGGAGAAGCACACCGCTTTGCTGCAAATACGAGATTGAATACTGAATCTTCTCGTAGTCATGCTATTCTGATGGTGAACTAAATGATATTTTCCTATTTTATGATTTAGTTCTTTTGAAGAAGCTAAGAACTCAATAGAAATTGCTAGAGCTTTTGCATGTCTATTTGAGTAAAACATTAATAGATGTCTAAAATACTGTAGGTGCATGTAAAGAGGTCTGTCAAGGGAAGAGAGTCTGCTCTTTCAAGTGACAATGGCAACAACTCCCACATGATTAAAAGTCTGAAGCCTCCAGTTGTTCGGAAAGGCAAGCTTGTTGTGGTAGATCTTGCTGGTTCAGAGCGTATTGATAAGTCTGGTATGTTGGATGCAATGCAACATGGTGTTATGAACAGTTCCCACTCCCATCTTTTTTTATAGTCTCATGATTGTTTTCTTCTTTTTTGACTTATTTTTCATCTTTTTACTCATATGGAAATCTCTACTATTTTTCTCAGAATGTCTATATGTTACTAGCACATGTTGATGAATTTTTCTCTCTTTCCTTCTGCTGTTAGCAGCTGGATATAGCTATGTGATCTTGCAAAATGTAGAAAAAGCCAATGGATATTGTACTCGTTTAACATGATTAATTCTGAAATGTAAACACTAATTCATTTATTGTCAGCAAATGGATCTATAATTGAGTCACAAGTATGATCAACTGTAGAGAATAATTGGATTGTAAACAGAACTGTTGCTCAGAGTGCTTTCATAACACCTTCCCTGTACAAAAATTAAAAAAAAAAATAATCTGAAACAAAGAATGAGTGTCTCCCTTCCTCTTGGCAATAGAATGCTTTAATAACACCTTCCCTTTACAAAAATTAAAAAAAAAAATCCAAAACACAATGAATAATTCTACCTTCCTCCTGGCAATATTGTTGTGTGCCCAGGATGAAGTAGGTAAAGGATATCCCTCTTTTTTGTTTTTCTATTTTCACTTCTATTTTGCATTTTTTGTATAAAAATTATGTATTAGGTATCAAGTTTGCATTCACATTTTGAGGTTCGTTTACTTATTCACTATTTGGCAGGAAGTGAGGGGCACACGCTAGAGGAGGCCAAATCTATTAATCTCTCCTTGAGTGCACTAGGGAAATGCATTAATGCACTGGCAGAAAATAGTCCACATGTCCCAGTTCGTGATTCAAAGCTTACTAGATTGCTTCGAGATTCATTTGGAGGTAATATATTTACGTACAGATTGCAGAGAATTACTTTTTTTTTCCTTTCTTGTATCTGGGTGTTTGCTGGATTGTGCATGGAAATATTTTGTCTGTTCTTCTAATGTAATTAAATATAGCTGAGTATTGCCAACTATGGGTTCTTTCAGCCTTTTTAAAGGACATGAAAATGGGTGATTGGATTATAGGCACTTTCATTGAATTAAAGGGCTATATATTGGATATATAATCATTGTCTTTAGGCAATCATGTCTACAATATGTGTTGGTTTCATATAAAAGTAGAAATGCAGAGAGCAACAATTTGTAAAGTTTTCATGCTTGGCAATTTTTAGCAGTGCCTTTTACAAAATATGTTTCTGTTATCTGGCTTTGTTATTATGAAATGGCATCTGAGCAAATGAATTTACAAAAGTGAGGCAGTATTTTTTCTTGGTGTCTGAATTCTTAAAATTTTAACAGGGACAGCAAGAACTTCACTGGTTATTACTATTGGTCCATCCCCACGTCATCGAGGAGAGACAGCAAGTACTATAATGTTTGGACAAAGGGTAAATACTAAAGTCACTGACTTATATTTTTATTTTTTTTTTACTGCAGTGCTTTGAGATGCCATTTTAGACAATTCGATGCAATTGTGATAAACCATTGTTTTTTCTATTATCATCACATTTAATTTATGCCTCGACTTCCTTTACTTGTCCATAGTACACAATAATGCTCTCCTTTATTTTGTTTTATTTTAATTTGTTATTATCATTCATTAATTTTTTAAAATTTTCTCCAATATGCTAATCATAGGCAATGAAGGTGGAGAATATGTTGAAATTAAAGGAAGAATTCGATTACAAAAGTTTGGCTAGACGGCTAGATATACAATTGGACAAACTCATTGCAGATCATGAAAGGCAACAGAAAGCATTTGAGGAGGAAATTGAAAGAATAACAATAGAAGCACAAAATCAGATTTCTGAGGTTGAAAGGAACTATGCAGATGCATTAGAGGTAAGTTTTTATATCAGTAAATGAAGTATCAGTTTTTGTGTGGGTGGATAGGTTGGTTCTTGAGGTAGAAAGAGAGACAAAGAATTGCTTATTTCAACTTCTATTAAAATTGTGGTTCTTTGTTCATATTGTACTCATAATGCTATAATACCTTAAATATTATTGGCATTAAAGTGTTTGCTGAAATGCCTTTGATTTAGTTGCCCCTTGGAATTCATTTTGCTAATTCTCATGCTTGGTATCGTGCTTGACTCCACGTAATAGCTAACTGGGCATGTATTTGAATTTTCATTCCTTTTTGTAGAAAGAAAGAGTAAAATATCAGAAAGAGTGTATGGATTCAATAAAGAAGCTAGAAGAGAAATGGATGATGAACCAGCAAAGACATGCTAGTGATGAAAACATGGTTGGACTCAAAGATGATGGCTCTGATGTGACTTCTAAGGGAGAGGTAATTCTATAATATTGTGCAACTTTTGAGATTTCGTGGTCTGTAATATTGGTCCAATGGTGTTAAGATGACAATTAACTAGGGTTGGAACACTTTTCTAACAAGCAACTGCTAGAAACTTCACCTCTTTGGTTGTTGAATAGACAATTTTTAGTCTTCAACGTCTCACTTGTGGCGCACAGGATTCTGGGGTAGCTGTGGTGGAGGAAGTTGCTGAGATAAAAAAATTGCTTCAGAAGGAAGCACTCTTGAGGAAGGCTGCCGAAGAGGAAGTTGATAACCTTAAAAGTGAGCTAGCTCAATCAAAGAAGTCAGAGGTACGTTTTGGTCTCTCAGCAATTTTTTGCCCTCTTATCTCTTTGGCATCTCTAGTCTGTGTTGGTGTCACATGGAACTTTGACTTTGGTGTAATAGGCATTGGGAAATTCTGAGGTTTCAAATCTAAGCAAGATGCTGGAAGATGAGGCACGCCAGAAAGAAAAACTTGAAGGAGAAATAGCAATGCTACAAAGTCAGTTGTTACAAATAAGTTTTGAGGCTGATGAGGTATGCTTCCTTGGAAATGTTAGTACATTGTGGCTTAGTGAAAACATTAGTTGCTTCTAAGAGAGATCCTCCAATACCGTGTAACAAGGAACCTGGAATTCTATCGTACTCTGATCCGGACAGCAAGGGAACTTCATATGAGAATTACATTTAAGTATTTACTGCAGGATCAGCACTAGGATTTATGAGCAGGGGCTTGATGCCTAAGAAATTCTAATGTGAAGCTTAGAATCTTTATTTTTTTATCCTCTTTGCACAGTAAAACCAGATCTGAAATTCTGCAAATAATTGCAGATTTCAGCCACTCAAATCCTGTCTTTCTCTTCCAGATTTCTTTAGTTCTACCATTTTCAGATTTGATATTTTTTCATAAAAACTCTTCTTAGCTGTCCTGCATCAGATGTATTCTTTAAATAGCAATTAGATTGGAAATCATAACTTTTATGGAATAGATTGTTGTTGAGTGCTCTCACAGTTTTTTCAGATTGAAGATGTTAATATGCCAAATTCTCCATAAGTGATAGATGTTGAGAATTGACCCTGCAATACTGCAGGAGTAAGCAGCCTTTTTTAAACTAAAGAAATCAGTGATCAATGATAGATTTTGCCTATTGTGATATGTTAGGGTTAAAAATTTTAGGCATTCTTATTGTTAGCCAATGAGTGATCACCTATAATGTTATGTGCATAGCACATGTAAAAATGTGACCACTTGATGTCTAAATTCTGAAGCCTGATTATTGTGTGTCTTTTAGACAAGAAGAAGACTTGATAAGGGTTGGTCTGAGAAAATTCATGGTGGTTTAGATTCTCAAATGTCTCAGTTAAGACATCCACAGCTGAATGACACAGGAAATGGGGAGAAGGCTTCAATAGCTAAACTCTTTGAACAAGGTAGTTGTTGGTTCTTGACTCTTGCTATTTATTTATTTTAATGTGGTTGTATAATTTAACTTAATGGATGTCCTTTGCTAATTTCTTCCCCTAATATGATCCGATATTTTTCAGTTGGATTGAGTAAGATCCTATCATTGCTTGAATCAGAAGATGCTGACGTGCGAATTCATGCTGTGAAAGTTGTAGCAAATCTAGCAGCTGAAGGTTCCTTTCTAACTTTTTCAGCTATGCGCTTCTCTTAACCTCTTCCAGTTTTATCCCAGATCAGTCGGAATTGTACTAGTATTGATCATATGTAACTGCTGCAGTTTAGGACAATAAGAGCTTGCAAGTCTTGCTTATCTGCCAGTATTGATGTGAAAATTCCTGTTTTATACAGAAACAAACCAAGAGAAGATTGTAGAAGCTGGTGGTCTTACCTCTCTGTTGACGCTGCTAAGAAGCTCTGAGGATGAGACCATACATCGAGTAGCAGCTGGTGCAATTGCCAATCTTGCAATGAATGGTAAGTATTGCATCCATTACTTGATTCATTCTGTCCTATATGAAGATCCAGTTAAAATTATTGCTATTTTTCTCAGTGGGTACTTTTGCATCTGATTTTCATCTTCCATGTATGACATCTTTTGATTTTCCAATCAGAAACCAACCAAGAGCTCATAATGACTCAAGGGGGCATTCGTTTATTGTCCATGACAGCAGCCAATGCTGAGGATCCTCAAACACTTCGAATGGTTGCTGGAGCCATAGCCAATCTTTGTGGAAATGGTAAAGTTCTTGATAAATTTCAATTTTTATTCTGCCAAGTTGTAACTCTTCTGCTTCCTGAGTGTCAAAATTTTAAGTTTCATTTGGGTTTGCTGGCTTTTGTCCAGCATGAAAAAAATGGGTGCAAAAAATTATATTAGTCATGTTTCCTGGTGTAAATATTGAGGCTGTAATAGTGCATTAGGTTAGAGAATTTCTCTCCAATTTTCCACTCCATTTTGTTTGTATCTGTTGTTGAAAGATAACTGTTAAACTGTTGATAGTTAATTGGGATATGAGGCTCAAAACTAATTATTTTCTTCTTCTCCTCCTCCTCCTGAATTAGGCTTAGCAGCACAGATCCTTTCATGTGTGGTGGTAGTGATGTTACCAAATATTGTTATCTAGTCTTTTAATTACATATACCTGTGACCTGTAACTAATTACTACGAAGTTGAATTGTCCAGATAAGTTACAAATGAAGCTAAGAGGTGAAGGCGGCATCAAGGCTTTGCTAGGAATGGTTAAGTGCAGGCATCCTGATGTTCTTGCACAAGTTGCTCGTGGAATAGCAAATTTTGCAAAATGCGAGTCAAGAGCATCAACTCAAGGTATTACTTTAGAAAAGAGGCTTTATTGAAGTTTGTCAGCGTTGCTGTTTGTAATCTACATAATTGTCTCTGCTTGTCATGCAATTAAATGTTAAACAAACATTAACATTTTCCCATTAAGTTTGCAACTTCACATCTAGTCTTGGTTTGTGCCATGTTGAATTCCAAATTTGAATATCTGGTTAAAAATGATACTTATGTGAGGTCTACTATTGAACAAGTATTAAATGGTGCAGGAACTAAGAATGGAAAGTCTCTTCTGATTGTGGATGGTGCTCTTCCATGGATTGTACAGAATGCTAACAATGAAGCCTCACAAATCAGGCGCCATATAGAGCTTGCACTTTGCCACTTAGCACAACATGGTAAGTTTGCTTCTTTTTATAGATATTGAATAAGCTGATCTGTCATTGAATGTCATCAGAAAGCCAAGATGGCTTTGATTTTACTAAATTGCAGAAGTAAATGCCAAAGACATGATTAGTGGAGGTGCATTATGGGAATTGGTTCGCATCTCGCGAGACTGTTCAAGGGAAGATATAAAGACTCTTGCACATCGAACCCTAACCTCTAGCCCTACATTTCAAGCTGAATTGAAGCGACTACGTATAGATTATTGATGAAGTTGTAGAGATAGTGGAAGTGGCTTACTGTTTTGAATATTTAGAAAAGAGCACATCAGCTTAAATTATTTTGTTTATTATTTTTTTTAACTGAAGCTTAAATTAGTTTCCTGTGGGATTATTGATCTCTCCTTCTGACAAGAGCAAGCAGGAAGAGTTACTGCTGTTCCTCTTGAAATTTTATTATCAAGGGGGTTTGAGTCTCCAATAGTGGTCCTTCTATTTGTTGATTAACTATGTATCAACCCTAGTGAGTCCATATTCCCGTGTAGTTTGTAGTTAGTGTATAAATTTCTTTGTATATGAATTAAATAGAGAGACACTAGCGTTCTAGCATTTCTTGTAAAGAACCAAAAAAAAAAAAATCAGATTTTGATATTTGGTGAATGTTCTATGTAATTCAGGATTTCAGTTTCTCACTTCAGTGCTGCTTTGCTTAAACTGAGCCGATGTGATAAGGTGTAAGCGTGAATTTTTGGAGGAAACTACATTTTAGCTGTTATAAATTACAGGCTGATGTTCGTCTGGACTCTTGTTTAGAGCTATTCAGTAAAATCTAGAAATAGCCACTTGCTGGCTTCTTTGGACAAGTGAGTGAATGATGTTACACGTAGGCTGCATTCACAAGTCCAAGTTCTTGTCATAATAGCATTTATGGCGTATTTATTATGAAGTGTCATCATATCATATGAAGATGCTGGTTGATTTTAATAAGGTTTAGGCTGTGTTTGCGTTGGAGGGAGACAAAAAGCATGGGAGGCCACTCATACTCCGCCACCGATTTGTGCTTTAAACTCTTATAAAGCCTCAGCATTTATTGCTTCTATTTCAGCTTCTAGACAAGAAGATGAGGAAACAAGAACAAGCTTTCAGCCTTAAGATTTATGAGACTTGCTCATTTCAAAGACGAAACAAGAGCAAGAAGACTTGGAATCCAATTTGAATTGTACATGCCTTTTCTTATCCTCGCACAATCAGACTACAAATTTGGCGAAACCAGGTCCCCAAGTAAACAGTTACACCTTAATTCTAATCAGAACATGAGTTGGCACATCGTCATTGTTAATTCCTATCCATCGCCCATTACCAGTTGAATATATATATATATATATATATATATAAAGCATGTTAAATTTTTTTAAGAGATTGCTATGTGGCATTTCAAAAAGACAGCTTGCCATGTAATATTCAAAAGAGAGCTTGTCATATACCATTATGAATAACGAAGCTAAACTTTTTTAACAGTCTGCTATTTTGTAGTATTCCTAGATGAGAAATTGTCCTGTGGTATTACAATGATAAATTATTTATTAAATATAATTAATACTTTTTTATTATTAATATTATTTTTTAAATAATATTTAAAGATAGTATTTAAATATATTAAATTTTTTAAATATAGTAAGAGAACATAAAGAATTATTTTATACCTTCAATAAATTTTTTTATTATTTTTATTATGAAATTATTATTTAAAAATTTAAGAGATTAAAAATATAATCTAAATGAAAAGTTAAAAAAAAATAGATATTGACCTTATTTATAATTAGTATGTATTATTTTTTTAATTAATAATTTAAATTTCTTTTATTTCACATTCTTAAAATTAATTAATGCATAATAATAATAATAATAATAATAACAATAATAATAATTATTATTATTATTATTATTATTATTAATAAATTAAACTTGACAAGTAAATGAGAAAGTTTTATTGTTATAAAAATTAAATTTGAATGCTTTTGCTATATTTTTTAATTAAATAATATTAATAATAAAATTAAATTTTTATTTAAAAAGTTTCATTTGTTTGCCTGTATAGAGTAAGCTACATGAGACGTTTGACACATTTCAAATATTTTTTCTTTCATCAAGTGTTTTCTTTTCATTTAATTACTTTAGAATTTATTTTATTTTATTTTATTTTTTTATTATTTCTTTCAAAATTATTGATTTCTATTCTCAAAATTTATTAATTATTTTGTTGATTTTTTATTCCTATATAATTTTACTTTCCAAATAAATTTCTATGTAATTAAGTAATTAAAGAAAGCAATTTTTTTTTGTCACAATATTGATTTCCATTCAATTATCAATAATAACAATAATTATTAATATTATTATTTAAAATAAAAATAAAATTTAGTTTAATATGTAACTATATTTATTCAATTAAATTTGAATATTACAAGTTTCATATATATATATATATATATATATATATATATATATATATATATATATATATATATATGCGCTAAGTTTTCTTTTGAAGCCATGATTTACTAAGTCATAAAAAAATAAATTTTTTTATAATATTATTATATTAATATTTTATATTTTTAATTAATCATAATTAATTTATAATTTAATTAATAAAAAATATTTTATTATAATATTAATTATTGTTAAATGGACTTGACTCTTAATTACTAAGAATGCTTAACCATAAAGAATTTTAAAGTTAAGAAGTTGTCTTCATCTTATCAATAAAAAATAATAATAAATCAACTTTGGCTCTACAAACTTAAGAAATACAATGAGGTGCTTCCGACTAATCTTTGACTTGGTCAAAGATTTCAACTTTAATTTTCAAAGTAGGAAAGAGCAGCTTGAATAAAGTTGGCATAGAAGTTGCCGACTTTAATATTTGGACCAACTGCCTATATAAAGGAGATTAATTCTCCAGTTTTTGTGCAGCCCAATTTTGTGATGGCAGTCTTTGTTTTTTGGGGGGAGGGGGGGGGGAGATTTATGAGGCTTTGGGTATAATTGAGCTTAAAAAAAAAATTAGTGTTTATAATTATTTTTTTTTATAATAAAAATTTTTATTTGTGGAGCAAGTTTATGTGAATTATTTTAAATTTTATATATATTTTTTAAATTATGAGCTATTATTTTCTTAACAATTATCATAATTGTAATTATGTAGGAGAATGAATTTTTTCTCATAATTGTATCATTGTATTAAAAAAAATCTTTTTTTTTTCTTTAATTTTAATTACTGCACACATTTATTTATGGGTTGCTTTGAATGATTATGTGAATATTACAACAAAATTATTAGAATGTGATAATACTCATAATTAATGCTCGCATTTGTAATTTATATGTGGAGATTTTTGCTTATTTTATTCAAGATTTACCAAGTGCTAATGATGGAGAGTACAAAATCACTTCATGCATAAAATTAAAACATAACTTACATAAAAATTGTGTATTTATTCATTATATTCATTAATGTATTATATTATATTATGGTACTTTTTCTCATAAAATAATTTAAATTATTAATAAATGATAACTTTCTTTAAGAAAAAAATATTTATCGAAAGAAAATTTGATTAAAATTTTTTTTTCACAACTTTTTTAATTTTTTAAAGAAAATTGTTCCCAACAAAATTTCAAAAAAACCTTTCTGAAAAATATTTTAAAAAACAATATTTCTAAAAAAAATTATGAAAAACAATATTTTAAAAATCTTCCAAAAATCACTTTTTTTTAATAATTTTTTTAAAGAAAAATATTTAAGTGTAATTCTAAAATATCATGGCCATAATTGTTGTTATATATAGAGAGAGAGAAAAGATAGAGAGAGAAAGAGAGCTACATGCCATTTTATTTATTAAAAAATTAAATATAGAATAAGAAAATAAATGGATAGAGTGATAATAATGCACGTGCTACCTTATATCTTTTGATTCAATTCTTAGTGGGATGGTATGAGAATTAAATATAATATTACATCATTTCTTCGTTACACAAAATAAGAATTTCAGATTTATTTATGTATAAAATACAATTTTATTTTTAAGAAAAGTTTAATTTCTTTTATGCAAAAATAAGATAAATGTAAAAAGCGCATTCACTTGCAAATAATAAAAAATAATTTTTAATTTTAAAAAAATTAAAAAATACTCATATTTTTCATAATTAAAAAATAAATAATCATTATAAAATATATTTACAAACTTATTTTTTAATATATATTATTCATGTATTTTATAACAATATGATTAATTATAATTATTCAATTTTAATTATAAAAAATTATATTATAATTTTGATTATAAAAATTATTTTTTATTTGGAAAAAAATTTAAAAAATAGGATTTTTGTTATAAAATAAAATAATAGAAAATAATTTAAAATTATTTTTTATATCTTAATTAAATTTTAGAGCATTTATGAACATAAAAAAATTTTGTGTTTCAATTTTCTTAAAAGAAATTTCAGAAGACTACCTTAATTTTCTATTTCTTTGAAATTGAAGATAGACCAAAATGGCTTCTCATTGTTAGGTATTGTGATTATATATGGGAATGTAATTATCTATGATTTTTTGAGATTAGATTAGTTTTATGTTTAGTTATTTCTATCTTTATCTTTAATATTCTTCATGCATCTCATATACAATATATGAAAAATATTAGTTCTCTCTTTTAGTGTTATCAATATAATAAATATTGTTATACTTATCTCTTTTTTTTTCTCCATTTCCTCTATCCAACATACCTTTGTTATTAAATTCAATGTCCCCCGAAATTATTTGGCTTTGGCTTGTTTTGATTTGTTTTAATGCTCTAGAATTGTATTTCAGTTTGCATGGTGCTTGATATTGGTGTTTTTGTTTTCTCCTTTTCCAAATTTTTTCACTTAGCGCATGTCATGTTTTATTAAGTATTTTGAGACAGTCCAGTGACCAAAATTTAAAGACTATGTACTCATATCAAGTTTTTCCTAGTAATTATTAATAAAAAATTTTACTTATCAAAAAAAAAAATTAAATCTTGTTGGTTTTGCGATATGAATGGCCCAAGTGTTTCTCCAAAAAAACACATACTTCTACTCCACTAAAATTTTTTGCAAATCTAGCATATCAAACTTAGTCTCAACTAGCTTAGACGATTCTTGTTTTTTTGGTAAGTGAATATTATATTAATAATTCCAAGAATAACTTAATTTGAAGCACCAAACTAAGCCATACAAGCAATTCCAATACACCCGACCTAGATGCCATAAATTAAGTGAAAAAATCTGGACCAAAACATCATAAGTTTGATCTGAAAATGTTTCCACATACTCAAAACAGCAATAAGTTAAATGATTCTTTCTTGGTTACTATCTCCTCTTTCAGAATAATTTTTTCGCTTTGTTATTAGTTTAACCTCTTCTTATGTTATGAGTTATGGAATGTCTTGGCCAACGCATTATGTTACGTATTTAGTTCTATAGGTCAAAACACACAAGTATCTAGTTTTGTCTCTCCTAAATATCAAGCTTCATTTTCCTTCTGTAGAAGATCAGATTGGAGATACTGTTACCAAGCCGTTACTGGTTAAATATTTGAATTTGTAAGGGATAAGTTTCGCATTATCTTCTTGAAGGAAGCCTTTAGGTATTGTGATTATTTTAGTATGCGAGTGTATTTATTTGTTATCTTTTAGATTATATTAGCTTAATCTTTAGTTGTTTTTATCCTTATCTACAATATTGCTCATGTAAATTAGTATATATATATTCCTCATGTATTGCCAGAAAACAACAGATACAACAGATAATAACTAATAGACTTTAATTAATAATATTATAGTCATCTCTAAACTGCAAGGTTTCAATTTCAAGTTTCAGTCGGAGCTATTTATACTAACAAATAAAAAAAGAATACAACATATAATATATAAGAAAAACATTCTCTTCTCTGTAGTGTTCTCAACACTCATCTTCTAAAATATTCCCCTAACATTTATAGATAAACACTGATTTTATCAAGAACAGTATGAAAGAAAATCAAGTCTTTAAAATATATCATTGATTCATCACTCTAGCCAATAGTTCATGGTCTTAATGGAACTTCTCTTTTCTACTCTAATTCCCACTCCAAGTTAATTTTTTAATGAATATAAAGTTCGTACATATCTATTATGGAATGATAAGGTATCAAATGCTAAGGCATCTCTCATTTGATTTGTGTCTCGAAAACATATGGCCAAGAAATTATATTAGGATTAAACGGATTAAAACTGAGAAAATGGCAGAATCTGAAAATTAATTATCTATTTCTTCCATCTTTTGACAATAGAAACTGCTGGAAGATGAAGGAATTTTTCTTATGAAAGAACAATAAGTAGAAATGACATGAACCGCTTAAATCCACCTATATATAATTGTGCATGAAGAAACAACAAGATTAGGAGAAAAATACTCAAAAAGAACAAGAAATTCTGTATCAAAATGCAGTGGAAGAACTAATGTATACTTCATATCTCTATCTCCATACACATATTACTGCCTAATAATACATGCAGGATTAACTGGTCAACTCAACAGCACAAAGCATGCAGCCAGAGGCAGTCCCATCCAAAGAAGAGGTAATGTATATATTAATTAGTTTGAGGAGTGTCAGCTGATCCCCAGCTATTTAAAAACTAATAATTAGCAAAGAAATTTAATGGTTGGTATACAATTAACCTAACATAATTAATGGGCTTTATTCATGGAGAAGATGACAGTTTGCTTCAGGTTAAGGAAGCTATATTTAATTGTGAAATCACAGGTGGATCAAGAAAAAAAGATAACAGAAGGGCGAAACCAATGGCCATGGTCATGGTGTGCAAGAGCTAGCTAGCTAGCAAAGCAAATTAAAGTGAATGCAGGAGCTATCTAGTGCAGAGAATCTAAGCATGTTCTCGCTTGATTTTTCAAGTCACCCAATCAAATCTATCAAGAAAGAAAGAGAGAATGTGTGTGTTTGTGTAATGCCTTTTTATGGAAGTGTTATGGCTTTGCCTCGAAAAGGAGCTAGTTCAGAGCAGCGCACGTGTAAACCAGTACCCATGTCTCCATATCTAAGACTAAAACCCTAGATACTTAGTAACCTCTAAGAAAGATGGACACGGAATCTCTAAGACCATACCTCTGTGATTCTCGTAAATAGCTTAACACCTTCTTGCCTCCCCTTGAAACTGTCACTACCCGGCTTTAATTAATTGAACCTCTTTTGTCCTTACAATCTTGTCAACAGAACCTATTCTACTTGTATCTTTTAGTATATAATTGAATTATAGCAAGGTTGACATAACTTATTACATGTCCCTTTTGCTTCCAGGGACCTGCACAGCACAAGTCAATAGGAATTATGGCTTCATTGGGAAAAAGATTAATGCAATATTTCTTGTTTGATTAGAAAGAAACTATGGGTTAATTGAGGATCTTTGAACATGAAAGGGAGGGGATGCTGCTAATTATAATTTCTTTCCTAAACAAGAATGAGTTAACCTTAAGTTTCTTAGTTTCATAATAAAATTAATTTCTACTTGATTCTTTAGAGGCAAAATACTGAAAGCCTTATTGTAAGAGGGAGTTCTAAAGCTGGAACTAACACAGTATTTGATGAGAAAGATCCATTCCCTTTTCTAAAATTTCTCTTTGTTTGTCTTCTTCTTCTACTTCTTCAACTGGGGCAATTTTGCAGCACTTATTAACATGAAATGAAAACCACCGGGGACCCTCTTATATAAAATTTACAGTCCTTCAATCAACAAGCAGGCATATAGGCTAATGAACATCAAATGCAAAACAGAAACTCAGGAAAATAAAAGAGAAACGAAACCTGAAAATGCTCAACAACCCAAATTCTCTAGCTAGCTACAAAGTCTGTCACCTCTTGATGATAACTAAGCTGAAGGTGATGGGAAACTGAACTAATACAGCCTTGAGAATCAGTCTTTTAGTTAGAAGGGAGGTCGACCAGTGGCCCAGAATGCCTCAGCTGGTAACTGGATTGAATTGAGGAGATTAGGCTGCAATCCATGAAAGAGCTGCGCGTTTGCCTCTCCCAAAACCTGCTGCTGCTGCTGTTGCTGTTGCCCAACAGCTCCTGGAGATCCAATTGCACCCCCTTGCATAGGTAGCTGTGGATCCTCCTCTTCTAGAGGAAGCCTCTCATAAGCAGCGTTACTAAATGAAGCAGCCATAATCACAACAGGACCTGAAGCAGTAAGTGTACCAACAACACTCCCACCCACCACTTGTCCTTGTCCACCAGCCAAATATATGGTCAAGCCCGTAGCAGCAGGTGGTGCAGGCGGTGGCAGGAATGACCCAGCTAGTGATAATATCTCGAATCTACCATGTAAGGTCACAACTGCACCTGGCGAAGCCGGTTGCCTCAGAGTTACATTGGTTACAGTTCCAGTTCCACTCATAATGGAAATCCCTCTTTGCCTCCTCCTAGCAAATGTGGCAACACTTTCAACAATATCACACCCATCAGCAACCTCCATTAAGTGAGTGCGCAGAGCGTTGGCGCTATCGCGGGTGATGATGATTGGGGGCTTAGGCTTGTTCTTGGATCCGGCGGGTCTGCCTCTGGGTCTTCTATTGATCTCTCCTCCACCTGGGCCAGTTGGGATCAGTTCTTTGCCTTCGCTGTTGTTATTGCTAGTTTCATCTCGCTCTCGTTTCTGGGACTTGTTAAGGCCGGCGCCACTACTACTGCCGCTTTGCTCATCTTCTGAGTTTTGTTGCTGGTGGTGGCCGGGAAATTGGTGCTGGTGTAACTGGAAGTCTCTGGTGTGGAAAGGAGGAGGAAGAGAATGCCCATGAGCCGTTACTGGATCCATATTCTTGCCCTTTTTTTTTGTTTTGTTTCTTTGACTTTATCTCTTTCTTTTAGTATCTAAAAAACAGCCCTATTCACTTAAACAAGACCCAAGTGGGTAGAGAGACCACCAAAAGAACTAATGGAAAGACAAAAAGTAGCACTAAACGTTAACGTTTGTGGAGGAGCTGAAGGAAACAGCTATAGTGGAATAAGCAGAGAGAAATAAATAAGAAGAAAATAAGAAGACGAGGAAGTCGGGTAATGAAGTTGGGAGTAATAGCTAGCTAGGTCTCACCAAGAAAGGAAACATGGGTGAATTTTTGGTGTCACCCACCAAATTCAGAGCAGAATTTAGCATAAGAACTGTGGGGTTCCGTTGGTTAAGTATTAGGAGATATGAAGAGAGAAGATGGGCCTAAAGTCTCGACCTTTTTTTGTTTGTAAGGGGGTAGGGTAGTATTTTGGTTTGGGGGTTAGGGTTAGGTTGAGAAAAAAATAGATCAGAGATGGGTTTTGTTTTGGTAAGAGAAAGACTGCGTGCGTATGGGCGGTGGATCGGTCCCCACCCCTCTCTCTCTCTCTCTCTCTCTCTCTCTCTCTCACTCTCTCTCCAGCACTCCACGTTCTCTCTCTCTGTCTCTCTCTCTCTTGTTTATATAGATACGTTAATTTATTATTATATATTTTCTTACTTCTTAGTCCTTATCTCCAATTATGTTCAACGTCTTCCTTCTCTCCTTATTTACTTATCCATCTTTCCTCCTCCTCCTCCTCCTTCTGTTGCAGCATCAGTATCAATAATTCAGTATCAGCATCCGCTTGGTTGATCTATTGCACCTGAACCCTTAATTGTTCTCGATCATATATATGAAATGAAACTCCTAGGACGTATAAGGTTACCACTCACAAGGAGTACTATAGTGTTTTCTTCATTAACGTAATTATAATCAACCCAAATAGCTAAAGGTTTAAGCCTTTGATACAAATTCTCTTGCAGTCGGTTTCATGGTGATCTGGGCAAAATGATAGCAGGTGGCAAAGAGAGAATGAATTTTCGGGCATGACCCACATGCACCATATAAGGTTGAATTTTTCCATCTATTCCTCTCAGTCTTAACGTTACGGTTCAAATGCTTCAAAGCATGACACGTGTCTCTTCCCCCCAGTTCTTCCGGGTCTATTCTATGTATCTTCCACAGTAGTTGTCGTGGCTGAATTCACGAGAGAGGCTCAGGCTCATCTTCCCAGTATCCATGCGAAAATGCCATGTAGCATTCACAGAGAGAAGAAGATGACTACCAACCAGCTAAAGAGGTATAGAAAATGATAATGGAATCCTCTTCAGGATTATGAGAATTGGATTCCAAAATTTCCAACCAGCGTCCTCTCTTTCCGGCCACGTACTATCAAATTAATTTATATCTAATGGCAAAAATCAGCATCAAGTGATGGAAATAAATATATAAACTTTGCTGGTAGTGATAAGTAATTGAAAAACCATGCATTTCATCATTGACCAATAACAAAGAATTTGATGGGTATAAGGATTTCAGTGATTGTCTCCCAGCTAGCTAGTGTAAATGCTGAAAAATAATCAAAGCTCTCTAGTTTTATTTCAATTAGGGATGATAACATGTTGCTTATTTGTAGATCTGTTATATGATACGATTAAATTCTCATAAGATGAATCTAAATGTTATATAATTAGATTTAATATAAATTTAAAATTAAAGAAAAATATTTCTGTTAGATTTTGAGAGTTTTACATTTTAAATATTAGTTGACAAACCTATTTATGTAACTAATTAATTAAATATAAATATAATAATATTTGAAAATTATATTTTAAATAAATAAAATTTAAATGTTTTATAGAATTATTAAGCTTTTAAGATATAAGTTATTAATAAAAAATTATATATATTGTTAATTAAAATATATAAAATTAAATAAATTTAAATATTTTTTAAGTAATAATTAAGTTTGAGACAAATTTAAATAATTGAAAATAAATTTTAATTAAATTTAAAATAAATTCAAGTATTAAAAAAATATTATTTTGATTCAGATTTAAATAGATAATTTTTACGAGTATCTGCCATTGTTATCTTTTTCCAATGGCTTTAGAAATTTTAAGTTGCTACTTTCTATATTATAAAGTCTTCCTGTATTGAATTTGTGCACCTTGATCTTCTAAAATCATAATAATAAATGTTTAATTTATGCAAGCTGATGATAGTATGATGGGTGATGGGATAATAATTCAAACTAATTAAAGAATCAGAATCCAAATCTAAATAATTAATCTTATTAGAAAATAAAATTCTAACTTAATTGTTACATAGTATTACTATTCACATATGAAAGTTATTTTGTATATATACACAATTAATTTAAAGTTAGAGAGAGATGAGAAGAATCAATGATGAGACATAGGAAGATGATGAGCTGAGCATAATAATAAACAGAGGAGTAAGGAAGAGAGGAAAAAAGAAGAGAGAATAAACAAATAAAGAAGCGTAGGAGGCGCTGAAACACCAATAAAAAAAACAGAGGCAGGCTGCAAGAACGCCGGAGAAATTGGTGGCTGGCGACTGAAAGAAAGGCACTCTTTCGCATCCACGCCTGCCCATTTTTTTTTCTTTTTTATCAAAAGATGCTCTTTGTCTGCATCATCTCTCTTGTGGCCCCCTTCTTCTTCTTCTTCTTCTTTTTCATCTTCTCTTCCTCCACACCTCTCTCTCTCTCTCTCTCTCTCTCTCTCTCTCTTCTAATAAGCTACTCTTGATGGAAGTTGAGACTTGTGTTTGATGAGATTCTATTTATACTGTGTTTTTTTTTTTTCTTAGGCAAATTTGAATTAAATTTTTTAAGACAATTACAATAATACCAAAAAAAAAAACTTGCATTCACTTGATATTTTTATTTATTTTAGAATAAAATTTTAACTTTCTTTATTATAATATAACTATTAGTTGTTAGATTAATAATAAAAAAAAAAGTTTACCTATTATTTTTTAATAAAATTATTAGTAAATAAAAACAAAACCTAATTTTTTTAATTGTGATTGAGGGGTGTTTGAAATTTTGATAGAAATTAAAAAATATTTTATTAATTAGAAATAGAATACAAAAGATAAGTATAAATTAATATATTATTTTTTTATATAAATAAAATTAATTAATTATATAAAATAAAATATAAAACAATTAAAAAATTTAATAGTGTTAATAGAGTATATAGGGTTGGGCTAAATGTTTTGCTATTCTATTTCATAATCCTTTTACAAGTGCATTATATGATTTTCAAATTTAGATCTTTTACTGAACAAATATTTACTCCTGATAGAATACTTTTCTTAAAAAAAAAGTCAATAATAAAAATAAATAAAATTTTATTAAAAAAAACTACAAAAACTTAATATCTATAACAAGGATGGATGGAATCAATTTTCATTTTGGAGGGTATAACAAATCATCAAAATTAAACAATTATCTTAATTGAATATAATATTCTAGCCCTTTCAAGTGGACTTAATTTTAGTCTGATTGCAATCATTTTTTTAATCAGAATATGTCCATATATATGGATTTGCCAACAAAATTTAAGAAAAAAAAAACAATTGATTGATAAAGATAAATAGTCACCAAATTGTTTCCAAAAAAATTCCATAAAATATCAGTAACTATCAGTAGAAAAACTTAATCTTAGGTTAGATTCTTCAAATAAACTAAATGTAAAACAATTAATGCTTCCATCATAGTTTTGTTTTTTTTTTTTTTTTTTTTTGAGTTGACTTCCTTAATAAATGTGATGGATGATAAGATAAGTGAGGGGCACACAATTAGTCAATGCTATATATATAAATTTGACTTTAAATACAAAAATTTGGACATGGATAATGAGGTGGTAACCAATGGTCTCTTTTATGCAATTCATTAGGAGGACGTGTAGATCACTTATCATCACACATAATCATAATCACATTTTCACAACCATAGACGATGATATTACATATGTTGCTAGTAATTTTTCCTCTTGAATTTCTTTTCTACGATTAAAATTGCACTTCTTCTAATTCATCTTCAATGATAATTAGAATTAGATTGATTGCTGCTTACTGCTCAGCCTTTCTTTTCTAGGAAATAACTTTACTAGCTGACTGCTTACACCAAGACTCCCTTGTCTGCTTCTTAGGCTACCTAGCAGACTTGATTGCTGCAAATTCAACCCATATGTTAACCTTGGTTGTGAATTACGATATGCACATGTTCCCACTTTCTATGTGCTTAATTTCTGCTCAGCCTACTTGATTCCATCTATGAAATTCTCTTTCTTCAGAAAAAAAAAAAAATTGTTGCTCAGATTACTAGTTGGATATGATTCTGCATCAAGAAATTATTAATGTTTGTCCACACTCCATAAACTTGAAATTGCAGGGAATTCAGTTTCTGTTTTGCTCTTGAAGAATTAATAAGTTCCATGTGCAATTTATCTCTACATTTGAAATTAGAAATTGATCTGATGAGCAGCTATATCCTCATCTTGATAAATCAGAATAAAACCTAATAAACTCAGTTCAACATCACATGATTCCATTATCATTGGTCTGTCTTCTGTATTAGATGGAGGCTGCAAGCGTTTAATCTTAAATTTAATTAACAGAATCTTCAATTTTCGTCTCAATGTTGGTGATAATTAATGCTTCAGTTGGATTTCCTATGCCATGACTTTCAAGTTCACAAGAATTGATATGGTTTGTCCTTTATTAATATAAACTTATGTAGAGATTATCCCTTCATGCCTTAAAAGTCATACACAACAACAACGAACTCACGAGCTCTTAATGCAGATCTTGTAATTCTAATCAAGAAACTGAAGTCTTAAGTATATATTAAAATCTGAAAAATTATGTTCAATAAAGAAAATGACAAATGATGAAGTGTATATGCAAGAGGGTTGATGGACATGGCTAGGTGGGGTCTTCAAGAAAGGCAGGCTCTTACCTTGAGAAAGAAGTTGTGGAAAATGATGAGGAAAGAGATGAATATGCATAGAAATTAACACAGCTTTAATTGTAGTGGCTGAATCATATAATATTATAAGCAAAAATATATAACTTAATCAGAGTCCATTTGATTAAAGAAATGAGCCCGTTACCATCTCCTTATTAAACAATCATATCTTAAGCAAGTCTCATTTTGCCTTAAACAAATCAAACCCCATGTGAAAGGCACCTCTTTGCCTCGAGTCTATAACAGTGTTGCACGTTTCAGCTTTCTCATAAAGTCCTTTCTTTCGAGTTAAAAGCCTGTTGTTCCCATTTGCTTAATTAATCTCCAGGGACATGTGGGTTGCTTAATTAATTAATTGATTAATATATAGATTAGATAGTCTATTAGGACTTAATTGCCTTAGAGAATAGAGACTAAGCAAATGACAAATGAGGCACCCATGTGATCATTGGACAATTGCCCATCCATGTGGAATCTTACATATTCACCTGCTTGATCCAATGTTTAATCTTGTTTTATACCATTAATTAAGGCCACAAGTAGTGTTTCGGTTCACACTTACTTTTCTTTATAAACTTTACCCAAATTATCAAATTTAATGTATATATATATATATATATATATATATATATATAATTCGCTATATTATGACTCGAATTTGAAACTTAATAATTTTAGAGATGATTCTAATACTATTAAATTAAAACTCATTAACATACATTTCAGTAAATAATTAATACATGACTAAGTAGATTGCTACCCAAAAGCTAAACTTTGCTTGAAACATATTATAAAAAAAATAAATTGAAAAAAAAAACCTAGAATTCAGTTCCAAATTTATGGATTAGAAAGGGCAATCTATGTATAGAAATTATGTATACTTAATCATAAAGCAGCTCCCACAATGCAATGTGGGCTATATATATGTTAAATGATATTTATACAAGCAACTAGGAAAATGAGCTTGTTAATTACTAATTCAGCGAAATTAATTAAATAGAATTGACAAAAGATTTTAATACTAAAGTGTGCTAATTAATTTATGTGAAAATTAATCAGAAATATGTAAGCATCATTTTAGGGCAAGATAAGATAATATTGATCACAATGCAAAATATAATTTCTTGACTTCGTGTTAGCTTATAACTTCTCACAAAGTTAAAAAGTGCTTTTATTTTAAATTTTAGATCATATATTTAATTATTAACAAACCTAAAGATCATCATAATAAATATAACAAAGGATAAGCTATAATATTTAAACTAGAGAGATCAAATCAACATTAAAAAAAAATGTTGGATATATATATAGTTATATTATTACTAGATAATGCTCGATGCCTATGAATAGATATTTCTTTGTTGTTTGTGCATCAAGCAAGAATTAATGTGTAACATTTTTCTAGTATTACATATATTATATAGACATCAATTCCTCCAATGTTCGAGGAGTAGAGTTATCTGAAGAGGATAAATTCCCATAAAATAATATTCATTTAATTAAAAAAAAAATCTATAGTAATTTAATTTATTTAATGGTCACCAGTTAGCTACAAGGTTAATTAAAGAATGTTTTTGCACCATCAATCTTTATTATTATTATTATTATTATTTGGTTTTTTTTTTTGGGTAACATTTACTTAAAATATACACGTTAAATAATTATCAAAATGGAAATAATTTTGATTAAATATTATAGATTTAAGCTCCACGTACCCTTCTCTCCCATCAATAGTCTCTTCTTTTTCTAAAAGAGTGTAGAGGAGACCAATAAAAACCCATTATATGAGGCCACACAGACCACAGTCCACCAGAGGGTAATTGCCCATCACTTCAGAATTCTTTCAGTTTCTGTGAATAAGTAGCCCATGGGTGCCCATAATGTGGCCCAATTTTCGTCACATTCCTTGATCCAAGGCCCATTTGGTAGGCCTTGCTTATCACTCTGCCCATTTTTATTTGTCTCCCAGTTCTGGCTATTGGAGATGTGTGATTTCGATCTCGATTTAATTCAATTCTTTGTAAGAATCATAATCAATCAGAATTAAACTTCGATTTTTTCATATTTTTTAAATAAAGGATGAATTTTCATTTTTTAAAATCAGAATTCCATTATTCGATGAGAAAAAAAAAGGTTCTATTTATCATTGCGTTTCAAAATTTTAAAATTATTATTTAAATAAAAATATTATTTTAAATATTATTAAAAAATATAATTTAAAAAAATTTATTTTATTATTATAATTTTTTTATAATTAAAATTAATTAAATTTATTTTTAATATTTTTTAATTAATATATTTAAAAAAAATAATTTTTTTAACAATAATTTCAACAAAAATAGGAAGCAACTTGTAACTTTTTTGAAACACCAGGAAAACTTCTAGGAAGCCAACGTTGCCGTGTCCCAAAGAACATTTTAAAAACTTCTTAGAAGGTCCCCCTTATTTTTGAATTTTGAAAATTCTTTAGAAGCTATAAGGAAAGAGAGAGTTGCTTTCCCCTAATAATTTCTCCGTTAACACACTCCACTAAATATTGAGGTTGAAGACGAGCATTTGCTGATGCTTGATGGGTATTTCATAGAGATTGTCAAGAAACTTCAATTTAGAAACTTCAATTGAAAGTTATATTTGTTTTCTTGGTTTAGCACTATATTTAGCTCCCTCCAAGAATTTATGTCTATACGTCCATCGATCAGATCCTTTTTTTTTTTTTTTTTTAAATTGATTGCAGCATCCATCAAGTGTTCTAATGGCTTCCCATATCACCCATCGCCGATTTGATGTTTTTCTGAGTTTTAGTGGCAAAGATACTCGCGTTAATTTCACCAGTCATCTTTATGCTGCTTTATCTCGAAAGTCGATTACCACCTTCGTGGACAAAATTGAAGTTAGAGGAGGAGAAAAAATCATTGAAGCAATCTTTTCAGCAATTGAAAACTCAGAAATTGCCATTGTCATTTTCTCTAAAAATTATGCGTCTTCTCCATGGTGCTTAGATGAACTTGTAAAGATTATGGAATGCAGTGAAACTCGCAAGCTCATGGTTCTACCCATATTTTATCGTGTAAATCCATCGGATTTATTGAATCAGACTGGAATTGAAAGGTTACCCAAAGATGAGAAACTGCCAAAGTGGAAGGATGCCTTGAACCAGGCAGCAAAACTATCCGGTTGGAATTTGCCTCCTACCAGGTAATGAAATGGAAAACCTGTGCTTTTTGCTTTGAAATAAAATTAGGTCTGTCTTTCTCTGTAGTTCGAACAACTGCTCATAGTCTACATTATATTTTCTAATTTCTAGGCCTTTATCTTCTGCTTTACTCACATATTTGACAGGCCAGAGTCTGAAATTGTTGGTGAAATTGTCGGATTTATTGTGAAAAAATTGAAACAAGTCCCTTTAAGTAAGATAGAGGGCCTTGTGGGAATGGATTCAAGCATTGAGGAAATTAAAGCATTTTTGTCCTCGGAGTTGGTAGATGTCCTCATTTTAGGAATTTGGGGAATGGGCGGAATTGGTAAAACAACTCTTGCTGAAGCTGTTTTCAACCAAATTGCATGTCAATTTGAAGGATGTTGCTTTCTAGCAAATGTTAGGGAAAAATCTGAAAAAAGTGGTGGATTAACCTGTTTACAAGAGGAGCTTCTTTCTAAAACATTAGAGGAAAAAGATCTCAAGGTTGACACACCTAATATTGGATACTCTTTTTTAATTAATCGAATGCTCAGCAGTAAGAAGGTTTTAATTGTTGTTGATGATGCTAGTAGTTCCGATCAAGTAGAGTTATTAGTTGGAAATCGTCAATGGTTTGGTCCAGGAAGTAGAATTATCATAACAAGCAGAGATAAACAAGTGCTTAGAAAAAGTGTTGATCATATGTACGAAGTTAAGAAATTAGAGCATCATGAAGCTCTGCAACTTTTTAGTCAGAATGCCTTCAAGATGCAGAATCCTACAGAAGATTACCAGGCTTTATCATATTCAGTTATAGAATATGCTAAGGGTATTCCTTTGGCTGTTAAAGTATTGGGTTCCTTTTTGTTTGCCAAGAGCAAAAGCGAATGGGATAGTGCATTGTGTAAACTCAAAAAAGCTCCTCATAAAGATATAAAAAATGTGCTTAAAATTAGTTATGATGAGCTTGATGGGGAAGAGAAGGATATCTTTCTTCATATTGCATGTTTCTTTAGTGGTGAGAGTCTGGGTATGGTAACACAAATACTAGATGGATGTGGCTTCTCAACTGAAATTGGATTACGTGTTCTCATTGATAAATCTCTCATTTCTATTCCAAATAATACGATAGCAATGCATGATTTACTGCAAGAAATGGGCAAGGAAATTGTTCGCCAAGAATTTAAAGAGCCAGGCCGACGTAGTAGATTATGGAATCATGAAGAAATCCTTCATGTATTGAAAAAGAAAACAGTAAGATATAAGTCCATGAACTTCTGAATTTTATATTCGGTTATAGTTTTTATATTGAAAGTAGACACTGACTTTTTTGCAGCAGTTATTCAATGTAATTATTAAGGAATCACGTGTATCTTCTGTTCTTCGTTTCAGGGAACTGAAGCAATTGAAGGCATGTTCCTTGATATGTCTAAAATAAGCAAGATGCACTTGAGTTCGAATGCATTTGAGAGAATGCATAATCTACAATTTCTCAAATTTTACAAGTCTGATTGCTGTCGTGATTTTGGAGAAGAAAGTAAAGTGCGACTTTCTCAAGGCCTAGAATCTCTTCCTGATGAGCTAAGGTATCTTTATTGGCACGGATACCCATTGGAATCTTTGCCTGCTAATTTCCACCTAATGAACCTCATTGTTCTTTCGTTGCCTCATGGCAAAGTAAGAACACTTTGGAAGGGAAACAAGGTAAAATTCTGCATATATAATGTGCTTTCGTCAAATAGATCATAATTTTTGGTACTTCTGACATATTCTAGCTATTTTTCTTTTACTACAGGATCCTACAAAGTTAAGAGAAATTGATCTTAGTTTCTCCCAAGGCTTAATCGATATTCCTGACCTATCAAGGGCCAGTAATCTTACTTGCATGAAGCTATCTGGCTGCAACAACATTAAAAGTTTGCCAAGTACCATTGGTTTGAGATCTCTTAGAACTCTTGATGTCAACAACTGCTCAAAACTCAAAATATTTCCAGAGATATCGAGGAACATAAGATTCCTGTATTTAAATGGGACTGCAATCAAAGAAGTACCCTCATCAATTGCATACCTCATAAGACTGCAAATACTGGAAATGAATTTTTGCACTGAGCTTGAGATTCTTCCAAGCAGCATTTGCAAGTTAAAGTCCCTTGAAATCCTTAGTCTACATGGTTGCTTGAATCTGAAGAATTTCCCAGAAATCTCTGAGGTTATGGATCAATTGAAGGTGCTTATCTTAAATGCAACTGGCATTAAAGAGCTCCCATCCTCTATTGAGCATCTAAAAGGGCTTTCTTCAATATATTTGGAAAACTGCAAAAACCTCACTTATCTTCCAGAGAGTTTCTGTAATTTGAAAGCTCTTTATTGGCTTTTTCTTGCTTCTTGCCCACAACTTGAAAAATTGCCAAAAAAGTTATCGAATTTAACAATATTAGAAGACCTCACAGCAGGTGGATGTAATCTGTTGAAATTACCTTCTCATCTAAATCATTTGTCCTGTATATCGAAGCTGGATCTAAGTGGAAACAGTTTTGAGAAACTGCCTGCAAGTATCAAAAAACTTCCTCATCTGCAATGGCTCAACATAAGTTCCTGCAAGAGGCTTCAATCTGTAATGGAGCTTCCACTGTCTCTAACAGATTTAGATGCACATGACTGTGGATCCTTGGAAGATATCTCTGGCCTTAAACAACTTTTTCAATTGAAATGTGTGGAAAAATTCTATCAGAAAAGATTCGTATTTACTTGTTGCTTCAAAGTGGAGGAAAATGTTTGGAGTGATTTCCTAGCAGATGCACAGTTGTGGATTCAGAAAGTGTCAATGAGAGTGAATGACGAGGTATTTCTCTCGAGCCCTTCTCTTTTTTTTTTTTTTCTACTTATTATTTTCCTACTTATTATTTTCTGTATTAGTATTCTATTTTTGAAAATCTTGATTCTTGTAATAGGAATCTTTTAGCATCTGGTATCCTGGAAGTAAAATTCCTGAGTGGTTCACAAATCAAAGTGAGGGAAGTTCAATCATGATCCAGTTGCCTCCACATTCACGCAAGTATGTTCTGTTGGGGTTTGTTCTATGCGTTGTTCTTGCATTCCAAGCTAATTTTGAATATCATAACAGTTTCTTCCACGTTCTTTGTGTCTACCATTTCAAAAATAATTGTGGAGACTGCAGTGATCTCCAAGAACTTTATAGCAGTAGATCTCATGTATCCGGTAATGCTAAAAACATCTGGTCAGAGCATGTGCTACTGTTTTTTGATCCCAATTTCTCTGCTGAAAGAGCCAGTGAATTTCGCTATGATGAAGCCTCATTTGAATTCCACTTGCAAAACAACGACAGCAATGGTAGGCAGAGTTGCAAGATTAAAAACTGTGCAGTCTTTCCACTATATGACCAAGAAGAGAAATACAGCAACATGGAAGAAGAAACTTGTAAAAGAAAGAGATCCTGGGATGGAAGTGGGAGAGAGGACTATCCTAAAAGGATGATGATGCAGGATCATTTTAGGAAGAAATTTAGGAAGTAGTGTTTTATATTATCTAGGAAGTTTGAGCTTGTTTAGTATTCCTAATTAGTATTTGTTTAGGTATTTTATTGTTTTTGTTTGGGATTCCAAATCCTAGTGGTGATAAAATTAATATTATATTATATTTGAGAATTGATTTTAAGAATTAATACAAATTCTGAGAATTGTTTCTCATCCCTCTTTTTGAGTGTTCTATTGTGTTCTACATTTAGCCTTGCTTCAAATGGAAGGACAGGGGAATATCTGCAATTCCTGCTATTTTGCATCTCTTGGCAGTTTGATCGATCGACACAAATACGCTGCATTTCACCTTTCTATCACATTCACTCATGTGGGACTTCATCTAAATGGCTGTTTACACATGAAATATGCAAGAGGAATGTGAACCTATGTATTGAGATTTCACGCCCTGCATTTTCAAGTTCATTTTTCCAACTAAATCCCCACCCTGCCATTGATTGAGCTAGGCTCAGGTGAACTCTAGCTAGGAGGGATTCAACCATTGTTGAAGATGGAATTTACGAAATCAGATAAAGGTAAAGCTTTAGTAACAACAATGGAATAGTTGCAACTTGCAAAGCTTTAAACCAAATGCTACCCTGATCTCTATATGCCCTCACCAGGATCCAAGGCATAAGAATTAAGCATGCAAATGCATTGAAGCTTCTCAAAATTCTAAAGGTCGTTGGCTGGAAGAATGTTACTGGAAATTGATGGCTTGTTCACAAGATCATAGAAATGGTCAATTATCTTATACCCGGCAATGAATTTTTATACTCAATAAAAATCAAAAATCCCCTTGAGTTGTTGCTATACAAAAACAGATTTTCTTGCAATTTGCGGAGTGTCTTCAGCCATCATTTTATTTCTGTCAAAAACCACATTCACATCCAGAGAAAAGGAAAAAGAAGAGCAATTGCTGAGTAGATTGCTGCAAGTGTAAGTCATTCATCATATGAAGTTGATTTGCTTCATAGGAAACTTCCTAGTAGAAAAATATTTTTCTTTAGGAATAACTCATTTGCTTGGGGTCTGGGATCATTTGTATTATGAGGGTTGGCCTTTCTATGCAATAGATGTGATGTCCAAAATGGGTTGATTATAGTAATGATATTAAACTCAAATTGACAACAATGATTGGATTTTGTACGGCTAAAAAAACAAAAACATCTGCGCTAGCTTCTTCTCAATCTTTTATTTTACTGAAATTGGATTCATTGTAATACCACCAAGAATACATCTTTACTGACTAGGACAAGACAACCAGAGAGGTACACCTCTAATTCCATTACAACAACCTGAGAAAACCTTGATTGGCGATTGCTACTTTTCTTAGAGACAAAACACTCCTTTCATTTCAGCACTAAGATTCTATGGTCTCAAAATCTTAAATAAATAAATAAATTGAAGACATCAATGATACCTTGTGCAGCTCCTTAAAAATTAAATGAATAAATAAAATTTTAAATTTTCAATTAAAAAATAAGACATCTAGATAAAAATTTAAAGGGACTCGAGTGTCATTATATTTTAAAAAATTCAACCAATTAAAAAGAGAAAAAAAAAATAAGTTGGCATATCATAAGATTTCCAGACATATCATTAAAAATTAAAAAAAAAAAAAAGAAATCTTTTTGAGATAATATAATAATGCTAGTGTTTCCTTTTATTACCCTATTTGACTATTAGCTTAATTTAGTGACTGGTGACATCTGCAAGCAATTTGGCGAACTTGTCAGACTCCAGGTAATTATTAGAGTGGATAGTTGCATTCATTTAGAATACGCAGACTCCTGGTAAGTTGCATTCATTTAGATTACATCATCATTCACCAATTTCGTTCACATCTCCTATATATTCAAGCCTATCCTGACACTGCTCCTAGGAAAAAGAATGGGATTTTGGATCCTGGAATTCTACTTCAGTTATCATCTCCACTCTTAGCCACTTCTATACTTGTATTCTCAAATCAATGAGAATTGAAGCATTCGTGCAACTAGCTTCTGTCATGAAATTTTCCTGCCATGGAGATCGATATCAACTTTATCAATTAATGATATGAGGTTGCTCTCTCAAATGTACATTTACAATTTGTGGTGATTGTTTAACCTACTGTAACCTCCTTGTTGGGCCAGAGAAACCGAGGTCTCTTTCATGGAACTTTAGCACAGACACTTGTTTGTGCAATTTGTTCTGATACTAACAAGACTGATTCAAATAAAGGAAATGCCTCAACCACTTAATAATAATAATAAAAAAAAAACTTATAAAGCAGCCTGTCCTGTGTTTGGACGGATCCCACATCCAATCTTTCATAGTGGCCATTACAAAGATTGGTGCTTTTTTTTATTGGAAATGGAAATGCAAATGACAAGGTTGCCTCTTCCTTTCCTGGGAAATGATTGATATGCCCATCCTTTCTGGAGGCAGAACATAGTGTGACAGATCAAGATTGCATTTGCCAATTACTCATGATTTTATTTCTAACCTTCAGGTTATGATTCCCTGAAGAAACTAATTCTAATATCCAGACAGACACAGAGAAGAGAAACCTTCTTTAAATCTGTCTTTCTCACCTTCATGATCAGAATAAAACTTATGAAAGTAATCCACTATTTTTTTCAATAAAGTTGAAATCGATAAAGCAAAGTACTTTAGATAATGTTTCTGTTAAAGTAGCACTCAATTTCTCATATTCCTTATTCATATTTTATTGTATGATTCTGAGTACATTCTTACCGTAAAGTGCATCTTAAAACCACCATATCCCACCAGAATTACAGTATATCAACCTTATAAAAGAAAACAATTCCTGGTTTCCGAGATCACATCTATTACATCTTTTCAATAAAAAAGTTGCAGCATGGAATTTCATTTGAGACAGGTAACTAATTTAATCAGTATCTTTGGAAGTTAGATGCGCACTTAAGGTTGATTGTTCTACTAAAACACTGATCGCATGAGATGATTAATTAAGGAAGCTGAAGAGTAAACTCAATCATAGAGAGGTTAGAAAATGGGCAAGAGCAGCACTAGAATTAAGGAAAAGATATGGGAGCTTTAGAAATGGGGAACAGGTGGAAAGCAAAGTGATGGATTCTCATTATTGTTGTAATTAAAAAAAAAAAAAAAAAAGGAATTAATGGTGTGGCCACCAGTGTCTTTATCATCTTCTCAAACATTTCGTAAGATTTTTTTTTTTTTTTCTGGAAATTAACCTTAGCGAAATTATTTCATTTTCCCCTCTAAATTTCGTCTTCTCTTCATAATCTTTATTTCATACTTATTTCATTTATTCTCTATGCATTTACTCTCGTATTAATTCTATCATTAGTCTCACAATCTTACTTCAGCATCAGAGTGTCAAGTAGGGGAGTCTCACTTGGTCCTCTAACCCTTAATTTTTTTTGCAGATAGCTCATCTTGACCCTTTGAAACTTTACCACATACACACAAACCCTTTTTTTCTCTTTTGGAAGAAAAACTATGAGCTTACTGATCAAACCCTTTTCTTTTTCTCTTAATTTCCTACCACACAAACACTCCTTTGCTTATAATTTTGCATTCAAAACTGATCTTCAAGATTTAATTAGTACAAGATGTAACAATCAATGGATTCCATTAAATGAATTGAACTCTTACAAAATCATCCACGATTTTTTTTTCCTTCTAAATTGACTTGTTTTTTAACTTAAAACAATGAAATTTGATTAATTATATATATATTTTTTTTAAATATCATAAATATGAGAAATAGCTAATTAAAATTCAAATAAAATGGAATTCGGAATTTGCAGACACTTTGCACGAGCAGATGCTAAGCATTTGAATTCTTACAAGTTGGAACATATTCCAATGGGAACACAAAAATAAAGTACACATTTGAATTAAAAAATTGAACTTTGGCTCATGAAAAGATAAGGAGAACTGAATTATATCTGCTAGAACATTAGTATATGCAGTAGATTTCGGTGGCTGCCTTATGAGAGCAAATATTCTTCAAGACGAGAATAATACAAATTAGGCAGGTTCACGGTTAGGAGTTCAGGAGCAACTAGAAAATTTTTCAGAACTCTAGAAAAGAACCTTCTATTTGCAGTAAAATAGTAGAACTGTAATCATCTTTAAAAAATGAGGAATGAAGATCAAGCTTAAAGGAATATGTTAATATCTAAAAGTGAAGTTATATGGCCCTTGCATTCTCATCAGGCACTATAAATTACTACCATCTATCTCTCCTTCAATTGGCCAACACAAAAAGAAGTCTGCATTTGCCCTTTCCTTTAGAAACGCACCAATCTATATTGCTTAGGCTCAGCCATTATGTCTATTACCACAACAAAATTGGAAGAGAATCCTGTTCGTATAGCATCTCTGCCTTCTCCTCTTCCACCACCTCCACTGCCACTAATTACACGAAAATGGCCCACAAACCTTATGCAGGTAGTATTCTTGGAGTTAAAACTACAACGAGGGATAACCCTTCCCTTACTGGCGATGAATTTGGCATGGTTTGCCAAGATTGCTATAACAACTGCTTTTCTAGGCCGGCTTGGAGATCTCCGGTTAGCTGGTGGCACTCTTGGTTTCACTTTTGCTAATGTCACTGGCTTCTCCGTTTTGAATGGTCTCTGTGGTGCCATGGAACCTATTTGTGGTCAAGCTTATGGAGCTAAAAATTTTAGGCTGCTCCATAAGACTCTTCTCATGACAATTTTCTTGTTGCTACTAGTAACCCTGCCTGCATCTTTCTTATGGCTTAATATTGAGAAAATTCTCATCCACTTTGGCCAACAAGAAGAGATTTCACTTGTTGCAAAAACCTATCTTTTCTATCTTCTTCCTGACTTGGTCATCACTTCCTTACTCTGTCCTCTCAAAGCCTACTTGAGCTCTCAAGGTATAACGGTTCCAATAATGTTTAGCTCAGCTTTAGGTCTTGCTTTACACGTACCCATTAACATCTTTCTTGTAAAATCCAAGGGTCTTGAGGGGGTATCCATGGCAATATGGATAACCGATCTTATAGTTGTGATTTTACTAGCTTCATACGTGTTGGTGAAGGAAAATAGCAAGGAAGGGAAGTGGAAGGAGGGAGGATGGTTCGACCAAGGCATTTGCGACTGGCGCAGGTTGCTAAAGCTTTGTGGACCATGTTGCCTTACCACCTGCCTTGAATGGTGGTGCTGGGAGATCTTAATCTTGCTAACGGGGCGGCTGGCGAATGCCAAGCAAGCAGTGGGAGTGTTAGCCATTGTGCTCAACTTCGACTACTTGCTCTTCTCTGTGATGCTTTCGCTAGCAACTTGTGCTTCAATTCGTGTGTCCAATGAACTTGGGGCCAATCAAGCAGGCCCTGCTTACCAGTCGGCGTATGTTTCTATGGCGTTGAGTTTAGTATCAGGTTGCATTGGTGCCCTGGTGATGGTAGGAGCCAGAGGTATTTGGGGGCCTTTTTTTAGCCATGACAAGGGCATTATAAGAGGTGTAAAGAAGATGATGTTGCTTATGGCTTTGCTAGAAGTGGTAAATTTTCCTCTAGCAGTATGTGGAGGAATTGTCCGGGGTACTGCTAGGCCATGGTTGGGTACTTATTCCAATCTTGGTGGGTTCTACCTTGTGGCCTTGCCGGTAGCCATTCTTTTAGCATTTAAAGCAGGACTCGGCCTTGGCGGGTTGCTGATAGGTTTTCTGGTTGGGATCACTGCGTGCATGACGTTGTTATTGGTGTTTGTAATGAGGATTGATTGGGAAGTTGAAGCTGACAAGGCACAAAAACTAGCCAGTAACATGCAAGAGACCACCCAAGAACGTGAAAATGACAAAAACAGTGCAATAATCAATGGTGCTATCATATGAGAATAACTTGGAAACATTTGTTTTGCTTCTCATTCTAGTGGACTCCTACCGGTGATTTCAAGACAACTTCTAATTTCATCTGTAATTATATGGCCAGCCAATTATCCATCTGATGGCTCCATTATAGGAATGAAAATGGTGATAAAGCAACTAAGACAGACATAACAGCGGCATTTTCACAGATAGGATCCAGTAACAAAATCAGGTCGGAATCAAGCCCTGAACCAACCAATTTTAAGAAAATTCAGCATTTCTAATAGGACTTAAGTGCATAGAAAACAACTCAAATGGCTCATTGAGGACACAAATGCCAACTTGTGATAATTCCTTGAAAAGATTGTATCCATACAAGAATGACAAGATTTGCAGCTAAGTCAAACCTTAAACTACCACCCTTGGACCTATGATTTTTAAGAATTACATAACCGCTCATAAAGAACACTGTAGGTATCATCCATCTATAAACCCAGGTCCAGTACTCAAAGACTCCAGTTCTTTGGCTTTCTCATCACTGAAGCCTAGTTTAGCCAGTATCTTGTGACCTGGGGACTCCACTTCTGACCAAATGCCAAGAAGCAGATCACTTGTTGTAACTTCCCCAGTATCCCCTGTAATTGAGAGATTCATCAGTCAAACACACTGTTTTAGCTTCCTGCACAGCATAAACAATTATTTTCACTTTTTCTACCCCACCCCCTTCCCCTTATTTTGGTATTAGTATTCCTGGCAAGGTTCCATTCAGGAAAACTGTGAAATGACATTTGGACAAATTATGAAACAATAACAATTATCCCAAAGAATGTACGAATATTGCTAAAACAGAAGAGTACTTTTCAAGAAAAGGAAGAATTGCACCCAAGAATCATTGTAGCAAAAGATCTTGAATCACTGACCGTAACTAAGAAAGACTATTTAACATAACAATCTCACAAGAGACTAAAACAAGAACTGGCAGCCGCAAATTAGACAAACTAACTTCCACACCTAATTCTAGATTCACAATTAAGCTTTTTTTACTTTTTCAAGATCCCATAATAGAAACAACATCCAGTTGCCCAGTTTTACAAGTCAATAACAGTTGATAACTCATAAAACATGCAGCCTAGTCAATACAAATTGCAGAGAAATTCTTGGCCAACAAATACTTCCCAGCAATGTTGTTTATTTGTTTGAGATATTATTCATCTGTGTTTTAATAACTTGCTGTAACTTATGTTTACAACACACTCAATAAAGAAAATTAGCAAGGCAATTAAAACCAAATAAGAGAGTAATGAGAAAATTAACAGGACTCACCCGATTTTAATTTATGATCAACAGCCCAATCAAGGGCTTTCTGAGCTGATTCAGTCAATGGAGGTTGCTCAGGAGGGAAAAAATACATGTCAGCCTTTCCAAGTAGCTTGATAGTTTCTTCACGCACTTTGAAAAGAGTAATTCCATTTGTCCATAAATACTTCGCAGCTAGACTAGTCCCTACAATCCAAAGGAGAAGATATCTTATACAACAAGAAATAGCTGAGAATCACTGCATAATAATTCTTCCAAAAGAGCTGTGACGTCTAATCTTTCTACATATCACAAAAGATTTAAAATAAAATGAGGCAGAAAAACATCCACAGTTTGCTATATGAGAATAACTGGAGTCTTTCCTATCAGTTACACAAAAAAGGTGATCCAGTGCTCAAAGCATTCCACACTTGTGGGCTCTAGGGAGGGTTGATGTACTCAGCCTTACCCCCTTACCCCTGCTCCGATTATAATAGAATAGAAAGGCTTTTATGTTCACAAAATTGATATTGAAATCGTTTTGTGTTAGAAAATGAAATTTAATAATAGCACTGTTACAATGATTTAAGTACAACAGGTGAAATTTACCAATTAGCTGTACTGTTTTCCTACAATAAATGTAGTATAGCTTTCTCCTACAGCTTGAATGATGAGAAACAAACAGCATTAAATTATTATATGGCACTGCATTCTAGAAATCAGATATTTGTAAGTTTATTCGACCATAAACAACAAAATCAATACTAAAATTAAGGCAATTGAAAGATAAATACCTAATGAAAAGAAAATTAACTTTAAGTCAGGAATTAAAAAGAGCAAACGAAAAACATGAGATGGCCAAAATTGGTTACTACCTTCAATCAAGACCCCCATGAGAAGAGCTTCAGTCCCAGTATTTGCATACTTGAGCTTCCTAGCTTCCAGTTCAGCCATAGCAAACGCCTTAATTGCCCTCCATGACCACCTAAAGTTTCACTCGTACCAACGTCAACAAAAACCTCAAATCTACCCGAAAACCATACAAACATTTTATCAAAAACCAAACAAAGGAAAAAAGTCACTGACTTGGGAACTTTCTCAATAGAAGCAAATCTCTCTGGATTCCTGCAAACACCTGAAACTACAATTTAGTCCCTAAAAATATAAAAATTGCAAAGAAAGAAAAAACAGAAAGATGGGAAATAGGGAAAATACGCAGTGGGAAGACTGGAGGCGACCGTGGCAGCGATGGGGCGGCGGGCAGGGAAGTAGGGTCTGAGATTTGAGGATTGGAAAGAGAGGTTTGTCATGTGGGTGGTGGCGCTGCCTAGCCATGATGGGTTTTGTGAAGTGCATGATTTAAGAGAGTGAGGTAATAGAGATTTGGGTTTCGCTCCGTGAAGATTGGATTGAGTGATTGCTTGGGTCGCCCATGGAAGATTGGCCAAGGAATGGGCAGCCATTTCTAGCGAAACTCAACAGTGTGCGACTTCGGTTACTGATGCAATTGCAGATTGTGATTTGGCAGAGATATGGTACGACAACGTATAAGTGGTTTGTAAAACAGGACCGGAAGGTTGGGCTCTAAAATATTGTTGGCCTTCGAATATATAAGTTTATTAAACAAAAAAAAATTATATATGTATATATATTCACTAAAATAATTACTTAAAAAATTTAAATATATATTTGTAAAAAATATTTTTTATATTTAAAATATAAAAATCTTAATAATAATATTTCAAGAATCGTAAGTGGTATATGTATTTTTTTATTTTATTTATTTTTTATTGGTATATATCAAATAATTTAAAAAATAAAAAAAGTATTTATTAATTAACTTATTTATTTATTAAATTTAAAATAAAATTATAATTAATTAAATTTATTATTATTAAAATTTTATAATATAATTATAAAAACGTAAAATATAACAGAATATATATTAAATTATGTTATTAAAATAAAATAATAAATAATAAATAATATATGTATTGTGCGGGGAAAATGACTCGTTATATAATAAATTAGAGTGTGCAAACAATCCGATAGCTCTAAATCGATTCAATAAATGTGAATTGTGAGAAAATAAAACAGAAGAAGAATATTGAGAATGATTGAAGAGCTTGATTATTCCCTTAAGCCAATGGTATCAATTTATAATCTGTACAGGACAACTAAATAGAAAATACAGAATGGCATAATGCCATGTGCAATACAACTAACTGAACCCTATTGGCATGCCAACCTATCCAAACCAATCTTACTAGGTGTACTAGGGCATGTTACACTTTTAAACTTTACAATTCTTGAAATTTAAGTTTAGGTGTTACTATTCATTTCATTAGTCAAATAAAATGTTGACTTTTGCATAGACAATAGGTACATTGGTTCTAATACTCCTAACATACCACATTTTGCATTCTAAAGTTGTTGGTATTGGTTGCGAATACCATTTCTAAGCTTAATGTTAGTTGTTCAAAATTTTCACATTTCAAGCCTTGTGTTTACTATTCCATTGGTCATTTTTACAGTAGGAATTTGGCAAAGTTATCTTCATGAAAGTTGTTCCTTACTTTATCTAGTTACATTTCCTTTTTTGAATCACTCCATTTGGAGTTTTGTAACTCAAGTTATGGCCTAAACACCATAACTGGCCGGATTGGACAGAATCCAAAATTCTGGGCAAAACTGGTTCTGCCAGATCTAGTAACCTAAGTTTGGTTGGCAATTTGACTAGGTTATGATCAGAATATAGATTTGTGTTCTTTAAAAAAGTTGTAGGTCTATGTCTCAGCTTTCTGCTGGTAAAATTTCAGGTCAATTGGACCTTTCTACACTGAGTTATGACCAAATGAATAAATACTGTTTATTTGGTCATTTTGCCCAGGCAGAATGCAGGTTACCAGGATTAGGGCAATTTTTAGGTCAACTTAGTTTGGTTTTCTGGGCAAGGTTTCTATACCAAGATTGTGCCATTATGTGTCTAGTTTCATGTCTAATTAGCCTTGCACCAATTGAACCTACACAACCCAAGTTATAGCTGCCCAAACAGGCTGGACTCACATCCAGACCTGCAGGTCACACAAGGCAGCTCAGCCAAACTCAAATCCCAAGCTACAACTCACTTCAATTCTTCATCATACACAACCAAATGGTCACTAATTGACCATTTAAACTTTCATTCACCAACACATGAACAAGATCCAAGTTTTTGTGTCCAAACCCTCGCTCCAATTCAAGGTTCACACAACACGTATCAATTAGGCATACTAATCCATTTCAAATTTATGTCTACACATCAACACCATTTCTAAGCCATTTTAAATCCATCAAATACTACTCCCATAAAGCTGGTCAAAATTCCATTCTCAATTTCACACATGAGTTATCTCAATTTCTTAATTATTTGTTCATATTCAAACTAAATTTTAAGAAATAAACAAGATTAAGTAATTAACATGCACTATACGTAATTATAGCCATGATTCTAGCACCTAAATATATTTACACAATCACTACAAATACATATATCCTAGCTCTTTATGGTACATATCTTAACACTCCTCCTCAAGCTGTAGCGTACAAATCATATGCTCCAAGCTTGTTACAAATTTATTCAATTCGAGAGCCTCTGAGAGATTTTATCAGGATATCTACTAATTGGTCATTTGAGCTAACAAAGCTAGTGGCAATACACCCAGATTTAATCTTTTGTCTAATGAAATGACAATCCACCTCTATATGTATCGTTCTCTTATGAAACACTGGATTAGAGGCAATGTGAAGTGCAGCTTGATTGTCACAAATTAGCTGCATTTGTTTAAGTTCCCCATACTTCACTCTTGGAGAAATTGTTTCAATCATATAAGTTCACAAGTTGCCAAAGCCATAGCTCGATATTCTGCTTCTGCACTTGACCTAGCAACCACATCTTGCTTCTTACTTTTTCAATAAATCAAATTAACTCCAATCATAATATAATATCTTGAAGTAGATCGTCTGTCTGAAGGAGAACCTGCCCAATCTGCATCATAGTAACCAATAATCTGTGAATGACCGCTATCTTCATATAATAGACCTTGTCCTAGAGCTCCTTTAATATATCTGAGTATCCAAATAACTGTATCCCAATGACTACTACATGGTGCTTGATGGAACTGACTGACCACACTTACAGCAAATGAGATGTCTGGGCGTGTGATTGTAAGATAATTGAGTTTTCCAACCAATCTCCGGTATCTACCAGGATCCTCTAATGGCTCCCCCTATGCAGGAACAAGTTTGACATTTGGATCCATAGGAGTATCTACGTGTCTACAATCTAACATGCTCGTCTCTATCAGTATATCCAAAGCATATTTCCTTTGAGAAATGGCGATACCTGTCTTGGATTGTGCCACTTCAATCCTCAAGAAATACTTTAGCTTCCCAAGATATGTATCATAAATAGCTAGGATATGTGTATTTATAGTGATTGTGTGAATATATTTATGTGCTAGAATCGTGGCTATAATTACGTATTTAATTAGGATTGTATTTCCTATTTAGTTGTCTTGTACAGATTATAAATTGACACCATTGGCTTGAGGGAATAATCAAGCTCTTCAATCATTCTCAATATCCTTCTTCTGTTATATTTTCTCACATGATATCAGAGCACTCGGTGGGTCTGATTTGAAATCTAAAACAAAGTTCTCATAGGGAGGAACTTTCCCTCTTTTTTCAGTCACTTTCTGGGAGTCTGTAGCTGTCACAGCCTAGCCTAGTGGATTACCCAGCCCAGGATCGACCACTCCACTGACCGTTAATGAAAGATTCCGATACATGCACCTTGAAGCGCCGTCACGCACTATCAGCTGCCGTCACACTCGCCGACACGTGAGCGCTCTCTGGCGACCGTTTCTCGCCGGCACTTCTTCCCGTCGACTCGCCAGGCGACTTCAACCACGTTGGTCCCGTCACCTGTTTCTCACTTTTTTGTCACTATCTCTTTATACAGTAGGCTTTTCTGATGTATTTCTGAGCAATATTTCAGTGTGCTTCTCTTGCCAACATGTCTGAGATTGAGCAGTCCTCCAACACAGGTTCTGAGATTCTCATACCCATATCCAACACAGGTTCTGAGATTCTCAAACCCATATTTTCTTCCATTAGTAATTCACCAGCTATTACTACTGTTAAATTAGTAGGAAGTCAAAATTGTATGTATTGGGCTGCATCAGTGGAATTATGGTTTATGGGGCAGGGGTATGATGACCACTTGGTTAAAAATGTCATAGATATAGCTTTAGCAAATAGAGCTAATTGGACTAAGATTGATGCTCAATTATGTAGTCTCTTGTGGCATTCTCTAGACCTAAAATTACTTAATATTTTTCAGTCTTGTAAAACCTATTGCAAAGTTTGGACTAAGGCGAAAACCTTATATACAAATGATATAAATCGTATTTATAAGGTAGTATCAGATATGGTTCATCTGCAGCAAAATCAACAAGATATGTCTGGTTATTTGGGACAGGTAGAATCACTGAAGAGATGAATTTAATTCTATTATGCCATGTACTGATAATATTTCTGAGCAATAGGGGACAGGTTCTTCATAGTTTTGACATTAATTGGGCTAAAACCTAATCTTGATTCTGTTAGAGACCAGATATTAACTAGTCACGTTGTTCCCACTCTAAAGAATGTGTCTGCCAGACTGTACGCATCTCACTCAATAAGAATAATTTCTCCGGAATTGAATTCTTTAGTTTTAGCTGCATAAAGTGGAAACCAACCGAGACAGGGTCCTTATCAGAGAGACAAGGGTAAAAGGCTCCATTGCACTTATTGTGATAAGACTAATCACACTCAATACACGTGTTGGGCCCTTCATGGTCGACCATCATGCCCCATTCAATCAAATAATGAGGGCCGATCAACTGCTCATATGGCTCAATCCAGTGAAAATGGTATTATTCCATTACTTGATGGAAAGGATCAGGTGCCAGATTCTATTCTATTAACTGGAGCTGATTACAAGAAGTATTTGCAATATCAAATAGTCAAATAGCAATCACTACAAATACACATATCCTAGCTATTTACAGTACATATCTTAACATGAATCAAATCAAAGAGAAAAATTAATTGAATCAAACTAAAAAAATCTATTTGATTTATCTATTTTATACAGAAAAATCAAACTCACAGTCGACAGGATATTGCTATTCAAAACCATCAACAATTCAAAATTCATTAGTGAGCTCAAATAAATCAACTTCACATATCATTAAATAATAATTAACAAAAAAAAAAAACAGCAATTTCAAGGCCAACTTTCACAAATCATCCAATACTAGCAATTGCATAATCCCCAACCCAATCCAAATTTCAAATTATCAAATAACAGCAGTAAATAATTCCCACTCTCAACTCAATTTTGAAACCATCCAATAGAAGCAAATCAATTGTTAACAATCCTTGCTTAAAAAACATAATTAACAATTCCAATTAGTGATCGACACAGAAATTTAATTTAACTATCCAATTAAAATATGTAACTTAATAATTACTTGCTTAAGTGCTTATGAAGAGATTAATTGACTAATAACGATAGTTTGATGACGGTTATATGACAGAATATTACATAAATGTAAAAACAAAAACATTTAATGAATAAATGATAAAAATAAAAAATAATTGAACTAGATAATTGATTTTTTTTTCTCATTTTAGTAATTAAATCAATAATTAAAAAAATAAACTGAAAAATCAAACCGGCTCAATTCAAGTTTTCAGTTCTAAAAAAAAAAAATAAATAAATACATGCCCTAATTAAACCAATTGATTCAATTAATTGAGTTTTCATATCTAATGAAAGCAAATTTTGAAAATTTTTATTTTTATGGTCACTATTAATAAAAATAATAAGACGTACCGTAATACAATAAAAAATATAATAATAATAATTTTTCTTAGTTATTTGACTCGAATTAATATTTAAATTTGAAATAAAGCTATTAATCTTTTTATTTTATAAAGAGAAAAATTCGTGGTATTTATTTATTTTATTGAAAGATAGATATATTAATAGAGAAGAAACAATAAACGGCCTAGGTCTCAAATACAAAAACTACAATAGGTTAACTATCAGGCTTAATCTAACTCCAAGAAGCTCAGCTCATCTTACAGCATAGACCCAATCCATGGTTATAAAAAAGCTTCCAACCCATAATACTATATGCTCACGGCCCAACAAAAGACGCTCAACCCACTAAAATAGACCCTAACAAGGGCAAAGCAACAAGAGCACAATAGCAACGCCATCATCTTCTCCATGGACAGTCACTAGAAGAAAACAACACCAAAAACACAGGGAAGTCAAAGCCATAGCCGGTCTCCCAAAGAAGAACACTAGTGACATGGGTAGAAGCAAGTCAAAGATCAGCACACATTGAGCATACCACACCATAGCGTGCTAGGAAGCTTGCACAAGGAGATGATGCCGCAGAGCTTACACATTGCCTACCGGCCTTTGGGAGTTGACCACCATAGGGCTGGGTGCAGACACCTTAGTTGCTGACGCTAAGACAAACATATCTCCTAAGAGTCCTACACCAAGAAGCCTTCCCATAAAAAACAAACACACAACTTAGCATTTCTAAAGCTACTCTAAAGCATGAAGGGATATGACAAAAAGAATCCCTAACGAATCACCGCCGTCGTGCAACAAACGAAAAAGGGTTAACGTAGGGAGGGAAACCCAATTTTAGAGCCAAAGGATGGCTGTCCCCTGCCTGGATGGGATAAGGGAAAACCGATTAAAGCTGGTAAATGACGACGCTCTTGGCACAAGAAAACTCAATGAAACAAAGAACTTTTTATCTCTGTAACCTAGATAAAGACTATGATAAATTTGTGCCCTATTAGTAAATGGAGACTTGAACCAAAGAATTTTTAAATTTTTATGGTCTCATAGTTATTAAAACCGTGAGTTGACTCGCATGATTTTACGAATTAAAATCACTAAAATGGTTAAAACTTATATAAAATCAAAATTGAATAAAATTGAGGTAAAATCGTAATTTTAAATAATAAAATTGAATTAAAAAAAAAACACAATTTTATGAGTTTATATATTTAAAATTTTATAATTAATTTTTTTAACTTATCAAAATCATTGTCATTTGTTTATTTTAATATCATTTTGAGATTTTTTAAGTTTTTAAATATAGTAATAACTTTTGTTTGTGATACTACAGCTATTATCATGTATATATTGTAATTTTTTATATTATTTTTTAACAACTTTTTTTATATATCAATTATATAAATATCATCCAATTTCTATATATTATTCATCAAATATTTCTATTATTCTTATCCATATATTTTCAAAGTTGAAGTTTGAAATTATACTTTTAAATATCATTTTCATATATGAATATGTGTATATATAATTTTAATTATTATCATATTGATTACTTTGTGAAGAAAATATTTCATTTAAAATTGAAATAATTTGAATATAAAACTTGAATCAATATATCAAAAAGCTTTTTTTTTTAACTTGTTATGCTTAAATATATATGAGAATTTATTAATGTATTTATATAAATATAATTATATTTTCTTAAAGGTATTTTAAATATATTATAAAATTTTACTATATAATTTTACCACTCATTTATCGATTCTAAGTTAAAAAAGTGATTTTGACAACTTTAATCTCAATCTTGATCCTCTATTGATAGCAAGAATTGGTTGGTAAATGGGCTAGTGTATAGAACTTAAAACTACGATTGGAAAATCCAACTTTATGATACAAGATGTGAACCTCAAACCCAATTTGGAATTTTGAGAGCGGCAATAGCTTTGACATGCCATTGGGCCTTTAGACCCATCAGGGAATCCTTCAAAAGACCCAAGCTTAAAACCATGAAACAGAGAAAAGCTTGAGCCTTCCTAATTACCTTGCCTGTGAAATGAAGGTCGAAATCCATCCATTGCATGATGTGATCATCATTTGAGCAAGCAAACAGGCCCATATTTCTTCCATGATGATTGATGATGGTGTCCCCCTTCTTCACTTCTCTTCAAAGCCAGACAAAGCAGCATCATTTCTCCTTTAACTCAGAAATTTCCTCCTCTGAATTTATGATTGCTAACAACACTACCCATTTCTTGCCATATGATTAGGCAAACACTGAACTAGTCTTTTGAGGGACACTTCTGACTTCACCTTAATCAAAGCACAATTTTTTAAGACAAACGCGCTTTTATTTTATTTTAATTTTTATCATGATTTGGTCAATCTTTTCTCAAAAATTACAAGGGGTCATTTGCCCTCTTGGCCAGGGTGTATAGCACCAATACATGAGAGAAGAGAAGCCCCAACAGGTGATGACCCACATGGACTTTGGCTGACATCTTTGATATATTGCAATCTGATCCGTCTGATTTGTCGCATTAGATTGAGGAGACTAACAGAGAATGTGAAGACTGCATGGTCAAAGTAGAAGTTGACAAAGTTTTGCACTAGAAAACAAGAAGAAAAATATAGAGATGAAGCTAAGCAAGAGACATGTAAAATCTCTGCATGTGCAGCACCCACCAGATCTCTCGTCTGCGAGAATGGGACCTCTTCCAGCTTTTTTTTTAATCTAAAAATAGTAGAATTCATTGATATGCTCAAAGTTCATTACACAAGGACCCCTTCCAGCTTTGCTTGTACTGTACTTGTGTGCGGTAATAACTCAAATTTCCTTGTGCGCTTGACTTCTTTCGCCTTCCATTTATTTTAGCCATCATTGTTGAACTCTGTCTATCTCTCTCTCATTTTAGCATAGTCTCAAGAAAGAAGAGTAGAAACTCAAAGTTAAGTCTGTAAGATTAGTAATATATATTCAGTTATTAAATTAAGTTATTAGATTAAAATAGATTAAGCTAGGTATTATTAACTTATGACTTTATAATAGTGATATTTCTAAAATTTAATTTATAAAAAAAAAAATTTAATATTAATTTAAGTAAAAATAAAGTCATTTTCCAACCTAAATTTCTCTAGATAACTGACCCTCTTTACAGTCTGTATTGTCCCTCTCTTTCTTCTCTCTTTTTTCTCCCACCATCTCCGTCTGTCTCCCTTTCTCTATTAGCAACGTTAATTCTACCAACAAATTAATTGAATTAGACAGTTAACTGTGCCTTTGATTAAAGAAGTACTTTAGTGGAATGATCTCAGCAAATACGTCAAAGCATGTCACAAAAGTAAAAAAAAGAAAAATTATTATCCCACGTTATAAGGCATTCGTGTGATATATGAGACTTAATAAATTTTTTCTATAAGCTAAAAAGTATGAACGATGGATTAATAATGATCCTCGACAATTCCATCGTTAGAATTTGCATTTTCTTGCAGTGTACGTATGAAGTCAAAGCATGTGCAATTATGAGACAGATTAATTCTAATTAAGTTGTAACAAAAGCATGACGAGAGTAATGGATCATAATCCTTCATGATAGAAATATATGTACCTTTTGCTGGTGATGAATTAGAATCTAAAGGAATTTGATTGCAGTGGTAGTGGCAGTAGGAGTAGTGGATGAAATGAAAAGTTGAAAGGACCACACAGTAGTTAGGGTTTTGATATTTGCTTAGGCTTTACTCACAACGTGCATCTAAAAACTAGTCATTTTCAAACACCAGAAGGATCATGCATGACTTCCTCAAGAACAACTTAAAACTGCATGCTGCAATATTTTATATAATCCTTTTTCCATTTTCATAAGTGCAGTTGTCACTTTCGCAACTAAGAAATAACTTATTCTTTAAAAAAAAAATATGGGAATTATTTGTTTAATTTGTGCGAGATGATAGAGAGAGGCCCAATGACATGTGATGTCTTCTCAGAAATGGAAATAAAAGGCCCCCCCTTATGCTTATAATCTAAAAATCTCTATTCTGAAATGTCAAAAACAAGGAGCAAAACATCAATTTCTTGAAATTTCAACATTTTTCCTTTTTTTTTTATTAGTTTTTCTTTCTTGTGACAGCAGAATGCTTTCCTTTCAATTATCTTTGCTTAAGCTTGCTGACTTGATATAACAACTGCCTCCATCTTTCATCTACCTTTCTACTTCTCAAATCATAAATCTCTCTATACATAGAAACTCCATTTACGTAAATTTGACAAAATATAACTGATCTCAAATTCGGATATAAGAGAGGTTCGGATATAAGAGAGGTTGCGATGAGTTGACAACTAACATAAAATTCAATCATCTCTCATAATATGAATTTTTATATTATAAACATTAGAATGTGTTGTGCTCAGCTAATCACACAGTAATGGACTTAGTATTTAATAGAATTGAATAGCAAAAAAAATTTTCACACAATCGATCCCAACTAAGTTGAAGATTAAAACTTAATGGTTGTATAACCACAAATGTACTTAAAAAATTAACTTTAATATGAAATTTGACTAGCGACAAAGAAATTTTATCATGAATTCATATTTCAAAATAATTTTTCTTTCAATCAAAAATCAAGTAATATTCTTTTAAGGGCGTTGACATTTGCAATCTGGCGGGAAAGTGATCACCACTCACCAGAAATGCTATTTTTCATTATTTGATTTGTGCGGAAATATTGCACTCATGGGAAGGTTCAATTCCTAAATATGTATGGGTGGTCATTTGGGATCTCACATCAATTGTAGATAGCGTGTGTAGGTGGTTTATATGAGTTAGCATGCCTTAGTAAATTGTCATAGTTTTACCAAGGAATGTGTCCTATCACTGAAACACCTGTGTGCGTGTGTATAACTTTAGATAAAGAAAAAATATGCATGTGTATCTCATCTTTAATGTTTCGATAAGTATGAAAATTAAGAACATAAATAAATATTAATATCCTTATTTATAATAATACTATTAAAAATAAAAATAAAAATATATTATTTAATCTATATGTATTTACAAAATTAACTAATTGATTTATATATTTTTAAAAATTTATTATTTAGTTCTTATGTTTTGTTTATGTTAAACTATTTACTCCATTCGTCAAATTTTCTTTTAGTCATTATTAGTCAAATTACTATTTAGTTTCTTTATTTTAAGAAAATTAATTAATTAATCATATATTTTGAAAAACACTTCTATTTAATTTTTCTATTTTAATGAAACTAATTAATTAATCTATATATTTTAAAAAAATATAATATTTTGAAAAAAATATTATTGGATAAAAAATAAAATTTTGCTATGTGGAGACTAAATTTAAATTTATATTTTTTTTTAATTATTCAAGTATTTTCATTCAATTTTTTTAATATCATTTTTGTGTTTTCTTTACTAAAAAACAAATTTCCTTAAGTATTTAGAAACTAGGGAAATTGATTGATTTTTTTGCACATATAGATTGTAAAATTTTTATTAGAAGTTGAAAACAGAATGAAGGGGAGAATGGGATGAGTGCAGAGGCGAAGAAATATGTAGAGATATAAATAAGAGAGGGTGAGTGAGAAATAAGGTGGGAAAGGTGTAGGATAATTTAGTTATAAAAAATAATTATAGGACTAAATAGTTAACAGAATCAAATAACGTGAACTAATTAATATATTTTTAAAGATATAAAGAACAATTAATATTTTAAAATATTATACTTTTAATATTAACACACATTTAGAAGAATTCCCATTACACCTATATCGAATTCTGAATTAATTGCACGTAGATATGCATGCCATCACACCAGTGTTAATTGAACCTATGACCTTTTAACTTGAATAAATCTCCATACCACTAGTTATATATATTCATAAAATATATTTATATTATGAGTATAATGATAATCTATTTCATTTATTTTACTTTCTCAATATTTAAATAAAATAACAATCGTACATTTAAAAAGATGAAAGTATAACTATATTCTAATTTTAAATTTTTATTATCACTTTGCTAAAAAAGGCTACTTAACTTCCCATAAAAATGATTCCAAATAAAAATATTCAATTTGGGTAACCAAATGCTGCCTTATCAGAGAAAACAAACAATCTTTTAATATATAGAACATAGTTATTGTTCCTTTTCCCCTTTCATTAAACTACGGAAATTTTACTATCTAGACTCCACTTATTTTAAGGAAAATATATCTTAAAAAATAATTAATCAAGTCAAACATGTTTAATCACGCCAGATGAAGACATGCTTCGACTGTCTCACGGAGAGATATGCGGCGCCGCTGTATAGGATCGGAACCCGATGTTTGTGCTGCCACCGCCGCTCCTGGCTTCCAAACGTGAACGTGGTTTTCGATTTTGGCGCCAAAAGTGTTCCAAGCGTGGCCCCTCCGAGAAAGGTATGGACTTCCTAAGAAATTAAAAAAAAAAAAAAAAGGCTTTATCACTAAGGACACCAGGGACCAGTGATCGACGTCTGAGCTGTCATCCACGTGTCATCACGCTTTTCACCCCTAAGAAAACAACTCGTACAATTACAAAGCGCCTTGGACACTGCAGAAAGCCACAACACTGCTGCTTTGGCCTCTTCTTTTTAAACCCTCTCGAATGATTCGCCCAACAAAATGTTACATACAACGTAGTCTCCACGTCAAAAAAGAAGTGGGCCGTTATCTTTCACTTATCGATGTGGATATTTCCTCGTGATGACTTGGCCCCGCCTTCTCCTCCACCAGCCACCCACCCAACTCCGCCCAATTTGGCGGGAACACCACTCTCTTCCCGCCAAAATATGACACAAGTTTGAGCAACTTTGTTCAAAAACACTTGAACCGCCACGTTAAAGGTAATAATTTGATGGCCTACAGAAAACAGGCAGTGAAATTCTAAGGAAGCCTACCTATGAGATGAGTAGTTACTAAACCCGTAAACCGCCGCACCTGTCAGTGTACAAACGAGCGCGTCATTTGAAGCTGTAATTAATAAACTCCGTCAGTTTTCAGTTATAGTTACAATTACAAAATCATGTTTATAAATTTGAATGTAATTTAATAACAAGTTTGAATAAATAAAAAGTAAAAATATATATAAATTATAAAGACTGAAAGATAATCACTAAGAGACTTTATTTTGATAATTTAAATAATAGTAAATAGTATGAATAAAAAAATTTATATTGATAGAATTTAAAAACATTTTTATTTCATTTTTTTAAGTATAATTATACTAGTTTAATATATAAATGAAACAATAATTAATCTTAAATTAAATGTGGAAAAAAAAATGCTCCGATTGACAGTAACGATCGCGAGGAGTAACGGAGAGTGATAGTTTGGTCGGGTTAATTGTTCTTGTTGTTTTAAAAAAGAATATTTAAGATGCCACCTAAGCTGTCGGTACCAGAGACAGCGGACCAACCGGCGAGCGTGTCTTCTGCCAATCCTACACGTGATTTTCAGGAACATAGGGCCCACGTGGTTATAGGTGCGTGACAACAGGTTTTCGAGTTGACATGTCCATACGTTGGACAAGTGTCACGGTTTAACAATTCAAAAACTCGTTCTTCCGAGGGGAGTGCTCAAAGACATAAGCCTTCTTTAATACTATTGTTAAAATTATTATTGAAAATTTATTTTTTTAAATATATTATTTAAAAAAATTAAAAAAAATTAAAAAATAAATTTAATAATAAAATTATTAAAATAATAAAATTATTTTTTAAAATATTATTTTAATAATATTTAAAATAATATTTTTATTAAAAATATAATTTTAATTCCGTAAATCCAATGCTAAATAAGTACATAATAATTCCAAAAGCGTGCCTCAACCACTACCTTACTCATGCCCTAACCAATTAAATGCCACCACGTGAGTCATACTCTTCCATTTTAATGACCAATTTGCCCTCCCAATAGTGTTTGCATCTTGCAAATGGATCAAAGCTTCTCCTTTGGGAAAAATACGATTTTTTTTCCAAGGGAAAAAAAGTAGGGTTGATGGATATCTTCTAAGTTATCACAAGCCAAAGTACTGATTTGGCCCCGAGGATTACTAAATGCAGGAAAAACAAGAGGGTAAAAGTGAAAAGAAAAATAGTTATAAGTCAGTGTAAAAATCAAAGAGAGGTCAAGAAATTTAAGTTTATAAAAAAATAAAAATAGAAGACATCGACAAAAATAACGTATAATTAATGCACGTGCGGACGTCATAAATCCCAGTCGGCAAATCATAAAAGCCATCTTGAATGCGAAAAGAAATTTTGGGGCCCGTAAAATGCCACGTGGGACGACCCTTCCCGTTGATAAAGAATCAGGCAAAACCTGCATATTCCAAATGAGTGGAATGCACGCAAACAAGGGTGTAAATAAATTAAATTGTTGGTAAGCTATTCGATTTAATAAAAATTTAATTTATTTAAACGAGTTAAGTTTAAATTTAGTAATATTTAATTTGAATTTGAGCTTGATTCATTTATGGACTCGTGAGTTAATTCATTGAATAGATATGCAATCTAACTCGTTAAATAATTTCGTGATATAGCTCATTAATTTGTTCGTAAATAGATTTATTTTAAGGCTCGTTCATAACCTCATGAGCTAGTTTGTTTATAAAATATTTATATTAGTAATTATAATTTATAATATTATAAATATATTTATTATATTTATGATTGTTTTAAAAATAATATATAAAAATATATTATTTAAAATTATAATATAATGAATTTATAAAATATAGTTATTTGTAATTTATTTTTTTTAAATAAAGTTAATTTGTATAAAAATAAAATCAATATATTAAATATATAGTCCCTGTCACGACCCAACCTATGGGCCGGACCGGCACTAGGACCTGGGCCAGCCTAAAGCCCCCGAGGCCCGTAGTAAGCCTTAACTATTCATTAACCCAACTCTAAGGCCCATTTGGGCCCAATATCAAGAAAACAAACGGACAGAGTCCGGCCATAAAATGGACTTCCCAACGGGGAGTTATCGACTCACGACACCAGTAAACACAATATATAGTCAATTGGGGAGCTCAGCTCACCCTCCACATACTCATCAACATAATAATAAACGGGAGCTCAGCTCCCTCATCCAATCCATCAAAACAGACATAGGATATTAAGTTTACAGGTCCATCATGATAATAATATTACAGACCAAATTCAAATAATTACTGCTAACACATGCGGAAATTCTAGGAGTAATTAAAATTACACAATATTGATACACAACCTGCGAGGTAGAAAAGCGAGTTAACCTGAACAAAATATCCTCTGTGGCTGTAAAAATTTTTGAACAGAGTGGCGTTCGACTCGAGAGAGTAAAATATCAATTTTAACCATAATCTCTATAACTATCTAAAACTAATGCAACTGTGGAATGAAGTGCAACATCGCAATAAATTCACATCATAGCATCAAAAGGTAATTTGGAGCACTCACACACCTGTAGTATCAATCATAACATATGGGAGCCGATCCTATCGACTCTCTTAAATCCAACTGGTGCCGGTAATTACTCAAGCTCGGACTTCCACTTAATAACCAAATCGAGGGTCCCAGAATTACTCAAGCCGTGACTACCCCTCGAAGGATCGGGTCCCAATGAATTACTCAAGCCGTGACTACCCGTCCTATCCATAGTCCACACCACATCACACGCACGCCAACGCACGCTGCTGCTCCAAATTACCACAACAACATCCATGGCACATCATGATTATGAATGCAACATAAATCGTGCCTAGAGTTTAATTACATAAATATATGCATATAAGTGATGCATGGGCATGCTTGAACATATAATAATATCGAAATTACAATTAAAATTAATATTCTACTCACAGACTTGACGACAATCACTGTGGCGGCTGGGCGGAGGAAGAAGGCTGTCCCGGCTCACCTGACAATTTTATTACAATCATTTAATAAATTTGACTCAATACAAACAAAGAAAAAGACCAATACGTCCTAAGTCGTGCGAAAATCCAGTGAGTCTCCCTATACCTAGGACCTACCCAACTGCAAAGGGCTCAAAACACACTTCTATATTCACAATCCATATGTCCACAACTCAATCACATCACACAGCCCCTCCTGGGCCCACCAATTCAATCATCCATCACAACATGTAAAATTTCAATTTAGTCCTTATAATTGACCATTTTTGTAAAAACTGCCCAAATAAGCTCTAAAAATTCTAAAACTTTGCCCCGCGGTCCTTAGCAATATTATTAAGCTATTGCAAAAAGAATCATAATTTTCTAAGCTACCATGAATATTTTATGGAGTTTTAATCCTATTTAAGTACTAGAAAATTACGAAAAAGCAAGGTTCGGGTTTACCTTTGCCAATTCCGACTTCGGGAACGCGCTCGGGACTTCTGACAATGGTGGGGTAGTCAAAACCTCGATCCAATTCGGAGACTTTTCCGGTAGCTGGTCTGTCTGGACGGAAATTCACAGATCCGGACAACTGTCGAATTTCCGCGAATTGAAGATACCTACACGAAGCCCAATAATAATATATAAAAAATCAGGGGTGTTACATTCTTCCCCCCTTACAGAAAATTCGTCCTCGAATTTTACACAAGGCAGAATAAAGTACATGATCACACATTGAACAGATAAGGGTACTTGCTACGCATGTCCCGTTCCGACTCCCAGGTGCACTCTTCCACTGACTGACTCCTCTACAAAACCTTAACCATAGGGATCTGTTTTGATCTTAGCTGTCTCACTTGGTAGTCCACTATGGCTACAGGTTGCTCCTCAAAGGTCAAGTTCTCTTTTAGCTCTATTACATCCTGCCGTAGTACATGAGGAGGATCTAGGATGTACTTCCTGAGCAGGGAGATGTGAAATACGGGATGAACGTGAGAAAGGTTGGGTGGTAGTTCCAACCGGTAGGCAACTGCTCCAACTCTATCAGTAACCTCAAAAGGTCCAATACACCGAGGTGCCAACTTGCCCTTCTTTTCAAATATCATGACTCCCTTCATTGGAGAAACCTTTAGGAATACATAGTCGCCTACTGCAAACTCCACATCCCTCCGTCTGGGGTCTGCATAACTCTTTTGCCTACTGAAAGCTGTTTTTAATCGTTCCCTGATTAAAGGAACTATCTCTGAAGTGTACTACACTAGGTCTACATCATGCACCCTCGCTTCTCCCATTTCTGTCCAACACAGAGGAGACCTACACTTTCTTCCATATAGTGCCTCATAGGGTGCTACTCCTATGCTGGAATGGTAACTGTTGTTGTAGGCAAACTCCACCAAAGCTAGTTGATCATCCCATCGACCTCCAAAATCCAAAACACTCATGCGAAGCATGTCTTCCAGTGTTTGGATTGTCCTTTCAATTTGTCCGTGCATGCGAGGGTGGAAAGCCGTACTGAAGTTCAACTGTGTGCCAAGTGCGTCCTGCAACTTTCTCCAAAACCGAGAAGTGAACTGGGGCCCTCTGTCAGATATTATGGAAGCTGGAACTCCATGCAATCTAACGATTTCTCGAATGTAGAGTCGGGCGTACTGTGCATCAGAATATGTAGTCTTCACAAGCAAGAAGTGAGCTGATTTGGTTAAACAGTCTACAATTACCCATATCGAATCATACCCTCGCGTTGTACGAGGCAACCCAGTCACAAAATCCATAGTGATCATTTCCCACTTCCATTCTGGGATAGGGAGCTCTTGCAGCTTCCCTGACGGTCTCTGATGTTCAAACTTCACCTTCTGACAAGTCAAGCACTTGGACACAAAGTCTGCTATGTCTCTCTTCATGCCATTCCACCAGTAGCTATCTTTCACATCATGGTACATCTTGGTGGAACCTGGGTGGACATTGTACAGTGTATAGTGTGCCTCTCGCATGATTTCATCTCTGAGATTGTCCACATCGGGCACACATATCCTAGAACCTTGCACTAGGGCACCATCATTGGCAAATCCAAACTCACCACCTTCATCTTGCTGTACTCTTTCTATGATCTTCATTAATTGTTTGTCTCTGTGTTGGGAAACTCTAACTCTATCTCGCAAGTCTGGCCTCACTGAAAAATGAGCCAACAAAGACCCCCTCATCTGAAAGATCTAGGATTAAACCTTGATCCATCAACTCATGTACTTCCTGAATCAACAGTCTCTTCTCTGCTGAAATGTGCGCCAAACTGCCAGAAGATTTTCTGCTTAAAGCATCTGCTACTACATTGACCTTCCCAGGGTGGTACTGGATGGTGCAATTATAGTCTTCCAGAAGCTCCATCCATCTCCTCTGTCTCAAGTTTAAATCCCTCTGTTGGAAGATGTACTTCAAACTCTTATGGTCGGTGTATATCTCGCACACTTCACCATACAGGTAGTGTCTCCAGATTTTTAGTGCAAAGACTACAGCCGCCATTTCCAAATCATGGGTGGGATAGTTCTGCTCATGCCTCTTCAGCTGCCTTGAAGCATAAGCCACTACTTTTCCATTCTGCATTAAAACACACCCTAGGTCAACTCTGGAGGCGTCACAATACACGGTGTATCCTTCACCACTCACAGGTAGTGTCAACACAGGGGCAGTGGTTAGACACTCCTTAAGCTTCTGGAAACTCACCTCACAGTCATCTGTCCAAATGAATGGAACATTCTTCCTGGTCAACTTAGTTAGGGGAGCCGCTATCCTGGAGAAATCTTGTACAAAACGCCTATAGTAGCTAGCTAAACCCAGAAAACTTCGCACCTCGGTGTTGATTGTAGGCCTAAGCCAATCGATTCTGACTTCAATTTTCTTGGGATCCACTTGAATGCCGTCACTAGAAACCACGTGTCCCAAGAATGAGATACTTTCTAGCCAAAATTCATATTTTGAAAATTTGGCATATAGCTGGTGCTCCCTCAACGTCTGCAACACCATCCTCAAGTGCCACACGTGTTCTTCCTCGGTCCGAGAGTACACCAAAATGTCATCTATGAATACGATGACAAAACGGTCCAAAAATGGCTTGAACACCCTGTTCATCAAGTCCATGAAGGCTGCTGGTGCATTAGTGAGTCCAAAAGACATCACCAAGAACTCATAATGACCATATCTTGTCCTGAAAGCCGTTTTGGACACGTCCTCATTCCTGATTCTCAACTAATGGTAGCCTGATCGCAGGTCTATCTTGGAAAAGAATCTAGCCCCTTGGAGCTGATCAAACAGGTCATCGATCTGAGGAAGTGGATACTTGTTCTTCACAGTCACCTTGTTCAGCTGTCTGTAGTCGATACACAACCTCAATGACCCATCCTTCTTTCTCACAAATAAAATAGGAGCGCCCCAAGGTGAAGTGCTCGGACGTATAAACCCTTGTCCAAAAGCTCCTGTAGTTGCTCCATTAACTCTTTCAATTCTGCTGGTGCCATCCTGTAAGGTGGCATCGATATGGGGTTTGTACCCGGAACAACATCAATGCAGAACTCTATTCCCCTTTCTGGTGGCAACCCTGGAAGCTCCTCTGGGAAGACATCCATAAATTCTCTGACAACAGGAACATTTCCCATGCTGACACCTTCTACAGATGTATCTCTCACCAATAAATTCTTCCAACACTAATTCCACCCTTATCTAGGGTCATTAATTTGATCCTTGAACTTTCTAGTGATTTATAACCATCCAGACTTGTCACTTTTCGTTCTACCCCTACTATTGTCCTGTCGTTATTGCTTCACTACAAAGTGATTCTGTTTATCATACTAAAAATGTTTGCCTAACATTCATAACGAACCTCTAACTACCTTCTCACTATCTCAAAAGTCTAACTTAAAACCTATGTGTCATTATCTATCATTCTTTTCCTCTCATCATACCTATTTGATCCCTTAGACTGACTTTTATTCAACTTACTGCTTACTAACTTCTCTTTCTCTACCTATTTAGGTAGTCCGCAATACCATCGCACACCTTCTAACATTTACTCATTATTATTGTATTCCATACCTCCATCACTTTTCTCACTAATGTGGTCCCATTTTGGGTTTTCCATCCTTGTCATTCTCCTTGCCAAGAATAACACTTAGCCTATCCTATATCTTACCTTTGTTCCTTTTATTATGCGCTCTTTAGGTTGTCCTTTCATTTATTTCCTTTGTCTTACCCAAAATAGAACTTGACTATTCTATCCCTGGTTCCATTCTTCTTCCTAACATAATAGTTTGTACTTGCTAACTATATCTTTGAGTCTCTATCGCGTTATCATATGTCCTGCTACTCAGTTTGGTCCTTTGACCACTCTAGCTAGTACTTCCACTAGCATTTAGATTATATTGCATCTGCAATCAATTGCCCAAACTTTCATTCTGCACTTTCTTTATCCATTGGCCTTCATGATTTATCTTCGCTAATTTATTACTCTTAACACTATTATAATTAGATTATACTATTGTTTTGAATAATTTGAAATTAGAAAGAAACTCAGCAAATTACAGTCATACTTTTATTGTATGATCTCTATTCTTATCCTTTAGCTTACATAATACCCTTACTACCTCGAGAACTGATTCTGCAGTAATTTTGTTTATTTTTATTATTATTATTATTATTATTATTATTATTTTCCATGTTTACTCAATTCCAAAACTTAAGATTTCGGGCACCCAAACCCGTCATCCAATTCAAAGGATTTACATCCATCGTGATCTGATTATATATGATTCCTATAATGGAACTTGTATCCTCTCCAGGATACCCGAGCCAACTACTCTCTACCACACTCTACAGTCCCATCCGGGACACTATTCCATAAGTCATCATTATCGGTAATAACCTTGATCCATTACGAAAGATAGGACTATATCCTAACTTGCTGCAACAAAGGTACTACATCTACCACCTTGCCAGAACCATGTCAAGTTAATGACTCTTTTATCATATCATAGCTCTATAAATCATCAATTCATAGTTTCGACCTTCTCTAGGTAGTAGAGTTGTACTTTATTCCATACTGATACACACAAGGTATACTGATACACACAAGGTATACTATTCTCACTCTATAAGTGTCACCTTTACTTTGCAACTAGTCCGAAACCTCTGGTCTGATGGCAACTCTTGATGTAACTCTAGCTCATCTTTGGGAATCGAGTCATGACTCTAGTTATCACCCAACCGTGACCTTTCAATATTCTAACTCTAGACTCTTAGCCGAGTTCCCAACTCCTCTGCAAATATAGAACTCGTTCGGCATAAGCTGTACCAAAGCGAAGCTATCTCAAACACCCTCATTATGGAGCACCACGGGGATGCACGCAGCTCTCTACACAATAATCTCATGTCGCATCAGTGTCTGCACTTAGAGCGGACATCAAGAATATTGTATAGTTACTACGATACGTCTGGACTAGGTCTCCTAATTTCTTATCTCTCCGAATCTTCTATTATCACAAACTTATTACATTTGGGTCATTTACGATGTTGCCGTAGTGGTATCCTCATCCTTATCTAGGGCAACTGTACTTTTAAGACTCACTTTTATGTACTCGTGCCTTACGAAATGGGCACACCATTTAAACTCATCGACAAAAATATAACATTCTTGGAGTACGTATCCTCATGATAGACCTCACATGTCTACTAACTCTATTTCACATTTACATGTACTCCACGAAAATCAAGACACTAAGCGAGGTAATCTTATATTTCCGAGGTATAACGTAGAATCTAGAAATAAAGAATTACAGAAAAGACGAAAGCAGAATCCTATACTCGCATGTGACTCCTAGTAGACTCTTCCGATATTTTAGACAAACATTCCCTAAGAATGGAGCATAAGCTCGATACCACATTTGTCACGACCCAACCTATGGGCGGATGACTAGGACACAGGCCACCCTAAAGCCCCGAGGCCCGTAGTAAGCCTTAACTATTCATTAACCCAACTCTAAGGCCCATTTGGGCCCAATATCAAGAAAACAAGCGGACAGTCAGGCCATAAAATGGACTTCCCAGCGAGTTATCGACTCACCCGACACTGTAAACACAATATATAGTCAATTGGGAGCTCGGCTCACCCTCCACATACTCATCAACATAATAATAAGCGGAGCGCGGCTCCTCATCCAATCCATCAAAGCGGACATAGGATATTAAGTTTACGGGTCCATCATGATAATAATATTACGACCAAATTCAAATAATTCTCGCTAACACATGCGGAAATTCTAGGAGTAATTAAAATTACACAATATTGATAAACAACTGCGAGGTAGAAAAGCGAGTTAACCTGAACAAAATATCCTCCGTGGCTGTAAAATTTTTGAACAGAGTGAGCGTTCGACTCAGAGAGTAAAATATCAATTTTAACCATAATCTCTATAACTATCTAAAACTAATGCAACCTTGTGGAATGAAGTGCAACATCGCAATAAATTCACATCATAGCATCAAAAGGTAATTTGGAGCACTCACACACCTGTAGTATCAATCATAACATATAGGGTGATCCCTATCTGACTCTCTTAAATCCAACACGTGCCGAATTACTCAAGCTCGGACTTCCACTTAATAACCAAATCGAGGGTCCCAGCGAATTACTCAAGCCGTGACTACCCCTCGAAGGATCGGGTCCCAGCGAATTACTCAAGCCGTGACTATCCCGTCCTATCCATAGTCCACACCACATCACACGCACGCCAACGCACGCACACTGCTCCAAATTACCACAACAACATCCATGGCACATCAACAGTTATGAATGCAACATAAATCGTGCCTAGAGTTTAATTGCATAAATATATGCATATAAGTGATGCATGGGCATGCTTGAACATATAATAATATCGAAATTACAATTAAAATTAATATTCTACTCACAGACTTGACGACAATCACTGTGGCGGCTGGGCGGAGGAAGAAGGCTGTCCCGGCTCACCTGACAATTTTATTACAATCATTTAATAAATTTGACTCAATACAAACAAAGAAAAAGACCAATACGTCCTAAGTCGTGCCGAAAATCCGGCAGAGTCTCCCCTATACCTAGGACCTACCCAACCTGCAAAAGGGCTCAAAACACACTTCTATATTCACAATCCATATGTCCACAACTCAATCACATCACACAGCCCCTCCTGGGCCCACCAATTCAATCATCCATCACAACATGTAAAATTTCAATTTAGTCCTTATAATTGACCATTTTTGCAAAAACTGCCCAAATAAGCTCTAAAAATTCTAAAACTTTGCCCCGCGGTCTTTAGCAATATTATTAAGCTATTGCAAAAAGAATCATAATTTTCTAAGCTACCATGAATATTTTATGGAGTTTTAATCCTATTTAAGCACTAGAAAATTACGAAAAAGCAAGGTTCGGGTTTACCTTTGCCAATTCCGACTTCGGGAACGCGCTCGGGACGTCTGACAATGGTGGGGTAGTCAAAACCTCGATCCAATTCGGAGACTTTTCCGGTAGCTGGTCTGTCTGGACGGAAATTCACAGATCCGGACAACTGTCGAATTTCCGCGAATTGAAGATACCTACACGAAGCCCAATAATAATATATAAAAAATCAGGGGTGTTACAGTCCCCATATAAGAAAATAATATATTATTAAATATTATATTGTTATATAATCAAAATAAAAAGTGCATTTATAAAATATAATTATTTATATTTTAAATGTAATTTTTATAAATGTCACAAGAGTTTTGCGGTCGCCGGACGAATTTTCATCAAAGTGGGAAAGGTAAGGAGTCGCCACTTTAATTTTGAGGGAAATTAAAGAAAACCATTTATAAGAATTAAAATCCACTTTGTAAAACAGAGATTCTAGGTTCGGGGTCCGTGTACGAGTGGGGAAGGTGTTAGGCACCCCACCTCGTCCCTCAACGAGAGTTAGCAGATTTAATGTTGTACTCTTTATAAATTGATAATTTTGGGGTTAGAATGATGATGTTAATCCTTTGTACGAATAACAGGAAATTTTGATATTTCACTATTTTTTGTTGCCCAAGAATACAAGTACTTGAGATGACCCAAAGTGAATAGGTGTTGTGTAATGGATTTTTATTGGGGGCTAAGTTGAATATTGAAGTTGTGATATTTTAGTTTAGATTTAAGCTAAGAGAATTCGGGTAAGAACTCTCTCCCGATCTCTTAATGTACTCTATTAAAATTTAAGCGGAAGATTTCGGGTAAGAACTCTCCCCCGATCTCTACATATTTTATTAAGATTTTTGTCGAGAATTCGGGTAAGAACTCACCCCCGATCTCTTAGTGTTAAGAATTTAAGCTGAGAATTCGGGTAAGAACTCTCCCCCGATCTCTTAGTGCATTAAGAATTTAAGTTGAGAACTCGGGTAAGAAATCTCTACCGACCTCTTAGTGTATTGAGGATTTAAGTTGAGAACTCGGGTAAGAACTCTCCTTCGATCTCTTAGTGTATCAAGGATTTAAGTTGAGAAGAACTCTCCCCTGATCTCTTAGTGTATTAAGGATTTAAGTTGAGAACTCGGGTAAGAACTCTCCCCCGACCTCTTAGTATATTAAGGATTCAAGTTGAGAACTCGGGTAAGTACTCTCCCCCGATCTCTTTGTGAATCAAGGATTCAAGTTGAGAACTCGGGTAAGAACTCTCCCCCGATCTCTTAGTGTATTAAGGATTTAAGTTGAGAACTCGGGTAAGAACTTTCTCCCCTATCTCTTAGTGTATTAAGGATTTAAGTTGATAACTCGAGTAAGAACTCTCTCCCGATCTCTTCATTTATTTATTAGAATGGCGTTTTATAATAACTTTAAATTAAGGATTCAGGTTAAGGGTCCTTCTTGACACCTTTTACGAACTATCGAAGACACAGGAAACCCCTGTGTAAAGCTTTTCCTGGCCATCGGGATCTTATAGCTGGATGGTAGATGAGAGACCGAACTCCTTATCGATCTTCCGCATGATCGCTTTATCAGAACTCTTTGATTTGCGACATCTGATCTCTTTTTAGTCGCTCGCCCGGGATCCAAACTTGTCTTGATTCCCGAACTATTGTCTTTTCGTCTGGGCTCGTTCCAATGCCGGATCTCATAACTTATTTGTTTGACCTAATCTTATTTCCAACCTATTCGACCTTTTACACCTATCTTCCTTTATCATTTTTTTTATTTATTCAGACCAAAAACTCTCATGTTAAATTGCTTTTGCCTATATTCTTTAGAGTATTTATGAGTCGCCAATGACTCGAACATCTACTCTAGAAAGGAATGAAAACCAGATGACGATAAATGGAGTTTACGATTAAATAGAAAAAGAAGGCACAGAAAATAACTATGGGCTTAGATAACCTATTATGAGATTTAGTGTGACTGGATATAGGAGAAACTTTAAAAGAAAACTAGAGAAAACAAACTAAGGATATTCAACAAAATGATAGTTTAGATGCTTACCTGTGAAAAAGTTAAGGAGACAGGTGAGCTGACTTCGGTATTCACAAATCTTGGAGAGGTGAAAGCTGACAGTCGAAGGACTTGAGCTTACCTGAGGTAATGGGAATGGATGAGAACGAAGTTGAGCTCGGAGGGCAATGCACAAATACTAGGGCGGTGGGAATGAGGTGGAGTGAAGATGGTTTCACAGGGAATGCACCGGCACTGAAAATGAAAATCTCAGGATTTAGAGCTCCTTTTGATGAAATACTTCAGAAAACTGATTTCTAAAGTTTCTCAATACTTTGAAAGCTCCAAATGACAAGTAGGAAGACTGAATCAAAGTCTACAGTCTTTCCACGATAATACCACCTTCTCATTCTCTATAGTGTTGCATGCAGGTATTTATAGGGAATGGGTGTCCAAAATGAAGGGCTAGGATCTTATCAGGGGGAGACGGAAGGCTGAGATTCAAAAGGACAGAATCTGATGTATGAGAATTAAAGAGAATCAAAATGGAGGGTCGGGATTCTGTTCAGAATATCTGTCATTTCTCCCCTTAATCCAACGGTCAAGGGTCTGCTTTTTGATCCGAGGGTTCCGGATCCATCCTCACGATTATAATCAACGGTAGAGATCGGGATGTACAGGGCTGCTTTAACCGTTTTGACGTCTGGCGGCTAGGAGGGCATCCTTGCAAATGAGATGTGTGGTGAGGATCTGATCATACCTGTAATGCTTTAACTAACTCGGTTCTGACTATGAAGAGAGTTAATTGAAAGTTCTGACCAGAAGTTATTTAACCCCTCTGCGCTCTCCTATCTCTATAGTTTATCTCTTGTTTCTTCTGATCTTCCCACTTTGACCATCCCCTTTTAGGGTCATTATTCCGATCTCTATCTCTTGCATTGGGTCCCCTCTTATTTCCCGATCTCTCTCATTCCTGATCTTTCCTCTCTATCTAACTTGCATTAGTCAAAGTAATAAATTCTTGATTCTGCGTCGTCGCCGGGTTACGTATCTGATAAATGCCAAGGCCCTATATATATGCAGTAATAGGAAATCACCTTCACACTTCACTTTTCCTTTTTCAATTTGTTTTCAATGCACCACTTCCCCAATTCTAGCTTTTCCATTGATAATTCTAATTATGATGGCCATTTTGATATTTTTCTGACTGTTTCCTTCATCCCTCACCTGAAAATTTATGACCTCGGCGATCAGAGAGCTATGAGAATATCATCTAATGACAGTGAGAGAACCGGACTAATTTACCAATAAAGATCAAAAGTAACTGCCGTGCCGATCTCGAATCGGTCTATCGGTACAATCGGTAGACTTTTCTCGGACAAGAGGACTGCTAATTTCAATCTTGATGTCGGTGACCGCCTCTTGAAGTTCATTTGGCTTGCAACCACATTGGGCGTCCCGACTGCAGCTCAGTTCTGGTCAATGACATCGGCGATGACTCCACTTAATATCATAAGATTCATAGTCACCCTATCTGAGCTGCACATCTATCCAATATTTATGGCTGGCTTTTTAATCAGACACATCTTTTGATTCAGCCACAATACTAGGCTTTAATGTAGGCCATCATTCTGAGCTTTGGAGTAGTCTTAAGCTAGGTAGAATGTAGTGCTAATTTTGAGAGATCGCCCAAATAATGTAATTGAGATCACCCAACTGATGTAATAAGATCTTTTGAGATCGCCCAAATGATATAATTGAGATCGCCCAACTGATGTAATCAGATCTTTTAAGATCGCTCAAATGATGTAATCAGATCTTTTGAAATCGCCCAAATGATGTAATCTGATCTTTTGAAAATGAAATGAAATTTTTACTTTGAATGATTTTGTTTTGTTATTGCATTGGTTATTTTTTCGATATTTGATAAGTGTACTCGATCTGATCCCTAGACAAATCGCCATTCACCGATCAGTGGGTTTGGAAGTTTGTTCAATCTGATGACCTTAGTTAACCGATCTCATTTATCCTATTTTTTTACTATGTTTCTAGAAACTTCTTGCAACGTGTGAAAGAGGCGCCCAGTTCCGCTAACCGATGCGTCACTTGGGACTTCATGAGCATTTAATGCTCAAACGGGTATAAAGAGGAGAAAGGTGAGTCATTTGTTTCCTTATATCATTTTCAGACCTCCCCGTAGCGATTTCAACACTTCCTCTCGCTTTCTAAAGTTTTCAGGCATCGATTTACACTCCAGTAAGGGTTTTGATATTTTCTCGGTTAATTTTCCTTTTTGTTTGCTGAAAATAAGCAGTACCGATGATCAGAGGGCTACTAGTCCTCCCTCCGTTCATATCGCATGGAAATCAGATGAAGTTGAGGTGGTCAGGCCGAGTGGGCGACCTGAACCTTTTACAACCTCTGTCTCAGCCCACGGTCGAGCGGCCCAATCAAAACAAGCATCTTCTTCAGGGAAAGAAAACTTACTCGTGGATGAGTTGCCGTCTGTCCTCAAGGAAATCGATCTGCAGTCCATTAGTCAAGAATACAACCTTCGAACTGACTCCTTCGATCTCATCAGATGTCATGGCGATCTCCGAGCTAATCATTTCTTCGAAGAAAACGACATGATCATGGTATGTGAAGAACAATTGAAGACTGGGCTTCGGTTTCCCCTGGATGAATTCTTCAGAGCTGTTCTGAAGTTCCATCATGTATGCGTAGCCCAAGTGCACCCGAACTTTTGGCGGATTCTAGTGGCTTTCAGAGGCTTATGCCGGGCTAAAAAACTCGAACCTACAGCAAAGGTTTTCGCTGAGTTGCATAGGCTCACTCGACGAAAGGACAACGAGTATTGGTTTTTCCAAGCCAAGCCGCATTGTGGGCTTTTTACAGATCTCCCTTCTTTATTGAAGAATTGGAAGAACTGGTTCTTCATATTGAGGAGTAAGATCCCAAATGGCTTCGAGGGTATCCCACGCAGTTGGCAGTACCTGATCCCTTCAGTTCTAAAGAAGGTCGCCCTAAATAGAGATGAGGACATCATGGTAAAGGAATCGAAGGATCAGGCGGCTACTCACAAGTATTCATGTCTAGATGCAGTTATGGGCGAACTGAAGTGGTGGCTAATGCAGATGATCACCCATGAGGATTATGAGTTGCAGCTCTCTGACCTCGGACTTGGGATCAGTATAACCTAAATCTTTAGCCTCCTGACTTAGGTGATTTCACTAACTTGTTTTCTGTGCAGGTATGGCTAGAGGCAAGGGCGTGAAGGAGAGCCGTAAGCGAAAAAAGGAGGTCACCCGAAAAGTAAGAGAAATGAAGATTGTTGCTGTATCCCAGACGCCAGGGCAGGACTCGGTAGAAGTGACGGGCTCTTCGTCTCGACCTTCGGGACAGCCGACCCCAGAGATAGAGATTGCTCCTTCCCCTCCTCGACAAGATGAACCACCACGTCCGCCAGTTTCTTCAAGTGCGGAAGGAGGGTCTTCCCAACCCGCTTTGAGCACCCTCTCTCGTGGTGTCCAGGTCCTCAATCACTCGCTAGAGAAGAATCACTCGGTTCAGGGGAATCCTAGCTTGGCCAAGGTTTTGGGTGCCACCATCTGCTTCCAGGATGACCAGAATAGGCTGACTCTGGATAGCATTGACGACCTCATAGCTCAGACGATGAGCTTGAGCATAGAGAGCCTTGTGAATCAACATATAATCAGAGAAAAGGCTCATCTCTTAAGGTAAGAAATTCTGAAGGCGATCCAGGACGCTGCTTCTGCCAAAACCCAACTTTCGTCTGCTCAGGACTACATAACCGAGATTTAAGGTTGGACGAAATCTTATGAGGATATGATAGCCGAACTGGAGCAGGAACTCGAAGAAGCTCAGGCCTGCCAAACTACCGATGTCACTCGCCTTACCGAGGAGATCAGAGTGAAAGAAGGAGAGGCCGTAACAAGAGAAGCTGGTGCTTATGTGAATGCTCATGGCGATCTTCTAGCCGAGCTTGTAAGGCGCTATCCTGAGGAAGACTTCTCATGTTTGGTGGATCTTGTCCCTAGAGGTAAAGAGGAGAGCGAGGAGGAGCTTGAGAGAGAGAGAGAGGATGATAGAACTGATAATGTACCCGAAGAGTAGGTTGGGGGAGACTCTCCTGCCGAATGACTTGTACATTTTTTATTTTGAAATGAATTGGGGTCTTTTATATTCAATTTCTTGATAAGATCGGAAAGCGTCCAAACCAAACTGTCTGAGTACTTAATTGAATTAAACTTGGGAATGACTATTAATAGAAAGATATCAAATTATTCCAAGAGATCAGAAAGACATTACACGCAAACATGAGATCGGACTGAGTCATGACTAAGTATCAAATAAAACTTTAGAATATTAGAATTGCAAAGATATGACACTGACTTAAACTTTTAAGGTCGGAACCATTATTAGACTGGATAAAAATCTTAACTTTATTTCGAGGAATATCTAGGGAATTCAAGCAAGAAACCCGATCACAACATTAGTCGAATGAAATTTTGTGATATTTGTACATAGAGAGATCGGAGAATTACAGTGGGCAAGATTGGATGGTCCGGAGATTCAATGTTGACTCAAACTCATCTGATGAAACCAAGAGATCGGAAAGCAATCTAACTTGAGCGTGAGATCGATTTGTTCTAGGGACGAGCGATCGGTAAGTTCGGAAAAGCTACCTGTGATCGGGATATCGATTGAGAATGGATAATAAAGTTTCAATTTTAAAAAATCCTTGCCTTCGAAGGTCGGCCAAAATATGGTGTCTACAATAAAAAAAAACAAGTTAATTTTATATGAGAAATAAATTTAAAATATTATATATATATTAAATACATAAAAAATATTTTGAACTATTTTATCTGTTTTAAAGAACTATTTAATATTTATTAAAATATTAAATAAATCAAAATTTAATTACACAGTTTTAGTGGTGATCGTACCACTTAAAACATAATTTCATCTCTCTCTCTCTCTCTTCCTGTTTCTCTCTATATTTTAAATTTTTAGAAGATTAAACTTTAAGTTTAATACTAATCTATCTAACCATTATTATTACTTTCTCTTTCTTTACGGTATCTCATATATTTTTTTTTGTATTAACGCTAAATAATATATTTATACATTACTACTCTCTATACTATCATTTTTCTATTATATATTTTTATAATATCTCTCTTTTAAAACCATAAACCTTTAAAAGTTAAAGTTTAAATTTAGCACTAATCCATATTCTATATATATAACTTAAATATGTGGTTTTTATAATTACTGTTATACTTAATATTAATTATCTGTTTATTTCATATAAATTAATTTATTTATATTTTAAATAGAGTATTGGTAAAAGGTATAAAGTACCAAATATAATTTGATAAATTAAATAATCTAATATATTTAATTTTTTATACTTATTTAAATAAATTAAATAAAAATAATAAAAAACTCAATTTATAATATATTTATGTAAAAAATTAATAAAAAATTATTAATAATATGAATTAATTAATAATAATAAAATAATATATTTTATCAAAATAACATTAGAAAAATAAAATAACAATTTAATTATAATTATATAAAATTTATAATGTAATGTTAAAATCACGTAATTTTGATTTAAAATTATATAATTTTAAATTAAAAGAATAAAGAATAATTAATTTTATTTAAATTATGATAGTGCTATAATTTGTGTTATTTTAAAATAATTTATAATGTGTTTTAAGCTGTGTTTCTTATTATTTTTTATTATTATGATTATAAACTTATATAATAATAAATTATGAAAATAATTATGAATTAATATAAGTATAATAACAATTGAGTGCTAGCTTATTGAACTCAAACTCGAACTCGAGTTTATCAAATTTAAACTGAGCTTGATTTTATCACGCTTGCATTCGAGTTCGTTTTAATGGTTTATTAAATTTGGCAACAGTCGAGTTTAAGTTTGGCTCATTAATACAATAAATAAACTTAAACGAGTTAAAGTTTTATTTAGCATATTTTTATCAAGTCAAGCTCAAGTCTTAATATTAAAATTAAAATCAAGCTTAAACTCAAACTCAAAAACAAATCAAAACTCGATTCGGCCTGATTTATTTAAAGACACGTGAAGTTAAGACGTGGCATCCGAACTGGACGTATGAAAAGCCATGATTGGGGATCGAGCAACATCTGGCAAGAGGATCCAGCTGCCCTTCAGTTAAGGAGCGGGCTGGCGTTACCCACGCTAAGAGACCCGTTTTTGCTCATAGGCGTGGTTTGCTTCGTAATAAATTACAAAAAAAAAAAAAGAAAAATAACATAATATTGAGCAAAAAAAATATTGAAAATATATAGGGGGAGAGGTACATAGGCAAGAAGAGTCATCTCTCAAGAATAAGGCGTGCTTTGCGCTTGAGAGAGCACTAAAGTGAGAGAAAGTAAAACATTCGAGAGAGAGAGGGAAAGAAAACCAGGGAAGAGAAAGAAGGGAAGTTGAGTTTGGTGGGGGTTGTTAATGGCGATTTGGACGAAGTGAAAACAGAAGTGGGTGTTTTGAGAAAATCTGGCATTTGGCTTTGTTTGATAACAGCTCAGAAGGGATCGTTATTTTTCTTGGCTTTTCACGGTGTTTGGCCTTGCTGGGTCTTTGAATATCTCGTCCTTTAGCTTTGTGGGCTGTTAAAAAGACAAAACATTAGCAGGATTCAGCAAGGAATACCCTCTATTTTTAGCGCTCGAGGTGGTTTTCTGTTTTTTGGTGTTGAAATTCAACCAAGGAAAGGAAGAAAAGCTTTATAGAAATGGAGTGGAGTGCTTGTTTGGATGAGTATGAAAAGCTTGTTATAAGGATGACCACTCCCAGGTTTGTTCTTTCTTTTCCTCATGTTAAGCTTTTAGTTTTCATTTTCTTGAGTTTTCTTCTTTCCCTGGTTCTATTTCTGCTTTTTAATGGTGATTACCAAGCATCTATTTCTGATTATTGCCCTTTTCTTTTTGGTCTCTTTGTGAATTAATGGGTTCTAAGAATTTTTTCTGGAGTATTTAAAATTTTCTGACACCCAAATCTCTGCTTTCCGTTTCCAGAAATTACGTACATAACCCACATCAGATGCTGGGTGATTCTACATCTCTTTTGAATATCCTTCCTTTTTTTTTTTTTTGACAAATTGAAGTTCTGTATAATGCGCTTAATTAACATAAATTTTACAATAATTTGGTTCTTTGTTAATTTTTTTGACTTGTCTCGATTTTCCAGTAGTTTACAAATCCTACTTCAGACTTTTTCAGTGATCTCTGATTAGTATTTTCCCTTGCTTTCTAATATTTGGAATGATCATTCTTTTTAACTTAGTATTTAAATTCCCATATAAAAGTAATTACTCTGACTTGACTTTTCTCTGCTTTTGCAGGGTTGTCATCGACAATGCCGTTTGCCCCACTGCAACTATAGTCAAGGTAACCCTTCCACGGAACCACAAGAAACCCACAAATCAGATTTCCAATATAGTGTCTAAAGAACTGACTAAACATACAAACATTTTGTTTCCGTCTAATTTGTTCCAAAATATTGACTCAAAACTTTTCCTCTTCTTACAGGTTGACAGTGCCAGGAAACATGGAATTTTGCTCGAGGCTGTTCAGGTTCTCACGGATCTGAACCTTTCAATTAAAAAAGCTTACATTTCTTCCGATGGACGATGGTTCATGGATGGTAAGAAATTCATTTAAAAACCAAAAGAAAAAAAAAAAAGTTTCCTTGCTAAAATGCGCTGCCAGACCCGCGCACGTTAGCGCTTTCTTGTTTCTTTGAGAGTTGCATTAATCAATTTTCTGGATTTCTTTCCTGCTTTGCAGTTTTTCATGTGACTGATGTAAACGGAAATAAATTGACAGACGAGAGCGTTATTAACTACATTGAACAGGTATTTATTATTACTTCCAAGCAATTTACTTTAGTTTGTAATTAGTAGAAATGTTTGTTTTCGGAAACTCAAAACTATTTCATGTTTTGTGCATTGCAGTCACTTGGTACCATTCACTATGGCAGGACCCTTGATTTTAACGGTTTAACAGCATTAGAACTAACTGGCACGGACAGGGTTGGCCTTCTCTCGGAGGTCTTTGCTGTGCTAGCTGACCTGCAATGTGATGTGGTAGAGGCTAAAGTTTGGACTCACAATGGCCGAATTGCTTCATTCATTCATGTAAAGGACTGCAATTCAGGGTCCCCTATTGAGGATTCACAACAAATTGATAGAATTGAGTCTCGCTTAAGGAGTGTGCTTAAGGGGGATAATGACATTAGGAGTGCGAAAACATCAGTTTCTATGGCTGTCGCACATACAGAAAGAAGATTGCATCAAATGATGTTTGCTGATAGGGATTATGAACGGAAGCCTATTTTGCGGCTTAGTGCTGATTCTCCTGTGGTTACGGTTCAAAATTGGATCGAGAGAGGTTATTCAGTTGTTAATGTTCAATGCAAGGATCGAATGAAACTTTTGTTTGATGTTGTTAGCAACTTGACAGACATGGAATATGTTGTATTTCATGGCACAATCAACACAGCTGGGGATAGGGCATATCTGGTACGTTTCAATTATCTTAATTTGGTTTCTATGGATGAAACTGGTAAACTTGATTTTGTGTGCTTGTTATTTACTTGTGTTTTCTAATTTTGTTTTAGGAATTCTACATTAAACACACTGATGGAACCCCGATTAGCTCAGAACCTGAAAGGCAGAGGGTTATCCAGTGCTTACAAGCTGCAGTTGAGAGAAGAGCATCTGAGGTAATTCTTCAATTCTTATGTCATATTCTTAGTCTGATTATGTACTTGTTGGGCGTATCTGGCAAACTTTAATGGGAATATTTTTAATTAACAGGGTGTAACGCTAGAATTATGCACCCCAGATAGACAGGGTCTTTTAGCAGATGTGACAAGAACATTTAGAGAGAATGGTCTCAATGTGACAAGGGCCGAAATTTCCACCTCTAGAGAGATGGCTGCAAATGTATTCTACGTAACAGATGCAATTGGTATCCCAGCAGATCCTAAGATAATTGACTCAGTTCGGCAAAAAATTGGATTGAGTAAATTGAAAGTGAAGGAACTGCCACCACTTGTATACCATCAAGAGGCCGAAAGGGAAGAGCAAGGGGTAGGAGTTGCTGGGACAGTGTTGTTATCACTTGGGAGCTTAGTGAGAAGGAATCTGTACAATTTGGGATTGATCAGATCATATTCTTAATGTGAAACATAAAAGGCAAATTGGGTTGAGAAAGAGACATGTCGGCATCTCTTCTGAGGTGAGCAATATTCTTTGCTTCAGGTTTGGGCTTGGCTTGTGTACATAAGGCAAAAGGTCGAATTTGGTGATAGTAGCATTAGTAGTAGTTGGTTATAGTTGATTTGGTTGGTTGAATGGATAAAGAGACAGATTGAGGGGTTGTTCCACCACATCATATATTTTAAAGAAAGACATGATTGGTTTGAAGGAAAGATCTGAATTTGGAGAATTGAAATATAGAAAGTAGGAGGTGTTGGTGGAGGGTTGTGATAAATATTAGCTTTGTTGTTGGGAGAAAGAAGAAAATTAGGTAAATTTGAAAAGAATGACTTCATATACAGCACACTGTTGTACATAACGACCTCTTAATGTATTAGCTTTAATGGTAGACTTGATTATTCTTTTATATCATTCTTATTTAAATACTCACCAACTCCCTTCTCTCTCTCTCTCTCTCTCTTAGAGATCAAGGAATCTAGTGTTTCTTTGATTTGTAAATGGGGATATGAGGTCCTACATCAATGGATTAAAAAGAATAAAATTGCAAAATGTGTCTGCTCCTAAATGCCCCCATGTAAACTTGAATCACAGCTCATCAGGGATGTATTTAAAGATATTTTGAACATGGATGGAAGTGAATCTGATAAATCAAAAATCAAATTATGAATTTGAATATGTCAATGTGAAAGAAGAATTCATAATTTTGAAACCCTTCTTGAAGGGTTGCTGGAGAATGTGAATAGATCAGTTAATAGTTAGGAATGAGTTGAATGCATGATGAGAGGTGGATGAATGAAAAGTCCTAAAGCATTCAATGACTTTGAATAGACTGATGGTTAAGTTGAAAACGCGTAGGGCTGGTGATGGGGTTGGCATGCACCGACCACCGTCCTAAACTTCATTATTCTTTTGATTTTGTCTAATAAATGTATACCTTGTTTGAGCTGCAAACTAGAAAATGTTAAAAAAGTCCAAAATGGACCAATTTTCAACTTCCCAATCATGCAACAACTTACTGCCTTAAAAACCCTTTTACATCGCTGTAGATATATATATATATATATATATATATTATACAGATTAATTTCTTTATAATTAATGGCTATTGTCATTTATAGTAAGTATTTAATTTTTTTTTTGATATTTTTGTTATATATTTATTATATTAGATTTGTTATGACGGAAATATTATTTAAAATATGTTAATAAAAAATTACAGTAATTAATTTCAAATTAATGTAAAAATTCAGAATAATTTAATTATAATAATATTTAAAATTATATTTTAAGAAAATAATTTGAAACCGGAATTTCGAGTCATTGACATATGACAGCACGTGAGTGTGAGGTTGAGGTTCCAGAACACAAGAGTTGACTAAATTTCTGAACGTTAAATCCGCCGGTTAACGTGGGTGGCTGAGCTGGCAGCGGCTAAAATAGAACACTGTGACAGTCACGTGATCTCTGATTGGCACGGCTTTTCATATTTTGCTTTTTCTCAGCCCATACACGTTTCTGGCTCACATTCTAAGGGCTTGTTCGACAAAAATATTTTTTTTCAATGTATAATTAAAAAATATTGAAAAGTAATTTAAAATTAAATTTAATAAATTTTAATTATTAAAACATCAAAATAGCAACATTTTACTTTTTTTTAATAGGAAGATGAGTTTGTTTAAATATGGTAAACCCCCGGCAACGCAGACGTTATTCTAGAAAGTTAGTGAAAGCAGCCAGCTCCTCAATTTGAAAACCCATTGGAGCAATGAACTCTAATCATAGCAGAATAATGCAGAAACCATTAATTCTTCTGGAAGCATTTTAGTTGCAGAACAGAGCTCAAGAATCGAACAAAGCAACTGCTTAGCAATGAGACTTGTTTGTTTTTTTGTATTGTAAGAATTATTGCAAGAAATCTGTTTTAATTAATTTTTATTCTTGTGCATGGGCTTTATCTTGTTTTACACAGCTTTGACGTCCAACATGTATCGGAAAGGAAAGGTATCCATGTTCTTGAATCTCACAAAGCAATTGCCCTTAACCATCTTTAAAGCAGATTCCAGCCCACCTCTGAGAAATTAAAAGTACATGAATATATGTATGATAATCTACTTGTTATTGAGTGGCAATTGTCTTGAAGAATATTATATAAATTATGCATACCTTTTAATCTTTCTTATTCTATTTGTTGGCTCCTCCCCCAGCTATTGATTAATTTTAGTTAATTAATCTTTCTTATTCTACAAACTAATCGTCCGTACCAGGAATATAAGCAATCTGCTTTTTGCTGGTTAACTAGCATCATATCTCAATTAGTTCCACCATATATTCCTCTATCTTTAACTTTTAATGGTGTTTTGTACGAGATTAAGAAGTAATTATTATCTTTTTAATTTTTAATCACTCGTTAATTTTGTTTAGAAACTTAAAAAAATTATGTTAATTTTTTACTTTAATAATATTAATACCCTTTTGAGAAATTCAATGTTAACTTTAGCCTTAGGAGAATTAAGTTAATAATTACCTTCTATAAAAATTAGAATTTATAAGAGTAACATTTAACTCTTAGAGTATGTTTAGTAGAAGGTTAAAAAATCAAGAATTAAATGTTACCCTTATAAGTTTTAATCTTTAAAGAGGGTAATTATTTACCCAAGCTTTCAAAATTAATATTTAATCTCTCAAGAAAGTATAAATATTACTAAGATGAAAAGTTAATTTATTCTTTTTTAAGTATTTAACAACGTTAATAAAGATTAAAAGTTACATATCTTTTGATAATTGTTGCCTACATATTTTATGTTAAATTTAAATTGATTAATTGGTTTCAACTTAAATTTTATATTTAAGGAATCCAATGTGTTTGAAGAAGGGAGAAAGCACTCTAAGCAGGCCTACACCAGCATTTAAAATAATGAAACAAATTAAGCTATGCTTGACTATTTTCCCATATATAATCATTTGACTTGTTTTGTTTTAAAATTATAATAATACATATATATATATATTAGGCAAGTAATTTAATTGATATTGCAAAAGGTGAGAGTTGCTCCTCCAATTAAACCCAAAGTCAAACTACATTCTTTATTTATTTAAATATAATCATAATTCATAAACTAACAACTCATCATTAAATAATGTTCCACTTGCCCTGCTTAAGGATAGACACCACTGCCTGTGATTGCCATGGCAAAATCAAGTTTGAATTGAAAAAACTATACTTCAAGATAAGAAGAAAAATATTTAGCGATTTAGTCTGATTTAACTTAGTGATTTAAGATATATTATTTATCTTGTAGATTTAAGTTTGATTCTTCAGTCTTTTAATCCCCCACTAAAAAAAGTTTGAATTTTCAGACAATTTAACTTACTGTAATAACTATAATGAACAATTGTGCAAAGAAGCTATCCCAGTGTTGAACTGGATGTAGATGTCTCCAAAGAGGATGCACAAGCTAGCAGAGCTTAATTAATTTTCTTGATTAGTTTAGCATCATTAATCACAGTTTCAAATGTGGAGGAATCTTGGGCAGTAAATGGAACTTCTTCTTTGTGTGCAATTGGAATCTAACGGATGCTTTTTGGGTTTGGCATTTTGCAGCTGTAATTCATGGATAGATAGGGTTGAATTTCCCTGCTGATGCAACAAGTTGTTGCTTGTCTAAGTTGACTTATGGAAAGAGGATTCTTGGCCACTTTAATTGATTAGTATAAAACCTTTGAATGATGCAAGAAACTTTGGCTTCCCTAGTTGTCATGTGGCACATTTTCAAGTGTTCTCCATGTCATGCAGGGTCTTTAATTAGTTGAAAATGATCCAACTAGTTGACCACACCCTCCTCCACTTTGTTGGGTTCATTTCAAATATTCCTGTGGATCATCTAATTCAGGCACCAGGGAGGTTAATTACATAAGCAACAAGCAATTGAACATAGCCCAAGTTCCACTCTAGATGTATGATGCCTTATGCCTTATGCTGACCAATGGCCCTTCACCTTGCTACAAAATCCATAATTGGGGCTTGGCAGAGGCCAGGTATAATCCATCACTGGGCTGAGCAATGTTTTGAATCTGGGTTTCTAGGATATTTAAAGATCCAAAGCACAAACAATGGCATTGGGTATTAAGGCTTCAAGCCCTGCTTCCTTCTGTAACCACTCATGGTTCTTATCCAAGTTACTTGAGTTGGATGGAAGAATGAAAAGGAACAAGAAAGAAAAATATTGAAGTGATATATCCCCTTTAGGAAGTTTAATAAGATTGATAATTTATTAATCATTTCTTCGAATTCAACTTTATTTTCTTATTAAAATTAAGGAAATAAAATTTCTATGACTATTTTACTTTTACCCAAAGAAATGGAAAGAAAATAAAATAAAAGAAAATTGATTCTCCAAATTTTCCTTTTTGAACATCAAAATAAAAAAGAAAAAAAAAAAGGAGAATTTTTATTTTCAAATTCTTTATAATTAATCTGAAATATAAATTAATAGAAAATAAAAAAAAATAATATAAAAGTTATTTTATTTTTTTATTATATATTTTTATTTTAATAATTTATTAAAATATAAAATAAAATAAATTATTTCTCTGTGTCAAATCATATTAAATGAGTCATTTCGTATTAAATGGATCGTGTCGTGTTGAATACACTTAATACAATTTAATATTAATTTTGTGTCTTACCATATAACCCATATGATATAATAGAAGAATTGTATTCGCATTTTAATTTTTAACACGATTTATTGTTTGTGTCACGTATTGACACGATACAGACACGACCATCAATCTGAATTACTACCCTATTTAGAGAAAATAAAGACAAAATAGAGAAGCTCAAGGGAAGCCATTTAATTAGATATTGCCTAGCAAAAGCACCTTCAAAAATCGAGCAACGAAAAGTGTCCAAGCAACATTGAAGAAAATTGAGAGTCATGGTGTAACGGATCTAAACAAAGAGGAATCAACGAATGGCGAGGTAGATCTCCTTAGCTCATGAGAGTATAGGTGTCCTTTCAGTTACGTCAGTAATGACCCTAGGAGATACATCGCCGCTAAAAGCATGAATTCATCGATACCCAATTCTTGGCTGGAAGGCATAGTGGACCCATGCCAAAAAACCAATAACATGCATGATACACATTCATCACAGACAAAGAGAGTTAAATCAGCTATCGATAGTGTAATTATAGCTATCGATAGTCTAATTATCTCTCGCCTGTTTATCATCACTGCCCATATAATAAAATAAAAATTATTATACTCTATCCAATCATAGAGAGGGAAACCTGAATGTCAGATTGGGGAAGGCGACTATCCCTGCCCAGAGAAACAGAGGAAAACAGCTTCATGCGACAAAAATCAAGGCTAAAACCTAGAGGCAAGAAGAACCAAAAAGGGTTGTAACGTTCTGTGGACGTACGGTGTTCTCATCAACATGCCGAGGTAAACTATACCGGCAGTGAGGGGTGGAGAGCTACACTGTTCTAACCATAATAATAATAATTAAAGAAAAAAAGAAGAATCAATGGTGGGCTATAAAAAGACAGAGAGAACTGAAAAATCAAAATAATTAGTGATTGGATAAGAAGTGATGGAAAGGAAATCTTCTCTATTTGTTTGATTCCAATGAATTCCAAGAATCAATCATCTCATTTCACGCGCTGTAGAGACGATTTATCTAGTTTTTTGGTTTTAATGCTTCTTTTTTTTTCGTAATTTTTTTCAATGATATTCAAATTATTTTCAAAATTATAAAAATTTTAAATTTATTAAAATTAAATAAATAATAATTCACTCCCTGAGAAAATACATATATATAAAAATTTTTTTCTCTTAAAAATGGCCTTGCCCAGAAGCTATAAAAAGGCTAAAAATAGTAATAGCCATAATAGGAATGAGATGGAGACCAGCATCACCATGATTGTTGAATAAGTAATCTTGATATATTCTGCAAAATTAAATCCTAACAAAAATATTTTCCATGTGAATTTGACTCTTAGCTGCTGAATCAAAGAAAAGAACCAAAGCTGCTCTTGAATTGAATCTCACTTTCTTAACTTCTCTGCATTTATTAAAATAAAGTCAAGTGAGAACTTAAGCCAAGATCTAACCTAGATATTATCAACTACACATTTGACTATTATTTCAATAAATCTTGACCATACTTTTCATTTAAATTTCTCTTCCATTTGTCTAACTCTAGCATAAATTCCACTTATAAGAAAACAAATTTAATAAATATTAGATCAAATATTTATATCGAAATTTATATAATTAGTATATGAATTTATATATAAATATTTAATTTAATAGATATTAAATTTATTTTTATATGAGTTTAATCTTACAGTAACTGTCACACTCATATTTATAGAGAGCTTATAAATTAATTTATAAATTTTAAAAATAAATTTACCTATTTATTTATAATATTTTTTATATTTATAAGTTAAAAAAAAAGTTAAAGGAAACTAATTTTTATTTTAATGTTTATAAACTAATTTGATCAAATATTTTATCATATTATCCTTATTTTATTTTTAAAATTTCACTATAGCTTTCATCTAATATCCTTTTTAATTACTTCATAATAAATATATTTATAGATTATTTTTTTACTAAATATATCTTATCAATCATTTCTAAGTAGTTTAATCAAATATTTAACTGCTTAAAATTTTTAAAAATTTTAAATATTTATAAATTTAAATTAATTTATAAACATTAGCTTTTTGTAAATTAATTTTTATAAATTAAAATAAATACCCTCTAAATTACATAATAATTATATTTAAATACAATTATTTATAATTTTTTTGTCTTCTTTGTATTGGGGCAAATTCAGCATTTTGTATTAAGCATATTCATAATAAAAGAGTAGCCGGCGATTAAGAAAATTCAATTATTGTTCAAGTTGCAAAAAGCCACAAAATTGGTTAATTTTCCCTTTTAAAGAAAATAAGAGAATTTGAAATTCCATCTTCTTGAGATTCCATTTTTTGACATGGACATGCCTTGAGCACCACTAAGCTCAAGTTGTAATTTCTTAATACAAAATTTAAGCAATTTTCAATTATTATTCCAGTTTTCTCCATCCCATTATATTAATTAATATATATATATATATATATATATATATATATATATATATATATATATATAAAAAAAGTTAGGTCTGATTACCGACCAAAAAAATAAAATAAAATAAAAATTTATATTAAATATAAAAAATTCAAAAAAAATACATCGAATCCATCACCATGTAATATAATATAATTATATATATTTCAAGAAATTCAATAATTTGTTTTGTTCTTATCCAAATATCTTATTTTTTAATATATTTATTTTTTAATTGTTTTTAAAAAAATTATCTAACCCATGTTCTGAAAAAGATGCCTTTAAGTTTTTATGAATAATAAAGATGAGATTAATGAATTTAATTGGCAATTGCTTTGTGGTCCCCTGCAAGGATTAATTAAATTAATTAATTTTATGTTATCACTTCCATTTTTTTTCCTATATTTATTAATACCCTGTTTTAATAATTAGGAAAAATGACTTTAAAGATTAGGTGGGAAATAAATAATTGTCAGAAATAGACTTATTAGAAAACTCCCCTCCTCAAAAATTTTAAAAATAATAAAAAAAATAAACTTCATGGGGAAGTCTTCAAGTTTTTCTAGATCAGCCAATAATTCAATTTTTTTTATTCATTTAATAGTTAATACTCTTATTATTGGTTAAACAAATTATTATTTATTGAGCAATGATATTTGATAAATGCTTTTTTTTTTTAATTTTAAAAAATATAAGTAATGATGGGATTTTGAATTCAAAGGTTTTTTTTTTTAATTTATATATTTTAAAATTTATTTTTTTTATAATTAAAGAGTATAAAATTCTCTCTCATTATATAATTCATTTATTATTTAATAAAAAAGTTTATTTATTATTAGATCAATTATTAAATTTTTATTAAATAAAAAAGACATAATTTCTTTCAATGATGAATTATTATATTTTTAACCTATAAAAGTTTCTTCAGAAAGATATATTCACACATAATTAATTAACTAAGTTTTTTTAGCATTATAATTAGAGTTATAATTCAGAAAAATATTTTATAATTCAGAAAAATATTTTTTTTAAATATATTAATTAAAAAATAAATTGAAATGAAATCTGATAGATTTTACTCATAAAAGTACTAAAATAGTAAAATATTTTTTTTAAAAAAACTAATTTTAATTTTTCAATCTGAATGCCAAATGGGCTTGCTGTGAAATCAATAATGTCTAGATCACTCTGGTTGTATTAGCAAATGGTTCCAACTCATATCTATTATAATTTGGTTCATCAGTTGGAATCAACAGAAGAAGAAAATGAAAAAAAAGGAAGATTCTTAACAGCCTGAATGGGCAATGGATATGTCACATTACACTTCATCTTAAACAAGGCAATCCCCTGGCTTTGCTTTCCTTTCCTTTCCATTTTGCAAGATTAGTTCACTACATGGTGGAAATGATTATTATTTGAGAAAAAAAAATCATAATTATTTATATTTAATATATATATTTTTTTATATAATTATAAAATTATTTTGGTTGGATCACATAATGGTTGCCAAGGCCCCATTAAAAAAGGTCATGCTAACATAGTTTTTACTTGCCATTCACTCAAATAATTTTTTTTTTTTTAAAAAAAGAGAAAACTATAATTAATATGATGACAATAATACCACTTTGTCCACTTTCTTTTTTTATAAAAAAAGAAAAAATTAGAGAAAGAGTAAGCATAGAAAATCCTCCCCCACTTTCAATATTATTTAATGCAATATTTTCATCAGATTCCTACCAAATATCAATATTTTAAAAATAAAATATGTGAGAAATCATTACAAAAATATTCATCAATTTCTACTTTTAATATTCTATTTATTTTTTATTTATATAATTTTTTGAGCATTATTTCTCTAATTTTTTAATCTCTTTTTTCAGACAGACTTAACCCAAATTAGCTCAACAACAAAGATAAAAACAAAATAAACTTTCTTTATTATCTCAAAACCATTTTTCCAATTCAAATCCACAATTTCAAAAATCAAAATTCACTATCTGCACAAATCATATCTTTCTCTTCACAATCTCTCTTCCTTCTTCAAAAATAAAAATAAAAACCCAATTTTTTTTTTTTTTTAAATCTTTTTCTGAAAACATTGGTTAGGCTCTGTTTCTGCTAGTTTCAGCTCTCTAATCTCTAAAATTAAGCTAAAGCTTTGAGTTTTTGCAGATTAAATCTCACTGTAAGACTCCTCATCTAGTCCCTACTTAGCTTTTCAAAACTCAAAGCTTTCAATTTTTTTTTCCTTCCTTTTCTGGGTTTTAAATTTTAAGCTTGTTTTAGTTACAGTATTTTGATTTTTCATGTTTATTTTTTTTTAAAAAAAATTGAACTTTGTTTTTAGATGATTTTGAGCTGAAAATCAAAATGGGTTTTTAGTAAAATCTTTAAAAAGAAAAATAAAATCCATAGGGTTTAAGCATGGAAGCAAGAGAAACTGTGAGTAGTAGCAGTGTAGGTGGGGTTACAGTGGTGGGATCCGATGTGCCATCGGACTATCAAATCGCTCCGAGGTCTGCCGACAACCCTGGCTCCGCCCCTGGATCAGCTCCGCCTCCGCCACCGGCGGTGGTTCATCCGCCATCAACGGCGGCGTCGATGCCTTTGAAGAAGAAGCGAGGAAGGCCAAGAAAGTATGGTCCTGATGGCAGCGTCACGATGGCGTTGTCTCCAAAGCCGATATCCTCGGCAGCTCCGGCACTGCCTCCGGTGATCGATTTCTCTGCTGAGAAACAAAGGAAAATAAAGCCGGTGAGCAAGGCCAAGTACGTGCTGGAGAATTTAGGTAAGAGAATAATTTTATAGACACCCTTTTGAGCTTAGGTGGTTTTTATGCTTGCTCTGTGATTAATTGTGGGATTTTTGGTGTTTAAATCGTTGGTTTTGTATTGTTTCCATGTTAAAATTGGATGGTTTGAGTACGGTTTTTATGATGTGGGACCTGTGATATGATGCCTCAATTGAGATCTGTGTCTGGGTTTGTGGGTGGTGGGTTTGGAAAGATAGTGAGGTATGTGGGTAGGTGTGAAAACGAGGGAATCTTCCTATTGTAAGATGTCATTTGGCCTTTCTGTCCCATTTTGGGAAGAGAATTTGTGGAAGGGGTAGTATTTATGGGGTACCTGCTAGTGATAAAGTCTGGTAAAAGTTTGCTGTGTCATGGTGAACAGAATCGGACTATTGAGAGATGTCATCAACTGGCAGGCTCATATGCCGCATAAGGGGAAAGGAGGAAGTTGTTTCTATGATTTGTTGACATTTACTGCTTCTGTGTATTATGTCGTGTTTTCTAGATTTTTTTCCTTGTTGGTCTTGATATTCTTGTTTCTTCTGTAGTCTGATTCTTTTTTCTGCCAAGTGGGTCTTGATGTGTGCATATCTGGAATTATGGTTTTGACTTGTCATATTTTCCATCTCTTTTGATGCTGGGTACTTGGTCGCCTTTCTGAGTTCACGTTGTTTTACCATTTTTCAAGGTGAAGTAGAAAAATCAATTCAATATCCAGCTAGCTGCATGAGTGTCACATGGAAATGAAAAACTTTACCTTTCTATGATTAATAAAGAACATAATATTCATAATCTGGATTAGTCTTGCTTTGTTGAGTTATTTGTATGACTCTTATATTTCCACTTTTGTCAGGTTGGGCATTTGGCCTGTTTCTGAAATAAAAGTTTATAGCTGATATGAAGAATACAAGGATAGATCTGATAAGCATGTAGCTTCTCAGTTCTTTATCTTTACAGCTTTTACTATTCAAATTGTAAATACCACAAAACACATTGCCATCTATTTCCAACGCAGTTGTATTTTACAAGATGTCCAGTATTTTATTATCAAAAGGGATTTCAATTAGGGCTGCATAATTTGTGATTAGTCAATTTTCTTTTCCTTTTTCATTTTTGATTATGGATACAGTGTGCTCATCATGAAAACCAAAAAGAAGAAATTAATGTGCATTTTTAAATTGAAGATTTCTTTGTCACATGTGACTTGTGGGTACTATCCTTCTTCTTGTTTGGATTGGTGTGGAGTGGTTAGTGAGGGAGTGACTTGGTTTCTATAAGGTTTTCTAGACATTGCTCATCACTTATTAAGTGAAAAGGGTTTGATTGAAATGATTATTATTCCCTATAGTTCTTGTTTAATGTTTTGGTAGTTCTATCATTCCACAAAACAAAATCTGAATTTGAACTATATAGGTTGCCTGCAGTAGGCAGTCTAAGCCCCTAAAGAATATGTCTTCTTATCCCTGTTACATTTGATGCTTTAATTCTGGCCTGTAATATTTTTCTCTTTTGAGGTAGTGATGCTGAATGCTCTTGATACATGAAGTTGAGATTCCACTTACGGATAATCTGGTAGCTTGGCCTAGGTACATTATTATTGTCAATTGCAGCATAATATACAGAGTTTCCCTAGCTATGAGTAGGGCTTAGGAAAATAACATTGTGGGTACTGCCAGTGGCAGACCATGTCTAATTGGCAAGGGCTTGCCCATTGCATGAGAAGGTTTGAAGTCTTCACTGATTGCTATGAGGAAGGCTTTATCTTCGTTACTCTTGATTTCAACACAATGATTCAAGTCATCTTGATTACTTTGTAGATTTTAAATTGTCATTTGTGTTGTTTTCCCTCTGTATTGTAACTATTTGCCATCTCATTTCTTTCATTTTGAATATCACAACTCCATATCATAAAGCCCTTACACAGACACTTTCGTCAAGTTATTTATGCCTTTGGTACATTTGTATATCATGCAACAATAAGAAGGAATATATGTGAATAAAGGCTTTTGTTTCTAAAGAAATTAAGGCCTTTGAGTAATTGTCTCACTTCTAATTAATTATGTCTTCATAGGGTTTTAACTGGAAGTTAATCAGCATTATTCAACTTCCTTGTATGAATTATTAATGCCAATACTTCACAAGTTATTAAATAATTCTTAGTTTTTGAATTTCATTTATGTATTTGCTTTTCTTTGGAAGTTGGGAGAGGCATGTTGGATAAATTCTGTCTTCATTTTTTTTAATGTATTCCAACACTTCCCTCCTCTTGTATGCTCTCATTAGGTTCTAGCTGCAATGATTTGCTTACCAGATGTACTTGATTGTTTAAATCACTTGATTCTCGCTAAAGATGAGGAACTCAAAAGTTCTCTCTATTTCTCTCCCAAGTTCTGATGCTGAATCTCTACCCTTTCTGAATATGACTATTTTAGGATACTTCAACCATTATTTTTCTAATTTCACCCTCAGGAGAAAGGCTATGGCCTTCCCCTTCCTGGAATGACATGAAGCTAGGTTTTTTTTTTTTTTTTTTAAATAATTTAATTCTTGATTTGCTTCTTCTTCAACTTTTTTTTTTCCTATCTTAAATGATATCTGTTTATTCTTTCTCCCATTCCAAAACTTGCCATCTTTATTCCATCTTCCAATTTATCCGTATCTCATCTCATTTTTATAGATAACCTTCCTTCAAGATGCTATGTGATAACAATATTGTGTTTTCAAGTAAAAGTTAAAAGATTAGGTGTTAAATTATAACTACCTTATGCTTTCTTTTGTTGGATGTTATTATTGTCTTTGCTTGTAGAGTCACATACAGGATGTATAGGTGATCGACTGGTAAACGATGATTATTTTATTGATTTGTCGTATCAGTTAGTGAGCTTAAGTCCATATTATACCATTTTTCATATGATTTAGGCAAATGAAAGTTGACAGTTCAATCTATGGTATTTTGAAATTTCTCCAATTCTCTGCATTATTTTCATTTTTCCTTTGTGGTGCATTTTGCATTTTTGACAAATACATGAAATTAGAATTTCCATATCACTGATCTTGTTGTGATTTCCTCTTGTAGGTGAATGGGTTGCATGCTCTGTTGGTGCTAATTTTACTCCCCATATCATAACTGTTAATGCTGGCGAGGTACATGTTGAACATAATTGGTGTACTTTCGCAGCTATGCCTTGTACTGTTAAGATAATTTTTTTTTCTTGTCATATTTGTTGCTTTAAATGCAACATATTATGAATTTCATGCTGAATTATAGATGAGTAACTGTGAATTAGAAGGGTTTTGACCCTTTATTTTTTATCTTTCTCATGGACTGATATTTTGTGATTTCCATTGAAACTTTGACCAATATATGAGTATCGAGAGGGGATAGATATAAAATTCCACTAACATTTTTTTTAACCGAAAATCTTTCAATATTTATATTTTTCATAATTTGTCACGACATATTGTAGACTTATCTCGATATTTTCATTTTGTCTAGAGTTGCAAAGCATAGATGGTTAGGCTTGAAAGTTGAAACTGAGCCTTTCACGTGAATAAACCGAGAGTGACAGCCACTCAGTCACTGTTGGGTTAAAAGTAATATACGGATTTAAAATTATAAATTGTAATCATAGAAAATAAATTGACAACTGAACAAAATTTAGAACCGTTAAATATAGTTTTTTATTTTAAATTAGAGTAAATTACTAACATTTAAATTTATTTTGAATTGATATTATATGCTTGTACATATTTATATTTTTGTGGTATTTTGATAAATTAAATATCCTTTATAACTGATTTAAATTTTATCTGTTTAATATTTATATGTTATATGTTTATTATTTAATCATTTTCTTTATAAGATTTAAAAAAATAAAAGAAATGAATAAATAGATCAATTAATAATTTTATCTTTTAAAAAAATTTATATAAATTTTCATTATGGAATTCAATATTGATAATTCTTTTATTTCTTTGGATATTAATAATATTTCCAACGATACTAATGATATTTCCACCAATATTACGATACATCCATACTTTTCAGAAGTTGATATTTATATCGATATCAATATTAAAGTCCTTGAACTTTGTTGAAGGGTGTATAAAAACTTTTGTTGGTGTGATTTGAATTTTTCACGGTAATGGCTGCAAATTTTATTTTCTTTTGATTCTTCAATATTCAATGCTATTTTTTTCTTTGTTTTAAGGGTTTCCTGGTTGGCTTACCATAAATGGAATTCTATGATTATTTAGGATGTTACAATGAAGATCATATCATTTTCTCAACAAGGACCTCGAGCTATATGCATTCTCTCTGCAAATGGTGTGATCTCAAGTGTTACACTTCGTCAGCCTGATTCCTCTGGGGGCACACTAACATATGAGGTGATGCATTTTTATCCTTCCTCATATAATATTTTATTTTCCCCTCGTGTTGTAGTTGAGCTTCTTGGTGCCAATTGCATGGTTCTCACTCATACTACTTTTTTAACATCTCCCATGCATGTTTTTCATGTTAAACCCACCATTTAGGCATTTTTCACATTCATGAACTTCCAACTTTATTTTAGGAGACTTTTTCATATATATATATATATATATATATATATATATATAGAGAGAGAGAGAGAGAGAGAGAGAGAGAGAGAGAGAGAGATGAGGAGGCCTCTCTTCTACAGCTTCTTGTAAACTTGGGTTCTGTCACTTGGTACTGGAATGCTGGTTCAGTTCACTTAAACTTTGTTTTTATTTGAACATTTTAAATTCTTAAACATTGAACAAACCATTGACATGGAGTCAAAACATGTTGCAATATGCAACATTGAAGTCCTATATGGAAAATTTTGGTTTGCTGGTGACATATCAATGGCACACATTTATTTTTCAGATCAGGTTGGAATGTTTTTCTGTTCTGGTTAACAAGCAATAACATTCCAAACTTCATCTTAGTTATCATTCTTACAATTCTGAATGGCTATCTGGATGACATCATTAATTGTTCAAATGACAATTATTTGCAATTTGCAATTGTGGTTGAATGAAGTTGTTGAGATGAGAGGACAACATCATCTGGGTGTAGGGAATGAAAATTTGATTAGTGCATTTGTCACTCATGAAGCTAGCCTAGAACTAGAAGGATTGTGTTCACAATAATTATTGGCTAATTATCTCATCCAAGGGCATGATATTGCTTGGAATATCTTATTCCCTGATATAACCATAATCAGTGAAAATCCAAATCTCCTTCCTTTGGCTTTCTTCCAGGGTCGTTTTGAGATACTGTCTTTATCTGGTTCGTTCATGCCAACTGAAAGTGGAGGAACTCGGAGTCGATCTGGTGGGATGAGTGTGTCATTGGCAAGTCCAGATGGACGTGTTGTAGGTGGTGGAGTTGCAGGTCTGTTGGTAGCTGCAAGTCCTGTGCAGGTTTGTCTTGTCAAGATGCATCATCTTCTTCTCTATTTTTCTCTCCATTCAACCCATTGGAATCTAAACTGTGGAAGAAAATATTCTGTTTAAAATGACTATTGCTGTGGATGGTTTCTTCAGAATGCAAGGACACAAGAATTCTGATACGTTTTTCCTCTGCTTTTTTCTATAATTGATCAGGTTGTAGTAGGCAGTTTTCTGGCAGGGAACCAGCATGAGCAGAAACCAAAGAAGCAGAAACCTGACTCAATATCAACTGTCGTCTCACCAACTGTTGCTGTTCCTATTTCTACTGCTGATCCGAAACCAAACCTTTCATCTCCAACATTCCGTGGAGATAATTGGTCTCCTTTGCCATCAGACTCGAAAAATAAGCCAACTGACATTAATGTGTCTTTGCCAGCAGGTTAACCTGATTCACCTTATCGGTGCATTAATCGGTTGGTCACTGACGACAAGGCTATCAAATTCCACTCGTAGAAACTCACCTTCATGTATTGTCTGTAGAACCTATTGAAAATGTCAGTACTGGCACTTTTATTTTACCCTCTTTGTTTTCGGGTAGATTTTTAGTTAGCCACTTAGGTAGGCTCTTGCTGCTGTTGTGTCATGTAGAATATTTGATGTAATTCACATTTCACGCCTAGAGTTACCTTGAGAGTTGTGGATTGTGTCTGAAAAATGTTCTAACATTTCTTCTTTTTTGCATTATTTTCTACTTTCCTATTTGTAGGATCCTTTCTGGGGTTCTAATTTGAGAGAATTTTTGTTTTCTGATCATTTCAGTTATGTTAATTTCTTCTTTGGTTAAATGGTTACAAACTCTGTAAGTGATGTTCTTCCTTCGTTGAATGTCCTTGCAGAATAAAACTCTGTTTCTTGCTTGATTGTAATTTTCACTTGACAGGAGCAGAGATAATCAATAATATAGTTACACCAGGTTACTTCTCTCTACTATTTTAAATTTGCTGTGCTAAAACCAATTTTCAATGCCCAGAAACAAAAGCAAAGCTGCAAAAATAGTTTGCTTAATCAGAAAAATTACTTGCATTCAAAGAATATTGGGACCAAGTCACTGTCGTTGCTTGCAGCAGCCCAATTCTTTAACTATTTTCCCCCTTTTTCTTTTAAATATTATTTTAACGGCTGAGTGTATTGTACATTACAATCTTGTATTTTATTATTATTATTTTTTATGAATGGGAAAAATATTATTTATGCCAAAATAGACGTATAACTTGTAAGCATTCTATGATAATCACCATCGAAGTGTCAGTTTCTAATCCTATCAAATATTTTACAGTTATTCAAAACTTTTAAAAAACGAAAAAATCAATTGACTTAGCTATTAGATAAAATTGATAATATATATATTAAGTGTTCGATAAAATTGTTTAGCTATTGTGAGCGTGTGAAATGATTAATAAATATATGTATGTTATATAAATATATAATTATTAATTTATTATATAATATAATTTATTTTATTATTTAAATAAATATATAACTTTTTGTTAATTATACTATATTTATTTTATTATTAAAATAAATAAATAAATAATAAATAATATAAGAAAATATGAGTAATATATACTTTCTAATAATATATAAATATATTACAAGAAAGGGCAAAGTAATCCTTTTATCTTGAAACAGTAACAATTGATCGAGAGCGATTTTAATTTAATAACTTTTTGAAATGTAACAATTCAAGGGGTGTATTAGCTAAACAATAGCTATTTTGTTCAATATTTTCACTAAGAGCCTGTTTGATTTAACTGTTGAATACAGGTGATAGCTATTACTATTAACTGATAGCTAATAGCTGATAATTGATGATAGCTTATTTATATTAAATATTTGGTAAAACTATATTTAGTTGTTGCTGTTGATTTGTGAAATGACTAATAAGAGTATATATCATATAATTTATTTTATTATTTAAATAAATATAAAATTATAAATTTATTATATTATATTATTTATTTTATTATTAAATTAATTATATAATTATTAAATTAATATATTATATCATTTATTATATTATTAAATAAATATATAATTATTAATCTATCGTATAATATCATTTATTTTATTATTGAAATTAGAAAATAATTATTTAAAAAAAATTAAATAACTTTAAAAATATAGATAAAATAATAAAATAATTATTATTGTTAATAAAAAAATTTATAATTAATTTTAAGTATTTAGATATAAATAAATATTTTATATTTTATCTTATTAATAAAAAAATATTTTAAAATACGTTAATTAAAATGTTAAAATTATAAATAAAAAAGATAAAAGTATTAATAATATTAATTTTCAAGTTAAATACAAAAGGATAATATGGTCAAAATAAAAAATAAAACCAAATTAGCTATCAGCTGATAAGAAACATGTCTAAAAATAGAGCTGATACAAATTGCAGCTGATGATTACCATATCAGTTACCCATAAGCTATCAGCTTTATATTTTTAAATTTGCTAAACACTCCAGTTTACCTGTTTGGGTGTCTGTCAACTATCAGCTACACCCAACAGGTGAACCAAACATTCCCTAAATGGTTGTGGAGTAGCTATTGGATATAAAACCTCCATTAACTACTCCAAACCTCTAATTCAAATACCACCCTAATTTAATTAACAAAAATAAAATATCTCATTCATTATTATTAAGATATTAAAAACACTCTAAAATTATTTAAATATATACTCTTTAGAATTCTAAAATCCAAGAAATTTGAAAGTAGAAGCTCCCTGTACCAGGTAAAGGAGGAGAGGCATGCTGTTTCATGTTTTAATTACTAATTTCTAGGTCAATGAAAGGAATCTGTTTGCTACCCCACATATATAAGCATGTTTTGTCATCAATATTATTTTGAATGTTTAATGCTAGTGCAAGGAAATTCCCCAAACTCTATTATTCATTTTAACAGGGAAATTAATAAAAAATAAACAAAGAAATTAAGAACCTTTATTCACAAGCCAATTAATATTCAATTATAAACTTCTTTCCTCTTTTTAAATAAAAAAAAAAAAGAATATACTTCATATATTGCAGTAACTTTTGAAATAACATTTAATATCTTGACTATAGTTAATGGCATAATGTGTTTATATTAGAGATTGAAAAAGTAATTTATGAAAAGTTATCCATATGAAAAGTTACCGATCTTAGTTTTTAAAAGTTAAAAGAGCCGTTTAACTAGAATCAATAAGATGATACTGCTATTTTTACATTTAATAATTAATTTAACAATAATTTTTACCGAGCACTTCCTTTAAATCACTTTATAAACAGTTAACTACTGATAGTTAATGATTAGTAAAATAGTTGATAATTATTAAAACAGTTAATAACTATCAGAACAGCTAATATCTGAAATGATTTTAAAAGTAATTTTTATTTGTCTTTTGTAGCCCATTCGAGATTAAAATAGAGATGAAGAAATTAAATAGTAAATTAACAGTAAGATTGTATTGATGCAAATCTTTTGTGGGCTAATTATAAAATATTCTAGATCCACTAAAAATTAGTGCAAATTACATTATTGCTTATATATTTTTATGACTTTCATATATAATAGATAGATTTTAACTGTTGATTATGATGGATCCATACAGTGATTATAACAAATACATACAGTGATTTTATTTCAAAATTTCTTGAAAGAAGGAACACGTACTACAAGTAGAACATAAACACGGTAAATGAGTAGCGTAAGCAACAGAATAACAGAAATTTCTGGGTATCGTATACCTGGAAGTTTACATTACTTGATAGAACAGAATAAACCCATTTTCTATTGTTTATTTTAGTATTATATAATAATATACTTCACACAATACTTTCTGAGGATGTAATCTTCAGTGCTCTTCCTCATCAGCTGCCACATCATCCTAGCTAGGTAGCTAGATATATAAAATGGAAATTGGAATCCATAACAAGCCAATAAAAAATACACACCAGCATAAAAGCGTCAATATCATCCACCTTTTTTTTTTGGGTTTTAATTCTCGACATGAAGCTTATTGTGTTGTTGATTCTGTCTTTGGCTGCTACTTTGGTCCTCAATTTTTCTTCCTCTCTTTTCTTTTTTTCAATGCTCAACACCATAATCTTGGCTGTCATTGTTGGAAGTTATGGACCATCTGTGGAAGAAGGTGATGGGGTTTGGTATTCTTTCCAGTCTTCATATGATGATCATAGTAATGATAGTTGCAGCGAAGACGACGACGATGATAGTAAAGAAAACTATTTTTCTGATGGCTACGATGAAGATGATGATGACAGTGGTGGCGATGGTGAAATTGGTTGGGAAGATGATGATGGAGTTGATGATAATTTGCGGAGAAGAATTGAAGATTTCATTTCCAAGGTTAACAAAGGATGGAGGGAAGAATGGCTAAGGGAAAATCTTCACAATTAATTATCAGACGATGATTATTGGCTATTGGCTAATACATATTTCTCCACATGCACGTAAATATCCTTAATGAGTTCTTGTTAATACCCATTTTTGCAGGGGATCTTGTTCTTCAAGCGTCTTTTATTTGGCCTATGCTTTTGTTGATGCGTCCAACTATTAGCGACACTTAAATGAAAATCCCATGGGCAAGCAGTGAAATTAATGTAAGTATATTTCCTTTTTTTTTTTTTTTCATGACTCATATTCTTTACATGTGTTATCATCTACTCAATTTTAAAACAACAATGATTACTGCCAACTACTTGGTCATAAAACCGAAGGCCATCGCTTATTTTGATATTCCACCATCTTACTAGCCCTCTTCGGGGAGTATAAAATGTTCAGGGAGCTGCACTGTAATAGAATGAAAACGCCAAGTGAAGAGGCATGGATTCAAATTATTATATAAAAGTTCCTCTACTGCATTTAAACCCACCGTAGGTCTGGAAGACACGATCGAGTTTTCCTTCACTAACCATGTTGTTTGATAATTTGGTGTTCCAGAAGATCAGAATGTAGGAAAAAAAAAAAAAAACTGGAAATTGGAGCCACTGACCTGTTCCTTCACGACACAAACCTTGGTAATTGATAAGGATCAATGTAACTATAACCCATTTTTAGGCAAACTTCAAAGTATTTAAGTAGCTCTTACTATATGGGAGGTTGCAAAAACAAACAAAACAAAATGCTTCTTCCTTACTGAATAGCCAATTATACAGATAACTAAGAAAATTTCTGCAAGTTCTAATGGTCATAAGCCGATTTGATGAACACGTAAACATAAACACTAACCAAGACCAGCTGATGGATCTCTCGGACGAGCATCAGCATCTACTGGAGGTGGCCTGATTATACGATCAATTAGCCCATATTCAAGCGCCTCCTGAGCATTGAAGCGTTTCATTCTGCTCAAGTCCTTGTTAATCTGCTCATACATAGTAAATATATTCTTACTTTGCCCATATTATGTTATTGAACAATCAAGTGGGTACCACAAAGAATCTTGAGAAACAAGCAATTTAAATGACTTCAAGAAAACCCAAGAAAGAAAGGGAGAGAGATTCATATACACATCATTGTTCTAGTAGCATCTATGATTCACATTTATGTTGAAAAATCCCGATCACTGTTGCTTTTTATGGTAATTAAAAAAAAAGGGTGAAAACCAGTTGATTGAAGGATGCAAATGACAGGACTATAGAGAGTCAAGCATTGACACACTAACCTTCTCAGCAGGTTGTCCTGTTTTCTGAGCCAACTCGTTGTAAAGATAGTCCTTGATCCTAAGAAGCTCATTTGCTTCATTTCGAATGTCATCAGCCTGTGAGCATGTCATATATTTCATATAATTACAAACATGCATGATAGCCTTGGATTGTGGTATAAAGTACAGCTTTTCATAAGATGATGGCATTAGTACCTGACCACGAGCAGCCCCTGCTGGTGATTGTAAAGCAATTCTTGAAAGAGGCATTGCAGAGCGATTTCCCTTCAGCACAGAAGAAGAATCATAAGAGAGTCTCAAGATGGAAATTCAGGTTTCAATCACATTGCAAACAATTTAGCAAAAATTTTAAATAAAATTAGAATGGATAATGCAAAAAAAAATCATCAATACAATACTCTGCTATGAATTGCAAGGGTACAACTAATGAGACTATGATTTCAACATATCACGATTCAATAAATCTACCATGAGATCAACATGGTAAAAATACAGCAGACACTGTCCAGAATGTGGAATAAAGTTATTTACTACCAGTGCCAGTCAACATTTGTTCAAGTAGATGACTTTTATGGGGGCCAATTCCCCAAATTGTGCCACACTTGATTAACATTGAGTTCACAATCTACCTGATTGAGAATAGCAGCCATAATTTCATCCATTCAGATTCCAATAGAAGAAAACATTAGTACATTACCTTTTCCCCAGCAGCAAGAATAAAGCCTGCTAGATTATAGGCAAATCCCACACAGTGGGTACCAACAGGACTTTTTAAGCTCTGCATAGTATCATAGATAGCTAAGGTTGGAGTAAGCTGCAATTGAACAACTTTTATCAGAAACGTGCCATAATATAAGCCACAAAATGGACATATATTCTGTCAAATAAGACTTTACTTATAAGGAACTCACGTCTCCACCAGGACCATTAATGTACAAATAGATCCTTTTGGAATCGTCGATAGTGTCAAGGTACAACATTGTTGCCAATATTTGATTGCTAAATTCTTCATCTATATTTTGTCCAATGAAGATCACACGCTCTCGGTACTGCAGCAAATGAAGTAAGTTACTATTGAACATGCATAAAACAAATTTTAATAGCTACAAGGTACTTCATAAAGAAAACTGCAACCCTCAGAAATAAAAAATCCATAGCGTTGTGCATTCTATCTTTCTTGCAAGGGACATTCAAGAACAAATTTTGAACACCACTATACACACACAATAAAATAACAGAACATAGTTATAGGCAAATTTAGAGGTTTACGTAAGTGTTGGAACAAGTTCAGAGAGCAAGTGAACAAGAGAGTTAAATCATATTATTAAGTTATCGACCGACAGACATCTATAAGTTGTCCAATCCTTGTCATATGCTCTACCCATAGTAATAAACCACTACTACAATCTCTACAAGAAATTAACCTTGATCAACTTACCAGGGCATTCCACAAATCAACCCATTGCCAAGTTCCCTCACCAGGAGTTCTATAGGGCACCCTTGGCGTCCCTATAGGCATCATTCTAACTCCTGCCCTTATTGGTCTATGGTTGCGAGTCCTGCAGGCAAATAAATGTATCACACGCGACACAATAAATACAAAACAAATGCTGAAAGTTGAAGACTTGATTCACATTGAAGTTGCTTGTTATGCAAATTCAACAGATAAAGTGGCAATTTACCCATTGAACTTGTCATCAAAGGGACTCCAATTAACTTTGCAGGAAAATTAGCCCATAAATTTTATTTGGGGAAATTTTGTCCTAATTGAACTGAGCGCATACCTTTGGCCTTTTAGTCAGATTTTGTGATTTGATTGCCCCAAAAATAAAATTTACAGCGCTAATTTGCCCACAAAGTTAATTTTTGGGATGACTTGCCTGCTGATGACAAGTTCAAGGAGCAAATTTCTACTTTATCCATATTCAAACAGACTGATTTAGATTAAACTATAACATATCTTACAACGACAGGGGAAATTAAGTCAAGCGTTCAGTAGGGAAACAATGTTCCTCAGTTTAATAATATCCTATGATAAAATGACGTCTAACAAAGTATTAAAGCCCTGATCTTTATATAATTACATGCAATTATTTAGCCGCGCTAATTATGTTAGTTAATAAAAAATCTAAAACAAATAATAGAAGCAAAATTAAACAATTAAATTACCCGCATTGCAGGCTCTTGTTAACCCTGCCAAATAATTCTGCTGTCAAATTAGGCCTCCCAGTTGCATACAGACCTGATTTCAAATATATATATATATATATATATATAGATTAGATTAAAATAAAATGGAAAAAGATACAGATTTTAGAGGTGAGAATGGGGGAAGTGAGCAGACCTGGAGATTGAAGCCTCAGTCCTGAATATAGCTTGGTTCCACAACTAAAAAGGATAAGAAACACTCATATTTAGAATAAACGAATGAATCCATTATAGTTAGGATACCTGAAATTAAAGTAATTTCGACAAAAACGTCCATATGAATATAAATATAGGGAATATGATATATGAATTAGGGTAGAAAGAGAGGAACCTGAGAGAAGGTTGGTTGAGGTTTGTATTAAGAGAGAACGCCATTTTCAACCTGAAAGAGAATTTGTTGGTTTGAAGAAGATGAAGTTCCGCTCTGGAACCAAAACACCAGTGAAGGTTTTGCGATGAATTTGATGGCTAGATTTGAGGGGAGGGGACCGATCGCATGGTGCCTGTATTATCATAAATTTTCATCTTGAAGTTATGCTGGCCGCTGATCTAGCCATCACATTAGATGAATTATTTTTCCTTCCAATTTATTTAAAATACAATGGTTCTGTACAATTGTGTCTTCTGTAAAAATAAATAAATAAAATTAAATAAAATTTATTTATTTGTAAAATATATAGCCTATACTCAAATAATGTTTGATATATCTAAAAAAAATTATGTTTGATAAACAAAAATCCATCCACCTTAAAAAAATTATGTTTGATCGGCTAAAATGCAATATAATTAATTTTTTTTTAAATATATATAAATTAAGTGACTAATAATACAACATATAAGGAGAAAAATAATATTTAACGGTCACTTTTTAAAAAAAATTAAATATTTAAAAGAAATATAAATTAAATTTTTATTTATTTTACCATATTCTTTTAGAATGAATTATATCAGCCACTCAATTTTAATTTAATAAAATAAAATTACTCAATTTTATTTTGTTTAAACAAAAAATTTCTTTTAATTTGCAATAGTATGCTTTCAAGTTAGTTTTTAAAGAAATAACACTAAATTAATATTTAATCAAAATAAATCTATAGATTATTATTTAATATTTTATTTTTTATACAAAAACTAAAATATTAATAAAAAAATCATATAATAATAAAATATTATTTTAAAATTTATTATTATTATTTTTTTAAATGTTACAAATTAAATTTTAATTAATAATAAATAACATAAATATAAGTAACAATTTTATTAATAAATTTAGTTAAAAGAAAATAATTTTATTGATAATAATTATTAATTAATTTTATCATAAAAATTAAAAAAAAAAAAGAGAAAAAGGATAGTAAAACAGTAATTTTAATTTTTTAACTAAAAAATTTTTATTGCACATTAAAGGGACTTTTCTTTAAATAAAAATTAACGTTGAGAGATTTTATTTTAGTAAATTGAAGTTGAGTCTCTTTGATGAAATAATAACTTAAATAGAGAGGTGATTGATGCAATTTATTGTTAGAGTCGCTGCTTAACAATCAAGTTTTGAATTCAAAATTCAGTGAAAATTAATTATACGAAAAAAAAAAAAAAAAGTGATCGGCAAATATAGTAGTCATTCAAAATTAATAAATACTTCTTTCTTATTTTATGAAGAATAATCCCAAAAAAGAACTAATATACTCTTATATTAATTTTTTTGTGTTTTTAAATAATTAAATTATATTTGATTTTAAAGTAATAAGAATTATTAATAAAATATCAAAGCATAATTAATTTGTAATTATTATTTTTAAGTTTGTCTAGTATGCAACTAGGACAACCTTTGCCCTTTTCTAGTGTACTTCCATTCCGAACTAAAGAATATTAGGAATTGTTTACTTCTTGAAAAAATCTCTGTTTTTCATTTTTTATTTTTAAGAAAACATCAATTCTAATTTTTTTATGAAAAATTTAAAAAAATAAAAAAAAATTATATCTTTCATAATTAAACCCCCCAAAAACACACTAGACATGATTTACACGGTGATAAATCATATGCACATAGAAAAATAGCCAAAACCATCTTCACCCTAATGCATCTTGAAGCACCACCCTTTATCACTACAAAGCAATTGCAATATTCAATTGGCCAAGGATAGCATCCGAATTGTTGAGCTTGCCATGAATCATTCGATTCTCATCCTTCAAATGAAAAAGCTCCCCCCTTTGATATCATCCATTAACCGATGGTTCCACCTGTGCCTTCTTTATTTGGCTATTCCCACTTAAGTTGAAGTTGAATTTGCATGTAAACAATTCTGCTGGAATGCGCCACCCAAGAAACGTTCCACACTTTGCTATTCTTGCGGACGAGAATTTGGGTTGTCCTTGGACTTTGAAATTTTTAACCCAACTCTTGTATCACACTCATAATTCACATAAAGATGGTGAAAAAAATTTATCGATACCTATTTCATGCAAAACTCAATATATATATATATATATATATATATATATATATATATATATATATATATATATATTCCTCATTGAATCTAGTTTTTGATTACTTTAAAAAAAAAATAAAGAAGTAATAATCACAATCTCTCTCTTGATTTAAGAGAGAGAATGTTTCTCTCATTTAGGTTTTCTCGTTCTTGTTCCCTTGGATCGTCATTCTCATTTAGTTTTGGGCTTTCGACCTGACTTGCGAGACCGCCCTTCTACAGCTAGGTTAGGATGTATATAGTTTATTATTTCTTTTTTTTTAGATGGATTGCATGCAAGCTGATCTTCAACGAAAGGGCATCTATAGCAATGCTTGTGTGCTGGTTTTGATGAAAGTGATGGTAATGGTCAATTACAGTTTGGAGGCCACTAGTTGGTGTATGGTCTCTTGGGTCTGGGGGTTGGTTCTGAGCAGCGAGAGGGTCTCCCTTGCGTCTAGTTGATTTCGCATTTCTAGGATCTACTTCTACACCACGGTTGGGATGGTCTTCCAAATGGCTTTGAGTGCCACAGAGCTCTGCGGCCACCCTCTCTTGCTGGTGTAAATCTGGGCTTTGTGTTATGCTAACAAACTTAGAAGTTTGCTTTGTTGTGAATGAATAGTAGTGCTTGATTGGGCGATTTTGGTTGCTCCTTGGTTGTTGGCGATGTGTTGGCTTCGATCTTAGTCCAGCTCCTCTAGTGGTGGCAAGCTATGATGGTGAACAATGGCAGATGTTCTGTTTAAGTAGTCCCTCCTGTATTCCTAGGATTTCTAAGATGGGATTAGGTTTGATTTGAAGATCTGTTTTTTTTTTTTTTTTTTTAGGTCTTTGGTTGGTTCGGTTAGATGGACTTGTTGCCCGACATAATTTGTGGGCTGTCTCTTTCTCTTCAAATGTTTGTTCTAGACCCAAAATGTAGCACTTTCCCTTATGGGCTTTTAATGCCAGCTTGCATTTTCAAAAATAAAAAATTTCATAAATCAAGCCTAATGGATGGATAGGTCAAGGATTTTCTTCTATTTATTGTGGGGTATTTTAGGGATAAACAACTTTCTCTCACCTCTAACTACTATTTTCTCCTTTTTTTTTTTTTATTAAAGATAAATTCCTTCATTAAAGGAAGGCCCCATGCATTGAACAAATTACAAATTGGAAGGGAAGAATCCCCTCGAAGAGCCAAAAAAGCTAAAGAATGAGCAAAAAGGATATAATAATAATAATTTCAATTTTTTAATTATCTTAAAAGAAGCATACAAATAATCTCAAGTTCTACGAGTAAATCAAACCAGCCAAGAGGTCGATTCTCTCGGATTTTCAATTGAACCGGCCGGGTTGAGTTTGACAACCACGGTTTATATGCATAATTCCCATCAGAAGAATGCATGCATTTCACTTGTTTCATCATTCCAAATAGCAAAAGGATTTTTTTTTTCCTAATCAGATTTTATTCCAAAACAACACAAGCACAAGAACTAGCAATGCGTGCTGAAGGCCCAGAAACACAGAGGGGAATCAGAAACCAAGGAGGAAGAGATAAATGAACTGAATAGAAACCCTCAAAAGCATTTCACATTAGCCAAAGGCCAAGAAATGTACAGCCTCTTAAACTATAATTTAATAAATCAACGGAAAATCTTATGATCACTTAATCCTGGAACGTGAACTATATCAATTACAGCAGACCACCTTGTCCTAATCATGCATACATGCCGGTAGTTTATGGAAACCAGCACTCCCATTGAATATCACAGTGACGCATGTGAGCACCCAACTATTCAATGTCATGGTCTTCCAATGCAGTAAAAATCATCCTATATATACAAAAAAAGAGTTAAAACAATCTTAAAACTAAGCAATTTCAATAATGAAACAATAACTGATTGCAGCTCTGCATTGTCACATACCAGAAAATTGTCAGAAAGAGGAGAAAAATGAGATAGAAGAGTTTGAAAAGTCGCTGCTTCTTTTCCCAGTGAAGCAAGTTGAATATCTCAGTCACATCTACCAGATGCTGCCTTCGTGTGTAACTGATCATGGAGAAAGGAAGTTAGAAAAAGCAGGTTGTATCATTTCAATCTCATGTAACAAGGAAATTGGGAAGCCTAGTAGATATTCAAGCATCTACATCACTTAATGGAATGAAATCAATTTACATGAAGGCATGTCTGCATAACATCTGCCGTAGCATATCTTCGTTAGCTGGATAATAAAGTGATCTATTAATCTTAGCACCATTCTCAAATCCATTCAACTTGTCAGTAGGAGGGATCAGTGATACATTCCTTTACTAAATATTCAAAACTTACAACTTTTATCAGTCACTCTCCAGTTTTGCATCCCCCTACCCCTGGTTGGTCCTGCAGCTTAGGCGGCAGCTCACGATGGCAACACAGGCAATCCAACTCAAAAATGTTAAATAGGACTTTATATAGTCTTACTTCCTTATGACTAATAATGATTCATGATCCAGATAGCAGAAATAATGCACATTGGTGCCCTTTGCAAATTAGGGATTATCTGAAATTTTGAAACATGCTGTAGTTTAGCTGATTATCGAGAGACTCTGCCAGACAGAGTAAATAAGAAAGTTATGGGGAGCTTCTTTCAAAATACTCCTTCTGTCTCATAAAGATATGCCTACTTTCTTTTTTCATCTATCCCAAATTATGGGCCAGTTTCTCTTTTGAAATAGTAATTTATTTATTAGTTTACTAATATGCCTCTATTTTACGTGCATTGAAAAATAAAATCCATTAGTTTCAAGAATTATTTAGTAACATAAACTCAACTCAACTAAACCTTTATTCCAAAAATTTAGAGTCGGCTATATGGATTCGCTTTCTCCACTCTAAACGATTTTTGGTTAAATCATCAGAAATGTGTAATGCTTCTAGATCATGTTGTACTACTCTCCTCCAAATCAATTTACGTCTACCCCTTTTTTTCTTTATATCCTCTAACCTAATATGCTCTACTTGTTTAATTGGAGCCTCCGTATGTCTACGCTTCACATGATCAAACCACCTCAATCTCTCTTCTCTCAACTTATCTTCAATTGACACCACTCCTATCTTTTCTCTAATACTCTCATTACGGATTTTATCTAGTCTAGTATGACCACTCATCCACCTTAACATTCTCATCTCTGCAACTCTTATCTTAGACGCATACGACTCTTTCAGTGCCCAACACTCACTACCATATAACATAACCGGTTGTATGGCTGTACGATAACTTATTGGGAATCTTACGATTACATAAAACTCCTGTGACACGTCTCCACTTCAACCATCCGGCTTTAATCCTATGACTAACATTCTCCTCACATCCCCCATCTACTTGAAGGACTGAGCCTAGATATTTACAGTGATTACTTTGACAGTACCACTCCATTCAAACTAACTCCTTCCCTATCACTAGATTGGCCTTCACTAAACTTGCAATGCATGTATTCTGTCTTCGTTCTACTTAACTTAAAACCCTTGGACTCGAGAGTACTTCTCTAAAGCTCTAGCTTTCTATTGACTCCTTCTCGTGTCTCATCTATCAGAACAATATCATCCGCAAATATCATGCACCAAGGAATACTCTCTAGTATATGTTTCATCAATTCATCTAAAACTAATGTAAAAAGGTAAGGGCTTATGGCTGATCTTGATATAATCCAATTGAGATAGAAAAATCTCTTGTGTCCCCTCCCACTGTGCGCACAATAGTACTTGCTCTTTCATGCATATCTTTCAACACTTGTATGTACCTAATAGATACCCTCTTTTGTTCTAACACATTCCATAAGACATCTCTTGGAACACTATCATAAGCCTTTTCCAAATCAATAAAAACCATGTGTAGATCTTTCTTCACATCTCTATATTTCTCCATCAAACTTCTAATGAGAAAGATCGCTTCTATAGTTGAACGACCGAGCATGAAATCAAATTGATTGAGAGAGATAGAAGTATCATGACGTAGTCGATGCTCCACAACTCTCTCCCACAACTTCATAGTATGTCTCATAAGTTTAATTCTCCTATAGTTTGAACAACTCTGTATGTCTCTCTTATTTTTAAAAATAGGTGCTAAAATACTCCTCCTCCATTCATCAGGCATTTTCTTTGAGTTTAGAATCTTATTAAATAATTTAGTTAACCATGTTACTCCCATATCTCCAAAACACTTCAACACTTCAATTGGTATTTCATCGAGTCCACAGGCTTTACCCACTTTCATTCTCTTAAGTGCTTCCTTTACTTCTAAAGATCTAATCCTTCTAGTATAATTCACATTCTTTTCTATTGTTCTATAGTTTATATTCACGCTATTACCATTTTGTCTATTATTAAAGAGATCATTAAAATAATTTCTCCATCTTTCTTTAATGTCCTCATCTTTCACCAACACTTTTCCTTCTTTATCCTTAATGCAACTACTTGATTAAGATCTTGACATTTCCTTTCTCTCCTCCTTGCTAATCTATAAATATCTTTCTCCCCTTCTTTAGTTCCAAGTTTCTCATATAACTTTTCAAAGGCCTGTACTCTTGCTTGACTAACTGCCTTTTTTGCCTCTTTCTTTGCTATCTTGTACTGTTCATATGACTCATTATTATCACATTTAGGTAATTTCTTATACCATTCCCTTTTTCTCTTCACTGCCTTTTGTACTTCCTCATTCCAACACCATCTCTCTTTTGAGGATGGTCCATGTCCTTTAGACTCTCCAAGTACTTTTCTAACTACTTCTCTAATCTTTGATGACATCTGTATCCACATATCATTGCCCTCCATATCCAGCTTCCATACTTCGAACTCGATAAGCTCATTTTTGAACTTCACTTACTTTACTCCTTTAAACTCCCACCACTTTGTTCGAGCTACACTATTTCTTCTAACCTTACTTGAATTGTTCCTAAACTTGACATCTAAAACCACTAACCGATGTTGACTTGTTAAACCCTCTCCTGGAATGACCTTGCAATCCTTGCATAAAGCTCTATTTGTCTTTCTGGTTAAGAGAAAATCGATTTGGCTTCTATATTGCCCACTTTTGAAAGTCACTAAATGTGACTCTCTTTGTATAAAGTAGGCATTTGCTAGTATTAGGTCGTATGCCATAGCAAAATCCAGGATGTTTTTTCCCTCCTCATTTCGACTGCCAAAACCAAAACCTCCATGAACATTCTCATAACCTTGTCTATCACTTCCTACATGTCCATTCAAATCTCCACCAATAAAAACATTCTCTTCATTCGGTATGCTTTGTATTAAATCATCCATATCTTCCCAAAACTTTTGTTTATTCTCACTGTCTAGTCCTATTTGTGGGGCATAAGCACTAACTATATTTATTGTTTCTCCTTCCAGTACTAGCTTTACTATTATAATTCTATCTCCTACTCTTTTCACGGCTATTACTGCGTCTTTCAATGTCCTGTCTATGATTATGGCCAGTCCGTTCTTGTTTCTCTCCTTTCCAGTAAACCACAATTTGTACTCTGAATTACCCACTTCCTTATTTTTCTCTCCTACCCATTTAGTCTCCTAAATGCAAGCAATATTCACCATTCTCCTTTCCAAGGTATCCACAAGCTCCATTAATTTTCCTGTAAGTGATCCCACATTCTAAGTGCCAGCCCTGATCCTCCTCCTATCCTGCTGCTTACTAATTGGTCTCCTTCTATGATATCTTTTATTGTTTTCTATGTCTATCTTGTGTTCCGTTCCACTATCTGTTCTACTATCTGTCCTATGGACTAACTTCTATACCCACACCTGTCCATGATGTGGGAACTCTTGCTCACTTAACACCACACCTGGGCGCCAGCATGGTGCGTCGCTTTCGGTGAACACCCTACACTCTTGCATATTTCTCACTACACCCGGGCTCCGATGTAGCGCGTCGTAAGTAGAGGACGCCCTAACGTTTATATCATTTGAATCCATGTCATAAGGTATGACGAAATTTTTACGCTGTTTGTCACCTACCGCAACCCTCCTCCTTTATCCGGGCTTGGAACCGGCTAAGCGCAAAATTTATTTAATTTTTAATAGAACAAAATAAGTGGAAGGTATATTAGAAAAAGACTAAACAAAATTTCTTGCTTAAACTATATTAACTACATTTTCTTAAATTATGTGAAAATAAAAGTAAGTCTATCTTTGTAGGCCAGAGGGAGTAAAAGTTATGGCAAAGCTCAAGATACTCTCAAGCTCCAAAGTGAAAGTGAAGAAACAACTTAAAAATATTTAGGTTATATCTCCAAAAATAAAGCCTTGTGCCCAAGCAAGAATCAAGGAAATAAAGCATTAAAGGGCTTGTACAGCACTGGGTAAGCAATTACTTCCTTTGGATATATTCCTGAATACTAGTTGCATGTTTGTCCAAAAATCAAACAAATAATCAACCCAACCAAAAGTTTTATTAAGATAGAAGATAACAAAGATTGAGTAGTAATTGGTAAATATCTCATTTAAGCATTTATGAAATGGTTGGCCTTTTCTCTAAGTACTAACTATATTTATTATTTCTCCTTCTAGTATTAGCTTTACTAGTATAATTCTATCTCCTACCTATTACTGCGTCTTTCAATGTCCTGTCTATGATTATGCCTACTCCGTTCTTGTTTCTCTCCTTTCCAATAAATCACAGTTTGTATCCTGAATTAACCACTTCCTTACTTTTCTATCATACCCATTTAGTCTCCTGAATGCAAGCAATATTCACCCTTCTCCTTTCTAAGGTATCCACAAACTCCATTAATTTTCCTATAAGTGATCCCACATTCCAAGTACCAACCCTGATCCTCCTCCTATCCTGCTCCTTACTAATTGGTCTCCTTCTATGATATCTTCTATTGTTTTCTATGTCTATCTTGTGTTATGTTCTACTATCTATCTTATGGACTAACTTCTATACCCACACTCGTCCATGATGTGGGAACTCTTGCTCACTTAACACGACACCCGGGCGCCGGCATGGTGCGTCGCTTTCGGTAAATGTCCTACACCCTTGCATATTTCTCACTACATCCGGGCTCCAATGTAGCGCGTCGTAAATAGAGGACGCCCCAACGCTTATATCATTTGAATCCATATCATAAGGTGTGACGAAATTTTTACGCTGGTTGTCACCTACCGCAACCCTCCTCCTTTATCCGTGTTTGGGACCCGCTCAGCGCAAAATTTATTTAATTTTTAATAGAACAATATAAGTGGAAGGTATATTAGAAAAAGACTAAACAAAATTTATTGCTTAAACTATATTAACTACATTTTCTTAAATTATGTGAAAATAAAAGTAAGTCTATCTTTGCAGGCCAGAGGGAGCAAAACTTATGGCAAAGCTCAAGATACTCTCAAGCTCCAAGGTGAAAGTGAAGAAACAACTTAAAAATATTTAGGTTATATCTCCAAAAATAAAGCCTTGTGCCCAAGCAAGAATCAAGGAAATAAAGCATTAAAGGGCTTGTACAGCACTGGGTAAGCAATTACTTCCTTTGGATATATTCCTGAATACTAGTTGCATGTTTGTCCAAAAATCAAACAAATAATCAACCCAACCAAAAGTTTTATTAAGATAGAAGATAACAAAGATTGAGTAGTAATTGGTAAATATCTCATTTAAGCATTTATGAAATGGTTGGCCTTTTCTCTAAGTACTAACTATATTTATTATTTCTCCTTCTAGTATTAGCTTTACTAGTATAATTCTATCTCCTACCTATTACTGCGTCTTTCAATGTCCTGTCTATGATTATGCCTACTCCGTTCTTGTTTCTCTCCTTTCCAATAAATCACAGTTTGTATCCTGAATTAACCACTTCCTTACTTTTCTATCATACCCATTTAGTCTCCTGAATGCAAGCAATATTCACCCTTCTCCTTTCTAAGGTATCCACAAACTCCATTAATTTTCCTATAAGTGATCCCACATTCCAAGTACCAACCCTGATCCTCCTCCTATCCTGCTCCTTACTAATTGGTCTCCTTCTATGATATCTTCTATTGTTTTCTATGTCTATCTTGTGTTATGTTCTACTATCTATCTTATGGACTAACTTCTATACCCACACTCGTCCATGATGTGGGAACTCTTGCTCACTTAACACGACACCCGGGCGCCGGCATGGTGCGTCGCTTTCGGTAAATGTCCTACACCCTTGCATATTTCTCACTACATCCGGGCTCCGATGTAGCGCGTCGTAAGTAGAGGACGCCCCAACGCTTATATCATTTGAATCCATATCATAAGGTGTGACGAAATTTTTACGCTGGTTGTCACCTACCGCAACCCTCCTCCTTTATCCGTGTTTGGGACCCGCTCAGCGCAAAATTTATTTAATTTTTAATAGAACAATATAAGTGGAAGGTATATTAGAAAAAGACTAAACAAAATTTATTGCTTAAACTATATTAACTACATTTTCTTAAATTATGTGAAAATAAAAGTAAGTCTATCTTTGCAGGCCAGAGGGAGCAAAACTTATGGCAAAGCTCAAGATACTCTCAAGCTCCAAGGTGAAAGTGAAGAAACAACTTAAAAATATTTAGGTTATATCTCCAAAAATAAAGCCTTGTGCCCAAGCAAGAATCAAGGAAATAAAGCATTAAAGGGTTTGTACAGCACTGGGTAAGCAATTACTTCCTTTGGATATATTCCTAAATACTAGTTGCATGTTTGTCCAAAAATCAAACAAATAATCAACCCAACCAAAAGTTTTATTAAGGTATAAGATAACAAAGATTGAGTAGTAATTGGTAAATATCTCATTTAAGCATTTATGAAATGGTTGGCCTTTTCTCTAAGTTCCCCCCCAACACCCCCCCCCCCTTCTTTCCTGTTCCCCTTTTCTCTCTATCTCTCTCTGGAACAGATATGAAAAAATTTTCCAAATAGATCAAGCGAAAATACAACTCAGTTGAACAAAAGAGAAGACAGAACTTACAGCCTCGCATTGTAGTAAAGGTATGGAACACACAATAGTGACATAAACCAATGCCCGGTTAGGAGATATAACAAGCATAAAACTCCTTCGGTTACATACTCCGGCAATATAACTTTGTTTATCCGAGATGAGGAGTCATAAGGATTGATATAATCAAACTCCAAATCTGCTAAGCACATGAGCTGCAACAAATACTTCTGAAATGTTAAACTTCCATCATCTAGCATCATATATCTCAAACCACAAACCAATGCAAAACATAGTCCCTAGATGTAATTCCCACACATTGTTATAATTTCAGTAACTCCCTAAAAGCATAATCTTAATTTTTGCAGCGAATAAGGCATTATAACTAGTATTTGCAACTACCCATGTGAAAGTATAAATTCCACACCCTGATTGGTCTAGCCTCCCAACAATTAGGAACTGTGAATTGGTGAATACCCATCCAATGAACAATCCGTAAGCTTATAGTTTAGAAACCAATAAGCTACATCCTGCAGAAATTTTATTCCCACAGCTCTCCAGCCCGTTCCGCTAAATTAACTAACAAAATTTCAAATCAAATATGACAACATTTGAATATCACTATGAACACAGAATAAATACGAAAATTTTAAAACAAATAAATTAAAAAAAAAAATCAACTTGTAATGCCTAACAGATTCAGACAGGTGTAATTGTTGATGAAATAGCATTAGATAATAGAAAGACAAGAATGATACTTCTAGCAGAGATAAAGAAAGAGAGGTGTAGGGTTTTGGGGATTGACCTGGAAGACGAGGATGACTATTAGGGCTACAAGGAAGAAGAACGATATGAGCCATACAAACAGATCCCCCATGCTCCTTACCCTACTCTATCTCTCTCCTTTCTCCTCCAATCTTGCTTCGGGTTTCACAGGAAGACACACGATAGCAACTCATAACCGCCCGGCGTGGAAAGCTCACTCGACTCAGTTTTGCATTTACCCAGAAGATTTTTTTTTTTCGCTTTTTTGTAAAATAATAATCAGTACGAAAGTGAATTATCACTACGAATCACTGTCTTTCTAAGTAATTAAGTGTTTCTAATAGGGCTGTGCAGATTCTTGCGAAACCGGATTGAATCGGGAATCGCAACGAATGCAATAGGAATTGGCTCGGATTAAATTTATTTCAATACTTTTAATTTAATTTTTATTTTTATTTTTTATTAAAAATTAAATTAAAAATATATTAAAATTAAATTAAAATCAAATCAAAAATTAAATTTATATATATTTTTTATTTTTTTATATATATTTTATATTTTTACTATAATTATATATATTTATATATATATATTTATAAATTAAATATAATTTAATAATATATTTTATTTTTTTAAATAATTTTAATTATAAATATATTAAATTACTTTATAATTTTTAATTATAAATATATTATTTTTTCTCTTATATATATTAATTTTTAATTATATTTTTATCTTATAGTTAAATATTATATAATTAATAAATAATTAAAATATATATTATAAAATATATTTATATTATTATATTACATAATATATTTAATTTTAAATTATATATGCACCTTATAGTTAAAAATTATATAATTTAAGTATAACTAAAAGATATATTATATGATATATTATTTATTAATAATTTAATTTAAAATTTAAATATTAATTTAAGTATGATTTTTTAATAAAATAATTATATCAAATTGTTTTAAGAACTGAGAACTGAATCAGAACTGTATTGAATTAAATCAAAATCAAAAAATCGAGAATCGTATCAAATCAGAATCAAAATAATGAAGAACAGAATTGAAACCGTATCAAAATTTTAATTCAATTTCAATTTCTAGGTAAATCTCGAATTAAATCGGAACTATACACTCTTAATTTCTAAGTGAATTATTTTAATTGTTATTTTAAAAAAAAAAGCCTTATTTTATTTATTATTTTAAAAAATTAAAAAAATAATTATTTTTTAATTTTATTTTCAATTATTATTCTTAATGTATTTATATTTTATAATTTTTAATTTTAAAAATATTTTAATTAATTATGAATATATTTTTTTATATAAAAATGAGGCTTGCATCCAAATCACACCAAAGTCTAATTGGATCTTTGCCTTAACAAAGTTCTACAGTCAAGAGCAATCTCCCAAACTTAGCCCAACTCTCCCTCTCTAGATGTTCCGTGAGCCCAGAACCCAAACCCCCATGCCCACCTCTACGTACCCCAACTGCATCCTTACCACTAGCCAAAGAGTCTAGTTCATTCTTCCTAGTAGTTATGTCTCACCAATTGCTAGTTAGATTTGCAACTGTAGCGTGTGACTACAAGATTAGAGGTCACTTTCCTGCATGCGATATTGGGGATAATAGTCGCATGCCGGCAATAGCGAAGACATCTACGATAGGTTTGATTGCACATTGTCAAATTGGAGGATTTGGTCAAAAAAGGTTTAGCGCTAGCTCGACTGGATGTTGATTCCAGGATTTTTTTTCTTTTTTTTTTAATTTGAATTTAACTAGTATTTGCATCCAATTTGTAGACATGGAAAAATATTCCAAACTTTCTTATTTTCCCCCTATTTATTCCTTCCACTTTTCTTTCTGTGAATATTTATTTAAACTCCAATTCAAGTCCAGTACCACGCAACCAAGTTAAACATTTAGATAAGGGACGAAAATGAAATAAGAGATAAAATTTAGGAACAAATTATAAAAATTATTCAATAATTTCACTAAAATGATAATAGAATAACAATAATAATTCAAAATTTGGAATGCATTTTTTAAAATTTTTATAAAATGATTCTAATATAATTAAAGTTGATATTGAATAAATGTATCACACTCAAAACATGATAATATAATCCATAATCATGCAACTGTTAACACCCTTTTCATTTACCTGCTAGAGAGCATGTGCTGTGCTAAGCTACATAGCTAACTGGACAAATTAACCAAAGGAACTATGGCAAGAAGTACATCAACTTTAGAAATGGAAATGCAGATTTGATGGTCACTGCTATTGCTTCCTTCGTATTGACAGACGATGAGTTTGAGTTTGAAGGCTTTGAGCAGAAGAAGAAATTCCTAGACCCCAAGTTTTTCAACTTCTCCTCTGCCTTCAAAAGTGCACCCACCATAAGACCACATGAAGGAAGAAGAAACAAGAAACATCTGTAACGATGGACTATGGTGACTGGCGCCGCATATAAACTGGTCCAGCAATGTCTCTTTCTGAAAGCAACATTGGGCCGCTATGACACATAATGCAACTTGATTAATAGGCCCAACATCCTTTTTTCTTCGTATTATAATTTCAAAGCTCCAATCAGCTCAAAAAAAAAAAAAAGCAGAGATTTTCTCTTTCTCCAGGAAGAAGTTTCAATTTTTTTTTTAATCAGAAATAGAATATTCATTGACAGCAGCAAATTTACATGTTCCAAAGCCGTTCCCCACCACTATTGCTCTAGCTTACTAATACCACAGAACAAATACGCAAGGAAGGCAAAAGGGGAAACTCAACCAAATCAAAGTACATGTAGGCTAAATAACCAACCTAGAACCAAACAATTGTTCCCCAAACATTATGAATACCAGGCACAGACAGCTGGAGAAGCAGGCACAAGACGAATTGATGAGCCAATACCATGCAAAAACTGGCACAACTGGGAAAGCTTTGCGTTACTCAGGTGTCTCACTCTCATATAGCCAAAGGGAGTAGAAATCAGCAACCACTCCAACGGGACTAGAGCTACCCTTGAAATGCTAGCGAAGCAATGAGGCCCCTAGAACTCATATACTAAACCTGCACACAAGCAGAACACAAATCTCCAAAGCATCACATTAATACCAAGAGAAGAGACCCAACGAAACCCCATGCACAGACAGGTACTACACGTCCAAAAATGGAGACTAAAAAGAAACTAGGCCGAACGAAAAGAAAACCTAAGAAAACTAAGGAGAAACGTAGTTTTAAAGAAAGAGAGGGAGGAGGATCAATGGCCAAATGGTTGGACCTCCCCTGATTGAACCTGCTTTAGGACTTTCTAGAAAGAGGTGAGAGAATTTCGTAAAAAAGAGAGACGTAAAGGAGGAGTTTCAACTTAATTTCAAATTTGAGTTCATATGTTAATATTATTTAATAAATAGAAAATCTCGTATAAAAAAAAATCCTAGGAAAAGGAAACAAGTTTGGATGATTAAAACATAGGACGAACTTACATTCCAAGCTAAACTGAAAATAGTGAAGCTGAAACCCGTCGAGGTTTTATTAGCATTATGGTTGTTAGATTTGGTTCGAAACTCGATCCAATTGATGGACTAAATTATCAGTATTATAATATTCTACTACAATTATCATTCATAAGTGATATTGTGACAAATTTTAAAATATATCATCGTATGTACAATAAATATATTATAATTATTAATTATAGTTAATTCAATTATAATCTGCGGTCAAAATCTAATTATTATACACGTAACGATCATGTTAAATAATATATTTTTCTATACATCCTACTGTCATCACAACTGCTATGGCCACTATTTAATTGCTATTATGATCACCACAATCACTCTTTATCAATAGCACGTGATAATTAAACTCCGTTTATTTCATAGTTAAAAATATTTTTTGTATTTTTTAATATTTGAAACACTCAAGAAAATTAGTTAATAGAAAACATTTTCTTAATAAAAGAAAAACTAAGTTATTTTTAAGAAAAATGACTTCTATTTTTTAAAAAAGAAAATGATTTTTAATTTCCTAAGTTTTGATAATATTATTAAAGTGTAAACGTATTTATATTTATATATGAAATAAATACATATTATTAATTTAACATTATAATCAAACAATAAAAAATATTTTTATGAAAATTATTTTTTAAAAAAATATTTTTCATAAAAAATATTTTTATATATAAATTATTTTCTGTAAAATAACGAGCCTTATTAATATTGATTATAATTACTACTATTGTCGGTTATTACAATTGCTATTGTCACTCCCTTATTATTATTATCATAAACAATTTAAATATTAAAATAAAATTATCATTATATTAAATTATATATTTTATTTCACAACTAAATATAAAATTAAAATAATAATTGCATTACACTATATTATTTCTTTCATTACAAAATTAATTACATTATATTACACAGTAATGATTTGCAGAAGTATTATATACGTGTGAAAATTAAGTGCCAAAAAGGGGTATCTTTACTCAATGCCTGAAGCCACTCTCGAAGAAAGTAAGCATGAAAATCAATAGTTGCCATCCATGTATTTCCATACGATGCCCTCTTTAATTAATGCATTCGAGCAAAACATTTACTACTTGTTGGGGTTTATTTTCTCAAATCACATTCTCAGATTGCAGTAAGCATCTATAAATGTGTAACAATTTGGGCAATTTCAATTTTTTTTTTTCTAACATCTCCATCAAACCCTTTGAGTGCATGCTAGCCACCACTTCATGATACGATCCTTGAAATTAATGACTCAATATAATTAACAAGCTCTGTTGCATGCAAATAAAACACAAAGAGCCAATGATTAATTATCTTTATTAAATTCAAGGCAAACTTGAAGATTAACAATCATTTTTATGCATTTTCACCTCGCATGCTGATCAGTTTTTTCACAATTCTGGTCAATCGGATGTCACAGTTAGTAGGCAGTGGTTTTGAAAACCAGACTGGGCCAATTAATCGATTGGATGCCGGAAATTCAGTCTGGTTTAATGTCTTTGTTGACTATATATATATATATATATATATATAAACAAACTGTCAAATCCGAATTAATTAGTTTCCTTTCTAAGGCTCCATTTGTTATTTTTTTAGAAAATATTTTTTTACATTCTTTAATGTTTGAAACATGCGAAAAATAGATGAATAAAAATTTTCTTAGTTAAAAAAAATAGTCATTTTAAAGAAAATAATTTTATTTTTATTAAAATATAAAAATATTTATACATATATCAAATAAATATATATCATTAATTAAATATTTTAATTAAATAGTAAAAAATATTTTCTATATATAACTTATTTTCAATTAAATAAACAAAGTCTTCGGGATCGTTGTTACCTTGTTTGTTGTACAAGTTATTGGGGAAAAAGAAATTTTTATGATATAAGACTACTTTGGTAAAACGTAATCAAAATTATAATGTAATTATGGTTACATTACATATTTGATTGTGTTATTTAATAATGTAAAAGTATTTGATGTAATGGAATTATAATTATATAACGTAATCAATTATATTTAAGTTGACATAATAATTATTAAATATAAAAATAAATATAATTATAATTATTTGTTTTGATTTTTATTTATTTATTATTAAATTAGTACCACCACTATTCAGCAACTACTATAATCGCCACCACTATTTCTATTTTGTCACTATCACCGCCACAACACCACCACCACACTATCATGTTATCACAATTGCTATTACCACAACTCAACTACCGTTATCACTATTTAGCCATTGTTATCTCTACCACCACCTGGTCACTATCACCACCATTACCTCACCTTGTAACCCTCATCACTATCTAACTATCACTTTTCTACCACTATTATCATATAGCCACCACTACCACTTGAATACCAATCACAAACATTACTACTTGTTATGAACATTACGTAAACAAATTAATTATTAAAATTAAAATTATCGTTACATTATACTATTTATATTTTTAATTTATAATCAAACTTACGAATATAATGATAATTACGTTACATTACATTACAATTTTGATATATTACATAATTGATTACATTGCATTGCATTGCGCTTTACTAAACATAACCTAAGTGTCATAGGTTGAACTGAATTGGAGCAATCAAATCGGTTGAACCGTAAACGAGTCTCAAGATTGGTTCAATTTCTAATTTAATTTTTAAAACACTTCTAATAATTAGACCTAGCCAAGGGCCGGAATAGCTAGATTGATTGGCTTATGGTTCCATCCAATTTTGGTTCAAAATGGTTTCAATTTGAAACGTTCTCAATCTAGTTGCAATTCGTCCCTAGTATTATCAAACTATAATAAAATTTTTTCTATTGTAAGAAATTAAAAAGACCCAATATAAATTCAATATATAAAAAAAAAGGTTTTTGAATCCAGCTGATTTCGGTTTGAAACTACTGAATCTGACCCCAATTCAAGGGGGAGGGACCTGAATGCTTCTCTTACCTCAGTTCAAAGCTGGTTCAAGGCTATTAACTATTGACCAAGACCAGTTTTAGATTTGACTCGAAGTGGTCCCAGTCTGGTCCAAGAGCCAAACCGGCTCTTTGTCGGATCTAATTATAGGGACAAAGTATGCGGGAAAAGTTATTTGGGTGGAAGACTGGGCAGTGCAATCACGCCAAATCATTTGCACACATCGCTATCATCATCATCATCAACAAACTCGCTGATTGATCAAAGTATGGTGAAAGTAGTGACTTCATCAAAGTGTAAGAGAAGAGAAAAGATGAGAGACCCCATACCCCACCAAAAGCTTAAAAGTTTTGATTCGAAATCCTCCCTTTTGAACTTTTGGAGTGATGGGTGATGTGAATGAATCATGTTTTTACTGAAAAGGAAGAATTGAAGAAGATGAAGATGCCATGCCTTAAAGTCACTGCTCCAGCTGAGCTGAGCTGAGCTTTCTACTTAAAAGGCTTTTCTTAACCTTATTTCATTACTGATGTGAATGAAATCATCAGTTCAGCAACTGATCATGAAACTACTGGAATTGGTCCCAACTTAAGAGCAACATATAGTGCATTAACAATACAATTGGCTTTAATTTATGAGATGGGAATGAAATCATTCAGCAATGTTAAAGGGCTGAAAGGTATCCAATGACAATGGCTAATAAAAAACATCTCATGTACATGTGACATAAGAATCTCAATCCAAAAGCGTCTCTGCTATTTAGCGTGAAAGAACTATAATGATGAAAAGAAATTTAATTACAATGAAGATTGAGATTGAAAAGTGAAAAATACACTAACTATTTAGTCAAAAAGGAATCATCGCAAGGATAATGCTGCCATGGATAACTACAGTCGAAATTTGTCCTGCATTAAAAACTATTCCAGATTATAAAAATATATGGAGTTTGGAATGCTCAATATTTTCAGTGTCTCAAAGTGTGATATGCATTATAAAATTCGGATCGACTCAATGGGTTGATCAGTAAATCGATGATCTAAATATAAAATTAGGCTAATTTTTTTATTAGACTAATTTTTTTATTAAACCGTACAATAAGTTTATCGAAAAAAATCCGATGATCTGATAATTGAACTAGTGATTTATTAAAGTATTGACCTGATCGATTTAATTTAAAATATTTTAAAATATTGATACTATTGATATGTTTAATATTTTTAAATTTATATTTAATCAATGAATAAGATATTATTTAGCTATTATCTTTTTGTTTACAGTAATATAAGAAATTTTATAAAATTATATGTTATTTTTTATTTTTAATATATTTCATAAATATTAAAAAGATAGTTATTTATTTAAAAAAAATATTTTTTATATTAATTATAAGTGTTGAGAACAGAAAATTTAAAATTTAAATATTTTTCACATAAAATGTAGAAGTATTATTAATCAAGATATATGTAAATACAACTTAACAAAAATTGAAATATTGATTTTAAAAATAAAGTTTAGTTGGTAAATTTTTTTAATTAAATTAATAAGTTTAATATTTAATTATACATATTTAATTAATTTTTTAATAATTTATTGGTTGAACTGTTGATATCCAGTGACTCGTTGATCTGATCTCTCAGCCAAGACAAGTTTCAGGCCAGATTTAATAACTATGGTGAGATGTTTAATTCATGCTTTGAGTTATTATTTTATTGGTTATTTTATTCCATTAATCTGCGTGTGATATATATGGGAACTTTGTTATTAAGATTAATTAGACACGGAATGTAGAATAATTTGGGGTGGGGGTCTGCAAAAAAGGCTAAACATGATGGGAAAAGGCATTTCAAAGAGCTTGATGGCAACTTATCATGGCATCTGCTCAGGCAACTATGTACCCTTTTTGTAGCAGTTCACTTTCAAACGTCACACACATTATGATTATGGACCTATTCATCAACTTTCATTTTCCATTCCATTTCCTCTTCAGACCCAAACAGTTGTTAAAGTTTGCTTTGATCATCAAAACTGAAAAAGTTAAAAGGTTCTTGATTTAAAAAAAAAAAAACAGAAAAAAAAAATAATTCACAATTTTTTTATTAGTTGTTGCTTGCTTAATTTGCAGAAGGTAATTAGGAGTAAGGGCATAATAAGAAGTAATGATTTATGGTGTTGCAATAGAATAATATAGCATTTATTTGAATAAGATAACGTATTACACTACACTTCTATTAAATTTAATCTAATTTAAAAAAAACAGATAATTATCGGTATTAATTTATACATTCAACTTAAAATTAATTCTATCAAAATAACTTAAATCAATTTAATTTATTATATATATATATATATATATATATATATATATATATAATTTTATTTATTTTTTTAACGTGGGACACCAACATGCTACAATTATAGCCTTATCCTCTTTTTCTTTTTTCCCTTCTGGCTTCTGGTAATGGGGTTGGGACACTTCAATTTGTTCATGTTTTCATCACAACTTCAACTTCCTATTTTTCTTTATTTATTGCTTTCATTAGACTGATTACACATATGTCTTTTCATTTGCTTTGGCTTTTAAAGTTTTGTTGCTCAATATTGTGGCTGCTTCATTTAAAAGATGGTGTATCTAAACTCATATGAGAACGAATCTAATTATCTTTACATTAAATATTTATATTGAGATATGTATAGAATTAATTAAATTATATATATAGAGTGTACGAATCTACATGTAAAAATCTAATCTAATGATGAATAAATTCATTCTCATATGAGCTCGAGCTCTTTATAGGCATACTCTTAAAAGATTTATCACCTCCAAATTAGTGACACATAAAATTCCACTAGCCATATAGTTCGTATGTACGAGAGAATTTATACAAGAAGTAGTAAGCATCATGGATGAAATCCCTGAATAGCCATACAGCTATTGTGAGAGTAGACGAGTGTCTAACAAAAACTGTATGACTTTATACAAAAGGATAATAAGACCAAATCTCCCTCTTAAAAAATTACCGAGTGGTATTGAGATTCTCCGATAAAATAGTGCTCAAGACGAGAAGATGCTTCTCCAATCGTCACTACGAATCATTAAATACTAATAAGACAAATGTATTAATGGACCAAATAACAATGGTGCGACATGTTAGTAATATGCCCTAAAACATATCATTTAGTATGTATCTTGTACATCTTTTATTAATAAAAGGCATTATTGACACCATATTTTGGCCGATCCCTGAAATCAATAGACTTTGAAATCGATCCTAAGCACCAAGTCTCCATTCATTTCCGATCTCTCTTCGTAGGGATCCAAACCGACACCAAGTCTTCTTGCTAGTCAATCATTTCCGATCTCTATCCAAAGAAATCAAACCAATACCAAGTTTTCGTATCGTTCAAATTCTTACCGATCTCTTAAACCAATTATTAAGTCTCCTGGCCAGTCAATCACAATTCCGACCTCTCGTCAAACGAAATCAAACTAACATTAGGTCTTTGTGCCATCCAGTCTTACTTTCGATCTCCCTTTTTAAATTTTGTGGATAATCATTTGATAAAGTTAAGGTTTCAATCCGGTTTAATGATGTTTCCGATCTTAAGTATTCAAATCAGGTTTCTAATTTTAATAATTTTAAGTTCCGTTCGGTGTTTATTCTCAGTCGATCTCATGCTTACAATGTTTTTCCGACCTCCTATACTTAGATTAACAATCATTTTCAAGTTTGATGTTCTAATTGGTTCAGACAGTCAAGCGCTTGTACAACTTAGATACTTTCCGATCTCTTCAAGTCATTGAACAAAAGAAAGAAATTCATTTCATTTCAAAGTGAAAATATATACAAGTCATTCGGCTGGAGGGTCACCCCCAGCCTGTTCTACATTTTGCTCGTCCTCTCTATCACCCTCAGCCTCCTTCTCGCTATCCTCTTCGTCTTGGGGAGACAGATCCACCATCTAGGAAAAATCCTCCTCGGGATAACGCTTCTTGAGCTTGGCCAAAAGATCCCCATGGGCGTTCACATAAGCACCGGCCTCCCTCGTCACCGCCTCTTCTTCTTTTGCTCTGAGCTCTTCAGTGAGGCGTGCGACATCAGCGGCTCGGAGCGCCTGAGCTTCTTCAAGAACATGAGCCTGCTCGGCCAGTTTATCCTCATAGAACTTCATTCGCCCCTCAATTTCAGCTATGTAGTTTTGGGCGGATGAAAGTTGAGCTCGGGCTGAAGCCGCTTCCTGACCCACCTTCTAGAGCTCCTACCTCAAATGATGAGCCTTTTCCCGGATGATGTGTTGGTTCACCAAACTCTCCACGCTCAGGCTCATAGTCTGGGTCAGGCTATCGTCGAGACTGTTCAGGGTCAGCCTATTCCGGTCCTCTTGAAGGCAGATGGAGGCCCCCAAAACCTTAGCCAAACCCCAATTCTCCCGAACAGTTCGGTTCTTCTCCAGGGAGTGGATCAGGACCTGAGCGCCGCGGGAAAGGGTCCTCGAAGTTGTTTGAGAAGGACCCCCTTCCGCACTCGAGGCGACTGGTGGAGGTAGTGGCTGCTCTTCATGTCGAGGAGGGGACCGAACCACTTCTATTTCAGGAACTGGCGGTCCTAAGGGCTGGGATGAGCCTCCTTGCATCCCCACTGAATCGTGCCTGGGCGTCTGAGAAGCCTCAGCGCGTTTCATCTCCCGCACTTTCTGGGAGACCTCTCTCTTCCGCTTTCGGCTCTCTTTTGAAACCTCGCCTCTCGCCATGCCTGCACATAGAAAAAGTTAGTGAGTTCGCTAAGGCCCAGAGATCAGAGATATAGAAAATACAGAAGCCGAGGTCAGAGAGCTGAAGCCTGCGTTCTTCACCGGTAATCAGCTGTATTGTCCAATGATGCAATTCGGCCGTCACCTCATCTAAATAGGAGAACTTCTGAGTGGCCACTTGATCTTTCAGCTCCATTACCATTATGCCCTCTTCCCTATTCAGGGTGATGCGCTTCGGAAGTGAGGGGCCCCAGATGCAGCCAACTATGTGGGAAACCCTCAAAACCGTTCGGAATCTTGCTCCTCAGAATAAAGAAGCGATTCTTCTAATTCTTCAGTGAGGAGGCAGATCGGTAAAAAGCCCGCAATGCGGCTTCGCCTGAAAGAACCAATATTCATCGTCCTTTCGACGAGTTAGCCTATGTAGCTCGGTGAACACCTTCGCTGTTGGACGGAGTCCCTTAGCTCGGCAGAGGCCTCTGAAGGCTACTAGGATCCGTTATGAGTTCAGATGTACTTGGGCTATGCATACTTGGTGGAATTTCAGGACTTCCTTGAAGAAATCATCAAGAGGGAACCGCAGCTCGGCTTTTAATTGCTCTTCGTATACCATGATCATATCATTCTCTTCGAAGAAGTGATCGGCTCAGAGATCGCCATGACACCTGATAAGTTCGTATGAATCGGTCCGAAGGTTATATTCTTGGCTAAATGACTGCAGATCGGTTTCTTGAAGGATTGACGACATCTCGTCCACGGGAAAGTTTTCTCTCCCTGAAGAATGCGTTTGCCTCGAGGATGCCACTTGACCACGGGATGGAATGGAGGATGTAGGAGGTTCAGGTCGCTCACTTGGTCTGACCACCTCAACTTCATCTGACGACCACGAGACGTGAACGGAAGGGGGACTCGCCGCTCTCTGACCCTCGGCGCCGCTCATTTTCAAAGAAAAGAGAAAATTTAAACTAAAAGAAAGATCAAAACCCTTACCGGAGTGTGATCGGTGTCGGAAGAACTTGAGAAAACGAGAGAATTTTGGAATCACTCGCGAGATGTTGAAAATGATATAAGGGAGCAACTGGCTGACCCATTCCCTATTTATATCCGTCTGGGCATTTAATGCTCACAGTGTCCCAAGCGGCGCATCGGTTAGCGGGATTTGCCAGCTTTTTCTGACACGTCTCACGAATATTCCGGAAACTCCATAATTAAATAAGGGGAGATCGGCTAGTTAAAGACCGGCAGATTGAGGTAGATGTTTAGAATTACAGATCGGCTAAGGGCTATTCAGTTAGGAATCGGATCGGATAAACACATCAGAGATCGAAAAATAACCAATGCAATAATAATAAAATGATAATTGCCAAAATAAGATTACATTTCCAAAAGGTCAGATTACATCATTTAGGCGATCCCAGGAGATCGGATTACATTTCCAAAAGGTCAGATTATATCATTTGGGCGATCCCAAGAGATCGGATTACATTAAAGGTCAGATTACATCATAGGGGCGATCTTTAGAGATCAGCGGTACATCCTATCTAATAAAGACCTATGTCAAAGTCTAGTCTCGTGGCTGAATCAAAAGATGTGTTTGATCAGGAAACCAGCCATTGACATCGAATAGATGTACGGCTCAGATGGGGTGACTATGACTCTCATGAGGATAAGAGAGGTCATCGTCAATGTTATCGCTCGGAACTGAGCCGCTATCGAGACACCCAATGTGGTAAGAAGCCAAATGAACTTCGAAGGGCAGTCACCAATAATAGGAGGGAAATTAGCAGTCTTTTTGCCCGAAATCGGTTCGCCGATTACATCGGTCTACCGATTCGAGGTCAACACAATCGATATTCTTGATTTGGGTTGGTAAATTAGTCCAGTTCTCTCACTGTCATCAGAGGTGGCCATAGTGATTTTCTGATCACCGGGGTCGAAAATTTTCAGTCCATAAACAAGGTGAACAGTCGGAAAAAGATCAAAAGCAGCTATCATGGCCGGGATTGTTGCCGGAGCAGCTAGAATAGGAAAAGTGAGAAAGAAAGAGGAGAAAATGAAATGCGGAAGGATTTCCCGTTGAAGGTATATATAGAGAAGGTCTGAGCATTTATTGCTAGCAGAAAATGAAGCGGACGCCTCGGAAACCGAAGGAATAAATGCTTTGACTGAACCGGCCCGGATAAAGGAGAAGACTCTGGAATGGGAGAGATCGGGAGAGGGGGCCCGGCATGAAAGGTCAAAAAAAGATCGTATTAGAAAGGTCAGAAGGGATGGGAGATCGGAATGCAAAGATAGAATAAGACAACTTCCAATAACTGTCATCATAATCAGAGCCGAGGTAGTTAAAGCGTCGCAGACGAGATCAAATCTCCACCGCACGCCTCATTTGTAGAATCGCCCACATTGCTGACAGGTGCCAGAGCATGTCATGACAGTCCTGTACATCCCAATCTCCACCGTTGATCTTACTTGTAAGGACAAGCCCAGAGCCCTTGGATCAAAGAAGGAGATGACAAGACCAGCGCTTTTTATTCCCAGCCCTCGGATCTCCCTTGACAAGAAATTTTGAGCCGTCAGATTAGAAAAGAGAAAGGACAAATATTCTGAAAAGAATCTCAGTCATTCATTTTGATTCTCTTTAATTCTCAAGCATCAGATCATGTCCTTTAAAATCCAAACCTTCCATCTCCCACAAAGAAAATCCTAACCCTTCATTGGGAGCACCCGTTCCCTATAAATACCTGCATGAAAACTGTTGAAGAGGAGGACGAAGAAAAAGGTGGTGATTATAGTGGAAAGGCTCTGAAATTTAATTCAGTCTTGCTGCTCTACTATTTTTAAGCTTTCAAAATAGAAAACTTCAGAAACCAGTTTTCTAAAGTATTTACATTGAAGGAGTGTTGAATACTGAGACTCTTCATTTTCAGTTAGTTCATTACTCTGTGACAACATCTCTCAGTTTCATGTTTTGTTTTCATCATCTTTATATCCACTCTTATTTTACAAGCTCAATCTCATTCAAGCCCGATTATTGTTATTTTGGTTCGACTGCATTTTAACTTGGTGCTCTTCCTTACAAGGCAAGCATTAGTCCCCAGACTATTAGTACGCAGCTCTACTATATTTGTGACTCCATAGTTAGTTCGGTAGATTCAACTCCCTACAGGTGAGTGTTTAGACCGTTACTTTACCAAGTGCTCGTTTTCTTTATATTTATTTTCTTTGTTTCCATACTCGTAATTTTCGTCAAGTTTATGTTATGTTAAAAACCCCACGAAGGTGGTTATCCTCTTGAGTTTACTTTTTGTTCATCCACTCATGTCATTTACTTTTTTAGCCTTTATTACCTTCAAATGTAGGGGTTTTGGTCCCGAATAACGTATAGGTAGTTTGGTGAAATGTCGATAGCTGTATCTTAACACGAAAGTTTCTTCAAAATAATAAAAGTTGGGATAATAAATCAGAAGAAAATTATGGAGTCGAACAACTAGACTAGCTCAGAAGATAATTTGGCATAGTGAGGGATCGAGATAAGATCGGGTCCCCAACTAGTGAACGGAAGAGATCGGATATTGCCTGTCAAAAGGGTATTGGTAAAATAATCACATAGGAGGTCAGAAAGAAATTTAGTCTGTATCCCCTATATAGTCATAAGGTACTAACGGATTAAGAGAAGCCTTGTTCGGGCTCTCAGCATCTTCGGATGTCAGAACCCTTAGTCTAAGGTCTTTATGATATACGATCACAATTAAATCTCAAGAGGTCGGAGGAGAGTTCTTATCCGATTCTCAAAAATTTTCATAAATATTAAAAGAGATCGGAGGAGAGTTCTTATCCGATTCTCAAAACAAAAATTTTCATAAACATTAAAAGAGATCGGAGGAGAGTTCTTATCCGATTCTCAAAAAATTTTTTTTAATAAATATCTAAAGAGATCGGAGGAGAGTTCTTATCCGGTTCTCAATCCAAATTTTTAATAATTATTTAAAGAGGTCGGAGGAAGGTCCTTATCCGATTCTCAGTCAAATTTTAATGCGAAGATCGGAGGAGAGTTCTTATTCGAGATTCCTTTACTTAAACTTTAAACAGATTATCCCCAGAGATCGGGAAAAGCTTTTACCCGGATTCTCTCAAATCCAAAACTAAAATAACATGGTACGCGAAATAACCCCCTTAACAAAAAATGATACGCAACTCACTAAGGGCCGTCTCATTTACTTATGTACTTGGGTAACCCAAACTAGTGAGAAATTAAATATTCCTTTTTATCAAAGGGATTAACATCTTTATCCTAACTCCCCTAACTTTCGATTGTGATTTATGAAGAGCATAATGTTAAATCTGTTTGCCCTCATAGAGGGACGAGGCGAGGTGCCTAACACCTTCCCCGCCCATATAAGGACCCGGACCTAGAATCTCTGTTTTTGAAGTGGTTTCATCTTAATTTACATTTCACAAATGGTTTTCTTTAATTTTCCTCAAAATTAAAGTGGCGACTCCTCACTCTTTCCCACTTCGGTGAGGGTTCATCCAGGCAACCGCAAAATACCTTGCGACAGGCATTTTCACTTTTCCGTTTACATAATATATTTATGTGCAATAGAAAAGGTCCATTGATATTTTGTTAGAAATTTTATTCTTAAGTTGTTAAGAATATGAGTGACAGTATTTCTAGCACAAAGTATCATAAATAGGTTCACAATCGAGGATACTTCACAATAAGGACATGACTTATCCAGTAAGATTGTATTCATGTTTGTTCCCAAGTTATTTATATGAGATATAAATAAGATGGAATTGTAAGTCTCATGCCATATAACAAATATGATAGGCACTTATACATGATAAGTAGGCCGAACCAGTGACACTTATGATAAGCATATGGAGTTTACTCTTGTCAATGTATTGTCATAAATTATATCAGTGCATATAATCTTTAGACTTGAGATAGCACAGTTATCTTGTATATAGGTGGTTTGAGTTTTATACTGCTTTCATACTTGTACTGTGTATGGGTATATGGGCATGTGTTGGCTCCTACTAGTTATATATGGAGGTAGGTGTTGATCAAGATGGAATCTGTTCCTCTAAATAAATAGGGATAAAATCCTATGTTCATTTAATTGTTCTTGATGTTTCAAGTTCCTGGCCAGGATAGATGGATTTAATCAGAAAAGAGTTTCTAATGAGAAAATCTTTTTAATCAAGAACTGGAATTAAAAGAGAACATAATATTCACAGCAAATGGGGTTTGACATAAACCATGATTCTAGCTTGAGTTGGGATTTTGTAACAGAGAGATTCTAGGGCATGGTAATATATGATTATAGGTTCATTTAAGGTAAACCTTATTACTGATTGGGTAGCCATGGCATGCTATGCTAGGTGGTAACCATAGTCTATGAGGTGCATAAAATGATTTAAAGAAATTATTTATGGTAAGAAAGAGTTCTGATGATATTAAGAGTTGATATCATGTCTCATTGTCAATTAGTGATGAGCCTAGTAAGTCACACACATACACAAGTAATCACCAAATTAAATATGATTTAATTAATTAATTAAATAGTTTAATTGATTAATTAAATAGGTTTAGTTTACAATTAGATTGCAAAGTCTCTAGCATGGCTTGAAACCAAATCTAGGTTATTGGATGTATAGTATAAGTTAAATTTATATTTAAAGTGTTTAAATATGAATTTAATTAATGAGAAATTAATTAATAGAGATTAATTAATTAATTTATATTTGATATAAATTGATTAGAAGAAAAGAAATAATTATTTTGGGTTGAGAACTCAAAATTAAGGCACAGGGGTATTTTGGTCATTTCACAGGGTGACATGTGGTACCATAAGATGGTGACACATGGCACTACACATAAGCTTACCAAATGTCTTTTAATCATGTAAGATGATTAAAATTAAGATTAAATATAGGTTTGACACTTGGCACAATGTGATTGAGTCAATTAAACCTAGAACCAATCAGAAGGTGACATGTGGCAAGAGTTTTAAGTGGTGACCTAGTTATATAAGTATAAAGATGTAAGAACAAATCATACAAGCTGCTCATTCTCTTTGTGCCGTCACCCTTGGCCGCTATTCCCTTCTCTTCTTCTTCTTCTCTCATCAATTGAAAGAGATTAGCAAACAATCTCTTGAATTAAAAATACTAGAAATTGTTTCTAGTGTCCTGTTTACATCTGTAATCTCTTAAAAGGTAAAACTTGATTTTCTAATTCATAGAAAAAGCTTTAGAAGCTGTTCAAGGGTTGCCATAGGTGATCTTGGTGTGGACAAGCTAAAGGGACAACATCTGGTGTCCTAAAGATGCATCCCAAATGTGACAAATACACTGCAGTGCATCAAGAGGTTAATGCACTTATTCTTGATCTAATCTAGGGTTCTTAAAATTAATCTGATTAATTCTAAAATCTTAAATAGCAAATATAGATCCAAAAACATATTAAAATCCAAAAACATATTAAAAGAGTTTTAATATATTATTTATCATTAAAATCAAATAGATAAAAATAGATCTTACATGATGCATATAACCCAAAGGTGAAAATTTTTTGAATTCAATGATATAAACTTATGTTTTTCATACTTTTCCTCCTTCACAACAAAATGGCCAGAATAGCCATACAACTATTGTGAGAATAGACGAGTGTCTAAAAAAACTGTATGACTTTATACAACCAGATAATAAAACCAGATCTCCCTTCCAAAAAGTTATTGAGTAGTATTAAGATTTTTTGAGGAAATAGTACTTGAGAGAAAAATATGCTTCTCCGATGGTCACCACGAATCATTAAATAGTAATAATACAAATGTATTAATGGGCTGAATAGCAATGGTGTGAAAAAGCATCACAGTTGTACCAATTGCTGGTACTATAAACGCCATTACAAGAATGACAGAATACCTGTTACGCTGTAAGAGACAAATTTTGCACTGTATCTGTTAAAGCCGAAAATTACAATCCAAGCTAGTACCCATACAGCCCATGGCACTCCACCAATGAGTTAAAGGTCAATTTATAGGCCTTTGCTTTCTGGAGATAGAACTTTCAAACACTAACATTCCATCTCTTACATTCTCTTTGCTTACTACTCTTTTCAGCTATCAGTTTTCTTCACCTCTTTATCACTAGCTTATTTTCAGAGTACAAGTGTAGAAATTACCCCTTAGCCCTCTAACTCTTTTTTCCAAGGTTTTTAAACTGTGTTCAATCAATGAATTGGTAAACATAGAGGGTTAAATGTTTAAGGTTCAATTGGGGTTTAACCAATATAATATTAAATATATTATAAAATTAATGATTTTATTATAATATTAATAAAAATAATGTATTATATATATATATATATATATATATATTGGGTAATAAAATTGTAAAGTTAAGGCTTGGTTGAAATGGTGAAGTGTGCCAATTCCTTTTGGGTGAGCGACCCAACCATCCGGCTGGGTTGGTAGGATCTCCGATTATCCGATCAATTCAGACCAAGTTTATTCAAAGAAGGGTTTGTAATTGAATTAAACTAAATTAAGTTTTAATTTTTAACTAGATCGTTCTATCTAATTTTCAAAATCATGTTTTTTTCTATCTTACAAAAAAGGGACTCATGAACCTCTTATACCCACTGAGAAAGTGATTGTATAAGCCTCGCAACTATTTGTATATTACACCCTATACCTATGTACTCAATACCATAGGAAATTATATTATACGCTTGCTATTTCATGTAAAATCAATAATAAACTAATTATAATGTGACAATTAGATAAAAAAATAATTATAATTTTTTAAAAATAAAAATTATTTTTAATATATCATAAAATAATTTTTTTATGGGGCATCCACTATTACTGATTTGTTATTATAACATTTGTTTGTCATTCTATACATGTTATTCTATATGAAATCACAGTAATATCATATAATTACTCCGACAATATACCCTTTGACCTTTCTTTTAGCGGGTCAAATAAAATTATTTATCTAAAAGAATTTTGAATTGGATTTGAATTAATTTGCTGGTTATGGGTTATTTTCTTATATATAATATCCTTATGTGTAATACTTCTCATACTCATGTAAAATTAATTTTTTTTTACCTTTAATCCATCGATTTAAGAATTAAATTTATAGTCACATTTCTAGCAGATTTTGGTTATCCAAATTCCAACGCCTTATTATTAAAATTAAGATAATTTAAATATTTAAAAAACTTATTTATTTTATAAAAAATAACTTATTTATAAAAGATGTATTAAAGAAAATATTTTTCATCCAATAATTTTTTTAAACATTAAAAATATAGAAAAAGACATTTTCCAAGATTTTATTTTATAAAATGAACGTGCCTTTAATCTAATTGATAAATGAATTTACATTTCACTTCGTTGATAAAGGTTTTTTTTTTAATAAATCATATTTATTTTCTATTTTTAGGCTTGTTCGTGTCGAAAGGATTCATTATAAGTGTAAAGCATTCTCAGATAATTTTATAATAATTTCATTTTTTTTCAAACACAGGAAAGAATATAGTAAATTAGTAATTCCATTGTTTCAAATGGATGGAGCTAATTTTAAATGTTGAAAGATAAATCAGTTTAATTTTGTAATTAATCCTAAAAATTATATCATAATCTAAAATATAAAATATACAAATTAAATTAATTATATTTTAAAATTTATAATTTAAACTAATTTGATATAATTTTTGGCTCATGTATTACACAGATATTTTACAATTTTATCTCAAAATTTATAAAAATTATAATTTAATTATTCTCTTTTATCTTTCCTTTCTTTCTCTCTTATTAATTTCTCAAACTTTATATTTAGGACATGTTTAATATTGCTATTAATAAAAATTATTTTTTAAAATACACTAGTTAAAGAGTATTAAAAAATATTTTAAAATTAAATTTAATAAGTTTTAATTATAAAAATTTTAAAATAATAAAATAATTTTTTTAAAAATTATTTTTTTAATAGTATTTAAAATGATGTTTCTACTCAAAAAAATAATTTCGACATTCTAAACGTAATACCAAATAGACACTTAGTATTTAAAGTCAATAGAAACTTTGAAAGAAAATGCGTAACATTGTTTTCCATCATTTTCTACCTAATTTACATAGAAATAAAATAATTCAAAATGCTCTTTACGCATTTTCATACAAATTTATATTTTTTTTCTTTTTATTCTTTTAAAATAAAGAAATTAAATTTTTAATTTTATCTTCTCAATAAAATAAGAGAATTGTCTTTGTTTTTTTTTTTTTTACTATCTCTATTTTTTTTTCCTATATAATAAGAGTAAATTATTATGTGCCCTTAAAAAATATATATTCTTTTATATAAAATCATGTGCCCTACTTTTTATAAGTATAGAAAATAAAAAATAAAAAAATAATATTTAAGGAAGCCTTATCGGTGAAGGAATACCGATTAGATAATAAATTAATTTTTTTATTGATTTCAGAATATATAATATATTAACTTTTATTTTTATATTTAATTAAATTTTACTGTTAGGTTGAGGGGTAAAATTGACCTTTAATCCGTTAGCGATCACTAGATATGAAAGATTCTTAGATTCCTCCCTTGTTTGTATCGTCAAATACGTTCAAACTTCCCGCATATTTTAACCAACACTTCCAAAAGTCCTACTCACCCTCCCTAGCCCCAGCTCACTCCACCCCCAAGGGCCAGACCTTCACTTTTCTCCCTCCAGCACCACCGCCGCCGCCGCCAATGCTGCCATATAGATCGCTCGACGAGGCGGCGGCCACCCTGGGCCGGAACCTTACCTTCGCTGAGACACTGTGGTTCAATTATTCTGCCAATAAGTCCGATTACTACCTCTACTGCCATAACATTCTCTTCCTCTTTTTAATCTTCTCTATTGTGCCTCTGCCTCTCGTTTTCGTCGAGCTTATGCGATCTGCTGGGTTCGACAAGTATAAGATTCAGCCCAAGGTTAAGCTCTCCTTCCCCGAGATGTTCAAATGCTACAAAGATGTCATGCGCATGTTCTTTCTTGTTGTGGGTCCCTTGCAATTGGTCTCCTATCCTTCTATCAAGGTGAGATTCCGCAATTGTGGTTTTTGTTATTTGGATTTAGTGAGATTTGTGTGGTTTGAATTCGTACAAGTTTGGTTTATAGTTACCATCTTGTTTTTATAATGGTTTCCATGGAATGGGATTTGTATTCTTTTTTATGTTTATATCCACTGAATTGCTTGGATTTGTTGATTTGTGTGATATTTTGTATTTTATTTTGTTTCGGAAAATGATTGTGGATTTTTGTACTTTTCATTTTTGTATGCAGTAGGATTTTTACTTGCTTAGAATTTTGTTGGTTTACTATTTTCAATTCCTCATTTCTTTGACTCATGAAGAGATTTTGGACTTTCCCGGTCTCTTTTATAGAATTTTGGTGGAACGCGCTCTGTTCTGGCTGTTTATTTCACTATTCATTGGTTTGTGCTTCAATCCGGTTTTAGAGATATAATATCCTATGTGGGTTTGCTTTCTATTCTTGTTAATTTTTTTCTTTTTCTTTTTTTTGGCCTTTAAGCAGCTGCTAGTAATTATTGCCAATGGATGATTGTTGGCCTTTGAATATTTGAAATTTCATTTATTCCCTAACATCTGCTAACGAATTGATATTTTTCGACATCTAACATTGCAATTTATGGGTCTAATTCTTGTATCCGTAGATGATCAGGATTAGGACAAGTTTGCCATTGCCGTCTGTATGGGAAATTTTTCTACATTTGTTGGTGTATTTCGTGGTGGAGGACTATACCAATTATTGGATCCACAGGCTTCTCCATTGTAAATGGGGCTATGAGAAAATTCACCGTGTTCATCATGAATATGCTGCTCCCATTGGTTTTGCTGCTCCATATGCACACTGGGCTGAAATTTTGATCCTGGGAATTCCATCTTTCCTGGGACCAGCAATGGTTCCCGGGCACATGATCACATTTTGGTTGTGGATTGCTTTGCGGCAGATTGAGGCAATTGAGACACACAGCGGGTGCGCATGCTAAGCTTTAAATATTTGTTGAGAGGCCTTTTCTGCTTTAGTTGATTGTGGAAAAATGATGCCAACTTTTGAATTTCTTTGTTTCTTTTTTTTTTTTTTTATTATAGATTTTTGGTAAAGTACTAGGAGATTTCAAGTATCTTCGGCAGTGGCCTACCTTTTGTTGATGAGGACTAGGATCAGCATTACACTTTTTCATTTTTGTTCTCTTTCATTATTAGTTATAATTTGTTTTGATGAGTTGGGGCTGTTGATTTCTAAACTAACAACTGATAATCTTTTCTACAAAACGAAATAATAAAATTAGGATTAAAGAATCCACAACATGCAAAATAGTAAATGTTTTCTGGTAAAATGAGGTTATTTCCTTCAAAGCAAGCCTCAGCTCTTTATGAAGTACACAATTCTTTTTTCTTCTTGATTTTATTTGATAAATTCAAAAATTAGTGTGATTACATGATGCATGTCAGTTCCCCTATGGCTACCTCTAGTTTGGTCAATTGCTGAGCACTCACATTGGCAAAAGTGCAAATATGATAATATGTATATATTTTCTATTTGTTAATTTCTTAAGTATGCCAAGGATATCATTATCAATAAATATGACCTCTCAAATTTTATTTTTTCAGCTTTTTTCAAAATTTGTAGAAGTCCTTGGTTCCTAGTGCAACTTCCATAACAATAAGAGGGTGTGAAATAGAGATATTGCCAAGTTACTTAGAGTCTTTGACGGTGCTTGTCACTCACAACATACTGAGATCAAGTGCCTTGAAGCTGCCATACGTTAATATTGTGTTTTCTGGCTGTTATTTATGGTTGTTTTTAGATTTACCATGTCACATTTTCCTCAACCCTTGCATAGGATTATAACCATGAAGAAAAGTTAGAAACAATAACTAATAAATAAGAATTAATTTCAAAAAAAATGAGCTGCACATTTCAACATGGTTTTGGGGGTTACCGTTTTCTTTTTAACTTTGTTACTGTTGTTGGTAATATGCTATGCCCATTTGTTGTTGTTGTCTGGTATGTTTCCTTTAGATCTGCATGTGATTGAGTCGAAAGCTAGATCTAACTGATCCTGTATTGGCCAAGCATTAACTTATGTAGTAGCTTTTCCACCTACTAGTTTAAACTTATAGATGTTATAACAAGAAGAAATTTGGATCTTCACTGATTATACTTGTTTGAAGAATAGAGAGGTTTGTTGCATGGTCATATCAAGCAGAATGCCAAATCCTGTTTCTCAATGGATGGAAGTCTACATGTTTTGTTCATTTCTTTTGTGGTATAGGGTTTAAAGTCATTCAAAAATAGATTGCTATAAAAGAAGCTTATGGCTATCAAATAATGAGTTTAGCATTTTCCTGTTGTATTGGCTTAATATATGTGTAATTTGAATTGATGCAAAAGATAAATAGAGGTAATCATGCTTAATATATGTGTAATTTGTACTGATGCAAAAGATAAATAGAGGTAATCAAGTGGCTACTTAAATAGGAAAAATTGTTCCCAAGGAGCTGAGAGTTTTATTTGTAGGTCATTTGCCCATGGATAGGTGGTCGGATGGTGTCTCGATCATAGTGGGTGGGATGCCTTAAGGTTAAGGTATAATGATGCACTGGAAGAACTAGGTTCCATGATAAAAAGAAATTTCTCAGTTCAGGTTGAAGTTATTGGTTTGCAGCTAGGAGATATGGTTGTTCTTTTAATTATTGTTTCTTAAAATTTTCTTTTTGTCACTATAAAAATGGGGATTGGGAAATGTCAAGTTATTTAAATAGACACAATATCAATTCTCTTGTCCTTCTCATAGAAGTGGAGGAAAAATATATTTGAGATATCTAAGACAAAAATAGTACAGCCTACTGATGGTATCTTTATGGAAAACTAATATGAAGAGGCATGTGAGGTATATTAGGCCAAACCTTGGGTGAGGCGTTTTTCTCAGTAGTTTACCCTAAATGGGTCACATATTTGTTTCTTTGAATATGATTTTCTTAATGGAAATTTTGTGCATTTGTTTTGCTACTTGTTGGCAAAATAAGTCTCTTCTTTTGTCTATCACTGCACTTATGCAAGAATATTTCCCATTCCCCATTATACATGACACTTTCTTCCTTTATTGATCCATTTTAATCTTGATTAGTAGCATAGTGCATTATGTTTCAAGTGCTGCTTTTCATATCCTTGCTGTGTATGTTATGCACAAATGTTTTAACTACTGGGAACATAGATCATGTCATATTCTATGCCTGGTTACACAGGTATGACTTCCCTTGGAGTCCTGCAAAATATATTCCATTTTATGGCGGCGCAGATTACCATGATTACCATCATTATGTTGGAGAACAGAGCCAAAGCAACTTTGCTTCGGTTTTCACCTATTGTGACTTTATTTATGGAACTGACAAGGTAATCATACAAATCTTGCAACCGAACCATGTACAGTCATAATTAATTTCAATTAATTAATAATTGTGTGGTATATCTTCTTTGATTAGGGCTATCGATATCAAAAGAAGCTACTTCAGAAGGTAAACCTGCAGTACTCTTCTTTTGTTAAAATATAAAAGGGATAATGTCTAAAAAACTCCTGAACTTTGAAATTTTTAATAATTCTATCCCAAACTTTTTTTTTAACAAAAATATCCTAAACTTTAAACTTTTTTAACAATTGTACCTTGTTGTCTATTCTGCTGTTAAAGATAACGGTGAAAATGTACAAAAAAACCCCAAGCTCTACCTTTTTTACAATTGTACCCTAAATTATTTTCTTAATAAATATACCATGAACTTTGAAATTTACTACAATTGAACTCTATTAGTTGCCCCGTTAAATTCTTACAGAGGCGACGGGTTAGCACTTCTAATCCCCCAAATTAAAATTGCTAATTAAACCCAATTTACAATAAATAAACTATATTGATGAATTAATGGATCCTGTTTTGAGGCTGTTAAGATGGGTCTGGTTGAGTTGTTGAGAGGGAATGTTGATGGAGAGTGAGGTTGAGTCTTCATGAGGGTACAGTTGGGTTGGGCAAAGGTGAGCGTCACAGAGATGATGGCTTGTAAAGATGAAGAAGTAGTGAAAGTGGTGTTAGTTCTGCTGGAATTGGAAATGAATTTTCTTTTTTTTTCTTTTATTGTAAATTAAGTTTAATTAGTATCAATTTGGGGATTAGAAGTGCTAATCTGACATCTCTGTTAGTTTTGAAAGGAGCAACTATCAAAGGGGTTCAATTATAGTGAAATTCAAAGTTCAAGGTATGTTTGTTGAAAAAAAATAGTTTAGGGTACAATTGTGAAGAAAAAGACAAAGTTTAGGATTTTTTTGGACATTTGTTATGCTGACATAGCAAAATCCTTTATATTTAATGGCAGAATAGACGGTAGAGTATAATTGTAAAAATGTTCAAAGTTTAGAGTATTTTTGTTAAAAAAAAGTTTGGAGTAGAATTGTTAAAAATTTCAAAGTTCACGATTTGTTTGGACATTACCCTAATATTAAATGAGAGTTGGAGCTCACCTAATATTTAGTACCTACATTTTCCAATAAGCAGAAACTAGTAGTTTGAATGAAGTTGACTGAATAAGTATAAGCCTGCTTTCTGCCTTCAATTTGCTATGATTTTGTTTCTGATAAAATTATTCTGTTCTTAACTACTTCAGTTGAAAGAGGGATTGAAAAGTGGTGGTGAAGATAATGGAGGCTCATACCATGTTCCCACCCAGGATCTTAAATCTGACTAGCCAAGGAACTGCAGAACTTTTCTTCAGATCAATGTGCTTAGGGTACACCTCTTGGGAACCTTTTATTTCAAGTTGACATCAGTATGCTAGTCCTGGTTAATTTAGAACCTTTAGTATTGCTGATGGAGATTAACTGCGATTTCTGTACCATGAGGTGGGTTTAGCTAAGTTTCAGAATTTGGGGTTTTTGTTAATGAAGTTCAGTGGATTGGGATATCATGGCGTTTGAATTTAAGATTTTAAGTGTTGTTGTTTAGCTTTTTGTTCGAAATCCAAATATGGAAAATGCTATAAATTCATGTTCCTCATGTACCTTCAGAAACTGTAGTCATTCTGTCTATTCTTAGAGCAAATGCTACATATTTATTGAACTTTATGCTCTGGAGATTTAGTAGTTCAGAAGTGGGAATTTGAGGCCAGAGTAATGTATACATAGAGGCATTTTTTACATTAGTCCCTGTCAAATGCAGAGAACTTGGTTCAGGAGAGAACATAGATGTGTATTTGTGCATGATGTCTACCTAGGCCTATCTATTTGCATTTCTCAGTTTGAGCAGGGAAGAATGACATGAGTCTTTAAAGCAGTGTACGTACTTGTAAGACCGTTATTTCTATTATTATCATATTAAATGCAAGCGAGGACCGAGGAGATGGCAAATGAAAAAGAAGAAGAAGAAGAAATAGGATTAATGGAGGAGGATTTTGATGGACGAAAGGTTCCATGCTCTGCTACAGCTTTTTATTTGTTCCCAGTCGTAAATGATTTCTCTTTAGCAGGAAGAATGATTTCCAGGAGTCATTGAAGCACTTGATTAGTTTTGAAGTTTCATTTTCAAGACCTTTTTTGTATGCATCTTGATTGATCCATCATTTTAAAGAATCTTAGTGCTAGCCTACAAGCCATTTGGAATCAGAAACACTAACACATACTTAAAGTTGTGCTTTGTGCCCTTCACATACCTAAAGCCTTATAACTTGAAACCTACTAGATGTACTTGAGCTTCCCATCCTGCACAAGTCACTAATGTCAAGTCAAAACCGAATGGCTTCATGTATAAATTTCAGGTTAGCATTTTCTTCTGGTGGGATTTAGTTTCAATTTTATAGTCTAAAACCCCTTACTTTGGATTATAAAACGTTTGGTCATACATTGGCTGCGGTCAGAATTAAATCCTACCTATTGAGAAAGAGTAATAGTTCTTAAACTAAAGAAATCATTCAGGCCCTTGCTGGCCCGTGAAATGGATTACGGGGGTCTTTAAATGAGCTGAAATCTGCTTTAGGCTAAAAGCATATTATCCAAATTAATTTTGTAATAATAAGCCTGTCTAGCTCAGTCAGTAGAGCTTAAGAGTCTTAACCTTGTGGTCGTGGGTCCGAGCCCCATGGTGGGCGAATATTTTATTTATATATATATTTTTTAAAATTTTGGTGCTAAGAGGCCTTAAAATAAAAATAAAAATGAATTTCTATTGGTAAGTCACTCTAATTTGTTTATCAAATAAGATTTTGCTTTTTTTAAAACTCTGTCCTGATCATTTTTTAATTAAGGTGAGTTATTTTTGGTTATTGGATTGTAACAATAAAAATAAACTCAAAATTTAAAAAAAAAATTAATTTAAATTCAGTAATTTTATCTCCTAAGAGGCCCATGAATTTTTTTTTTGGATGTAAGGGTGAATAGGTTTATAAAAGTAAAAAAGTGTTGAATAATAATATTGGAGAAATTAAGAGATGCAATAGAAAGAAATATTGAAATAGTGTGTTATATTATTGTCCAATTAAGTTAAATTTAAGTGATCTCCAGATGGAACCAGATTCAACCCTACCATTTTCACCCGTTACTGGGTCCAACAAACAATCATGTGCTTCCCCAGCCAGCTGTTCTATTTGCAACAACAAGTTTCAGTCTCCCTTCTCTCTCTCTCAATGTATTTACCTTTTTTTTTTTATTTTATAAAAAATACATTTTTAACTTTTATGAGGGAAAAAAAAAATTAAAGTAAAGTAAAATTGCTAATGAAATTTCTCAGAAGACCCAATTGGCTACTTTTTCTGGGCATCATTTGAGGTAGGGGACGTCATCTTATCAATCTTTATCATACACGTGGATATAAGCCCTTTGGCAATAATGGGCCCCAAGTTCTACCATATCATGTTTCCATGCTAAGCACACCTTCTTTTTTTTATTTTTATTTTTCCTTTCATTTTAATTATTATTATCATTATTATTTGGTCCACAGGAGAACATTCATCATGGAGACATTACTCATGTTGTGACATTCATGACTCCTCAGAGACGGGTTACTGATACCACATGAAGTATAGTTCAATGATACATATTCTCTCATTTTCGTGTGTCTATTTTTTTGAAAAAATAATAAATTTATTATTTTTAAAATAATAATTATAAAAATTTTCCTCCATTCTATAAAATTTCTGATCCTCAAAAGGAAATTTCAAATTAAAATCATAGAATAATTTTTTTTTTTTTGGGGGGGTGTTGATATCATTTAAATGATTGGTTGTAGGCCTATATATTAAAAAGCAATGCATGCAATTACTTATTATATGGTCAAATTTAAGGAGTTACACAACACATGTAGTGTGTCCTGCCTAATTCAACAAATAAGCAAAATGTTCATCTTATCAAATAATATTATTCATATAAATTCTTCATCAACTTAATACGAAATTAATAATGGATAATTGTTACTCTTATAATTTTTAACTCTCATTAATGTTGTTTAGATACTTAAAAGAGAATATGCTAACTTTTTACTTAATTAATATTTATTATTTTTGAGAAGTTAAATGTTAATATTAGAGTTCAAGTTAATAATTATCCTCCTTAAAAGTTAAAACTTACAAGAGTAATATTTAACCTTAATTTTTTTGACTTTTTACTAAACACATGCTTAGAGAATATTTCAATGATAAAGGGGGGGGGGGGGGAATAATTATAAAAGAAGAAATCAAATTGATGATAATCAATTCAAACAAAAACAGTTATATGCAATAAGGCAAACAATGAAGTAATTAATAAAAAGGAAATAATTAACACAATGAGACACCTACTTGGAGACTGCCCATTAAATTCACTTGTTTTATATTATTAATTAGTAATTAATGTCAATCAATATTTTCTTTATTGCTAGAAATTAAAGATAAATCAGATTTCAATCTAAAAGCCCTAATTAGAATCTTGATAGAAAGATTAATGGCTAACTAGCATGCCATGACTCCTGCCTTCATTTGATAGAAAGATTGTCTCAATCTCCTGAAAAAGACCTCAGCATGTTTTTCCTTTCTATTTATAGGTAATTCAATCTTGGATTAGGATTAAGAAGCATCCTAATTGACCTGAAACTTCCATGCTTTATGAGAACCTATCATATATATGCCACAAAGAAAAGCTTCATTGATGGGCAACAACTCTTCTCTAAATGGGATTTATTCTCTTTAATACACTTCTCTCTTGTTGTGGGAGATTCTTTGTCCATCTTAGTTAAAAAGAGTTCACCAGTTGCTATCACCACCCCAAATAGTTCCCATATTGTGGTGATTTGTAATGATATTAGACTTGGTTGATGATTTGGGTAGGGAAAATGGAAAGCTAGAGTTGTTAAGATGCTCTTTCTTATAAAAGGAAGTTTTCTCCATTAATATGTGAATTTTGTTAACTTATTTAAATATAATATACAATCTTAATTAATATAAAAAATTTTTTATCTAAACTCAGTCTATCACTAATTTAATATATAAATATACAGGATCCATATATCTTATAGATGTGCCCCGCCATATATCTTGTTTCTTGGGTGTACAGTAAATCAGGTTTAGAAAATAAAAATTCCCTTAGTACAAATAGCAAAATAAAGTATGTTACTTCATTAATGCGTAAGCTAGTATTAATTAATTAATTATAATTAAATTTCTAATTAGTCACTTAAATAGGTCCTAAAATCATCATAGCAGGAAAGAAAGGGAAGAGGGATTTCAAAATTTTTTACATCTATCATGTTACCTCAGTTGGAAAGGCACTGAACAAGAAGGGACAAAGAGCTTGCTAGGAAATGTTTTGAAAGGAAAAAGAAAAAGAAGCAAATTGCTTGTGAGCACTTAAAATTTTGAAAATGACAAGCCAAATGCATTTTCTTTGTCTTCAAAATTCATCCTGATTCCTAGAATTTTAAGGTCTTATGTGCTGTGCATGTTGATTCAAAATTTGCTACTAGTATACATTTGGAAGGTGGATGACAGTTGTGAAATTTGGTTACATAATGACCCATGGGACATTGACAATAATAATACATTAATTTTGACCACTAACCTCATTTAATACTTTAATTACCACCTGTATTTCCATTTGGTAGATTAAGATCCCCTTGTTTCATACTTTCATTTACTGAGAAAGGGTATCAAGGGATTTTAATTTTTTTTTGTTTTCCTTTCAAATTCCAAATATTCTAAAAAACAAAAAATGGAAAGTTAAATGAGAATTCCTATACATCAACTCACCAACTCTTCTTCAAAATATAGTAAGTAAGAATGGGTAAATATTGTATAAATTTTTTTTTGATAATTGGGAAAATTCAATAAAGAGTTATAAATCACTATTATTATCAATTTATGACTTAAATATAAATGAAAAGAATTCAATTACTATTTTTATTTTTTTTATTATTGTAAAATTTGGGATAATAAATTGCAAACCCTTAGGATTCTGACATATATAATGCACAATAATTTTTTCTCTGTTTCATAGAAATGATGAATAGGATCTTATTGCCCAGCACTAATTTCTTTAAGAATATTGATTTATAAAATGAGATAATCATCTCATAAAATCTCAAAAACTGTACACTTCATCAATTATTATATTGTTTTTAATTCTATAATTGATAACAATTATATAAAAAATGCCTAATTATAGTGGAGCACTCTACTTAATAGTGGAGATTTTTTTTCCCCCAACTAGTCACCAGTTGGGTATGCTAATTTTATGAATGTAGAGGTAAGAGTAGAGGAAATTAGTTGCTTAAAAGAAATAGTGAATTATAATTTAGTTTATGGGATTTGCTTAAATTTATAATTTAATTTTTTTTAATTTTAAAATTAAATAATTTAATTTTTGATATTTTAATAAATTTATAAATTAATTTCTATCTTTAGATTTTCAATTAAGTTAAAACCTTTAATTTTATTTTCAATCTGAAAATAATTTAATTTTAAAATTTTATTTTATAAAATATTTAGTTCTTAAAATTTGGTTAAATTTACAATTTAATTCTCTGCCATTAAAATTATCATTAATTTTTCATTAACAAAAATGACAAAAATATTTGTAATCCTATTTTTAATTTGAAAAATAATTTAATCCCTGATGTTTTATTTTATTTTATATATATATATAATAATATAATATAATATATGAAAATATTATAAATTGATAAATATATAAATAAATATAATTATTCATATGATGTTAAATAATAATGAAAAATAAAATTTTATAAAATAATAAGAACTTATTTTTAAATAGTTATAATATGTAAGGATGGATGATTTTATAATTAATTAAAATTTGCAATGACCTTAAGGTAATTGATCTAAATTTTTAATATTTATAATTTAAAATTAAAATTTTTAATTTAATGAGACATACTGTAAAAATATAAAGATTAAATTATTAATAAAGTAAAATGTCAAAAATTAAATTATTAATAGAATAAAATCTCAACAATTAAATTATTTTTAAATTAAAAATGAAATTAAAAATATTTTAATTATTTTTATTAAAATTAATGATAATTTAATTAAAATTTTAATGATATTCATTAATTCATAAGTTTACTAAAATATTAAAAATTAAATTATTTAATTCAAAAATACATATATTAAATTATAAATTTAATCAAATTTAATTTAAAAAAAAAAAAAAGGAAGCCAAAGAAGTCTATAGGCAAATGGTGTTGTAATAATTAAGGTTAAAAATATAGTGAAAGGTCATCTGAACGGCAACCAAGTCAACAAGATAAAAACAAAGAGCAAATTATACTAAAAAGAAGTGGGAAACCATCTCCTCTATTTACCCTAATCTATGTCACCTACTCTCTGTTTTTACATTATTTTTTTCAAAAAAAAAAATAATAATAATAAATAAACAAAAGGGAAATTTCCCAAAACCTCAAAAAAAAAAAAAAAAAAAATCTCAAATGGGTTTGTCTTGGTCAACACTGTCCTAGAAGTGGAGGAATTTCATTAAATTCCTTGGCTGCCCTTTTGTGTCCATAGTCTCAATAAAAACCCACCTGAACAATGAGTCACAAAAGGTAACTCCAAAATTATACTAGTGGAAAAAAATATTAAATAAATATTTAATAGGAGAAAATTCGGTTTATTATTATTATTTTAAGAAAAAAAAAAGGGAGAAAAGACAAGAGGGACCCTTCCCTACAAGACCCCAACAGCACGAAAGAAATTATAAAAATAAAAAATAAAAACCAGGAAGTGACAGCCAATGTCTGCTTTCGTACGTCGACTGTGGTGTTACTTCATTATAGCAGTTTCCATCAACATTAAGCTCCTTCATGTTCTTCCCTAGGCGCACATAAGCATAGCCTGTGTACGCGTGAGCTGCTCTCTGCTTTCTCCTCTTTCAGTCCCACTCTTATTTTCTTTTCTCTGTTTTATGTCGTTGTCTTTTAAATTTTCTCTGGAAACAAACACTCATTTAAATTAATAAATAATCGGCCCAGATTGATGGAGGCTGTTATGGATACTCGTCGGAGAGTCAAATTCCCGGAAACCAGCCGGAGTTTTATTTATATTTTTATTTTTTCTCTTGTTTTCTTCATTCGAGAATAATGGCAACCACCACTAACACCAATACACCCGTGGTGGACTCTGCATCCTCAGCAGACGAGCTCACCGCCAAGACTGTACACAAGCGCTATGAAAATCTCGTTATGGTTAGAACCAAAGCGATAAAAGGCAAAGGTGCGTGGTACTGGGCTCACTTGGAGCCTATTCTGGTCCACAACACTGAGACTAACCTCCCTAAAGCAGTTAAGCTCCGGTGTTCCTTATGCGACGCGGTTTTCTCAGCCTCAAATCCCTCTCGTACTGCCTCTGAGCATCTGAAACGCGGGACGTGCCCGAATTTCAACTCGCTTCCCAAACCCATTTCGTCTCTCTCCCCGTCTTCGAACACAGCTGTAGCTTCGCCGTCAAGTGGTGGTGGTGGTACTGCTGCTATGGTTGCTACTGCTTCTGTGGTACACAATAACCGAAAACGTTCTGCTTCTGCTGGTGCAAGTTCTGGGGGTATGTCTGTTTCGTCGTATCCCATGATGGCTGTGGCTACTGTTGCTTCCACCACTTCGTACCAAGTTAGTCCTCTTGCCATCGTGGATCCATCGAGATTCTCAGGGGAGCTAGCAGTGTTGCCTCAACATCCGCATTTGATGCTTTCTGGCGGGAAGGAGGATTTGGGTGCTTTAGCGATGTTGGAAGACAGCGTAAAGAAGTTGAAAAGTCCTAAAACTTCTCCAGGGCCGGCTTTGAGCAAGACCCAGATTGACTGCGCCCTCGATTATTTAGCAGATTGGGTCTATGAGTCTTGTGGGTCTGTCTCGTTTTCGGCTTTGGAGCATCCTAAATTCCGGGCATTCTTGAATCAAGTTGGCTTGCCTGCAGTTTCGAGAAGAGAATTTTGCGGTGATAGACTGGATGTTAAGTTTGAGGAAGCTAAGGCAGAGTCTGAGGCAAGGATTAGAGATGCTATGTTTTTTCAGATTGCATCCGATGGCTGGAAAGTCAAGAGTTTTAGCGGTTTTAGTGGCGTGAATTTGGTGAATTTGACAGTGAATTTGCCTAATGGGACTAGTTTGTATCGGAGAGTTGTGTTTGTTAGTGGTTCAGTGCCTTCTAAGTATGCAGAGGAAGTTTTATGGGAGACCATATCAGGGATTTGTGGGAATGCCGTGCAGCAGTGTGTAGGGATAATTGCAGACAGGTTTAAGTCTAAGGCATTAAGGAATTTAGAGAGTCAGAATCATTGGATGGTCAATCTTTCTTGCCAGTTTCAAGGGTTCAATAGTTTGATAAAAGACTTCAGCAAGGATCTTCCATTGTTCAAGACTGTCACTGAGAATTGCTTCAAGATTGCAAATTTCATCAATAACAAGCCTCAAATTCGTAATAGTTTCCATAAATATCAATTGCAGGAGTACGGGCATGCAGGATTGTTGAGAGTGCCCTTACGTCAGTTTGAGAAGATGGATTTTGGTCCTGTGTATACAATGCTTGAGGATATATTGAGCTTCGCTCGAGCATTGCCACTGGTTTTGCTAGATGAATCGTATAAGATAGTATCCATGGAGGATCCAACAGCGAGAGAAGTTGCTGAGATTATTAGAGATGTTGGTTTTTGGAATGAACTGGAGGCGGTGCATTCATTGGTTAAGTTGACCAAGGAAATGGCTCAGGAGATTGAAACGGAGAGGCCATTAGTTGGGCAATGCCTGCCACTTTGGGACGAGCTAAGAGCAAAAGTGAAGGATTGGTGTTCAAAGTTCGACATTGCAGAAGGAGCAGTGGAAAAAGTGATTGAAAGACGGTTTAAGAAGAATTATCATCCTGCTTGGGCTGCTGCATACATACTTGATCCACTTTATTTGGTTAAGGACTCTAGTGGCAAGTACCTTCCTCCTTTCAAATGCCTTACCCCTGAGCAGGAAAAAGATGTGGACAAGCTCATAACCAGGCTTGTCTCCACAGAAGAGGCTCATATTGCATTAATGGAACTAATGAAATGGAGAACAGAAGGACTTGATCCGGTGTATGCAAGAGCTGTCCAGATGAAGGAAAGGGATCCCATTACAGGAAAGATGAAAATTGTCAATCCGCAAAGCAGTAGGCTTGTGTGGGAGACTTATCTTACTGAATTCAAATCACTAGGCAAAGTTGCAGTTAGGCTTATTTTCCTTCATGCTACTGCATGCGGATTCAAATGCAATTGGTCTTTGTTGAAATGGGTGTGTGCCCATGGGCATTCAAGAGCGGCCATGGACAAGGCACAAAAGTTGATATTTATTGCAGCTCATTCCAAGCTTGAGAGGCGGGAGTTTTCGAGCGATGAAGATAAGGATGCGGAGCTTTTCGCATTGGCAAATGGTAAGGATGATTCGCTGAATGAGGTTCTTGTTGATACATTTTCAGTGTAACATTTTTTTTACTCCTTTTGAATTTTAAATTTGTAGGATTTATTGAATTCTTTCCTCTATTTATTTCTTTTTGTACTTCTTTACTTACTCCTTAGAAGATTTTGAGCAGTGAGATGGGAGGAAGAGGGGGAATTGATAGGTGATTCAGTTTTTGTATGCCTAGCTAGTAATGCATGGCCTCATGATTTGAGCAATTGTCCATCTTTCATCCTACAATGATTTTTGAAGTTTTTGAGTTTGTGTTAAAGAAAATCTTCTTGCTTGTAAAGATAGCAATTGATGTATTAAGAGGTATTACAGATCAGGAAGAATGTTGTAAATTTTTGTTCCTCGAGTAATTTGGATAAATGACATAAACGATAGTATCTATAAGGGGAAAGGTTTTATTATTTCTCTGTTGGTTCTAAGATCTCTAATTTGTCATTTGGGTTTTAACAAGAGCAACGGATGACAATCTGTTGAACATAATCTGCTAAATACTATGATTTTAGACTGAAATTATATGTATTAACAGTGGGTGTTTTCTGGACATGATATTGATGGCTCCATTCCAAAAATTTAATAGGCTGCTCTGATATATGAATTATTCTCTATAGCATTAATCTTCACCATTCTCCCATGATAGTTGGAGTACTCAAATTTTTAAAGGCAATTTACTTTCTGTCATAAAAGTTTGTCACATCCTCCTTTAAAATTCATCAAAAAGTCCAGTTGAACTTTTGAAGTTGATATTACTTGCAAGTGTGCAGTACACCCCTAGTTCTCAAGTTCTATTGTCTTGTGGATCTCTCATTTCTTGCTGATGATCTTGGAATTCCTTGAACAACAAGCATGAATGGCTGCATTGTATAATCATATATCTCCAGTTTGAATTGCATTTTTTTTTCATGTTTAGGTAATGACTGAAAGGGGTCTGCCTGAAAACTTCACACTTTGTTCTTGGTCCTAGACTGTCTAGAATATTGTGGTCCTTTGTTTGTGCGGACATAGATCTCATAGCCAACTGGAATTAGGACGTTCTGGATCTATTTTTATTATAGATTCTTGGGCAAACCTTCATGATTTATGTGTCTTTGGATGTTCTGAAACTACTCAGGTCGCTTCCCTAGTTAAAAAGTTGAATCATGCATGAAAACTCTCTATATCTATAAAACTAGGTAATAATCCTTGCGCTTGGAGATTCTTAGGTGGGATCTGCTGCTTCACTTACATTTATTTTTTCCAATAATTAGTTTTCCTAATGATGCGATACTGGAATTTAACTGGGATTTTATATTTTTTGAAATATCAAATTTTGAGGAAAGAGAACTTTTATCTGAATGTTGATAATCATTGTTAGTTGATCTTGAGAAGTTAAAGATAATTATGCTAAATTGATCTTTTTGGTGGCAGAAGCATTCGACAAAGATATCGTTGGACTGGAGAAGCCACCGTAAGATGGTTGGTGGTTCAGTAGAATGAGATGGAACATGATTAAAGGTAGAATGCTGCCATAAGGATCCAAGAAGGGCTTGACTTGAAATATTGGAAATGAGATGCCTTTTTGTGAGACGCCAGAGGTTAATTGAACAAGCTGGTTGGGTTAATGGCAAGCCAGGTTCCCTGACGTGGGTCTACAACCTTGGAAGGACCTCTGTACTCACCTTTGTAGCTGGAGGAGCACTTCTAACTGTTTTTTTTTTTTTCTTCCTTATCATCTAAATCCATATCTCCTGCTTTTCGTGTCTTTGGAATGTGGAACCCCACCATGAAGAAGTGGAAGTCTTTTTCCAAACTTTGGTTCTCAAGGAGAGTGATCGGGGTTTTTCCTATCAAATCATCTTTGTGGTAACGTCTCCTTTAAACATTCCAAAGGTCGTGACGTTCATGCAGGGTAATTGGGTATTGCACCCAATGCCATAATTGAAAGAAAGTTGTTTAGAGGACCCAGAGGAAAGGAAGACTGTCGGCTTGAAGCAACATTGAAGATGCCTAAGAGTGATTCTGCAACAATTTCAAACTGATTATTTTTATTGGTTCTGAATATATATATAGTTGTGCAAGTTAGAAACTATAATTTAATAGCAACTACTGGATTTAACCACATTTTATATCTGCAATTCACCAAGATATGTTTACATTTACATATTTGAATCTATGTTAGCTTTAAGCTGTTGATTCTTTGGAAGTTTTGTTGAGATATGTTTGTTCAAGAATATCAACGAGTCTGTATTGACTTGTTCTCAATATTATATATGGAACATGATATGGTTGAAGATTCCTGTTAAAATTTTCAGAGATCAATAATATAAGAAAATTTATCTAACTTCTTAGGCATGAATTTGAAAAGGAAGTCATCAGAAAAAGCAAGAGGTTTTAGAACTTGGAGGCAAAAAGAAGAGAAAAGTATGAAGACATTGAAACTGATAGGCAAACAGATTAAAAAAGAGAAATATGACAAGCCCTTCATGGTATTTGGCTACAAGCAAAGCAGTCATCCAATTATGGGAATGAAGTCTTTTTTGCTTTATAGCTTTTCATGGGAACCCAAGTATAAGATTATTTAAGAAAACTATCCACATATGTACCCAAGTATAGATTATTTAAGAAAACTATCCACATATGTATGTTGTCATCAAACAAACCCTCAAAGTGTTGTAAACTTTGAGGTCTGTTGATGGGTATGAGATATCACCCACCCTCCTGCACAAATAAACAGTGTAAAGGTGAAAAATCAAGTGGGTTTTCTTTTTTCACTTTTTGATGAGTGAAGAGAAGAGAGACATATTTTTACCATTTGGGGGGTCTTGTAATTACTCGTTAAATGGAGGGACAGGAATTCTTGTCGGCAAGGCATAACAATGCTGACTGCTCACCAACTAGGCCCTCTCTCTCTCTCTCTCTCTCTTAGCTTTTTCACTGGTATGGTATGCTTAGCTTAGCTCCACTCATTTTTTGAGTTAAAGGGAAAGGAAATATAATGATTAGTATAGGACGACACCCTCTCTTTATACAAGAATCTTTCCCTCTTCCAATGCTACTCATTATACAAAATTCCTTTTCTCTTTACTTTCATTTTTCACATTACTCCTTATTTATTTTTAAATTTTTCTACTACCCCACAAGCAAAAAGAGAGATTTTTCTTGTTCCTTGTGGGATTTGTTCATGATATATATATATATATATATATTTTTTTTTATTCATTAAATAAATTAATTCAATTGAAAATTTACGATCTATAATAAGAAATTATACATAAAGGATTTGCCCTAGTGATGATGTTGCTTAATTTTATTTGATTGTCTCTACATTTTGGTGAAATGTCATAAACATCAAAATTATACTAAAATGACTCTCACGTTCATCAGTGATGGTTGTTGGATTTGCCTAGTACAATAATTTCAACCCTTTTTATCTCAAATCCATATCATATATTGTGATGGGGTTTCCCTTTTTTTTTTCTAACTAATAATAATAATAATAATAAACGGTCCACATAAAATATTTTTGCACAAATACCATATCTTGTAATTAACTTTATATATATATATATATATATATATATATATGAGGATGATGATGATGGCCCTCTTGAATGGACAACTTTCATTTTATATATACATATGTATATATATATAATGGCTTACTTTAAGGAAAGAAAGATACGGTCTACTTCAATTTTACTGTTGATTCACATGGTACCTGTTATTTTTATATATGTGCGTTGATGGTAAATTAACTCTTCTCGGAAATGCTGACAAAAAGTCTCCTCTCTTTAAGTTGTTTTTGTTTATATTACCTTATTAATTTATCATTGCGAAATGTCCTTGTGGTCCTTTGCCTTACGTCACCCTTACAATCTAATTATTAGATACATCAAAAATATTAAAAATAATATTTTATTATATTTTTATTTATAAAAATTAAAATTTATTTTCATAAATAAATAACACATATACATCAAATATACTTAATATAATCTCTTCACTCCTAATTGGGTATAGTCTATTTAATTATTAAATATTTTTCTATTAATATAAAATTTGTTAAAATTATTAAAACCATTGAATAAATTAATAAAATTAAAAGAATTAGAAATGAAAATTTTGGATTATTTTTATTAATTGATAAAATTAATTATTTTAATTAAATTTATTATTAAAATTAAAAATTTAGAATTAAATTTAATACCAAAAAATGAAAGGTTTTCTTTGAATACAGGGCGAATGATGATTTCATAAAGCCATGTCAACCTAACAAATCTGCAATATTAAAGGATCTAATCATGATGTCTACTGAATATATTTTGAAGCTTCAAAGTTAAGCTTAAGCACACTAATTAAGCAATCTTTTCTGCCATCATAATTATATATATATATATATATATATATATATATATATATATATATATATCTCTCTCTCTCTCTCTCGCAAACCTCCATTAATGTTAATATTAATTTATTTATGGCTAATTATATTTCCATATAGACCTGAGTTTTAGTCATTAAGCACGTGGATAGCACGTGCGGACAACAGACCAGGAAACAGCAGGGATCTTCTGCGACAACACTCATAGCACAAGGTGGGTAAGATTGGTCATCATTGATTTTTTTTTCATGCAAATTCTGAATTCTCTATTAATTATTTATTTCTCTTTCCCATAATTCATTAACTAATTAAAATAGTTTCAGTTAAGACTTAGCTTTCACAAACAACGAACGCAATCATTGCTTCCATTTCTTTCTTTTGAGACAAAAATTTAGGGGTAATAAGCTATTCATCTTAGGTTAAAAAAAAGAGCTTATAGATTATTAAAAATTTATGATAATATATACTTATAAAGAAATTTTATTAATAATTCATGGGATTCACACTTGAGATGGATTGCATTATTAAGAGCTAAGTTCTTAGGGTCTTATTTACTTGTGAAAATTTGAGGCAGTTTTCTGAAAAAGGTTTTTAAGAAAATTGAAAAATAAATAGAATTTTGTATTGACATGTACTAATTTTATAAAATTTAACTGAAATTATGTTATTTTTTACTATTTTTTTATAATAAAAATTTAATTTTTTGACAATTTTTTAAATAAAAAAATGATTTTTCATAAATAAAATTAAACTATAACTTTTATATTTAAAATTAAATAATTATTTAGAAATGTTTATTTATAATGATAAAAAAAGATTTTAAAATTAAAATAAAATTTTAAATATATTTTACATTAATTTATTTTTTAATTATAAAAAAAAATATGAATACTTTTTTATTTTTTAATTAAAAATTTTTCTATTATTTATAAGCATACATAATTTTTTATACATATATATTTTTTATTTTTTATTAAAAAATAAAAATTATAATTTTCTTAAAAATAAAAAAAAATGATTCTTCAAAAGTAAAGAGGCTTTAATTGGTGAGCCAATTATTTCCCTAAGTTACTATATTCCTATTATTTTAATTAAACATTTTATAGGGTTCTCTCCTTGTGGTCCATAATTAGGTGATATTGTACGAACATTTATAGCTAGGAAACAATATTAATATTTTAATTTATAAGTTAGCTGAGTACTATTGTTTGATTGGGCAACGAGAAACGGTCCATAACCATTCAAAACAAATCATATTATAATTGAAAATTACAAGTGGGACAGTAGCTAGGGTTTATGATTTGTTTATAAGCAAATAATTATGTTGAAAAATGTGGATTTGCTTTTATTGGTCCTGTGGCTGTGGACCTAATTAAAATTATTTGATTTGAGTACCCTTTTATTTTATTTTTGTCTTCCATTTTTCTTTCCCCCACTTTCTATGGCTTTCATTTAATTATAATACTTTAACAATATAATTAATTATTGTCATATTAGTTGGGGTTGGTCAGTCTATACAAGTAAAAGTAGTGTAATTTAATTAAGATTAGTGATTTGGGCACCCAAAGTGCCCTTAACTCAATTCAGATATATATAATAATTGTAAGTCAAAATTATAATTAATTGCCCTATGTATAGTGTGTATTTCCAAACTAATCTGCCTTCTCTTTGACAAGATAGCAGTTGTCTCAATTTTCAGTATTGGATTCTCCTTTTTATTATTATTTTTTTTCTAAAAGTGGTGGCTCAGGTCACACTATAATTACTGTATAAAATCCCTAAATATTTGGTAGATTTGTTTTGTGAATTTCAAAGTTTATTTTATTTTTAATGTAAATTTGATTGGATTGGGTAATTATTATTTTTTTAAAAGTAATGCACATGCTATGTATATAATTACATTGAATTTTGGTAATTAGCAATGGCACATGAGTGAGTTAGTGTGTTACACATGCCATGATATCCATAATCATAGGTAATTATCATTTGTAGTAACTCAATTTTATGAGTATTTAATTTTTTTTTATAAAATTTATTAAATCCAACCACTAATTTAATTTAATAAAAGTCATTTTAATTAAAAATTAAAGTTCTTTAGTTAAATTAACTTATTAATCGTCAATTATTTTATAAATAAAATTATCAAATTAGTGGTTATTAGGTAGAGAAAAAAATAAAAAAATGAGAGGAGTTTAATAGTCAGAGGATAGCTTCATATATTTTATGTGTTCTATTTTATTTTATTTTTTCTTAAAAAACTAATAAAATAAAGTAATTTTATTTATGAAATAATTGATCTGAAAAATTTTAATTTTTTATTATAATGATTTTTATCAAATTAAATTGAAATTTAGTGAGTTTTATGAAAGAAATTAAAATTTAATAACTTTTATAAAAATACCCATAAAATTGATTGACAATTTATGATATATTTACCTCACAATTACAACTGAGAGTCAGGACGTATATTAAATATAAATTTGCTTTTATATAAGAATAAATTTTATAATTATTAAATTAAAATTAATATAAAATTAACTAAAGTGTATAACACAAATTTTAAAATGAATATTTAAATTAATGATATATAAAATTGAATTTAAATAGTAATACTCGAGCTAGAACATGGGTGGGAGATTTTGAAATTAAAAAAAAAATTATTTTATTATCAAAATAATTGGGCTGGGACGTAATTGTTGGTATATGCCTCATTATTAGATTATTCTGTAAGTAGTTGGAATTCTTTCTTGTACAAGTGTAATGTACAACAACTTCCTTTGTCTTTTCCCTTATGGAAGCTTCTATACATATACAATCATCTACTAAAAACGACCAAAAAAACAAGCAATACAACTACTTAATTAGTCAAGAATCAAGTATATATGTTTTCTTACATTTTTATAAGATGTGGAGATATGAGTATTTTGAATTAAGTCTCTTTTTACACTAATTAAGGATATGTTTAGCATTGTTATGAAAGTTGATGTTGAAAAAAAAATATATTTTTTTAAGTATATTAATTAAAAAATAATTTCAAAATTAAAATTTATAAGTTTTAATAATAAGAACACTAAATAATAAAATAAAACTTTTTAAATTATTTTTTTTAATAATATTTAAAATGATTTTTTTTCCTGAAAAGCAGTTTTTAATGTCAAATAGGCGCTATTTATATATGATGAGGATTTTCACTAATTACTATAAAAAAATACATTTTTTTCGATAAGGTTTGAATCTTTTATGTGAGTAATATGACTTTAATCATTGGACAAAATTAGATTAAAAAAAATTATATTACAATTTATTTTGTAGTGTCTTGAATAAAATTGAGATGAACCATTATACATATATATATCCATATGCTATTGGGAAATGATGAGCATTATCATCATAATCAAGTAAGCAAATAATAGGGAGCATGTGAGTGGAATTTTTCATATCAAAAGGGGAAAGAAAAAAGTGAAATTATTGCAGCTAATATTATGGTAATATTGGAGATCTAAATCATATGATTACAATTCTAATATAATTATTAAGGCATATATACAATTGTAGTCTTTGTATGATTTGCTTTAATTAATTAGTTGGGAAAATTTAAAGGAAGCACTTAATTATCTGAAGACATAGAATTGCAAAAGTCATGACTTTGAATTTGATGCAGTGAAGTCAAAATCAATGCTTTTGAGTCATTAACATTATAATGGTTGTTTGTGCATGAAAAAAGGAATAAGAAAATTGAAAAAAAGTGGTAAACTTTTAGTTCATCATCATATTAGCTAGTGTTGTAGTGTTGGAACTGAGTTTCGTGACTTGGAATTTAAGGATTAGGTTAAAACCCTCAAATCACTTAGGTTGAGGAAAAGTTTTATATCCTCACATGGGTTTGCATACTATTAGACCCACAGTATCTGACTCCTTCAATCAAGGCCTGTAAAGAAGGAACTTTCAGAAGGAGAGGAACTTTCATTTATGGGTCTTTTTGGATTAGAGTCAAGACACCAATCCCTATCTTGTCATGACACATGGTATTAGAGTTGTCTCAAAACTGTGAGGTCAAATGCACAGAAATAGGCATAGTCGTGGGTTCAGGGGAAATGATATGTTTAGCCAGTAGTTCATAACATATGATCAGTATAGTGGGAAGCAACTCATCATTGAAAATTGATTTCTTTTTAGTTTCTTGGGTCTTGAAGATTGTTTTCCTAAAGTTTGCTTCACGAGTAGTGGAGAAAATTTAACAGCATCCTAGCTGGTAATTGACGCATAATAGAGAGAGGAACAATCACAGACAGTATAGAAGCCAAGTTTTGATATTGTATCTGCGGATGACTTAGAAATAATGTTCTGTTTCTTTGTGTTAGCATTATTAAATCCATGGATCAAAAGTTTCTCATACATGCATAGTCCTAAACCATTCTTTTATCACTAGTCTCTAACATGATTACATAAATGTATGAAACATGCCATTTATTCACAGTCCAGATGTTATCTCTAACTACAGTGAATCTCCTACAGTAAACTCCAAATCATTATTTGAGAAAGCAAGTAGATGACCTAGCACAATAAAAGCACCACAGTGCCTTACAATTGCTACCGGAATTGCACCTTTTTACGCACTGTAATACAACTTAGAAGATGCTTTTCTTCCGTCTCCTTCTGCTCACAAAATACCCTTAATTCGCAAGACTCTTGCTGCCTATGAAATACCTCAAGATTGCTCACAAAGATACTCCCCTCTATTAAGTTCAATAGAGAGTACACTATGACCACAATTTGGCCTTTTAAACCACCAGAACGTGGCCATGAAGGCTTGCATAAAGGGTCACATTCTCACTAATTTTCCACGGGAAACTTCGCTTAACAGCGGCCATATGTGGCCTCCTCTTATGAGGCTTGAGGCATTTGTTCATGGGTCTGGGTCTTGGCCCATCATGGGTGGACCTAGATATTTCATCTCTTTGTTTTCCAAAAAATAGAGCTCCTCAATCTTGCAAGAAAACATGCAGGATGCCCAATCAATAGGCAGACAACTGAAGACCATTCTGCATTTGACTCTAGTTAACTGGCAATAATCATGTTGTGATTGGACAAAGCCTGAGGTCCAAAGCCCACATATAAAAAGTCGAAATGGATTTACGACTGGAACTCAACTAAAACAACAGAACCCAACATTAATGCCTCAGGTACAGGGGCCAGGGAGCTGGCCCCAGGAAGCCTTCGAGAAAATCTATTTATTGCGACAATTAAATTCTCGTGAAGCCCTTGTTGACTTGTTCCAACTACGATTGGTGATCAACTAGTACACGTGTGCCACTAGCAGATAGAAATTTTTAAAAAGAAAAAACAGAAACTCTGAAACTGAAACAAATCTTTGTCTTCATCTTATCTTCTCTGTCTGTGAATCGTTGCTCTGCAAATCTATGCCTCATTCGCTAACCCATTGTCTCCGGCGAGGATTCTACCTTTGTAATCTCTCTTTCTCATCAAACGACGCTGCTAGGCGAAACTCCTTTCTTCTATCTGTTAATGGTTCTCCTTTCTCCCTCACTAAACAATACTAATCGGCTTTTCTCTCACCAAACAATGTCGTTATCCCCCTTTCACTAAACGAAAGCTATTGCCTATTTGGGCGACTGATTGTTTTGATGGCTATGGTGAATGTGGCAGGGAAGAAGATGGCAGCGATAATTGATTGCTCTGTCCAACCGGGTCGAGTCAGGGTTCTTAAAGAAGGATCAACCAAGCAGACGGGTCCTGTCGTATACTGGATGTTTAGGGATCAACGGCTAAGAGACAACTGGGCTTTAATCTACGCCATTCATCAGGCGAACAAGGCCAATGTGCCTGTGGCTGTTGTTTTTAATTTGTTCGATCAGTTTTTGGGAGCCAAAGCTAGGCAAGTAGGGTTTATGTTAAAGGGTTTGCGTCAACTACAGGGAAAAATTGAAGAGACCCTTCAAATGCCCTTTTTCTTATTCCAGGTCAGCTAATTTATTCTTTTTAAGTAAATCTTATTTTTTGGGGGGTTTAGTGTATATTAAACTATAGGACATTGCTGAAGGAAAAAAAAAAGTTTAATGGGGAAGTTCATTAGATATTGAAATTTAATCCAAACCCTATAAAAATAGCTTCCCGTTGATTTTTAAATTTGTAACCAAACAATAAAATTTAATTTCTTTTTTCAGAATTATTTTCCATGGATATGTTATTATGTACAGCATTTCTTTAACTTGAATTAATTATTATTATGGGAAATTTATTAGTTCTTTTTTTCCCCTGGGCTTTTACGTATAGGGAGAAGCTGAAGAGACTATTCCAAATTTTTTAAGAGAGTGTGGGGCTTCACTTTTAGTTACTGATTTCTCACCTCTTAGAGAAGTCCGTAAATGTAAAGATGAAATTTGCTTGAGGGTTGGTGATTCGGTGGCTATACATGAAGTTGATGCTCACAATGTAGTACCTATTTGGGTAGCATCAGAAAAGTTGGAGTATAGTGCTAGGACTTTAAGGGGTAAGATAAATAAAAGGCTGCCTGATTACCTCATTGATTTTCCCGTATTACAACCACCATGTAGAAAGTGGGTTGCTACTGCAAATCAGTTGACTGATTGGGAAAGTCTCTTTGATGAAGTGGCAAGGTCAGATATCAGTCTATTTGAATGTAGTTATGTTCAGCTTCATGAGAATTGTAATATTAATCTTAATTTTGCATGGCTAGGAAAGGGGCAGAAGTTCCTGAAATTGAATGGTGCATGCCAGGAGAAGAAGCAGCAATGGAAGTATTAATGGGAAGTAAAAATGGATTCTTAACCAGAAGGTTGAAGAATTATTCTACAGATAGGAATGACCCATTAAAACCTAATGGACTCTCTGGTCTTTCTCCATATCTTCATTTTGGGCAAATATCTGCACAGAGGTGTGCACTGGAGGCACAGAAAGTAAGGAAGCTTTGTCCTCAGGTTTGTGGAATCAATTTCTGAATTCATGGTTTAGCTTTTTGTGTTTGAGTGAAACATGGTTGAACAGTAATCAGCTTGCTCTTTGAAGTTTCATTGTCAAATATGGGTCCCAATTCCCACCACTTATTTTAGTTTCATTTTCAACATTATTTCTCTTGCTTTTTCTTGACCGTTTACTGCATCTGATGTGAGGTTTAATGTTTCTGCATCTACTCGCTACTCTGAAGTCGGTTGACGCATTTTTGGAGGAGTTAATTGTTCGTAGGGAACTTGCAGATAACTTTTGCTTCTACCAGCCTCATTATGATTCGTTACAAGGGGCATGGGAGTGGGCACGAAATACCTTGCTGGACCATGCTTCTGACAAGCGAGAACATGTTTACTCGTGAGTTTAATTGATTTGATTTGGTTGTTTGTTGCATGATTTTTTTTTTTGCTGGTTAAGTTTTTGAGATTTCAATTGTCATTGAATTTGTAGGGTGGAGCAATTAGAGAGGGCACAAACGGCTGATCCGGTAAGCCTACATGTTGAGATAGTTCATGAAGTTATCGGACAGGAAATTTCACCAATCTATTTATTTTCAGCTACTTCCCCTCGGATTACAGCAGCGCCCCGCCCCTCCCCGCCCCACCCCATCCCACCCCCTTTTCTCCTCTCCATCTTTCTTTTGCTTTTGGCTGTCTCCTTTTGGAATTTTTGAAGTGTAATGTTTATTGATTGTGAACTCAAATCATATTTGTTTGGATTGATTCTCTTATTAAGATTCTAATTGTCATATCACAACTTTCAGCTTTGGAACGCTTCTCAGCTGGAGATGGTTTACCAAGGGAAGATGCATGGTTTTATGCGGCAAGTGATTTCTTTGATGATTTACTTTGCTTCTTTGTGTGTTGTGATTCATTGAATTTTTATTTGCATATTTTTTTTTTCTCTACAAGTCATTAAAAGCTGTGAGAAAGCTGGAAATCTTGTTGAGACAAGTGACATAAGACTTCAAAGTCAATTTAACTGGTGCAAATGTTGTGAACTGCAAAAGAGATGAATCAACTATCAAGCATTACCATGGTGGAAAGATCAAACAAGCATATTACTTAAACTAAATGTCAAGATTGTTTATAACTATAATTACCTCGACAACATCCGATGTTGAGTCTAAGCATATGGAAGCAAGTAGAAATGCATTCTGGATCTATGCTAAGGATATTTTTATCTATGTGGGTAGAATGTATCTTACAAGTTGCATTAGATATGTTAATGCTTTTATGTGTCCTGATTGAGAATTTATATAAATCTATCTCTAAATGCTGTGGTAAGAAATTTAAACTTTGTGCAGTATGTATTGGGCAAAAAAGATTCTTGAGTGGACAAAAGGACCTGATGAAGCCCTTGCAATATCAATTTATCTAAATGACAAGGTAATTTTACTATAATTCCTTTCTTCTACCATTAAGGTTGTTACCAGAGCTCCACCAGTTTAAGTTAAAACTACACGTGCAGTATGAACTAGATGGGAGGGATCCAAATGGATACGTTGGTTGCATGTGGTCAGTATGTGGTGTTCACGACCAGGTTTGGCTTCCCCCCCATCTCTCTCTCTTCCCTTCTTTTCTGTTGGTGGTGGGATCAAAAATAATTCAGTTCACTAAGATGCATGAGTTTTTATGAAACGGAGTTCTCGTGTTCTCAAATGCCATGTGAAAAGTTAGTTGCAAATTAATTATACTTTGCTATAGGTAAAACGAAAGATTGCCACTTTCCTAAAATGAATGTTTTGTAAACAATTTAGAATGGAGAAATTCAAAGCTTCTGGAAATAGATGAAGTATATGGAAAATGAATCATGTTAGTTTGTGATGAATCTCTTTTATTACAGTAAATTGCCATATCATTGATCATTGAGGTGCTCTTGGTTGCCATTTTCAGGGTTGGAAAGAGCGTCAAGTTTTTGGCAAAATTCGTTATATGAACTATGCAGGCTGCAAAAGGAAATTTGATGTTGATGGCTACATTGCCTATGTAAAGAGGATTGTGAGTGAAATTAAGAAGAGAAAAGCAGAAACTCAGCTTGGTGGAAAAACAAAACAGCTCCGTGGTTAAACATTTCATTTGATATAATAGTAAATGGTAGGCTTCTAGTTAGATGGATGCTAAACCCAAAACAAAGACGCTTGAAGCATTGTTTCGGATTAAGAGTATGTTTCAGACCAAAGCATCTAAACATTGTTTTAAAGATGCCACTGCCTCTATCAGACATTGCACTCTGTAATACCGAGAATGGATTTATAATTTCCATTATTCTCATTTGTTTGTACAGATTATTGTTGCTTTTCTCTAACATGCAAATAGCAAGATGAATATCTTAGCAGTATAGGTGACAATTTCTGTTGACAGGTTATGTTGAGTTGCAGGTATTTCAATGCCATTTAATTGATTGTCTAAAACTTTGTCATGAGCAAACTCAATACCATATGCCTATAAAATAGACATCATGCTTAATAACTGCATCATGATTACTTAAGATGATTAGCCAACAAATTCTTAAGCACCGAAAAGCGAACGTAATATGTTTGATACAATCAAATATGTAGCAGTTTAATTGATGTTTTCCTATTGGTTAGTAAAATAAGATTTTATACAAATTGTAAACTGCTCAGCAGTTCAATCACAAACCACAAATCAAATGCAGAACCTGGTTATGCAGGATGCTTTCCCACAATCCAGATCCAGGCAGACCAATCCACTACCAATATCAGGCAGCAGACATTTTGCTTCCAAGGCTGAAAAAATTGGATACAATGAATTCAAGTATCTAATCTATGAATACAAAGGGGATGAGAAACCTCTTTGAAAGCCTGTACTCGGCTCCTTATCCCACCACATTTATATTTGTAGATCATCCAACGAGAGCTCGTGCGCTGTTAATAGTTTTAATTTCTGTGATTTAAATCAACACAATATGATTAGGCTGGAAACTTGGCTGGTAATAGAATAGGAACACTTCAGGCACTAGAGAAAACTAGTTACCGTAATAAATTGAGGAGGATCATCGAGACTTGAAGAGCCTAGCACTACTTCCCTCTGTAGCTTACTTGTAAGCTTGTGACATACCCTTAGCTGAAGATTAGTTTGTGTGTGCGTGTGTGTGAGAGAGAGAGAGAGAGAGAGAGAGAGAGAGAGAGAGAGAGAGAGAGAAGAAATTGTAAGTCTATCCAAGAGAAAACAGCAATTAAAATGAACTTGAAATTAAACTCTTCATACCTCAGATCTAGTAGCTCCACCTACTATAAATACAAAAATGCGTCGGCCCATCTTCTTGAAATCACTAGATGCATGTCTTAGTACTGAATCACTGCCAGGCAGCAAAGAAAACATTACATCTCATGACACAAGGATATAAAATCACTATCAGTTAATGGTTTTCTCCAATCAGTTCAAAGATATGCATAATAGTATAAGACAGCCTTGTAACTGTCGATTTCAGCCCTACACTGATCAAGAAATCAGACCATGCTGGCATTATCATTTGATTAAAAGGGAAGGGAGGTCTTTGAAAAAAAGACAGACAGGATGGGTCAGTTTGAAGCAGAAATTATCAAGAGTCTAAACCCTATAGTTGGCCTTTCCAGCCAAAGAGCAAGAACAAAACCTTGAATATCCATCATCAGAGTTTCGAGGTCGAGCCCATGTTGGTGTCCGCCTTGATCTCATTGAATGAGGAGCTGGAGGTTGATGCATTGGTGCAGCATGGGATGTTCCATGGAAGGTTGCACTTGGGTCATTCATACATGGATATTCATCCTTGGATAATTCTCCTTTGCTAAGTTTTTCAACAAGTTCCTGAAAGATAAAGACCATTTCAACTGAAAAATCATAAAATTTCAGCATGATATCAAAATTCAAATGCCTTGCTATTTGAAATTTATATTTATCCAAATGGAGCCGTAACATTATCTTGGCAGAAGTTGCAAAATTAAGAATTTCGTAAAAGAAGATGACAAAAATAAATTATCAAGTGGCCCAAATTTGACATCCATGACATTAACTCCTTTCTAACAAGCAAAAGTTTCTATCATGCATCATTTGCCTGACAAGTGACCTCTCCTAACAAATGCATCAAGACAAAACAAAATTTCCCCCTCCCACTGACCCATCAGGACAGATAAGAAAACAATAGAGAAGGCATTGGGAAATCAGAACAATACCCAAAAACGTGGCTTAATTTCACCTACGATGTTAAAATTACTCTATTTCAATGTGGTCATTAAAATTCAATTTGTTTCAGCAAATCACTCAAAACTTTATAATCACATGAAAATTTAGGCTAAAATTTAAACAGTTACCTTTATGAATCGTTGAAAGAAAATCACACCACCTATGATGTTAAACTTACTCTATTTCAATGTGGTCGTTAAACTTCAATTTGTTTCAGCAAATCACTCAAACTCAATAATCACATGAAAATTTTAGCTAAAATTTTAAAAGTTAATTTTATGAATTGTTAAACAAAATCACAATCAAGTAATTTTTTTTACATGCCAATTGAAATTCAATGACTGCTAAAATTCAATGACCGTTAGGGTGGAGCATTCATTGGTTATAATTGAAAAAACTAGCCAAACCATTCTATTTCAGTTTTTCGGCTTAAATGGTTTGGTTCAATCAGCAATTTTAGAAATTTTGGTTTTTCGATTTGATTTTCAGAGTAAAAAAACCATTATAACCGAACCGAATTGTAAAACAGTGTGTTTTGGGTTTATCTCCTCTTTCAAAACGACAATTTGCATCTCACTCCACCAATATGTATACACAATGCCCAAAATGATGGCACTTGCTTCACTTCATCCCCTCAAAAAAACTCCTCTTCCTCTACAGCAGCTGCAAAAACAACAGTCTCCTCTCTCTTATCTAGTCTCCACCCTTACACTACTCACCACCATCCTGCTAATCTACTCTGCCCCTCCAAAGACTAAGCTGATCTACAAGGTTTTAAATAACAGCCATTACGTTATGTAACAGCTGTTAAGGAATTTTAGCTTGCCGTTAATAATTGTAATTGTAAAGGCCGTCACCGCCATTATTGACCGTTAAGTAAAGTATTAATAGCCATTACCATTCTAATTGAGAATCCCTTTTTTTTTTTACAACTTTCACGTGAAATGCAGCAGAGCGAACCATTTTTTGGACAGAAAACTATCTTGGCTTATTCCTTGTAGCACCTCATCTTCCTTCCTCTCTAGGCAACTAAGCCATTTTCTCTCAACGTTCTCTCAATTTTCTCTACAAGACAAATTTTTTAGCTCGAGCATAAATCATCAAATAGACCAGGTAATTTTGAAGTTAAGGAGAGCAATGGGCGACTTAATGTTTATTTTTTCTAATTTTTAGCTATTTTTTCAACTTAGGTAAATACATAAATAATTAGAAATAATATCAAAGTTAATTTTAGCCGTTAATAATATTTGTTTAAGTATAAGTTTAGGCTTTGGCAAAGATAAAATTTAGAAAAAAAATAATCATGAAATTAACCCTTGAAATTAATTTTCATAAATTAAACACCAAGTTTAAAACCTCCCTTTCAAATTAAATGATTAGTTTCTTAACTTAGTTATTATAGCAAATGCATAAATACATCAATTTAATAGATATAGGTAAGTGTAAATTAATTAAAAAATATGCTGTATTTTAAAAAAATAAAAAATTGGTTTTGACATTTATTACTTAGGTTATAAAACTTGAGAAAAATAAATAAATCATTAAATTAACTCTTAAACTTAATTTTTATAAATTAAATAGTAACTTCTTAGACACTCATTTTGTGGTAATAAGATTAGTTATTTACTATCTACTTAGTTATTTTAGTTTTAAACCGAAAAAATACTAATAACGTATAAGAATGATGTATTTAATGTCTTTATTTGATATATATATATATATATGCTTATTGTTTAGTTGTATGTCTTAGTTTTAATTATATCTTTGAATATTTATTTATTTATTTCATTGACTTTACAAAATTTTCAAAAAAATTTGCATAACGACAAGCCGTTACCGTTATGTTACAGCCATTACAAGCTTGTGACCATAACCGCGAATGCAGTCGCGATCATGATTTAAAACCATGGATCTACTCCCCTCCTTCATAAATCACAGACATCTCCTCTCAATTCTCCTCACCTCAGTCTCTCAACTCATTGGTCAATTGTGAGTCATGACCCTAAATCCCTCATTAGTCCCCAGTGATTCTAGTTTCTCAGTCAGCACTCATTGTTTAAGCTTCCCTCCATTTCACAATTGTTAAGGTCTAGTCAGCCATTTCTATACTATAGTTTCTCTCCTTTCCCGATTCAAGATTCACAAGCTAAGTCCCACAATTGAGATTTGTTCCTCAATCAGAGATGCACAGATTTGATTTGGATTTGCTGAGAAGCAAAATTTCTAATGTACTCTGTGTGTGTGGAATATGTTTTTGTGTGCTTATAAAAGCTCTCTCTCATATAAATTGATAGCCATGAAACCAATTCTAGACACTGGTAGTTTATTTGTTTCCGATGGAAATTGGGAGGGTTATTAGAGAGTTTTAATTTCAAATAGCAAATTTTAGTGAATACTTATTTGTTTTTATGTTTTGTGTTTTTTATGATGTTGAAAGGTGAAAATCCTCAAATGTGATTGTGTTCAACACATGTAAGGTTGAGAACTAAGGCTCCCCTTCTAGCTAAAATTAAAAATAGATCAATCCAATCGCACCAATTTATTTCAACGTTTTGTTTGGTTGGTCTTTTTAGTTCGGTCCGGTTTAGTTTCTTATAAAATAAATTCGTTTGTGGGATTTTCTTGGTTTGGTTTGGAATCGAACCGATCATTTGCACACTCGTAGTGACCATTTATGAAAGTAACCTTCAGAAACACATAAAAACAACCTACTTTGATGAAAAGGTACGTGATGTAGAACCAATAAAGTGATGGGGAACAAGGGGTGAGATACAAATTCTCAAAAGGTAAAGAAACACATTCTACAGAAACACATTATCAATTTATTAGCTCAAAGAAATTGTCAATCATATAAAAAATATCTACACTAAAATACCTAAAAGATGTATTTATAATATATCAACTAGTCCTAGTAACACTAGGATTTGGAATCCTTAAACAAGAAAATCCTAATCAAATACTAATTAGGAATCTCAAATCAACACAAAATTCCTAAATAATAAAATACTAAATATTCCTAAATAATAATAGAATTCCTAAACAATATAAATCTAAACTTTCTAATTCCATAATGAATATAATTCCTAATTTGAGTCTTCTTCCAATACTATATCAATACATGCATTAGAAATGATTGAATGTGGGCAAACATGAGACAAAATAAAATTAAAATAGAACATTTTTTTCCATTGTTGCCAAAAATTGAATCTTGTAAAACAATGAATGGTATTGGTAATTCTTTTCCCATTTTCTCCAAAATGGGTTAAAAGGAAAAGAAGGCAAAAAATAAATGTATTATAGCAAAGGTCTAATCATGTGATATTTGATGCTAATAAGAGAACAAGGGGGAAGTATGCATGAAATAATACATAGAAAATGGCCCTAACTTTGGATGTACCTCTATCATAGGGTAAAATCGTGATAATTGCCATGTTCCTTCATCACTAGTGCGGTCTTTTCTAAAGGCACGCTTCTTCTGGCAATTGAGAAAAACGAGAGGCAGAATAGGCTTAGAAATTATCAAAAAGAAGCAACATTTTATCCACTTGTATGTTTACCTTATGAATGTCAAACTTTAGAGAAAAAGCTCCAGTTGAACCCTTTTTGGACTCTAGAGATCCCCCAAGCAATCTCATATTATGCACAGCATTCATATCATCTTGAGGTAATTTTGCTAACTGAAAGGCAAACTACAGGATCAGTATGATATGCAAAACAAGACATTGTGAGCAAACATCAATTCAGGAAAGGCATGATTAAACTAAGCAACTGACTTGACTTCAAATGGAACAAAAAACTGTAAGATAGCAGGAAAAAAGGGAAAGGAGGCAAACCTTCATTAGATTAAGACCTTTTTCACTATCAAACTTCTCAGGATAAATGGCTGCAAGAATCATTAACAAGCGTAACTTATTTTCGCGAGTTGCATCCTGCATAAGTGTTGGTTACACTTTATAAGTACATTTGACGAGTTGTAAGACTTCCATTATGATTTACTACAAATTCTCACCTCTTTAGTAGTTAAAAATTTAATTACGTCTTTCATTCCTGCATCTCCAAAAACCAGGTCCTGCTCCAGTTGCCCTATGTCTCGAAGCCCCAAATCCCTGATAATTCTATTAATTTTTCCAGCGATCTGCATCCAAATATGTAATTTGCATGAAACCCTGAGCATGTGAAGATTCTGTCAACCAGTAGACACTAGAAACTCTTTTCCTTCTAAGATGCGTGTTCTCATCCCAAGTGTTTAGAAAGAAAATGAGAAAATATTGAAAAACAAAATTTGAGCTACTCTTTTTAGACAAGAAGCCCAAACCCAACTGCTGATATGGTTCCAGGCCCGCTACCCTAAACAATCACCGTTTGTAACAGTGTTACTTGAACTTGGGTGCAAATATTGAATACAGGTATGTTGGCGTAGGGTTCAATGTAACATAATGTTCACACACCTCACATTCAAGTGCCCCCTTAACACTAAGAACCAGGAAATGATGGTGTTTTGCAAAATATGGATCTCAAACAACATTTTGAATAGCTTTAGGAGAGAGGAGAAATTTGCAAAATGTAAACTAAATCAACAAGTTCCATCCTTATTCGCTTTTCATCTCAACAAAAAGCTAATATGCACATGCCCTAGACCATTGGATCCAACTGAATCAAAATCAATAGCTTATGAACCAAATTGATAAATTAGCCCCAAACCAAAACGTCTACCTCGACATGGAGGGATAGCTTGTCAATTTGTTCACTGTACTGTGGCAATGCCTGAACCATCTTTTGCAAGTCCCGCGTGGAAAGCTCACCATCTCTGCACAGCAGATGAGACTTTATTATAAGAAATATATCATGAAAGCAACTAATCATCAAATAGCTTTAAGTTTAGAATACAGACAAATAACAAAATGCAAGGGTATGCTAGTATGATAGCATCTCTGCTTGAACAATGACAAAAAAAAAGACACTATTGATATGAAAATGAGAATACACAAATCTTACATAACAAACCAAGGACACAAGGATCGCAAAACAAAGGCAGAAGAGTAACAGAAAAAAGAGGAATTGTACATTGATCCTTCTCTGTACACAACTACAACGGGAATTCTAACTGCAGGAATTATTCAATCCAATACAACCCATGGTTTTAAATAATCATTGCTATTGAACAGTTTTTCCATAACATTCCGTTATTGGTCAATGAGAATTAAGGTACTCTGACTGTCAATTCAAAACTTCCATAGATGCTCTAAACTCAAATTTTCCTTTAATTTATGCAAGTAATAAACACTAAATTATGTTCTATCGCCAATGAACTGTATCAACTGGCTTGACAAAAATTATTATCATGAAGGACAGGGACATACATGGTTGGCTATCATGATTCAGCCATGCATAACAGAAATTTCAACATAATCGTGAAGTGAATGATTCAAGCTGAAACACTACGAAGGCTGAAGAACTAGAAGTGGGGAACGCCCAACGGCCCTAACTTTAAAAGATAGAGCAAACACAAAGCAATATTGAAAAACAGCTGCCTAAAATATTGAGAACGAGCAGCTTATCAACTTTAATATGGAGTGAAATTTTACGAGACTTGTGATATAGATTATTTATTACAGAAAAAAATATCTCATTTATGTTGCTCCGTATAGAGATATCTTTTCTTCTAATTCCAAAGTCCAAAAATCAGAATATACTATCAGGTTACTCTGTAATTGTATAACAGCAATTTTCTTCTCTAATATTTATACCCTTGGGCAAGGTGATCAGTTTTCATTAACAAAAACTTTACACCAACCTTGAAGTATGTTGGATTTGTGCAGCTTTATTCTTTGATACAAAGTTGGTCATCTTCTCATGCAATCGTTCACTAGCCTGACAAGGCAGCCAAAGATCAATGAGTATTTACAACAGGGATATTCAAAATAAATAAAAACTATAGATGATATACTTACATCTGCTATATGTGCATGGCGAAGCTCAAGCCAGACAGGATCATGTTCCTCTAAAAGAACCTCTTTTTTCTCAGGAGGACCACTTGTTTTAGCAGGAACCTGAACAACAGATTCGTTCATTTACAATATGCAATAGAGATCCAACAGAAAATGAGCAAAAGCAAGAGCATATACAGATATAACTGCATTAGTTTACCTCATGCACATATTTATTTCCCTCCATATTCAGTAAATCATGGCACATGGCATCGTACGTCCACTCATGTATAATAGGAGCAATCTAGAAATTCAAAATACAAATGTTAACCGAGCCACGCAATAAGCATACACTAAGTCAATAGGCAATAAGTTCTTACCTGATCTATAGATCTGTCCAAGATGAGCAGCTCGCATGTTTCTGTCTGAGGAAAGTTTTCAATCTTTTGTTTGTAATGCATTAGACGGTCCCAAACTCTAGCAGCAAGTTTTGTGGGAATCAAATCACGAAAAGTTGTCATTGTGGTCACATCAAGGGACTTGGCAGCACGATAGCGCACAAAAGGAAATTCCTAAAAACCATATATGTGCATGCGTCAGAATATCATTCAAACAATGTAAATGACAATTTTAAGATCATTGTAAGTACCCTCAAAGAAGCAAAAACTGAAGCGATGCGAGTAGCCATCACACTCAAACATGCATCACCTTTGCGAGAATCCTCCTCATCCCCAAAAAGTTCCTCTAAAGCCCTCTCATTGTCAGTAATAAAACCCTGTATAAAGAATATCACATTGGAAAAGAAGATAATGATGATAAAATCATGTGATGATGAGGATGATGACAAAAAAAATAAGCAGCATCAAGATCAAGAAAGCATCATCATTAATGAAAAATTAAAAAACAACAACAAAAACAACTAAGCCCTAAACAGCCATGTACACAGCAAAATTCACAACAAATAACATTCAGAGTTTACACTGACATTGTGCTTCTTGAGATTGTGATAGCCAAGTTCTCCCCAGCATGATTTCCTAGTTCTATCCATTATTTTTCCTTCCGTTCTCTCTACCATTCAGATCTGAATTCTTGCATAAAAACTCACCATAAACTGATCATAATTAATCTCTTCAACCTTCACTCAGACATATTACAATCCCTGACAGAGTATACTTTAAATAGATTGCCATTTTGTCCCATTTTTCTCACAGAAAAAGAAGCAATGATGCCAAAAAGTTGTGAAATATCAGAAATAGGCAATTCTAGAGATAGCATAGTCAAAATGGCATAGGCTAAATCAAAATGAAAACTTGACTTCTCATTTAGGCAAGTAATCCAAAAGTGCCAAAAAGAAAAGGGATGCACCCTGGTACTTCAGCAAACAAATAAAAATGGAAGAGAGCAACTAGATGAAGAAAAATGGAAAAAAGAAAAAAAGAAAGACAACAAAGTGACGAATTTCTGAGCTCTACAAAATCTAGCAAACAAAAGACAGCATGTAATTTTTAAACAAGCAACTGCCATGTTAAAATGTGAAAAATATAACTATATACCATTTCTGAAAAGAAGTTAACATCAAATTTCAAAACCAAATTTATTGAAGCTACTTTATGAATGGAGGAAAAACAATGGAATGTAGAAAAAATCATTGATCAAATGAGGCATCATAGATATTATTCCATAACGCAATGCTTTTCTTAGGCAAAAATGATCTCTAAAACTTTCAACCAATTGATAATGCAATTTAATTCTATAAAAAAAAAAAAAAAACACACACGCACAACGAAACTGAGCATCAGCTATATTTTGCATACAATATTTAACAAATAGATGTGGAGTGTACCTGGCTGTCTATAGCAAAATACTCCAAATTCATCTGCATAACTCACCCAAATCAGAAAAAATTTCACCATCCATCAGTAACTTTTCTAGTAATAATAGAACAAAAGAACGGGCAGCAACTAGCTAGCAGATAAGTTGTTTGCGCACATTAATCAATCCAAAGAATAAAAAATTTCCAAGGAAACGAGAACTATACCTCTCTCAATGCTCCTATGCGAGTCAATACAGTTGTTTCTTTCTTAATATGAGCAACCAATTCTCTTGAAATGGGTGAGCTGAAGAAAACAAATGCCCTTCACACATGGAGAAAAGATAGAAAAGAGAAAGTCAATAACCACTAACAAGTTAGGACTCAAAAGTCAAAACATAAACTTAATATAACATATAAAAATCTTTCACATACTTCTTATACAAAGGTGACTTCCCTGACATGTCTGACAAGAACATGACGACACTGCAAAACAAACATAATAAGAACAGAAATAAAATAGGTATAAGAAAGAAAGAAAGAAAGAAAGAAAGAAAGAAAGAAGGAAGAAAGATAGATATCGAGATAAGAGAGAGAGTCAGTCTAAATAAGATAGATATAGACAGAATTTGAATGCTTCCCTTAAAGCTAACCTCTCTCTACTGGAATGACAAGTTAAATCACATTTGGTACATTTTTAATCAGCAAGTTTATTTTACCCCTAGAGACTAGGAGTATTGCACACACTGAAGTTGCTAGAGATAGAATTGCACAAAGACACAAGTTAGGGAAAAAAGTTGCATTGACAAAAAGGAATAATATAGAAAAAAAATGATTGGAACAAATTACGCAAGCCATGAAGAGATCAAGTTCATTTGTAATCCTACCATGCAAATTTAGTAAAATTGTAAGAGAAAATGCCAGAAACATTAAGGTATCATATTTATAAATCCTGGAAGTGCATTTGAAGATTTTATTCAACTGACTGGGTGAAGATATCCGCTGTCCAGTCATTGTAAAATAACTCCATCTGTCAAATACTCAGATAATATCCTCTACCTACTTATGATTCAATGTGAACTATGAACATTTACGGCAATGTAGTTCAGGCACACAGTTGCTAAAAGCAAATCAACTTCCATCCGTTTTTATTCCTTTTCTTTTTATAGGGCAGCAAGAGTCAAGAGGGGGCTCATGCATGATATCTTTTTCAACTTTAGAATCAAACTAGCAATAATATTAATAACTCAGTCACTTTTTGCCTTTATAATGTTTTACTTAAAGTACCAAGCAAGCAAACAAAAAATGCAAATCTGCAGTAGTTGAGTCAAAATTTTTAAAGGAAAAAAATCCATATTTTTTTTTTTATGAAAATAGTTATTTAGTACATAATATAATATTGCTTTTAATTTTTCTGTGATGAAAGCAAAAGGCAAGAAAGAGTAAGTGCCTTAATAACTACAATAAGAACAGGATTAGAAGCACAAGAGAATCAATATGGGCAGTCAACCAAAAGAAAATATATTACTTCTCTTTAGTTGGTTGGATGAAGTATATGGCATCCATGGAGGGCAACGGCTGCCTTCGTCTGAATATATCTTCTACCACTGCAGAGGAAAAAAAAAAAAGAAAAGAAAATTGGTAACTTCTGGAGAACAAAACAAAAATTTTACCTTAAACATCTTATGCATCATAGGCTTCATAGCTTATTCACTGCCCAAGTCTAAACCATATAATTAACATGTAGGCTGGTCACCATCATGTAACTAATGATGAGCAATAAATAAGTCATATAAGAAAAGTTCTCTTTTTTTTTTTTTCCCTATAGAACATCTGTCCCTAGAAATATTTGTTGCACTAATTGAAAAATATTTGCATACTATATCACAAAATATCAACTTAATTAAGTCTTAATCCCATAGTCGGGGTAGGGTATATGGATCTACTCCTCCCATTCCATTTGGTTTTAGGGTATATGGATCTACTCCTCACATTCCATTTGGTTTACGGCTACATCTTCAAAAATATCTAAAGTTGCTAAACCCTTTCTCACCACTTCCCCTCATGTCATCCTAAGTCTAATCTTCACTTTCTTATCTCTTATCACTTCAATATCCTCAATCTTTCACACTGGTGAAATTGCTGGTCATGAACAAAATATTAACATTAACCCAAATTTTCTTGTAATTGCTTATGCTTGCTTTTGATGGTAATAAGATCTTACCCAAGCACTCAGAAATTTTAAAGAGGCATCGATCTATGATATCTATCTACCCATAATTTCTATATATCAAAGCCTTCTCTATACCTATCTTAGATATAAGAAATACTTAAGAATTACATTCTATGACTAATGGCATACCTCGCAAAGAATATAAAATATATTTTGCCATACTATGAAGTAACATGTTTCAGTAATTTATGACATAAAAAAATTAGAATCATTGCAGGAGCAGCAAAACCAGCTACCAGAATCATCAGATAAAAGAAAAATACTAAAGTTAGGTTCTCTGCGAGATCACCCTAAGCATGGTCCCAATGCACATTAGGATAGTGCAGGAATAAAATAAATGCATTTCTCTTGAGAAAGAATTAAGAATCTACAGGTATGTTTAACAAATCTTTTATAAATATTTTTGTGCTATGAACATGAAAATAAATATATGTATGAAGAATTCGAGATAGTATCTTTCACAAAACAAAATTATAAATATGCAAAAGTTAAATTTGTATTTTGCAGTTTGCAACCGCTTTGAAAAACCAACACAAATAATTGAATTCCGAATGATTTTTGCCCCCAAAACCCACAAAAAATGAAATTCTTCTATTTTCACAGTCCAAAGCATGTGTCAAAAATAAGCTGAGCTGTTTGTTTATAACATTTTTTGAGCTTATAAGCTTAAAAAAAAAAAAAAAAAAAAGAGCTAGGGGGGACCAACTTTTCATTTTGGTGCTTATAAAGGTAAATTGGCCAAATATTTTACTATATTACCTTCATTTATTTTTTTAAAATTCAACCACATATTTCATTTAATACTCTTTTTAGTAATGTTACTAATAAATATGCTTATAAGCTATTTTTTACTAAACGTGTCATTTACTTATAAGCTACCTATAAACAATTTTACTAAATATACAATTGCTTAAAATTTTAAATATTTGTAAGCTAATTTTCATAAGCTACGCTAAACACCCTCTAATTCTTACATGAAACTCCTTCCTGCGTGATATCAGCCATCTTGCATGAATAAGACATGATCTTTACAGTAAGTTTGTCCATGATGAGTACCTAGCATAAGATATTCAAGAACTATAATAACTTAAAATGAAAATTTCAGATAATGAAAAAGATGGCAAGAGAAAAAAGAATCAAGCAAAAAAAATTACAATGGAGAAATCATGCCGTATAAAATAAGTAAAACAACAAACAGAAGATTCAAAAGAAAAAACGGATTAAAAAAAGTACAACAATCCTGCATGCATATATACGTACATACATACATACAAACATACATAAAGCAATTCCAATTCCATCAGTTCTTTTCTATGCTAAAAGTCCCATCCAATGGCAAGGACAAAAAAAAAACCCTAAAAGTAATGAAAAAAAAGGAACATAACAAAAGACCTGCCTCAATTATTTCCTAACAGACACCAATATAAATGAATTGATCCAAGAAAAACCCAGAGTAACAATCTCAATATTATCCAAGCTTGTGTATGAACAACTATATACATACTACAGTTCTACCTCCCAAACCAGACCTTGTTTGATTTGCATAATTGAACACACACATATCAATGGCATGCATGTAAAGTTTAAGACAAGCCTACATACAGACAATTATATGGTGTACAACTGTAAATATACATCCACAGTCATAGATGAACAGTTGCAGAATATTATCTCATTTTATCACCTTTCAAAGAAATAAGATAGCATATTTCATACACCAAAATCAAACATTAACACATATAATAATTTAAACCCCATCAATAATTGCAAGGCTTTAAAAAATGTTCAAAGAGAGACAAGAGGAGAAAAAGAAATTACATTAATCCATTACTTACATTTTTTAAGTGATTAATTGAAAACAAAATGCAAAGTGGCACACTCCAAAGAAAGCGAAAGCACTTCTGTAGGAGATCTAGTCCATTCTGAGGGACTTATTGCATACAAACATGCCTAACAGATCCAAAATCTTGACTGATATTTAGTAGGCCCCAACACACTCAATATGCCATCAAACAAAAGCTAGATAAATAGCACTCATAATTAAAATTAAAAAAAAATCCTAAAACTCTATTAAAACTATTCCATTTAATTGATTTGAAAGAATTTCATCTATATATTATGTGCAAAACTCTATTAAAACTATTCCATTTAATTGATTTGAAAGAATTTCATCCATATATTATGTGCTCCATGCCTCACATTAAACATCAACATTTTTCCTTTGGAAAAGCATAATCCTCCAAAATTTTAGAAGGAATAGCAAAACAACAAACCATTCAATAACAAGCTACAAGCTTAAGTACCTTCCAGGTTGACTTTGAGTCCCCTGCTTTGGCCGACCGAAGCATTTCATGTAATAAACCTGAACAAACAACAAATTCAGATCGATCAATAATTAGCCCAATTGACCTTTATAAAAAGCCACAAGGCTATGCATAGCTTCCAACAATATCAAAACAAAGACAACAGACAATATCAACAATTTAAGATGGTCTAAGGAGCCTAAACTCTCCCTCTCTGTCTCTCAAAAGGTTTGGCTTTCCCATATTATTTTGAGGAAAAAAAATTAAATAACATAAGGAACTGAAAAACATTATAACAATAATGAACTTGTTTAAGTGTGATAAAGGATCTTGCTATATGTCAGAATGAGAACAACAGACATATAGAAGTATAGGACCTGCCTTGTCACATCATTAGGCCAAAAAGGGAAACGAGAAAGGATGCTATAAAAATAGATGAAAGGTGGTTTATTCTAGCCATACACTTCGTCATGATCATTAACCAATCCCAATCAATTGGATTCATACAACAGCAGTAGCAAGACATGCCTTACTACTTGGCAGTTTCTTTAACTGAAACCTATATCATGGAAAGACTTCATGACTGATTCGATATCGCTACATAGCAACAATCATGTTAAAGTTAAAGTTTGGATACTTTTGTACTCTCAGCATAAGATCAGTTAATATAGCAGATCTCTACATTCCCTTATCACAATGACCATCACATTATATCAACGATCCCCCACCCCCTTCCAACCTGAAAAGGAAAAAAGGAAATTGCCAATTTCTGTAGAATGCTAAGAAAAACAAGTTTTGCACCAAGCAAAATGGAGAAAACAACACCCCCCCCCCCCCCCCCCAACACCCCGCCCCAACCAACAAAAAAAAAATGGTCATTCTGGGCCATGAAATTAAAGCCACAAATCATCTGGTTTTACCATCCATAGCACAAAAGTATGCAGAATATGACTTGCACTGGACATATCCCCTTATATCATTGCAACATCATAATTCCAAAAGACACCTTAATTAACATGTTAGGCAGCCCTAGCAGTTCCCTTCTATTTGCATTTCTTTCATCAAAATAAAACAACTTCAGTTTTTAGCCTATCAATCACACCATGCTGATACGAGAATATTGAAGATGAGAAGAAGAGGTGTGGTTAGTCAATTGACAGCTCCAACTGAAGTTGTTAAGAAGTTAAGACACGCGTAATGCTTTGCTCAGGTCTAGGGAAGAGATTTACGAGTTTGTTATTGTAAGTTGGTTATATGAGCTACAATTGTAATCCTGATTCTCATTCATGAATGATATAGTGAAATGTGTTCTTCTTCCTTATGAATTCCCTCTAGTTTTTTCCTCTGTGCTTCTCTCTTCTGTTCTGTTTCTGTAAAATCTGTAACAATGGTATCAGAGCAAATGGCCCTCAGCCATAGGTTTTGCTGCTACTAATTCTTCCCTCTCCGCTTCCTCTTTCCTTGAACCTAAGGTTCTTCTAAATTATCCTCTGTTCTTTCTGATCTTTCCGTTCCTTTCTCTTATGTTCTCCTTGCCTATTCTTCTTTCTCGGTCATTCTCATTCTCCTCTCTTAATCTGTTTTTCTTTCCGTCCTTTCTTGGTTACCAAACGGAGCTGTAAGATCCTTGGCCATGATGGAAGATATGCAATAATAAGATCTTGTGCAATGGTTCACTATCGTGAAGCAAGAACTAGAGCAAAGGCAGGAGGTTTTGCGATAGGACGCAGAGCAATGACGTCAACAAGCCTTGGAAGGAATTAAAGCTTACTTATTGCTATAAGTTTGCGAAATATGAAGATTGCTTGTAATGTGACTCAAGGTGAACCCACAAAAGCAAGGGAAGATCCATCGGAGGATTTAAGGAATTTGAAACAGGAATTTACCTTGCAAGATTATTGGAATTACTTTAACCAGTTGTATTCAAAAGCTATAATCCAAGAAGAGCAAGCTTTGAATTTTTCCTCAATGGACTGGTTGATCAGTTGCAATTGCCCATGAGGATGTTTAAGCCAAGTACACTTTCGGAGGCTTATTCACTGGCTAGGTTGCAGGAGGTAACTGTGGCAACAATCAACAACAATACAAAGCTAGATACTAAACCCACAACCTTTGTTAATACTTCATTCCCTCCTTCTACTCCATCCAATCCCCAATTTGATTCTCCTAAGCTCATAGTTTCTGGAAACCAATCAGATTTTTTGCCCATACCCATCATTCAATTACCAAAACTACCCAATGTACCTTCAAGAAATCCAAAAATTGGGCATCCTGAAAATTTCAAAAGTGAGAAGAGTAACCAAGGGACTGCAATTGATAAAAGTTCTTCTATTCATTATGATAACGGTACAATTTTTGTTCCTAAATCTGTTATGGTTTATGAAGGTGGAGCATATGTTCTTATTATTAGAAAAATTGAGAAGCAAAAAGAGAGAGTTGGTGGGGAAAAAATATATAGGAAATATGGGAATGCAGTAAGTTTGATTTGGGTGGCTATAATTTTGGGTTCATTTCACATGACAATATCATCCTTAAAGAAGATGAGTTTGAGACATGGAAAAGGCAGAGGAAGAAATTTTATGGGGTGTCAATTTGCTTTTTAAAAAAAACAAAAGCTATGGAAACATTTCAAATTCTGGATCGTATTGGTGCAGTCAAGATGTTTTTTCTCAAGCAATTCTCGATTGCAAGATTGTCCAAAGACAAAATAATGCTGCCTCAGCTTCTAATCCATTAGAGAGTTTTTTTTTCCAACTGTTGCTTCTTAGGAATATGTAGACGAGTTAGAAAGCTCAGTTTCCTGCATTCCTCAAGGACAAGGAATCTGAAGGAGAGGGTATTGATACGAGAATATTGAAGATAAGAAGAAGAGATACAGTTAGTCAATTGACAACTCCAGCTGAAGTTGTTAAATAGTTAGGACATGTGTCACATTTTGCATAGGTTTACAGAAGAGAGTTACGAGTTTGTTATTTAAAGCTAGCTATGTGAGCTACAGTTGTAATTCTGATTCTCATTCTTGAATGATATAGTGAAATGTGTTCCTATTCCTGACGAATTCTCTCTATTTTTTTTCTCTGTGCTTCTTTCTTTTGTTGTGTTTTTGTAAAATCCATAACACATTCTTTATGTTATTTTTGTTCCAAAGAAATGAATTTGCATAAAAAATCCAATCTTCTAACAGAAATAAGATGTAGAACCCCGCATATCCCTATATCTCATTTCAATTTCCTGAATCCAAATACCAATATAAATCTCTCATCCCCAGGAACTCAAGTCAAAACCACAATCTTCCCCACGCGCATCCTAATTCTTTGATTGCGTCCCATAAAAGACATAAATTACATGATAATTTAGCCAAAGATATGTCTAGTAGTCACTACTCATTATCATGTAATAAAATTACCTAAGTAGCCCAAAATATAAATAAACCTAGAAAATTTTGGCAGAGTTAGAATTGCCAGCTGCAGCGTAAACAAAAATTAAAAAAATAATAATGATAAGATTGAGGCTGCCAGATTCCATAATAAGCGAAAATGCAATCCCAAAAATGTGAAAGGTACCCTGAACTTATAACAGACTTAGAGATGATGAACAAATCTCATATACTACAAATAATTAAATATTGGCAAATCGCCCACTTCCAAAACTGGTAAACAATATCATCACTAAACGAAAACAACTCCACAATACCTTAATATAAAGTTAAATTAAAGCTTCAACAAAGCAACCTACTGATTGCATTAGCAAAAACCCAGAAAATGGAACTGAAAGAGTACGAAAATGATACCCATCAAAGGATCATTTTAAATTGAATTGAACAATGAAAATAAAATACTTGAAATTAAATATCCAGAGAGAGAGAGAGAGAGAGAGAGAGAAAGAGAACTGACGTTCACGGCTGATTTGTCTAAAATTCTTGTAGTCGGCACCATAAGATGAGGAGTCAGAATCCGAGAAGGACATGTCGATGGATCCAAAAACACAACAAATTGCAGATGGATATCTGCTTAGTGATGAAAGTAAGATTAAATACACAAAGAAATGTGAGATCAAAAAGGTGAAATAGGCGTGAGAGAGAGAAAATAAACGAACTGGTTTTTCTTTCTTTATTTATAAGTTAATTATCGACATAGTCATAAACATTTATATTTTGCGGAACCGGATAGGAGATCGGACCAGTCTTGTAATCGGTTCGATTTGACCAATCCGATTTATTAGCATCCATCTCTATGAGCAGCAGCCTAACGGGTTTGGCTTTTCAAATGATACAATATATTTAATATTTTATTATTATTAAGAAAAGAAAAATCTATTATTTTTATTAATTATTTTAAATTTTATTATTTTAATAACAAAACTTTTGATTTTCGATTGTTTTTAAATAGATAACAAAGACTGCTCTATTACAAATATTATAATATAATTTTCTTTTTTTTGAATAATTTTTTAAATTAAAATTAAATAATTATTTAAAAATATTTATTTATAATAATAATAATTAATTTTATTATTTTAAAATAAATGAGTTAAGTAAATTAACTTTTTAATATATTTTATAATATGTTTTAATCATAGAAGATATGAATAATTTTATAATTTTTTAATTAGAATTTGTTTTTCTAATATTGAAAAGTGAAGGCATATTATATGTTTTCAGTTGTTTTGTATGAAAAATAAAAATTATAATTTTCTTATAAAATAAAAAAATTATTTTCCACAAATAAATAAACCCTTAAATTTTTAAATGGTATTAATTTTACATTAAAGTCCCGTTAATATTGGGTTTTAAAATTAATAAAACGTATTTTTAAAAAATTTATTATATTAAATAATGTTAAAAATAATTTTAAAATTTTATTTCATTATTTTAAAATTTTTATAATTAAAATTAACTTTATAAATTTTAAAACACCTTATTTATGAGGGTAATTTTTATAGTTCAAACAGAAAAAAAAAAAATCTGCAGTGGATAACATTAGAACTTCAATGAAGTTAAGAAAAGAATTTCTTTATTATTTTATGATTTTTAAAATTAAAGTTAAAAATATTTTTTTTTATTTTAGAGTTTTAATTATTAAAATATTTTTAAATTAATTTTAAATTAAATTTTAATAATATATTTATGAGGATATTCTTCACGGCTCAAACATAAATAAATGTCGTGTGGATAAAATTAACCTTTTATTTGAATTGAGAGAAATAAAGAAAAGAAATAAACTTTTAAAATTTTTTTTATTTAGATATTAAATGAATGAGAAAATAAAGAAAAAGAGGAGAGAAATTTCATTTTCTAAATCTTTTTAATTGATTTAAATATTTCTATCCAAATTAGAATAAAATGAAAGGATATGTGAAAATAAACATTCTATTTATATTAAAATTACTTAAAGGTCTTTAAATATAAGAAAAAAATATAATAATTATTTTTTTTCTTTTAAATAAAAAATCATATTTATCTATTATTTTAAAAATCTATCCAACAATATAAAATATAAATAACAACGGTTAGGATATATATGAAAATCAATCTATTTGAATCTTATCTTAACTATTATTCTTAATATCTGAACCTATCTCAAGCACAATTAAAATTTATCATAAATTATTTAGTCCATCCTAAACGTGATTAGTATTACTTGAATAATAACCGAATCCATTTAATTTTATATATTTTTGTCACGACCCAACCTATGGGCCGGACCGGCACTAGGACCTGGGCCAGCCTAAAGCTCCCGAGGCCCGTAATAAGTCTAACTATTCATTAATCCAACTCTAAGGCCCATTTGGGCCCAATATCAAGAAATCAACCGGACGGAGTCCGACCATAAAGTGGACCTTTCAACGGGGACTTTTTGACTCACCCGACCTGTAAACAAAATATAACATCAATTGGGGAGCTCAGCTCACCCTCCACATACTCATATCAACATAAAGATAAATGGGAGCTCAGCTCCCTCATCCAGTCCATCAAACATGCATATAGTAATTTTACAGGTCCACATAATAATTTATATTACAGACCCGAATCAATTAAATATTTCTAACACATGCGAAAATTTCTAGAAGTTTATAGAATTACACAAACATGAGAAAACGACCTGCGATAGAGAAAAGCAGGTTAACTTCAAAAATATCCTCCTGTGGCCTGGAAAAATATTGAACAAGAGTGAGCGTTCGACTCAGAGAGTAAAATATCAATTTTAACCATAATCTCTAAAACTATCTAAAACTAATGCACCTTGTGGAGTGAAATGCAGCATCAGCAATAAATTCACATCATAACGGCAAAAAGGTAATTTGGAGCACTCACACACCCAATAATATCAATCATAATATATGGGAGCTGATCCCCTATACAGCTCTCTTAAATCCAACCTGGTGCCAGCGAAGAACTCAAGTCGGACTTTCGCTTAATAAACCAAATCGGGGTCCCAGCGAAGAACTCAAGCCGTGACTACCCCCGAAGGATCGGGTCTCAGCGAAGAACTCAAGCCATGACTACCCGTCCTATCCATAGTCCACACCACATCACACGCACGCCAACGCACGCACACTGCTCCAAATTACCACAACAACATACATGGCACTTTCACAGTTATGAATGCAACATAAATCGTGCCTAGGATTTATCTACATAGATATATGCATATAAGTGATGCATGGGCATGCTTAAACATATAATAATATCGAAATTACAATTAAAATTAATATTTTACTCACAAAGTTGACCACGGTCACTGTGGCGGCTGGGCAGAGGAAGAAAGCTGTCCCGGCTCACCTGACAATTACATTACAATCATTTAATAAATTTGACTCAATACAAATCAAGAAAAGACCAAATACGTCCTAAGTCGTGTCGAAAATCCGGCAGAGTCTCCCCTATACCTAGGACCTACCCAACCTGCAAAAGGGCTCAAAACACAGTTCTATTATATCCACAACCCAATCACATCACACAGCCCCTCCTGGGCCCATCAAATCAGTCATCCATCACAATATGTAAAATTTCAATTTAGTCCTTATAATTGATCATTTTTGCAAAAACTGCCCAAACAAGCTTTAAAAATTTTAAAACTTTGTCCCGCGGTCCTTAGCAATATTACTCGGCTATTGCAAAAAGAATCATAATTTTCTGAGCTACCACAAATATTTTATGGATTTTTAATCCTATTTAGGCACTAGAAAATTACGAAAAAGTAAGGTTCGGGTTTACCTTTGCCGATTCCGACTTTGGAAACGCGCTCGGGATGTCTGACAATGGTGGGGTAGCCAAAACCTAGATCCAATTCGGAGACTTTTCCGGTAGCGGGTTTGTCTGGCCGGAAATTCACAGATCCGGACAACTGTTGAATTTCCCCAAATTGAGGGTACCTACACGAAGCTCACAACACGGGGGTTAGTATAAAATTTTTACGGAATTTTCTAAGCTCATTTAATGCTCGAAAAAATACTGCGAAGTTCCGTGGGACCCACCGAAAAATGGTGTCGAAAAATTTTGAAATTTATATCCCTGCGAAGCTCTCGATGAGTGGAGCGCTCTGGTACTTTCGGTTTTCTCGTGGGGTTTACGGTTTGTGAGAAATCTAGCCCGAAAGTCAAAATAGGCTAAAACTTCTCGGGCAAAAATTGGACAAACCGCTTGATGGATTTCGGTGTTCTTGGTGTCTATGGAAAGCTCTCGACGAGTAGATGAGTTTAGATACAAGACCGGATCCGACAGGTGGCGGATTTCGCCGGAAGACGGCGCGACTTGCGCTGTCGCGTCGTGTCGCTTCGGGTTCAGTGGGACGGGCGACGGCTAGCTAGGGTGGCAGGGGTGGCGGCAGCGCGGCAAGGGGAAGAGGGAGGAGAGAGAAAACGGGAGAGAAGGGGAGGGAGGTCAGGACGCGCGCGGGGATGAGGAAGAAAAAGAAGAAGACCGGTCCGATTCGACCGGTCCGATCCGGTCCGGTTCGATTTAGGATGCAAAATTTTGAATTTTTACTCTGCCTTAGGACCGAAAACGAGATCCAAAAATTTCAAAAAAATTTTAGAAAACTCAGAAAAATTTGTAGACTCCAAATATATTTTTAGTTTTGCCACGTGGTCTTTAAATAAATTTTTAAAAATCATCAAAGTTTATATTTTTGAAAAATCGAATCCGATTTTTAAAGTCCAAAAAATCTCAAATAATTTCTTAAAATTTAAATAAAATTAAAATATCAATAATACTCATAAAATAATAAAATTTAAAATTTTGGGGTGTTACAATTTTAATTAATTATATTTGTAGATTATATTTTTATTATTAATTTATATTTAAAAAATAATTGATTTTTTTTTCTCTCTCTCTCTCTCTAAACAATTCAGTTCGTCTCACCCTCTATCCTGCTAAAACTTGTGCAAATTACTTGGATTTTCTCTTCTACTAAAATGTAATAACTTAAAGTTTTTTAAAATATAAATTTATATTTTTATATAATATTTATATATTATTTTAATATTATCTAACTAATTTATAATTTTTGTAAAACTTTCATTTATATTTTTTTACTATTATTTTTAAACATATTTTATAAATTATTTAAGAATCAGATTTTAATTGAAATGATTAGTTTTAAATGTTAATGTTAAATCAAATAACATAATGTATTACATCATTATTGTTAACCTTAGTTCTAAGATTTAATTTAATTATTATTAATTTTATTATTATTATTATTATTATTATTATTATTATTATTATTATTATTATTATTATTATTATTTATTGTAATCTCTTTACTATTTAATTATACACATATTTGTGTTTTGGGATCCAATTAAAAAGAATTTTGGATCTATTTGAAAATAGTAAAAAAATATAAAGACTAAAAGGGTAATTAAAAGTTAATAAAAAAAAACAACTTTAGCTTTTTTTCTCTCTCTCTCTTTCCCTCTTTCTCCTGTCACCTCCCTCCAACCTCTCTTCCTCTCTTGGTTGGCGAGCCACCAGCCACTAACGACAACCGACGAGGAGCACCACCACCTAGGTGACACCAGTGAGCTGCCTGTCGACCGGAGCAGCAGCAGCAGTGGCGCAAATGGAGGAATTTCCTCCTTCAACGCTCGCGTAAGTGTAGTAACTTCCAGACACGATTTTGACTTCATCCAACATTTGATCAAGACGTTTTTGGTAGCGTTGGAAGGCTTATTCCGTGAGCTTTCTTTTAATACTAATTTTGCAGCATTTGATGGTCGGATGAGTGAGTTAAAGAGGAGAGAAATTTCTAGTTTTGTGACTTTCCGGCTAGATCACGGTCAACGATCGAACCCGGGGATCATGATCTACAATCCTTAAGCTTCATTTTGATACTAATTACTCCTTAATCCGAGATCGAACGGAGAAGATGTCACACCTTACCCCTCTATAAGGTATAACATGATCCCATAGTATACTTAATAAATTATCGAATTTCGCCTACCGATAACCCATTAAATACACTATAAGAGATTTTAAAACAATTTTATCTTCTTTTGTAGGTGGTGAGCACTTTTAATAGGTCTTACAAACTTTTATTTGTAGTTTGAATACTGGGTAAAAATTTTATCAAAATTTATTTTTCTGTAAATTTTGTAAAAATTTCAGTAGAGTGCCGTCTATAATTGAGTAAAACAAAAAATTTTAAACCTGCAAAAAGCACTTCCAATGATTTTCCAATCACAATCCCCAACCTCCAATATATCAATACAATTTAAATCAACACAATTCAACTAAAATTTTCACAATTCACAATATTTCAAAATAATTAATTAAACTCATATACATTGCATTTAAAATAATTAATTTATATTCACAAGGTTCATTTACAATTATCAAATCCAAAAATAATACTATTACAATTTTTACTGTACAACTGCTTAAGACCCATTTAAAAACATACATCCAGTTATATACATTAAAATAAATATGTATAAAAGGGGTATCATTTAATACCCGATAAAAATCCAAAATGTAGTATTGTTGTTTCTTAGCAGCTTATTCGGCTGCTTTACCAATCTCTCTCTACCTGCGATAGCAATGAAAAGCCATAGCTGAGTACAAATACTCAGTGGTGTACAACATAATCAAATATCAATTTATGCATATATTAAATCATGATTAATCCAAATACAGTACTAGAATTGATAAACAGATACAAAACACAATTTAAAATTTTAATCAAAGAAATTTTTACTTCAGAAGCCATAAAACAATTTTTATAAAGTCACACAGTCATATCATGCCATCAATATATTTTTCATCTCAATAGCCAAATGCTTATGAGGAATACCAAGGCTAGCTAGCTCAAATCTATGGGTATCCATTCAAATTTCGTCATCTACTGGCACATACCTCAATACTTCAGCCAGAGAGGAAATGCAAAACTAATTCCTCCCACTAGTCAAGCTAGTAAGGCATTCAGACATTTGGTCATGACACTGTGGTTTCAAACTATTTTAACAATTTTCTAAAAATTCAAATGCCAACTATTCACATATAATTTATTTTCTCAACATTTTGGGTCAATAATATATTTTTCCTTTCAATCACATTTTTCAGTACAAATAAAGTCACAATTTTATTTTCATAATTTATTTAACATAATTTGCAAAAAAAAATTTAAAAAGAGATCATATGTTGTGCACAAACCTCTCACGAGTCAACTCTTGGCCTTGACTCGGTGTTTCCTTTTCTTTCACAGTATCCTTTCCAACTGAAACACACAATTCATAATATTTCAGTATCACAACTTATAATAATTCTCGTACTAAATTTTATGTCTACTTAATTGCACCCCTAAAATTGCTTAAAATAGCACTCCTTAAACTTTGTATCTTAGAGTTACTATTTATGGCATTATTCAAGTCAAAATATTGATTTTCTCATATTTAATAAGTATGTGAATTCCAATTACACCCACATACCACATTTTGAGTGCCTAATTTGTTAATCTTAGTTGCCATTTCAATTTCTAGGTATCCTAAGAGAATTCTCAATTTTTCAATTTTGATCCCCTGTGTTTCACTATTTCATTGGTCTAGTTATTGTGGAAATTTGGCTAAGTGTTCTTCATCAAAGTTGTTCCTTATTGTCTTAACTTTAACTCCCTTTTTGAATCACTCCATTTAGAGTTTTGTAGCATAAGATATGGCCATTTTCCTAAGGCTGGCCGGATTGGTTTTAACCCAGAATTCTGGGCATGTTTAGGTTCTGGCAGTTTTGGGCAACTAACTTTGGGTGGCAAATTGACTTAGTTATGGGCAGAATTTGGATTGGTGTTCTTCATGAAAGTTGTATTACTATGTCATATCTTTCCAATGCCACAAAAATCAGGTCATTTGGACTTGCCTAAACCAAGTTATGGCCAAATGAACAAAATCATTTTTGTACAGTGGCAGTACACATAACTCGGATTTGACCTAATTATTCACTATCTTAATGTCATTTTCTGGGCATATTTTCTGCATAAAAATTGTGTTATTATGTGTCTACTTTCATATCCAATTAGCCTTATACCAATTGGGATGGCATAATTATAGTTTTGGTCCCTGAAAGGGACCTAGGTCATACTGCCCAAAGGTGAACCTTATCCAATCCGAATTGCAATGTCATTCTAATCACTCCAACACATCTCAATTGGTCCTAATTGACCATTTCTAACCCCAAGTAGGATCAATTGCATCAATTGATCATTTACTCCAATTTTTCCCCCAATTTCATGAACTCAAGAACCCTAATTTTTATAATTGGCTCAATTAGTGCAATTAAAGTGCACAATCATGTTCTATACAGTTAATTCAACTCAATTACTCTTTTAAATTCATCAAACTCACTCAATCCCTATTCCTACTAAGGTTAGTCGAAATCTCCAATTGGTCTCATATATTTAATTTGTTTAAAATTTTCCATAATTTCTAAGTCATTTCACTACATACACATGAATTTAACAAGGAAGTGTAGAGTTAGAACACTAACCTTTTCTTTGAAGTTCAATTCTTCAATTCCCTATCTTTTCTCCTTCAATCTTCTTGTCTAGGGTAATTTAGAAGTTTTTAGGGTTTAGGATTAAAATTAGTGGGAGAAAATCAAGTTATGCAAGCTTGGTTAACTCTTCAATGGTGGTCACACATAGAGGTGAGAGAGAGAAGGCATTCGGCCATTTTAGGGAAGGAAGAAGAATGGATTTTCTTCTTTTAATTTTTGTTTATTTATGTCCTAATTAACTTAGTCAAACTTTAAATTAAGTAAAAATTATTTATGATGTCATTTGTTAGGTCACCTTGATGATGTCATAAGTCATTTTCTTTTCTTTTTCCTTTTTTCTTTATTTTTCTATAGTTCTTTAATTTAATTATATATTCTGAAATTTTTATTTCTCAGATTTTATTGGACAGTTAGGTCGTGAGTCACCTCTAGGAGTGAATTGACCAATTTGCCCCTAGCCGGTCTGATCCGATTTGCAAATAATTATGTATTTTTTTCAGATCTCTGACCTAATTATTTGACCTACTTATCAACTCTTTTCTGAAATTTTTTTTCCACTAGCTTTGCAATAGTCCTTAGGACTCAGTGTCACAATTTCCCATTCAAAATTAGGGTTGGAACTGACCTTGCAGTCACTTTCCGATAAGCTCACCCATCGTTGTGACTTCTGGCTCATTTAACCTTTTATGTTTTGTTTTTCTTATTTAGACTTGACCTTCTGGTAATTACTATTAATTTTTATTCATGGATTTTCTAGGTGACTTAAACATGATTCTATTCCTTTTAATTATCTGGACCGACACCGGTCACCGGAACAGTAAAATATATCAGGCTATGCATATAGAGGTGTTACAGAAGATGCTCATCTAACGACCTAAACTAAATCGGTTGATATTGGGCGATCGAAGCAGAGTTTTGATGAACCGTTAGTGGACCTGTCACCAGTAGCTCATGGGCATCCTTGATATGAACTCGGATTAATGATAGCTTACCGACACTCGAGACCGAGTTTTTGGCCTGATCCAGTGGCTCGTCCCAAAACATAGTTAATATTATAGTCGATCTCAGCATTTTCAGACATCCTGGACACGTTCCAGGTAGCAAAATTTGCAAAGGTAGTCCCAAACTTAAGTTGTGAAATTTTTACCTTGGCTAAGCTAGTTGACAAATCTGTAAAATATTCCTGACTTAGTTAAATTGAGTGAAATAAATTTAATCATTATAAGGATGAGGTAAAGGACCTCCAAAAATATATTTTTATAATTTTTGAAGTGCTAAAAATAATTATTTGGACTGTAGAGGAGTTAGGGACTCGAGCTGAAGTTTGGAGAATTGGACCTAGATTAGAATTCTTGTAGGCCCTGGATAGGCATTATAATTGTTGTGATGGGCCTAAGGCCCTATGTGTTACTGTTGTTACATTTTTCTTGCAGGGGGTTAGGTTCAATTTTAGGGGAGACTCTGTCGAAATTTCAGCAAGACCTTAGAAAGTTATTCTTGCGTCTTTAATTAAATTAATTAATTAATTCTATTAGTAAATTTAATAGAGGTCAATGTGTCTGTCTAGGTAATCGATGCCGGCTAGCCTTTCTTCTCCTTTCAACCTGACCAGCTGTAATCGAATTGACCAGTCTGTGAGTTGGATGTTGATTATTTTTGTAATTTTAATATTAATTATTTATATCTGGCATATTCATGCATGCTATAAATATTTAATTATGTACATATGTAGTTAATACATTAGGGCATTTTAATTGCTGCATGTTTATTTATTATTATTTATTTGTAATTGCCACTTTAAGGATAATTTGGAGCTTTATGTATGTGCTAGCGGAGTATGGTATGGATGTGGACTTGAATAAGACGGGTAGTCACGGCTGAAGCTTGACTCACTGAGACCTGATCCTTATATATAGATAAGTTAGGGTGAGTATTGCTTTGAGTTGATCTCGCTGACCCCCGCACTTTGATTATTAAGCGAAAGTCCGGCTTAAGTTGACCCCACTGGCAGGTATTGGATTAAGAAAACTGTATAGAGGATCAGCTTCTATATATATATATATATATTAATGTAATACACTGGGTGTGTGAGTAGCTCCAAATTAACTTCTAGTGCGAATATTGGGTGAATGAATTGTTATATATGATAGATGTGCATTTCATGGTAGGATTGCACTAGTTTTAGATAGTTATAGAAATTGCTACATTTATAATCAATATCTAAACTCTTTGAGTTGAATGTTCATTATTGTTCAAATATTTTTCTTAAGTTGCAGGAGATACGAGTTTATTTTTTCGAGTCTAACCTATATTTTCTTTCGCATATTGTACTTCTTAGTTAATAATTTATTGTGTCTATTTATTTATTTATTTGTTTAATAACTAGAGTTCCACTATGACATTGGTTTATGTATATATTGTATTAATTAATGGAAAAATTAATGATATTAAATAGATCGTACATGATGAGTATCAAGGTTGAGTTGGGCTCCCCTAGTTTTGGTTTCCTGATAGAAATCGGATTATATTGGACTAAAATAAATTTATAACTTTTTTTCTTTATTTTAGTATGCATGTTGGACCTTGATTTTAGTCCTGGTTATGAGTTTGAGAATAATGAGACTTACTACAGGCCTCGAGGGCTTTATACTGGCCCAGGTCATAGTGCCGGTCTGGCTCGTGGAATCGAGTCATGACATAAAATTTGTTTAAAATAGTTATGGATTCAATATTTTAAACAACAAACCGATTACATAAGTTGTAAGCTTTCTCCTCTACCCACTGCTCCCTTCTCAAAAGTTACATTCAATGAGTACTCATGCTTCACGAGGTATTTTTGAATCTATTATCTCACTATGTACTCTTTGATTTCATTCCTTTAATATTAGGGCTCTTGAACAAGCTCGTTAACCTCATCCTTCATATGATCTCAATGGATATTCATCTGTAAGATTGATAGGAACGGAAGATGTTAGATAGTGTTTTCAACTTGGCTTGGAGCAGCTCTCCCTCAAAGGAGTTGGGTGTGTATTGGTTTTTTGAGTTGTGGTTTTTTGTAGGTTGGGTGGTGTGTCATCTTGGATCTTGGTGTGTCAAGCCTTATTTCCTCACCAGTGGATGTTGTTTGCTGGCAAGCTTGTTGTCTGTGTGGTCCGATAGAAGGCGAAGGTGTGATACCCCTTAACCGTCTACAGTGTAGCCGAGTGAGGCATGTCACACCCGGTGCCGGAGCGCCTTAACTTATCTTATTACATTCCTAATTATCACATTTTAATTCATTCAATTTGGGATCAATTTATTAACCGGAGAAACTGACGAAGTTTTCCCTAAATTTATTAATATTTGACGTTTTCCTACTTGTTAAAGGTCTCAATATATAATTTCAATAATGTAAATTCTTCATCACATATAATTCCAGTACTTCATTTCAAGGTTTCAAACTCACAATTTTCATTCATACATAACAAATAAAATGATGCTCATTCATAAACAAAATGCTTAAGTTCAATTAATTTACATAATTTACAATAATTACATAAGTGTCTAATTTACATAACAAAATAAAAGTCTAGTTACAAAATATAAAATCACTGACAGGCCTAGTGGGTCCTACCAAAATGCACTTTAGATGTAGTGACATTGGACACAATGCAGAGCTGGACTCTGATCCCCAATTTACGGTCTACTGGGCTCTCGCTTTGCATCTCCAGTACCTATGCGTGGTAAAAAGTGACGCGCTAAGTAATACAGCATAGTGGTGCTAATATAATATAAAAATAAAATAAATAAATAAATACAAGAAATTATACTGTTAATTTATTCAGACTGAAATTTTTTATAATTGTTTGTAATATCCTTAATTTTATGACTTATATGTTCATTTCATGGTTACAAATCTTTAAGACTTATTTTCATTGCTCAAGTAACCTATACCAGTTGACTGGACTGGATAAATGAGTAAACTGGCACAAGGTACCAAGTACCTCGGGCCGTCACACCATCGGTTACAAAGTGTCTTTCAGGTGTGCAACAAAATGACTAATAAGCCATAATAATCCTCGGAGATAAAGCCAAATATGTCAAAAGTATAAAAATGGCTAAAAGCCATAACATCACAAAATGGCGCTAAAGCCATGAATCACGAAATGGCATAAAGCCATAGACAGTACTGCAATCAGAACCCTATTGGCATGTTAACCTATCCAAACCAATCATTCTAGGCATACTAGGGCATATTAACAAAGTTAATTATTTAGTTCTTTACACTTAGTGGTTGGTGATTACATTCACCTTACTATTCATACATAAATATTGACTTTTTCATAAATAATAGATTTTCAAGTTCTAATTACACTATAATACCACATTTTGGATGTCAAATTTTGTTGGCATTAGTTGCAAACTCAATTCAAGGCTCATTAGAATTTATTTCAAATTTTCAGATTTCATTGCCTATGTTTACTGTTCTATTAGACCAATCTACAGTGAGAATTTGATTAAACTTTCTTCATCAAAGTTGTTCCTTAATGTGTTTTCTTTAATTCCCTTTTTAAATTACTCTATTTGGAGTTTTGTAACTCAAGTTATGACATTTTTACCATAACTGGCCGGATTGGTCTATTCCTAGATTTTTCTGGGCAGATTTGATTCTGATAGTTTTGGTGTCCTGATTTTGGCTAGTAATTTGAATTGGTTCTGGTCAGAATTTGAGTTTCTATTCCTCATGAAAGTTGTTCTACATTGTCTAAGCTTTCTATGGGTTTAAAAATCAGATCATTTGGACCTCTCTACACAAAGTTATGCCCATATGAACAAATAGTGTTCATTTGGTCATTTTCCATGTCTAGAATTTTGGTTACTCGGATTTAGGTAAATTTTAGGACACCTTAAGTTGGTTTTTTGAGCAGGGTCTCTTCATAAAAAATATGGCATTATGTCCCTAGTTTCACCTCTAATTAGCCTTACACCAATTGAAGCTACACAAGTCAAGTTATAGGTGCCCAAACACACTAGACTCAAGTCCAAAATTTCTAGCACAAAAGGGCAACACACCAATTCATAATCCAATGCCACAGTTCCTTCCAATTTAAGGTCAATTCACCTCAAATGGTCACTAATTGACTATTAGAACACTAATTTACCATCAATGTAGTAAAACCCTAATTTAGCTCCAAACCCTAATTTCCAAAGTTTGATTTTAATAACACACATGGAAATCATAGTCCTAATACATGTATACACATTATAAACCATCACTACACTACTTCAATTCCATCAAAATTCATCAAAACCATCTTCCATTCATGGCTACCAAAAATCAAGGGAGGTCCAAACATGCATGTTTTTGTTCAATTTTCACAAATTCTAGCTCACTTCAATATCCTACCAAAGAATATAATGAGAGAGAAAAAGGAAATGGGCACAAACATCTTGAAGCAATATTCTAGGGTGTCCAATCTTCCACTTTCTCTTCAATTATTGGCAGCCCAATACTTTAGCAAGGTTGGGTGACAAGTTTTAGTGAAGGAATTTATGAATTTTGGGGTGAGAAATCAAAGAATTTGAAGGTTGAAGAAGAAAGAGCTGTGGAGGAGAGACAGAGGGAATTTGGCCAAAATGAAGAAGAAGATGAGCGGATTTTCTTTTTCTAATTTTTTACTTCTTTTATTCTTTTTAATGTGTTTTAAGTATGTTTGTTGAATTTTAATTGGCTAAGAGATTTTTATTGCATCACCCATACATAAGGCTTATGTAATAATTATGATTTAATTCCATTTTCTTTTTCTTTTCTTTTCTTCTTTATTTACTCATTTTTAATTAAATTTTTAACAATATTTATTCATATTTTAGGTCACATACCTCACTTACTTAAATGGACAAGTTAGTCAAAAATTATCTCTGAAGGTGAAATGACCAAAATACCCTTTTGTGTGCTTAATGAGTTAAAATTGTCTGTATCGATTAACAAAATTTTCTTAGCATTTTCTTGGTATTCTATTATCATCTAAGTTTCAATAACTCTTCGCTGGAGTTCCAAAAATTATTTCACAGGGTTTTTCCATGGGTCTAGGGTCTGCAACTATTTTCACACTCGCTTCTCGTTAGGGTTACCCATCGCCGGAGCTATGGCTCATTTAACCTTAGTGCATTTCATTGCTTAAATTTTTCTTTAATTTTTCTTATCATTATTTGAGTTATTTATGACTCCTCATTCTAGTTTAGATATAGTTTCAGATATTTTGATTGTCCAGACAGACATTAATCACAGAAACAATAGAATATACAGACTATCTAAAGTGAGAGCGTTACAGAAGATATTTACTACAAATGGTGGTAGGAACTAGGAAGTTCACAAGCGATACTTCTCGCCTTGATGCTTCTATTTTCTTGTTCCCTGTTCCTCCATATCTACACCAGTTTTGACTTTGGGAGGTCTATCAACACTGTTATGATGTCTAGGGTGGCATGGTTGCATGTGTGTTTCAAGACCACCAACGAGGGTGGTTTTTATTTTCTCGTGTACTTAAGGTTCAAAGGTGGGTAAGTTAATGGGTTAGGCATTCTCTAGGTTGAGTTTTTGCTGGGGCCTAATTTTCTTGTATTCATCCTCATGAAATCTTGTCCAATAAAACATGGTAATGCAATATTTACTTATTAAAAAAAAAAAATCATTCAATTTTCAAAATTAGTATTTATAAGCTATTTTTGTTGAATTTGCGGAATACGATTGGAGACATGAAAGTGCCTTTTGTCCAGGCATGAGGGATTGGAGCTTCGAAAGTATTTCAAAATCATTGTACCCAACAAATGGAATAATCGGCAAAAGAATTCGACTGGCAGTATGGATACCTTAGTGTTTGCACCAACAATAATAATTCTTGCTTATTAATTATTTTTAAGTTCATAATTAGTTAAATTAATTTTTTATAAAATTAATTTAATTAATTTTGTTACATTAATTTAATTAATTTTGTAACATTAATTTAATTGTGATGTCTGAAATAAATATTTATTAATTATTTTTGTAGTACTTATTAGATATTTAATTAATATAAGTTATTATCTACTGATGGAAAGTTATGTGGTTACCTATTGTAGGAAAATTAACATCAATTATTAGTAATGGATCGCAATTGCAAGACGTGCAGGATGAGAAGGTGCGCTGGTTTCAGATGCTTCCAGTTCCTCAAGTACAACTAAAAATAGTTTTTGCAGTGCAATGGGAAAAGCTCCCAGCAATCAATTAATCAACCAATCAATCAAGCTACAATAATTTAAAAACTTTAACAGTTCAATTAATTTAAGACTCCAATCATTATTTTAAACTTCAAGTATTATTCATTTTAATTTCTGTTATAATTTTAATTTTTAATGATTATATTTATTTTCAATTAAATAATATAATTTAATTATAATTTTAGTGAGATAATCTCTTATTTTTTTAATTATTTTACAATTAAAAATTAAATTATATTTAATATAGTTAATTTTTATAATTAATTATTTGATTCAAAAGTTAGATGCATATTTAATAGATATTTTTTAATATTTGATATGTGCACAAATTTTAAGCTGTTTGCCAATAAAATTATTTTACAACAAACAAGAGAGGAAAAACAAAAAGATGAGAAACGAGGAGGACGCGAGAAATTGATTATCCAAGAGAAGTTGTAGATGTCTAGATCTTTTCTTTAAGTTGGTTAATTTAAAAAAAAATGAAATTATTAAAGTTTACAATTATTTTTATAAATATATATATATTTTTTAAAATTTGAAATTATTTTTAATAAAAATATAAGAAAATGAATATATTTTTTATTTTTTTTTAAAAAGAGCAAATTAACATATAATTTTAGAAAATTATAAATTAATTTCGGAATATTAAAATTCAGTAATTTCATATATAAAAATAATTTTTAAGAAATAAAAATAAATTATTTTAAAATAAAAATAATTAATATATATATATATACACACACTAATAATTAATAATTTTTTTTATAAATTTTATTTAATTTTCATCAAGAGAATCAAATCGCTTCATTTGATTTGACGGGTCAAATAGATGAAATTAAATCGAATCAAAACTGGTCCAACAGGCCAAATCGAAATGATATCCACAACGCTACGTTGGGGTCGTTAGGAGCGTGGCGTTGTGGGTGGCGACGTGTTGACCATTAGCCTAATTGAAACCGGCAACTTCCATTTCGCGTTTCGTCTTAAGAATGGGGAAGATGACCAGTAGTCCTATTAGGGAAATTACATTTCTACCGTCGACACTAAAACTATATTATATATTTTTTTTTTAAAAAAAAAAGTTGATATTTGTTGGATTGTGAGGTTCCCTGTAGGGTGGCTGCAGACGGCCATCCATACTTGTTTAGAAAATTCTTCTGCGTGTTTTACCCGTTCCTTCCTTGCACGGAACGTCAGCTTTTGCCTTTTTGGGTGTTTATGCTGCTCAAAAATTTTTTTTAGGTGGTGTTTGATTTGATTTATAAATATATTAAATTTATATATAGGTAAAAGGATATAAATAAATTAATATTTAATTTAATTTATAAATTAAAAAATTATTTAAAATGATTTAAAAGTTATAAATAAAATTATTTTATTTATAATTTATTTATTTATTTTAAAAATATTTTTTAATTAAATAAAATATTATATTATTTTAATAATTTTTAAAAATATAAATAATATCTTTATTTAATAATTATAATATTTTATTACATTATTTTTTTTATAATTTTAATAAATTAAATTACTTTAAACGCCTTTTAACTATAATACTATTAAAAATTATTTTTAAATAATTTTATTAAATAATTAATTATTTATTTTAATATGACTCATAAGTTAAAAAATATACTTTAAATCAAAATTCAAAAGTAAATAACTAAACCAAATATCTTCTTAATCTCTCAAAGCATATCAAACTCTCTTTTATAGTTTTGAATTTGATTTTAATTTTAGATTTATATAAAAATTAATTATATCAAATTTGATATAATTTTAGTTTTTTTGTATTATCATTTTAGTTTAATTTTTAACTTTAATTTAATTTAATTCTCTGTGCATCAATTTTAATTTTAATTTATAATTCAATTCAGTTTTGCTTTCTAATATAATTTTATATAATTATTGTAATTAAAAGTCATATCTAATTACTATTTCAATTTGAAAATTGATTGCTAGTATATAGTACATTTTAGTTATTGCCCAATTACAAGGTATATATAATTAACCATCATATGTATTATATAATATATTAAGACATTTGTAATTAAGTATTATACATTTATTTAATGTATTTACAACTACAAGGATTAAGAAAAAAGCAAATAAATGAAAAATAATATTATATTATATTGTTCATAATTAATATAATATAATATAATACAATATAATATAATGTATTAGTATTATATATATCATTATAAAAAAATATGCGTATAACTTTAATTGCTTAATTTGGTTCAAAAAATACTTTTTCTTATTAAAAGGATAATAGCGAAAAATAAAAATAAATAGCCATTAATTTAATTAATTTCAGTTAAAAAAATAAAAATACCATTTAATTTTTGAATTATATTATTTACAAATTAATTTTTTTTTTATTTTAAAAAATATATTAATCAGTCTTTATAATTTAATTTTATTAATCATAAAAATAATTACGTTCATACTTTTTACATTTTTTAGTGATTTAATGTAAAAAAGTTTATGGAGAGAAATTCTCTCAATCTGTATTTTAACTATTCGCATGCCATTTCTCTCTCTCTATCTCTTGGTCTCTCGTTCTCGTGGAGACACCGCAGTGGCCCATGTGACAAGCGACCTGGAAGTTCAAATCGTCTTGAAAATACATCCAGAGAGGCAGAGGTTGCAAGACGCTTATTAATTTTAGCCCCAAGCATATGTTGAAAAAGCTGTTTTAGCCTAAGCCTATGAAGATTGAAAAGCTTTTGGACTATGTGGTTTTCGTCCTGTTTAACTATGATTCCCGGCTGGGTTAGGCGTTGATTCTGCTACTGCATAATCATTGGCAATTATGGATCTATTGAACTTGGGATAAATAAGCGTCAACTATCTCTCACTCATCTCATGCACACGCATATAAAATTTGCAACCAAATGACCAAGATTACGAAGATCTGCTACCACTTTAACTGCATATTTAAACCAAAAATCAATTGGTGCAAAACAGAACTTCCAAATCTGCCTTTTGCGCAGCTACAGGAAAGAACAATATCTCAATCTGAATCACCACCCTGTTGGTAGTTTGAATGAGTCAATAAGTCCTATTCTACATGAGCTATTTTCTGTTAGTTAGTATATACTATTACTGCTATATTTAGCATGTTTTAGCAGATATTTCGTTTTTCTGTTTGTAGTAAAGGCTATATAAAGCCTAGCATTTACTTCAATAAATATCACGTTCAAATCCAATTGTTCTGGTTTCTGTTTTGTTTCTTGTTAAACCTCACAATTGGTATCAGAGCCCCACTGGCCCTGTGAAAGCAACAATAGTTGAGTGATCAAACACCGCGAGGGTGAGTGACGATAAGACCTTGACCAAAATTCCTCACTTTGATGGTCACTACGATCATTGGAGTGAGCTGATGGAGAATCTCCTTAGAGCTAAAGGTCTTTGGAGCTTGATAGAGAATGGTTTTGAAGAACCAAAGCAGGAAACGAGACTGACAGCAGGCCCAACTTGACGATGCGAAAACCAAGGATCATCAAGTGAAGCATTATCTATTTCAAGCAATAGATAGGACAGTCTTTGAACAGATTCTGGATCGCCGGACAGCAAAAATAGTCTGGGATTCATTGAAGAAGAAGTTTGGTGGAAATTTGAAAGTGAAGAAATCTCTTCTTAACGCATTACGAAGGGAATTTGAGGTTCTTGAAATGAAACGAGATGAGACTATCACTGAATATTTTGCAAGGGTAATGGTGGTAGCAAACAAAATGAGAAGTAATGGAGAAGAAATGACGGATACCAAAATTGTTGAGAAAATTTTGCGTACCCTCACAGATAAATTCACTTATGTCTGTGTATCCATTGAAGAGTCAAAAGATATTGAAACCATGTCTGTTGATGAACTCCAGAGCACCTTGGTGGTTCACGAACAAAAATTCCGACGTGTGCACAGGGAAGACGAAGACCAGGTGCTGAAAATTGAAGGCCGTTCAAACTCGACCAGCAGAGGAAGAGGCTCCTATAGAGGACGGGGACGAGGTAGAGGCAGAGCTGTGTTTAACAAAGCTACCGTTGAATGTTACAAATGCCATGATTTAGGGCATTTCCAATATGAGTGGCCGAATTCAAGCAAGGAAGCCAATTATGCCGAATTGGAGGAAGAAGATGAGTTGCTTCTAATGGCGTATCTCGAACTCCATGAGACCAGTAGGAGTGATGCCTGGTTCGTAGATTCGGGTTGTTCGAATCATATGTGTGGTAACTCGAAGATGTTTTCAAGCTTAGACACCGATTTCACCCATTCGGTCAAGCTTGGAAATAACACAAGAATGAAGGTTACTGGAAAAGGGGTTATAAAACTGTTCCTGCAAGGGGTATGCTATACTGTAAGTGATGTGTACTGTGTCCCTGAACTGAAAAATAACTTGCTGAGTGTAGGTCAATTACAAGAAAAGGGTGTCGCAATTTTGTTTAAAGACGGAGTGTGCAGCCTCTATCATCCACTGAAAGGAAAGATGGCAGAATCAGTGATGAGTGCAAACCGCATGTTTATTCTGCTTGGTGAAACACCTACTACGGTGGTTAATGAAAATTGTTTTCAAGTTGGCAGTACAGATGAATCGATTTTGTGGCACAATCGATATGGGCATCTCAGCTACAAAGGCTTACATACCTTGACTGACAAGAACATGGTTTTCGGATTGCCTAAAATCTCAACACCAACGTCCCCATGTGAAGCATGTGTAAAGGGCAAGCAACATCGGAACCCAATCCCAAAAAGGAGCAATTGGAGAGCAACAGAACAGCTGGGCCTTGTTCATGCTGATATATGTGGACCGATTACTCCAGCTTCGAACAGCCATAAGAGGTACTTGTTATGTTTTATAGATGATTTTTCAAGGAAAGCCTGGTGTTATTTTCTTGTTGAAAAAACAGAAGCATTCTACCATTTTAAATGCTTTAAAGTGCTTGTGGAAAAAGAAATTGGGTTTCCAATTAAATGCTTGAGGACAGATAGAGGAGGGGAGTTCAACTCTACAGAGTTCATGATTACGCAAGCGGCAGGAGTAAAGCGACAACCGACCATGGCCTATACTCCACAAGAAACCGGAGTAGTGAGCGGAAGAATCAAACCGTGATGAATCTAGTGAGGGCAATTTTAACCAAAAACAAATACCTAAAGTTTTTGGCGGAAGCGTGCAGTGGACGTTTCATATTTTAAACAGATCACCCACACTAGCGGTAAAAGACAAGACTCCCGAGGAAGCTTGGAGTGGGGAGAAACCTTCAGTGGATTATTTCAGGGTTTTCGGTTGTGTCGGCCATGTACACATACCAGACGCAAAAAGAACAAAACTTGAAGTAAAGAGTACAAGCTGCGTATTCTTTGGATTTAGCCAAGAATCCAAAGGATACAGGATGTATGATCCGATTGCAAAAAAAATTGTTTACAGCCGCGATGTGGTGTTCGAAGAGAATCGGGCTTGGGATTGGAGCACAGACTCTCAAGAGAAACAATTACTTGAATTAGAATGGGGTAATGACATCAGCACAACTGAAGAAGAACACTCTACTGGGCAAAACAATACTGGAGATACTGATGTTATTTTACCAACAGAGGGCACTTCCGATCTCGAAAGAGATTTGGGAGCAAGGGAGGGCAGAACCAGACGCCCCCCCATACGACTAACTGATTTTGTTTCAGGTGAGGGCTTGTCCGATGAAGATGAAACAAACATGATGGCCCACCTTGTGATCTCTGATCCCACAGATTATGAGGAAGCAGTAAAAAGCAAAAATGGAGGATGGCCATGGATGATGAGATAAAATCCATTGAGAAGAATCACACCTGGTACTTGATGGATTTACCAGCTGGAGCCAAGAAGGTTGGCGTGAAGTGGATTTATAAGACAAAATTCAATGAGCATGGAGAGGTTGACAAATACAAAGCAAGGCTAGTCGTAAAGGGTACACCCAAAGAATACGGAATAGATTACACAGAGGTTTTCGCACTGTGGCTCGAATGGACACTGCTCGAATGATTATTGCTTTTGCAAAGACAAAGAGGTCGGAAATTGTATCGATTGGATGTCAAGTCAGCCTTCTTGCATGGAGAATCGAGGAAGATGTGTACATCGAACAACCGAAAGGTTACGAGAAAGCAGGAAGTGAGAAAATGGTGTACAAGTTGAGAAAAGCCCTCTACGGTTTAAAACAGGCACCCAGGGCTTGGTTCAGTCGGATTGAGTCTTATTTTATCAAAGAAGGTTTTAGAAGCAGCTCCAATGAACAAACCTTGTTTGTCAAGAAGAAGGGAGAGAAAATTTTAATTGTGAGTGTATATGTAGATGATCCATTATATCTGGTGATGATGATAAATTGCTTGCAGATTTTAAACATTCCATGGAAAACGAATTTGACATGACCGACTTGGGACCAATGAGGTTTTTCTTGGCATTGAGATAATTCAACGAATCTTTGGAATTTTTATTTGCCAAAGGAAGTATGCTAGCGAAGTTCTACAACGATTTGGGATGGAGAACTATAATCCAGTAAGTAATCCGATTGTTCCTGGTCAAAAGTTGAGCAGAGATGAGGGAGGCGAGTCAGTTGATGCAACGCAATTCAAACAAATGGTGGGAAGCTTGATGTACCTCACAGCTTCACGACCCGATCTTATGTTCGTTGTGAGCTTCATTAGTCGGTTCATGGCCAACCCTACAAAGCTACACTTTGCCGCAATAAAAAGGGTGCTAAGGTATTTAAAGGATCATAATTATGGACTTTTTACGTAAGAGGTGGCAAAAGAAAGTTGGTTGGTTATACGGACGATGACTATCTTGGCGACATAGATGACAGCAAAAGCACCTCCTGTTATGCATTTCATTTAGTGAAGGAGGCGTGGCGTGGTCTTCTCGCAAGCAACCCATTGTTACCTTGTCAACTACGTGAATTCATAGTGCACCGCTTGTGCTTGTCAAGCCATTTGGATGAGAAGAATACTAGAAGAAATTGGTCATTCACAGGAAGAAGGGACTGCTTTGATGTGTGATAATACTTCAACCATCAAGTTATCTAAAAATCCTGTTTTACATGGACGATCCAAGCACATAAGGGTGAGGTTCCATTTTCTCAGAGATTTAGTTAAAGAAGGTATTGTTGAATTACAGTTCTGTGGCACCAAAGAACAACTTGCAGATGTGATGACGAAACCACTCAAGTTAGAAGCTTTCAGAGTCGCGTCAAGAACTTGGTGTATGCACAGTTCAGTGTTGAACTAATTCCTGTACAGAGGAATGAGTTCAAGGGAGGGATTGTTGGTAGTTTGAACGAGTCAATAAGTCATATTCTACGGGAGCTATTTTCTGTTAGTTAGTATATACTCTTACTGCTATATTTAGCATGTTTTAGCAGATATTTCGTTTTTCTGTTTGTAGTAAAGGCTATATAAAGCCTAGCATTTACTTCAGTAAATATCACGTTCAAATCTAATTGTTTTGGTTTCTGTTTTGTTTCTTGTTAAACCTCACACACCCCCTCTGGCCTTAACAACAGTAATCTAATCCTAGTTCCATTTCACGCCCAAATTTCAAAACGTCTCTGCTAGTAACTTGGGAATCATATGGAACTCAAATTGAATGTAAATTGAGCACAACTAACAACTTAGAACAATCCATGTAAGATTAATCGACAAATGAGGAATGAGCTGGACATTTCAGAATTATGCGTTGGCAGAGAGCCCACCCAGAGAAGGGTCTCCACAACTTGTAATAAAACTCTATGTAGAAAATCCAAAAAACGGTCACAAGACAACCGTCTCTTCCACATGGGTCTTCTTTTTTAATCCTTGCTTCTGATAATTCACGTCCACTGAGTTAGGCATTAGGACCCATGGGAAATTCTCTGTGTTATATGGAATTCAATTCCCAAGAAGTATAGGAGTGAGGATGATAAATAAATTGACCAAACAAAGAAAAAAACAAAATCATCATAAAATGCCAATTTCTTATTTTGACCCAAAAATCCCCAATTCAATAAATCCCTGATCTGACCACTTAATTGAAAATTCCATATAATAATAACAGAAATAGTGTTACAAAGTAATCAAAATATTTCAGATTTGGATAAACTAAACCCTAAGGAGAAAGGGTCAAACCCTTGTCATCAGCAATGTTGTTAATGCTATTGTTATTGTTATTATCATTACAGTACCTGCAAAGTACCTTGCACTGGACCATGTTGCCATAGACATAAAACCCAGGTGCAACCATGATCCGGACCATGGTTGGCACCAACTTCTTAGCTCTGTCTCCTCCAATGTCTTCCATGTAAACCGAATCAAAACTCACGCACTTATCCACCCTAAAGATTTGCAAACCAGGGTGCACTGAGTTGGCCAAAAGGTGCACCAACCACACACTTTTGGAAGCACCAAAGAATGCCTGCAATAGTGGCTCAGGCCAGGCTCTATTCCACCCCAACATAGCAACAATCTCATTCATTTTCCTATCACAGAACTTACTGAACTCTTCACTAAAATATCTTGTCCCTTTATTCAACACTTCTTCCCATGTCAACTCCTTCAGTACATTAAAAGATGCATAGTTTGCTTCACATCTATCAATTGGATTCAATATTTGGTTTGTAGAACTCTTTTGGAACCTAACAGATTCAAAATCTTCAAAGATAGCTTTGTTCAGCAAGGCCTCAAGGTAAAAGAGAACACTTTTGGGGTTCTTGGAGAATGAAATCTTTATATCATATGGTTGAAGCAGATCAGATATTCTTTCATAAACCCTGACTCTAAGTCCCATGTGGCTTAGTTGCTTAGTGAGTGACCTGCTCAAAAACCTAACTGAGGACCTTGCTTCAGAAACTGAAACCAAGAATTGCTCTATCACCTTGTCACTAAAACCCATAACGCTGTTTTGTTGATGATGATGGATACCAAACCCTTTCGGAGTTCGATATGGTGAATTACTGGTACACTCGTCAAGCCCGGACTTCAAATTATGGCAATAAACTTCAAGCTTGTTAAGCTTCTTTTCGAGTTCAGACATTGAATTCTTTAGCCTGGAAGCTTCAAGAAGTGCTTCATCTCTCTTTTGTCTTGCTTGAATTAGCTTATGGGAGAGCTCAGCCAAAGCAATACTCCATTGCTCCTCTCTGACCGTTGATATATCAACAGATTTTGGACTTTTTCTTGTCCATGAAGAGAAGATAGACTTGAAGAGTCCATTAGGACTTGCAATAAACGATGAGTGCTTGTTTAATCCATTGTTGTCCAAAGGAACCACACAGATCTTCTCTCGCAAGTGTGGATGGCAATTGTCGCAAGAAACGGAGCCATCTTCTCCACGGTTTTCACTCGATTCCTGCCGTTTCTTAGAGCTGAGCTTGCTGGTTTTGTCATGAAGAGGTGTTGGCAGGTGCTTTGGAGTCTCTCTCTTATCCACACAATATGTTGGTGTTGGTATTGATATCGCTTTCCCTTGGCTTCTCTCTTCACTGTATGCATCTTCTAGTTCTTCTATTTCGCATTCTTGAATCTGCCAAAAGCAAATAATTAAAAAAAAATTTGAAAATTCTTCAATCTTTTCTATCACCTTCCATAATTTTTTCTCAGGAAACAAACAGTAGTGTACTTACAGCAGTAAAACGAGGGGACAGTTGAGGAGGCAGTGGAGCAGGAGGGGAGAAAGGGGACAGAGATGACGCAGGAGAAGAAGAGGACGAAGGAGCCATACCAATTTGTTATTGATCTCATTTTTGGAACGGGGTAATCTTTTTATTGGAACTACGTAAGTGACACATGTCTGCGACTATATATCAGAAGTATGTTTAATTAATTGTTATTGTTATCATTATCTTCTGGTGCAGTATTGTAATGTTGTCGTCTTCTGTTTAATCTCTTTTCGTTTTCTTTCACTTTCTTAGGTTGCTCCTTCGTCGTCTTGTAATCATTTGGTGAATCACAGTCATGTATACTCGTCAGGCTCAATAAAATATAAATTGTCTGCATTTCAAATAAATAATATAACAATTGACGTCCTTGATTATGACTTTATTAATTCAATAATAAAGTGTTTATCTTCCAGGGGGCTTTGTTTGGTTTAAATGGCTTATTTCCAGAGACAAGCCATGAGGCGACTCATGAGAAAAATGGGTCATTCAATAGCATTCGTTTGAGGCACTGTTCACGAAATGCAATGAGCAGCAACAAATTCCTATAATAAGTCAGCATTAAATTGTTTGTGATAGACCACCAAATTGATTCTGGCCGATTAAGTTATAGGCTTGCAAATCACAATTAATTAAGGATTGCTTACACTTATGCGTGTACAAATCGATGGATATAGATTTGCAGCTCTACCCGTCTACGATTCCTACTTGATTGTAGGAGTCTGCAATGCGTTGCAGGACATTAAATGAGAGCCAAACTAAGATGAATATCGGCCTGCCTAAATCATATGAAAGTTTCCACATTTTGAAGGTATCTAGTATTAATTGACCATAAAAAAATGTTCATATTCATTACAATAGCCTGTTACATTTCTCACGTATTTATGAGATATATATATATATATATATATATATATATATATATATATATATATATATATATATATATATATATATATATAAGTAAATTTAAGGTATATATAATTGCATAATTTAAGAATAATATAGAATTTATGTAATTGAATCGTAAGATCTGTATTAATAAATAAGATAAAAAAAAAATTACTAAAGAATAAGATACAATTATACAATTCAAATCAAAATTTTAATTTATAAGTTTCATTATAATTAAAAGAGCAAGATAAAAATAAAATAAAATCAAATTAAAATTAAATTATTAAAAAATTAAAATAGAGCCGTATTAAAATTTTAATTTAATTTTGATTTCTAAATATGTTCTGAACAAAAACCCCGATTTATAACTTAGCATATAACTAAGAATAACCTTCAAGGGTCAGAAAAAAAGAAAGAGTTAGCGAATTTCCGGAGAAAATGACAAGTGCTAAGATAATATAGTGATTGTGTGAAAGTATTCACTATTCAGCCTGAATATGCGACTCAATTTAATGCATCAATTCTCTTCATAAATCAAGCAATGACTGGTTCTTGTTATATAGTTAAGAAGGCAGCTGCCTAAAATAGTGAAATCTATCAGAGTCATATTAAAGACATTTTCTTATGTAGAGATTAGAGAAGCTGTCACATTTAAGGCTATCAAGAATCCTCAACTACGCACATTAATTCTCACAGATGGATGCTCTTGCAGTGGATGCAGTTCAACCAGCCAAGAAAACTTGCAGATTCATTGAGAGAGATGGGGTTTTGCTTTGCATGTGAAGTTAATAAATGAGACAACAGAGGTTGAATCCTGAGAGTGTAAATCCATTGTCACGGTGGTCCTCTTTGTCAATTTTTGCCAGCAAAGTAGCGTTAGCCGCTGACTTGCGTAAAGTATCACCAATTTTTATATTCTATGGAATATTCACGTGTAGCAGCTAGCTGCTAGGCCCAACCTACTTGCATGGGTTAGCACCCGATCGAGAGAAGAGAAGAGGCTCAGACCCATATCACCAGGTTATATAAGTCCTGACAAAACCATCGCCACCAAGCCAGGGATGGCTGGAAATTAGGAACAGGAAACGATGGTTATTCAGTGCAGGTAAGCATGATGATGATGTCTTGTTGCATGCACGCTCTCTGGTTATATTCGAGCTTTTTGCCCTTTTCTTTAATTGAAAATCCACATTTTTGCCAGAAGAATGTCTCAATCTAATGAAGTAGCTCTTGCATCCTCTTTTGAAGACAAAAATTAAATGAAATTTAATAAATAAATTTTAGAGCCTATTTGATTTAACTTTATTCAGTTGATAACTCCACTGTTAGTTGTTAATTAATAATCAGTGACCGATAATAGCTGATTTATTTTAAGTGTTTAATAAAATTTTATTTAAAATTATAAATTTATTATATTATATTATTTATTTTATTATTAAATAAAATATATAATTATTAAATTAATATATTATATCATTTATTATATTATTAAACTAAATATATAATTATTAATCTATTATATTATATTATTTATTTTATTATTAAAATAAGAAAATAATTAATTTTTTTTAAAAAATAATTACATAACATTAAAAATATAGATAAAATAATAAAGTAATTATTATTATTGATAAAGAAAAACTTATAATTAATTTTAAGTTTTTAGATATAAATAAATATTTTATATTTTATGTTATTAATAAAAAAATATTTTAATAAAATTGAAATGCTTTAATTAAAATGCTAAAATTATAAATAAAAAATATAAAAGTATTAATAATATTAATTTTCGAGTTAAATAAAAAAGAATAATATAATTAAAATTAAAAATAAAATCAAATCAACTATCAACTGATGAGAAATAATATTAAAAATAAAATTGATACAAACTGCAGCTGATGGGTACCATATCAGCTACCTATCAACTGTCAGCTTTATTTTTTTAAACTTATCAAACACTCTAGTTCACTTATTTTGGTGTCTATCAACTATCAACTGCACTCAACAGGTGAACCAAATACCCCCTTACTTTATTGGCAGTTCGAACTTAAAGTCAATTGTATATATGTAAAAAAAACCTTAATGTCTAATATTTAATTCGTATAAATAGTAAAAAAATAAGAAAAAATAGATTTCATTTAAATAAATATAAATTCAAATAATAAAAAATGTGAATTTAATATTATATTAAAATTTTATATTTTTATTTAAAATATAAATTCAGAATCCTACATATTTTAAATGCACGTCTATATATTCAAATGAGTTTTAATATTAATAAATTCTTTGATTATGCTCTATTTTCTTTGAAATATCGGGAATTTTGTTCTGTTATAAATTATTTTTTATTATGCTCAAATTTAAAATTACATAATGAGCTACCCTGCTTTAAAAAAAAACCCCACCAGAGTCCAAAATAAAGGAGACTTATAGGGCCTAGAATTTGTTAACAATTGGGCGTCAACCCAAGTACTTCTCTTACATCTTCTTGTATGATTTTTTTCTTTTAACTATTATTATTATTATTATTATATTTTTTTTGGTGAGAGCTATTTTAAAATTTTAATCACAATATAAAATGCAGCAGAACAAGGAAATAGAATTCCAGTCTTCTTCACTTACAATTTCAAAGTTTACAAATCAAATTTCATTATTTCAATACTAACCCTTTTGTTAGCTACATGATTTGTTTGTAACCCATTTATTACTTTCATAGGTTGATTGCGAAAGTACAATTTTCTGGGTTTAATTTTGACAAAATTATGCAGAAAGCTGGAGGTGGAGTAACGGCATGGAAAGTTGGTGCTTGGAATAATTGGGCTTACGTATTATGTCCTTGTTATAGGCGATTATGGTCCAGCTCTCTTCCATGGCGGCCTCGATTCGCTTGTTTCTTTTATTGTCTTGCTTTTGTTCCATTCTTTGGTAAGTTCCATTAGCCTTTCACTCTTTTCTTATTTTCTTTAAAAAAGATCATTAATGTGCCTATTTCTTCAATGCCGATGACTTGTATTATGGGTTGCTTTAGGTAGTGTAAGGAAAGGGTCAGGAAGGATTAATACCAAAACTCCAACTGTTGTTTCTGGATCTGGTTTAGTTGGTAGTCTTAAGGATTGTTGTTTCTTGGGTTTGACTTGGTTCAACTGCCTTTTGATGAACCGATTTTAGCTGAATTCTGTTGCCGGATGGGTGGCAAAGTGGCATTTCTTATTTAGAACGAGTATTGTATTTTTGTTTCACTTATGTTCCAAGCATATTATTATGGGGTGCTCGGTCCCTTTTGGATTTCCAGACTAGAGCAATTATATACACGTTTTTGATACTAATAAACCGTATCCACGCCTTCAAAGAAAGAATTTTAGCTTTGAAACTGCATTTGATCCTTTTTGCATAGTTCAAGGAATGTGATAGGTACGCCGTAGAATTTATATTGTCTTTTCATGCTAAGTGGAATGATATCGTTAAATATAGAAAGAATTTTTTGCGCAAGCTATTTAATGCTTAAATATGGAATTTTGTAGTTCATTATTTAGTCATGATCTAAAAGTTTTGCATTTTAGCAGAAATGGTATATTATACATATGAAGACAGTATATTTTTATTAGTATGTCCTTGCAATGCCATGTTTTACATTTTCTGACATTTATAAATCAGTCTATCCACATCATAACCATGGTTCATGACTTGTATGCAATTTCAGTTAGCTGGCTATGTAAGAATCAATTTTAAACTAAATATCTAATACTATAGATTATGCTGGTTTATGTTATGCAAAGTGTTAGTAGAATGCCCTAGAGCATATCATTTAGTATGTATCTTGTACATATTTTTATTAATAAAAGGCATTTCCACTTTTCTGTTTACATAATATATTTATGTGTAATAGAAAAGGTCCATTGATATTTTGTTAGAAATATTATTCTTCAGTTGTTAAGAATATGAGTGACAATATTTTTAGCACAAAGTATCATAAATAGGTTCACAATCGAGGATACTTCATAATAAGGACATGACTTATCCAGAAAGATTGTATTCATGTTTGTTCCCAAGTTATTTATATGAGATATAAATAAGATGGAATGGTGAGTCTCATGCCATATAACAAACATGATAGGCACTTATAAATGATAAGTAGGCCGAACCAGTGACACTTATGACAAGCACATGGAGTTTACTCTTGTCAATGTTTTGTCATAAATCATATCAGTGCATATAATCTTTAGACCTGAGATAGCACAATTATCTTGTATATAAGTAGTTTGAGTTTGATACTGCTTTCATACTTGTACTATGTATGGGTATATGGGCATGTGTTGGCTCTTACTAGTTATATATGGAGGTAGGTGTTGATCAAGATGGAATCTGTTCCTCTAAGTAATTAAAGATAAAATCCTATGTTCATTTAATTGTTCTTGATGTTTAAAGTTCCTGGCCAGGACAGATAGATTTATTCAGAAAAGAGTTTCTAATGAGAAAATCTTTTTAATCAAGAACTGAAATTAAAAGAGAACATAATATTCATAGCAAATGGAGTTTGACATAAACCATGACTCCAGCTTGAGTTGGGATTTTGTAACAGAGAGATTCTAGTGCATGGTAACATATGATTATAGGTTCATTTAAGGTAAACCTTATTACTAATTGGGTGGCCATGACATGCTATGCTAGGTGTTAACCATGGTCTATGAGGTTCATAAAATGATTTAGAGAAATCATTTATGGTAGGAAAGAGTTCTGATGATATTAAGAGTTGATATCATGTCTCATTGCCAATTAGTGATGAGCCTAGTAAGTCACACACATACACAAGTTATCACCTATTTAAATATGATTTAATTAATTAATTAAAGAGTTTAATTGATTAATTAAATATGTTTGGTTTGCAATTAAATTGCAAAGTCCCTAGCATGACTTGAAACCAAATCTAGATTATCGGATATATAGTATAAGTTAAATTTATATTTAAAGTGTTTAAATATGAATTTAATTAATGAGAAGTTAATTAATAGAGATTAATTAATTAATTTATATTTGATATAAATTGATTAGAAGAAGAAAAATAATTATTTTGGGTTAAGAACTCAACATTAAGACACAGGGGCATTTTGGTCATTTCACAGTGTGACATGTGGCACTATGAGATGGTGGCACATGAGATTACACATAAGCTTGCCAAATGTTTTTTTAATCATATAAGATGATTAAAATCAAGATTAAATATAGGTTTGACACTTGGCACAGTGTGATTGGGTCACTTAAACCTAGAGCTAATCAAAGGGTGACATGTGGCAAGAGTTTAATGTGTTACCTAGCTATTTAAGTGTTGTTATGAAAAGAAAAAGCTACCAGCAGCCACTCCTCTCCTTTGTCACGCCACTTTGAGGCTTTTCATCTATTCTTCTTCATCTCTCATCAATTCAAAGAGATTAGCCATCAATCTCTTGAATTAAGAATACTAGAAATTGTTTCTAGTGTCCTGTTTACATCTCTAATCTCTTAAAAGGCAGAACTTGAATTTATAATTAATAGAAAAAACTTTCGAAGCTGTTCAAGGGCTGCCATAGGTGTTCTTGGTGTGGACAAGCTAGAGGGACAACATCTGGTGTCCTGAAGACGAATCTCAAAGGCGCAGACACACTGCAGTGCATCAAGAGGTTAGTGTAATTGTTCTTGATTTAATCTAGGGTTCTAAAATTAATCTGATTAATTTTAAAATCTTAAATGGCAAATACAGATCCAAAAACATATTAAAAGAGTTTTAATATGTTGTTTATCTTTCAAATCAAATAGATAAAAATAAATCTTGCATGATGCATGTGACCCTAGGTGAAAATTTTTGAATTCAATGGTATAAACTTGTGTTTTTCACGCTTCCGTTCCTTCAATTGGTATCATAGCCACTATATTTGCCATTTAGATTGTTGATTATATGATTTAGTTGTGTGATTTGATCATGAGATGATTGATCCATTGCTGGTTGGATCAAGAGGTGTGGCGGCATGCTTGATGAACTCCAACATGGTGCGCATGGCTTGGGAAGATCATGGTGCGCATGGTTGTTATTAAATTCTGCAATTGTTGCATGATGAAAGGTTCATCATATGACTAATTAAAATGTTTAATTAGGATTTTTAATCACACAATTAAATTATGATTCAAATCAGAATTTTAAAAATTGTTTGAATGTGATTCAAATCTGAATTTTAAAAGTTGTTTGAATGTGATTCAAATCTGAATTTTTACAGTTGTTTGAATCATATTTAAATCTGATTTTTTAAAATTGATTGAATAAAATTCAGATATGATTTTTTAAAAAATGTTTGAATGTGATTCAAATCTGATTTTTTTAAAAAATGTTTGAATGTGATTCAAATATGAATTTTTAAAGTTATTTGAATGTGATTCAAATCTGAATTTTTAAATTTGTTTGAATGAGATTCAAATCTGAATTTTTAAATTTATTTGAATCATATTCAAATCTGGATTTTTAAGGTGAATATGAGATATTCAATTTAATTTAAGTATGTATGTTTTATTTAATTGTTAAATAGTGATATGCATGATGGATGATCATGGACTATAAAAGACCAATGTGATTGGATTTATTTCTTTTATGTTTCTTTGGGATTGTAAATTAATTAATTTATTTTAATTTATTTTGGGTATGTATTATTAAGTTTGTAATAATTTTTGGGTTGTAATTTCATTTATTTAAGTTCTTGTAAATTCGCCTTGGTATGCCAAGGATTACTATGTAATATTAGATTGCAAGAAGTTTAAGGAGGTCAAGAGCATTGGTGGGACCAGTGGGAGGAATTCAAGATCAAGTGTTGATTATGTACTCCTTCAGCAACTCTTGTAAAATGAATGAATGAATGAATGAAATGCACCTAGGAATGCCCTGATTCAATTCTTGGTGGCTCAGAATTGAATCCCTTAGAAAGTCCATGATCATACCATATTTATTGCTTATTCATGAATGCATGAGATGTATGGGAATGTATGCTATTATATGATATATGCATGCTAATTGGATAATGTGCAAAGTGAGACCTTAATAGTAATTAGAATGACCATAAAATCTTTCAAACAAATGATTAAGTTGGAAATGCTATAATTAAAGTAATTATAACATAGGCCCTCCATTGGGGCAATTATTTTAAGAAATTTTAAATAGTTGCATGAGATGCAATTAATTTAAGAGATTTTCTTAAGAATAATTGTTAAGCATGAGATGTTGTAAATATGTAAATGGTTTGGTGGCCAATATTGGATGTACCTGAGGACATTAAAATTATTTACATAATTACTGGCTCAATGGGATCAACTTAACTAATGCAAGATAAGTCAATAATGGATGTACCTAAGATTTTGAGCATTAGGGGCTAGGTAAAGGATTGAACCTCACATGAGATGTGATGGGCAATGAGTTACTCACTTATAGTTTATTGTAATTCCAATAATGGATGTACCTGAGGATGATCAATAGAATTATAAGAATTCAATCATCCACTAGAAATCCATCCAACTAGGATTTCCGTTTTCTACTTTGGAAGTGTAGGATTCACTAAGTTAGTGGGAGGACCAATTTGATTAAAAGACCATAATCATTTTGGTTAATTACATGATACATTTACTAATTAATCTGGTTATTTTCTGCAGTTAATTTTTTGATAAAAATGAGCACAAAACAACCACCACTATCCAATATCCTTGCAAGCATACTTGATCACAATAGGTTGACAGGACCTAATCTGTCTGATTGGCTAAGAAATTTGAAACTTGTCCTAAACCTTGAACATATAGGATATGTTCTAGATTCAAATGTTCCTGGTCCCTTACCTCCAGAGGCCACACAAGAGGAACATGAAACTTTGGACAAGTGGAAGGAGCATGATATGAGAGCTAAGTGTTACATGCTTGCTTCCATGAGTAATGAGTTACAGAAGCAACATGAGAACATGCAGAGTGCGAGTGAGATCCTCTTTCACCTACAAGAGTTGTATGGTGAGCACAGCAGGAATGTTAGGTATGAGATATCTAGACAGCTATTCCGTATGAGGATGTCTGAGGGACAGAATGTTGGGGATCATGTCCACAAGATGATTCGGTTGATTGAGCAGTTGGAACATCTTGACTTCAACATGGATTTCTAACTACAGACGGATTTAATCCTTCAGTCCCTTCCTGAGTCTTTTGGGAATTTTGTGACAAATTTCCATATGACTAAACAGGAATGCAACTTAGCTGGTTTACTCAACATGCTGATTATTGCCCAAAAGAATATGCTAGGCAATAAAGGAAAAGAGGTAGCTTTGGTTGCATCTTCTTCTGCTAGAAAGTCCAACAAGAATAAGGGTAATAAGAAAAAGAAACCTCAGATTCCTGGTCCTTCCAAGAAAATAGCTAAACAGAAAAGGAAGACTAAAGCTGATGGAGGCAAAGGAAAGTGTTTCCACTGCCAAAAGGATGGGCACTGGAAAAGGAACTACCCAGAGTATCTTGCTTCTCTGAAGGACAAGAAGGATACACCTTCGGAAGGTATGTCCATATCTTGTTATTTAGATTCTGATGATACTCATAGTTCATCTACAGCTTGGGTTTTAGATATCGTGCCGATTCTCACATTTCTAATGATATGCAGGAACTAGCAAACAAGAGTAGCGATGCTCTCAAGATATTAGAGTCCGGATTAGCAATGGTTCAATTGTTGAAGCTTTAGCCATAGGATCTAAATCTTTTTACATGTTTGGACATGTTTTGTGTTTGGATAATATTTTATATGTACCTGATGCTTTTAAGAACATCATTTCTATATCTAGGTTGACTAGAAATGGCTATGAATTTCAGTTCACAAATGATGTTTGCAATATTTTTTTTAGAAATAAATATGTTGGTTCGGGTTATATGAATGATGGTCTTTATTATTTGGATAATAATGACAAACACAAATTGAATGCAAGTGATCTAAAAGAATGCAATGCCATGGTGAAAACTAACTCAAGTTCAAAATATATTTGGCACTTAAGGTTATGTCATGTTGCAGAAGATAGGATTGCAAAACTGGAGAAATTGGGGATTCTATCCTCATTGGGCTCTGAGCCTACTCCAACTTGTGAATCTTGCCTTCAGGGCAAAATGACTAGATCACCCTTTGTTGGACAAGGGCTAAAAGCTAAAAATATTTTGGAGCTAATACATAGTGATGTATGTGGTCCATTTAAAGAAATGGCTGGAGGGGGTTTTCATTATTTTATTACCTTTACTGATGATAAATCAAGGTTTGAGTATTTGTATTTGATGAAATACAAATATGAATCCTTTGAAAAGTTTAAGGAATTTAAATCTGAAGTAGAAAATCAAACAGGAAAGAGTATTAAAGCTCTTCGATCAGATCGTGGAGGTGAATATTTGAGTACTGAATTTGATGAATACTTGAGAGAGCATGGCATTGTTTCTCAGCTGACTCCTCTAGGAACGCCAGAGCTGAATGGTGTATCTAAAAGGAGAAATCGTACCCTATTGGATATGGTACGTAGTATGATGAGCTATACTGATATGCCAATCTTCTTTTGGAGATTTGCATTAGAATCAGCTTTGTATATTCTGAATAGGATTCCATCAAAATCAGTTTCTTTCACACCTTATGAGATATGGCATGGAAGAAAACCAAGTCTTAAGCATGTTAAGATTTGGGGTTGTCCAGCTTATATCAAAAAGTTGAACACTGATAAATTGGAGACCAGATCAGAAAAAGGTCGATTTTTTGGATATCCAAAAGATAGTTTTGGATATTATTTTCATTTGCCTACTTCACAAAGGTTTGTGATAAGTAGAGATGCCACATTTCTTGAACAACAGTTTGTTCAAGAAGGAGGCAAAGGAAGGCAAATAGAGTTAGAATTGGAGAATTCTGACCAACCAACAGATCAGATGGATATAGATCCATCTAGTCAATCTATACCCGTTGATGAAACATCTACAGCTGTTCCTCGTAGAACAACCAGGGTATCTCATCCACCAGTAAGATATGGTTTTCTTCATGAAGAAGAACAAGAGTTATCTACTCATGAAGAAGTAGATCATGGAGATGATCCACTTACCTATGAAGAAGCTATATCAGATATAGACTTTTCAAAATGGATTGATGCTATGAAATCTGAAATTGATTCCATGTATAAGAATCAAGTTTGGGATCTTGTTGACCCACCTGAAGGTATTATACCTATAGGGAACAAATGGGTTTTCAAGAAGAAAATTGGTTCTGATGGAAAGGTAGAGACCTATAAGGCAAGGCTAGTAGCGAAAGGGTTTCGCCAAAGGCAAGGAATCGAATATGAGGAGACTTTCTCGCCTGTTGCCATGCTTAAATCAATTAGGATTTTATTAGCAATAGCTGCATACTATGATTATGAGATTTGGCAGATGGATGTCAAAACAGCTTTTCTTAATGGATACATTAAAGAAAACATTTTCATGGAACAACCTAGGGGTTTTGAATCCCAAGATGGTTCCAAGGTATGCAAGTTAAAGCGATCCATTTATGGGTTGAAACAAGCTTCGAGGAGTTGGAACATCCGTTTTGATGAAGCCATTAAATCCTTTAGTTTTATCAAAAATGAGGATGAGCCATGTGTATATAAGAAGGTTAGTGACAGTGCTATCACTTTTCTTGTCTTATATGTGGATGACATACTGTTGATAGGTAATGACACAGGTATGTTAACGACTATAAAGGTATGGTTGTCAAATACATTCTCCATGAAAGACTTAGGGGAGGCAACCTATATTCTTGGGATTCGCATCTATAGAGATAGAGCAAAAAGAATAATTGATTTATCTCAAAGTCTATACTTGGAAAAGGTGTTAAAGAGGTTTAACATGCTTGATTCCAAGAGAGGATTGTTACTAGTGAGACATGGTATCCATCTTTCTAAAGAGATGTCTCCAAAGACACCTAAAGAAAGAGATAAGATGGCCAGGATTCCATATGCTTCGGCTATTGGAAGTTTAATGTATGCAGTGTTGTGTACTAGGCCGGATATCGCATATGCTGTTAGTTTGACTAGCAGGTATCAATCCAATCCAGGTTTGGAACACTGGATAGCTATCAAGAATATCCTTAAGTACTTGAGAATAACTAAGGATTTATTCTTGATTTATGGAGGTGGAGACTTGCAATTGGATGGTTATACTGATTCTGATTTCCAATCAGATATCGATGATAGAAAGTCTACCTCTGGATATGTGTTCATTTGTAATGGGGGTGTAGTCAATTGGAAGAGTTCCAAGCGAGCACATTGCAGATTCCACTATAGAGGTGAGTATATTCTTGCATCGAGATCGCAAAGGAAGTCTGTTTGGATAAAGAAGTTCGTGAGTAACTTACAGTAGTTCCTTCCATTGAGTCGGCGGTTCCACAACACCGTGACAATAATGGAGCGATCATACAAGCTAAGGAACCAAGGTCTCACCAAAATCCAAACACATAGAAAGGCGTTACCACATTATCGGAGAAATAGTTGGGCGGCGATGTAGCCATGCGAAAAATAGCATCGGTGAAAATCCAGCTGATCCATTCACTAAGCCTATGTCACAGACTCAGTAAGACCGACATCTTGAGAAGATAGGTCTAAGATATTGTAATGAATGGCTCTAGTGCTAGTGGGAGATTGTTAGTAGTATGCCCTAGAGCATATCATTTAGTATGTATCTTGTACATATTTTTATTAATAAAAGGCATTTTCACTTTTCCGTTTACATAATATATTTATGTGTAATAAAAAAGGTCCATTGATATTTTGTTAGAAATATTATTCTTTAGTTGTTAAGAATATGAGTAACAATATTTCTAGCACAAAGTATCATAAATAGGTTCACAATCGAGGATACTTCATAATAAGGACATGACTTATCCAGAAAGATTGTATTCATGTTTGTTCCCAAGTTATTTATATGAGATATAAATAAGATGGAATGGTGAGTCTCATGCCATATAACAAACATGATAGGCACTTATAAATGATAAGTAGGCCGAACCAGTGACACTTATGACAAGCACATGGAGTTTACTCTTGTCAATGTTTTGTCATAAATCATATCAGTGCATATAATCTTTAGACCTGAGATAGCACAATTATCTTGTATATAAGTAGTTTGAGTTTGATACTGCTTTCATACTTGTACTATGTATGGGTATATGGGCATGTGTTGGCTCTTACTAGTTATATATGGAGGTAGGTGTTGATCAAGATGGAATCTGTTCCTCTAAGTAATTAAAGATAAAATCCTATGTTCATTTAATTGTTATTGATGTTTAAAGTTCCTGGCCAGGACAGATAGATTTATTCAGAAAAGAGTTTCTAATGAGAAAATCTTTTTAATCAAGAACTGAAATTAAAAGAGAACATAATATTCATAGCAAATGGAGTTTGACATAAACCATGACTTAGTTGAGTTGAGTTGAGTTGAGTTGAGTTGAGTAATTTGTATGTGATTGATTAGATTATTTGGGAAAAATTAGGTTTTATAGGATTTAACAGAATTTGATTCTCTTATGTTTAACAAAATGAATAAAGGAAAATGATAACAAACAAAAAGATGTCCCCAGGGCACAAGGCTTCTTACTTGCAAGGATCATGAGAGGGTCATCTATTATATTCAACCTTTCTCCTACCTCCTCTCTTTTTTTCTTCTTTTTAGTGTAAAAAAGTTGTTTCTACTACTTGAACTCGTGACCTTTTGGTTACAAAGGACTAATCTTACCATTGTAGAAAGGCTCACCCAGTGCCTAGATTAGCTGTTGACTGATGTGACAAGTTACCAAGTATATGATGTATATGACGTCTTCCATCTGTATGCGATGGGTAGATGCCATGTCATCCACCAGAAGTTGGATGATATAGGTGAAGGTATTTGGAGAACATGATAACACTCTACAAAGAAATAATGATGCTTGACGATCACAAAAATAAATCTATTATGCTGAATTTTTGTTATTTTATTTCCATTATGTAGTTGGTGATGCTATTATGGAGCTACTTTACTACTGTTCTAACGGATCCCGGTGGTGTCCCACCAAGTTGGAGGCCATCGATAGATGAGGACAGAAGTGATGCAGATCCATTGATAGGTGTAGATAATGGTAGTGCAAATTTAGGTTTAAACCAGTCATTTGTGATTGGTGAGCTAGCTAACCAAAGAATGTGATTTTGTCGAAAGTGCAACCAGTTTAAACCACCTAGATGTCATCACTGTTCTGTTTGTAAGTGTTATGGAAAGTCAATTACTATATTATTTCTCTGTATATTCTGTAATCCTATTTAAGATTTCTTCCTATTAGTAGAACACAATTAAAGGAATCAATTGTATATATATACCCTTGTACAGATTAATTGAAATTAAGGAGAATAGTCTCTTTCTACATGGTATCAGAGCTGGCTCATTAAGAAATCTAAATCTGTAATTTCTTTTCCGTCTTTTTCTGGACTGAAACCCACTGTTACCCTAGGTCATCTATCTAGGGTGACTATTTGTTCTCACCACCCAGCTCAGGAGAGTCCTTGGCCGCCGACTGGTCGTCCCCTCTGATCCGGTCGTCGGAATCCAAATGCGTGAGGCTCACGCGTCCAACTCAAGTTCTCGCCGTTTCTTCACTTGCTGGTGCATGGAGGCGCATCTGCCAGTCGTTTTGACTCCGATCAGCATCGCCGGTGTCGCCTTAACCCCCTCATTCCACCATTGTGTACTGTTACCTGGTCCAGTACACCATTAAAGAACTTCTGAGGTTTGGCTCTCAGATTCTCTTTCGGTATTTGCTTGATTTGTGATTTTGGGTTATTTTGCGGCTGTAAGCACTTTGGATTAGCGTTTCGGTTAGTTTTCTTTGTCTCAACAAATGGCAGACAATAAGAATGTTATTTCTGATGTGATTCCGATGATGACTAAGATCACGGAATACAAACTTAATGGTTCGAATTACCTGAAGTGGAGTAAGACTGTTAGGATCTATTTGCGTAGTATTGATAATGATGATCACCTTATTAAAGATCCACCTACTGATGATACACGGCAAACTTGACTAAGGGAGGATGCTCGGTTGTTTTTGCAGCTTCGAAACTCTATTCACAATGAGGTAATTAGTTTAATTAATCACTGTGAATTTATTAAAGAATTGATGGATTACTTAGATTTTTTGTATTCTGGTAAAGGGAATATCTCCCGTATTTATGATATTTGTAAGGCATTCTACCGTGCTGAGAAAAAGGATAAGTCTCTCACGGCTTATTTTATGGATTTTAAATTGGTATATGAAGAACTTAATGTATTGTTACCTTTTAATCCTGATGTGAAAGTTCAGCATGCTTAACGGGAGCAACTGGCTGTTATGAGTTTTCTTGCAGGCCTTTCTTCAGAGTATGAGACTGCTAAATCTCAGATTCTCTCCAGTTCTGAGATTTCCTCTTTGCATGATAAGTTCACATGGGTCCTTCGTACAGAGAGTACTCAATCTTCATAGCCTGCCAGTAGTGCTCTTATTAGCCGTAATCCAAATGGACAACAGGGTAATAGAAGAGGAAGTAGAGAAGAAATTACAGGCAACAGAGATAATCAGCATAATGGGGAGGCTCGTTCTAATTAGGACTCAAGAGGAGTCATGAGGAGTCATTTGTTATTATTGCCATGAGCCTAGCCATACAAAATATAATTATTCGCAACTTTAGAGGAAAAATCAGCGATCACAGATGGTAAATATGGCAGCAGAGAATTCTACAGTATCTTCCTCTGAGAAAACTGTTTTGGTATCTGCAGAGGATTTTGCACAGTTTTCCCAGTATCAGGCATCTCTAAAGCCTACCAGTTCCCCTGTCACTGTTATCGCTAAGTCAGGTAAATTCACTACATGCCTTGTTTCTTCCTCATCCAAATGGGTTATTGATTCTGGTGCGACAGATCACATGACGGCAGTGTTATCAAGGCGAAAGGCGACACTAAGGCGATAGAGTATTCTATTGCCTTAGGCGAGAGGCGAGAGGCGAGGCGAGGGCCTTTTTGAAGCGAGGCGCCATAATCTTAATTGTTTAAATTATATATATATATATATATATATATATATATATATATATATATATACTTTTAAATAGTTGATAAGTAAAAAAACATATTAAAAAGAAAAAAAATATGATTTACACTATGTTTATATCTAAAATAAGAGAAATTGAAAATAGTGCATACCTGTATTTCCAGCTTAAGTATAAGATACAAGTGAAAGTATGAGACTGTAAAATTAAAATATATAGCATAAGTAAAAACACACATAATAATAAGAAATGTTAAAAAAAGAAATAGTTCATACCTGAATTTTCAGCAGATGTATATGATAAAAGTGACGCTATAAAATTATACATAATAAATAAAAAATTAGAAATAAGTCATAAGTCACATAATAGAAAATATAAATTATAGAAGTTCAGACATTAATACATAAAAATAAGTTGTAAGTCATAATAAACAAAATGCAATAAGTACATAAAAAACTTATAACTAAAACTACTCATCATCAAGATTTCCAAAATCATCTTCATTTTCAACAACGGCCATCACAAATTCTTCCTCCTCTTCATCATCATCAACTTGCGAAGAGGATGCACCTGTCATTGCACGAGGCCTTCGAAATGATGGAGTTTCAACTGGTGGTGTTGATCTTGCAGTCGATCTCGATTCATAACGAGATTCAGAAACTCCAGCTGCTCTACCAACATCACCCTAGGTCAATACGTCATTCATGAAAACAAGAGAATTATCATCATCATCATCCCCATCACATTTTTCTAATTCACCAAGCAACCATTCATTACTCTCATCAATATTTGCCAAATCAATAGGTGTTGTGATATCCCTAAAAGTGTGTCGACGTAGCAACGCTCTATTGTACTTCACATATACCAAATTGTCCAAGCGTTCTTGAAATAGCCGATTTCTTTTCTTACTATGAAGCTGTCATTTATTTTACAGTAACAAATAAGTTAAACTTCAAACTCAAAAGGCTCAAGATAAAATAACAAATTAAGAAATCTATATATATATAACACTTACATGCTCAAATACACTCCAATTTCTTTCGCAACCACTTGCACTACATGTGAGACTCAGAACCTTTACAGTAAACTTTTGTAGGTTTGGAGTTGAAGAACCATATGTTTTCCACCAAGCAGCAATTAAAATATAGAACCAATGATTGTTAAATTCATGATATAAATTAATAAATGAGCAAAATGAAAAATTAATAAGAATTAAATTAATAACCTGGAGATTTGGTTGTTCTTCCTCTAATAGCTGAAGGAAAACCAAAGGTCCCTGTAGCTGCCTTGTATTTCTCAATTTCATCAAGAATCATATCAACTTTTGCTGAATTTTTTTTCCATTTTATGAATGCATGAAAGCAATCCTGTATTGACCTCTTCATCAGATTCAATTCTCATCTTATTTGGATAAAAAAATTCAGGATTCAAAAAGTATCCAGCAGCATGCAAAGGACGATGCAATTGAAGCGACCATCTCGCATCAATAATCTCAAAAATGCTCTTGTATTTCTCTTCATTACCATTGGGTGAGTTGGCAATGGCTTCTTTAGCCCTATCCATGGCTTTATAAATATATCCCATAGCTGGTTTTTTTTCATTATCAACAAGTCGAAGCACACGAACAAGAGGACCGAAAACCTTAAGAGCATAAACAACATGATTCCAGAAGGCAGGACTCAAAACCGTCCTTTCACACTTTTTGCCTTTCACCTCTTTAGCCCATTTACTAGTTGTCCAACTTTCCGAAGTAAACATTTTTCTAATGTTGGCTTTCTGAAGATGAATCCTTCCCAGTGTAATAAAAGCAGTAGCAAATCTAGTTTGCCCTGGCCTTAGCAATTCTACTCCATTAGTAAACTTCCGCAACATATTTAGAACTCCTGAAGAGCCATATGTGAAACCAGTAAGCTCAACAGCTTTGCGGAATGTTTCTTTGAAAACACGGATCTTAAAGATATCCTCTAACATCAAATCTATACAATGAGCTGCACATGGAGTCCAGTATAGATGAGAAAAATTTGCTTCCAATATTCTCCCTGTCATAAATAAGTAGAAATATTCATTCCATTAATAATAAAAATAAAATGATATTTTTTTTAGTAATATAAAAAATTAAATAAAAATTTTACCTGCTGCAACATTATTTGATGCATTATCTGTAACAACTTGAACTACTTTTTCAGGACCAATTTCCATCAATTCTTTCTCAATCAAACTAGCCAACAATGCCGCTGTCTTTGATTCATCACTTGCATCAACTGATTTAATAAATACACTTCCCTTTGGACTATTAGCCAAGAAATTAATCAAGGTTCTCCCTTTTCTATCCGTCCATCCATCACACATCAATGTACATCCATAATTTTCCCATTCTTCTTTATGAGACTCGAGAAGATCATTTATGATTTGCACTTCTTTGTTAAGTAACCGAACTCTAACCTCATGAAAACTTGGACGTTTCATTTCTTTCCCATAATTTCCAATTGCTCGAATCATTTCCCAAAGCTATCATAATTCACAGCATTAAAAGCTATTCCCACATCATACATCCATCGTGCTATGGCAACACAAGCACGCTCCCTTAACTCCTTTTTAGCTGGAATATTTTCATCAATGGTACTCATATTTTTTCCCAAAACAGCAGGTCTAGGGGAAAAATAACAGTCAATAGGCCCTCTACTACTTTGTGGTGGTAAAACTTTTGGTTTTTTAAAAGCACTAGTACCTGTAACTTCCAGTGCTTGCCTTCTTCTTTCACTACCAATTTCTTGCATCAACTCTTCCTCTTCCTCATTTTCATCTAATTCCAGTACTTCAACATCATCAAATTCAGGTGGTCTTTCCATATTCATAATTGATTTTTGCTCTCTTTTTTTAGCAATGAATTCCTGCATTTGATTCCTTACATCTTCTGGACATTTTGGACACCGAATTACATTTTTGTAACCTCCAGCAAGATGTTGCTTGATTCTATTAATTCCTCCTTTATAAACTTTCATACAGTACATGCATTGAAGATCATTGGTATTGTTTTCACTAACTTGAATTACATGTGCCCATCCTGGGTCCATTCTTCTACTACTAGCAGAAGATCCAGATGTATTATTCTTATCACCCATTTATAATCTAACAAAAAAATTAACAAGAATAAAAAAATAAATTAATTAAAAACAAATTAACAATATCCAATATAAATTAAATAAGTAATTAACAAGAATAATAAGTAAAAAGTAAAACAGTAAACTAATTAACAACAAATTAACAATGCCCATATAAATTAAACAATTAATTAATAAGAACAAAAAGTAAAATCATAAATTAACAATGCCTATATAAATTAAACAATTAATTAATAAGAACAAAAAGTAAAATCATCAAATTAATAATAAATTAATAATACCATATAAAATAAACAACTAATGTCTAATTAACAAGAAAAAAAGTAAAACTAATTAATCTAACAACTAATTAACAATGATAAGAAGTAAAAAGTAAACTAATTAACAACAAAGTAATAATGTCCATATAAATTACACAATTACTTACTAAGAACAAAAAGAAAAATAATCAAATTAACAATAAATTAATAATACCCATATAAAATAAACATCTAATATCTAATTAACAAGAAAAAAGTAAAATTAATCAAATTAAAACTAATTAACAATAATAACAAGTAAAAGGTAAACTAATTAATAATAAATTAACAATACCTGTAACAGCCCGATCCTTCTCCAGTTAGTATTGTCCGCTTTGGCCCATGGGCCTCACGGATTTGTCCCTTGGGACCAGGTGAGGAAGACTCCCACATATATGGCCCAAATCTTTTCTTCCCGTTTCCGATGTGGGACACGAAGTTTCCACCCCAGTGCGTAGCTGGTTGAACAAGCACGTCCCAACCCCATCCCTAGGTCGTGACAAGCCCACCAGCTTCCGCCTGGTGCGTCCTCGCACCACACACCGTACTAGAGGGAGTCCAGCTCTGATACCAAATTGTAACAGCCCGATCCTTCTCTAGTTAGTATTGTCCGCTTTGGCCCATGGGCCTCACGGATTTGTCCCTTGGGAGGTTTCATTCCCAAAAGCGCGCTGACCAGGTGAGGAAGACTCCCACATATATGGCCCAAATCTTTTCTTCCCGTTTCCGATGTGGGACACGAAGTTTCCACCCCAGTGCGTAGCTGGTTGAACAAGCACGTCCCAACCCCATCCCTGGGTCGTGACAATACCCATATAAATTAAACAATTAATTAACAATAATAAAAAGATAAAAAATTAAATTAACAATAAATTAATAATACCTATATAAAATAAATAATTAATTAATAAATAATGTCTAATTAACAAGGTAAAAAGTAAAACTAATCAAATTAATAAGAATAACAAATAAAAATTAAACTGAATACCAACAAATCAACAATACCCATATTAATTAATCAACTAATTAAACAAGAATACAAAGTAAAATAATCAATTTATCAATACCCATAAAATTTAAATAATTAATTAACAAAAATAAAATAAATAAATAAATAAATAAATAAATAAATAATAACTAATTAATTAAAAGGAGGAGAAGGAAAAAAAAGAAAAAATAAAAAGGGACTGCTGAAAGAAGAAGGAGAGGAGAGGAAAAAAAATAAAAAATAAAAAAATAAAAAACAGAGCAGCAGGAAAGGGACGTGCAGTAGAAGAAAAGTGAGATCGAAACAGAGGAGAGCAGCAGTAGAAGAAAAGTGGAGAGGGAGAGAAAAAAAAATAAAAAAATAAAAAACAGAGCAGCAGGAAAGGGACAGGAAAGGGACGTGCAGTATAAGAAAAGTGAGATCGAAACAGAGGAGAGCAGCAGTAGAAGAAAAGTGGAGAGGGAGAGAAAAAAAAAAAAAAGGAACGTCAGAGCTATCGAACAGAGCAGTGGCAAGCAGCGCAGCAGGAAAGAAAAAAAAAAAGGGACCTGAGAGAGAGATCGAACAGAGGTGGAGAGGGAAAAAAAAAAAAAAAGAAGAACGGGACGTAAGAGAGAGAGAGATCGAAGCGGCAGAAGAAGAAGAAGAAGAAGAAGAAGAAGAAGAAGAGAGAGAGAGAGAGAGAGCGTACCTGTTGTCGTCGTGAAGTCGAGGTTGAGCCGTTGAGGAGAAAAGCGTCTTCGTGAGGTTGAGGAGAAAAGTGTCTCTGCTGGTGGAATGGCTGCATCATCAGGTACGCAGATAAGTTTATTGAATTTTTAATTTAAAATTAAAAAAAAAAAACACTTACCGTTGCTGTGAAGAGGCGTCGCCTCTCGCCTCTCCGGCTGAAGGCGTCGCCTCCTCCAAGCCGAGCCAGGCGTTCCAGTCGAGGCGATAGAGGGGCGCCGCCGCTCGGCGCTTCTCTGGCGCCGCCGCTCGGGCGCTTCCCGGCGCCGCCGCTTTGATAACACTGCATGATGGGTAATTCTAGTCTTCTATCTTCTTTTCAGTCTAATCTCATTTCTTCTACTGTTACTTTAGCTGATGGTTCTACTTCTTGTGTCATGGGTTCTGAAACTGCGAACCCGACTTCGTCAATTTCTTTGTCATCTGTTTTGTGTCTACCAAAATTCTCTTTTAATCTACTTTCTGTTAGTAAACTTACTCGTACCTTAAATTATTTTGTTTCCTTTTTTTCTGATCAGTGTTTGTTTCAGGATCTTATGACGAAGTAAATTATTGGTAGAGGACGTGAGTCAGGTGGTCTCTACATTCTGGAAAATCATATACCGCGGTCGCTTATTTACTCCAATACCTTAACACCTCTTGAAGCTCATTATAGATTAGGCTATTCTTCTTTGTCTACCATGAAGAAGCTGTGTCCTCAGCTTCAGTCTTTATCAGTACTAGAATGTGAGTCGTGTCAGTTTGCAAAATATCATCGTTTGCCTTCTGTGTCTAGAGTCAATAAACGGGCTTTATCTCCTTTTGAGTTCATTCATTCTAATGTTTGGAGTCCTTATTCTGTTACTTCTAAAATTGGATTTCATTATTTTATTACTTTTGTTGATGATTACTCTCATGTTACATGGTTATATTTAATGAAGAATCGTTCTGAGTTGTTTTCTATCTTTTGTGCCTTTTATAATGAAATCAAAACTTAATTTAATATTTCTGTGCGCATATTAAGAAGTGATAATGTCAAAAAATATTTTTCAGCACAATTGACACAAAATGACATTCTTCATCAGTCTTCCTGTGTTGATACCCCATCCCAAAATGGTGTGACTGAAAGAAAAAATTAGCATCTTCTTGAGGTAGCTCGTGCTCTTCTTTTTCATATGATAGTTCCTAAGCACTTTTGGGCGGATGCAGTTTTTATGGCATATTTTTTGATCAATCGTATGCCATCTTCTGTCCTTAATAGGGATATTCCTTATACTGCTTTGTTTCCTATAAAATCTTTGTTCCCTGTTGAACCCCGTATTTTTTGTTGTGCCTGTTTTGTGCGTGATGTTCGTCCATAGGTTACTAAATTGGATCCGAAGTCTCTTAAATGTGTCTTTCTTGGGTACTCCCAGCTCCAAAAAGGGTACCACTGTTTCTCTCCTACTCTTAATGGTTATCTTGTTTCTGCAGATGTCACATTTTTTTAGTCCACTCCATTCTTTCCTCAATCATCTGTGCATAAGAGTCAGGGAGAGAAGGATGATCTCTTAATATATACTGTCCAACCAATGTCTAGTCCTCTCCCACAGCCTGTTCCTTCTGTCTCTAGACCTACTCGACCTCCCGTTGTTCATGTTTATTCCAGGAGATTGGAGATCCTAACTCAGATCCTCCACCAGCTACTTCGTTGGGAGATCCTGTACCTCATACTGATCATGATTCTGACCTAGACTTACCCATTGCTCTTCGTAAAGGTAAGCGTTCATGCACTTACCTTGTTTCTTCTTTGGTTTCTTATAATCAATTGTCTTCTTGTTCTCGATGTTTTGTTACTTCTTTAGACTCTGTTCCTATTTCTAATACTGTTGGTGAGACACTGTCTCATCCTAGCTGGTGTGCTGCTATGAAAGAGGAAATAGAGGCTTTAGATGCTAATGGTACATGGGAACTGTTGCCTTTGCCCACTGGTAAGAAAGCTGTTGGTTGCAAATGGGTATTTAAAGTAAATGTGAATCCTGATGATTCTGTGGCTAGGTTAAAAGCACGCCTTGTGGTAAAAGGATATGCTCAGACATATGGGGTTGATTACTCTGACACTTTTTCTCCTGTAGCTAAACTTACTTCTGTTCGCTTGTTTATCTCTTTAGCAGTTACATATGATTGGCCCCTGCACCAATTGGATATCAAGAATGCTTTCCTTCATGGTGATCTTCAAGATGAGGTGTATATGGAGCAACCACCTGGGTTTGTTGCTCAGGGGGAGTTGGGTAAAGTGTGTAGGTTTCGGAAGTCTTTTTATAGCTTGAAACAAAGTCCTAAGGCTTGGTTTGGGAGATTCAGTGAAGCAATACAGGAATTTGGTATGCAAAAGAATAAGTGTGATCACTCAGTATTTTATAGACAATCTGAGGCTGGCCTTGTAACACCCTCCCTGTAGCAACTCTGTACATTCCGCTGTTCCGGTGACCAATGTCGGTCCGAACAGTTAGAACGCCGGGAAAAATATTTAAACTAAAGTGAGGAACCATAATTAACTCAAATATTAATAAGAAAAATTTAGAAAAAATTTTAGAAATAAAATACAACCAAGTTAAATAAGCCGGTGCCCTAGTGATGGGTAACCCAGTGAGAAGTTGCGGTTCTCGCAACTAGGAGCCCTAAACCCGGGGGAAAATTCATAAAATAATTTTTGGGACTCCAGAGAAGGGTCATTGAGGTTCCTATGGCATTAGAATGCCAAGAAAATACTTAGAAAAAATTTTCAATCGGTACAAACAATTTTAGCTCAATAAGCCAAACGGAGGGCATTTTGGTCATTTTGTCTTCAGATATGATTTTTGGCCGACTTGTCCATTTAAGTAAATAATTATTATAACATAAAATGTAAATAAATATTGCTAAAAATTAAATTGAAAATGAGTAGAGAAGAAAAGAAAAGAAAATGAGATTTAATGTCCATTTTGACATCATATGATGTCATTTAAAGGAATTTCCACCAATCACATTAAAGCATCACTTAAGTAAGTAATAAAAGAAGATAAATAACACCAAAAAAAGAAAAAAATAATCTGTTTCTTCACCAAACTAAAGACCAGCCGTCTCCCTCTTCTCCCATAGCCATTTCCTCCATGAAAGCTCACCCAAGCTCCTAACCTCACCAAATCTCACTTGCAACCCTTACCTAGCTTCATAAAAAATTAACCTAGCAACTTGAACATCCTCTAGGCAGCCAAAAGAGGAAGGAAAGAGCAAGTTTAATTGGTTTGAAATTCTGCTCCATTCAAGGTTAGTGTCCAATCTTAGTTCTTTTTGCTTTAATTCATGTTTAAGGGCATGAATTGTGTAAGAAAGGTAAGAAAATAAAATAAACATGTGTGTGTGTGCACCCTACAATTTTGGCAGCTAGGGTTTGATGATTTTGCTTGGTAGAAAAATGGTTATGAGCAGCCTTTGGTAGTGGATGAGGGATTGAACATAATTGAGTAAATGAAATGCAAGAATTGTGCATGTGAGAAATGAAAAAAAATTGGACACTTGAACAATTCTAGGGTTTGCTTATGTGATGGTTCATTAACCTTGTAATGGTCAATTAGTGGCCATTTGAATGTGTATGATAATGAAGTAAATTGAGGCTTGACATTTGTGTATGGGTAAGCTGCCTTGGCTGACCTGCAGGACTGAGCATGAGTCCAGCAGGTTTGGGCAGTTATAAATGTAATTGTAAAGGTTCAATTGGTGCAAGGCCAATTGGACATGAAACTAGACACATAATGGCACAACTTTGGTACAGAAACCTTGCCAAAAAACCAAACTAAGTTGACCTAAAAATTGCCCTAATCCGGATGACCTGCATTCTACCTGGGCAAAATGACCAAATGAACAGTGTTTATTCATTTTGTCATAACTCAGTGTAGAAAGGTCCAATTGACCTGAAATTTTACTACTAGAAAGCTGAAACATAGACCTACAACTTTCATGAAGAACACAAATCCAAATTCTGACCATAACTTAGTCAAATTTCCAACCAAACTTAGGTTACAAAATCTGGCAAAACCAGTTTTACCCAGAATTTTGAATTCTGTCTAATCCGGCCAGTTATGGTGTTTAGGCCATAACTTAAGTTACAAAACTCTAAATGGAGTGATTCAAAAAAGGAAATGTAACTAGACAAAATAAGAAACAACTTTCGTGAAGACAATTTTGCCAAATTCTTACTGTACAAATGACCAATGGAACAGTAAATATGAGGCTTGAAATCTGAAAATTTTGAATAACTAACACTAAGCTTAGAAATGGTATTGGCAACCAATACCAACAATTTTAGAATGCAAAATGTGGTATGTTGGGAGTATTAGAACTAATGTACCTATTGTCTATGCAAAAGTCAACATTTTAGTTGACTAATGAAATAAATAGTAACACCTAAACTTAAATTTCAAGAATTGTACAGTTTAAAAGTGTAACATGCCCTAGTACATCTAGTAAGATTGGTTTGGATAGGTTGGCATGCCAATAGGTTCGATTAGCGATCGCACATGGCATTATGCCATTCTGTGATTTCATGGCTTTTAGCCATTCTGACATTGTGATGATACTTGACCTTGTGCCTAATATTATTACAGCTTATTAGCTGTTCTGTTGCACACCGGGAGATACATATGTGACCGATGGTGTGACGGCCCGAGGTACTTGATACCTAGTGCTAGTTTACTCGTTTATCCAGTCCAGTCACCCAGTATAGGTTACTTGGGCAACTAAAAATGGAAGTGGATAAATTTAATGAAATTATAAATATAACAAATACAAATAAATAAGATTACCAATAATGATCGAAAAATTGTCTGCATAAGATATCAAAACATGCGCTGTATATTTATTTTCTGTTATTTCTTTTTATTTTATTATTGGCACCACTAAGCATTATTGCTTAGCGCGTTGCTCTTGCCACGCGTAGGTTCTGGAGAGATCGACCGAGAGCCCAGTAGACCACAGACTGGGTGAGACCTTCTGCAGCTCTGCATAGTGTCCGTGTCACCTCATCGACGTCAGTGCATTGGTAGGACACTAGCTTTCATTTTGGATATTTTGTAATTAACTTTTACTTTCTCATGTGAAATTGAAACTCATGTAATGCATTTTGTTGTCAATGTAAATAGTGGAAATTATGTTTATGACTGAAAAAGTAAATATTTATTTATGACTTTTATACGAATATCATATGAAATGAATGACTGAGAAATGGGAATATATTTGAGAAATATTGAGCTTTTGTTGATGAAATGGAGTTTGGGATTGATAGAAAATTTTGGAAGTATTTTTCACAGGTTCCGAAGAACTGTTTTATCCATTTTTAGCCGGTACTCTGTCGGATTTTCTATAAATTTGCGAAACCTCAAATAAATTTTAATTTCAATAAATGACTTAAATGAAATATATTGTACTTCATAACTTTGATAAAAATAAATTAAGGAAGAATAAAAATGATTGAGATAAAATAGGGTGTTCCAATACACTGTGTGACATATCTTACTCGGCTATACTATAGACGGGTAAGGGGTGTCACAGGCCTAATTCTCCTGGTAGTCTATGTGGATGACATTGTCATCACTGGGAGTGACTCTGCAAGTATTTCATTTCTTAAAACCTTCCTCCAAACCCAGTTTTAGACCAAATACTTGGGCTTGTTAAAATATTTCTTGGGTATTGAAGTTATGAGAAGTAAGAAGGGTATTTTCTTGTCTTAAAGAAATTATGTCCTCGATCTATTGACAGATATAGGAAAATTAGGTGCCAAGCCTTGCAGTGCACCAATGACTCCAAATTTACAACTGTTAGCAGGGGATAGTGAGTTGTTTGAAGATCCAAAGAGATACAGGAGATTGGTACGAAAATTGAACTACGTTACAGTCACTCGTCCTGATATTGCTTATGCCGTTAGTGTGGTAAGTCAGTTTATATCTTCCCCAACTGTTACTCATTGGGAAGCCTTGGGACAAATCTTGTGTTATCTAAAGGGCGCTCCAGGAAGAGGTTTGTTATATGGTAATCATGGGCATTTGAATGTTGAATGTTTTTCAGATGCCGACTGGGCTGGATCTAAAGTTGACAGGAGGTAAACTACTGGATATTGCGTTTTGTTGGAGAAAATTTAGTGTCTTGGAAAAGCAAGAAGCAGAGTGTAGTTTCTCGATCTAGTGTTGAATCGGAATACAGAGCCATGGCACAATGAGTATGTGAGGTAATGCGGATACTTAAATTACTAGATGAGACAGGTTTTAAGACCTCCCTGCTTGCAAAATTGTGGTGTGATAATCAAGCTGCTTTCCATATTGCTTCTAATTCAGTGTTTCATGAGCGGACCAAACATATTGAGATTGATTGTCACTTTGTTCGTGAAAAGATTTAACAACAGATCATCTCAACAGGACACATCAAAACTGGAGAGCAGTTAGGAGATATTTTCACAAAAACTCTGAATGAAGCTAGGATTAACTACATTTGTAGTAAGTTGGACATGAATAACATCTATGCTCTAACTTGAGAGGGAGTATTATGGAAAGTCAATTACTATATTATTTCTCTGTATATTCTGTATTCCTATTTAGGATTTCTTCCTTTTAGTAGAACACAATTAAAGGAATCAATAGTATATATATATATCCATATACAGATTAATTGAAATTAAGGAGAATCATCTCTTTCTACAGTAAGTTCTTTACATGGAGTTCTTTCAAGGAAAGCCTATTGCTGTGTATTTTCTAATTAAATGTTGCTTATTTGTTAATTTCTTCCAGGTGGGAGATGTATATCGAAAATGACCATCATTGTGTTTGGGTTGTCAACTGTGTCGGGCCATGAACTACAAGTATTTCCTTCTTTTGTAGGTATGTTAATTATTTTTCAAAACTTAGTTATGTTAATCCATATGCTAGAATGGCATGGATATGAATGATTTTGAACTAGATGGATTCTTTATGCTGCTTGTTTGCGGTTTATGTTACATAAGTAAATTAAGTCTCAGTGTCTTGATCTCAAATTAGCTGGGGTCAACTGAATGTATTATTTTTCTCTTTTTAGCTGAAAATTTACTTTCTGCATACATATAAAGAAAATAGATGTCCTAAACATGGTTAAAAGCTTTGTAATGAGGTATGGGTTTGGTGAAACCCTTGACTTGGTCAAGCTTTTCAACCATGTGGATATGCTTATTCCATTTAAGTTATTGGGCTAGTTCCCCCAAAATCCCCCAAAAGCAACGCCAACTCTCTTCCCCTTTTCTTCTTTCAATTTAGACAAAAAGGCAATTTTGCTTGGTATGTGGACATGCATATTATTTAGGTTGTATGCAGCTCTCTCCAAAATTATTTTTCTATTGAAACACACTGCTAATTTAACATCTATGGGATTCCTTTCTTTTGTTTATTTTCTGATTCAGGTTTACACATTTCTTGAGACAACTCTTGTTACTTTATCATTATTGCGGTTATTTATAGCATTTTTTACATAATGGGGTGAAATATCTGGAACGCCGGGAACCTTTGTTGCCACTTTTATTATATTTGGTGAGTTGGACAGAAACTTGTATGTGATATTATGGTTTGAGTTAATTTTGTATCCTTATTGTTATTGTTCAACTATTTCAGTATTGAACTTATCATTTGCATTGAGTGTTATGGGCACTTCTTGATTATGCACATTTCATTAGTACTAGCAAATACAACCGCCATTGAGGTGATGCCTTCTGCTATATATGGTTACCTTTCTCTCCCACATGTTAGGAACAAGGTTTGAGCTACTGTTTCATATAAAACTCTTTCTTTCTCGATTTTCTTTTTCCAGGCATATGAGAAGAAAACTGATCCTAAATGGCGATATGATCTTGGATGGAAGAAAAACTTTGAATAGGTTATATTTGCCTTTTTGTTGAATGTTTGTTTTCTTGTGTATGCTTGTTCTTGCTTCTTTATAATACATGTGTTTCAGTTTATAATCATATTCATTGGATAATGGTGGTTCATACAGTCATCCTGCTCACATGCTGCTACTGGAGGAAAAACATCACTTTTAGTTCCTCCTCTGCAAAGATCATAATGTTATTGAGGCTAAGATTTGGAACTAATGTGTTTTAGATTCCCATATTTATTATAAATTTCCTTGAGTCACTTCTATAGCACAAATGGTTTTAGTAAAAAAATTATAAATTGTGATTCTCTGTGTCTTGCTTTGGCACATCTATAATGTTTGCTTGTTCAAGCCCCTATACATGCTGTGACTTTCCTCTTAACTTGGATTCTTCTTCTTTTGTTGTTGCTGATACAAATGTGGTCAAATGATTAAATTGCTATGCTAGTATGACAAAACACTTGGAAATTGGAATATTACATTTCTGTTTTGTGGCTTCACTGGCCAAAGCCCATAGATAGCATTCTGATGTGTTTACAGTGGCTTTACTGTTGGTAAGTACCTTTTAAATCATCACCATTTTTTCTTGTTATATGGAGTGCATGACTTCAAACTGCTGTAGGACTATGCTGGTAATTCATTCATCTTCTTTTCCTTGTTTTATGTTTTATATCAACAATTTCTTCTTCTTTTTTTTTTTTTTTGCAAGTTTTAACCTCTCTCTACTTTTATAGCCAATATATTTGCATGAAATGTGTGTGGTGAAAAAACAATATATTCACAAGATTAGTATGGTAAAAATGAGGCTATTAAGATGGATGTGGAAATACAATGATGGACAGGATAAAAAAAAAGAGAGTGCATTTGTAGAAAGGTGACAGTGGCATGTATTGTCGAAAAGTTGAGAGAAGGGACACTAACATGATTTAATTACATGCAATGTGGACCACCAAAAGCACCTATATATAAGCTTGGATTAAAAAAATTCGCATAGTTCCATCCCAAATAATTTGGATTAAAGCTTAGTTCATTTAAGCACAACTGATACATATTTGAGTATTTAAAACTGATGGCAAGTGATATCAGGACTTGAATCCAGAGAAAGCACTCTTAGATTTACTTTTGTGAATGATTTTCTAGATTATATAATATTACAACCTCATTTTAAAATGTTCAGCTATTGGTTTTGGTGGAATGAATTATTACCTAGAAGATTATGTGTTAGTTATGTTTTCTTTATCTTCTTCCTTTATGAGAAATCTTGGCTTCATTTCTGATCATGTTTGAAAACTCACGTATCCCATGGCTATACTGTCATAGTGTAAAGATCAACCTATAGGCATGTAAAATATGTTGTGGTAATCCATAGGAAATACAAATTTTAATCATTGTTGATTATCTTTTTCTTTATCAGGTATTTGGGATGGACAAGAGGTACTGGCTCATCCCTGCTTACTCAGAAGATGATTTGAAACGCATGCCAGTGCTTCAGGGTTTTGAATATCCTACAAGACCCGATTTAGATGAGCTCCAACAGCTCTAACTGCACTAGGCAACACAGACTGTCAAACTACCATTCCTTTTCTCTACATTTCTTGTAGCTTAGGCATCCTGGAAAAAGTGGCTCACAGTGGCGAGATTCTCACGAACTTTTGTGCTTGGACTACTATCTATGTGAGATATATTCGCGGCATGCCTTGAAAAATTAGAATTTTGTAAGACTGGATTATGCTAAAGGGTAAAACTATACAATTCTGTACTGTCAAATTTTGCTTGTATATGCCAAAAACATTTTGTGATTGCATTTACATAACCAAATTCAACATTGGACTGTATTTGCTACAAGTTGAAAAACAAATTCAAGTTCCCATTGTCTTCTCTCAAACCTGAACTGGTTTTAGTGGGTCATTGTAAATATTATATAATTTAATTTATGATATATATTTTTTAATTTATACTTTCTTCCCGTCCCTATACTTTCTTCCCATCCTTAAACCAAGGATTTTGGGCGACCATTTGCTGGCCATAGTTAAGCTCCAAAAGAAAATAGAAATCATTCACCAAATCTGGATCATTTAGGATTCATGTTTGAATCTACACTTACAATTCTTCATTCATACAAAATGATGATCATCTCATACATCATTAAAGTGGCTTATCATTGAAAATCCTAAGAATGTTGGATAATCACATACCAGCTTTCATTGTGGGGTTGCAAGGCATGTAGGAGAGTTCATGTTTAGACAATTCTACCAAGAGACGAGCATATCTCAGATGAAACTCACTTTGCAATACTCTTACCATGTGTTTGGATGGGAAACTTGAAATATGAAATTTGAGTTTGATATATGTATATATTAGGGAACTACCCGTGTTTTAGCACTTTGCTATTAATTTTTTTTATATATATAAAAAGCAAAAATATTTCATTAAATAAAAATAAAATACAAAAGTGAAGTTTAAATTAACACAGAATATTTTTATGTAAATAAATTTATAAAAAAAAAATATAAAATTTTTTTAATAATATATTTAATGGTAAAGGTCTCAATTTTAATTAATAATCAGTGAATTATTATTATTATTATTATTATTATTATTATTATTATGAAGAGTGATATGTGATAAATAATGTTTTTACATAAATAAATTTATAAAAAAATAAAAAATTTTAAATATTACATTTAATCACAAATTTTAATTTTTAAAAATTAAATTTAAAAAAAATTTAAATCATAACAATTAATGTAGTAATGCAAATAATAATAATAATAATTAAAAGAGAAATAAAAAAGAATTAAATAATAATTAGTATAAAAGAGAGTTATTGATAGAAAGTGACATGTGATAAATTTTTTAAAGAAAGTGTTGCATGGTAGTATTTTAGGAATACATTTTTGCTTATGTATATATATATTGTTTAACATTAGCATCATGAATATATAATATAGAGATTATCTGTGGATTTGAAATGATTTATAAAATGATATTATCTCAAATTTACTCAAAACAATTCTTAATAATTTAAATGATATTATTTGGAACTCATAATTTTTCAATAATTCATACTAAAATTAAATCCATATCCCATAATTCAAATTTCTACTGAGTGTAAAGGATATTCTTGTTAAGTTACTGTTTTTTCACATGTCAACACATACAAAAGGCAAAGTAGAGAAAACTGTGAATTTAGGACATGTAGCAATTTTGTTGTGTCTACATTCAAGGGCAACTTCTTGAAAATACTGTGAGCACAATGCATTGTAGATAAAATAGCGCCTGTTGCCACTAGTTTAAATGTCTTCTTTTTTTTTTTTTTTTTCCTAAAGTGTAAATGTCTTAATGTGGATATAGATGTTGTCATGTTGATATCCAAACATAGCATTAATGAGTTTCTCTCTTTGCGTCGATTTGTGTTGTTCTTCTCTTTGGTCTAGCATGGAGTAATCGCCTGGCGTAGCAACTCACGGTGTGTTCTTTACTTTGTCTGGGTCTTTTATAGGTGTGCTGTTGCAGGTACTATGGCAATTGAGAATTGATTTGGTAAATCTGCTCAGTTTGTGAAGTTTGGAGACTTCATCTCTCTCTGCGTCGATATTTGTTGTTCCTCTCTTTGGTCTAGCATGTAACAGTCGCCTGGTGTGGCAATTTGCGAGTGTGATATGGTAAATCGACTTGTAATGGGACCCCGAAAAAACCCAGCGCCAATATTCTATGTTTGTTATGGTGTCGATACAAACTTTTGTTGAAGCTTGCATGTTGCCTCCCTTATTTTTTCCGCTTCTCAAGTTATTGGACGTTCCTTCTATTGGCTGGTGCCATGTTGGAATGGCTAATGGCCATTGTTATCAAGATTCTCAGCGATGGTGATAGTGCTTTGCGGCATGGCTTGGTTCATGATTGGCAGCCGCATCTTGAATCCGGATAATCTTTACCCGTTTGAGTTTGCTACCGTAATTAGGGTTTGGGCTCAAGCCCCTTCGGTTTTTCCTGAGTTTATTAGCGTTGAGCTTGAGCCTTCGTAGAACTTGATATACAATAGCTAGGTTAATTGGCTTTTGCCCTTTTTCTCTTTCCGTAGTCTTAGACCTCTTTAGCCCTCTAAGGCCTTTTTAATGAAAATCATTTAAAAAAAGATAGGGGTGCCAATGTCATGATGTGAAATAGCAAAGCGACGCACGGATACGTACAAAATGAACCAAAAATAACATCAACTAGGCGGGTGCTCTCTAAGCCGTTAGAAAATTGATATTCCTATTAATTTTTCTCCAACAAAATCATAGCCCAAAACTGCTTTTAAGGCGTAGTAATAATAATAATATCTTCTTTGATATTGTAAACTTGTAATATCACTAAATGAGGCACTACAACTACATTTACAGCGATTTGCTAATTGTTAAGTCACTGTTAACTGTATCTTCTCTTTCTGAATCGGATCCTTCTCAGCTAAAACATGGCATTGTTTGAACTATGCCAAGTACTTAAACACGTTTGGGTTCTCCTTATCTCTCTCCAAGTAGTCCCGGGTGATCAGATCTTCCATTCGCTTCTTAATTGCCTTAATGTCAGGCTGCAAATTCAAATCCATAGTTACAATAATAAAACAGCATAAAGGAAAGAAATCATGCAACAATTCAGGAAGCTCCATCAAAACTTCTTATTTCTCTTTCATGATAGTTTATTATGACTATGCTACAATTCCCATTCATTCAGAAAAGGTTTTATTGAGGATTTTTCAACAGAGGGAACCATGCATATATAAAAAGGAGTACCAGACCACATCAAAACTTCATTTTCCTAGTATAAATCCTAAATTACCCCAGTCAGTAGCTCAAATTCCCCAAACTTGTCCTTTTTGCTAATATATTTTCGGAATCAAGAGCAAGTCTGGGTCATACCTTGAACATACGACTCAACTGCTCAACACACTCCGAGACTAATTGTTGATGGCCCAAAACTTTCCTACTCTTCATTATGCGCACAATTGCAGCATCAATAGCATATCTCCTGTCTTTATCGACATCTTCAACAACCTTCTTTCTTTCATCTACTGGTGGGAGAGGAATCTACAATTGGGACAATTTTCAAATGTTTATATCTTCAACGAAACAATAGTTAAAAGCCAATGATCCTGGTGATCTGGTTTCAACACTGAGAACAATCCAACAAATAAAAGTATCATGCTCAAAGTTACCTTGATTCTCCTCATTCTGTCGGTGAACTTGTGGTTGACTTCAAAGTAGTCTGTTTGGGAAATGGTCTTTGTATTTGGTTCCTTTATAAGGATCTTATGCTTGGCACAAGACAAGGAATGAAGCACTCTGACCAAGTCATCATGGGTCAAGTTTAAATGAGTGACAATCTCAGAATAACTGAGTCTATCTGAAGAATTAAAAAGCAGCAGGAGAGCAGCCTGTAATATCATAGACAGAAATATCATAAGTCAGAATTAAGCATCTAACCCTTTACCAATCCCACAAATGTAGGGACTTGTATAACAAACCTGGTAGGTTGACACGATCAGCTCAATAGTTTTTTGCTCAAACTTGCCATTGAGATGGCAACACCCCAGTGAATAGATCCATGTAAGTTTCCGATGCTTGCTTTTTTGATCATAGAATTCCTTGAAAATTTCAACACCCTTGACCTGAAAAACAAAAATATTTCTGAATAATGGATACGGGGAAAAAGGAGTAGAAAAGCCTGTCAACCTTACCAAAAAGCTCATTTTATACAACAAATGTTAAAATCCAGTATAAAAAAGAAGTTTACCATCTCTGCAGGAAGGTTAAGATCAGAGGATTTATAACTGGGCCAAAATCCAGTTGTAAGAACAGTAACCGTTAAATCAATCCCAGGATGTGCATTTGGGTTATTGCCAAGATATTTCTCAAAGCTTGTCTGATTTTCCCTTGCCAGTGTCAAATCAGTGACCTGGAAAAGAAAAAAAAAAGTGTTCAAAAGAAATCACCAAAGTTGCATGGACAAATTAATAAATATCACCAAATTACCCAGGGCCAACTCACCATCCCCTCCATCTTTGAAGTGAACTGTCCACCACACTGCTGTTTCAGTTTTGTAAGAATACTCCTTTCATGATCATCATTAGCACTCCGGTCAAAAAGAAGACGTCGAGCAAGCTTCTTTCTGCCAACAGCCAGAGAAACAAAATGGGTACTGGAAAATAAATGAACCAAATGATACCCACTGAAGATTACATTTACCTGTAGAATTCGGCAAAAAGGTCCTTATCACTGATATATGCCAGCAATTTTACTACCTGCAAAATTCAACCACAATGGAAAATCGGTGCTTGTCTAAACACTAATTGAAATAAGAATTTTATACAATGGAAATTTTGATATGCCACCTTCTCCAGCATTTCTTCTATGTCTTCATCGCTTAGTTTCTCACTTCCACCCTTCTTGAGTATATTATCACAGAATGTTGCCAGTAGTTCTGCACTTGAGCTACCAGCGACTGTTTTATTACAGAATATCTCAAAAGCTTCTTTCATGGCCTAATAAACCACCAAAAGGGTAGAGAAAAGGGACTTAGACAATGTGATAGGACAAAACTCATGGAAACATAATGGCACCTACAGCAGAAATGTCACAAACCTTGTGAAAAAGGGTATGATTTTGAAAAAAATCGTTCACATATGCCATATACTTGTCATGCAGCTCGATTATCTTTCTGATAAGAACCTGAAGATCACACCAACAGATCAGATGTTGGGCATCCATGTTATTCCCAGACATCTAAAACATATAAGTTGGGGATTTACCTGTTCCTGTATACCACCACTTGCAGCCTGTTAGCGCACATAATTGTCAGCACTTAGCTCCCCAAACAAATAATTGAAAATATAAAATAAAATTCAGCTACAAATACATGCAATCCCAACATAACAACCCAAAAAACTCCCAAGAGTTTTCATGCCCGAATACTAATGTCAGAGAAATGGACAAGAAAGGAAAGGAAAGGAAAGGAAAGGGAAGGGTTTCAGGAAGAGAAGTGGAGAAGGTGGAAGCACACCGAATGCAGCTGCAAGAATAACAAGTAGTGAAGAGGGAAAGAGGGAAGATAAAAAAAATTCCCCTTGGAACAACCAATACTTTTGCAAAAAAAGTAGAATTAATGAATTAAATTACACATTTGCCCATAACAAATGTTGTACATAAAAGAAACAAAAGGATATTACTGTAATTTCAACATTGCTTGGGATTAAGGCTTAGTTGTTGTTGTCGTTGTTGTTGTTGTTGTATTGTAATTTCAACATTAATAGCACAATCTTCTGTAATTTTCTTTCCTCCTTGAATAAAACAAGAGTGATAATGAATTTCAGCTACAATTTTTCCCTCTCATTTTCTTTCTTGTCCATTCCTCCCACCCTACAAGGTCTTTTTCTTATGCCAGAATGAAAGTGTGAAACAACCAAGACAAAATGCACATTTTAATAAGAAATATAAGAAAGCCAATCATAATAATGAACCTGGCTACTTGCAGCATCTTCAGCTTGTTGGACCAAGACTGTCCCTTCAGCAGTAATATGCTGTAAAAGGGAAGGCGTCAGTACTCAGTAACCAACAAAAACATGCTAGTCCCCTTTACTAGTAAAATAGCATAAATGAAGAGACCAGCCACTAACCTGCTTGAAAATATTAGCAACAGGTTCCAAGCCTTTGGATATTTTATGGTAAAGCCGATACATTCTTGAAAGATCCTCCACCTTTGCAGCATAAATAAAATCAAATATAAATTTACTATGCACTGCAAGAATAATCAGAGAATTCAAAAGATGAAGCCTTGCACATGATATACCTTATCATCTTGAAGCAATGCACGACATCCAGAATGCTCCTTTTCAAGCAGTTGGTTTGCATAGACTACCAACAACTCATGTTGAACTTTCTACAGACAGAATATAGATCTATAAATATAGAATATATCATCTTTATAAGAAATCAAAACCTTAGTCATAACATCTAAAGACAATGGATGTATGATCATATCTCCACACACTGCTTTATAATCCTTACCAAATGAGACTATGAGAGTAGAAGTGGGAGTATTGATTTAAACATTTATGTATTTCCTTTGTAGTTTGGTCAACTTATCATTTGTATGCTATCATGAGCTATAGTTCTTACCATGATTTGGAATCAGTTATGCAATGTGCCTATGAACTTCATACAACACATTAAAACTCAAAAACACAATAGTACCACCCTATTATCATTGGAGTGATTCTGGTAAAGAATTCAAAAGCGCCTCTCAGGGTTGTTATCAGAGGAAGCAGGCTCAAACTCAACCTTGTCCTAATCAAGTTGGAGTATACTATATAGATCCTTTTTTCCACTGGTTGGTATAGACTAAACTTCAATAAGATCTAGATATGCTAGATCCTAACCAAACTTTTCTTGAAGAATGCTCCTTGAATATCCCTAGTTATTCAAATTCAATATATCCACCTCAAATGGATCAATTATAACTTTGTAAGATTAATAAATAGAAGTCATCTCACAAGAATTTGAATCCCACCATAATGAGTATTTCCTTTTACTTACAATCAAATTTTGTCTTTAAATGGAAGGGGAAAAGACTCATCGCCACTATTCAGTTGTGAAATATACGAAATACGAGTTTAAACTAACCTCTACTAACTTTGGCTCACTGCTTGAATGCAAGTAATGAGAAACTCTATCCCTCTCCTTCTTCAAGCATTCCTCAGCCTGCAATTTCATAAGAGATGTCAGGAGGATCACAAAGTTTAATCATTAAACAACCATGAAATTGGTACAAGTACTTGCCTTCAGCATATAGTCTGGACAAGAATCCTCCAAAATCCAGTTTGATGCTTTACGAGAATAGTAAGCACCAGTATCTTGAAGCATGTGTACTTCAAAATCTTGTTCATAACGATCCATTGAACCCATTCCAATCTCAACAAATATATCTAAAACATTCTTCAACAATGCCCTGTCAATCTGCTCTACCTCACGTTCTTTATCGATCTGAACTCCAAAAAAATGGATGCTCAACATTCTATTGGAAAAAAAAAAATGAATTAAATTATAATGGATAAAGAAGAAGTCACGTACAAGAACAATCACAGCATATCTAGCTTTTCCATTTACTTCCTGATAGACCTGAACAAGAGATAAAGATTATAAAAAGAATCATTTAAACAACTATCAAAACAAAGGAAGAAATAATTATAAGAAAGAATATTAGAGATTGGGCCAAAGTTAAGGCTGTTCACAAACACTTCATTCTGGCATAGGAAACACGGTGTGGTAAAGGAATTAACAAACCAGGTCACGGAAGCAAGTCAGCCCAACTTCATTAAGTGCAGGAAGCGACCTCCGAGCAATAAAGTAGCGATCCAAATAATGAAAGAAGCGTGACAACCACCTAACCATAAGTTTATGGTTAGACCACCTTTTCACAAGCTCCCTCAGCATAAACTCATCATGCTTCTCTCTTATAGATGGCAGCACCTGATTCAGAATACAAAGTGAGGTGGAGCTGTTACTTAGCGAATAAGATACATCATGAAGTCAAGTAATTCATTAATTAAAAACAAAGAATTAGTCCATAATTTATTACAGTAAAATTTGAACTCGTGATATACTGAGACATGAAACTAGCCCTATTCTCAATACAAATTACAACTACAGAGAATTTTCTAACAAAAACAATTGCAATTTTGCAAAGCATATCTGTATGACAATAGAATCACTATACATCATATGCAACAAAGCATCCATGTATAACCATTAAGGTCCTGCTTTAAAAACACCACATCCACTAACTAATAAATTTCCCACCTCTATATGTTTACTCTGCCATATAATACCAAATAGCAAAGTTACCTAGAATGCAGTACATCTAGGGTCGCAGTGAGGGTACAAGTATGCAGTATGCCACTTAGCCAAATACAGGGTACACGCGGTAGGATTAGTTGATACGCCAATTCAAAATGTGGTACGTGAATCATATCAATTTGGAATACAATATGTGAATTACACTTAACTAACATAATCTTTAAGTCTAAAAACACCAAATCAAATAATAATTTACTTCTATTTTTTCATAAAAGAATATATATATATATATGATTCTTTTATAAAAAAGTAGAAGTAAATATATTTAGAAAAAAAAAATAGACTATGGGACACAATGCCAATGAATTAGCCAATTGAAAATTTTTATTTTAAATTTTAAAAAAAAAGTATTTATTATATTAATTGGCCCAAACCCAATAAATTAGTCAATTTTTATAATAGCTGGCATTTACTTTCTAAAAATTAGTAGAAACAGCCACAAGACTAGCCCTCCCACTTCCCCATTATAAATAATAAAAATCAATAAGTCTCACCCAATCTCACCTAACTTAATTTAATCATAGAGTCCTTTTATGCTCTATATTAAGCTTCTCTACTTGTTTTCTTCTTCTAAATTAGTAGGAAGAGCCACAAGACTAGCCCTCCCTGCTTCCCCATAATAAAAAATAAGTAAACAGTAAATCTCACCTTAATTTAAACGGAGAGTCCTTTTCCATTCTATGTTGTGCTTCTCTTCTTGTTTCTATTTTGGGAGTCACTTCTCCTATAATCTCCTAATACTTTAGGCTTTTTGCCACCATTTCCCTTATCATAACTCCATTATCCTTCTTTTCTGACTATAATTACCATGGAAAACATGCTTAAACTCAACTCAACTCAACTCAACTCAACCTTTATCCCAAAAATTTGGAGTCGGCTATATGGATTCGCTTTCTCCATTCTAAACGATTTTGGGTTAAATCCTCAAAAATTTGTAATGCTTCTAGGTCATGTTGTACTACTCTCCTCCTAGTCAATTTAGGTCTACCCATTTTTTTCTTTCTATTCTCTAGCCTAATGTGCTCTACTTGTCTAACTGGAGCCTCCGTATGTCTACGCTTCACATGACCAAACCGCCTCAATCTCCATTCTCTCAACTTATCCTCAATTGGCACCACTCCTACCTTTTATCTAATACTCTCATTACGGACTTTATCTAGTCTAGTATGGCCACTCATCCACCTTAATATTTTCATCTCTGCAACTCTTGTCTTAGACCCATACGACTCTTTCAGTGCCCAACACTCACTACCATATAACATAGCCGGTCGTATGGTTGTACTGTAAAATTTTCCTTTTAACTTATTGGGAATCTTGTGATCACATAAAACTCCCGTGGCACGTCTCCACTTCAACCATCCGGCTTTAATCCTATGACTAACATCCTCCGCACATCCCCCATCTACTTGAGGGACTGAGCCGAGATATTTAAAGTGATTACTTTGGGACAGTACCACTCCATCCAAACTAACTCCTTCCCTATCACCAGTTTGGCCTTCACTGAACTTGCAATGCATGTATTCTGTCTTCGTTCTACTTAACTTAAAGCTCTTTAACTCTAGAGTACTTCTCCATAGCTCTAGTTTTCTATTGACTCCTTCTCGCGTCTCATCTATCAGAACAATATCATCCGCAAACATCATGCACCAAGGAATACTCTCTTGTTTATGTTTCGTCAATTCATCTAAAACTAATGTAAAAAGGTAAGGGCTTATAGCTGATCCTTGGTGCAATCCAATTGAGATCGAAAAATCTCGTGTCCCCTCCAACTGTGGGCACAATAGTAGTTGCTCCTTCATACATATCTTTCAACACTTGTATATACCTAATAGATACTCTCTTTTGTTCTAACACACTCTATAAAACATCTCTTAGAACACTATCATAAGCTTTCTCCAAATCAATAAAAACTATGTATAGATCTTTCTTCACATCTCTATATTTCTCCATCAAGCTTGTAATGAGAAAGATCGCTTTCATAGTTGAACGACCGGGCATGAAGCCAAATTGATTGAAAGAGATAGAAGTATCATAACGTAATCAATGCTCCACAACTCTCTCCCACAACTTCATAGTATGGCTCATGAGTTTAATTCTCCTATAATTCGAACAACTTTGTATGTCTCCCTTATTTTTAAAAATAGGTACTAAAATACTACTCCTCCATTCATTAGGCATTTTCTTTGAGTTTAGAATCTTATTAAATAATTTAGTTAATCATGCCACGTCCATATCTCCCAAACACTTCCATACTTCAATTGGTATTCCATCGGGTTCACAGGCTCTACCCACTTTCATTCTCTTAAGTGCTTTCTTTACTTCTAAAGATCTAATCCTTCTAGTATAATTCACATTCTTTTTTATTGTTCTATAGTCTATATTCACGCTATTACCATTTTCACTACTATTAAAGAGATCATTAAAATAATTTCTCAATCTTTCTTTAATGTCCTCATCTTTCACCAACACTTTTTCTTATTTATCCTTAATGCACATAACTTGATTGAGATCTTGACACTTCCTTTCTCTCCTCCTTGCTAATCTATAAATATCTTTCTCCCCTTCTTTAGTTCCAAATTTCTCATATAACTTTTCAAAGGCCTGTGCTCTTGCTTGACTAACTGCCTTTTTTGTCTCTTTCTTTGCTATCTTGTACTGTTCATATGCCTCATCATAATCACATTTAGGTAATTTATTATACCATTCCCATTTTCTCTTCATTGCCTTTTGTACTTACTCATTCCACCACCATCTCTCTTTTGAGGGTGGTCCATGTCCTTTAGACTCTCCAAGTACTTTTCTAGCTACTTCTCTAATTTTTGATGCCATCTGTATCCACTTATCATTGGCCTCCATATCCAGCTTCCATGCTTCGAACTCGAGAAACTCATTTTTAAACTTTACTTGCTTTACTCATTTGAACTCCCACTACTTTGTTCGAGCTACACTATTTCTTCTGACCTTACTTGAATTGTTCCTAAACTTGACATCCAAGACCACTAACAGATGTTGACTTGTTAAAGTCTCTCCTGGAATGACCTTGTAATCCTTGCATAGAGCTCTATTTGTCTTCCTGGTTAAGAGGAAGTCGATTTGGCTTCTATGTTGCCCACTTTTGAATGTCACTAAATGTGACTCTCTTTTTATAAAATAGGCATTTGCTAGCATTAGGTCGTATGCCATAGCAAAATCCAAGATGTTTTTTCCCTTCTCATTTAGACTGTCAAAACCAAAACCTCTATGAACATTCTCATAACCTTGCCTATCACTTCCTACATGTCCATTCAAATCTCCACTAATGAAAACATTCTCTTGATTCGGTATGCTTTGCATTAAATCATCCATATCTTCCCAAAACATTTGTTTACTCTCACTATCTAATCTTATTTGTGGGGCATAAGCACTAACTACATTTATTGTTTTTCCTTCTAGTACTAGCTTTACTAGTATAATTATATCTCCTACTCTTTTCACAGCTATTACAGCGTCTTTCAATGTCCTATCTATGATTATGCCCACTCTGTTCTTATTTATCTCCTTTCCGTTAAACCACAATTTGCACCCTGAATTACCCACTTCCTTGATTTTCTCTCCTACCCATTTAGTCTCCTGAATGCAAGCAATATTCACCCTTCTCCTTTCCAAGGTATCCACAAGTTCCATTAATTTTTCTGTAAGTAATCCAATATTCCAAGTACCAACCCTGATCCTTCTCTTATCCTGTTGTTTCCTAATTAGTCTCCTTCTATGATATCTTCTATTGTTTTTTATGTCTATCTTATGTTCTGTTCCACTATCTGTTCTACTATCTATCCAATGGACTAACTTCTTTACCCACACCCGTCCATGATGTGGGAACCCTTGCTCACTTAACACCACACCCGGGCGCCGGCTTGGCGCGTCACTTTCGGTGAATGCCGTACATCCATGCATATTTCTCACTACACCCGGGCTCCGATGTAGCGCGTCGTAAGTAGAGGACGCCCCAACGTTTATATCATTTGAATCCATATCATAAGATGTGACAAAATTTTTACACTGATTGTCACCTACCGCAACCCATGAAAAACATGCTTGCTAAATGAAATTAAAGCAAGAACCAGAACACCAGTTTTAGCAATCAAGATCATATATTGAAGCAATTAGGAATGCCAACATAATGCATTTTGGGCTATGCCTTCCAATACATGGTTCACTTTGGGGTTGGGGGGTGGTGGTGGTTGTGTGGGAGAGGGAGGGGGGAGGGAATCTGGGGGAAGCAAATTAGGTAACTAAGCCCAATCGCAACATGGCATTGGAGTCAATAACAGCTGATACTTTCACAATTTTTTTGTCTTGGTCTAGATCTAGAACTACCATATAAACCTCTTGTAGCCTAAGTTCTAACATGTATTCATCAACATCAAGCCTTTCTCCTACTTACTACATAGACAGAGAATTCAGAAAATTAAATATGAAGTAAAACTAAGAGAAAGCAAATAGATTACCAACTTAGTGTTAAAGGTGTGCCTGATGTGCAAGGTGCTAGGGGAACACCGAAAAGAGGGCCTCTTAAATGTTTTATTCTGAATCTTATTATTATTTTTTTTAATTTTATTTCATCTAGAAATCTCCACCATTATTTTGCCTGCATAAATGCTCTTACCATAAATTCAAAAAATTAAGAAAAAAGGAGCCAATTGCTTTAATTAGACAGTTGTTCCTATAAAAGGAGGGGGGAAAAAATCACCGCTGTTATGGTTTTTCTGCAACATGCTGCCAGTAAAAAGCTATCATACTATACTAGATCAGTAAAGGGGAAAAGATTGACTTCAAGAAGAGTATAGAATGACAAAGAAGTGGACCCTTGTAGTGAACAATCTGAATTTGGTGATGATAATAAAGACGACCATGGTACTCTTGATGATGAATAGTTGTTTCATGGCTTTTTAAGGGATCATTGCTATTTAGTAAGACTCCAGGATTATGGTTTAGAACCTTTTTGCATCTTTAGACTTATTTTTATTTGGATTTCAAAAAAAATTGGTTCTGTACTTTTAAATGTTTTACGTTATTAACATTTGTAGTAATATGAGATTAGTTATCTTATTATAAAAATCAATACTAAGAAGTCATTCAAATCTTCAACTCAACAAAAAACAAAATATGTTGTCTCCATTGACTGATACCTTCCACAATCACAGGTTTATAACCTATAACCATAGGTCCTACAATAAACTTAAGAACAAAAGATTATAGCAGGTATCTTCATACCGTGGAATTAATATATTCTTCAAAAACCTCTCTGTACTTGTCATAGAGCTGCTGAGAATAGTCATGAGGTGGCTTCTGGGTACACATATTGTATATAGTTCTGTAGTGATTGAATTGGGAAAAATCAGCAAAGTGATAAAATTATATGAAGGTTCAGCACGCTAAATTGAATAAATGAAAGAAGATTACGTGTAAAGCATCATATATTCTTCAGAGCTGAATTGCTCTAGTGATCCTTCCAGAACCCTCTTCAGCTTTGTGATACCTTTCTGCATAAAATCCCATCCTTGATCCAAGTCGATTGTCCTGCGCTCCATGTGGTAGAGGAACTATTCCTGCCAGAACGCTAAGCAAATTACTAAAACCTGGCTGGTGATTAATGAAATTACTACAAATATCACAAACACATAAAACTAGACAAACGTTTGAACTAAATTGACAAAAAAGCAGCAGTATTTGTAACGTACCATACAAAAGGATTAATTCAGGTTTTGCTTTTTAGCATGCATATTGAGCTTCATTACAATTTTAGTGATAAGAACTCGTGGAAGCCAGAAGGAGGCACCACCATTATAAGCAATGATGACACATGAACAAAAAAAACTCTATATAACAAGCCACAATGACCTAGAAATCATAAAAATTCAAACTAAAGGTTTCATTGTAGTAATGTAATTTATAGTAATAATAATAATAAAAACGCCAAGTAAATGGAATAGTTAATCGTTAAACAATTATAACCTGAAATTAATCAAAATGCAACAATATTCATTGAAAACACAAGACAAACGACGCCCAAAACTCAGAAAGTCAACACATAAACTATTGAATGCTCCTATGGCAACCAATAATCATCCAACCCTACAAATGAAGCATGATAAGAAATAAACTAAAAATCAAACAAACCCGAAGAATCGCTCAATACGTACCGAAAGAAGATTGAAAACAATGACAATGAAAATCAAGGGCAATCAAAAGAGAAGCCGATGGCCTAAGCTAGGAGTTGCAGAGAAACCCTAACCCTGTCGATTAAGAAATCGGGAGAAAGATGGAGATATCTCTTGTCGCTCTAAAAAAGAGAGCGAAAATTGTAATTTGCAAACCGGGAAAAGGGTTGGATTTGTTGGTGAAAATCATGCAGAAGTGATTATAGCAGATATATATAATTTATTAATTTTAATATTTCAAATGTTTATGAAAAATTTATGTAAATAAGTTCTTAAAGTCATCCATCAATCTCACAAAATGCTTAACATAATAATTTTATAGAGGTTTCTTTAAAAGATAAGTTCTGATAGCTGTTTCTTAATTTTTATAGTTAAAATATTAAAGCTTTTAAATTTAAAAATATAACATAAAATTTTATTAATTTTTAAATTTTTTATAGTAAAAATTTCTTAATCTACAATTATCAATTTTTTATTTGAATAGTTCTAATATGACGCTTAGTTAATATTTCTCTTTTTTTTCTCTCAATTCATATATAAATTAAATTTTTTTTTTATAGATAAAATAATTTTTTATATGTAAAGAGAATAATTTTACACTTTACATAAAAGAGAAGAAGGAAATATTTACTAAGTGTCGTACGAAAATTATTCGCATCAGTTTTTAATCGAAAAAATAAGTAATTAAAAATAAAAGAAATTATATTATATAAAATTTAAAAATTTATAAAATTTTATATTACATTTTAAAGTTAAACAGTATTACTATATAAGTTTGGGAAATTTATCATTTTTTTAAATTAAATGTACAATATTCTTTGATTTTAGTCTTAATAAAAAAAAAATCAATAAATAAGAATAAAAATTCTTCTTTTTTTTGTTATTTTGCTGAGAATATCTTGATATTATTTATTTAAATACATTAGTTAAGGCCATTGAAAGAATAGGCCTTTAAAATTATTTGGAGATAATATTTAATTTTCATACAATTTTTTTATCAATAGGTAAAATTTTATTAGCAGAAATAGCCTAAACCCAATACATAAAAGCATTTAACTAGACTCAATATCACATAGATAAATCACGATAAATATTTCAATAAATCTCCTAATGCAATAAATCATGGTAGCTACTCTAGCCTTATGCAGCGTCAAGCCTAATATTTAAAGAAAACCCCAGCACTGATACTCAATCAACAAAGGGAGATCCAAAACTGAAAAAAAAAAAAAAAAAACGAAGCATAGGAGCTATTTCACCTCCAGGCTACCACAAGCAAAGCCAACCAAGAAAAATTTAAGCAACAATGAAACTCAGAGGAACCAAATTGGCTACTGCCTATCAAGAAAAAGTTTCCTATCAAGGTGTTTTCCAGTTGTCAATCCAGCTTGTAAGACCCACGAACAAGGAAGAAAAACTCTAGCACCTTGGAGAACCAGGGTCGCGACAATAATCATCGGTAGTTATGGGGTGAGAGGTAAAGAACTCGTTGGCATCTCTCTCATGCCTTATGAATTGGGCTGATTCCTCAAACTCTATGAGTTGCCACCCCACAACCAGACTTCCCCAGCTTCCTAGGTGCAGCAAAGACCCAAACCTAAAACCAAACAGAGACCACCAAACTTTGGCCATGCAGATCAAATAAACCTTCATTACTTTTCCCTGAATCTGCAACAAAATGAGCAACACTTATTCATACGTATCATAGCCTTGTCTAAAGGTTGGAAGGGAAAATTCACTTCTGAGACAGAGAAGTCGCTAAATCGGTAGACATGAAGGCCCTGAGACCTCAAACAGCGAGATAACAGAGATTAATTATAAAATAATATCACATTAATTTCATGTTATTAATTGAGAAGGGTTTGTACATAATTTAAATGTAATTGAGATTATTCATTAAAACGTTTAAATTTATAATTACAATTGATTATTTATTTAATCAGTGATCTTAGATGGGTGTTCGAAATTGGATAATTATTTTTATAATATATTATAAAAAAATCATAGATTAGTTAAAAATTAAATTAAATGTTTAGTAAAAAAATTAAACATTATTATAATAATCGTTGGTAGTCAAGGAAGCTTATTAAAATAAAAAAAAATTATGTCAAAAACAATTATGTCTTATCAAAAGGAATTATGAAAAGAATTGATTTTTTTTTTTGGATTTTTTGAACGAAATTACGTATTTGAACTTAAATACGTGGTAGCATTAGCTTTCTCTATTTTTTAAATTATATTAATTAATATTTTGATGGATATAAATTTTTAAAATAATATAAATAGGCTATTTAATTTGTACTCGATACTTTATATATATATATATATATATATATATATTTGAATCATTGACTTAAATAATTCATTTAAATTTTTTTAAATTAAAATAATTAAATTGTTATATTTTATTTATTATAATTCATTATAATATATAATATAAGTTTATAATATTATTTAAATATTTAATTTTTAAATAAAATATGATACAAATAATTATTTATCATACAAACGAAACTTTCTGATATAATTATGTTCTTAGTAAATTACGTTAATAGAATTTTTATAATTTTTTTTTGTTTATTAAAACAATACTATAGATAAAATTTATTCTTTTATAAAACTACAAACCATACTATAAAAATATTATAATAATTATATAAAGATATTTTTATATAAAAATATATAGACTACAATATAATTATTATAATATTATTATTTATTTAATAATAATAATAATAATAATAAATTATATACATAATTTTATATTAACCTATAATCAATATAATATATAAAGGTGAAAAGGAGAGAGAATTGAGATAGATAAAAATACTCTTATTTTTTATATTATTTATAAAAATGACATTATAAATATCTTTAGTGATAGTTTGTGGCTAATAAAACTTTATACTAACAATATGTGCGTCGCTAATATATGTTGACACGTTGCTAATAGCTTTAGCGATAAAATATTTGTTACTAATGTATTTAGCGACAGATGAATCATTTGTGATAGTAAATACGTGATTAATATCTTTTGCAATGAGAGGTTCATCTATACTATTTCGTCATTAATAATTTTAGTGGCGATATTTTTGTCATTAAATTTTAAATAATTTTAATTTTTAATATCATTATAATTAATATAAATAAAATTTTAATATTATTTTAATAACTATTTTAATTATATCAAAAATTATATTATAATTCTTAATATAGTAATTCTATCATCATTCATTATAAAAATATTATTAATTATTTATTTTTTTAATTATTTTAAATATTTACAAACTTATAATATATATTATTTTATGTATTTTATTTATTTATAATTATATTTATTTTTATTTTATATATGTATATGTTATATTTAAGATATAATATATAAAAATTTATAAATATTATTAAACAGTACTACCTGACCCGTACATGACAATATCTAACTATACTATCTTAAGGTTATATAAGCCAACCTTAATTGAGATTTTTTTTCTAAATAATTAATTGAACCGATCCACTTAAAAATTATGCCCTTAATATTCTTGGATTTTCATATTTGACAATAAACTACATAAAATCCAATCCTAAATGGAAAAGGTTATCAGTTCTCCAAGTCCGTCTTGATTTCAATTTCTAGCTCCATGCCAACTAGAGACTAAATTTTGTTACCTATAAATAGAGCATGCTTCATGACTCAAGCAATTGCTTTCATCAACACTAAATTTGCTTCGGCCTAAGTTAAGACTTTCTACGGATATCTCCACGATGGTTTCCTCCAAACTTCCTTTTGCTTTGCTTCTCTGCTCCCTCTTCTTTTTTCTTCTTCCTCATGTGTCTAATGCACATCTTCTTAAGCTTTGTGAGTTTGAGGCTATATACAATCTTGGGGATTCAATATCAGACACTGGCAATTTGATCCAAGAGGATCTGCTTCTGTGTTTGGTAGATTTCCATATGGTCAAAACTTGTATAGGCATGCAACGGGTAGATGTTCAAATGGCTTGTTGATAATTGATTTCATTGGTAAGAAACTTGTATTATTTTATGTTTCATGTTCTTGTATGCATGTTTAAGTTAATTAAATTGTAAATTTTTGGATTCTCACAGCAAAATCTGCCGGTATTCCACTTCTTAATGCTTATTTGAATGCAAATTCCACCAAAACACATGGGGTGAATTTTGCAGTTGCTGGCTCTACTGCTTTACCCGTTGAATTTCTAGCAGAGAACGGAGTCATCGCACCAGTTACCAATAGTTCTCTCACCATACAACTCAAATGGATGGGGAGACATTTCAATACAACTTGCCATAATTCCAAAGGTCATCATACATTACTTTAGTTGTTTAATTTTATAAATTCAACAAATTTGTAACTGTGCTCATTAATGTTTTATCCTTAAAATTTAATTACAGATTGCATTGAGAAACATAGAAAATCTCTTTTCATGGTTGGGGAGATTGGAGGCAATGATTACAATTATGCATTCTTCCAAGGCAAGACCATTGATGAGTTGACAAACATAGTACAGAATGTCGTTAAAACCATCAAAGAAGTTGTTATGGTTAGTTGATTTATTTAAAAAAGAAAGAATATTTAATTGATTTGTTTCGTTAATCCATTTTTTTACTTAATTTTCCTATATTATTTTGTAGAGGGTTATTGGATTTGGTGCTACTAGAATTGTTGTTCCTGGAAATTTTCCTATTGGTTGCATGCCCATATATCTTACTGGATTCCACACCAATGATTCTACTGCATATGACGAATTTCATTGTCTCAAAGAATTGAACAACTTTTCAATGTATCATAATCTACATCTCCAGCAAGCAATTAAAGAATTGCAAGAAAAGTATCCACATGTGACTATAGTATATGGCGATTACTATAATGCTTTCAAGTGGGTTTTGCAAAAGGCTGCAATACTAGGTGAGTCTTTAAATCCTATAAATTTTAGTGAGAGCCATAGGTTTAACATGCATGGAATATAACTGAAATTGACATTGTTTGCTTGTTTGATTCAATTAGGTTTTGATACCCAATCATTACAAAAGGCTTGTTGTGGGAGTGGAGGTGATTATAATTTTAGTCTTGCAAAATTGTGTGGAACTCCAAATGTACCAGTTTGTCCTAAACCTCTAGAACGCATGAGTTGGGATGGAATACATTCGACCCAAAAGGCATATTTCTTCATGGCACAATGGCTCATTCGTGATATTTTCCAAAAGCTCCGATGTATTGCTTGATTGTTTCTATTAAATTTGATTTACTTAGATTATTAAATTTGATAATAACTAGATTAGCGAGTAGCAGGGTAAGTAAATGACATTGTTCTTTTAATTAATGGAATGAGATTTTAGTTATTAAAAATATTTTCAAATATACTATATATCAAGCCTCAGGCAGTACTTGAGCTCATAAAAGGGTTCTTTATGCTGCACCTGGAGAGGTTAGATTTTGTATTTGGATTTTGAATTTGAGCTTAATTAGTTTAAATTTTTTGCTTGATTCATGATGGTGTTTGAGTTCTAGTTTCGTAAATAATAATTATTACTATTATTATTGCCTCTCATTGGTGTGCTTTACGGCTGTGCTGCAAGCGGAAGAAACGAATTTAAAATTTTATGCTCGGAATTGTCAGCTTCTCCACTTGGTTCAGGTCAATCTCCAGTTGCTTAAAACGCATCAAATTCATCTCAAAAGCCACTATCATTGTTAAAAACATATTTTTTTATGTGCCAGTCAATAATTTTAATAGAGTTATCCGGCTGTGCAAAATTATAGGGTCCAAAGCAGACATGATCAGCAGTCCAGCACGAACCTAATCTAATCAAGGGGAGGGCTGATGTTAATCAAAATCAAATGAAAGGCCTATCTCAATCTCAGTTTTAGTTTCTGTTATTTTTTTAAGATGAAAAACTAAGTAAATTTGAAAATGTTATAAAGGACTAATTAAATATTTAACTGATATTCTATATTTAAATAATTATATATTATAATATATTTTAATAATTCAAAATATTTAATTATTATATATAAAAAATAGTTATTTAAACATAAAATTTAGATGCAGAGACATTTTATTAACAAAATTAAATTTAATAATCGTAATTATTTGACAGAAATTAATAGTAATTTTGAACAAAGAGACCATTATATTAATGACACAACTAAAACAAACACAACCGCCTAATTCATTATCTATGAAAATTCAAAGGTTGAAGATCAGAAAAAGGCAAGCATTTTAGAGACAGAACCATAATAAAATAGCTGAACTACTCATAGACCCATTCAAAACTCAAACAAAACATCCTTTGGCCAAGTTGTAAACCAACTCCAATCTCTTCGCCTTCAAAAATCTGCAGCAAGGAAGTTTCCAGACAGTGATACCTGCAAGAAGAAATATATAATTAGCTCCAATTATCACAAATGGGCAAAAAAAAGAAAAACAAAATCAGAGAAAGCTTCATTTCATTATGCACCTTCTCGCCAAGTTTGAATGGCGGGAGACCTTTGTAAGGGCATGTGCTGCAGCGAAAAGCATCCCCTAGACCACACTGCATCATGTGAAACAAATTGAGTAAATTAGGCTATCAAACCACAAAACCGTGGATGACTCAACGGTGAAATTATTTCAAGGTCTACTCCTGACAAATCTGCACTCAAGCTGTGTTCCAAACATGACAACTATAACGGAATCATAATATTTAACTCCGTCTGAGTGCCCGCTCATGCATGTCTTAGAAAGAATACATACATTGCCACATGCTGATTGAGGATTGCTCAGCTGATCCATTGTCAGTCCCAACTTTACTTTCTCCTCTGTCTCAGCTCTCCCACATGTGCAGTTTTTGCACGCTTTCCTTGTACTTCCTACTTCGCAGTCACCAACTTCACTTGCACAAAAGAAAAAAGAAAAAAGAAAAAAGAAAAAAGAAAAAAGAGAACAAAAAGAGGGAAACAGGTTAATCATTGGCCTAGTTACTGACAGCAAATTGCAAAATCTATCAAGTTTGGGGCTTTCCATCTAACCAGGTGGTAATTGAGGTTTTTTCAAATCCTCTTCAGTCAAGAGGCTATCTTCATCAATCAAATCATCATCAATCTGAACCTTAACTGAACTTGTTATGGGCTTCTTAATGGTAAAGGATGACCCAATCTTCCAAGAAGGCTTCTTGGCCTTAACCTATAAAATAGGAGGAAAAAAAAAAAACAATATAAACAACCTGAAAAATAAGTAAATGCTTAACTTTATTAACATTAGCTCCTTCGCATGTTAAAACAGCAAATTCTTTAAGTTATAACAGATTTTCATCTTGTTCCCTGTAGAATAGAATATAAGTGAATAAAAATAAAGGAGATTTCTACTTTAATCCAATATTACAAATTAATATGACAGTTGTACATCATGCTATACCAAGCTATCTACCTAACTTCCATGAGTCTTAATAAAATCTAGGGCTTATTAGTACAGTTCCAGACAGATATGAAACCCTCTAAAGAGGAATTCAATCCATTGCAAATGGTTGAAAATGCAGATAGTATTTAGCAAATGCTTTAAAGATTAAACGGATAGGAAATAGAAATTTTACATATATTACAACAATTGCAGCTTATAAACTTGAACTCACCCCAAAAGACTGAATGACTCCAGATAGTCCAACAGCTTTCAATTGGAGACCCTGTGCTTCTAAGAACCCCGCTAACAGCAACTTGCGCTCAAGAGTAAGTATTGCCTGCAGGAGCACCATAGTGAGACACTTAAAACTAAACTCAATCAAGTCAGAAGCACCATGCAATTTACCTTGTCTGTTTCCTCTGCAACAGATTGAAGACTCTTGTAAATCAGGACAGTCCCACCAGGCTTCAACACTCTTGAAATTTCCCCTAACAACAGGTCACTGGGAAATTGGAGTGACCTACTTATGGAAATGACTATATCCACAGATGAAGAATCCACTGGCAGCTTACCTAAGATAAGAAAAGAATGAATATTATGATCATCTACTACTTACTATATAAAACTTTTTACAATAAAAATAGAAAAGGACAAAGAAACACAAAAAATGCATTCAAGAATCAGCTAGAAAAATATTCAACACTTGGAACATGGTGCTTTGGCATCATATAATCTTTCTTTTTTTGAGGCACCAACCATACCAATGAATTATAAAATAGGAAAACACATGCAAGTAACTATTCTATTGGAGAAGAAGAGAAACTATTTTATTGGGGAAGAAGAGAAGGAGAGATTCTTAGCCACATTTTAAGGCAAAAAGAATTTTGACTCTTTAAGGCATATCCAATTCCAAATTATTCTCCATTGGCCTTGTTGAAAGACTTTCAAAAACTTAATCTATGTATATTTCATCATAGATATGTATTACGTATCAGAGGAGGAAGTATAGAAATAAACAGTGAGTAGTTAGAAATATTCGGAGTTAGTTTAAAGAGTTAGCTTGGGAGTATGTTTGGCGGGAACTAAGAGAGAGTAGTTACTAAAGTTGCTGAGCTGTAAAGTTGTTGAGTTGTTGTTAGGTTGTTACTAAGCTGTTATATAAAGCTCAATAGCTATTCTTGTATTTTCATTCTGAAACAATAATCAAGAAATACAACTCTCTAATATTCTCTTCTTTCTATCTTCCCTTCTAATCTTCTTCTTCTCTTCTTTTCTAAATCTTCTATAATTCTTTGTTAGGGAGACTTACCCTAACAATTGGTATCAGAGCCTGCCGAAAAGGAAATGAGTGGGTGTTCACTGCATTGCTGTCGCAATTATGACTAGGTCAGTGGTGGTTAGTTCTGAGATGTTTAGGATTGCAGAATTGGAAGAAAGATTTAGGGTTATGCAGGAGAATGTGGATGGAAAATTTAATACAATGGAGGAAAGATTCACTGGTATGGAGGGGAAATTGGATCGGCCTTCTGCTGATAATGATGCATTAAGGTAGGACCTGAGAGCCTTCATCAGTATAATGGTAAAGGAAAAAGGGGCAGAAACTCCAATTGAAGAAAATGGAATCAGAGGAACCGAGAGTAGGGGTTTGTTGCCAATTCCAAAGGATTCGCCTAACCTACAAACAAAGGATCAAGGCAGTATTGGGAATGTTGCAACTATTGAAGGTATGAATCCATTTCTGCCTAAAATTGAATTAGTTGCTTTTGATGGGAGAGAACCTAGGGTTTGGCTTAGCAAATGTGTAAAATACTTTGAAGTATATAAAATTCCTATGGATCAAAGAATTGTGATTGCAAGTTTATTTTTAATTGATAGGGCTGATGCTTGGTTTCACAATTGGCATCAAGAGGCAAGTCATACTTGGAAAGAATTTGAGAAGGGACTGTGTGGGAGATTTGGGGATCTTGGATCGGAAGATATTGTAGAGGAATTTAAGAAGTTGAGGCAAGAAAATTCTTTAGATGAATATTTGGATATTTTTTAGGATTTGAGGATTAGAATGGAGAGAGTGATGCCTGATTTGGGGGAAGCCTATTTTCTTTCTGGGTTCATGGGAGGTCTTAAGGACGAAATAAGGTTGATGGTGAGAATGTTGAAACCTGCAACTTTAGCCGAGGCAATAGAAGTAGCTAAGTTGCAAGAACAGCTGCTAGATACCAAGAAACCCAAAACATTTACTAAGACCTATACCTCTAATTTTGTTAGAAGCACTACCAATTACAATTCCAATTCTCCTTATTCCAATTCCAAAAATTCTCAAGCATACCCTTCCCCTCCAAAACCTCCTATCACAGATTCACAACATAAAACCACCATTTCCCTACCTATTACCAATAAATCTAATTCTACTGTCAGCTTACCATCTGTTAACCAAAGTACCAATGATTCTAGCTCTTCTAAGCCTACTAGTCAGTCCTCTGTTACTACTAAATATCAACCAAAACCTTGTTATAAATGTGGAGACAAGTATTTTCATGGTCACCAATGAAAACCTAAAACCCTAGCAGCAATTCATGTGTGTGAACATAAGGAAATGGGGAGGAAGTATGGCATGAGGTACCTGAAGAGATGGATGAAGTGAATGAGCAAGGGGAATCAATGCTGTCAGTACATGTTGTAGAGGGTAGTGATGGAGTAGACACAATTAGAGTGCTGGGAGTTCATAAGAACAGGGAAGTAATAATACTAATAGACACTGGCAGCAATAGTAGTTTTATTAATAGAAAATTGGCTGAGGAATTGAAGCTGGATTTGGTTCAGACACCTGAAACTGCCATAGTTGTAGCCGATGGAAGGAAACTGAGTTGCAATCATCAATGTAAGCATTTTAGTTGGAAAATGCAATCTTATAAGTTCCAGTTTGATTTTAGAATTTTGGAACTGGGGAGTTTTGATATGATTTTGGGAGTAGATTGGCTAAAAAGCTTTAATCCAATATTATTTGATTTCAAGGCTTCTAAAATTTCTTTTAAGAAGAAAGGAAAAGAAGTGGTATTGCAAGGAGTAGGGAAGGCAAGGGCAGCACCTGTTTTATATGCTATTGAGAGTTTTTTTCAGTAGAAAAGGATGAATTTCAAGTCCCCACTGCTGTATGTATTGAATTCTTTGACAACAACAAGTGCTTCATCATCTGACAGTCAACCTGTAGTTACAGAAGGAGCTACACTGACCTCTTAGGAGAATGAAAAATTGCAGTCACTGTTGCAACAATATAATGAGATATTTCAGGAACCTCATGAATTGCCAACATTTAGGAGGTATAATCATATCATTCCTTTGCTGCCTCATACTCAACCAGTTAATATCAGGCCATATAGGTATCCACACTATCAAAAGGCTGAAATTGAAAAGTTGGTGGCAAATATGTTGTCTTCCTCAATCATTCAACCTAGCACCAGTCCATACTCTTCTCCAGTGTTGGTAGTAAAAAAAAAAAAGATGAGACATGGAGATTCTGTATAGATTACAGAATACTGAATGATGTAACTGTAAAAGATAAGTTCTCTATTCCCATTATTGATGACTTGTTGGATGAATTGAATGGGGTTAAATATTTTTCCAAAATTGATTTGAGAGCAGGCTATCACCAAATTAGGATGAATCCTAAAGATATTCCTAATACTGCTTTCAGAACTCATCATGGACATTTTGAATTTAATGTCATGCCTTTTGGACTCACCAACGCCCCTGCCACTTTTCAGGCATTAATGAATCGTATCTTTCAGCCTTATCTGAGAAAGTCTGTATTGGTTTTTTTTTTTTTTATGATATTCTGATTTACAGCAAGGATTGGGATTCCCATCTTTTACATTTGGAGGAGGTATTTCAGGTATTGCAAGAACAACAATTATATGCAAAATTTTCTAAATGTTCATTTGGGCAAACAAAAGTAGAGTATTTGGGTCATGTCATTACTGCAGTAGGTGTTTCTACTGATCCTAAGAAAGTACAAGCTATGTTATAGTGGCTTGTTCCAGTTTCTGTGAAGGAATTGCAGAGTTTCTTGGGTTTGATTGGATACTACAGAAAGTTTGTAAGAGGGTATGGTATAATCAGTAAACCATTAACTGACTTGCTTAAAAAAGACTCTTTTCAGTGGAGTGATGCAGCCCAGGAAGCTTTTGAGACTTTGCGAAGGGCCATGGCAGAAGCTCCAGTTTTGGCATTACCAGATTTTAGTTTGCCATTTGTCATTGAAACTAATGCAAGTAGTTGGGGAATGGGGGCTGTACTACAGCAACAAGGCATCCTTTGGCCTACATTTCTAAAGCTTTTGCGCGCTAGAAGCAAGGCATTGTCTGTGTATGAGAGAGAGTTGTTAGCCATCACTTTTGCAGTCATAAAGTGGCGGCATTACTTAGAGCAAGGTCAATTTTTCATTAAAACAGATCATGAAAATATTAAATATTTACTGGAGCAAAGGCTACACACTAATTTGCAGCAGAGGGAAATTTCCAAGCTCTTGGGTCTTGATTACAAAATTATTTACAGAAAGGGTGTGGAAAACAAAGCTACTGATGCCCTTTCCAGGAGACCTGATAGGAATGGCCAATCTGCTACTCTTTCCTGTTGTCCACTTCAATCTACCAGCCTTCCTACTTGGATGACCAACCTTATCCATAGCTATGATGGTGACTCCAAAGCTACTATTATAATACAACAGCTCTCTTTGCATAATTCAGCTATAGATGGCTATCAATTGAAACAGGGGGTCCTTTATTATCATAACAGACTATATGTGGATAGTTCCACTGATTTGAGGTAACACTTAATTGCTTTGTACCATGACAGTCCTTTGGGGGGGTATTCCGGGGTGAATGTGACTTATTTGAGATTAAAAAAACACTTCTTTTGGCCTGGTATGTTGAAGGATGTTTTGGGGTGGATTAAACAATGTGATACTTGTGCTAGGTGTAAGGGAGAACACTGTGCAACACGTGGACTGTTACAACCTCTCCCTACACCAACTCAGGCTTGGTAGCATATTTCAATGGATTTTATTGAGCATTTACCTAAATCTAAAGGTAAAGATACAATCTTAGTGGTTGTTTGTAGATTCACTAAGTATGGTCACTTTATTCCATTGACTCATCCATATTCTGCTTCTACTGTGGCCAAGCTATTTTTAGATCAAATTTTTAAGTTGCATGGAGCACCTCAATCCATTGTTTCTGACAGAGATAAAATCTTTACTAGTTTGTTTTGGAAGGAGTTGTTCAAATGTTTGGGAACAACACTGGCATTTAGTACAGCTTACCATCCTCAGTCTGATGGTCAGACTGAAAGACTTAACCAATGTTTAGAAGGATATTTGAGATGCATGGCTCATTTGAAACCCTCCACCTGATGCACTTTGCTTCCTCTTGCAGAATGGTGGTATAATTCCTCTTTTCATAGTGCTATAAAGATGGCACCTTTTGAGGCATTATATGGTTATTCACCATCATTTCTCCCACTAATTCCCGTGGACTCTCCTACTGTTGGGGCTGTGGACACATTATTGCAAGAAAGGCAGCAATTAGATAAGTTGTTGACGGAGAATTTATTACTAGCACAGAACAGAATGAAACAGCAGGTGGATAAACAGAGGTCAGAAAGACAGTTTGATGCGGGAGAATGGGTATACTTGAAATTGCAACCTTACAGACAAGCCTCAGCATCTGTTAGGCACTCCTTGAAGCTATCTCCTAATATGGGCCTTATCAGATCATTGCTAAGTATGGTACAGTAGCTTATAAGCTACTGTTGCCTCCAACTTCTTCCATACACCCTGTATTCCATGTTTCAATGCTGAAGAAGAAATTGGAGAATAATGTGACTCCATTAGTTGAACTGCCAACTATGAATGAAGAACAAGCGGTTGTGGCACCTGAGCAAGTTTTGCAAACCAGAACCATTACTAGAGATCAGCAAACTACGTTGCAAGGGTTGATTAAATGGCAAAACTTACCCTCTGAAGATGCAACTTGGGAAGACCATTCTTTTATACAAGCCCAGTTTCCCATTATTGTACTTTCTTGGGAACAAGAAAGCTCTAAAGGGGGAGGAATTGTTACGTATCAGAGGAGGAAGTATAGAAATAAACAGTAAGTAGTTAGAAATGTTGGGAGTTAGTTTAAAGAGTTAGCTTGGGAGTATGTTTGGCGGGAACTAAGAGAGAGGTAGTTACTAAAGTTGCTAAGCTATAAAGTTATTGAGCTGTTGTTAGGTTGTTACTAAGCTATTATATAAAGCTCAATAGCTATCCTTGTATTTTCATTCTGAAACAATAGTCAAGAAATACAACTCTCTAATCTTCTCTTCTTTCTATCTTCCCTTCTAATCTTCTTCTTCTCTTCTTTTCTAAGTCTTCTATAATTCTTTGTTTGGGACTCTTACCCTAACAATATGATCTTGAACTTTCACATTTAAAGAGAAGATAAAAAGAACAATATCGACTGATATATGTACCATTCTCTTCTTCAAGGATAGAGCATTTTACATTCACACCATCCAATAATTTAAATTTCCGCTACTCATAAAATACAAAAACACAACACTACGTGGCAATTACCTCCAACTGGAGGGACAAAAACAGAACATAGGAAACCCTTCCATACATTCACCCTTTCGTGCATGGTAGCGTACACATTTTGACAACAAAAAGGAACTCAAACACCAGAAAAAAAAAAATCAACTAAAGATTAAGGAAAGTACTTAGAGATGATGCTTGAGTGATAACTTGAGGATCACACTGCTCGGCTCTTTCATTAGCAAGTTCCCTAACTGCATTTATCACCATACTTACAGGAAGAACGGTATCATCTGTAAAAGCTAGCACAGTATTCTGTGTCTTTGTAGTATCCTACAAAACAACACAATAAGGAGCTTTAGCAACTTGTCCAACATTATCATGCAAACTACATGATAAAGGGAACCCCCCTGTATAGGTAAATGGAGCATAATTTTCACACATATAACTTCAATTTACAGGAGATTTGTAAATGAGCTGCATATGAAAAAGAAAGTGGACAAATAAAAGGAAAACAAATAGGCACAGAGAATTCAAATGTAATGCCATCATCCCCAGCAATCAAACCAATAGGAAAATATATATGTGTATATAAAATTCATGATTAGCATATTCATGTCAAGTCGGCCAAAATTCGCCACATACACAGCCATGCCTCATCACTAATCACTATTGCCACACAACTAGACAGATGAATCGAGGTGAAGTTATTCAAGATGAGATAAGTAATGGAGTCATAAATCAATTAACATATCTATTTATCGCCAATTCTGGGAAAGGTCTACTCATACCAAACACCCTAATAGAAAAAAAATTACCAGGTTTAAATTCAGATTTCCACAACCAAACCGTATCATCTAATATTATAAGATAATCAAGCATTACAACCAAAAAAAAAAAAAATAAAGCGAGATCTATGAAAAACTTGTAGAAGAAGAAGAAGCTAAGCAAACAACTTACCATCTTAATAATTCTTCAAAAACCTCGGAGATCGAGCAAAAACACTCAAGAAAGAGAAGCTCCTTGGCTTTCCCTTCGTAGACGCGGAGGAAAATTCTAGAACACGGAAATCCCCGGTATTATTAAAAATACAACAAAATTCCATTAAAAAATACACATGAAAATGCCCAAAAATAAACCGCAACATCTACAACTTGAACAGAACTAATAATTGAAAAAAATAAAAAGATCAAACACGAATTGCGCAATAAATACCAATCGGAGATACGAAACGATGAGAAATAGAATCGAGGAAAATGAGAGAGAATTTGACGGGTTTTAGTTGAGATGGTTTTTAGCGTTGCCGATTCGAATTTTACGTATGATAAATAATCAAAATGCAAATGAATATTTTGTTCTTGTTATGGAGGACTATGACCTCGTAAAGGCGGTGAACGTTACACCTATTCGATGATCGCTTAGTTGATGATGTTGACTTGATTGGGCGGCCGCGTTTGGAGACAGTTTGGGCGGAGAAGAGAAACAGGAGAGACTGAGATTCGATGGCAATCGTATAAGCCCAGAAGGACTCGAGCTTTTGAAGTGAGCCCATGACTCGCCCTAGCCCTGATTTAAAGGGTATTTTAGGAATATTGACATTTTGAAAGGTTAGTTTGGGGATATCGATATTGGAAGGGTAGTTTTGGAACTTTGTCTAGCGAATTGGTGCAGCGCAGAGACTAGAATCTTCTATATTATTCTATTCTTCATTCTCGATCGGGTGCCTGCAGCGCTGCCTCTGGCTGTTCAAAATTTCTTATTTCTTTCTTTGCAACTAAACCTCTGCAGTAAGTCATTCTCTTGTCGTGGCGGTTAGGGCTTTTTTAAATTCTCTTGATTTTCCTTTTCGCCAATTTTCTTCCAATTACGGCAATCGTTTGGGTATATTGAAGGTACTCTCTCTAGGGTTTGAAATTATTGAAGAATTCACCGTGTACTATTAGATACTATTTTTGCTTTGATTATTAGTTTTGTTGATTTATTGTAATTTTGGTTTGGTGTATGAAGTCCAAATTAGCTTGTGTTTTTACTATATAAATGGTGATCAATTATACTATGGCAAATTATGGTAGTTGCCCTTTCGGATCTTATAAGAAAGTTATTTTTTTCGCCTCTTTTTTTTTCCTCTATATGGCTTCGAGGTTATATGGAAATCGATGATTCGTGCACGAGGGTATTATTTTTGCGTTGTCCATATGAAGGTTTCTGATCAGTATTTTCTGTGTTATGACATGCTTTGTTCTCTTGATTATTAAGATCCTGGTAGATTTTGTGCTACTTGGTGACTTTGAGGTGGCTTGATGTTCATGTTATGGACTTTGTTTTCTGATTGTTGCTTTTTGAAACGCTTGCGTTAATTGAGAAAATATGGAAGGGTTCTTCCGCAGTTGATTACTTCTTTTCTTTTGCCTTGTAAAATATGGTCATTTTCCATTCATAATTTATATTTGATAATAAGCATTTTTTATTGGTACTTCCTAGGCTGTGTTGCATTATGACTCATTTAAGTTCGTTTTGTAGTTTTCCTGTGATTACAAAAGCTGATGAGATTAATATGTTAAACAAATTTGTTTTGGGAATGTTTGCTGTTTTTCAGGGGTTGTACTTGTCTAAAAATGCAAGGAGGGAGGGGCAGCAGGGATCCGTTTTCTAATTTTGGTGATCCCTTTGGTGGTTTTGGGGGCTTTGGTGGGTTTGGGAGTCAACGGAGTTTGTTGTCCAATTTTTTTGGTGGAAGGGACCCATTTGATGATCCTTTCTTTACACGTCCAGTTGGAGGCATGTTTGAGTCAAGCTTTTTTGGTTCTAGTGGTAGCCCATTTGCTAGCATGCATCCATCTGCATTTCTTGAGCATCAAGCTCCAGATCCTAAATTGTCTAGGGGTCCAATTATTGAAGAATTGAACTCTGATGATGAAATGGATGAAGCTGATAAAGACAAGAAAGAGAATCCAAGAAAACATGGTAGATCAAGCAAGGGTCCGTATGTTGAGGACCCAGATGATGATGATGCTGAAGGTGAAGGTGAAGTTGAAGTTCGCTGTTGCATTCTATTTTATGATTTGTGTGTGTGTGTGTGTGTGTGTGTGTGTGTGTGTGTGTGTGTGTGTGTGTGTGTGTGTGTGTGCACGCTATTTTTTTGGGAATCTAAAGAGAATGGCTTGTCTTTTCTGTTTTGTTGCAGAGAGAAAGAACAAGCACTTGCAGTATATAAATGGTCGTAACAGGTACCCGGTCATGGAGCACCAGCCCCAAACTCGCAGCTTTACTTTTCAGAGCTCTGCTGTAACATACGGTGGTTCCAATGGTGCTTATTATACTTCATCGAAGAGTAGGAGGACTGGGAGTGATGGGGTACATAATGTATCTTTTGAGATTATTTTGACCTGGATTACTTGTTATTGTTCTATTACTTACACAGCCTTTCTGAAACAGGTGACAATTGAAGAAAGCAAAGAAGCTGATAGTGCTACAAGGCAAGCAGCTCACAGGATTTCTAGGGGACTTAAAGGCAAGGTATTTGTTCAGTGTTACTTGTCATTATCATTTTGATTTTTTTTTCTTTTCATTTCACAGGTTGTGTCTCGTTTAGCTTGTTGGATCATGTTTTAATGTTGCAAATTGATTTTATAGGGTCATACCCTTGAAAGGAGGCTTAATTCAGATGGTAAGGTGGATGCCATGCAGACCTTGCATAATATCCAAGAAGGTAGGCACTCATTGTTTGTCATTCTCATATGATTGATATTGGTGCATTCTTTGGGAGTAAACAAAAGATTTGGACTTATGTCATTAGATGAGCTTGCTGGTTTTGAAGAAGCTTGGAAAGGAAGTGCTAGACAGTGTCTTCCTGGCTGGAGTGGGAGTTTCAGTGGCCATGATAGTATCGGTAAGATTTTGTTCATTCCAAATTCATCTTTTATCTGTGTGCTGTCTTTGATTATCAGGCTTTAATTGTTGTGTCATAGATTAAGATGGTTGTCCCTCATTAATAATATGCTTTCCTCTTTCCTCATTTTAGCAAACTACTTCGTGCTGGATTATTGATGTGTAGTCAAGGACTGAAGTATGTTTTATGCTGTTGTTTTTTTTTATTTATTTGACTTCCTGCCATAAAAATGCTTTGCATAAAATAAATAAATATGATGGAGTTTTTTATAGGCCACTGTTCTGTAATACATGGTACTGAAATGTATATTTTATTGTTGTGGATATCAAGGAAACAAATAACTAGGTTGGATGGGCAGACTTTTTCATTTAGTTCATGTAGTCTAAATGATTATGTGGAATCTTTTAGAAGATTTTAGGAACTTATATTTTCCAACCGAGGAATTGCCACACGTGGTGAAGTTGTTGAAGCGGGACTGATGCTGCTTTGCATGCATTGTTTGTGTGACAAGGGTGGTTATCAAAGGCTGTTCTGTTGATGTTCAATAATATCAGCACTCATTACTGATTAAGGGATGCATGCTGGCAATGTTAAATAAATTAGTTGTAGAAGAGTTTCAACTATGCTGATTTGGGGTTATCTATTGTAGTTTTAAATGTTGTGATAGAGCAGCAATTTGTTTTTCTACCTTGAGTTAGTATGAAACTTTGATGTGTTGTGATACTTTTTACTCTGTCCGTTCTGCTATTTTGGGTTATAGGTGCTAGCATTGGCGGACAGAATGCACAGGCAAGCAGGGGAGGTTGGGCGCTTCCATCCACCGAGCATGCACAGCATTTGAATAGGACTGTAGCAGATGCTAGAGACAGGGCAGGGTCTTCTGGGATGCAGCACTCAGGAGGAATGAAAGGTTATTCGGACGTGAAAGGCAAGAATGGATATTCTCTAGGGAGAACTAGAGATTAAGGAGATTCTTGAAGAATGTATGCAGCCTTCTTCGGGGGCTTATCCACTTTAGTAGTCTGAGAATGGGTCACAGGAAATATTATTAGTAGCATTTTGATAAATTTGGTTTTACCGTGACTGCATTAGCACCGGCAGATGAGGTGCTTAATGTGTTGGTTCAATATAGTCTGCAGTTATATCCCAGGAGGATTATACCTGCCTACTTCTGATACCGTTTTAACTCATTATATTGAATGCATTCTACGCTATCATTTGGTTTTGTGTAGCATTACTGGAATAGTGATTTTCAGGCTTTTTACCCAACAATCTTATGCGTTCCTCATCAAAGCTGGAAGTGTTAAAGCGTTGATCATTTGGTTAATGTTCTATCTACATCCTCTAAAATGTTAATAGGCTGGAGAAAGATTAATTCGGTTGAGGTTGAGTAACCTTTTAAGACTTGTTTGTTGTAAAGTTAAATTTTCAATAAAAAATCAATGGTCAATAAATGTATATGCATAGAATTTATCAAAGAGCGTAAAAAAAAAAAAAAAAGAATTTATCATAGAGTTAATAAAACAAAACTCAACTTCAAAAGTTCTGTGATAGGTTTTCAAGAATAACATTTTTCTTAAATTTTATTTCGATTAAATAATAGAAATTAATTGTTAATTATTTAATTTATTTGTCTTTTAATTTAAAAAAATAAAATTTTAAAATATAATTTGAATTGAATATTTAAAATTTTCAGAATTAAATATTAAAATTCAAGTCTAAATTTAATTAGGAATTATAATTATAACTTTAGTTTGTTTAAAATAAAATAAATTAAATTGTTGAATATTAACACAAGTTATGCATTAAAACCGTAATACTAAATTCATAAATAATTAAGATGAATCAAAAGGTGACATTGTAAAAACCCTAAAATTTGAAAAATTGAAATATTATTTTATTAATATATGTTTTCTTGTTAATAGTATTTTGGTGGCTGAAGCAGTAAAAGAAAATAGTAAGTTTTGAAAGAGATGGATAAAATAATAATTCTTGAAAATGAATAGGACTATTAGGGTATCTAATCCCATTCGCTCTCCTAGTTTTCGTCTCTCAATGTCAGGAATATATATATTTTTTTAAGAAAAATTATAAAGACCAAATACATGTATTTAAATATATGAATTGTAACTTATATTCATATTTTTCTAAGATATCCATTATATTTGTATTATTAGTCTATCATATAATCATATGAATAGCATGAACTATATAGATTAGTTTACAATCTAGATATGTATTTTATTCATTGAATAATCAATGCTCCACGAATGAATCAAACGAGAGTATTTTAAGAATAAAAAGAAAAAGCCAATGCACTACCATTTAATGCACACATTTCACATTTTTGCATGTGATTTTCTTCTTTTTCTTCTTCTATCTCTAATGAAGACAAAAGTTTAGTTATTTATAAAGTCATGGTGTCTTTTAGCTAATAGTTACATCATTTAATATATATAATTACTAAGAAGAGTTGTATCTCTTCACGTAGTTACATCTTTTCACCAATATACATAACTTTTGGATTTTGTCACATTTTGGTAATGTACATGACTTTTGTATTTTAAGTCTAATAGATCTGGATTGACCCGCATGGGTAACCCAATCCATATTTTTCACATCTGCCACTCACACATGATGGGTCAACTCTCATTTTAAATTATGCAAATTTCATACTTCCTAAATAGACCTTGTGATCAGTACATACTTCGAGAGTTCGTTTGTTATATACTTATTAGGATAATATAGCATCTCGACTAATGGAGCTTAGAGTAAATGTAGTATGCAGCATCCTAGATCATTTATCACATTCAAATCTCTTTCTATCACATTTATATATCCTGAGTTCATAATTATGTATTTATTGCAAGTATAAATATAATTGGCTAGCTTATAAACACATATTAATGTGACAATTTTAATGATACTCTTAACTTTAATTTAGCTAGCTTTTCTAGAAATGCTCATCTAGACTAAATATTTCATAGTCCTTTGGCAACACCCTAAGATAGGACTATGGCAACACCCTAAGATAGCAAACATTAAACTAAGTCTCATGTAACTGATTAGAGTCGTGAGAGTAATAGGTTAAAATTACTTATAACCTTTAGGGTCTCACACAATGTCAAGTAGATATCACACTTGCATTCCCCTTAACGGACACAAATCGCACATGTGGTATGAATCACATGCTATGATATTTGCTCCTTTCCCATTGAGCATATGTCTTTATTAAACACCATATAGATAATAGTTCAGACACCCCAATATCTAAATTTGAGTTCACTTGTCGACTCTTTTACATTAGAACTCACATGTGACGTTCAAGACATATAATGTGACTTAAATCACATATGGTCAATGCAATTACTTAGCTTACAATAACCCTAGTTCTTCATCTCTTTTCCGAGGCGACATTTTATGTTATAAGTTTTGAGCTTTTTATTACTATCACATAAATAATAATAAGTTTATAGCTGCACACATATGTATATGAATCAATAAAAATAATTTAAGCATATGCACATGTTTGGGAAAAAAATATATTACAAGTACAACAAACATCTATGCAAACCCAAACATTTAACATACATATTGTAAACATCTTTTACAATAAGTTATCATATCAGGCATAGATGTTACTTTATATTCATCTCTTTTCTAGCAATCATGTCTCTAATAAAATTATATTTAATATCAATATGCTTGTAGACATCTTAGTATTCTCTTAACTGTTTTCTAATGTTGATGTCAATATCTACTAACCAACCCAACAACGTATTAGGTATAAGCATAAGGAACTTTTCCCATTTGCTCCATTTTCAGTAAATCAACCAAATCCCATACTTGATATGATTTAATAAAATCCATATTTTCTTCTATTGCCTTAATTCATTCATTGTTAGTAAGGCATATAAGGCCATTCATCCTTGGCAGAGCATATGAGGGATGTACTTATTATCACCTTTTTCTATATCTTAAAGAGTGATTATAAATGATTCCCTTCTGATCTCAAAACGACAGTAGAAAACATTCATATGACTTTATCACCGTGATTAAGATTGATAAATTGATTCGTCAATATTTATATTACTCCCACTAGGACAAGCAATATACGTTGGATTCTCTACAAATTGTATTTCGATAGCAATTGAAACTTGTTTCATTGTCAATTGAATACTTGCACTTAGAAAAGAATCCATTTGAGGTTGTAACGAAAACGGTCTAGTCCACAATTTTATATAAAGATAGATCTTAACCTACGTTGTCCTGTCAAGAAAAATCATTTTTTAAGAGTGACGCATCTCATGATCTAAATTCAGTTAACATATCACTATCTTATTCACATATAAAAACATGTCCTTTTGACTGTTCAGAGTATGTTATAAAAATATATTTCCTTTCCCTTGGATCAAATTTCTATGTTTATGAGAAGAATTGTGAACAAAAACAACACACCCTTAAAGTTTCAATAACACTTAAGTCAGATTTTATATGAGTACATACGCATATAGAGTTGCAATAACTAATTTAGATGGAACTTGGTTAAGGACAAATACGATGATAAACAATTTATTGCCCAATAAGTAATAAGAAAATTAAGAGTCTCTTACTCTTTCAAGTCATATAGGATTTTCATGTTAATATATAAATATAAACTAATATTAGACAATATGTAATAAATTTTAAATTTATATATATAAATATCCTATGCAATAATTAATTATGCTAGCACTTATTCCACATTAGACTTAGAATCGAAAGTTCACTATATTCCTAATCATCATCTAAAATTCTAACGTGCAATAAGGTTAACATAATTAATTACATAAACATCTATAATCTTAAATTATGCAAATTCAAAATTCAACAATAAATACAATATCTAATATTGAAATACTTAATAAGACACACACATACACGCGTTATATGCATAGTTATTTACATATAAATAACTTTCCAATGATATTAACAAATTTATATATATAAAATACAACAAGTGAAATAAAACAATGAAAAATTCATATTTATATCACACAATTTAATTTAATCTCTAATCCAATTAGAGATATAAAATTCTAAAACAAATTTAGAAGCTAAAATTAATTTTCAATGAAGTTAATTAAAACTAATTTTAATTGAATTCATCAAAATATTAATTTTAATTTACTCCATATAATTTTAGAAAACCTCTTTGCTAAAAATTAAATGAATTAAACACTTTTAATTCAATTTACTAATCATATTAGGAATGTTAATTCTAAAACAATTGTAGAATTACTACAATTAATTTTAATGAGATCAATTAAAACTGATTTTAATTGATTTCATCAAGTTAATTTTAACTTGCCCCATTGTTTACCGTTTTTAATTTTAGAAAATAATTTTTTATAATTAAATAAATATTGAATTAAACAATTTAATTCAATAACTTATTTTTTTAATTGCCTTTTAAAAAAATGCCATTTATTTTAGAAAACAAATTTTCTAACACAATATTGAATTAAACAATTTAATTCAATGCCAATTTATTTGCCCTTCTAATTCTAGAAACTAATTTCTAAAATTAATATAAAATTAAACAATTTAATTCTAATGCTAAGTTTACATGCCACCTTTTATTAATTTAAGAAAACAATATTTTTACAATTAATTTAAATTAAACACTTTAATTTAAATCTCAATTTTGACTAAAATTAAAAATTACTTGAATTGACTATTTAATTCAAGCTCTAATTCAATTAGGATTTTAAAATTATAATTCTAATTGAATTAAACAATTTCATTTATGTCCTAATTGAATTAGATTTAAATTTCAAATCTATAATATTTTAATTCAATGGCCAAAAGGGAAAGTCAAGTCACATTGATCGTAAATCATTGAAAGTTTCATTTTTGCGATTTTCTTAACATTCATGGCAAAAAGAGAAGGTGGCAGTAGGGCTGAGCAGAATTTGGTTCAAATCGAAAAATGGAACCGAACTGAGTCAATTCGGTTCAATTAGTTCGATTTTAAAATTCAATCGGTTCGGTTCGGTTTTACAGTATAAAAATTTCGATTATTTCGGTTCAGTTCGATTTTGAAGAGAAAAAATCAATTAAACAGAACCGAACCAAATAGTAATTTATATATTCAAATTGAACTAAATTGAACCGAATTAATTTTTAAATTGATTTATTTTTATGAGAAATTTATGAATTATATTTAATTATATATATATTAATTATTTAATTTCATTGATTAATCGTTATTTGATTCAAATCAAAGTCAAAATTAGACTAAATAACTTGAAAATCAAGTCTAAATTCAAAATCAATCAAAAATTAAAACTGATCTGTTTAAACCGAACCAAACCGAAATAGAGCGGTTCAGTTCGATTCGATTTTTCACCTATTTCGGTTCGATTCAGTTTCTAAAATTTAAAATTCTATTTTTATAATTTAATTCGGCTCGGTTCGAACCGAATACTCACCCCTATGTGGTAGGGTTATAAATATGTTGAAAACAATGGCAACTATATTAATGGCATAACTTGTAATTTCTTTGAGAAACATGTGGAATGGGTTATGCCTTTTCTTCCTCTTCTCTCTATTGAAGAACCATGATTTGCAGAATATCCATGTAATGCCAGCATGGATGCAGACAGCATCTTGTGCTGGTAATAGGGTGGCTATGGTCGGCTGTGGTGAAGCAAGCAGCCTTCTTCACACATCACCGCCACTCCTCCCTTAATGTTTCACGCGACATGGCAAATTTGAAAACGATTTCCAAATCGCAAATTCCGACCACCCAAGATGCAGCGCCATCACCAACCAGACGTTTAGCAGCAGTCCAAGACCACCTGCCACTAGTGCACACTTGGCACACTCCCTCTCACATTGCCATTGGCTCCAATTCGGTAACCATGGGAGCCTAACCTCTTTCCAAAAAGAGTATCCATATTTAATTTTTTTAAAAAAATAAATCTTCAATTTCTGAAAAATGATTTTCAAAAATCATCTTGAAAGTGACAAGACAATTCCAGTATAATTTTGGACAGAGGGAGAATTTTCAAGGATATAAATATTTATCTTTATGAATTTATTCACAAATAAATATCAATCACAAGTCTATAAACAAATCATACAATTTAATTATACTCGGAAACAAATATTAAGACCCTGATACCAATGAAGAAAAATTATAAAGATCCAGCACATAGATTCAAATACATGAATCCTAACCTATGTTCATTTAATAATAAAATCTCCATCATATTTGTATCACTAGTCTACTAAAAAATATGAATCATAAGTCTATAAACATATCATACAATTTAATTATATTAGGAAACAAATATTAAGACTCTGATACCAATGAAGAAAAATTATAACCCAGCATGTAGATTCAAATACATGGATTATAACTCATGTTTATATAATCGTAAAATCTCCACTATATTTGTATTACTTATCTACTATATAATCACATGAATAACATAAACTATATAGATTAATTCATAGTCTAGATGTGTATCGTATTCACAAAATAATTAGTGCTCTATAAATAAATCAAGCAAGAGTCTTTTAAGAATGTAAAAAAGGCTAATATACTACCACTTAGTACACAAATGCTTCACACTTTTATATGTGATTTTTTCTTCTTCTTTTACTTCTAATGAAGATAAAAGTTTGGCTATTTATAAAGTCATGAAGCATTTTAGCTAATAATTGTATCAATTCATATATATAATTATTAAAAAGAATTATATATCTTTATTTAGTTATATCTTTTGACCAATATATATAACTTTTAAATTTTGTGATAATGTACATGATTTTCAGACTTTAAATCTAATGGATCCGAATTGAATCACATGGGTAACTCAATTCATATTCCTAATATTCTTAAAAGAATTAAAAGATAAGATTTTTTTTATTTGAAAACTTGTAATTATAAATTTTTTAGAGATTTTTTTTAATAAATTAATGTAAGAGAAATGAAATAAATTGAGATAGGTAGATATAATTAACCGAAAATCTAAATCACTCAAATCTATGAATACAAATTTATTGGCTCTGAAGTTTTATTCAAATTGATTAATTTTTACACACTGAAATTTAGATTTTGTCATTTCATTCAATTAAACCGTTTGATTGAATTTTAGAAGAGACAAATGGTAATAATCAAAGCTCTTCCATTCTAAAAAAAGCAACGGGAAAACAAAATTAAAGTGACTCAAGAAAATTAATTGATTTTTGGCCTAAAAAATTAGGGGAATAAGAAAAAAAAAAAAAGATGTGTGCAGTTTAATTGTGGACCTGGTAAATTATGATGGAAGAAAAACTTGAACCAGCTGAACAGATCAAAATTTTGAAAACCCGATAGAGACATAGAGCCACAAGTCTCAGATTCTCTGTGTGTGTCTTCTACTTGGTTCCTATTTCACTTCAAACTCCCCAAAATATGGCGGTAATTAGAACCACCACAAGCTTGATCCTCAAGGAGATGTTCAGTCACAGGCTACCATTGTCTTCTTCTTCCTTGTCTACATCAACCTCGCTCCGTCTAAAGCTTCCCAACTTACATGGGACCGCCCTGACATTCACACGCCGCCAATTCAGCTTCAGCGGGATTCGATGCACCGCGTCCGGCGACAACAAGGTATCGGCCCGGCTGTCTCAGGTACATCAGCTCCTGCAAGAAGCTGAGGAGCGCGCTAGCTCTGCTGGTAATGAGCCGACTCCAAAAATCACTCTTGGTACTTCAAATAATCTCTCTTCGTTCATGTTTGCTAGAAGAAGAAATTTAATTCCTTTCTTTTAAGTGTGTTTTTTGGATTGAAGGGAAGTAACGTTTAAGTTTGGGTATCCTGTTTATTTTATTGGGTTGCCTATTTGATTGATAACTTGACATATTTATTGAATTATTTTCTTTCTGCTTGTGATGACTCTACATTCCAAGTGAAGATTCAATTTGGCTATTGGGAAAGTAAGGGAGAAGAAGAGAAAACTTTTGGGTTTGTCGTTTGGTAGATTTTGGTTCAAATGGTTGTGTTATGTGAACTTGAGAAGAATGCTGTGCAAGCAAGCAATAATGTTACTAGGAATTGTTGGCTTTAGCATGTCTTCTTTTCTGGTTTTAAAATTTATGAAAGGAGCCAAATTGTGAATTTTCAATTTCCACAACCTCTAGTTGGTTGATTAGAATTAGGACATAACAAGAGAAAAAATTTCTGAATTGTCCAACTTACAGAAGCCTACAATTTTCCCATAATTTGAATATTCTGTCATTGGCATTTTAATAGAAAAGGTTATGAAAAGAAAAAGAAGCTAAAAGAAAAGGCAGTAAAATATCAGAATGGATGATAGCTCCACTAAGCTAATCTAAATGTTTTTCATTAGTTTTAAATAACAAACTAAGTGAAAAAACAATGGATGTAGCTCCACTAAGCTTAAACTAACACTTAGGTGAACTCAGCTAAGCTACTTGATCATAGTTGATGCTGAAGTAAATTAATCAAATTCATAATATACTGAAATAGTTCTGGTTCCTATAGACTATTGTATCTTTTATTGGGGATTACACTCTCTCTGTTTCTTGTTTCTGTTGCTTTGAATTATTTTTCTCTTTGGTCAGTCAAGTCCATTACATGCTTAGTATCAGAACCAGTTATTATGCAAATGCAATTAGTAGCCTCCAATGTGATTTACTTTTTATTTTTTTTAATCACGTTAGTTTCCTTTATCTGATTCTTTCCCATCTATCCTACAGAGTCTTGATCCCTTTTCACTATTCCATTTTCATTGATAAAATATTGATGGGATCGAATTGCATTAGTTGCCACTTTTGGTTTATTGATGGGTGCATTAGCTACATAACAAGTGTCTATTTTCTATTCTTTTGATGAGGTATGATTTATGGATTTGTTACTAATGTTTTATCCCTTTTGTTCACAAGCTTTTGAAGTCAAATTGGCAATAAAATGCTAATTAATAAACATATTTCTCAGCTTCAACCTTGCATTAACTTAATGAAGAACAATTGCCTCCATGATTTTAGCCGCCTTCAACCCAAATCCTTGAAAATTCTTACTATATAAATATTAGTTTGATTTCACTTTATAACAAGACAAAAATTAAGTCAGGGGAAGCATATTTGGGCCTCATACTTTCTTTGATTGAAGTTAATTTTAGTCTAGTAGCATTTCTTTAATTTAATAAAATCCTAGAATATCTATTCATTTACTGCATTTTGCTACTGTGACAAAAAAAAAAAAAAAAAAAAAGAGTACTGATAATTCAGAACTTCGCTTAAGTAGTTTGCGCTTAGTCGGTCCCAAGCCCGGATAAAGGAGGAGGGTTGCGGTAGGTGACAACCAGCGTAAAAATTTTGTCACACCTTATGATATGGATTCAAATGATATAAACGTTGGGGCGTTCTGTACTAACGACGCATTACATCGGAGTGCGGGTGTAGTGAAAAATATACAAGGGTGTAGGGCATTCACCAAAAGCAACGCGCCATGCCGGCGCCTGGGTGTGGTGTTAAGTGAGCAAGGGTTTCCATATCATGGACGGGTGTGGGTAAAGAAGTTAGTCCATAGAATAGATAGTAGAACAGATAGTGGAACAGAACACAAGATAGACATAGAAAACAATAGAAGATATCATAAAAGGAGACCAATTAGGAAGGAACTGGATAGGAGGAGGATCAGGGTTAGTACTTTGGATGTTGGATAACTTACAGGAAAATTAATGGAGCTTGTGGATACCTTGGAAAGGAGAAGGGTGAATATTGCTTGCATTCAGGAGACTAAATGGGTAGGAGAGAAAAGTAAGGAAGTGGGTAATTCAGGGTACAAACTGTGGTTTACCGGAAATGAGAGAAATAAGAACGGAGTGGGGATAATCATAGACAGGACATTGAAAGACGCTGTAATAGTTGTGAAAAGAGTAGGAGATAGAATTATACTAGTAAAACTGGTACTAGAAGGAAAAACAATAAATGTAGTTAGTGCTTATGTCCCACAAATAGGACTAGATTGGGAGAGTAAACAAAAGTTTTGGGAAGATATGGATGATTTAATGCAAAGCATACCGAATGAAGAGAATATTTTCATTGGTGGAGATTTGAATGGACATGTAGGAAGTGATAGGCAAGGCTATGAGAATGTTCATGGGGGTTTTGGTTTTGGCAGTTGAAATGAGGAGGGAAAAAACATTCTGGATTTTGCTATGGCATACGACCTAATACTAGCAAATACCTACTTTATAAAAAAAGAGTCACATTTAGTGACTTCCAAAAGTGGGCAACATAGAAGCCAAATCGACTTTCTCTTAACCAGGAAGACAAATAGAGCTCTATGCAAGGATTGCAAGGTCATTCCAGGAGAGGTTTTAACAAGTTAACATCGGTTAGTTGTCTTGGATGTCAAGTTTAGGAACAATTCAAGGTCAGAAGAAATAGTGTAGCTCGAACAAAGTGGTAGGAGTTTAAAGGAGTAAAGTAAGTGAAGTTCAAAAATGAGCTTCTCGAGTCTGAAGCATGGAAGCTGAATATGGAGGCCAATGATATGTGGATACAGATGGCATCAAAGATTAGAGAAGTAGCTAGAAAAGTACTTTGAGAGTCTAAAGGACATGGACCACCCTCAAAAGAGAGATGGTGGTGGAATGAGGAAGTACAAAAGGCAGTGAAGAGAAAAAGGGAATGGTATAAGAAATTACCTAAATGTGATAATAATGAGGCATATGAACAGTACAAGATAGCAAAGAAAGCGGCACAAAAGGCAGTTAGTCAAGCAAGAGCACAGGCCTTTGAAAAGTTATATGAGAAACTTAGAACTAAAGAAGGGGAGAAAGATATTTATAGATTAGCAAGGAGGAGAGAAAGGAAATGTCAAGATCTCAATCAAGTTAGGTGCATTAAGGATAAAGAAGGAAAAATATTGGTGAAAGATGAGGACATTAAAGAAAGATGGAGAAATTATTTTAATGATCTCTTTAATAATAGTCAAAATGGTAATAGCGTGAATATAGACTATAGAACGATAGAAAAGAATGTGAATTATACTAGAAGGATTAGATCTTTAGAAGTAAAGGAAGCACTTAAGAGAATGAAAGTGGGTAAAGCCTGTGGAACCGATGGAATATCAATTGAAGTGTGAAAGTGTTTGGGAGATATGGGAGTGACATGGTTAACTAAATTATTTAATAAGATTCTAAACTCAAAGAAAATGCCTGATGAATGGAGGAGGAGTATTTTAGTACCTATTTTTAAAAATAAGGGAGACATACAGAGTTGCTCGAACTATAGGGGAATTAAACTCATGAGCCATACTATGAAGTTGTGGGAGAGAGTTGTGGAGCATCGACTACGTAATGATACTTCTATCTCTCTCAATCAATTTGGCTTCATGCCCGGTCGTTCAACTATGAAAGCGATCTTTCTCATTAGAAGCTTGATGGAGAAATATAGAGATGTGAAGAAAGATCTATACATGGTTTTTATTGATTTGGAGAAGGCTTATGATAGTGTTCCAAGAGATATCCTATGGAGTGTGTTAGAACAAAAAATGGTATCTATTAAGTACATACAAGTGTTGAAAGATATATATGAAGGAGCAATTACTATTGTGCGCACAGTGGGAGGGGACACAAGAGATTTTCCGATCTCAATTGGATTACACCAAGGATCAGTTATAAGCCCCTACCTTTTTACATTAGTTTTAGGTGAATTGACGAAACATATACAAAAGAGTATTCCTTGGTGCATGATGTTTGCGGATGATATTGTTCTGATAGATGAGACGCGAGAAGGAGTCGATAGAAAACTAAAGCTTTGGAGAAGTATTCTAGAGTCAAAGGGCTTTAAGTTAAGTAGAATGAAGACAGAATACATGCATTGCAAGTTCAGTGAAGGCCAAACTGGTGATAGGGAATGAGTTAGTTTGGATGGAGTGGTACTGTTCCAAAGTAATCACTTTAAATATCTCGGCTCAGTCCTTCAAGTAGATGGGGGATGTGAGGAGGATGTTAGTCATAGGATTAAAGCCGGATGGTTGAAGTAGAGACGTGCCACGGGAGTTTTATGTGATCGCAAGATTCCTAGTAAGTTTAAAGGAAAATTTTACCGTACAGCAATACGACCGACTATGTTATATGATAGTGAGTGTTGGGCATTAAAGGAGTCGTATGTGTCTAAGATAAGAGTTGCAGAGATGAGAATATTAAGGTGGATGAGTAGCCATACTAGACTAGATAAAGTCCGTAATGAGAGTATTAGAGAAAAAGTAGGAGTGGTACCAATTGAGGATAAGTTGAGAGAAGGGAGATTGAGGTGGTTTGGTCATGTAAAGCGAAGATATACGGAGGCTCCAGTTAGACAAGTAGAGCACATTAGGTTAGAGGATAGAAAGAAAAAAAGGGGTAGACCTAAATTGACTTGGAGGAGAATAGTACAACATGACCTAAAAGCATTACAAATTTCTGAAGATTTAATCCAAAATTCGTTTAGAATGGAGAAAACGAATCCATATAGCCGACCCCAAATTTTTGGGATAAAGGCTGAGTTGAGTTGAGTTGAGTTGAGTTGAGTAATGATAATCCAGAACAGCCCCATTTGTGTTACAGGTGACCACAACGAATCTATGTTTGCCTTACCACATAACTGATTTCCTAAACAATTTGCACATTTCTCATGGTGGTTTGTAGGTGGGCAATAAGAAACCTACTCTAGCGCCTGGCAGGATGTTGCTAGAGATCCTTGTACTGAGATTTATTTGCTTGATTGAAGTTCTGGAAATGAAGAATCTATTCTGAAGGGGTCAAGTCGCAAATGTTATTTCTGACAGATTTGTGGAAGGCATTTATAGAGGTTTTGTTGTCATTTAGCTAAAATAGAATGTGCTATTGCACACCCTAATAGCTAGCACTAAATCAGCTGGATTATTGGTACTTCTGAATCCTGTGTCAGCATACTGCTTCTTGGCTACGGTATTGGTTTATAGCCGATTTTACATCTTTTATTTTGTATAGGCTTCTTTTGTCATCTTCTCTCTCTCTCTCTCTCTCTCTCTCTCTCTCTCTCTCTCTTCATTGCATTGGAAAGTTTTAAAGGGGATGAGGTAATAGAACTTGAATTCCTAGCCTCTTGCACTACAGGGCAGGTACACGATTACTAGAATACTAGTCCAATAGTGCACAGTCTTCCTTTCTATCATTGTAGATTTATTTTGTTCAATTTCTTATATTGTAGTTTTGTTGTCTATTTGCAATTGAAAAGTGGAAGGATAGAGGAAGAGGCTCAAGGCTTTGCTGCTTAAACATTTTTAAGTTTCTTAAACATTTTTGTGGTTTACTTGGGTTTGTTGGTTTTAATGACCTGGATCAGCACTATAACTTTTAATTCATCATGTTATCTTTGTTGACGTAAAGTAATTATATCTTTCACCAATGTGTCCATGTAGACCATGTTACAGTGAATTTTGCTAGAAGTGGTGGGCCTGGAGGTCAGAATGTGAATAAAGGTTTGTTCAGTTCTTCATATTTCATTATCGGATATCTCTCTCTCCCCGTCCCTCCCTCCCTCCCTCTCCCTCTCCCTCTCCCTCTCCCCCACCCACCCACCCACACACACGCGCGCACACACACAAACACACACACACACACACACACACACACAAATGTTCGATAGCTTGGTTTCCTAGGTGCTTTTTATTTATTTGTGGCTTGTTTCATAACTGAGACAGTGAACACCAAGGTGGACATGCGCTTCAGTGTTAAAGATGCATACTGGCTAAGTGACAGGATCAGGGAGAGGATTATGCAAATGGTTTGTTTCTGCCACTTAGCTAATATTCTAACATAAAACAGAATGCAACTTTATTTTGGTGAGGCACATTAAGATTGTCAAAGTCCTGACTTGAGGATTCATACTATCAGTACAACTGACGGCAACTGCATATTGTATCAAGAAGTTAGACTGAAAATGTTTTGTGCTATCTAACTGGGTGAATCATGAGTATTGGAAAGTGCCAAACTTAAAAGGAAAACAAAATGTTGAAACCAACATATGCTTAAGATGCATGCCTATGGAACTTAAACTAAAGTGAATTCACTATTGATCTATTCCTCAATTTGTTTGTCATAATTCTTTCTTAACAAAAAATAAATAATACACGTCCTTGTGGTATTTTTTTTTGTAGTATTTCTACAACTTGTTAAGTGTTCTGTCTATAAACAGGAAAAGAATCGAATAAACAAGGATGGTGAGCTTGTGATTTCTTCGACAAAGACTAGAACCCAAAAGTTAATTTCTTCTCCTTTCTTGATTTTATTATCACTTCTGCTTTTTGGATTCTAGAGCGGTTGGTTTAATCTCACTGTTTTTTCTCAGGGGTAACGTTGAAGATGCTTTAGCAAAGCTGCAGGTACCAAAAGACTGATATTTAAATACTAAACCATTACTAAATTGTAAACCTACATTTGTGCATCAACCATACTTTATCTGGCACATAGATAAAATGATCTTGCCTTAAATTTCATCATCTGTGAAGGAATGTGCCAATCAGCAAATGGCTTAGCCACATGCCTTGCCATGAGACATGCTTTGTTAATTGTTCTTTTTCTTGATGTTCTCATTTTGGTGGTTACTTTTTTCATTTTCCTTATTTTCAATTAAATGAGCTAAACAGGCCATCATTGATGCTGCTGCTTATGTTCCTCCTCCTCCTTCAGAAGAGCAAAAGAAGAAAATTGCCAAAATGTATGAGCTACTAACCATCCATGTTTCACACTTATGTTTACTTTTCCACTAGCTTCTTCTTCATCTATTTATGACCACTTTAATTTTTCTGACATCTTCTTATTCTTATAATGCAATAGATTTGTAAGCTGAGCAGATTGTCCAGTTATATGCAATAACTTTTATCTTAAATTTTCTTGTTTTTAAAGGGCTGCTATAGGGGAGCAGAAACGACTTAAAAGTAAGAAGGCTCTTTCAGACAAGAAGGCTTTTAGAAGAAGTAGGGACAGCTGGGACTAAATTTTTTCGTTTGTAAGATATCAGACTTGCAGCAATTTGAAGTTAACCAACTGTTTGTTCTTGTCCATTGTTTCTTGGCGACAAAATTGTTATTGCTTCTCTTTAAATGCATGTAGGAGTAACTGAATAACATTTGCTACTCTTTGACAAGAAAATCCATTCAACAAGTAGTGATTGAATCAAACTGCACGATGAAGAGTGAAGACCCCTTCGGAGTGGACTACTGGACATAAATTGATAGTGCTTGTTTGTAGTCCTCGTTAAAATCATTTTTCATCACTAAATCAGTTGTGATTATAGGCTAATAAACAGAAGTGGTGTACATACTAAAGTTTTTATCAGTCGAGACTTGATAGTTCCATTTGTTAAACAGTTGCATAATACTTGTAAATTGGTCAACCACGGCTTTCATAGTCTTATTTTTATCAGTTTGAATACAAATTTGATTGTGCTTTATTTGCTGTGCATTATTTCACTGTGCAAATATGATTATTGCCGAAGATCCTTGTGAGTTGTGAATTAAACTGAAATTGATAATTCCTGTAATGATAAGTTATTGGGAGTTAGAGAAGTGAGGAATAGAGAAGGTACAGGACTCAGGAGCAAGTATTCGAGAATTTTAAACTTCACACATGAGAATTACAAGATGAAAATATATACAAATGTTTTGGGATTCTTATCTATGAACAGAAACCTTTCCAAGCCAAAAAGGAGAGGCAATGAGGGGAAGCAGAAGAAAAAATATTTACAAATTAAAATTCTCTGGAAAAAAGCAGCTAGAATTTAGAAAGAAGTTCATCATCTCCTATGAGAAATTACTTTCGGATGACATGTTCTTCCCCAGATTGTGCATCTATGTGCTTGATCCATCTTTTCTTGTTTAACCCTGAATTTCCCCCACTTGTAGCCACATGTGCAATATCAAGTCCCTTCCCTACAGGCAGAAACACAGACCTGACCAGCCGCCGTGATCCTCCTTCAAGTACTCCTCTCCATCTGAAAGTTGAAGCTCTTAAGCTAGCGTTCTTGCACAGCAGAACTGCACCCCGGTTGCTGAGCTTTGCTAGCCTCAAGACCCTAGCAAACTCCTTCGGCCGCGAATCCACCACCAAGAAATCAATGCCTACTAGACTCTCCATAACCTCCTCCGGTTCCCCAACAAGGATTTCTGGCGACATCCCAGCCTTTCCCATGGCTTCTGCGTATTTCGATCTTGATTGCACATCAGGGACTATACAAACGTGTCTTCCAACTGTGTAACGACTAGCAATTGCTAAGCCAATGCTTGTGGCAATAACTCCACCTTGTGACCACGTTTCTACGATAAGTTTCGAGTTCCATCCTGCAGCCATGGCCGAAACAAGCTCAGCCACACTGGAATCATGAAAAAGCTCACACTGCAAACAAAACCCAACAACAATTTCATGAGAAAAACAGAAGCAAAACAAGAAACCAACTCTAGAACCTAAAAAATTCCAGGAGGGTAGCTTTGGCTTACCGATTTAACCGTTTCTATATAGGCCTTCAAAGCAGTTTCAGGGGACCAAACGAGCTTCATGATTTCTTCCAAAAATCTTCCCTTTTCTTCTCCTGTTAAAGACTTCAAGATATGTTTTGCTTTGTTGCCAAGCTATAATGGTGTTGACAAATGAGAAACTGATGTTCGGTATTTTATTTGTGAAATGTGAGCGAAAGGGGATGGTCTTGAAAATGGTTTTTATTGGACCTTTGACCTCAATGGGAACCTGATTTTGGAATTCTTCTACTTGTCAGCCGCTTACAGGACCATAATACACCCATGTTTTCACATAAAAATTACGGCTGTGGTACCATCCCATTAACCAAATTACACTTGTTTTTCCTGTTATTTACTAGATAAAGATGAAACATCCACCTTGTATCTACCCCATTACACGTAACCATTAACCATCGGATTAGCCTTGCTGTATTTCTTCATTAACCTTGCAGTATCACATCTGCCAATTGGCAAGTGGATAATCTAATAACTATTATTGGAAAAAAAAAAAAGATCAGAGAGGCATATAAATTATTTTCTTTAATCAATTTTATAATTTATCCAGCTCATTATTAGACTCCCTTCATTACCTTGTAAGTTTAGATCCATAGAAAAAACTCCACGAATAATATTAATTTATCATTGATATTAATAAGATAAAATAAAAATATGTCCAAATAAAAAAATTCATGAAAATTTAAATTAAATTAAATCAAATTAAATCTGTCTAATTTTATTTTATTTTTTAATATTTCGATTCATTTTAATTTATAATATTTATTAATTCAGTTATTTTAATTTTAGATAAATTAATAGATTAATTTATTAAAATAAAATATTTCACTAATTAATTTTATTCTATAATATAATTATAACATTTTTTTATATCTTTTTAAAGTTAAATCAAATAAAAAAAATAGTTGTCAGGTAATTAATGAGTGGCAACGATATTCTTCAAAGTTGCTTTCACTACCTACCTTGCAAAAATCAAACTCCCACCCTCTATCAAATGAATGGCAAGCAACATCAATGAGTTCATATCTCATCAAAAGACCATTTGACTTTCTTGGCATTACATATAAAATCCCGTTACAGTCATATCAATTCTTGTCATTTTCATGGCTATTTGTAAAACAAGTTGTGTGATATTTTTATATTACTTTCTTCCAGGATTCGATGGCATCCGACAATAACCTGAATTGGGTGAACGCATATACCAAGTAGACTTAAATTTACCATTTTAGTGTTGAAGGAAAAATCGTAGTAGGGTTGTACTTGATACAATAATAAAGTCTTAAATAATTTTTAAAATAATATTTAATATTTTAATTATAATTAAAATATTATTTCTATTATTATAGTGTTTATAATAGTATTTAGGTATTGAGAAAATGATTATATTTCTTATCTTTTAGAGATTGAGAGAGCGTTTTAATTAGAGTCAATAAGATAATATAATAATTTTTATATTTAACAAATAATTTAGTAATTATTTTTTAAATTACTGTATAAATAGCTAACCATTAATCGTTAATATCTAATAGTTAATAATTAATAAAACAATCGACATCTACTAAAACAGTTGACATTTACTAAAACAACTAACATCTATTAAAATAGATTGAACATAACTAAGAATAATATAATTTTCTAATATTTTTGTGGCTGCCCTAAACGTAGGAATTCAACCAATTAAAAAACAAGGATACAAAACTCAAAACCATGAATGGATTTTCATGTATTAGCCTCAGGTTCATGAATGTCTTAAGTGGTGGGGGGTTGCTTATTCATGATCAAATATATTCTAGAACATAAAGAAAAAGAAAACGCGTCCACAACTACGGCTACCATATATATCTATAGTGGCTGCTTCTGTCAGTATTTACATAATCATCGGAAAGGGAAATAAAAAACAAAGAAAAGCCGAATTCCAAGTGTAGAAGGTATCGTAAATGAATGCCATGTCGTTGTAGTTCTGTTTAATATTAGGGTTATTTTAAGAGGAAGAGTTGTTTGAAATGTTTTGTTGGTTGAAGGGTCGCATGCATTTTTGTCTGTTTTGTTGATTTCCAACTCTTGGCGCCGGAATTGGATGAAAATAATGGGAAGGGTTGAAATCAACAACATGAAAGAGATTGAAGAGCTTAATACATGTTTTTGACCTTACGAGAAGAGTTCAAATCAAACCACTTGTATAAAATGAACTTGAAGGTCTTATGGTTGATAAGAAAATTCCCCAATGATTCTTTAGACTTTGAGAATATTTTAGATGGCAACTGCTGCATTGGCAAGAGGGCTTCTGAATTGGCTCGATTCAGAGAATTCTACAACACAGTACCCAGAATTGAAAGAAGATAAGAAGAGTTGGCACTGCCTTGATGGATGCTTCAAGAAATGGTCTTACTCTTATGTAAATAAAGAAGGTAAGTTCTTCAATTGCAAGTGATCAGCTGTTGTCAGCTGCCATTGTGATTGTGATTGAGCTGTTGTATTTATTTCTAGAGGCCCTTTTCACCATGGTGATAAAAGGATACAGGCAGATAACTTAAGCAGAAATTGACATGTCTTGGGAAATTTCTGCAATTTGTACATTTTTATTCAAGCATTAAAAGATAAAAAAAGAAGAAGGAAGATAGAACTTGTAGCATTGTTATGCAGAAACCATTCAACTTGGAAGCAAGAAACGAATTTGTAAAGATGTTTCTGATGGACTCCAGCTTTATCATCAAGCGATTCTCTAGAATTATTCGCAGTTTCGGTGTTAAACGGTCGATGTGAAATAAGCTTTTACTGACCCGATGGGTGAATGTTACATGAATACAAATAGGCTTAAAGCCCTGTACTTGGGTTGAATTTAATTTTTTAACTTTTTGTTTAATTTAATTTAAAAATTTAAATTTAAACTCAATTTAACTAAAAAATAAACATGGTTTTTGAACTTAGATTACTAAACGCACAAGTCATAAAATTAAAAAATTAAACTTTTTAATTTTTCATTTAAATAAAAAAAAAATTAGAAATTTAGTTCATAAAATTTAAATTTTAGGTTAAATTGAATTTAAATTAAAATTTTTAGACTAATTTAAATAAAAAATTAAAAATTAATTAAATTAAACTTTCTCCATATAAATTGAATGTTTTACTAATGCAAATAATTAGATTAGAATCTCAAATTACTAAAAGAACAAGTATATACAAATAATTAGATAAAAGTGAAAAATTATTAATGAGAAAATAAAATTGATAAAACCGATAATGACTTTACAAATTAAGGAACTTATAAAATTAATAAAAGAAAGAATTAAGGTTTTTTAAAGGTAAAAGAACTATGAAGGTTGTAATGTAGGCAACTTAGTTATTACATAACTAAGTTTAAGTTTAATTTTAGTTTTTTATAAAAAAAAAAAGTATATTTTTTTCTGTTCAATATTAAGTTAAGAAAATGTAGTATATATTTTTCATATTTTGTAATGAATATTTTATATATTGTATATTTTTTTTCTTGTGTATTTTTTTTATTTTATAAGATAAAAATTATTTTTTCTATGTATTCTAATATAATTTAAACTTAATTGATTTTACTTATATAATTTTTTTTTACCTTTTTAATATTAAGTTAAGAAAATGTAGTATAATTTTCATATATTATAATGAATTTTTTTACATATTGTATATGTTTTTGTTTCACTTGTGTATTTTTTTTATTATAAGATAAAAAATAACAATATAATTAAAAAGTTTATTGTAAAATTATTGTTGCAATTTTTTTTATAATTTTAGAAATGAAAAATTATTATTTAATTTTTATATTTTAAGAAAATTAAATGTTTGATCTTTATATTTCAAAAAATATGCTATTTAGTTCTTGTATTTTACTTTTATTAAATTTGTTGCTAGTCAAACTACTATTTAATCTCTCTATTTTAAAAAAATTAATTAATTGATTTGTATATTTTGACAAAATGTTACTATTTAATCTTTTTATTTTAGTAAAACTAATTACTTGATCTTGTATTTTGAAAAACATATTTTTGAATAAGAATAAAAATTTTGCTACATGAAGACTAAACCTAAATTTACTTCTTTTTAAATTATTCAAACTTTTTAAATTATTCAAGTATTTTCATTTAACTCTATAAATATAAATTTTGTGTTTTCCTTAATTACTTACAAATTTAGAGAAATTTTAACCTTTTTATATAGATAACTTGAATATTTTTATAAAAAAATTTAAGTTGTAACACCCCGAAATTTTAATTTTTATGAGTATTTTGGTATTTTAATTTTATTTAAATTTTAGGAATTTTTTTGAGATTTTTCGGATTTTAAAAATCGGGTTCGATTTTCCGAAAATATAAACTTTGATGATTTTTAAAAATTAATTTAAAGACCACGTGGCAAAACTAAAAATATATTTGGAGTCTACGTATTTTTCTGAGTTTTCTGGAATTTTTTCGGAATTTTTGGACCTCGTTTTCGGTCCCGAGGCAGAGTAAAAATTCAAAATTTTGTATTCTGAATCGAACCGGACCGGATCGGACCGGTCGAATCGGACCGGCCTTTTCCTTTTTCTTCTTCCCTTCCCCGCGCGCGTCGTCCCTCTCCCTTTTCTCTCTCGTTTCTCTCTCCTCTCCACCCCAGCGCCCGGGCCAACCGGCCGATCCGACCACCAATTGGACCGGGTCTTGTGTCCAAAATCATCTACTCGGCGAGAGCTTTCCATAGACACCAAGAACGCCGAAATCCATCTAGCGGATTGTCCGATTTTTGCTCGGGAAGATTTTAGCCCATTTCGACTTTTGGGCTAGATTTCTCGAAAACCGTGAATCCCACGAGAAAACCCAGGCCACCAGCACCCTCCATTCGTCGAGTGCTTCGCAACGACATAAATTTGAAAATTTTCCGACACCGTTTTTCGGTGGGTCCCACGGAACTTCGCAGTGTTTTTCCGAGCATTTAATGAGCTTAGAAAATTCTGAAAAATTTATGTACTAACCCCCGTGTTATGGGCTTCGTGTAGGTATCCTCGATTCGCGGAAATTCAACAGTTGACTGGGTCTGCAAATTTCGGGCCAGACAGACCCGTTACCGGAAAAGTCCCCGAATTGGATCGAGGTTTTGGCTAGCCCCCCATTATCTGACGTCTCGAGCGCGTTCCCGAAGTCGGAATCGGTAAAGGTAAACCCGAACCTTGCTTTTTCGTAATTTTCTAGTGCTTAAATAGGATTAAAAATCCATAAAATATTCGTGGTAGCTTAGAAAAATACGATTCTTTTTGCAATAGCTTAGTAATATTGCTAAGGACCGCGGGGCAAAGTTTTATAATTTTTAGAGCTTGTTTGGGCAGTTTTTGCAAAAATGATCAATAATAAGGACTAAATTGAAATTTTACATATTGTGATGGATGACTGATTTGATGGGCCCAGGAGGGGCTGTGTGATATGATTGAACTGTTGATATATGGATTGTGAATATAGAAGTGCGTTTTTAGCCCTTTTGCAGGTTGGGTAGGTCCTAGGTATAGGGGGGACTCTGCCGGATTTTCGGCACGACTTAGGACGTAATTGGTCTTTTCTTTGTTTGTATTGAGTCAGATTGTATTAAATAAATGTAATCTAATTGTCAGGTGAGCCGGGACAGCCTTCTTCCTCCGCCCAGCCGCCACAGTGATTGTCGTCAAGTCTGTGAGTAAAATATTAATTTTAATTGTAATTTCGGTATTATTATATGTTCAGCATGCCCATGCATCACTTATATGCATATATTTATGTAGTTAAACTCTAGGCACGATTTATGATGCATTAATAAATGTTAAAGTGCCATGATGTTGTTGTGGTAATTTGGAGCAGTGTGCGTGCGTTGGCGTGCGTGTGATGTGGTGTGGACTATGGATAGGACGGGTAGTCACGGCTTGAGTTCTTCGCTGGGACCCGATCCTTCGAGGGTAAGTCACGACTTGAGTTCTTCGCTGGGACCCTCGATTTGGTTTAATAAGCGAAAGTCCGGCTTGAGTTCTTCGCTGGGACCCTCGATTTGGTTTAATAAGCGAAAGTCCGGCTTGAGTTCTTCGCTGGCACCAGGTTGGATTTAAGAGAGCTGTATAGGGGATCAGCTCCCATATGTTATGATTGATGCTACAGGGTGCGTGAGTGCTCCAAATTACCTTTTTGATGCTATGATGTGAATTTATTGCTGATGTTGCATTTCACTCTACAGGGTGCATTAGTTTTAGATAGTTATAGAGATTATAGTTAAAATTGATATTTTACTCTCTGAGTCGAATGCTCACTCCTGTTCAAAAATTTTTATAGGCCACAGGAGGATATTTTGTTCCGGGTTAACCTGCTTTTCTACTTCGCAGGTTGTTTATCAATATTTGTGTAATATTAATTACTCCTAGAATTTCCACATGTGTTAGCAGTAATTATTTGAATTTGGTCTGTAATATTATATTCATGTTGAACCTGTAAACTTAATATTTTAAGTCTGTTTTGATGGATTGGATGAGGGAGCTGAGTTCCCATTTATTATTATGTTGATGAGTATGTGGAGGGTGAGCTGAGCTCCCCAATGGATTGTTTATTGTGTTTACAGGTCGGGTGAGTCGAAAACTCCCCGTTGGAAAGTCCATTTTATGGCCGGACTCTGTCCGTTTGTTTTCTTGAATTTGGGCCCAATGGGCCTTAGAATTGGGTAAATGAACAGTTAGGCTTACTACGGGTCTCGGGGGCTTTAGGCTGGCCCAGGTCCTAGTGCCGGTCCGGCCCATAGGTTGGGTCGTGACATAAGTAAAGAGATAATGAGAGGGAGAATGGTGTGGGTGCAGAAAAAAAAAGAAATATGAAGAGTGAGAGATAAATAAAGGAGAGAGGATTATGGTAATTTAGGTATAAAAATAATTATAAGACTAAATAGTTAACAAAATAAAATTATATAGACTATCTAATTTATTTTTTTTAAATATAGAAATTAATTAATTAATTTTACTAAAATAAAATGACTAAATAATAATTTAATTAGAATTCTTAATAAAAAAAATTAATGAAGAGACTTAAACAGTTTAACATAATCAAAATAAAAAAACGAAATAATATATTTTTTAAAATATAAAAATTAAATAATTAATTTTATTAAAATACAATATATAAATAATAATTTACTCTTTTAAAAAAATTTCTTAATTTCTTTTTAAAATTATAGTTAATTCTATTTGAAATTAAATCAAAAATAAATCAATTCATTTAAAAATTAAATCAAAACTGTCTTAACAAGAAACAACTTGTTTAATTTAATTTTATGGTAAAATTTATTTTATTTACAAATAAATTTAATGATATAATTTATTTATAAATGAATTTTTGCAAAGTATATTTTATATTAAATATAAAATTTATTTTATATTTGAAATAAATAAAATAAAATAAAATAATATATAATAAAAAAATAATTTTATCACTTAAAATATATATAATTTTAAATTTAAAATTCATTTGTAAATTATATTAATTTTGATAATTTTGATTTAATTATAATAAATTTTATAAAATTAATTATTAAAAATTTTAAATAAATTTTTATTTAAATTGAATATTAAAATTTTAAATTTATAAATAAATTTCATAAAATTCCATTATATTAAACACTATAAAAATCTCGCCTGAATTAAATTAAGTCTAAGCTTGGATTTTCTTGAATTAAAATGGATCAAAATCGCCTAAAATTGATTCGATTTCAGTTCATTCACTTTCTTAATTCTGAAATGACTCGAAATCGACCCGGACCAGACAACGGCGACGTCTACATTGGCCAAATGCATAAGCAGACGGCCAAAATTAATCAGATGGAACCCAACGTGTCAAAAGCCCAGAACCTTCATAGACACGTGTCACCCAGCCAATTAGATATATCTCCTTCAACTACAACCTCCAAATTCGACGCCATCACCACCAAAACGACATTGCAAAATGCACCGTTTCAACCCCATCATCCGCGGCTACCAGAGTCTCAACAATAGAGCTGCCACCTCTGGATCCCTTGTCTCGCGCTTAACATCCCGGTCCGTAATCCGGTTCGGTGGCCCAGACACCATCAAATTCCTTCAAGGTCTGCTAACCAACGATGTGCGGAGATTTGGTAAACAACCAGACGAGGGAACGTCGTGTTTGCCCTCTCCCAATATGCCTACCGTCTCTGTGCCGCCTATGTACGCTGCTCTTTTGACTCCTCAGGGGAGGTTTTTGTACGATTTGTTTTTGTATAGACCGCCACGGTCTGGAGAGAAGCTTGATAGTAGAGGGTCTGGACCCGGGTCGGACAATGGTGAGTCGGTTGAACTGTTGGCGGATGTCGACTCTTCGGTTCTTGATGAACTATTGCAGACTTTTAAAAGGTGGGTTCTTCTTCCCTTCGTGTATTTCCCCCTTAATTACTTTTATAGGATTTTGGGAGCTGTATGTGAATGATATTTTGCCTTTTGTTGTAATTCTCAGCTGCTGCTAGTATTGATGTAGATGAGTTGGTAGTTAGATACTTGTAATAATCTTATTGTAGCTTGATTTGTTTGTTTGCTAAAGCTTAATAGCACCTGGAGCTGCAAGCTCTTTTAATCTAGTGAGATTATGAGCCACGGATAAGAAAGAATTTCACTTTCTTAGTTGTCAAATAGGAAACAGGGTTTGAGGAGCTGGGCGTTCTTGGTTCAGGCAGCTGTATTTCGGTTGTTGAGGGGGCTAATATTTCTTTAGGCGTTCATTGTGCATTGTCATGTCACATTTGTTTTATTGTTTTATTTATGCGCTGAACTTCTGGATTTATAGTTGGCTGGCGACTGGCGTCTGGCGTCTTGGTCTAGCGTCAAGGTGCATTCCATATATTAGTAACAAAAGTTTTTATGTTAAGGGGGGAATGTCTTATAGGAAGAAAAATGTTAACAAACTGTGCCCCAAAATTGTAAAAATGAACTAACAGGTCATCAGTTTAGCTAATTTTCAGAGTTTATCATTCTTATACTGGCAGAATTCGTTCTGAAAGACCTGATGTTGGGTAGTGCAGGAATGGCGCCAAAGACTGATTGCATTAATCAAGAAAAAATAGCATTTGTTTAGTGCAAAAAGGATTGATAGTTGATTAGTAATCTTTCCTCCTTGTGTGTAATAGGATTATATTGGGAAGTACTTTTATTGATACCCATTCACGAAGGTAAACAAGTGTCTAAGAAATGTATAATAAGTAGTTGACAGGCAATTAGTAAGCTTTGCATTTCTGCTGGTCAGTCTATAAATGGGCTTAAAATGGTGTTTGATAAATGTTTTCCCAGCCATTTTATTGGACTGTTGATATTTTACTCCTTTCCCTATTTCTTTTTTTCAACTCTTAACTTCATATAGCAGTTCAGTAGTAAAACTTGATTGTTGACTTCTATGTTCCGATGCAGATACCGTTTAAGATCAAAGGTTGAGATTGACAATGTGGCAGAAAACTTCTCTTGCTGGCAGCGTTTTGGTGGGAAACTTTCTGAAAAATCAATAGTTGAAGAAGAACCAGAGGCAGCTAGCATTGGCTGGGGCTCTGGTGTTGATCATTGTGCCAGTTCAACTGTACATGGGGGTGATCATGGATGGCAATGGTTTAAGGATCCTAGATTGGAATGTCTTGGTTTCCGAGGAATCTTTCCATCTAATAAGACACGTTAGTTTTCTAAGCCTTTATTGCTTGTGAGATATTTACATGCTGACATTGGCACCTGGCTTTTGAGGCCAGCAACCATATGGTTAATTTGTTTATAATCCTTAAGATTTATTCAGTTGTTATTTCCTTATTTTTAAGTTCTTATTCACTAAGAGCTGGTTGGTTGCAGCACCTATGGTTGAAGTTGACAAACAAACAGATGAAGAAAATTATCAACTGGGTAGAATAGAGAATGGAGTTGCTGAAGGCTCAACTGAGATTCCCAAAGGTTCATTCCTCTTTCTTTCACAAATTTCATTTACACTTGACAGTATTGTTGGCCTTAGTGTTCTGTGATTCTGTTTTTGGGATGCATCAAGTTAGCTCCTTCATTTACCTCAATGTACCAATTGACCTTTCAATCTGAACTTATTATGTTATTTAGGTGAAGCAATTCCACTTGAATACAATCTTACCAGTTTGAATGCAATAAGCTTTGACAAAGGATGCTATGTGGGTCAAGAGCTTATTGCTCGCACATACCACAGGGGGGTCATTCGAAAGCGTTTGCTTCCTTTAATGTTTCTAGATCATAGTGGAAAAGGTAATTTAATGTTAATTTTTGGCTTCTTTGATATCTATTACTCATAGCTTTTTTAAAAAAGAAAAACTTTATTTCAGAGGTGGAGCAAAAAGTTGCTCCCGGCTCAGAAGTGATTGACACTGCATCTGGCAAGAAGGTTGGGCCTGTGACAGCTGCACTTGGCTGTCGAGGGCTCGGTCTTTTGCGATTGGAGGAAGCATTTAAAACTTCAGGTTCTTTAACCATACAAGGACAGGAGGATGTCAAGGTTGAGGCTATTAGACCAAAATGGTGGCCAGCTGAATGGTTTCCAGAGAATCGACAGTATAGTGCGGTTGCTTAGAATGTTACCTCTGGAGGCAAGGGCCAAGGTTTCCATGTTTCTTAACTTGATCAATCCTGCACATTCTTTGCCTTTACTGCCAGTGCAGGTATCTTACATGGTAAAAAACTTGTAGCTTGTTTCGTGCTTCTCAAGAGAAAAAATAGTTAAATGCTTCTTGTAATATTTCTATTACCCTCATTAATACAAGAAGAATCATGTCTAGATATATTTTCTCAAAGCAAATTGTACCAGTGATCTCAAACATCTGTGATGAAATTCTTGGTCCTCGGTAGAAGCAGGAATGGAAGTTGTTCTATGTAGAAGAACTTTTCTCAGAACTGGCATCTTATGTAAGGAAATTGAACTGGAATCTTGCTTATCTTAAAACTGTTACAGTTTCTAACAACGAGGTCCCTTCTAGCATGTTGTGTCGTATATCATTTGGTAAAATAGGAAGTTAGAAAATATGTAGTGATACAAAACTGGGACGCATTGACTAATTCGAATCACACTGAGCTAGGAAAAACTGTAGAGCGACAAATGATGTTATCTTTGCAGATGGGTTAATGAATTTGATAATGAACAAGTCTCTAGTATGTGTTGAGCTGCACTGTGGGTGCCTCGTCTCTGTCGTGCTTCAGAAAAGCTTCTTTAGCTTCTTGGCTGGCACCTGGCAGATCGCGTAAGAACCAACTCTGCGTATGGATTCTGGCAGCTGCAAATTTTTTGTCTGCATTCTTAAATAGGGGGATCGTTCTGGGTAGTTTGTCTTACATTCTCACTGGCAGGTGGGAGCAGAACCTTCTGCAGTTCTGCCCATTTACGTTTGATTTGCTCTCTGAATTTTGGTTTTATATGGTTTGGTGTCTGAACCTTAAGTTTGTTGCTGCAATTGTTCTTCTAATGCAACGTTTTGCACGCCATAGAAATCTGTGAGGGTGTGTTGTGTATATGAACTTTCTTGGTTTTCCCTAGTGCAAAGAGGACTTGTCGTCCTCGGAACTTTCCAACAGGAGATGAAACGATGAAGGGTGAGGTTTTTATTTATGAGCGGGAAGCATTTGCAGGACTCCCTACAGCCACATTAACAGTTCGATAGAACAACTAGGTAAACTAGCTAAATTGATTCAAGCTCATTAACTAACATTTCTATGTTGACCAAGTATTGCAAGGTACTGCTTCCTATAGTTGAATTTCTGGAGAATGTTCTCGAAATGAGACTAATGCAATAAACTATTTCTAACAGAAGAATCGAATAGAATTAAATGATAGTTTTCTCTTTTCCATAGTTATTACAAGGGGTTGTACCAACTTCTCGTAAGGCTTTACGAAAAAACTAGTTAAGACAAGATCACAACAATTAGCATCTGCAAGAGTATCTTGTCAATCAACTCCAATTTTACAAAAAGCAAACGTTTAAGCCTTGCTCCCCTTTGAAGGCACAAATGGAAAAATTAGCATATGCAATTTCTGCAGTTTTTGAGGTCTCCAATCTCCTTGCCTTCTTTGTGTCATCATTGTCCCAAAAGAAGGGAATATGGCAATCAAGAACAAGGATCGCTTCTGTTCAGCTCTTGAATCGCTGCCCCCATGGTTGGCCTGTTCTCAGGTAGCTCTTGGGTGCAAGCAAGTGCAAGTTTTGCCAGCTTAGCAGCTTCCGATTCGGAGAAGTTTCCTTTAAGATTGGTATCAATAAATCCTTCATATATGCAAGATGCAGCTGCCACGCGCATTGAATTGGAAAGCATCTGTTTACCAGAGAGGATTTGAAGGACGATCACTCCAAATGCATATATGTCACTCTTCTCAGTAAAATGCCCAGTAGTTACATACTCTGGAGCTAGATATCCCATGGCAGCACTTATTTTAAGGGCTGAGAGGACAATATCATCTGCTAGAAGCTTTGGAAGGCCAGAATCTGCAATCATTGGGTTGAATTGTTGATCAAGTAGAACTTTCTCCACAGATATGCGACGGTGGATTGTGGCAGGTCTGTTTGCCTCACTGCTGTGCAAATATTCAATGCCTGTTTAATACAAAACAACAATTTAATTGTACAGCCACTGAAGTATAGAAGGGGTTTTTTTTTTTTCCCGTTTACCATGTATCATACTTTTAGAATTAAAGACATTCAGAATTGAAACGGAAGTTAATGCAAAAACATAAGAAGATTTTAGTTCCACGTTATCATAAATGACAGAAACATGTCTGATTTATAGTTCACTCATCAATTTTCTTTCATCTCATGCTCCAGATGCTGCAGCATACGAGTTGAAGTTGTTGATGATGGAGCATATTTTTCTTGATTAAAGCAGTAAAGACAAGAAAATGACCTTTAAACAATTTGCAGAATAAAACTGACCTTTTGCAATGCCATTGATAATGGAAGCCCTTGTGGACCAGTCGAGGACATGGTTGCTTCCATTTTCTATATCAAGATATTTTGACAGGTTTCCTTTAGGAGCAAAATCATAGATGAGAAAACATTCACCCCTACCCCTGGAACAACAAAAACCTCGCAGTCTAACTAGGTTCTCATGTCTTAGAGATGTCAGTAAGTTCAAGCCCTTCACAAATTCATCTTCTTCAGACTTGCAACTAGTTATGTTAATGCTCCTGACTGCTACAAGAGAACCATCTCTAAGTATTCCTTTGTAAACAGATGAGAAGCTGCTCTTTCCCAATAAATTCACCTCAGAGAAGCACTGGGTTGCAGATTCAATCTCCTCCAGGTTGAATCTGAAGTTATTTAGACTATCCTCAAAAATTCCGATACCATTTCGACAATCACCAAATGGATCCCACCCATTAGAGTACTCCAGGATCACAAGCGGAGAGGCACCACCCCTATGGAGCTCCTTAGCCTGGTCTGTGCTCAGCCTTCCAACAGAAGACTCGGATGTATTTCCAATCTTCTGTTTTTTCCGGCGAATAAAGAAAATGATCAGAAATCCAGTACCTATCAACATAACAGTGGCTGTAATAACCCCAGCAACAATCGCAATTCGTGGAAAGTTTGACGAATGTGAACAGTTGGTTTTGTTGCAAGGTGTGTGAAAATTTGCAGATGCAGCAGGGATAGTCCTCGGAGTAGTACTATTTGTGATTGGTCCTTGGGGTTCAACTTGGTTGATGTTCATAGTATCGAATGGAGTGCAAGCTCTTAGTGTTTGAAACCCAACTCCACATAAATCTTTGTTCTTCGCAAATTGAAACCCTCCTTTTAATCTCTGCAAAGCTTCATTTTCCATTGTCAAAAACTAAAATCAGTATAAGCCAACAATATGCACCACACAATGGCAGGAGAAACAAAATTGTATTCAGTAGGCCACTCCAAAAAGATAAGCAAGATTAAACATAAGATAAAATAAAATAAAACCTACCAGAAGGAACCATTCCAGAAAGAGAATTGTTACGGATATCTAGCAGTTGCAATTGTGGAGCATTTGATACACTTGGAGGAATTGGACCAGACAATTGATTAGAAGCTAGATCAAGCCTTCTCAGCATCCCCAAGTTCCCTAAGCTGGCTGGAATTTGATAAGTTAGTCTGTTATATTGTAATGCAAGAACAGTTAGCCTCTTCAAGGACCCCATCTCTTTAGGTATAGGCCCTGTTAGCTGGTTACAACATAAATCTAAAACTGCAAAATAAAGAAAAAAAATCCAATTAAACAGAGTTAAACCAAAATGCAGAAAGCATGAGTACCGCCGACAGCCAATCCAATGGTACCTTTAATCACTCAGGAATTATATATATATATATATATATATATATATATATATATATATATATATATATATATATCTTTCTAATCAACTACTAAGTACTGACCTTGGAGACTAGCCATGCCACCGATCTCAGGAGGAATGCTCCCTGAAAGATTATTCACATTGAGATAAAGATCAGATAACTCCGTCAAATTTGCTAATTCCTTCGGTATCTCTCCAGACAGGGAGTTATAATGCAAGTAGAGGCCTGACAAGCATTTAAGCTCGGCCACTGCTGGTGATACCTTGCCAGAGAGACCCTTTCCCTGCAGCGAAATGTTAGCCACTTTGCGGTGCTCATTGCAATTAACCCCCTCAAATGTGCCGCTGCACGGGTCACCGTCGCTAGTCCAGGAGTTCAAGAACTTGTTGGTTGGGTCTAAAGTGGACTTGAGCTCCATTAAAGCTCTTAGCTCCGTGTTTCCGCGAACATGTTGTAGAGTTGCCAGTGCAAAAAACAGAGTGACGAGGTGATGAAAGTAGAAGAAACCCATGTTTGTTTTTCCCTCTAAGACTCTCTTCCTTTTTTCACTTACTGAAAAGAATCAGATAATGGAAAACCCATTTTCTACGCCTTCATCAAAATTCTCTCTCCATGGAATTTTTAACACTGCAGCATGAAAGTCTTATTCTTTTTCTCTTCCTTTTGAAATTGCAAGGCAAAAGAACAAGAAAGAAAAGAAAATAAGAAAGACTTAACTTGTTTTTAACGAGCAATGACTCAACTTTTCTCTTCTGAACTTTGTGTTTTGAGTTGCTGATCTCTATATCTGTATTCTTCAGAAATCTTGTTATTTCTAAAAGCTCCAAAAGAAGCAAATAACACAGACAAAGTTCTGTTCCTTTTCCTCCCAGTATTATCTCCGTACTGATCCACTTAAATGATGGAAAGTAGGAGAAGCATACTACAGACAATGCAGTGTCGGAAAGACATGTAAATGGGGGACGAAAAGAGAGAGAGAGAGATACGTATTGCCAAGTTCTTTTTTTTTTTTGAAGAAGAAGAAGAGGAGAAATAATTGATAGGTACTCTCAGAGGACTAACACATTCACGCTTAGGATTTAATGTTATCTGAAATTTTTTTTAAGAAAAAAAATAGAGCTCTTTTGACATGATGATCATAATTTTTTTAAATTTGAGATAATCGATTAATTTTTTTATTTAACTTAATTTTATAAAAAATTTATTGAATAATTTATTATCTCCATTATACTATTAATTAGAGACTATTTAATCATTATATTGATATAAAAAATTAAATTAAAATAAAATAAAATTATCTTATTAAATTAACTATCAAATTAGCATGCTTGACAACAATGTTATCTATATTTCAAGAAGGTTTTGGGATGCATTATATGAATGTGTAATTAAATAAAAAAAATAAAAATGAAAAAGATAGCTTTTTATGTGTAAGATAGATAAGAATTTAGGGCGAAGATAGTGCGACAAATTTTGCTGTCATAGCTGTGAATTTTGGACTGATGTACACCATTGATATTCAAGGAAGCCCTAATTGATTTGACCAGAACACAAGAGCCAAACTCATCTTTGATCTGACTATATCATGTCCGCTATATGCATGTGGGATGGTTTCTCAGTTGAGAGCCAAAACTGATTGATTTTACTATATATATCAACCAAGTCTTTGTTAAAAATCACCCATTGTCTACTTACCTACCTTCTAAGAAGAATGTTAAAATTCTATACTTTGATAATTTTTAATAATTTCTTAGATAAAAACAAATTTGTATCATTATTATGAATATTTATTTTATTTTTGTTTACATTTGTGATTCTTTATTACTTTGTATATATTGAACAATAAATATAATTTTTTTTCGAGATTTACAAATAAATTATTAAAGAAGAATGCTCAAAAATTTTTTTAATATATTTTTTATTATTTATCTAAATTTTATTCACTGTACTCCAAAATTTATTCTACAGACTGAATATTATATTTTATTTTTAGATTTTTACTATTTTTGAATTTAACTCTTTTATTTAACTAAAATTTTTAACAAATTTTAAATTTTGTATTCTTCAATTAATTTTTTTATTTTATATCATTCTCATATATTGTAATTATTAAAATAAATAAATATTAATACTAAATTTTACTCAATGTATAGAGTAGATTTTCTGTTACATGTAATAAAATTTAAATTAATAATAATCTCTAATAAAAAAGTAAGAATATAATCACCTTCATTTTGATACCGTAAAAATGATTTTTACTCTCCACAGAATAAGAGGTTTTTCATATTTTTAATATTTAAATGAAAATGACATTAAATGTAAATAATTTAATTATATAATTTGAAATCTAATCAAATGAGAGGTAATTAAACAAGGTTAAGGTAAAATGCAATCATTGCGTTGTTGTCATATAATAAATAAATTACCATAACTCTGTAATAGTAATGTTTACCAATAATAATGGGCCCATGTTTGAAAAGGGCTCAAGGTCAAGCGGGTGGGAAACCTAACCCCGCCATACTCAACTTCTTACCCCACATGGGTTTGACAATGGGTCACCCATCCCAATTAAGGAAAATACAAAAAAAAAAAATTATTATTTTTTTTTATAAATATTTAATAATTTATTAATAAAAATCATAAAATAAATACAACACAATTAATATCTTTTTTTTAGAAATTATTTAGCAGAATAAAATAATTTTTTATGTATTAACTATTTTTTTTTATTTTGAGCGATTAAATAAATTTTTTATAATATTACGCTTTTACTTTGTGATCTATAAAAGAAATTAAAATATTGTATTATAGGGAAAAAAAAAAAGCATGTGAAAAAAAAAAGTATGGGGTGATCTGTCATATATTCCTTTTAAGGAGCAGCCAAGTCCTCTGTTATATGGAAGTGGCATTGGATTTGGAGCCATGATTATGGTACCCACGATTTGTATTTTGCAGTGGCACGCACCCAATCACTAGTTTTTTTTTTTTTTTGAAGTACGGCCATTAAAGAACTTTGGATTCCCTTTGGAATTCTCATCGTAGCTCATAATAAAATTTTATACTTCTGTTCAATACAATCTCGGTTTTGAACTGAAAAAAATATCCTGTCCAATCAGCTCATCAAATACCTCTTTAGTCTCGTTCACAAGCCTAAACCCACCACGACTCCACTTGCATGCTCGGGTTCGTGCCCACTTTAGCGCAAAGTCGCTTTTTACAAAGCAGGCAGACTCGAACCCGGATCGCATGCACTGCATGGCGCCCGATACCACTTGAATTGAAAAGGATATCCTGTCTAGTTAGCGTACCAAATACCTCTTTAGTCAAACCTATATAATACATTTCTTCAAACTATATATATATATGATGCATGAAATTATCTTCTCATAGACTGATAAATCCTATATATATATATATATATAATACATGAAATTATCTTTTCATAGATTGATAAATCCTATATTAATTGTGAATTGAATATATAAACAACTTATATGAAAATAAGGATTCAATGAAATTGTTATATTTTGAGATGTAGTCCATTCTCGTTAATGAGCTATTTGTTATATTGAAAAAAATCCATGAAATTATCCTATAACATCATTATGAGTTGGGATTAAACTCAAAACAAAACAATAGAGACCCAAACTTGTATCCAAAAGCAATACACAAAATTAACTTAGTGGGGTAAAACTATTAGACACACCCGAACTTGAAAGTCTTGATAATTAGGTCCCCAATCATGGCCCACAAGAAAAGGTAAGTAGGTTGCCAATAACTTTACAATTTGAAAAAGGGGAGCCACTGATAATTTATGCATAGTTTATGTGCACATATTTTTCAATGCTTTAATGCCAACCCATCTAACACTACTCCTTACATGTGTACATAATTAAATAAAAATAAGAAAAAAGGATCATAGAAAAACTAGGGCTAGTGGGTGATTAAAAAGAAAAGAAATAGACCATGAAAATGATGTCATTTCCTTGAAAATTGATGCTTGCTTAATTTCAAAAATCTCTCCACCATTCTCGATTAGATTGTGATAAAGAAAAAAAAAACAATCAAACTTACTTTTTGGTTTAGAGATTTCAATTCAATTTTGAGTTTGAATTGGTGGTTCTAATTAAGGTTTAGAGATATTGATCTTTTAAAATTTTCTTTGATTTTGGTTTGATTTTAATTTTTTATATAATATTTTTTTAAATTAATTTGACTTGCAGTTTTCAAATGCAGCTGCGATTTCTTAATTTGAGCAGGTCAATTTCGATTCAAGTAACAAATTCAAATACTGTAGGAGGTCGTTGTTTGATTTTCAATTTCTCTCTAGAGAGGATGATAATAAACAAGAATGTTTACCCTTTGATTTTAACTTTTACCTTTTAATCTTTTATCTTCTACTCGGAGGCTGCTCATCTTTCAAAAAAAGGAACTTTGATTTTGTGATTTCACTATGACGACATAGGACGTAAGAATAGGGGACCCCTTACTATTATTATTATTATTATTATTATAATTATTTTTCTCTAATCCCTTTTGATTTAACTGGCAATTTATATTTTTAAAAGCTATGGAGATCATGGCAATTTTCACTGATATAGACAGGGCATTGAAGACAAATGCAAAGCCTGAGATATGGGGTCCCTGTGGATGTGGAAGCATGTACATTTTGAAGTTGGAGAGTGAAAGTTGGTAGCTATAATTTCTGATGGAGGATTTGCATCTGCTTTTTGAATTGTGTTTTCAATTTTACTTTCTGAGCGTAATGATTTCTGCACCATTATAAGAACATGATTTTCTTTCTTTACAGCCATGGATTTTTTATTTTTTAATCTCTTTGGATCATGCACGTATTCTTACCATCAATTTGAATTTGCAGTATATACGTATTATAATTACGGGGATTTTAGTAGTAATTTTACTTTTGTTTTTTTAAATTGGAAGATGCTGAAAATGAAAAGTAGATGGGAGAAAGTTCTGGGCTAGGAAAGTGAGCCCGGAATATAGCAGTAATGGGCTACGTCAATGGACTGATATGGCTTCTATATCCGAGTAGTGGGTCTGGACTAGACATGCTCACTCTGTCAAGGGGCGACACCGCTTCTCCTTCTACTATAGCAAACATGATCTATCTGATAATTGTATATACTGATTTTATTGTTATTATTATTATTTAGTTTTCTAAATGAAAATCAAAGGCAACTTAGAAGAAAAAGGAAAAAGAAAATTATCTACTTTTGCTTAATTGAAGCATCAATTTATAGAAGAAAGCGTAACAAAAATATCATAAAATCTGTTGCCCATTCAGTCGTAATTCCTATTTTTAAGTATAGACATATTATTTCTAAAAATTAGAAATAAGAATAACAACTTAAATGGAAATGTTCAAGCCGTGTTTTGGCTATTTCAACAACCACATAAGCATCTGTTTTTAGACTTTGCAGCTACTAAGTCAATAATTTCAACGAAAAATTCTTTCCTGAACCGAGTTTATTATGAATTTAAAATATAATTATGTGAAATTTATATATTTAATAAATGAATCTTATCATATATCTTATATCTTGAATATATAATGGTCCGAATCTAGATAAGAAAAATCCAATTTCAATACTCCTCCTTAACTTAGGAACTACAAACTCTTGTTGTCATCAAAATGACTCCTTCTAAAGTTGAACCACGGCAACTTTGATTTCTCTTGTTTGTTGTGCATTGCATCTCTGTGTCCTAACTGGTCACTTTCTTTTACATCGTGTTTCTGATTTCCACCAACATCTTTTCTTGTGGATGATTATTCCTTTTGCACAAGGGACAAGGTGATTTTTTTTTTTTTTTTAAATTTGCTTCTGCCTTCATCTTGGTTGTGTGGCTGTACTTATAGTGCTCCCTCATAGCACGTTCTTCCCTCGTTAATCTTCTTTGTCCATGCTGCCTGGAAGACATGATTAATTCTTCCAAGATAATACTTGATAGGTTTTTAGAAAACAAGCTGAGTTTTGAGTAGCTCATTAATAATTTAATTCGTTTATACTCTTACAGTCATGGCTCTCTTAGATTCAAAATTTATTGTTAGTATTGACATTTTGATTTAACTTAATTCCATAAAAAGTGATATACAACTAAGTTCAAAGTGAGTTCTAAGATATTAATATTATAAACTATATACAATCAATCAACTCATATATTAAGTGAAGACAATATTTAGTACTATTATAAAAGATTGAATTGGAGTTAAATACATATCATAGCCCTTTCACTAAGTCACTCTAGCCTGATGATAACTGATTGATAACAAGGAAAAAATTAACACGTACAAAGAAAATTAACGCAAACATTCTCACTTTAATAAAATAATACTAACGTTATCAACAAATGAGATATTAGTTTAGTGGCAAAGTTGAGGCCTTCGTACCCACAAGGTGTCAAGTTCTATTCGTTAATGTTGGACTTGCATAATTTTGTAGAAACGAAGCGCTACTAATTACACCCAACCCTGCATATTCCTAAAGAATTTTTTGAAAATTAAAACTCTGAAAATGTAGTTAATTTATATTATAATTGGAAGTTTATGCAACTTAATAATACTTCACGTGTTTTCTTCTAATTACTTTATTATTAATTGATTTTTTTAAATTTAAGTATTGAGTTATTTAAAAAAAAAAAAACTCTTATAATGAAAAATTAATTGACTCTTACTTATAATTATTTAGTTATTTACATAAATAGAGATGTATTTAATAGCATTAATAATAATACAATTTTTGATAACTTTATAGATAAGAACATTTTTTTTATAATACTTTGCTATATTTTGTATATATTAATCGCAGAAAATTTTTTTTAATTCATCACCGCATTTATTAAATTTATACTTTATATATTTTATTAATAAATTAAATTACATATATCTAAATATAGTTATTAATAAAATGAAATTTATTATAAAAAATAAAGTTACCATAATTATTTTTTAGAAGAACCGTAAAAAATCTGCTCACTTGATATTACACATGGAGAATTAATTAAGTTGATGAAATGATGTAACCTCAGCAGCGTCTTGCTTCTATATAGGGTGGCCACGGTTCGATTTTGAATCGAAATCGAACCGAAACTAGTTTGGATTAAAATTAGTCAAAACTGGAACCGGCTTCGAACAGGACTGAAACCGTCCTTTTACGGTTTGGTTCAGGTTCATATTTTTTAAGAATCGTGAACCGGCGGTTCCGAACCTGATTAAACCAACGATTTTAAATCGGATTAAACCAGAGATTTAAATATAAAAAAATTCAATAAATATGTTACCTCACTCGTAATTTATTTATATATATCATTAATTCTCTACACAATTATTCTCTGCATTTTCTTCAATTCTTAATATTTTTTTAATTTTTCTCAAATTCTCTAAATAATTATTTTCTACATTCATTTTAATTTCCAATACTCTTTCAATTTTCCTACTTTATTATTTTATATACTTACTAAAATTTTTAATACTATCTCAATTACTTTGTTATTACTTTAAATTCTCAATAAAATTTCCAATACCCTCTATTTTAATTTTTTTTCTCTTTTATACTTTTTAATTATCAATTATTATATAATTAAAAAAAAAGGCAAGTAATAGAACTATAAATTTTTATTCCTCTAAATTCTAAAAGGATATTTAGGTAAAATTAAGTTCATACACTTTTTACTAATTTCTTTAAAAAAAAATAATTTCATCTCTAGTTTTTTAATCAGGTTCAAGTATTTATTTATTAAATTTTTCTTAAAGATAAATTATTTTCTTTCTATTTTTTCTTATTTTATTTTGATTAAAAGATTTATAAGAAAAATTAAAATATTTTACAAATATAACTTAAATTTTGAATCAATAAAATTTTTCTTTAATTTTTTTTATATAAGTTACCCTTAAACCATCCCTAAACCACTTCTAAACCGTCCTCCAAATTGTCTTGAACCGTTCTTTTTCGAACCCCCTTCAAACCGTTTTAAATCGGAGCTCAAACCGGAACTGACGGTTTAAGAACCGTCTTTCAAATCATCCCTTGATGGTTTAGTTCAGATTCATAATTTCATTGAATCTAAACCGGTGATTCTTGAACCGGGGCCACTCCTACTTCTATACACCCTATGACCCCATTCATTATAATTCGATTCATTTAATCCTTCAAACGGCGTCGCTTTGGCCCTAGAGAACGACGCCGTTCCTACCCTGAAAACCTGCCTCCCATTTCGTCATTTCCTTCAAAATTCACACGCACAGCGTGCGCTACCATTTCCAGACAGCGGAAGGATTGGGAGATCATTTTGTAGAGAGAAATAGGCAAGACCCGAATCCGAACCGGAAAATGGGCAAGGATCTGAGCGAGGAGCAGGTCTCCTCAATGAAAGAAGCGTTCACGCTCTTCGACACCGACGGTGACGGCAAGATCGCCCCTTCCGAATTGGGGATCCTAATGCGTTCTCTCGGGGGCAATCCCACCCAGGCCCAACTCAAGACCATTATCGCCGAGGAAAACCTAAACGCTCCTTTCGATTTTTCCAGATTCCTCGATCTCATGGCCAAGCACATGAAACCAGAACCCTTCGATCGTCAGCTCCGCGATGCCTTTAAAGTGCTTGACAAGGACTCCACTGGGTTCGTTTCCGTTGCGGATCTGCGCCACATTTTGACTAGCATTGGAGAGAAGCTGGAGCCATCCGAATTCGATGAATGGATCCGGGAAGTTGATGTCGGGCCGGATGGCAGAATCCGCTACGAAGATTTCATTGCTAGGATGGTAGCCAAGTGAAGTAAGATCGACTAAGAATTTGCGCGTGTTTGTTTATGTTTTTGCTTTTTAAATTTTCAGAAGTACTTTGGGTAAGGTTTGGCTTTCTCTTTTTGGTTTGGGGGTCTAGGGTTTGTTTGGGTATTGATTGTGATGGATGATGATGGTGTTCTTCTAATTATTCAAGTAATGCTAAGTTTTTCATTAAAGATTCTGGGGCTTTCTGTACGTGTTTAAGTGTTTATATTGTGCAGCTAATGTATTGACGCTTTTACTGAATCCGTTCACTTTCAGGCAATTTAAATTTGCTGCTTTTGTATTTGGCTCGATTGGGCCAAAAAATTTGTTTGATGCTTTTTTTTTGTTCAAGATTTTTCCTTTTTTGGCATTTCCTTGTAATGAAATGGGTATCATATTTGGATAAATGCAAGAAATTACGTGTTGGCCAGATTTTTGTTCTTCCTGCATTTTGGATTATGGAATATGACTTACGACAGTCATTGATGTTTCCTTCTGGTAGAGATTTGCAATAGCTTCTAATATATTTTGTAATATTATGTTGGTTGAGTTTTCTAAGCCTTATTTATGCACTGATTTTAATCTCGGGCCATTTATGTATGGAATAATCAGACCTTGATTGAGGTTTTAGTTTTTTGTTTTACATTATGAAGAATGAGATAACTAGTTGATACAACAACAATAAAGTTCTAATTTCAAATTATTTGGGATGGACTACATGGATCTTTTGCCTCATTCAACGAGATAACTAGTTGATAGTTGCAGGAAAATAGATTATGGGCAAAGCCCGGCGATAAATTGTTTTTAGATTTTAATGTTAGGTTGTAAATGCTAAATCATATACTTCAATAACTCAATTTGCCAATGGGAGAGTGGATGATTGTTTCTACTTTGCTTCATTGAACTTTGAGATATCAAATGACCTTTGCACCTGGCATGCTTAAATTCAGAAGGTTGTTCAACAGTAATTCTTATCTGGACGGCTGGTCTCCACTGAGATTCTGCATGCTCTGTAATGGGCAGTTTTGGATTTTATCGGCCGAGACTGGGCCGATTTCTTTAGTTTTATGCTGATTCTTATTTTCATGGTTTGACACAAGATAGATTTGACATGATCTTTAGTTCCCCTCAACAAAAAAGCAATGCTTAGCTTTGCCCCTTCTCACATTCAATGTCAGTTTTAAAGTTGGTGTTTGATACATTAAGTGGTTTATACTTAGTGAAATTGAGTAATGGTTTGACAGAAAGTGCAGATCTTAATTGTGTGTAATGACTATATTAATTTAGATTAGCTGATGCCAAGGGGTTAATTTGGTGACAGTATATTCATTCTCTCCCTTTTATGAATTGGTTTTATATGAAAATCACTGATAATTTTGCCCACAAGGTATATTGGTTTTCATTGAAGTCTTTGCACTCCATGAAAATGACGCTTGATCCAAACTTGAAGGAACATGCATGCATGCATGCTGACGTAAACATCAACATTTTGTTGCCTGTAATCAAGGAAAAATTGCTTGAGCTTGTATTTTGAGTTCTGTCATTAAATAACTATGTTATCCAAATGGATGCGCCAGGCATGTGGTCCTATAATTGTCTTTTTATTTTTTCAAAGATAGTAATGTCATTAAAAACCCTTAAATGGGCAACGGATTGTATACAAAATGTTATTGTATAAGGGAATTACAGTGGAAAGAGGTCATGATGAGAATGGCTAGCTATAGAGTAAGCTGTCTTATTCCTATCTCTTTTGACAAAAACGAAGGAAACTTCCTCTAATAAGACTGCAATAGAGTGAATATTAGAAACTAAGCCTTGAATTTCCAAAGGAGTGTCTTCTTTAGATAAAGCAGACAAGGCTCTTGTAAGGACGAGTGAGTCTCCTTCTAGAATGATCCTTTTTAAAACCTCTGTTTTTAGCCAAAGAGATGGCGTCTCTACATGCCAAACTTTCTAGAGTAGAGGAGAAGAGAAGAAATCCCCGCATACCTTGGACAACACCAAGCAATAGGGTGCCCAGAATGCACTCTTGCTACAGCAGCGGTAGCTTCTCTATTAACTCGGCGAGCGGCAGCCACGTCAAAGTTGATTTTCACAACATCTGGAGGTGGGGGATTATAATTGTCAATCTTTCTATTTTAGACATTTGTATTTAGTTTGAGGAAGTTTGAAACAGGGCTGGATATTTTTCTTTGTACTTAATATCCACGTGAATTGAAAATATACATACGGGTCCTAAATGCGCGTGTGTATTCATCTTTGGTTCGGGGAGTTCCATTTCTAGTCCTTGATACAGAGCCGCAGAAGATTTCAGGGTTAAATTTTTACCCGTTATCCTTCAATTTTGTGTGATATTTCACTTTTATCTCTCATTTTTATTTTTATATCACTAAATTCCTAAATTTTGAAATTATTACACTAAAATCCTTAAACTTAAAAAATGTTACGCTAAAATTTTGAAAGTGATTTGTGGGAGATGTTGTAAGTGGACGGAAATGAGTAAAGATAAAAGGAAAGAAAATATGATTTGTGAAAAGAAATGGTGGTAGAGGAAATGCTATGGTGATTTTTTTATTTAATTTTTTAACAGCGTGACACTGCTACGTAAGGGATTTTAGTATAACTTTTAAAATTAAAAAATTTTTTGATAATAAAAAAAAAAAAAAAAAAAAAAAAAAAACACTCTACAAGTTGAGAGAAAGTTGATAAGAAAATACCCAAGAATTCACTAATATACATTAATGAAAAATATGGATCTGTTATTAACTTTTAGTTTTGCTTTTACTCATGTAAGAATTTAAGTTATATATTTGGTTTAATGAAGAGGGTAAGAAAGTGCTCTTCTTCTGTATGGTGTAATTTCTTTCCTATCTTGTAAAGTGGACAAACTTATTCACTCTTATATATTTTGGTCATCAATTTTGTTCAAACTAGTGTCTCAACATTTGATTAATAGACCATAATAATTAAACGATTGCTAAATTATGAAACATTTTGAAATACAAGAATGTCCACAGTCCAAATCATCTTAAAATATATATTTTAGGGTATATCCTAAAAAAGAGAAATAGATTTTTGTTGATGAAATCCTTTTCCAACCCAAACATTTTTGTTGAAGTAGTATTTGGGTCATTATTTACAATTTGACTCTTTTAAATTTTTTTATTATATAAAATAAAATTTAAAAAATATGAGTCATTCATTTTTTAATTTAAATTGTTAGCAACTTTCAAGGACAACAACAACGGAATACATTTTGAAGGTTCTTGTTTTTCTATTAAAAGGGTTTATCACTGTTATTTATTGGGTAAAATCATAAAATTTTTATTACATAATTAAGAAATATTGCATAATTATTTATTTTGAATACTATGATATATCTACAAAATCACTTGCACAAATAATTTAATTGTAATGTTCAAAATGATCGAGAGTACTCATAATTATAAATATTAAAGAAGAAATTATTCTCAATTTAGATTCATTTAAGGATTAATTCAAAATCGTATCAATCTAAAATCAGTCTAGTTTAATCTTGAATTATAATTGAAAATGAATAGATCATAATTAAGTTGACTAAAATCTAATTTGAGTCAAACTGAAATCATTTAGCTTGATTTTCAATTAAAATCAAATTTTTTATTAAAAATAAAAAATTAAAAACCTTTCTTTCTTTTATTTATTTCTTTTTATTTTAATTATTTGACAACAGTATTCAAATTAACTCTCATTTCTAGGAAAAAAAAAATAAAGCTTAGCATAATTGTATGAGAATGATTATTTATGAAAATGAAAAGATTAATTATAAATTAGGTTAAAAATATAATTAAATGTGTAAATTAATTATTAAAAATTTTAATCAAAATAATTAAAAATTAATTATTAAATTTAATCAAAATGATTGAATCAAATATTGCTAAGATAAGTAATTAACATGCATAATTGTAATTGCTGAAAATGGCAGGAAGGGCAGGCGTGGGTTGCAGCCAGACGCGACTCATAATCACGTCCAACTTTTTTTTTTTTTTTTTTTTTTTAACTTTTGGTATTTGACGCTTCCATTATTAGGATGTAAACAAATAAAGTTGCTCGTGAGCTACTCGAGGTTCGACTAGGCTCGGCTCAATAAAAGCTCGATTCGGTTTGGCTCATTTTTTAAATGAGCCGAGTTCGAGCTCGAATTTTAGACTCGTTTAATAACTGAGTCAATCTCGAGCCTAACAGTATTTGGTTCGAGTTCGACTTGTTTACAGGCTCACGAGTTAGCTCGTTGAATAGGCTCGCGATCTAACTCTTTAAATATGCTCAAAATCTGACTCGTTAAAAAGGCTCTCGATCAGGCTCATTAAATAGGCTTGTAAATTAGCTCATGAACTAATTCGTAAATAGGTTCATTTTAAGGCTCGTTCATAAGCTCATAAGCTAACTCGTTTACAAAATATTTATATTAGTAATTATAATTTATAATGTTGTAAATATATTTATTTTATTTGTGATTGTTTTAAAAATAATATATAAAAATATATTATTTAAAATTATAATATAATCAATATAGAAAATGTAGTTATTTGTAATTTATTTTTTAAATAAAGTTAATTTGTATAAAAATAAAATCAGAATATTAAATATATGGTTTTAATATAATAAAATAGTATATTATCAAATATTATATTATTATATAAAATTATGATAATTACAAAATAAAAAGTGCATTTATAAAATATAATTATTTATATTTTATATATAATTTTTATAAAAAATGAAGTTAATTTTGCATGAGAAATAAATTTAAAATATTATATATATATATATATATATATATATATATATATATATATATATATATATATATATATATATTAAATGCGTAAAAATTCTTTTGAACCATTTTATCTGTATTAAAATATTAAATAAATGAGAACTTAATTACGTAGTTTTGGTAGCCATTGTACGATTTAAAATATGAATTCATATCTCTCTCTTTCTCTTTCGCTCTGTATTTTAAGTTTTTAAAAATTTTAAACTTTTAAAATATTAAACTTCAAATTTAATAGTAATTTATTTAATGATTATTATTACTTTTTCTCTCTTTATAGTCTCTCACATATTTTTTTTCTATTAAAACTAACTAATCTATTCATATATTACTACTCCCTATACTATCTTTTTCTTAGTATCTATTTTTATAATATCTCTCTCTTTAAACTGTAAACCTTTAAAAGGTTAAAGTTTAAGTTTAGCACTAGTCCATATTCCATATATATAGCTTAAATATATGCTTTCGTAATTATTATTATACTTAATATTAATTTTCTACTTATTTTATATAAATTAATTTGCTCATATCTTAAATAGAGTATTAGTAAAAGATATAAAACACCAAATATAATTTAAAAAATTAAATAATCTAATATATTTAATCTTGTTATACTTATTTAAATAAATTAAATATAAAAATAGTAAAAAATTATAATATATTTATATAAAAAATTAATAAAAATTATTAACAGTATGAATTAATTAATAATACAAAAAATAATATATTTTATCAAAATAACATTAGAAAAATAAAATAGCAATTTAATTATAATTACATAAAATTTATAACGTAATTTTAAAACTATATAGTTTTAATTTAAAATTACGTAATTTTGAATTAAAAGAATAAAGAATAATTAGTTTTATTTGAATTATGATGATGTTATAATTTGTGTTATTTTAAAATAATTTACAAAGTGTTTTAAATTATTTTTTTTATTATTTTTTATTATTATGACTATGGACTTATGTAATAACGTATTATGAAAATAATTGTGAGTTCAAATATATATAATAACAATCGAGCTTAAGCTCGAGCTCGAGTCGAGGTCATCGAATTTGAAATGAAACTTAATGAACTCAAACTGAATTTAATCTTATCGAGCTTGCATTTAAATTTATTTTAATTATTTATCAAACTTGACATGAGTTAAGTTTGAATTTGACTTGTTAATATAATAAACAAATTTAAAATGAGTCGTGTTCAGTTTGATTCTGTCACGACCCAACCTATGGGCCGGACCGGCACTAGGACCTGGGCCAGCCTAAAGCCCCCGAGGCCCGTAGTAAGCCTTAACTGTTCATTTACCCAATTCTAAGGCCCATTGGGCCCAAATTCAAGAAAACAAACGGACAGAGTCCGGCCATAAAATGGACTTTCCAACGGGGAGTTTTCGACTCACCCGACCTGTAAACACAATATATAGTCAATTGGGGAGCTCAGCTCACCCTCCACATACTCATCAACATAAAATAAATGGGAGCTCAGCTCCCTCATCCAATCCATCAAACATGCATAGCACATTTAAGTTTACAGGTCCAAAAATAATAATTTAGTTTACAGACCCAAATCAAATAAACATTTCTAACACATGCGGAAATTCTAAGATTTAACAAGTTTATACAAGCGAGTAATGTCGACCTGCGAGGGAGAAAGCAGGTTAACCTCAAAAAAATATCCTCCTGTGGCCTGTAAAAATTTTTGAACAGGAGTGAGCGTTCGACTCAGAGAGTAAAATATCAATTTTAACCATAATCTCTATAACTATCTGTAACTAATGCACCCTGTAGCGTGAAATGCAACATCAACATCATATTCACATCATAGCATCAAAAAGGTAATTTGGAGCACTCACGCACCCTGTAGCATCAATCATAATATATTGGGAGCTGATCCCCTATACAGCTCTCTTAGATCCAACCTGGTGCCAGCGAAGAACTCAAGCCGGACTTTCGCTTAATAAACCAAATCGAGGGTCCCAGCGAAGAACTCAAGCCGTGACTACCCCTCGAAGGAACGGGTCCCAGCGAAGAACTCAAGCCGTGACTACCCCGTCCTATCCATAGTCCACACCACATCACACGCACGCCAACGCACGCACACTGCTCCAAATTACCACAACAACACTCATGGCACATTAACAGTTATGAATGCAACATAAATCGTGCCTAGAGTTTAACTACATAAATATATGCATATAAGTGATGCATGGGCATGCTGAACATATAATAATATCGAAATTATAATTAAAATTAATATTTTACTCACAGACTTGACGACAATCACTGTGGCGGCTGGGCGGAGGAAGAAGGCTGTCCCGGCTCACCTGACAATTACATTACATTTATTTAACACAAATGACTCAATACAAATAAAGAAAAGACCAAATACGTCCTAAGTCATGCCGAAAATCCGGCAGAGTCTCCCCTATACCTAGGACCTACCCAACCTGCAAAAGGGCTCAAAACACACTTCTATATCCACAATCCATATATCCACAACTCAATCACATCACACAGCCCATCCTGGGCCCATCAAATCAATCATTCATCACAATATGAAAAAATTTCAATTTAGTCATTATAATTGATCATTTTTGCAAAAATTGCCCAAACAAGCTCTAAAAATTATAAAACTTTGCCCCGCGGTCCTTAGCAATATTACTAAGCTATTGCAAAAAGAATCGTAATTTTCTAAGCTACCACGAATATTTTATGAATTTTTAATCCTATTTAAGCACTAGAAAATTACGAAAAAGCAAGGTTCGGGTTTACCTTTGCCGATTCCGACTTCGGGAACGCGCTCGGGATGCCTGACAATGGTGGGGTAGCCAAAACCTCGATCCAATTCGGAGACTTTTCCGGTAGTGATGGTCTGCCGGAAATTTCTGATCCAGGACAACTGTCGAATTTCCGCGAATTGAGGATACCTACACGAAGCCCAATAATAATATATAAAAAATCAGGGGTGTTACAGATTCGTTTACACTCCTATTCATTATTCACTCTATTGCTTTTTTACTATTATTTTTTTACTTTTCAATGATTTTCTTTTATTTTTTATTAATTAGACGCTCTATGTTTCTCTCGCTCTCTCTCATCCAACTCAATAAACTTCACTCCCCTTTTGATAAATATTAATTTCTCATATCACACTCTTTTGATAATTATTTTTTCAAAAAGCAGTATTTTGTTAAAAAAGCCTAAGTGCTTGTGTAAATTTGTTGTTTGTAACTATGACTTGCGCCTGATATTCTTTGTTACTCTTTCTTTCCATCAAAATATAATTTGTGATGATTTCCTCTCTTGTAACAATTTGTGCAGCGAATCAGCTACAGCAGGCACTCTAGTTTCTTTGAAGGCGTGGCTGTCCTGTCGAAGGATCTGTAGCTAGTCAGATTGGATCTTTAGGGGTAGGCAAAGAATAATATTTTATTTTATTTTATTTATTAAAGAAACAATCATTCATTCATTCTATCTATTGTTCATCTTTGGTATTCAACAGCGGCCAGCATTTCTTAATTCATCTTTGGAGATATAAAATTTTGATTAAGGTAATTCACACAATGTTATTTGACATTTAACAAAATTTGTACTTGAATATTTGCTCAAAAAATTGTTAAATTTTCCCAACCTTTTAATTTCACTACACTTAATTCCGTTAAAATGCTTTACATTTTAGTTACTAATATTTTATTTGAAACGACATTGTACTCCAATTTTCAAATATAATAATGTTAGGAAATATTAATTGTACAATAAATTGAGTAAAAAATTAAAAAATAAAAATAAACTTTAATTAACTTATGAAATGGTGATATTTAAAATTCACTATGAGCTAATTATCTTAATTAATTTTGAAAATTTGCTACCCATTAAATTAGGTTGTGAGAAAATTCTCCAAGACTTTTATAGAGAAAAGGAAATTTGAGTGCTAACTCAAGTGAAAATGAAAGCTCCATTGTCGGAATAACGAAGACAACGCTCCTTTTATATGAGCCAAAATTTATAATTCATAATTTAACATATTAAATTGATTAATTATAAATTAATCTCTATAAAAATTAAAAATCACATAATTAATTTTTAGAGATGTAAACGAATCGAGTCGAGCTGATATTTAAATAGTTCAAACTCGACTAATTATATTTTTTCTCAAGCTCGAACTCAGCTTGAGCTCGATTCACGTTTTAATATTTAAGCTCGAACTCAGCTTGTTACATATATATTAAACTCGAGCTCAATTTGAGCTCGGCTCGTATCGAACTCATTTATAATATAAACAAATCAAGTTCAAACTCGGCTCATTTATAAATTAAATTCAAGCTTGTTAATATTATTATATTAAATAAAATTTAATTTAAATAAAAGTAAATTAAAAATTAAATTGATTATAATTAAAATATATTTAATTTTAATTAAAATAAATTTAAAATTAAAATAACAAATACTAAGGAACCATTTGGACTCCACATGTTGACTTGATAGCCAACCAAAAGAAGGCATTTAAGTTAGGGTGTGGGGGTGAGTGGCTCAAGGGAAGCCACTCAACACGCCTCCCCCCCTTGCGGGCCCCTTTCTATTTCCCAGCTCAGATTTTTTTTTTTTAATTTATTAACTTTTATTTGTAAAGTTTAACTTTTATTTTATATAAATAATTTGTTACAATAAAAAAACTAGTGGTACGATATAATGTATAATTAAAATTTTATCATATTTATTATTACATTTATAAATTTTTAAGGTTTAAATTTAATTAAAAAATTATATTTACATTATATATATGGTTAATCTAATTTCATGGTTTTTAACTAAAGTTAATAATATTATGATTTAATTAAAAAAATTAACATATGATACAAATTCAAGATATTATATGATATCAATATATTAATTATAATTATAATCAACTCACTTACATGTGTGTATATATATATATATATATACACACACAATCTAATCTCATGACACCTAACTAAACTCAATAGTATTATGATTTAATTAAAAAAATTACTATGTAATATAAATATAATATATTATATGTTATCAATATATTAATGACAATTATAATAAACTCAATTATATAAATATATATATATATATATATATATATATATATATATATATACACACACACGCATAATCTAATTTCATGGCTCTTAACTAAACTCAATAGTATTATAATTTAAATTTAACATATTAACAATTAAATTTTTAGGGAATAAGTGGGTAATATTAAGTAAAAAAAGATTTAGGAGAGAAATTTTTAAAGGTTGCATAAAGAGAAAGTTCTTAGAGAGATAAGAATAATAATAATGGATAAATAGTTTAGTATTAAAATTGAATATTAATCTTTTAAAAGTTTAAAGTTCACATAAAAGAAAACTAATCAAGATATTAGAAGTGAGACTACATATAGAAAGAAAGTAATAATAATTGTTAGATATATTAATGTTAATTTTGAAACTTAATCTTTTAAAAGTTTAAAATTTTAATAGAGAAGAAAGAGAGAGAGAGAGAGAAATATGCTTCATGTTTTAAATCACACTAACGCTAAAAGTATATAATTTTAATTTATTTAGTAATTTAATATAAATAAAATAGTTCACAATAATTTTTATGTATTTATTATCCAATATTCTAAATTTATTCTCATATAAAAATCAACTTATTTTTTTAAAAAAATAGATCTAAAGCATAAATAACTATATAATTATAAATATATTTTATATATTGTTTACATTATATTTTTAAATAATATATTATTATAAAAATAATTATAAACAAAATAAATATATTTATAATATTATCAAATTTATAATAATTAATATAAATATTTTTGTAAATGAACTTACTTACGACCCTGTTCAATGAGCCAGCTCGCGAGCCTGTTTAACGAGTCAGCTTGTGAACCTATTCAACGAGCTATCTCGCGAGCTTGTTCAACGAGCCAAAGCGAACTTATAAACGAGTTGAGCTCGAACTCAAGCTTGAGTTGAATACTGCTGAGCTCGAGCTCGGCTCGTTTATTAAACGAACTTAAAATACAAGCTCGAGTTCGGCTCGTTTAGAAATCGAGCTGAACTGAGTCGAGCTTTTATTGAGCCGAACCTCAAATAACTCACGAGCTGTTTAGTTCATTTACACCCTTATTAATTTCTACAATTCTTGAAATTTTAAATTAAGTACACTCTTAATTATTTGGACATTAAGCAGTCTAAATAAAATTTATGTTTTGGTCCATAAGCCTTTAGAATTATTTTATTTTGTTTTAATCAAGTCCATGTTGATAACCCCTTTTAATTCCTCACTTACAATCATATATGTGTGACCCATTATGTTCCTAATATATTAAAAATAAATATAATTAAATAAAATTAATATTTTAATTTTATTATCAATTCATAATTGATTAATTATATTTATAGATCATTATTGATATCTAGCCATAAGTAATGATTACCTAAATATTAAAACTCTTTAAAGTGATTTGACTAATATTTTTGTGATCGATTGTGTAACTAATGTCCCTTCATCATAATATTCCGATTTATATATTGATGCATGAAATATGTTTGCTATATATAAATCATTTATATTATTTCAGTGTTATTGATTAATTAAATAAGATTCTCAATCTTATTTTACCTTGCGCAAGAATTTAGCATTTCACACTTGCTAAGAATAATGGAAATATTTTCTCTAATTACCTAGAATGATGAATTCTATCTTGATAATTAAATATCTCTATATAGTTCATAATGTATTCAACAGTTGGCACATTTGTTATCCTTATATAGAATGATATGAGAGCAGTATCAAAATATAGTATCTTAAGTTTAAATATCATTTATACAACTGTCACGTGAGTTTTTTCATAAACACAGATAAACTTTCATATGGAATTCTCATGTGGGTCAGTTCAATAAACTTGTCACAATAAGTACCTACATGTTGATTCTAAGTATTCCATACACCTCAGGTTAATGAGAACTACTACTTCCTTTCATAAAGTAAAGAATGCAATGTATACTGGCCTCAATAGTTATGTCAATGTCCAATCTCAATATAATATTGATCAGGAATATTTTTGAAATAATACTATAATGCAGTCGGAGTCTCATAATTATAACTATATTATAATTTTCGCTACAATGCATGTAAGTCATATAAACTTTATCTTTATTAGTTAATGGTTATTAAAATTAATATGAACATTAAAGATAAAATAACCTTTAGTTATAATAAAATAAATACATATGTAGTGAACACACTTGCAACTAACATATTGGCTACAATACACATTCGCTAACAAATAACTTTATCTTTAAGAAGTTAAGTACAAAGTGAGCAAGAGAAACGGGAGAGAGAGAGCAGAGTGATGAGAAGAGGTAGAAAACCTTCAATAGCAGATCGAACCGTCGAAGGAATTTTTATGTGCACGAAGTTAAAGAGTTGAAGTTTTAAAAACATCACTGTTATAGCGCCTCAAGTTTAGGAACAATGCATACAATTCGGCCTTACCCCTGTCTGTCCCTTTAAAATGCAAAATGTAGTAGGGATATGTGAAGATCTGATTCTGAGTTGTGACCATTGTGTAATAGAGGAAAAAAAAAAAATACACTTTCAATGCACAAAATTCAATTGATAATTTTAAATTATGACAAAATTTTGAATGCCAAATGTACAACAAAGTCAAACAGAACTGATTCTCAGCCAAAACATTAGCAACCTCCAGGAGAGTCAATTTGCTTGTGGAAAATTAGCACAGCCTAGTGAACAGTAATATCCAAGTATCTATTTTACCCCAGTTGCCCAAGTTTCTGACAACAGTTTGGTTGTAATGTACAAGGATTGCACATAAAGGAGTAAAAATCGAATAAAACTCTCACAGGTAGACAGCAAAAGGTTTTCGGTGGTTATGATGTGTTGTTTCTTCAATGATTCCCAAAGATGTGAAATATCTTCCTCACCAATGAGGCAACATTTTGCATTTCTATTTGCATTTCTAAGGAGCTGGTTTTCTACAGTATGTGATTCTGAACTTTCTGACACAGGAGGCAACTGATTTTCTTCAGATTGACTTTCAGAGCTTCCTCCATCTTTGGGTTGATCATCTGGATCCTCTTTCTTTTCCTCTTCACTGTGACTCCCACCGGTGCCATCTTTAGGGATGCTGCGGACCCAGTCTGGTCGAGCTTCAACCCCAACTCGCTGCAGGCATTATGCAGATACCCAATCAATAAAAATGCATATGTTGCCTGGCAGATCTCTCTCTCTCTAATATATATATAAGCAAACGTGGATATTGTATCAACCTGAAATGCTAGTTGACTTCATCTGGGCGAGAAAGAAATGGGAAATTGCCGCCTGTCTTCAAGTAAGCTTTCCTTGCTTCAGGATATCTTTCACTCAATTGGTCTTTGACCTGTTGAGGAATTGCACAATAGTCGTTTGTCTTCAAGGAGGAAGCGGTAAACATGCCATAAGATCAATATAGTTATCAGCAAAAGTTTTCATTTTCCTCTTGCAGCATCAAGCAGTAATCAAATTCAGAGAGGAGTGGAATTGTTGTTCTGTAAAGAAAAATCAGTTATGGATCTGCTTCTTTAAAATGAAAAACACCTTATTTTTACCAATCAGGGCTGAGCTGATACAGCCCTCCACAAACCTTGTTCTTTGGACTCTAATAATGCATGGTTGGTTGAAAGATATCCCAATGCACATGTATAGAACAAGCTTGAAATAACTTACATCCATAATAGTGATATATGAGTCTGAAAGTAGAAGAGATCCAACTGAAGCAGCATCAACATTCAAGGTCAACCTGGAGGCCATGGCTTCTCTTGAAAGTATTTCAACCTGAATTACTAATCACAAATCACAAAATTGAAGGATTGGCCAAAGTTAAATCCCGCTATTTTCATGTAGCAGATGTTTAAATTGGCAACAAAGAGTGCTCCATTTGTTTTGCGGAAAATATTTTCTGTATTTTTTCACATTTAGCATGCCCAAAGAAATGAGTCCATGTAAGAGGAAAACCTTGGCAAATTCGGGGAAAACAACACTGTCGCAAGGCATTGTCCCAAGTCTGTTGTATTTAATGCAAAGACTGCTGGAAGACTCCAAGAAACCATATGCCAACAATCACTTCTATTATTTGAATATGTTGATTATCTTGTGTTCTCCAGTGGTTTAAATAGCAAGGAGAAAGCCTATGAATAAGAATGGAATATCCTTAATTGATAAAATGCCTATAAATAAGAATGACAAATTGGTGAATTGTGATTGGCCTATAAAAATAACATTGGTTTTTTTGTTTTTTTATCCCAACCTAATGATCAAGTTGAAAATCTTATGAAACTTCATTCCTTTGGGCTTTCATAAACATTTAACAAGAATCAGTAATTCTGATCTCCACAACCTACACGTCTGCAGCAGAACAATCTGAGCAGTGATTGTTGAGAATACAGAAATGAAAAAGATCATGATAGATTAAACAACTTTAGAAGCACACATCTTACAGCATGGAATCGAAAAAGATTAGAAAAATATTAAATGCATCAAAGGAGGCTTGCTTAAAGACAGAATAGAGATTACACTTCAGCAAAGCATAAAGAATCATGTTGAAGACCCTACCCGAGAAACAACAAAGTCCACAGAATCTGCAATAAATGGTTCATGAGGACCATCACGAATTCATGTTAAAACATACCTTTTCAGCAAAAATGAAGGGGTCCAGCTAACACTGCATGAAAAATGTGCTATTCAATTTTATTTAAAAGATTATGAATTTACGCCTGGTTACACAGAAAATATCAGGTGGAAATAATGACAAAAATATAACTGATATTAGAACCAAGAAGTAATAGTTAACATCAAATGATATTAAAAAACAATTACCAGACAATTTTACAAGTTTAGGCTGCGCTGTGCACTTTGGTAAACACAGAAAACTTATCAACCCACCCCCTCTTTTCCCCAGCCCCTTTTGCCAGCATATTGTGATCAGTTGCTAGATAGATGTAACTCGGTAAAAAGAGCTGGATTACTATGACTTCATAAATTACCAGGCAGATATATTCATGCATTTGACGTGACACATTCATCCTCAACTCAGCTACACCAAATGTTAAGCCAAACTAATTGAGTGCAGTTATATGATTCCCTTTCCCTCAATCCATCTTCTCCAAAGCGATATTTTTTTTAAGAACTTTAAAATCTTTTATTATTTTAAAACAAAATACTAATATGCACTTGAATCTAACTTCAGCACATAAACATATAAAGACATTTTAAGCTAATAAATCACCAAAATCTTTCATGCATATTATTTCCCACTATATGATGCAATGAAATATTGCATTCTGATATGAAAAATGCCAATGATTCCACCAATGACAAAGTTAATACAACAGTAAAGATGGGCATCATGAATGACCATATACACAGGAGCCCATGGCATTGCAGCTGCAAAACTATGTGTCTCCAAGAATGTATTTGACAGTATCAATGATCTCACTTGTCTTGGACGATGCTGTGCAAAAGCTTGTGCTAAGAAACCCCCAAGAGATGTGCCATAAATATGTATCTGTTAATACACATTTATAAGTCCACCCAAACTATCCGCCAGTTCTCAGTGACTAAAGCTACCAAATAAGGATGAAAATAATATGACACATACAAACATATAATCTAATTTCTTGTGTCACAATACAAATTCTTCTAAATTCTCTGTACCATATCAGCATAGTCTGGTTGACAAAATATTAATACAATAAATCAATGACCCAGCTAGAAACTACCTCAGGTATCATGTGGAGAACTATAGGCAAAACACCACAGGTAATCCCTCACGAGAAATACACAAGGATTCTAACTGATAACTCCTTGACTTTGAATCATATATATAGAGATAGCTAGACTAATGAAACGAAAAGAATTTTACAGCAAATTTCTCTCGCAAGTTAATTATGTGAACATCCTAGATGTATGGTGCTTATATGTCAGTGAATCAACTTCAGAACAATTTCTGAACCCGGTAGCTCTAACAAGGCTTAACCACCTAGGCTAAGCGGCCACTCCATGGATAAAACGTTAAAAGAGAAAAAAAAATATTGGCTTCTGAGCACCTTGGCTTCTTTAAATATCTTGAAGTACCATGAATTAACTCAATGATATACAAGGACAGCTTCTAATCAGAAGTAAGAATTTTATTATTATTATTTTAAAAGTCACATCAAGAAAAGCAAGCATTTGGCACACTACAACACTGTACAAAATTCAATGTGACAAATTAAAATAATTCACCGGGAAAAGTTTTTGATACATGCTAATGAAGGTTCTTACATGATGAACATCAATGACATCCAAGAACTTTTCAAATGCTTGAATCCACTCATGACGATTCCATACACGTGGAATATCAACTGAAATCACCCGATAACCCTTACAATTTGTAAAGAAAAGTTACATTAAACAGCCTTAACAGGATGGCAGCAACTACAAGGAGTGAAATCACAAAACCTGAAAACAATTGACATTTGACAGTTATGATTTATGGTCAATACTTAGAAAACAACATCAGACTGGCCAGTTGGACTGGGCATCAAACCAATAATCAGTTGGTCCAAATTAGTTTTGGATTCATAATTTTTCTTTTTATCTGTACTTTTTACCTTGAAAACCTATTTATTTATTTTTAAACAATTAATTATATTTGAACAGTTTTTGACGGAGTTAAACTGGTTCAACTAGCTAGCTTTTGTTTCACTGACGGGTTGAGATTCAAAATGTTGGTTATGATAACAGGTCAACCATGTGCTTCCAACTAGAAAATAAAATAAAATAAAGCAGCCCAAATGATCACCATCAGCCACAATATGTGGATATAACAGCTAAAGAATAATAATTCTGGGGCTTATTATTAAAGAAAACATAATTAATACTGCTGTTGAAATAAATAACAAATGTTAGTGGCTTCAAAATTATAAACTTTCCATATACAACAGTACTACAATTGTTAGCCAGAATAAATCCTTCCACATGGAAAAGATTTAACAATTTTAGATGGTTCACTTATATTTCCTTTTAGAAACAGTGATCCTGAAATTAAATATGATTCTCATCCAAAATTAAGTCTAGCATCAAATAACCATGCTTCAGGACATGACATAAGTCCCAAGTCCCAAGTGAGGTACTAGCAGTCAGAGCAAAAACTACAGAAGAAAGATATAGTCCTATGGATATCTGTAGTGCAATATGACCATCTGAATTGAATCCTCAACAACTTTTCTAGGGGAAAAAAAATTAAGAGAAGAAAAGGGAAACATCAAACTTGTCCATCCAGTTTTATAGATGACTGCAACATCCAACAAATTACCTTCATTGACAATGACATAATCTGTTTATAGTAAACATCTGCCGTCCCTGCTACTCCAGGAAAGCAAATTAGTGGCGGAACCACTTTAGGACCAAAATCATAGTATCGCCATTGCTTAGTGCCCATCTATAAGAAAAATAAAACAGGAAGTGGAAAATGCAAAATACAAGTTGAGATGCTGGACATAAAAAATCATTAAGAAAAAAAATGTACCTTCATTGGCAACCAAACAATTGACGAAGAACAAAGAGTCTAAGGTTGCAAACAAGGGCAGTAGTGTAGTGAAATGGTGAAGCTATGAATGGAAATTCAATATCAATACTGAACAGATGCAACACTTAACTGAGTGAAATACAAAATCAAATTCAAGCTCATAAGAATACATGCTAAAAAAAATAAACCAATTACAGTTTAAGCATCTGACATTAAATATTGAATCTTTCAGATTGGAAAAACATATACATAATTGAGTGTATCATCCACTTAATCCGGAACCTTATAACTAGAATAAAAGCAAAACCAATAACCAGAGTAAATTAACAAGTAAAAGCCATAATCCAGCTAGAATAGAACACGCCCAGATCAATAAATGTCGAAATTGAGGAAAACCCAATGCCGAAAATTGGCAAAGGAAACTATAACTAAAAGTCTAAAACCCAGCAACAAAACGAAGTAAGAAATAAAAGCCATGAGAAAAAAAAAAAAAAAGAGAAGAGAGTGGATTGAAAAACATTTACAGGGATCTTGTGGAAAGGAACTTGAGACTTGAAGTAAACAAAATCACCGGGCGCCGAGAAGACGCCGCCTTTCATTGCTAATAATTCCGGCTTCAACATAAAATCTCATATCAGGGAATAAAGGTTTATGGGATTTGATAGAAGAAATGAAATGAATCACCGTTGAATTGATTCATTAAGAAAAAAACTAATAAAATGGATTTATCTACATTAATTCTTAAGTCATGTTTTTGGGTATCAATTTGGGTCACCATTATGGATTCATCGTGTTAGTATTGGTTGCTGTTAACGTGGAATATTCTATATGGAACGACAATCAACTGGACGATTGAACCACGTGGCTGTGTCTTAACATTCAATTGACGGTAACGTTTTCAACTGCTCGTCAGCGTTCTAGGGCGTAGGGTTATTTGCTGCAGTACAGGTTATAAGATTTGAATCTCGAAAATATTTTTCTTTTTCTTTTTCTTATGAAGGAAAAAGAAAAATATTTTCAAGCCCCACAAATTTTTAGGTTTTTTACTATTATGTCCTCTGTAGAAAGTTTTGTTTGATTGAACCCTGTGCCTGAACTTCAAATGTCGGTCACCTCTAAAAGGTTTCTCAAAGAGAGAGAGAACTGCTAATAGGACACATCACCCACATGCCTTAACAATTCGTACATGCCTCTTGTAAAGTTTTCCTACAATAAATAGTTTTCATATTAGCTTTAAAACGGCACCTTAATAGTGTATGAAGCACTAGAGAACCGATAAAATCATGTAATCATCATGTTCATTACTAGCAGCAGGAATAGTTACATAGTTGCAAGGCGTTAATTGATTTAATGCTATAATATATAACCTTCGGAGAAGAGTTTTAAGAGTGTGATGGCTGAAGATCAAGTAGGCGCTTGCTGGACTGTCAGATTGTTTCTTCACACAATATATTTGGATTGGAGAGAATCTCAGTCAGCTTTGGTTGCACCTGTGTTGTGAATTCTTTGCTAATATCGGAGACTTAACATTTATTTGTGCTGGGAGTCATTGATTGAGTTCTCTTAGTATGTGCCCTGTGTATCACTGTTTTACTGCAATGAAGTCCTCTTTTCTTGTTTGACAACCCACACATCCCCCCCACCCCCCCCACCCCCCCTCAAACCAAAAAAAAAAAAAAGTTAGTTGGGATAGTCTATCTATGAATTTTAACTACCGTTTTCCAGAAGTTTACACTAACGTTGGCAAGGTGATTGATACCCATTATTTTGTATGTTTTGCTTATGAATTCAAATGTGAAGTTGCAGTCCAGTAGTGCTAATTAAACTTTTTCAGACACAACCTTTCCTTCTTCCCAGTCTCTGCTTATTTTTCTAAAATTTGTTGTGTTTTGTTCCATGCAGTTCAGAGTTTGGAAATGTGTCATCTTCAAATACAAAATTTTTTTCTTTTGCCATCAGAAGCAATTGCATTATCTTCAAACTACTGACTGACAAATCACTGCTATGAATTATATGTTAGAAGAAAGAATACAAGTAATAAAGAAAAGGATTGTGTATTTGTCTGTATATTTTTCTGTATATTTTTCTCATTACAGAGATATTACATCTATTTATACATGAAAATATGAACTAATTTGAACAAGAATAATAATTGCTATAATTATGCTACACAAATCTCCTATAATCATGCTAATTGCTGTAATTATGCTACACAAATCTCCTATAATCATGCTAATTGCTGTAATTATGCTAACACCCCCCCTCAAACTCAAGGTGGTAGCACAGGTGCCAACTTGAGTTTGCTTAAGAGATCCTGAAAGCGAGCGGGAGGATGCGTTTTGGTGAATATATCAGCGGTTTGGCTGATAGAGGAGACAGGAATCAAACATATGGTGCCATGAGCAACATGATGACGTACAAAATGACAATCAATTTCGATGTGTTTGGTACGCTCATGAAATACATCATTATGAGAAATCTGTATGGCACTTCTATTATCGCAATGAAGCATTGTGGCAAAAGAATGAGTGACACCCAAATCAGTTAATAACCACCGTAACCAAAGTAATTCAGATGTAGCATCAGCAAGAGCACGATATTCAGATTCTGTGCTAGAACGTGCAACAACAGTTTGCTTTTTGCTACGCCAAGAGATAAGAGAATTATCCAAGAAGAAACAATAACCAGTTGTAGAGCGACGATCTGTCAGATCACCAGCCCAATCAGCATCAGAGTAGCCAGATAATACTAGAGAGGAGGTAGCGAAAAAGTGCAAACCATGAAAAAGAGTGCCTTTGATATAACGAAGGATTCGAAGTACTGCAGAGAAATGAGTTGAGCGAGGAGCAGACATAAACTGGCTGACCAAATGAACAACATATGAAATATCAGGTCGAGTAACTGTGAGATAAACAAGACTCCCGACAAGCTATCGATATAAAGTAGGATCATCAAGAGGAGTGCCATCAAGAGGTGTAAGTTTGCAATTGAGCTCCAATGGGGTTGATACTGTTTTGCTATCAGTGATGCCTGCTCGAGAAAGTAAGTCGGATGCATACTTGGCTTGAGATAGATAATAGCCATCAAAATTTTGAGAAACTTCAAGACCCAAAAAATAGCTGAGAGAACCCAGGTCTTTCATTTCAAAATGTTGATTGAGATAATGTTGTAACTCTAGAATACCTGATCAATCATCTCCTGTTATTATCATATCATCAACATAAAGCAACAGAAGAACAATACCATCGGTCGCGAGTGAATAATGCGTAATCATGTGGACTAGAGAGAAACCAAGTTGAGCAAGAGTGGAACTAAATTTGGCAAACCAGGCCCTGGGAGGTTGTTTTTATCCATATAAGGCTAGTCGAAGTTTGCAAACCTTATGAGGAGAATGATAACCAGGTGGAGGATGCATATAAACTTCTTCTGTTAAATCACCATGAAGAAAAGCATTTTTGACATCCATCTGGAAAAGTTTCCATTTACGAACTGCAGCAATAGCTAAGAGACTGCAAATAGATGTTAATCGGGCCACTGGAGCAAAAGTTTCTTCATAGTCGATACCATACTCTTGAGTGTACCCTTTGGCTACTAAGCGAGCTTTGTAGCGTTCAATAGTTCCATCAGAACGGGTCTTGATTTTGTAAATCCATTTGCAACCAATAGGGTCTTGTTTGGTGGAAGATCAACTACATCCCAAGTATGAGTTTTCTAAAGCCCGACGCTCTACCATAGCTTGTCGCCAAAGAGGGTCGATTGCCTCACGATAAGAACGAGGCTCATGAAGGGTTGCAATAGTAGAGTAACATAGAAAATCAGAAAGATAATGAGGAGTTTCTCTTACACTGGAAGAACGACGAAGAGAAGTGCTAGTAAGAGATGCAAAGCAGTCTCGGATCAACAACTGGTGCCGATTCAACAGGGGCAGGTGTAGTTGGGCTAATATTGAGCACATCACAATCACCTGGATCAGGACTTGGAAACAGCTCTTTGGAGGAGTCAGTGAAAAATAGAGAGTCAGTATTGACAGAGTGATGAAATTTGGAAAGAGAAGAGAACATAGTATTTTCCCAAAAGGTAACATGACGAGAGATGCGTAACTTATTAGAAACAGGATCCCAACAACGATACCCTTTGTGTTCAATGCCATAACCAAGAAAACAACATAGACGAGCATGGGGTTCTAATTTGGTATGTTCATAAGGTTGTAAAAGAACAAAAGAAACACATCCAAAATGTTTAAGGATGGAATAATCAGGAGATTGTCCAAACAACTTTTCAAAAGGAGATAAATTATAAAGAACCAAGGTAGGAAGACGATTAATAATATAAACAGCATGAAAAGCTGCTTCTCCCCAAAATTTTTCTGGACATGAGGCAGAAAGAAGAAGAGTACGTACAGAATCAAGAATATTGCGATGCTTGCGTTCGGCTCGCCCATTCTGTTGAGAGGTGTGAGGACAAGAACGTTGAACAACGGTGCCTTGTTGACTAAGAAACTGAAGTAAAGAAGAATCCCGATATTCTATGGCATTGTCTGTTCGGAGAATTTTAATGTCACAAGAGAACTGAGTTTTAATCATTTTGCAAATGTGATGTAAATTTGTGATAACTCAGATCGATGTTTCAAAAAATATATCCAAGTAAACCGAGAATAATCATCAATAAATATTACAAAATAACGATAACCATTTATTGAAGAAATAGGAGAAGGACCCCAAATGTCAGAATGAATTAAACCAAAAGGAGTGTCTGAAGTAGTATTATTATGAGAAAAAGATAATGCAGGTTGTTTTGCAAGCTGACAATTTAAACAATTAAATGACTCAAACTTAGTAGATCCTAATAATCCACGAGAAATTAAAGGTTGAATTTTACTGGTAGAAGCATGACCAAGACGAAGATGCCATTGGTGAATGGAGGAATTAAGGATTGTAGCTGCAGACACAAATCTCTGAGGAAGATGTAAAGATGTAAGCTCAAATAATTGACCCACTCTGCGACCCTCCCCAAGAATCTGTCCCGTTTGTGGATCCTGTACCTGGACACCATGGTGAGAAAAAATAACATTTAGTCTTTTTTCACACAACTGACCAACAGAAATAAGATTGAGTGCCAAATTAGGGATATAATAGGTGTCAGTGAGATGAAGATTTGAGGTAGACACATGACCAGTATGTGTGATGTTCATTTTAGTACCATTTGCAGTATGGATTGGTGGTAAGGAAGATACAGGTTTTGCAGAAGACAAGAATTTAAGATTAGTGGTCATATGATTACAACATTCAGAGTCAAAAAGCCAATAAGAATTACTCGGAGTGGCAGACATGGCAGCAGGAGAATTAGAAGAGATAACCTGTTTGAATAGTGCCTCAAGATCACTCATGGTGATGGCAGTAGAGCCCTCAGTAGCAGCAACAACAGTGATAGAGGAAGATCCAGGCTTTGAGACATTCTTGAATTTAGACTGCCCTCCTTTTGGTCTTGGAGGATGTGTGGGACAATGTTCAAGAATATGACCGTAACCATGACAATATTTGCATTTTATAGTAGGACAATATGCAAAAGCATGACCAATTTGATTACAATTCTTACAGAGTTGATTGCCAGATTTCTGATGTGAGGATCGAGTAGTTGCAAGAGCAGCTTCAAATTGAGGAGTTTTATCCAAACTGAGACGAGTCTCTTCAAAAATAATCTCTTGAATAGCAGTTTCCAATGATGGGAGTGGATTTCGATGTAGCAGGGACGCTCGAACAGCCTCATATTCTGATCGAAGAGCCATTAGAACTTGAATGAGATGAAGATGATCTTCACTGATTTTGGCCTGAGATATTTGATTCCAAATAGGTTGGACCTAGGCAAGAAAATCATTCACAGATTGACCTGCTTCTTGTTTCAGATTATGAAGAGTAGTCCACAACTGATAATAGTGGGCAAGTCCAGTGGTCTGATATCGATTAGCCAAAAAATCCCAGATTTCTTTTGCAGAGTCATAATTAGCAAACTGGATGTGGATGGATGAGACAGAGGTATTGCGAAACCAGGTGATGATCTGATGATTTTTACTATCCCAATCCTCAAGACGGTCAGCAAATTTTGCATCAGTTTCATCGTTCTCTCTTGTCGGCGCAGTGATATCTCCGGTAACAATACGCCAAAGCTTACGACCTATCAAAAAACTTTTCATTCCTTGAACCCAAAGATTATAGTTGGAACCAGTCAGAACTGTTGCAATAGGTCTTGAAATATCAGATTTCTCCATTGACAACAAGATGAGGAGAAAAAAAAATGGTATAATAATACGTATGAAAGAATGAACCAGAACAAGTTGTAGAGAGAGCAGAGAGACCCCAAAAACTAGAAATAAAAGCTTTATGGCTCTGATACCATGTTAGAAGAAAGAATACAAGTAATGAAGAAAAGGATTGTGTATTTGTCTATATATTTTTCTGTATATTTTTCTCATTTACAGAGATATTACATCTATTTATACATGAAAATATGAACTAATTTGGACAAGAATAATAATTGCTATAATTATGCTACACAAATCTCCTATAATCATGCTAATTGCTGTAATTATGCTACACAAATCTCCTATAATTATGCTAATTGCTGTAATTATGCTAACATTCAAATACAAAATTTTTTTCTTTTGCCATCAGAAGCAATTGCATTATCTTCAAACTACTGACTGACAAATCACTGCTATGAATTATATGTCTTACAACACAGCTTTTTTCCCCATACAAGTTTCTGAAGCTCATCTTACTTAATGTAATGTTTGTGAGATTCTTGATTTGTTACTCTCTCTTTTTTTTTACCATTTAAATTGATCATGTCATGTTCTTTAGGAACTGATTTTTTTACATGATCTTTAACTTATTAAGGTTGTTTTCTCAGGTTCTGTAGAAGATTTCTACTGCTTATGCAATAATTGTTTTGCAATTGCCATAATTTTCTTTTCCAATTTTCTTCTTATTTTTGACTTGTTTCTGTGGGAAGTGATGGTGCTTAATCTCTGGTTTTATTGATCATGCAAGTCATATTTCGTTCTTTATTTTCAGTCCAATTCATGATTTACATAACAAGATCTAACATATGATGTAATAATCAGAAGTTGTTTATCTCCTTGGGCTGCATGACTGTCTATAGTTGCTCCAGACCGACATGTTTTTCCTGTGTAAAATTTGTCACTGTATTTTCTGTGATCCTTGTGCTTGAACCTCTACGTGTAGTGATCACATGCAACAGTTGAAAATTTGAGGGATGGTAAAAGCAATCAGACAATGCATTTTAATTTTGTGGTCTTTAATGATGCTGAATATGGTTGCATATAGTCTTAACTAGGCTTCATTATCTTGTTCTCATTGGAATATCGTGTGACTTGTGAAATACGGTGGTTGGTTGACATGATATTTTTCTGAAGGACTTCATTCTAAATTTCTAATCAGATTCATCCTCTTCTGTTGCAAGTAATCAGCCAGTTAATGTTAAGTTCTACCGATTCTTGTGAGACTTCCGGGTTCGAAAGTGGGTATACTTCTGTAGACATTTAATCCTTATTCTGTTGGCTAATTTTCTTGATCTCAGAAGTCAGTATACAATTCATTGAAATTAATTTTAGTTGTGGAAATCTTTTTGCATATTTTCTATTGTTTGATGGACAACAAGGTCCAGAACAAGGAATTTGCTGCTAATCATTCCTCAAACGCATTCAAGATTTTAGGCGGTTCAATGCAAGTTGGAGGAGCTGTGGTTTAATTAAGTGCAGAGTAATGTTGATTCCTCATGTTCTTCAGTCACATGTCTCAGCCAGAGCTAATTAAAGGATATTGAATTTGGTGAACGGATCCATGGATCACCATGCTGGCTCTTCATTCTCTCTTGGGTAAATTGCCTCCAAAATTAACCTACCAATAAACAATTCCAAGCACAACATTTTCACACGAGGCTGGTTCCCATCAAGAGATTTGAAGCGGCTTCCAACTCAGACTTTCTCACGCTTGGATAATCGACATACTCTGTGGAGAAGAGCCAGACATACTCGGTAGAGAAGAGCCATAAAGGTATTTGCTAGCTTAATTCCTCCAACATATCTGCCTTACCAAACACCTATACAAGAGCCTAGATGGCAAATAACGTCCAAGTTGCATTACCATTACTCAACAAATCAAAATATCCAAACTTCAATGACAAAAAGTCATCAGATAAAATTGGAAGAAAAAAAAAGATTATTTCACCAAGAATTTATTTCCAACAAGGTCCTCAGTTCTGCCACCAAGCATGAACACCGATCATTACAAACCCAGGAAAAAAAATAGGTGAGACAGATTGACAATGGATATGCAAATTTGATATTAAACTGATGTCACTAAAAATGCAGATATTTACTCAACACAAAAACTTGTGCAGCTGCCAACATGTTTAAAATAACAGCAAAAACACCAAAACTTCAAAGAAAGCTATTGTTATCTATCCCTGAAATGAAAATCCAATTTCTGGAAGATCATATCCCTTAGAATAAAGGAAGTCTACCATTATGCTGCCAATAACTACCAAAATTTTCCATTGGCAAATGATAAAGCCATTCTAAATATTTCAACCATGGCTTCATGTCATTATTATAATTGCAAATGATAGATCATTGGTTTGATAAGATCTAGAAAAATGGAAAATGAGACTATAATTGCAACTGGTGTTCATAGAACAGAGAAAGAAAATGCAATTTTGATCTTGATACCCAGCTGACAACCAGCTTGAGTCATCAGTTAACAATTGATATATAAATTGCTTTGCAGTGATAAATCAAAAAACCCAAGAACAGAAGCAACATAAAAATGGTTCATCAGAATTTATCATCAACATCTATTATGTATTAACGGTGCTATCTTCTGAAGTTTCTGCATGTCTATGCCATTCATGGGTTTACTACCCCAAAAAATGTTAACATAACAAACACTAATCTTAGAACATTTCAATCTCTAGCCAAATTAGCCATATTCTGATCCCAATATCTAGGTAAAAATATACATTATATGAATAAAAGATGTACAAAAAGCACAATTATTTTCCAAAGTCTTCCCAATCGAGCAAAATCAAGAAGGGCATGTAAAATTAATGCACAATCAAACTAATTTATTGAAATTGCTAGACAATTTTAACTAAATACGTTGTCTAACTATAAAGGATATCCTGAAAGAATGAAGCAATACATGTGGAGAAGTAAAAATAAATAATCACTGTTGATACAATTCAGGTATGCCCTGCAAAGAATATGCTTATCAATCAGCAAACAAACGTATTGCAAGACAAATATTCCTCCTGTATCACAAAATGAAGAAAGATTTCAAAGTTTGCGCCAAAATAGATATTGCAAACTTAAAGAACGTTTAACATTCACCAGGAACTCTTCTTCTTTGACCCTGAATAATAACTGAGGTACCATCTCACAAACTTCTTAAGCCCAGTTTCCAAATCAGTTGTAGGCTTATAACCAAGCTCTCTCTGCGCAAAACTAATATTGGCGTGTGTAAACTCCACATCACCATTTCTAGGCAATGGCAGCACCTTCTTCTTAGCCTTCTTCTTCAATAGTCTCTCCAATATGCCAACGAGACGACTCACAGGTACTGGCGATGTATTCCCCAAATTAAAGACCCTCAATTGCGCTGGCCCCCTCTTCTTCCCTCCACTCCCAGTACTCTTCTTTGCAGTATCCAATGCCACCAAACACCCCTTCACAATGTCGTCAATGTAGGTGAAATCCCTCGCCACACTCCTTCCATCAGCTGTCTCAAAGACACCAATCTCCTTCCCCTTCAAAATATCCTTAGTAAAAAAGAAATACGCCATGTCGGGCCTTCCCCATGGCCCATAAACCGTGAAAAACCGCAACCCAGTAATGGAGAGACCATAAATATGATTGTAAGTGTGAGCAATTTCCTCTCCTGCCTTCTTAGTTGCTGCGTATAAACTAGCAGGCTGATCAGTCCTATCCTTCTCTGAAAAGGGTACTTTCGTATTAAGCCCATAGACAGAACTCGAAGACGCCCACACAACCACAGGTTGCGGGTTCGCTGATTTACAAACCTCAAGCAAATTGACAAATCCACCAATGTTGCTATGAACATAAGACTTGGGATTTTGCATTGCGTAACGCACCCCAGCTTGAGCAGCTAGTTGCATTACATGGGTAAAAAGCACCACATCAAAAAGCTTCTTTAATAATACCATGTCATTGATATCCCCTTCCACTATAAAAACCCCAGATCGTTCTAATACCTTTTGTCGGGCTCTTTTCAGGCTGGTATCGTAGTAGTGATTGAAATTGTCGAGGCCAAGAACGCCGTCGCCCCGACGCTTCAGCGCGACCGAGACATGGGTTCCCACAAAGCCAGCAGCACCAGTGACCAAAACGGTTAGGCCAGCGCGTACCTTGGGACGCGCGGATTTGACGACCTTTTTCTCCCAGAGAGGGCCCCCAAGTGGATCGGTTTCGACTTGGCGGGGAGGAGAAGGAGAGGGAGGAGAGAGGAGGAAGAAGAAGAGAAAGAGAATAAGGAAAAGAAACGAATAGAAAGTGAGTTTGGAGAGAGAGGAGTGCAATCGGAGAGAACGGTGATGAGGGTGAAGGTAAGTCGCGGATTTGTCCGGTTTAAGCTTGCCTGGTGTGGAAGGTGGTGTAGTATCAAGGAGTGACGACATATTAGTTACAAAAAATTAAGGAAACCCACCACTTGGGAATCTGGCGTTTGTGGTGGCGACGGTGACGGGTGGTTGTGGCGGTGATCCTCGGTGGAATGAATGGGATTTTTGGGTTGAATTGTTTGGAGTTTGGGTTTGCGTCAAAGCGGCTGTTTTTGTGAGGTCAGGTGTGGTGGCCTGGTGGAAAAGGGAAAGTGGGAAATTTTGCAAATTTATGGAGAGAGAGGTATCTGAATTTTGACCGAATTTTGATGGTCGATTGATTTGAAAGGATGTGTAAGGGCTATTGGTTCAAAATATTTTACTAGTACCACTTCTATTTTGTGCGTGGGTTTATTAATTTTGAAATTTTAGTATTTAAATAATTAATATATTTATATTTGAAACTAAAATCAATTAATTATAATAGAAGTAGTATAATTACATAAATTATAAAGAGGCATATCTATAAAATAAATTAATAATATATAAAAAAATAATTATTAACATAAATTTACTTAAATATTCAAAATAATTATTGAAAAATACTATAAGTGAAAAGCAAAATAAAATAGAAAAAATATATTTTATTTAAAAAATAAATTAATTCATTTAAATATGATGCTGTCAATTAATATATTTTTATTTATAAGAAATTGTATATACTTTTATATGTGGCTATTAATAATTTTAATTATATAATTTTTAATTTTAATATATAAAATAAAATAATATTTTAAATTTATTAAAAATAATAAAAAAATATAGACTAAATATATAGAATAATTTAGTTAATTAAATTATATAATCAATTTCATTATTTTAAAACATCAAATTTTTATATCCTTTTAATATATTAAAGAAATATAATTTATTCAGATGTTATGCTTATTTAATAACAATTTTAATAATAAGAAAAAGTATAAAGCTAGTACAAAAGGAAAAAAAAATTTATATATATGTACAAAGGTCCTTCCCGGTCTACAAAAATCTAAACCAATACAAGCTCATATGCCCTAACAAAGCAACAAACAGAAGCTTAATTGCCATGTTCAAGAAACCCTAGTCTTTTATGTGTGCAACCCAACTCAAGCATCTATAAAATCCAGCTTAGAGGTGCCAACAACTTCACCTTCTTACAGGGCCACCATCGGAGAGTACGAAACAGTGAACCAAACAACCTTGACCAAACGAGGGCCACAAACTAACCTCCAGAAGCAGCTAGAGAAAGGACCCAAAGAGAACATAAAGCAATCCACCAAGGAAACTAGGAGTCTTACTGTCAGGAAATCGACCATGGAAACCACCATCGACCTAGGAGAAAAGAAAGCAGAGGCCATGATATCTTAATCTCCTCTAATCATGGGACAACCATCAATAATTCTCACAAGCTAGCTCTAAACCCTCGACACGCCTTTCATGGATCTACTGTTATAAATAGCTTATATGTTAGATAGTATAGAGAGAAATAATTCTTATATTGTTAAAATATAAGAAAGTGAAGGAATGACAAAAGTGAAATGTGTATAGAATTTTATATATATATATATATAGCACTTGGCACGTATATGCGTGAAATAAAATAATTATCTTATTATAATTTTTGTAAATAAATTATAAACAGATATGTTTATTAACAAGTAGATATGCCTATTAATAAACAGACATGTCTATTTTATACAACTATTTGTATAGATATCTGTTAATAAACAGACATGTCTATTTTATACAAAAAGTCACAACTATTTGTATAGGTATCTGTTAATAAACAGACATGTCTATTTTATACAAAAAGTCATAACTATTTGTATAGGTGTCTGTTAATAAACAAATATATATTTTACACAAACAGTTGTATCTATTGAAAATAGATAGATGTGTAGAAAAAATATATATTTTACACAAACAGTTGTATCTATTGAAGATAGATAGATGTGTCTATCTAAAAAATGTGTTATAACTTTTCATTCTTTATAAATATGAATGAGTTTTTTAATCCAGAAATATACTACTTCTACTTCTTATTCTTTTCTTCTAGTCTCTCTAAATTCGGTTCGTATAAAGAGTTCTTAAGGGAAATCTTCAGGAGTTGCTGTCTGCAGATTTCAGGCTTTGTTGTATCTTGGAGGTATATTGCCATAACCTTGCGGCAATCTAATGGGGGCAATTAATACTATAAAGATAATCATTCATCATGCCTCAAAACCTATTCTACACCCACTGCCTCAATAATTTTAAGGTATTAATCGCAATGGAGTCTAAGGCTATTTCTGTGATGAATCAAGATTTTGTGAAACTTGATTGTTTTAAAGAACAATTATGTTCACTGAGAAGGTGAAAGTAGATCAGAAAAAGAAGATGAATTGCCATGTAGAGGTCATATTCTCAACAACTCATCAGATAGGCTATAAGATTTATTTTCCTCTGTCAAGTCTCCAAAAGAAATCTGGAATTCGTTAAAATTTGAATACAATACAGAAAAAAAAAGTTATGGATAAATTTCTCATTATGAAATATTTTAAATTCTAAATACTTGATAATATGCCCGTTATGGATAAGTCCATGAGTTGCATATCTTTGTTTCAAAGTTTAAGGATTTAAAAGTGGTAGTTCCTAGATCACTGCAATTAGAAGGAATAATATCACATCATACTTCTAGTTTGAATGATTATAGGAAGAAATTACTGTATACCACATACGACTTTTCTCTTGAACAGATTCAAAAACACTTACACATTAAAAAGTTTTTTATGTGATAATTTGTCTTTATGTTGATGATAAGCTTATAATTAGAAAAAATATAAGGTTATATTTTGGTGTTAAAGCTCACGGCAAATGTATTAAAGAAGTTGATAAGATTTATGTGTAAAAGTTGATAAGATTTATCTGTATAAGTCAAAAGATACTTTTTGCATGCATAAATCTTAATTCATGTTGGTCCTCACTAACTTAGTGTGGGATATCGTTAAATATATATATATATATATATATATATATATATTAGTAATTAAAAAAAATTGTATCATATTGAAAGAGTTATGTCTGTTCATTAAAAGGCATCAAGATAAACTATTTATTACCAATAGTTATATCTGCTCCAAAAGGTATAAATAGATAAATGTAATTATTCTAAAAAATACAAAGTGAATGATTGTATCTATTCTAAGAGATACAAAGTGAACGGTTGTATCTGTTGTAAAAGGTATAAATGAACAGATATAATTGTTCTAAGAGATACAAAGTGAACCGTTGTATCTATTCTAAAAGGTGTAAGTGAATAGATGTAATTATTCTAATAGATACAAAGTGAACTGTTGTATATGTTCGAAGAGATGCAAATGCTTTATAAATAGCAGTTTGGAACAAAAATCTATTAACTTTTCTTTTTTGTCTCTTCTCTTCAATTTTACCTACAATCAACATTATTGTTCTTTAATTTATTCTTGGGAGAATTTTAAAATTGCTGTCTAAATTTATATTTAGTTATTATCCTTGAAGGATCTGCCTAAACTACCTAGCTGTAATATAGTGGGGGTTTTATTCTTTGTCAATTTCATTATATTGAGGGAAGCAAATACTCCATATGATATTTATTGCAAATTGACTGAAAATTTTGGTAGAATAATTGCTTAAATTGAGTGTGCTAGTGCTATTGGTAGCTTAATATATACTATGCATTGCACTACTCCTAAATTGCTTTTGCAATATGTAAATTGTCAAGATATACTAGTAATATTAGTATGAAATACTGGAAAGAAATTTCAATGGCTTTTGGATATTTAAAAGGAATTATAAACTATGGATTGTTCTGTGATAAATTTCCAATTTTGTTAAAATCATATAAAGAGTTGTATCCATGCAAAGAGTTGTGTCCCTTGGCCAAAAGATGTAACAAAATGAAAAGATGTTATTCTTCTTAATAGTTACATGCATGAAGAGATGAATTTATTGGCCAAAAGGTTGATACATTTTGAGTAGTAAATATAAGAGCCTTACAAGTCATTTGTAAGAAGTGATAAAAGGACAAATGAGTATGCATTTGTGTGTGTGTGTATTTTGAATAGTAAATATAAGAGCCTTACAAGTCATTTGTAAGAAGTGACAAAAGGACAAATGAGTATGCATTTATGTGTGTGTGTACAAGTTTAGCTTAGTTCTTTATTTTTTGATGCTTTCATTTCAAACAAGTTATGGAGTAATTTATTTTTGCAAATAAGGTACATATCTAGACTGTGAATTATCTATATAATTCATGTTATAAACATGTGATTGCATGGTAGACTAGTGAAATAATTATAGAGGAGATCCTAGGGTTATACAAATGCCAGTTGGATAACTAGTGCTAAGGATAATAAGTCAACCTTTGGTTGAGTGTCCACTATAGGTGGAGGTACTGTTTCTTGGGCATCAAAGAAACAAACTTGTATAACTCATTCTACGGTGAAATTCGAATTTATAACTTTGGCAAATGTTGGTAAAGAAGCAGAATGGCTGAAAAACTTGTTACCAGATATTAAGTTGAGGTCACAATCTATGCCATCTATTTCTTTATATTGTGATAGTCAAATCATGATGGCTAAAGCTTATAGTAAAATATACAATTGAAAGCATATACATATAAGCTTAAGACATGAAAATGTAAGACAATTAGTCTCTAATGGTGTTATTACCATGTTTATGTTAAATCCTATAATAATCTAGCAAATCCTTTAATAAAAGGGCTCTCGAGAGTTATAATCATAAGTACATATACTGATTAGGATTTAAAATATTCCATTAAATTTACTATTGATGGGAACCCTACTTTATAGTATTATTACTAAATAAAGTTTAAGGGGTAACAACAAGTTATTAGTAAATATTGTAATTAAATACTTAGTGTACTAAGTTAATGGAATGAGGATGAATATTTATACTCTTAATGAAGTTTAATATTATTACAAAGGAAACTTCACCTATATGAATATAGGAAGTGGTGCCGCTTCAACAAAAGTGAGAATAACTTTTGTAAATGTTCATAAAAACAGGAGGTAGCACAAGGCCATATTCGTGCTAAAATTTTAGTGAATTTTTTAAGTCGAACTAATTGATTCGTGTGTGTAGTATTTTCGGTTCTATTTAATAGGACTCTAGGTTTAAGCTAAGGCCACCATGATTTCTTTAGAACTTTGAAATACTTACACTAAGAAAAAGTTTAAATCGAAAGATACTTTTCATTATACATGAAATAATGGAATCTAACAATACAAGCTAAGTGAGGGATTGTTATAAATAGCTTGTATGTTGATAGTATAGAGAGAAAGAATTCCTATATTATTAAAATATAAGAAAGTGAAAGAATGACAAGAGTGAAATGTGTATAGAATTATATATATATAAATAAATATATATTATTCTATTATGGCACTTGGCACGTATATGTATGAAATAAAATAATTATCTTATTATAATTTTCATAAATAAATTACGAACAGATGTGTTTATTAACAAGTAGATATGTATATTAATAAACAAACATATCTATTTTATACAACTATTTATATAGGTATCTGTTAATAAACAGACATGTCTATTTTATACATGTCACGACTCGATCCCATGGGCCAAACCAATACTAGGACCTAGGCCGGTATAAAGCCCCCGAGGCCCGTAGTAAGCCTTATTGTTCCCAAATCTATGACCAGGCTCACAATTTAGGCCCAAAATGAATATAAAATAATTTAAATTAAACTATTATAATTTTATTTATGGCCAACTTACCCAATAATTATCAGAAACTAAAATTAGAGGAGCTCAGCTCAACCTTGTTACATCATTTATAAATTATTTAAAAATCATAAAAAAATTTTATTTATTAATACAAAACTTAAATTCATACAATCCCTAACAAGATTAATACTACTGCTAGTACATGTGGAGTTCTAAATTATAAATTTAGAGAATAATAATAAAATTAAGTAATTATTGATAACCTGCGAGAAAAGAAGCAGGTTATTCTGAAAAAGGTCTCCTTCTGTAGCCTGGAAAAAAACTAGGGTAAACAGGAATGAGCGTTCAACTCAAAGAATAAAATACCAATTTTAAGTACAATTTTTATAGCTATCTAAAGTTAATGCGTCCTAAAGAGTGGAACGCAATACTTTCATAGTTTTCATACAAATCACATCATAACAACAAAAAGGTAAATTTGGAGTACTCACGCACCCATATAATATTCAAATAGTACATATATGGGAGCTGATCCCCTATACAGCTTTCTTAATCCAACCTCTACCAGCGAGTGTCTTTCAAGCTGGACTTTCGCTTGATAAACCAAATACGAGGGCCAGCGAAATTATCTCAAGTCGTGCCTACCCCGACTTATCCATAAAGGATTGGGTCCCAGCGAGTGTCTCTCAAGCCGCATCTACCCGTCCTATCCATATCCAATACCGCACACCACACGCTTGCCAACGCACGCACACTGCTCCAAATTACCATAAACAACATCCATGATACTTCATCAATTAAGAATGCAATATAAAACGTGCCTAATATTTAACTACATAGATACATATTTATAAGTGATGCATGAGCATGTCTGAACATATAATAATATTGAAATTATAATTAAAATTAATATTTTACTCACAATACATCAGAGACGACTATAGAGGTTGGGTGAAAGAAGATGGTTCACCCTGATCACCTACATAATTTTATTGTGAATTTATTAGTGCTAATTCAATTAAAAATAAATTTAAAGAGACAAACACATCCTAATTTATGTCGAAAATTTAGCAGAATTTTCCCTATACCTAGGACATACTCAACCTGCAAAATAGTTCAAATAACACTTCTAAGCTCAACCCATATCTCATCATCATTATATGGCCCCTGCTAGGCCCTCCAAACTAGGCAATAATCACAACATCAAACAACTAAATTATAAGACTTTAAAATTAATATTTTTCAAAAACTATCCAAATTAACTTTAAAAATTCTATAAACTTACCCCGTGGTCTTTAACAATATTATAAGACTATTATAAAAAGAATCATAATTTTCTGATCATCCATGAATATTTTATAAATTTTATTCTAACTCAGTACAAGGCAAAAATTGAGCAATATAGAGTTTGGGTTTACCTATGCCAAATCTGACACCTAGAACGCGTCCAGAACATCTGAAAATGCTAGGATTGACTATAATATTGATCACGTTCTGAGACGGGCAGTCAGGCAGCCGAATCTGGCTGAAAATGCAGTCCCGGTGCTGGTAAGCTATCCTCGATCCGATTGCACCTAAATTAATTCCAAATTTTATTAATAATTATCATAAAATTATTTTTAAATTTTTAAAATTGAAAAAGTTCAAAAATCTCACCAAGCGATCTGGACCGTCATATTATCGCTTTTTTCAAATGATGTCCGACCGGAGCGGGACAGATCCTATCTCGAATATTTCACAGTCCTAAGTCTATCGGTGGTCTCGGATTTTTTATTTGACGGTCGGATAGCAGGGAAAATGGTCGGAAAGCCACTGCTGCCACTTTTTCTCTCCTCTTTCTCTCTCTTCGTTTCTCGTTGGAAACTTCATCATTCCAGGCAAGGCTAGTAGAAAAATGGAGCTGGGTTCATGGGGAGTTGATAACAGCTTGAATCGCCGGCGTTGGTGACCAGAATCGATTGGAAAACGGCCTGAATTTCTCTCTCTCTCTTCTTTTCCTTCCCTTTCTTCTCTCTCTCTCTCTCTCTCTCTCTCTCTCTCTTCCTCCCTGCCACCTGCTGCCGTGACTGCCGCTGCTTGATGTGACGTGAGGTGGGGGAGTCCCACCGGTGCCTTGCTAGCACTGGTGCTGGCCGGCTGGCCGAAAAACGAGAGGGAGAAAGTGAGGGGGAGAGTGGTGGTGGTGGGGGAGAAAGAGAGAGGGAGAGAGAGAGAGAGAAAAATAATCATTTTTTTTTTTTAAATTGCTACAGTAGCAGCAGTTGACAATGGATGTAGCCCACTGCTACACACCACTGTCACCTCCCAATTCCTTTTTTTTTTTTTTTTGGTTATTACAATATAAAAAGTCACAACTGTTTATATAGGTATCTGTTAATAAACAGACATGTCTATTATATACAAACAGTCACAACTGTTTATATATGTATCTGTTAATAAACAGACATGTCTATTTTATATAAAAAGCCACAACTATTTGTATAGGTGTCTGTTAATAAACAGACATATCTTTTACACAAACAGTTGTATCTATTGAAGATAGATAGATGTGTCTATCTAGAAAAGGTGCTATAACTTTTCATTCTTTATAAATATGGATGAGTTTTTCAATCCAGAAATATACTACTTCTACTTTTTTTTCTTTTCTTCTAGTCTCTCTAAATTCGGTTTGTATAAAGAGTTCTTAAGGGAAATCTTCAGGAGTTACTGTCTGCAGATTTTAGGTTTTGTTGTATCCTAGAGGTATATTGCCATAACCTTGCAGCAATCTAGTGGGGACAATTAATACCTTAAAGATAGTTATTTATCACGCCTCAAAACCTATTCTACACCCACTGCCTCAACATCTACTGCCAGAATTGATTATTGGTACAAGACAAATAGATCTTCAACAACAGCTTTCTAGGACAGTAATAAATCTGCATGAAAAGCACCCTCACAAATACAAGCCCCAGGATCTATGAAAACATACCAACAAATCCAAAACTATACAATCTAAGCTAGGAAGGGGAGGGTACCTCAGCCTTAGTCAAAGGAAAATGCCTTCCCTTGCCCCGAAAGGTAGGGGAAAGCCAGCAGAAAAGAAGCTCAATGAGACCCAAGAAAAGAAACACTGAAAACTTCCGAAAAGGGTTTTTCTCTCTAAAAGTTAGAGAGAAAGACTCTGCATACTTGACTAATGATGAATAACTCAGAAAATATATCACATTCACATATAGTTATCATTCACATGTTAAATTTTATATGCACAAAATTTTTCATTTTATAATTATATAGCCATTAAATGTTATTTTTTATATTTATTTTGTTTTTAAATATTTTGTTTTCACATTATTATTCTATTTATATAAGATGAAAATTAATTTCTTTAATTATTTAAAAATAATTATTGACAAAGTAAAATGTACTTTGATTTTAATAAATAACCACAAAAAAGGACTCTCATAAAATTAATAATTAAATGCTTAATATCTATTTTATGATAGAAGAGGTTTGCAATTCAAATTTATGACGATTTACATTTTTTTTGCAAGAGTTCTTGAAACAGAAAAAAAAAAATCACAATACATAATTAGACATAGCCAGATTCTAAAAATTCTGTTGAATTCGGGCATTTTTAGATGCGTGTTCGTGCATGAACCACTTTGGAAGTCATTGAATATAGTGATTTCATGCATGAACGAATTAACTAGCTTCTTTAAAAATGTTCTTATTACTATTGCTATATACCATTAATTATTTATTAAAGGGTATTGAGTATATCAAGATGACAAGATATATATTGTAAAAAATAATTAATTTAAAATTAAATGAAAGAGAAAAATATTAACTACTACAGAGTTTTTTTTTTTAAATATAGTTATAACCAAATAATATAGAAAATAATATAAATTCATTTTGTCACCACAACTTGTAGAATATTACAATTAGTTGGATAGGATATGATTGAGAGGGCTTACTAAGAAATATCACATATAATTCAATAAAAAGCTAATTAATTATGTTTTTGAGAGGGCTTGATAATAAAAGATAGGTAGGTGATACTGCAATTTCTAACAAGATGTTGCATTTTTATTGAAGTTAATAGGAGTTTAATGATCAAGAAATTTGTTTAATAATTATAAAGATTTTAATATCCATTTTTATTTTATTGTAATAGATATGTGTGTGCAAGAGGGGTAATTTTTATAACACATCTTTGAAATTTGCTATGTGTTTTCCTTTCGTCCATTAATTTTAATTTTTTATTAAAAAGATTATTAAATTTTAATTTTATTTAATAAAAATCTCTCTAACTTATTATAGTAGATTTTCAGGTTAAAAAAAAAATAATGAAATTATCTTTTTCCTTCTTTCCTTTTACATTAAAAAAAAATACAAGCTGTTTCAACTACTATCTGGATCTATCATAAAAATATCAATACCATCACAATGATTTTCTTTTTAGAAGGAAGGAGGAATTATTCTTTACCGAAAAGTGCTGAAACTATTTTTGTAGATATCACATTGTAGCTGAGAGGGATTTTTTAATATAGAAATATATTATTGCAGATTAAAGAAATTTTTTGTAAAATAAAATTAAAATTTAAAGATTTTTTGGTAACAAATTGAAGCTCAAAGGCAGAAGTAAAACATAAAGTAAAGTTCATGGACAGGCTATAAAAATTATTCATGAAAAAGGTCATGTGAAAAATTTGGTAATGAAGAGAGATTAGAAAGGAATTGGAGATGGTTAGGTAGGTGAGTCAAATAGAAATAGCATAAGATATGCATTTTAGTTGAAGCAGTAGTGTAGGAAGAAGGTGAGAAGTGACGAAGAGAAACTTGCGAAGAAGGCAAACATTCCTCAGAGAAACTAATATGGTATCTTGTTTTCTAATTTAAGTTAGGTTGTTGTCTCTTTTTTTTTTTTTTTCTCTTTAATTGATGAATCTCATAGACATTCACCAAATTCAGTAGCATAATCTCATCATGAAAATTAACCCCCAAGAAACATGCAATACTTGACTTTGGTACAATCCTTTCCCCAGCTCCCTATATATGCCTTTCCTTCCACTTTATTCTTCTATCCATTGCTTACATTTAATATTTAATCCAAATTTTAGCATTTGGAGATGCTCTTCAATATTCCAAGTATAAGGAGCACCTTCCTTCCAACTTTTCCTTTCACTAAGTGAATGATATATCTTCTGTCATTTTCTGATATTATGTGAGACAATTCTTTGAAGAAATGAGGCACTATAGTTTGAAATTTGATATGTGCATATGTATGACTTGTTCTAAGAAATTGTATGGTAGATTCTTGCAGTAAGAAAAGTATTAAAAGCCGCGTACGCAATTTGGCCATATGAGACGGCTTGTCTATTTTCATTTGGCCGCGTGAAAGATATCGAAGACTTGTCTATTTTCAAAATGGACATTATTATATTGTTTTGAAATATTCAAATTAAAAAAAAAAAAAAAAGTAAGGATGATGATTTGTCATCCAATGAACTACATAACTACCTGATGCCTATTGATTTTTTTTTTTTTTTTCAGAAACCTATTTATTGAACTAATTAACACTAATAATGTTAACTTACGCAAGATGCTAACTTAATTGAAATGCTTGTTATCCAAACTAAGGGTGACAAGCGATAACAGAATGATAATAAAAGCCGCTCGAAAGTTGATCCGACGGAAGGATCGGATGAGTGGATTAATTTAATTAATGAATTATTAAAAATTAATTATATATATATATATATTAAAATTAATTAAATATAATATCTATTAATATAAATAAATAAATAAATAAATATAATTAATTAAATTTTAATCATATAAAATAAAATTTTAATATTTATTAAATTATATTTAATAAATTTTAATAATATTTTTAAATTTTATATAAAAGAATTAAGTAATATAATGTATAAAAATTTTTATAAATATATAATTCTCTTTTAATATATATAAAATGTTAAGCATATGTTAAAAAAAATTTATTAAAATAAAAAAAAATATATAATTATTAAATTAATTTAATTGATTTTTATTTCAAAAAAATTTTATGAGATTTTAAATTAAATTCTCCATATCAATATTTAAAAAAATTATTAAATAATTAAATTAATTAAACTAATTAAATTACATTAGTTTATCATTTTAATCTCCAAATCCATTATATTATATCAAATCACTTTCTTATTTAATTTAATTATAAAATTAAATTAATTTATTAATTTAATAAACTTGAATTCGAATTTAATAATTATTATTATAATAAAAAGAATAAAGAGTAAAAATATTTTTTAAAGTAATGAAATTTTAAATTTAAATTATAATTAAATAAAAAATTAAAGAAGACGTGGGCTAGCGCTGCTCTAGAAAATATTGAAAAAAATGGGCTTAATAGAAAGTAGGTGAGGAAAAGTACAATTTGGACAGCGACTGACTTATGTATTTAATACATGACCTCTCAACGTCTTCATGCACAGATAATTATAATATGACGATTTCTTCAGAGTCTCACGCGCACCTTGTTGTTGTTGTGTTCTGCGCGGCCAAAATCTGTAAGGAGATTAGTGCTGTGCACTGTTTCTGAATTTTGAATCAAATCAAAATATCATATCCAATTGTATCCGAAAAAGAATTGTTCATGTAAGAATTGAAAAATATTAAATTAAATTTATATTTATTATTTTTATTTAATTTTTATTTTTATTAAAAATCAAATAAAAATTATACTAAGTCAAAACTAAATTGAAAATTCGATTTTATAAATTTTTTATATTTATTAGATACATTTTATAATTTCACTAATATATACATATATAATTTAATTTATTTTTAATTATAAGTGCATATAATTTAATAATATTTTTATTTTTTAAATTTTTTAAATAATTTTAGTATTGAGTATATTAAATCATCTAATAATTCTTAATGACATGCCTAAATAATATGTTAGTCATATAATATATTTTTTAATTCTTAATTATATGTATTTTTTAATTAAAGATAATATAATTAAAAAAAATATAAAAAATAATATAAAAATTCTTATAAGAAATATATTTTTGATATTAATATTATTATTTTAATATTAGATTATTGTTTTTATTGTTATTTTTATATTATAAATTTAAGATTGTATTTTTTATTTTAAAATGAATAAAAAATATTATAATTTTGAGCAAAAAAAATTAAGATCTGAAATAAAATAAAAACTAAAATTGAAATAAAAAAGAATCACAATTATAATCAAAATCACACTGAAATTATTTAAAATCAAATCAAAATTAAAATTAGAGATTAATAATTTTATTCTCACTCAGTATGTTAATTTTTAAAATTTTTAAATTTTTTTTTAATTTTTCAAAAATTTTATTAGTCAATTCAAATATACATATAATTACAAAAATAATATCTCACAGTTCAAATATACACATAATTATAAAAATAATAACCTACAATTTCAAGAAAAAATTTATAAATTCACAATTTATACATATATATAATTACAAAAATGAATCACAAGTAGTTAAAATTAATAAAAAGCTTTTTCAAAATTTATATTATTTTATACTAAATATCAAAGCTTAATGAAAAACCATATAAATGAAATTGTCAATAATTATAGTATAAAATAAAAAGAAAAAAAAAAGTTGAGAATAGTAATAGAAAATTTAAATATTAAATAAAATAATAATAAGCTGTGCTAAAGGAGAGCAATTTAAGCTGGGCTAGGTGCAATAAAAATAACTACAGCATGCTCCAATCCAAGTTGGGCATGGTTTTACAGACCCAAATCTATAAGCCCAAGGACCACCTCTTGCCACCTACTAGACCCACTTACCATACAAGAAATCAACAAGGTTAGAACAATTTCACGTCCTTACGAGGTCCTTGGAAAAACTTTATGTCAAACTCTTAGTTAATGTATTATTATTTTTTTTTAAATTATCTCTTTTTTTTTTTTTCTTGAAGTTAAATATCTAGTGTTATGTATTACTAATCTCTTATCTTTGTCTAAAAAAGAATAATAATAATCTCTTATATTGACTTATCAAAATTGGGAATCAGTCATCTATATAATTTTTTGCAATATCTAATTTTATAATTTTTTTTTCCATTTTAATTGTTTTTAACATAACATAATAATTATAATGAGTATTGGAATTGAGACCTTTTTTTTTTATAAAATAATTATCCCTAATTGTTTATTTTAGCCAATTAATTTATAAAATTATAGCACTATAATTTTTTTTATCAAGTTATTTCATTTATTAATAATACCATAAAAATTTTAGCTAACATATGTACTATGATTTTGTGAATTTGTTTGTATGCTTTATTTTTAATATATATATATATATATATATATATATATATGACATTTTACAAATTTACAATTTTACCCATTATATTGTAGTTATATTAAATTAAAAAATTATAAATTTATCAACTATTTCTTATAATTAAAAGAAGGTTTTTTTAATATTTTTTTATCTAAAGATATTTTTGAATGATTATATAAACCAACTATTTAATATTTTTTAATAAATACTTTTTTATTTTTTAAATTTTAATTTTTTTAACTAATAATTAAAAGAAGATAAGAAGTTAATTAAAATGAATATTTAAATATTTTATACTATTTAAGTTCTAAATATTTTATTCTAAAAAAATCAATTTAAATAGATGACATTTTTTGTCAAGTAGCATATATGTTAACAAATGTTAATGACAACTATTCTAAGAAGATGACAAATAGCAAAACATGTAATATGATTTTGTGAATTTGTTTGTATGCTTTATTTTTAATATATATATATATATATATATATATATATATATATATATATATATATATATATATATATGAGAAAGATTAAGAGTGTTTTACCAATTTGCAATTTCACCCGTTGCATTATAATTATACTATAGGTATATTAAATTAAAAAATTATAAATTTATCAATTATTTCTTATAATTAATATAAGAAGATTTTTTTTTTAATTATTTTGTTATAGAAGATATTTTTGAATAATTAAATAAACGAAGCATTTAATATTTTTTAATAAATATTTTTTATTTTTTAAATTTTAAATATTTTTGTAATCAATAATTAAAAAAAAAAAGTTAAAATGAAAATTTAAATATTTATACTATTTAAATTCTAAATATTCTGTATTTTAAATAAAATCACTTTAAATAAGAGACTTTTTTGCCAAGTAAAATGATAAATGATAAAATTTTAAAATATTTATACTTAAAATATTTTACTAAATACGTAGTATGATTTTATGAAATTATATATATATAAAATCTCTAACTTGAACAAGCAAGATACTAAGATTGCTTCCCTACAAGCAAGGATTCTAAAATTAACGGGTTCAAAATTTCTGGATATCAACCGCAATTCTATCCAAGAATAGAATTATTCAAATCCCGTGCCATTGCTGCAACAGATCCCATTTTTTTATCCTTGTCAACGATAACATCAAAGTTGATCTTGAAAACTCCATCCGAGGGAGGACACTTAACTCTGTGCATGAGGAAGCATTTTGACTGAAAAGTGCAGATTGTATGGAGGAAGTTGAGTGTGTCCCAGTGAGAGTGAAAATCTTCAAATATATATATATATATATATATATATATATATATATATATATATATATATTATTAACTTTCTTAAATATTAAAAAATCTCTAATTTTTAAGTGAATTTAACTTGGCCTAAACTAACTGACACATTACATTATTTATTTAATAGCACCATTATTTAAAAATTGATGTAAGTTCTTTCAGAGAAATTATCAAAAAACTAAAAATTTACCTATTTTTTCTACAAATTAATCAGAAAGTCGACGTAATTATTTAAAATTTATATGAAATGAGATGTGATGACAATGTCATATCTCATAGTAGTAACAGATTCAATACCTTTAAGATTTTTTTTAGTTGTCAAGGATTTTTTTTTTTTTTTAAGTTAATTGTGAAGGATTTTTAATTTAAGAACAATAAGAACTTAATACTAAAATTTAAAAAAAAAAAATTATTTTGATGGTAAATGAATTTTAATTTCATCGTTGGATTTATATGACAACCAGAATGATTATTCTCAAATCAGTTTCTTCCACATTCGCAGAGATGAACAATGTAATCGCATATGCTAATATCTCATTAGTTGGCTAATTTTGACCCTTAGTTATCACATCTTAGCATTGCAATCATTTTCAATTGATGGCCTTTCATTTTTTTAATATCTAATTTTATAATTTTTCTCATTTTAATTTTTTTTAACGGAACATAATAATTATAATGAATATTGGAATTGAGATAATATTTTTTTTTATAAAAAAAATTATCCTATTGACATGAAGGTTTTAAAGTATGGAAAGTAAACTGAATTACATCATTTATCAAATCAACGAGAGAAATGGGGCTGTCTGAAGGCTACCAAGTGCTTGAATTACGACTAAGGAGTTTTCTCCAATGTGAACATTAGATGTAAGTCGTATTACCCAGGCATTATGAGAATTATTTTTATTTTATTTTAATAATATAATTTTATATTTATTGACCCATTACTGAATGATAAGGGACATGAATGAAAATTGACATTTTATGGTCAATTCAACTTTTATTACCTTGCAAATGTTTTTTTTTTTTTAATCTAACATCGATAATTATTAAAATAAAATTATTAAGTCAAATATTATCAAATACTAATAATTAAATTTATAATTAAAAAAATAAATTAAAATAACATTTCAACTCAATTAGAACTTATCAAATAAAACAAATTTTACTTTTAAAATGAAATTTCAAATATTTTATATTTTTAAATAAAATTTTTATTTTTCAGCTAATTAACAGTGGAAGCAATATATATATATATATATATATATATATATATATATATATATATATATATATGAAAGATTAAGGGTGTTTTAACAGTGTTTTACCAGTTTGCAATTTTACTCAGTGCATAATAATTGTATTATAGGTATATTAAATTAAAAAATTATAAATTTATCAATTATTTCTTATAATTAAAAGAATATTTTTTTATGAAAATATATTTTTAAATAATTAGATAAATGAATCATTTAATATTTTTTAATAAATATTTTTTTATTTTTTAAATTTTAAATATTTTTTTAACCAATAATTAAAAGAAAATAAAAAGTTAGTTAAAATGAGCATTTAAATATTTTATATTATTTAAATTTTAAATATTTTATATTTTGTAACAACCCAATTTTTCAAATAAATATATTTTTATTATTTTTCTTTTATTGAGCTAATAATTTATTGATATTTTATTCATGAATGTAAATTAATATTTTACAATGGTAATTTTTATTAAATGGGTATTATTTTTATCTTATTATTATTTATTTATATGACTAGTTTTAAACATCCATATTAAATGTTTAATAAAATATTATTTTATATTATTAACAATTGATTTAGTGGTCATTAAATTAATTATTATTATTATTATTGACATTGTTATTATTATCAATTTAAATATATTAAAGAAAGATTAGGGACCTATGTGAATAAATAAGAAAAGTTCAGGGATTTCAATAAAATTAAAAGTAAAAAAAAACCCAGAAAATTAAAAAACGTAGCAGTTCCCCCCCCCCCCTTCCCCCCTTTTCCTCCTCTCCCGCGTCACCCCTCCCCCTCACTTTTTCCCTCTTGTTTTTCGGCCAGCACCAGCGCCGGTGGGACTCCCCCACCGCAGGACGACGTCAGGCAGCGGCAGCCACGGCAGCAGGGGCAGTGAGGAAGAGAGAGAGAGAGTGAGAGAAGAAAGGGAAGGAAAAAGAGAGAGAGAGAGAGAGAGAGAGAGAGAGAGAAATTCAGGCCGTTTTCCGGTCGATTTCGGCCACCAATGACGGCGATGCAAGTTGCCATCAACTCCTCATGAACCAAGCTCTATTTTCCGACCAGCCATGCCCGGAATGATGAAATTTCTGGTGAGAAACGAAGAGAGAGAAAGAGGAGAGAGAAAGTGACTACAGTAGGCTTTCCGGCCATTTTCCCGGCGATCCAACCGTCGGATCAAAAATCTGAGACCACCAATGGACTTAAGATGGCGGGAGAACCAATCCCACTTCGATCGAACACTGTTTGAAAAGATGATAATCGGACGGTCCAAATTGCTCGGTGAGATTTTTGAACTTTTTCAATTTCCAAAATTTAAAAATAATTTAATGATAATTATTAACAAAATTTAGACTTAATTTAGGTGTAATCGGATCGAGGATAACTTACTGATGCTGGGATCGCATTTTCAGTCATATCCGACTGCCCAGTGGCTTGTTTGGGAACATGGTTGATATTATAGTCAATCCTAACATTTTCAGATATTCCGGACACGCTTCAGGTGTCAGATTTGCCATAGGTAAACCTGAACTCTGCATTGCTCAATTTTTGCCTTCTATTGGGTTCGAATAAAATTTACAAAATATTCGTGGATGATCAAAAAATTACGATTCCTTTTGCAATAGCCTTATAATATTGTTAAGGACTGCAGGACAAAATTTTAGAATTTTTAGAGCTCGTTTGAGTAGTTTGTACAAAAAGGTTAATTTCAATGATTAAAATGTAAATTTTGATTTTGTGAGTTTTTGCTTGGATTGGAGGGCCCAGGAGGGGCCCTGTGTCGTTGATGAGATGTGGATTGAGATAAGTGATTTTAGAAGTATGATTTGAACCACTTTGCAAGTTGAGTAAGTCCTAAGTATAAGGGAAACTCTGCCTAATTTTTGGCATAAATTAGGATTGCCTCTTTAAATTTATTTTTATTTGAATTAGCACTAATAAATTCACAATAAAATTATGTAGGTGATCAGGGTCAACCATCTTCCTTCACTCAATCCCTACAGTCGTCTCTGGTGTACAGTGAGTAAAATATTAATTTTAATTATAATTTCAATATTATTATGTTCAAACATGTCCATGCATCACTTATAAATATGTATCTATATAGTTAAACACTAGGCATATTTTATAATGCATTCTTAATTGATGAAGTGCCATGATTATTGTTTCTTGTAATTTGGAGCAGTGTGCGTGCGTTGGCGTGCGTGTGGTGTGTGGTATTGTATATGGATAGGACAGATAGACGCGGCTTGAAAGACACTCGCTGGGACTCGGTCCTTTATGGATAAGTCGGGGTAGGTACGGCTTGAGAAATACTCGCTAGCCCCCGCATTTGGTTTATTAAGCGAAAGTTTGACTTGAGAAATATTCGCTGGCAGATATTGGATTAAGAGAGTTATATAGGGGATCAGCTCCCATATATGTACTATTTGAAAATTATCGGATGTGTGAACGCTCCAAATTGCCTTTTTATTGTTATGATGTGATTTGTATGAAAATTTTGATGATGTTGCATTCTACTCCTTATGATGCATTAACTTTATATAGCTATAAAAATTATAGTTAAAATTGGTATTTTACTATCTGAGTCGAACGTTCAATTCTGTTCACCCTATTTTTCTAGGCTATAGGAGGAGATATTTTTCAGAATAACCTGTTTCTTTCCTCGCAGGTTATCGATAATTATTTAATTGTATTATTATTCTCTAAATTTATAATTTAGAACTCCGCATGTATTAGCAGTAGCATTAATCTTGTCAGGGATTGTATGAATTTAAGTTTTTGTATTAATAAATGAAAATTTTTGATGATTTTTAAATGGTTTATAAATGATGTAATAAGGTTGAGCTGGGCTCCCTTAATTTTAGTTTCTGATAATTATTATGTTAAGTTGGTCCGAATTTAAATTATAATAGTTTAATTTAAATTATTTTATATGCATGTTGGGCCTAATTTGTGGGTCTGATCATGAGTTTGGGAACAATAAGATTTACTATGGGCCTCAGGGATTTTATGCTGGCCCAAGTCTTAGTATCGATCCGATCCATAGGTTGAGTCGTGATATATTTTATATAAAATCAACGTTGGCATTTTTTATCAAATGAAATGACTACTAATAAAATTTTAAAGTGTTTTATTAAACATGTGATGTAATTTTATATATTTATTAGCGTAGTTTCACTTTAATATATATATATATATATATAATCTCTAGCTTGGTTAAGTAAGATTACTTCCCTACAAGCCTAGAATTAACTCCTAGATGTCGATCGCAACTCTACCCAATAATAGAATTATTCAAATCCGCGCAATTGTTACAACAGCTCTCATCTTTTTATCCTTGTCAACGGCAACATCAAAGTTGATTTTAAAAACTCCATTCTAGAGAGAAAACTAACCCTGTAAATGACTAAGCATTTGACTGACACGTGAAGACTGTATGGAGAAGGCTGCGCGTGAGAGTGAAAATCTTGAAAAAAAAAGAAATATTATTAATCTTTTTAAATATTAAAAAATCTCTAATTTTTAAGTAAATTAACTGGTTTAAGCTAACTGACACATTAAACTATTTATTTAATAGCACCACTATTTAAAAATTGGCGTGTCCACTATATGAGAAAATCGTAATTTTATAAAGTTACAACTCCTTTCTAGTCATGTTTAAATTGGCAAGCTCACAATAATTTATCTACGTCGATATAAGAAAAATTTTTATATGAAAGAAATAATTAAACATGAAAATTTTGATATAAATTTTTTTAAATAGAAAAATAAAAATTATAGAATAATTTTTAATACATATAAAAATAATATCTTTTTATTCATAAAAAAAGTAAATCTTTCTTATAATATGAAGAGGAAGACATATATAATTATAAAAAATAATATATATAATAATCACTTGGAAAAAATTTATGCGACAAAAATCTCATTATCGAATTCTTTACTAAATACCAATAAATGTAATTTAGATCATATTTTTTCACTTTTAAAATTAAGTAAAATAATGAAATTTTTTTAGAATAAATTTTTCCTTCTATTGAAAATGAGATTTATAATACTTTATGAAGAGAATTGTTAAAAAGAAAAGTGTTATCTCTAATATACAGTTGATCAATTATTATTTATTTATTTATTAAATTTTTTAAATTAAAAAATTTATTAAATGGCTTTAGCAACTTAAGTGAGTGTATATAAAGAGATATTTTTAATAATTTTGTTGCATAGACTTTATGTAATCAATTAGTCATTTTATTCATACATTACACAAATTATTTATTATTTTAATAATATAAATTTATATGTATTTTATATTCTTATAATTATATTATAAAATTTTATTAATGATAAAATTTTTAATTAATTATAATTTTATTTTAAGCATAAATAAATAAAATAAGTTGATTAATATATTATTTTTCAATTGTGAACAAAAAGCTAGCAATAATTTTTGTGTTTTTGTAGATATTAAATGATTTTAAACTTTTAAATTTTTTATAGAAACATCTATTTTTTAAAGCACAATATATATTTATACATGCAAATAAATGAAATTTGACAAACCATTTATTAAACATAAACATCAAGATTTTGGAAAAAAAAAATAAAAAATAATTAAAAATATAATTATATAAATAATAATTAAATTACCAAAATTAGCAAGTGAGTGAGGTTTTAATAAATACTATATTCAATATCCAATAGAAGTGAGAAATGAATTTATTTTATAGTATTAATAAATTTTGTTAAATTTTAAAATTTGAAATTTAATAAATAATAAATTATTTATATTTTTTTAATTATTTCATATATACATATTATCAATTAAAAAAAGCAAAATCAATATTAAATATCTTTTTTAATCTAAATTTTAAAAAATAAAAAGATAAATTGACTCAAATTCATTTTAAATAATCATTATTTTTATATCTTTATTTACATATCAATTAATTATTTTTTTTATCACTTATCATATTAATTAATATCTTTTTTAAGTGACATTTTTTATTAGTTAACTTATACAAATAAGTAGATAACGATGATTAATTAACATATGACATATATATATATATATATATATATATATATATATATATATATATATATATATATATATATATTCAGACTAGATTTATATTTTTTTGATATTTTTTTAATAAGATTAATAATAGTTATTTTAGAAAAATTACCAGAAAACTAAAAATTTGCCATTTTTTCTACGAATTAATAGGGAAGTGGACGTAATCATTTAAAATTGATATGAGATGAGATGTGATGATCACGTAATATCTCATAATAGTAACAGATTTAATATCTTTAGGATTTTTTTTTTTAGTTAGTTATAAAGGATTTTAATTTAAGTATAATAAGAACTTAATGTGGGGAAAAAAAGAACTTAATGGTAAAATAAAAAAAATATATATTAAGTGTAATTTTTATAAATTGTTCTTAAATTTTATTCTGTATTTTATTTTCATTTTTTAGCTTTAATTTATTATTAAAAAAATTATAAATTTTAATTTTATTTTATAAAAAATCTTCTAACCTGTTTTAATAAATTTTCAAATTAAAAAAATAAAATTATTCTTTTACCTACTGTTATCTTAACTTATTATAAAAATATTAACATGATCATAATAATTTATTAGAAAATAATTTATTATTTACTAAAAAGTATTAAAACTATATTTGTATATGTCATATTATAATTTAAAGAAATTTTCTAATATGAAAATCTATTACCGTAAGATAGAGAAATTTTTTTATAAAATAAAATTGAAATTTATAATTTTTATAGTAATAAATTGAGATTAAAATATAAGAGTGAAATACGGGTAAAATTAAAAAATTAACTATAAAAATTACCATTTGTTAATGGTAATCTAAAAAGTATTTTAAAATTTTCACTATCCAATAAATAAAATTTGAAATGTTTATAGCTCTAAAAATATTTTTTTTAATATATATTAATAAAATTTACAATAAAAAAGTGAACTTTTTAGATATCAAACAACCGAAAAATGTGGAATTGAAAGCTGAAAAACCTTCAATCCCTTATGAAAAGATAGGACTATACCCTAACTTACTGCAATAAAAGTACTACATTTACCACCTTGACAAAACCATGTCAAATTAATGACTCTCTTATCATATCATAACTCTGTATGTCATCAATTCATAGTTTCGACCTTCCCTAGGTGATAGGGTTGTACTTTACACCTTGCTGATACGCACAAGATATACTATTCTCACTAAACTCTAAGCAAAACGTCTGTCGTACTGCAAAAACCATCCAAAATTTCATACTGAAGACCAAATGGTCTCACTCTATAGATGTCACCTTTACTTTGCAACTAATCCGCAACCTCTGGTTTGATGGCAACTCTTGATATAACTCGAGCTCATGCTAGGGTAACCGAGTCACCGACTCTAGTTATCACCCAACTATGAACTTTCAATATTCTAACTCTAGATCTCTAACTAGGAGTTCCCAACTCCTCTGCAAATATAGAACTCTGTTCTGGCATAACTGTACCAAGACAGAGGCCATCCGCAAACACTCTCATTATGAAGCAACACGGGGATGCACGTAGCTCCACACAATAATCTCATGTCGGTACTGTAATCTGCAGCTTACAGAACAGACATCGAGAACATTGTATAGTTACTACGATACGTCATGACAGACTAGGTCTCCTAATCTCTTATCTCTCTTAAATTTACTATTATCATAAAGTTACTCTGACTAGGTCATCCATTGACGACTGTCAGCAGTGGTATCTTCACCCTTATTTAGTGCAATTATACTATCAAAACTTACCTTTATGTACTCGTGCCTAGCACCAAATGGACACAATACTTAGACCCATTCTGATAAAAATATAGTGTTTTTTGGAGAACATATTTCCATTCAGATTAGATTTAGATTTTTTTGATATTCTTTAATAAGATTAATAATAGTTATTTTAGAAAAATTACCAGAAAACTAAAAATTTGCCATTTTTTCTACGATTTAATTGGGAAGTGGACGTAATCATTTAAAATTGATATGAGATGAGATGTGATGATCACGTAATATCTCATAATAGTAACAGATTTAATATCTTTAGGATTTTTTTTTAGTGGTCAAGGATTTTTTTTTTATTAGTTATAGAGGATTTTAATTTAAGTATAATAAGAACTTAATGTGGGGAAAAAAAGAACTTAATGGTAAAATAAAAAAAATATATTAAGTGTAATTTTTATAAATTGTTCTTAACCTATTATAATAAATTTTTAGATTAAAAAAATAAATTTATTCTTTTATCTACTATTATCTTAATTTATCATAAAAATATTAATATGATCGTAATAATTTATTAAACAATAATTTATTATTTACTAAAAAATATTAAAATTATATTTGTGTATGTCATATCATAATTTGAAGAAATTTTTTAATATAAAAATCTATATTGTAAGATAGAGAAATTTTTTTATAAAATAAAATTAAAGTTTATAAATTTTATAATAATAAATTGAGGTTAAAATATAAGAGTTTCAACACATAAAATTAAAAAATTAACTATAAAAATTACCATTTGTTAATGGTAATCTAAAAAATATTTCAAAATTTTCACTATTCAATAAATAAAATTTGAAATGTTTATAGCTCTAAAAATATTTTTTTAATATATATTAATAAATTTTACAGTAAAAAAGTGAAGTTTTTAAGATATCAAACAACCGAAAAATGTGGAATTGAAAGCTGAAAAACCAGGATTTTTTTTTCCCTATAGGCCACAATAGCTTATGTATGCATGTTTCGATAATGACTTCATTTTGCTTTCGACTTGCCTTCAATTTTTTTTTCTTCATAATGATCTGTCTCGCAAGCTAGTAGCTCTTATCCATTTATTTCCATTGCAGGTCTTTATAATGACACATTGACAGAACCGAAGCTAACAAATACTAGTACAGTAAGAAGCCAATGGAATCAACAAATTTCTTCCGTTTCCTCCTCATCTTCTTAAGTGGAGCTCTTCTTTTACTGTTCACCTGGATTCATCTCCCATACGCTTCACCATCAAGCAACACTGACTTCCTCGACTGTGCCACCAACTCCCCTTGGTGCACCTCCAGAAACCGCTTCCTATCCAAGAAACCAGCCACCGTCAATATCCTCAAGAAACCCCCAAGACTCACGCGCCACCATCATGAGTCAGACGTTCCCCACCACCCGCTTGATCCCTTAACCATCCGAGAACTTAACAAAGTCCGTAAAATCCTATCATCTCACCAGCTCTTCAAGTCATCTCCCTTTGCTCTACACTCCGTAGTATTGGAAGAGCCCGACAAGTCACTTGTTCTCAAATGGCAAAAGGGAGACCCCATGTTACCCAGAAATGCTGCCGTCGTCGCACGTGTGAACGGTCAATCGCACGTGCTAACGGTGGATATAGATACCGGCGAGGTAAACGTACAAGAAGCCAATCCGCTCTCCGGTTACCCGACGATGACGATGGAGGACATGACTTCAGCGACATGGGCCCCACTATCTAACGCTGATTTCAACCGTACGATCATCGAGCGTGGAGTTGATCTGAAGGACCTGGCTTGCCTACCTATCTCTTTAGGTTGGTATGGTACGAAAGAAGAGAACAGGAGACTAATTAAGGTACAGTGCTACTCTATGGAGGGCACTGCAAACTTCTACATGAGGCCAATAGAAGGGTTGACTGTGCTTCTTGATATGGATACTAAACGAGTAGTGGAGATAACAGATAAAGGTAAGACCATACCCATACCGAAGGCCGCCAACACAGATTATCGCTATTCCGCCCAGGGGGTCAATCAAGAGAAGAAACTAATCAATCCAATTTCCATAGAGCAACCAAAAGGGCCAAGCTTTACTGTGGAAGATGACCACATGGTTAAATGGGCAAACTGGGAATTTCACCTCAAGCCCGACCCGAGAGCTGGGGTGATCATTTCTCGAGCTAGAGTCCAGGACCCGGATACTGGAGAGATGAGAAATGTGATGTACAAAGGGTTTACTTCAGAGTTATTTGTACCTTACATGGACCCTACAGATGCATGGTACTTTAAGACTTATATGGATGCGGGTGAATACGGGTTCGGGTTGCAGGCCATGCCGCTTGACCCACTTAATGATTGTCCTCGAAATGCGTATTATATGGACGGAGTATTCGCCGCCGGTGATGGATCTCCATACGTCCGATCAAACATGATTTGCGTGTTTGAGAGATATACTGGAGATATCGGGTGGCGGCACGCTGAGAGTCCGATTACGGGTATGGAGGTAAGGATCATTGGATTGGAATTGGATAAATTAATATTTAATGTTAATTATCTTTATATTTGTAAACATCTTTAGAATTAATTTTCTGGTTCCGACGTTGATGATGACGTAGTTGTGAAATTTGTGGCATCTTCTTTATTGTGTTTTGGCAGATTAGAGAAGTAAGGCCAAAGGTGACGCTTGTGGTTAGAATGGCAGCATCAGTGGCGAACTATGATTATATAGTTGATTGGGAGTTCCAGACAGATGGGCTAATCAGAATTAAGGTTAGTGATTTTTTTTTCTAAACACATTTTGTTTAATTTTTCTGTTCGCTGAAAATATCCAAGATGGAATCTTTATACAGGATTTTTTGTTATTGAGTTTGGACTTTCTAGCCACTGTATGCTAAATTCACGGACTTTTCATTTTGGACTTTTTCTTGGTGGTATTATCTATGCACTAGCGCTGGCTAGCTAATCTCTAAAGCAAAATGCATGGTCACAGGTTGGACTTAGTGGGATTTTGATGGTGAAAGGCAGCTCATACGTGAACATGAACCAAGTGCCAGGCCAAGAAAATCTCTACGGCACACTATTATCAGAAAACGTCATCGGTGTAATCCATGACCATTTCATCACATTTTACCTTGACATGGACATCGACGGATCTGATAATTCCTTCGTAAAGGTAAACATCCAAAGGAAGCGGACCTCTCCCGGAGAATCCCCAAGAAGAAGTTACTTGAAAGCTACAAGAAACGTGGCAAAGACAGAGAAAGATGCACAAATTCAGCTCAAACTTTATGAGCCATCGGAGTTCCATGTGATTAACCCGAACAAAAACACACGGGTGGGCAATCCTGTTGGGTATAAGGTGGTTCCTGGTGGCACGGCTGCTAGTTTGCTTGATCATGATGATCCACCACAGAAACGTGGAGCATTTACAAATAACCAAATATGGGTCACTCCATATAACCGGACCGAGGAGTGGGCAGGTGGGTTATTTGTTTACCAGAGTCATGGTGAAGACACTCTCGCAGTATGGTCTGACAGGTAAATAATTTAGTTTTCTTGAAAATTTTGGGCTTTAGGCTGATATTTTATTATTATTATTATTATTTCGTTTCAAAGGCTAAAAAAATCGTACTGATTTGTGGTGTGGTAGGGATCGTCCAATTGAGAACAAGGACATTGTGGTGTGGTACACGTTAGGTTTTCATCACATACCATGTCAGGAGGATTTTCCCATAATGCCAACAGTATCGTCCAGCTTTGATCTGAAGCCTGTCAATTTCTACGAGAGCAACCCTATTCTTGGTCTCCCACCTAATGTTGAGAAGGACTTGCCTGTTTGCAAGCCTTCAGATACTGCATGAATGGCAAATATGTCTTTTAGTTTTTGACTACATTTAGCGGACAAAAATAAAAAAAACAAAAAAAATTTTCTGTTTGCAAGCCATGCTTCTGTGGCTTGGGGCACAAATTTCTTGTCTGGCTCGTACAAATTTTAATGTAGGAAAAACTTTTTCAGTATATATATATGCTCTTAGATCAATAAGTTATAAAAAAAAAGGCTGGTGATTAATTTATTATCTACTGATAACCATGTGAAAAATCTTCTAACATTTTAGAGCTGAGTATGTGGCAGTAACATGGCCAGGGTTAATATGTTTCGGTTTGTAATCAAGGGATGCCCTAAATCAGATTGGGATGGATGATTCCTGTTCGCATCAATTCAGATTAAAAGAGAATTCATTGGTTTTTCTTTTATTTTAAAAAATGGAGGAGATTCTTAAATTTAAATTTAAATGTATTTTAAATTTAAATTAAATCGATTTTAATTTTATTTTAATTTCACAAAAAAAGAAATTTAAATATAACATTATTAATCAAATACGTTATTAAACTCTTCTACTATTCAGCTTTTATCTATTACACAACTAACAAAGTTTTAAACCTATTGATTGAAGTAAATTATTAAGTGATCATAGTTTTCTTGATGATTTGCTGTTAGTGGTTCCATGTGGAGAGTTAGCAACTAATAGCTGAAGGTCAAATTAATAGTTAAATTTAAAATCTTAACGCAATCCTAAAGCCTAAAATGAGTCCATGAAAGTGCTACAGAGAAGCAGCATAATCAATGAGACTTTGTCGTTAGTGGAAATTTACTTTCTGAATCCTGGTCCTCACCTGCACAGGAGGACACCAGCAGTCAGCATCGACTTGACAATTATTCTGACTTAATTTTACAATTCTTAACCAAGAATCCACAGAATGATTGTGAGTAGATATTTTTCTCAATTTTCTTCTGTAACGTTGCATCAAATCAAATAATTGTATATTTTTTTTTAAATTAATGAACTGATAATTGATGTAAGTATATTTTATGAGTTTCACATTTAATTAATAAATAATTATCATATGTTATAATTTGTCATACATTAACTCAATATTTACTCATTAATCTATTTCCAAAAACCAAAAAATACTTACCCATTAATTCAGTGCGATGTTTTTTATTGTATATAAAAATTTTTCACTACAAATTAAGGTAATGAAATTCTTCAACATTGCCTTTTCAAGGGTTTATTATTATAATAATGTGAAAAAAAATTAACAAATATAATATGAAGTAAAAATTATTTAACAAAATAATATGGTGTGCTAATGTCAATTTAATTAGAATTTGTACAAATAAGAGGAATGAGAAAATTAAATTTGCTTAAATTGTTTTGGTAGAGATAACTCTAAACTTAACAGTTAAATCAAGTTAATATATAGCCTTCAATACTCTCTGAGTTGGAGGGTAAATTTCTCATAATATTAGAGTAAGTTACAATCTGAGATCCAAGAAAGCAATGATAAGTGGTACCACAATAAGACAGACCTAGATAAATTTATGGATTAGTAATGTAATTATACTGTAAAGTCAAGCCCAAAAAAAAAAAAAAAATCAAACTGTAAATGAATCGCTGAATGCAATAGGGAGAATGTTGGAGTATAATATTGGAAACAAACAAAGAGAAACAAGAAATGCATAATAAGGAGACTCACAATCAAATCATGCTAACGATTTTCAACACTTTCAAGAATTTCTCAAATTTTTCGACTGAAAATGTTGAACTATTAGAAAGTTTTAATTCTTGGACTTGTGATTACCTCTACTAAACATATCATTTTAACTTAGTTCCCCTCACTATAAATTCACTATTAATTTCTTATTGATGTGAGACTCCGTCATACTCGTATCATCGTTTCCCACATTGATTTACAGCTTTATTTATTTATTCAGAACATATTTTGATTTTTTTTTTCTTCAAGAGAACATATTTTGAGTTGGAACATGTAGAATTAACGCAAAGGAAAACTCCAAGAAACAGCTCTTAATTATAGGGTGGAAAGAACAAAAATGACTAGGAATTGCAATGAGACTGTGTCCATGATCGATCCTACAAAAATATCACTTTCACTAGTTGCAATCATATTGCGCTTTAAACAGTGGCCACAATCAAGAAATCATGCAGTTGGTTAAAACTTGGAAGATCAAGAAGGCAACGAAATGATACATGATTGGTGGGTTTTGACAAGCTCTTTTGGGAAAGTTGTGGGTAAAGTAAATTCATAACTACTCCCTCCCAGCAAGTCCAAGGAGTTTGATGTTATAAATTATAATGAAACACTATGAAGATAAGAATTAACGAGTGGAGCTTCCACTATCATAAAGTAACAAAAAAGTGGTAATGCCCGTTTCCTTAAAACTTAAAAATTGCTCCGGCTAATAATCACATTTTCACATAGCTCTTCTTTATAAGGTCCCAAATTTCAGAAAATAGCAACTAGTAGTCTCCATTTTTAAGCTGTCCGCTGGAATTTCAACTTCAAATAGAATTAACAGTCAAAAGTAATTAGGAGGTTGAATTAAAAAAATTAAATTGGAGGATTTAATTCTAATTAGGAAGTTTAAATAAAAAGCAAAAAAAGAGGTTGCCAAAGTTTAAAAGAATTGATGGAGAATGGCCAAAACAAGCCCAATTTGGGCTTATTCTCTTTGTCCATTAATACAAAGACTTGCCAAAACCAAGAGAGAGGGACCGTGACAGGGCTTGAGATTGTGAGGTCACCACATTGTTTTTGTTGAGTGTTTATGCAGTGAAAAACACGGACGGGTCGGGTGAGTTGATTGTGCGGCCATGTGAGGTACTGTTTGTGAGTGAAAGAGGGAGAGAAAAAGTAAATAGTATTTATAATTTTTTTGGTTAGTTAACTTGTTGTAGAGTAAGTTTAGATAGAACCATCTTAAATTTTATATTATTCTTTTAATTTGATTTGTAAGTAATTTTTACAACAATTGGTATTAGAGAGCTCTGATTTGAAATATTAAAGATAGCGAGTACAAAGTTTGATGTGAAACTATTTAATAAAAAATAATTTTAATTTGCGACAAAACACCAGAATCTTTGTGTAACAAGGATTAATCAAATTATTGAATGAAAAGCAATTGGTGATTATCAAGGGTGATGATTGGGAAAAGTTTCAATAAAAGACAGTAAGTACGATTCGATTAATGTTTATAATGTCTTTAAAGAGATTTTTCCAATTGCTTTGTCGAAGAAATTGAAGAATTTGTAGTTGTCAAAGTCATTCATAAACTATTTGTACTTGAAGGAGTTGTACTGACTAAGGATGGAGGAGGATATTAATGTAATGAAATCATATCCATACCTTCTATAAATTAGTTACCCAATTGATTAGTATTGGTGCAAAAGTAAATGATGAAAATAAAGTCCTTTAGCTTATAATATCTCTCCCACGGTCTTTTATAAAAGTTTAGCAATGGCCCTAATAGTTGGGAGGAAACATTAAAGGTGAAGGATTTTATTGTAATTATCTTAGATGATGAGAAGTTCAAGAAGCCAAGTGAAAGCAATAATGGTGGAAGTAATCCATGTGAAAGTAATTTAAGAAGATTTAGTAGAACATGCTCAAGACTACGAGTGGACATTGCGGATAAAAAATGCTACTAATATCATGAGAAGAGCCACATTCAATACGTTTGTAAGAAAATATGAAGAAACATCCGGCAAAGTTCAAACTATTCTTGAAAAGTTGTGGAAAATAAGGGACAACTGCAATTGCATGTATTGAGGGGGATATTTGATGCTATTGTGAGTTTTTGAAGACCAGTTAAAGTGTCAAATCAGCTTATAAACAAAGAAAAACAGTGAGATTGATGGCCTATTAGCCAACCACTTCAACACTCAAGTTAGAGGTTTTAATTGAGAATGAAAGGTTGACTAATAGAAAGCTTCAGTAATTAATTTGGCAAAGTAAGCGTACCTGAATAATACTTGGTTCTCATATTTATAGATTGAGGGCTAAAGAGCCATTGTAACTAACTATGAGAATCTCAGATACTCAGTTGATATTCTGAGATTCTCGTTTATCAATCTGTCCTGATCGTTGACTGGTACTGGCTGATACGTGGTAAGGTTAATGCTCGGTCTGTCGAGCGAGCATTCACACTTGCTTTGATATCCCATTAGTGTTTGTTTGGCCCTACTAGTCTAAGCATTCTTTTGCTCGGTTCGGGTAGTCAGGTTTTGCTTTGTTCAGTGTGGTTGATCTAAACCATGTGCTGGTTGTTCTGGCTCCTAGTCGTGACTTCTTCTTTACTCTGACCCTCTAATTGAGCGCTGACACTTTGACTGTTATGTTGAATTTTTTGACCAAGCATTGACTATTTGACTCGGTTTTGAGCGAGTATTATATTGACACTAATGTTTTAAATATGAATGATGGTGAGGAAAAGACAGAGTTTTATCACAATATGAATGTTTAATGGATTCTGCTTGCTTATCTTATATTTGCTAAAAAAAATAATGGTTTGATGCCATTGACGAAATAAAAGAAAAGTGAGTAAAGCTAGCTAATGGCAAGAAAATGAGAATTAAAGGTGTTAGTAAAGTGAAAATTAAATTGCATGGTGATTGTATAAAAATATTTAATGAAGTGAGATATGTTCTTAAATTTAAAAAGAACTTAACTTGACAGGGTAAGTTGGATTCTTTAAGTTAGGTGTTCTACTTTTGGTAAGTCATTAGATAGCCGATACGCTATTATAATTATAAAAGTCTAGAAGTTTGGTGCAAGAAATCTTTATAAATTGGAAGGAAACAAGGTATCAAGTTGAGTCAATTTGCAACATCAATGATAAAGAGTGTAAGAAAAGTATTCAAACAAAAATTAATATTTGTAGAAGTTGAGAAAACAAATTTTATTTGACTTTGAAGTGGGGGTTATTGGAATTTCAAGTCTAAATAAAAGTAAGAGTCAAAATTAATTAGAAAGTTGAATTAAAAATTAAATAGTAGGATTGAATTTAAATAAAAACCAAAACAACAAGTTAGCAAAACCAAACTGATGGAGTGTAACCTCTTATCAATAAACATAGACAGGACCCCTTGGAATGCTATTACTGCTGTTAACTCTTTCTCCATGCTTGAAAGCTCTTCCTCCGGTGCTCTTTACTCATCTCTTGGGGAGGCTAATTTTGTGGCTGGCACTTTAGCATAACTAGGAGTCTTGCTGTCTGATGATGTAATTGCACTTCTTTGATTGTTTAGTTTGCTGTTTTGTCAAGGAAAGGCTGCTCCACAAGTTACGTCTATAAGGGGATTACCTGTTGGCATGGCCTAGTTTTGAAGCCTTCTTTCTTTATTTTATTCATGTTTATAAATAAATTTCTCTTGCTTAAATAAAAAAAAAAAACACCAAATTGATGGAGGAATGGCGGAAACAAGTCCACGTTGGACTTGTCCTCTTTGGCCATTAGAGGCCCATAACAGGGGCAGGTTATATGTGGCCAAAATCAAGAGAGAGGGTTGGTGAGAGAGCATGAAATTGTAAGGCCATCAAATTGTTTTTGTTGAGTGCGTAAGCAGTGTAAAACATGGGCGGCCATGTGAGATGATTGTGCGAGCTTCTGACTATGAAGTGTTGCTCATAATTATTTTTCTTTGTCACAGAATTTATTAGAGACTAGGCTTATGTCAAACTATCTTAAAATTTGTGTTATTGGCTTGATTTGCCGGTATCGCTGTTTTGCATTCACTCGACTTGCTCTCTTCTGCCATTACTGGCCCATAACAGGAGTAGGTTATATGTGGCCAAATCGTCTCTAATTCTGTGTTGTTGGCTTGATTTGCCGGTATCGCTGTCTTGTGTTCGCTTTGGGCCCATTGAGAAAAGAAATGATAGATGGGCATTTGCTTCCAGATATGAGCTCCATTGAAGCTTAAATAAGCTAGGCTGTTTAAAGTTATTTTTTAGTTCTTGGATTTAGAATATCATAGTAAATAACAGTTTGATTTGCTTTTTCACTTGCTCATTGATGCATGCATTTTAGATTATCATTTAGGGGTAATTTTTACACATAATTTACCCTTGTTCATAGCTATTACTATAGATATTAGCATATATTTAGTCAATTTTATAATTTTCACACTTCTTAGTTTAATTTTTGAAATTTATTTGTTTTATAGGTTAAATTTGGAGAAATGTGGTGTATTTTGATCAGAGTAGCCATTTGGAGGAGATTAGAGTTAAATTGCAAAAATTTTTGAAGTTGAGTAAAAAATGGCCGAGAGTTTCACAACCTGCGACACAACCGATTTAGCTTATGTAGCAGGTTGTGTCGATCGTTAGATATTCAGGCCGAGAGTTACACAACCCGCGATACAACCAATTCAGCTTATGTCGTTTTTACTGGAAATGGCTGACGTGGTATTTTTGATACTCTGATTTTATACCTCACTTTCTCTGGAATCTTCCACCTTTTTACCCATTCTAAGGCAGACCCCTAACCCATATAAAGTCTCCTTTATCATTTTCTTTCCATAAGGAGGAAGGGAGGCATTTTTGGCAAGAGAGAAAGGGAGAAAGAGAGGAGCACGTGAAGCAGATTTCTGCAGCAGCAGCAGCAGAGGCGTTCTGCACTCTCCAGCAGCAGATTCTGCAGTATTCTTCTGGGTTTTTCTATTCCTTAACTTAGATTTCCATTATTTCTTCATTTATACACTTGGGTTTGTCTTGAAACTATGATTTGTGAGTAGTTATTTGAGATTCTAGAGATGGGTTTGTAAATATTATTTTGTATTGTGGTTTTGAACTTATTTAGTCATTTAAATGAGGTTTATTACATTTTAATTTATTGCTTATGAACTTATTGCCTTGTTTGATGAATGGGCCCTCATTAAGTTAAGTTTTAATCCTTAATAGATGGACTGAAAAGTGAATATTTGGGATAGATAATCTTGCAATAAACTTAGTTTTCTTGGTGTTAAAGATAAGCTAAGAGGATTAAGGGGACTTTCCAAAATCAATTAGAGCTTTAATTGGGTTTTTGTTAGGTTTGAAATACCGTGAAAACAAGATTTGATTTAATGAAAACCAACTTTGAGATGCTTGAAAAAAGGTTTCAAAAATTTAAGAATTGATTTCCCTCAAAATTGCAATTCTCATGTGTTTGTCTAAATTAGGGATAAAACACATGCAAACAATATGGAAAATTCAATCTCTAGAATCACTTTAATTTTTATTGAATTTAGATTTAATCCCTCCAAATTTCATAAATAGCAAATTTCAATTTAAATCTTGGTAATCTAGTTTAATTAATTTAGTTAATTGTTTGATTTAGTTTAAATTCCTCAAATACAAATTTTAATTTCAAATTTTATTTTTAATATCTTTAAATTTTGTCATTCTAATTAGCTTATCCTTTTATTTCCAATTTAAGCACAATTCTCTGTGGGATCGATATCATTTTTTAAAACTATACTACTGTGACCCGTGCACTTGCGGATTACAACATTAAGTTTTTGGCGCCGTTGTCGGGGAATTGTTTGTTTTTAAGTTGGATTTTAATTGTTTAAAGCTGATTGGAATTTTTATTTTCTTTTATTTTCACTGTTGTTCCTTGTGTTTTTCAGGTACTTTTCTTGTTTATGAGACGATCGAAAAGCACAAGCGACACTGAATTGTTGTTTAACCCTGAAATTGAAAAATTCTGCCGAGCCAACAAAAAGGAATGCAAGAGAAGAAAGGAAGCAGAAAAGGAAGAACAACAAAGATTTGAGCAAGAGGAGATAATAGAAAATATGGAGAATCAAAATAGAGCTATTGGTGGAAACAATGGAGGAAATGAACAAAATAGACAAAATGAAGTTGTTAATCAAAATGATCCTCAGAGAAGATCCATGTTGGATTATGCTTTTCCTAGATGTGCAGATGTGAGAGATAATAGACCTATCATTGGAGCTAATCAATTTGAGTTAAAGACTTGTCTCATTCAAATGGTTCAGAATTCACAATTTGGAGGTAGTCCACTTGAAAATCCTCATTCTCATTTGAAGAAATTTTTGATGATATGTGGCACACAAAGGCAGCCTGGAGTTTTAGATGAAGTTATTCGGCTCACCTTATTTCCATTCTCTCTTCGGGATTCAGCATTGGAGTGGTATGACTCACTTCCACAAGCTACTATAGCTACTTGGGAGCAACTATCTCAAGCTTTTCTATCTCAATTTTTCCCACTTAGGAAGACCACTCATTTGAGGAATTTGATGGTAGCTTTTAAGCCAAGGGATGATGAAACTTTGTATGAATCTTGGATGAGATTTAAGGAGCTTGAAAGGCAATGTCCTCATCATGAAATACCCAAATGGATGATTGTTCAGAATTTCTACACCAGAGTTACTCCAGCCATAAGAAACACAATTGATTCACAAGCAGGAGGAGATTTCATGAGAATGACAAGTGAAGAATGCTATGATTTATCAGAGAAGATTGCTCATAATACCCATTTGTGGGGAAATCCTAGAGCACTTGAGCCAAAGAAGGCAAAGATTTATGAACTTGACTCAGTTAGCTACATGAATGCAAGATTTGATCAGTTAACTCAGCTTCTTAGTGATTTTTGCACAAAGGCAACAACCTCAACTCCTACAACTATGCAACAAGTTGCCTTCACAGATGGAACTCAAAGTTGTGGAGTTGATTACTCTTTTTATGGTGATGATTTTTTGCAAGAACAAGCTGCTTATGCAGGAGGTTATCAACAGAAACCTATGGGAAATTCTTACTCTAATGTGAACAACTCAACATGGAGACCACAAGTAACTTTTGCTCAACAAAGTCAAAGCTCAAATTATGCTCATAACCAGCAGTATATGCAGCAGAATAGACCTCAATTTCAGCCTCAATTTCAGCCCACAAGGCAACCACAACCTGGATATCAAGCAAGAGCACAATAATCCCTTCCACCTCATGAACCGAAGCCAACCTTGGAAAGCATGATGGAGAAATTTTTTGCTGAACAAAGCAAGATGAATAGCAAATTGGAGGAAGAAATGCAACACATGAGACAAACCATGGATCAATTACAAGTCCACAATCGCATGTTGGAGACTCATTGGCTCAACAAGCAAGCTCATCGGGAAGCAAATCCTATGGGAAACTACCTAGCCAACCACAAAACCCTCATGAACAATGTAAGGTTGTGACCTTGAGAAGTGGTAAGAAAGTTGGTCAAGAGAGTGAAAACAAGAGAGAAGAAAAAGAGAGCACAAAAGAAGAAAATTCAGTTGAGAGCAAGAAAAATGAAAAAGAAGAAGAAAGCAAAAGTGAGCAAGATGAGGGAGAGAAACCATACATCCCACCAGAGCCTTACAAGCCCACCCTTCCCTACCCTCAAAGATTCATCAAGCATAAGCTAGACAAATAATTTGGCAAATTCCTTGAAGTGCTAAAGAAGTTGTATATCAATGTGCCATTCACTGAAGCACTATCCCAAATGCCAAGTTATGCCAAGTTTTTGAAGTAGATTCTTACCAACAAGAGAAGGCTAGAAGATTATGACACCATCAACTTAGGAGAGCAATGTAGTGCTATAATTCATAAGAAGTTACCTCCCAAATTCAAAGATCCGGGTGTGTTTTCCATCCCTTGTCATATAGGTGATAATTGTGTGGCAAATGCCTTATGTGACCTTGGAGCTAGTGTCAGCCTAATGCCACTTTCAATATATGAGAAGTTGAATATGGGAGAGTTGAAGCCCACAAACATGTATCTTTCATTGGCTGACCGTTCAATTAAGTATCCAGAAGGCATTCTAGAAAATGTGCCTATCAAGGTTGGAAAATTCTACATTCCGGTGGACTTTGTCATTTTAGATATGGAAGAAGACACAAAAGTTTCTATCTTATTGGGAAGACCCTTTTTGGCAACAGCTGGTGCATTAATTGATGTAAAGGGTGAGAAATTGACACTTAGAGTGGGAGATGATCAAATGATATTCAACATTAATCCAGCCATGAAAAGGAAACATGAAGAAGTTGAGTCTTGTTTGCGAGTAGATATTATTGATGAGATTGTTCAAGAGCATTTCAGAAAAAGCTATCCACAAGACCCTCTTGAAAATTGCTTAGTCCATGGCGGGAGCATTGATGATGATAATCACAACATAGCTGCTTTTGCACAACACTTGGAAAGCTCTCCACCACATCCTGAAGCCAAAATTTTTCAGCTTGAAAAAGTGCAAAATTTGGAGATTAAACCACCATCATTAAAGGTAGAGGATGCCCCAAAGGTAGATCTTAAACCTCTTCCTTCCAACCTCAGGTATGCTTTTCTTGGACCAAATGGAACATATCCTGTTATAATTAATGCATCTTTGACTGATATTGAGAATGAAAATTTGTTGAGAGTTTTGAGAAAATATAGAAGAGTTTTGGGTTATGCAATTGATGATATAAAGGGAATTAGTCCAACAGTTTGTATGCATAGGATTTTCCTAGAGCCAAATAGTAAACCTTCTATTGAACACCAAAGAAGATTGAATCCTACAATGAAGGATGTTGTGAAAAAGGAAATCCTAAAATTACAAGCTGCTAGACACAAAAGACTTTTGCAACTTGATGAGGTAGAAGAATTGGGACTTGATGCTTATGAAAATGCTAGGATCTATAAAGAAAGAACTAAAAAATGGCATGATAAGCATATCAATAAAAAGGACTTTAAAGAAGGAGATTTGGTTCTCTTATTCAATTCAAGGTTAAAATTTTTTTCAGGAAAATTAAATCAAGGTGGTCCGGTCCATTTAAAGTTGTGAAAGTTTTACCTCATGGTGCTGTGGAAATTTTTGATGAAAAATCTGGTAATTTCAAAGTAAATGGGCAAAGGTTGAGGCATTATTCAGTTGGTGAGCCAATTGAGAAGATAGCAACCTGCTATCTCTCCCATTCTCCATAAAATCTTGATTGAGTATGGTCAAGCTAAAGACCTAAACTTAGCATTTTTATGCATAACTCACAATTTTTCATTGATTCTTTATTTTTTTCATATATATATTTGTTTTAGATTTTTCTATACTCCTTATTCAGAGTTTAACATTGTTCTAATTTCCTTGTGCAGATGGGATGCAATGCATTGCAAGCAAATGAGCATAAAAAATTTTTATTTTAGTTTTAGCTTTAAATTTTTAGCTTTAAATTTTAGTTTTAAATTTGTTCACTTATAATTTTCATCTTTCTATTGTTGAGTATTTGCTGGTGCATATTGCTGGATTCATTGCCCTTTTTGTTTATTTTAAGAGAAAATTTTTCCAAACCTTGTCATCTTGGTTTAACAAAAAAATTATTTGAATATGGATGTGTGAATTGGTGCTTTGAAAAATTATTTTGTATGAGTATTTGATGAAAATAACAGGTTGAACAATTAGAATTCATGTTATGAAGGTTTAATCATTTGAAATATAATTTGTTTTAATTTTTTAGGTACTCTCTAATTCTGTCAAAATTGGGCAGCAGATTTCATAACCTGCGACATAACCGGTTTTGCTTGTGTCGTCGCTTGTGTTCACTGGCAGCATTTTGGGCAGATTATTTCACAACCTGTAACATAACCGGTTTGCTTTTGTCGTCGCTTGTGTTCACTGAGCGCATTTTGGGCAGATTATTTCACAACCCACGACATAACCGGTTTTGCTTGTGTCGTCGCTTATGTTCACTGGGCACATTTTGGGCAGATTATTTCACAACTTCTGGCATAACCCCCATCCTTGTGTTCTAACTTGTGTCGTTTGTTTGTTTTGCAGGATAAGAACTCACTTCATCAAAATGGGCCAGCAACTACCCCAAGCCCAAGCCCAAAAGCCCACTAACCCATTTTGATATATAAAAAAAAAAAAACAAACCCAAAGCCCAAAACCCAAAACCCATAGCCTAAGCCTAAAACCCATAACCCATAGCCCAAGCCTAAAAACCCAAACCCAAAGCCCATAACCCGATAACCCCATTCCCTCCTTCTTCCTCTCAGCTTAGCCCCGACACAACACCCCCTCTTCGCCGTAACCCTCCTCTTCGCTGTCACTTGCACCACCCACCATCTAAACCATTCCCATTCTTCTTCTTTTTTAGTCCCTCCTCTCCATTTTGCCATGCCCGATTCCCCACTCTCCTTCGAAAACTCCCTTCCCCATTCCTCCCACCCTACGCTGCAGCCCCAAACCACTCCACCCATGAATGCCGACTTACCGGCAGCCCTTTCTGGTGACGCCCCCATTGCTTCATACAAGAAGAAAAAGGCGAAGAGCATTAAGCAGCACAAAACAATGAGCGGTGCCAAGAGGAAGAAACTCAAACAGCCCACACAGCCCCACCCAGTCCCGCCACCAACTTCTGCCGCACCTGATGTCTGCCGTGGAATCCCAAAATCGGCGGTCAAGCGCCCAGGAACATCAAAAGGTAACTTCGCAATTCCTTCTTCTTTGCCTACTGCTAGACAATGGGTGTTGCCTACTGCTGAAATGAAAAGAAATAAGACAAGAGTCAAAGCTCGAAAAATGGTTTAAACTCGGTATTTGGATGTGTTTACACTTAAATCTTTGAAAATATATGATGAAATGCAGACTCTGTTGGATGCTTTAGGTTAGGTGCGATTTTCCCATAAGCAGGAACTGGTTTACCCCATTCTTGTGCAGGAATTTATGGCCTCCCTGTCCACTAGTAAGCATAAAAATGACTTGGATAATGACTTGACAATCAATTTTAGATGCCTTGGTCAAGATAGGGTGCTGTCTATGGATGATTTTCACCATATATTCGGCTTTCCAACTGATGGTTTGGTCAAAATGCCTACTAGCCAAAGGGATTATAATGGGTATGAATTTTGGCAGCAAATAGCACCCTCAGCAGGTGTTTTCAAACCGGGGCACAGTAAGGCTTCTAAAATTGAGAGTCATTCCTTGAGATTGCTTCAAAGATTAATTGCAAATACAATTTTAGGAAGAGGAACTAGTGTTGGCACAATGTCTCAATATGACTTATTCTTTTTGTGGTGTGCAAAAACTGGTAAAAAAGCTTCCCCTGGTTATTATTTTTGCCGTCATGTGATCCGCCAAACTACTAGGGGTACTGGTAACATTGTATTTGAAGGTTTGGTCACACCCATTGCACATTATTTTGGTTTTAATCCTCAAGTTCACAAGTGTGCTGCTGTTCCAACTGGTTTGCTTTTTTTGGATGGACCTCATTTGGCCAACCAAAAATTTTGTATCAAAAATGAGGCTACACAGTTTTATGAGATTCCTGCACCAACAGCAACACCACTTGGCTCTCCTACTGCAATTAGCTCCTCCTCAGCATCTGAGAAACCATCTGAGCAGCCTTTTACACAACCTCCAAGCCAGGCTCCACCAACAGCACAACCTGCTTCATCAACAGCTTCTGGACCATCCATGGCAACCCTTCTGACATTCATGGAGAATCTCAGTGATGAGATCTACTCTTTTCGGTAAATGACGGATGTCTCTTTTCAAACATTAAGGGATTTAGTTGATATATATTTGGATAGAAGTGCTGAAATGCAAGACGAGTTGAAAGTCATGTGAGCTAAGCTAGAGCAGATCGAAAGTAACCAGGCACTCATTTTGAGCATCATTTCTCCACAGCAACCACCAAAAGCACCACCACCTCCACACGATGGCAAGGGCAAAGAAGCTCTCATAAATGACTGACCAGCTTTTATTTTCAGTTTACATTTCATGTTTTTTATTTTTAGTTGCTTAAATTAATTAGTGTTTTGAACTTGTTTAGTTAATATTTTGCTTGTGTTGTTTTTCTTTTACTTGAACCATTTACTTATTCAGTATTTTTTTTTTGAGTTCCTCATAAAGTACATTTTTCTTTTGAATCTTTAGTACTTTGCTCACTTGCTTTGATTTGCTACTTCGGATTTATACTTGATGGCTATATTTTTGAGCTTAACCTCTCTATTTCAACTTTTTGAGTTTAATTGATTTAATGGATTCCATTGCATTGTTTCTTTTGCAATGAGTGCAGCAGCTGTCCAAATTTTATTAAATTGGCTGCACTTCAATGAGATAACAATTCTCATCTCAGCTTGTGTCACTTTCAACACAAGTTGTGGTATCGCTTATGCAACAGGGTAATAATTCTTTAAGCACATATGAGCCACCCATTTTCTGCACATATAGCCAAATTATCCCATTCCTTGCAATCTTTTAACATTGAGGACAATGTTCATTCTGAGTATGGGGGAGAGGGTAAATTTTTTTGCAAAAATTACTTTTTCCTTTTTCATTTGCATATAGTGACATACTCATTCATTACTTCATACTTGTACATATTCACATATATACACCTGCATATAGCTTCATATACTTAGTTACATATAGGTTGACTATACATTTACACTCATGCATTTCATTTATTCATTTAAAATTTTTGGATTTTTAAACCAGTCTTTGAATTCCATAAGCCACTTATTCAAGCAATCCAACTTGCCTTTAGATGGTTAGTGGAATGAAAGTTCCAGCTGGGTACAAAGTCTTAAGCATTATTCTTTCTCTCACTTAATAGCTGAAAATTAATACATTCATCTAGGTATGCAGATTCTGATTAGTTATTTTGAGTTTTTAGTGTCTGAATAAGCCTTTAAGGAAGAAAATGGTCCTTGTCGTCTCACCATTCCTAGAATAAGCATCTTAGATCTTTCAAAGCGAAATTTTTAACTTGCATTTGATAAGAATATGATTTAGGCATTCCTTCATATTTTAAACCTCACGTTTAGCCTTAACCTACCTTAATTTCATTTCAACCCTTGCAAACCCCCTTGAACCTTAATTCCCTAATTTCTTTGGAACCCAAATCATTTACGTAGCCATAAAACCTAAACACTACCACCTATTTATGAGAATAATATTTTAGCAATTAAGTGCATAAAAAATAATAATAATAAAAAAATTTATTATAAAAAAAAAATGGAGGATTGAAACATCTTGAAAAGTGCTAGAGTAATTGTGAAAAGTTGATAAAAAAAAAAAAAGTCACCAAAATATCCCAAAGGTAATTTTGGGTGTGACATGAAATAGGGACGCATACAAAATAAAAAAAATACATTATAAATGTGACACTCCTTACCCGTGTACAGTATACCCGAGTAAGTAATGCCACACGGTGTACTGGCACACTCTAATATTCCTCAATTAATTTATACAATGCTTTTGCATATAATTTATGAAATACAATTTATTTAAACCATTTATCAAAAGTATTATTCATTTAAGGTTCCGAAAATTTTAAAGAAAATCCGGCGGAGTACCGGCTAAAAATGGAGAAAATCGTTCTTCGGAACTTGTTAAAAACACTTCCAATATTTTTATTCCATCATCTCAACAATATTTCTCAATTTCAATTCTCAATAATCTTTTCATTTCTCAAACATCCATTATCAACACCAAACTCAATATCAAGATTTCAACATTTCAATTTCTATTTTCATTCATCACTCACATGTGATGCTCGCATATAAATCACAAGTAAACATTTGCTTTTCCATTAACAAATACAATTTTCATAATTTACATATACATCAATATACATTACATAAGTTTAATTACATATGAAGAAAAAAAATCTGCTACAAAATATCAAAATGACAAAATGACACCTAGTGCCCTACCAATGCACTGCAGGTAGTGAGGTGACATGGACACGGTGCAGAACTGCCGGATGGACTCACCCAGTCTGAGGTCTACTGGGCTCACGATCAGGATCTCCAGTACCTACGCGTGGCAAAAGCAACGCGCTAAGCAATAATGCTTAGTGGTGTAATAATAAAATAAAAGAAAATAGCAAGAAAACAAATATATAGTGAATGTGTATGATTCATTTGTTTAGTATGGTTATATATACATTAATTCAGTAACTTGGTTCATTTCATTCATTTGGTTGCCCAAGTAACCTACACTAGGCGACTGGACTGGATAACGGGTAAACTGGCACTGGGTACCTAGTACCTCGGGCCGTCACACCATTGGTCACATATGTATCTCCCGGTGTGCAACAGAACAGCTAACAAGCTGTAAATAATATCAGGCACAAGGCCAAGTCTCAATACAAAGTCAGAATGGCTAAAAGCCATGAAATCTCGGAATGGCATATTTCCATGTGCAGTACTGCTAACTGAACCCTATTGGCATGCCAAACTATCCAAACCAATCTTGTTAGGTATACTAGGGCATTTGAAACTTTTAAATTCTTCAATTTGTGAATTTCAACTTTTTTTGGTGTCACTATTCATCATTGGTCAACAAAAATGTTGACTTTTAGAATAAAAATGTGTACATTGACTTTGGCACTCCCAACATACCACATTTGGTGTTTAAAACTTGTTGGCATTAAGTGTTAATACCATTCCAAAGTGAAACTCAAAACAAGCAGAATTTTCAGTTTTGGTGAGTCAATTTTACTGTTCCATTAGACACTGTTACTGTTGGAATTTGAAGAAATGTAAAACATGAAAGTTGTTCCTTATTTTGTTTAGTTGAATTTCCTTTTTTGAATCACTCCATTTGGAGTTTTGTAGCTCCAGATATGGCTCAAAAACCCAAGCTGTCTGGATATGCATTCTGCAGAAATTTACCATATCTACAGTGCATGAACAGTAACTTGAGTCACTTGGTTGAATGGGTTCTGGCCATAATTTGGGGTAGGTTCCTTCATGAAAGTTGTTTGTCTATGTCTTAACTTATTGCTGTAAAAATTTCAGGCCAATTGACCAAATATACAGTGATTTATGGCCAAATGAATAGTTACTGTTCATTTGGCAAATTCTGCAGAATTCAGTGCAGGGTATCCGGATTGTGGCTGAGTTTTGACGCTTTTGCTTTGGTCTTTTGGGCATGGTTTCTTCAGCAAAAATGTGCCATTATAAGCCTAGTTTCATGTCCAATTGTCCAAACATCAATTGGACTAACACAGCCCAAGTTATGGCAGTGCAAAGGGACTGAATTTTCAGTCCCTATGCTGCTGTCATAGGGCAGTTTATACCTTGACTTTGCCCCACCATTTTTCAGTCCCATTTATGGTCAACATATCCAAAATGGTCACTTATTGACCATTAGAGTGTTCTTTAATAGGTTGGTCAGCCAAGTCACTTTTTCATGCTTCAAAACCCTAGTATCCAAGGCAATTTACCCATAACCCTCCATTAGCACCCTAGTTCAACATCTATGTAAATATATAACTTAAATACAATCTCCAACTCATGATAAGTCCATTAAAAACATTCAAAACACTCATTGTTTCTTCTTAGGGCTGCCGAAATTGAAGTGTTCATACCCATAGGTTTTTTGTTCATTTAAACTACAAATCTTACTAAGTTCAAGTCCAAAATCATGGAAATAAAGAGTTTAATGGGTATAAATGCACTAACCTTGTTTGGGCAGAATTTCCAAAGCCCTAAACCTCACTTTTCTTCCTTTCCTTGGCTGCCAAAAGCTTCTCCAAGTGATATGGTCAAGGTTTAATGAAAGGGGTTAGGGTTTAGTGGTGGAAACTCATGGGAAATGGAGGTAATGAAAGAAAATTTTTCATGGAGGGAGGAAGAAGAGAGGATCACGTTTTTAAGGAAGAAGAAGAAGAAGAAAGCAGCTGGTTTTTTAATTGTTTAGGTCTTCTTTTATCTCTTTATTAGTTAGTCAAATAATGGCTAAATTTTGATTGGTCATAGTTTTTCTTAATGACATCATAATTCCCATTTACTTACTTTTCTTCTTACTTTTGTTTTCTTATTTTCATTTCTCATTTTTAATAAATTTTTCATCAACATTAATTCATATTTTATGTCATATTAATTATTTACTCAACTGGACAAGTCGGCCAAAAATCACCTCGGAAGGCGAAATGACCAAAATGCCCTCCGTTTGGCTTAACGGGTCAAAATTGTCTGTACCGATTGAAAAATTTTTCTAATTATTTTCTTGGCATTCTAATGCCATAGGAACTTCAATAACCCTTCTCTGGAGTCCCAAAAATTATTTTATAATTTTTTCCCTGGGTCTAGGGCTCCTCGTTGCGAGAACCGCAACTTCCCTCCGGTTACCCATCGCTTGGGCACCGGCTCGTTTTGCTTGGTTGTATTTTATTTCTAAAATTTTTACTAAGTGTTTCTTATTAATATTTGAGTTAATTATGGTTCCCGACTTTAATTTTAATATTTTTCCGGACGTTCTAGCTGTCCGGACCGACACCGGTCACCGGAACAGTAGAATGTACGGAGTGGTTACCGGGAGGGTGTTACAATAAAAGTAGTCCCTTTATTGTGATAGCACTGAGATTCATTGTGAATTTCTTTCCTCTTGATAAAAAATTCTATTATAAAAAAAAAAGGATGCAATTTGAGTTTCATGATTAATATTATTCTCATATTTTGTTTATCTTATTCCCTTTCTTTGTTAACCACAATTTTACCCTATTTGACCCCATTACAACCCTTAAAAAAGACCTAATGATTCTTTGAAAAATGCTTGTTACATTAGTGGAGTTAGATGTTTTATGCTTGCATATGGGTTTGGCAATATAATCTTCCATACATTACTCACCATCTATTTGAGACACATTGGCTATCTATTTCATTTAGGTTTGTTTTGGCATAATTGACTCTTGTAGCTGGTTGGTATTTGTTGCTTGGGTTGATTGGTTAATTCTTAGCTATTCTGTAATTGTTGAGAGTGATTGCTTCATTCTTTGTGCTTCGCTGGTGGGAACTTGGAATGTTGGTGGCTAGAGGTAAGTTGGTGGTTTGATTAGTGATTTTTGTGTTTTCAAAGACTGATTCTATTCCCTTCCAAATAAGTTTTAATGAAATTTTGCTTAGGGACAAGCAAGAGTTTGAGTATGGGGGAATTTGATGCATGCATTTTAGATTATCATTTAGGGGTAATTTTTGCACATAATTTACCCTTGTTCATAGCTATTATTATAGATATTAGCATATATTTAGTCAATTTTATAATTTTTACACTTCTTAGTTTAATTTTTGGAATTTATTTGTTTTATAGATTAAATTTGGAGAAATGTGGTGTATTTTGATCAGAGTAGCCATTTGGAGGAGATTAGAGTTGAATTGCAAAAATTTTTGAAGTTGAGTAAAAAATGGCCGAGAGCTTCACAACCTGCGACACAACCGATTTAGCTTATGTCGCAGGTTATGTCGATCGTCAGATATTCAGGCCGAGAGTTACACAACCTGCGACACAACTCGCGACACAACCAATTCAGCTTATGTCGTTTTTACTGGAAATGGCTGATGTGGCATTTTCAATACTCTGATTTTATACCTCACTTTCTCTGGAATCTTCCACCTTTTTACCCATTCTAGGGCAGACCCCTAACCCATATAAAGTCTCATTTATCATTTTCTTTCCATAAGGAGGAAGGGAGGCATTTTTGGCAAGAGAGAAAGGGAGAAAGAGAGGAGCACGTGAAGCAGATTTCTGCAGCAGCAGCAGAGGCGTTCTGCACTCTCCAACAGTAGATTCTGCAGCATTTTTCTGGGTTTTTCTATTCCTTAACTTAGATTTCTATTATTTCTTCATTTATACACTTGGGTTTGTCTTGAAACTATGATTTGTGAGTAGTTATTTGAGATTCTAGAGATGGATTTGTAAATATTATTTTGTATTGTGGTTTTGAACTTATTTAGTCATTTAAATGAGGTTTATTACATTTGGATTTATTGCTTATGAGCTTATTGCCTTGCTTGATGAATGGACCCTCATTAAGTTAAGCTTTAATCCTTATAGATGGACTGAAAAGTGAATATTTGGGATAGATAATCTTACAATAAACTTAGTTTTCTTGGTGTTAGAGATAAGCTAAGAGAATTAAGGAGACTTTCCAAAATCAATTAGAGCTTTAATTGGGTTTTTGTTAGGTTTGAAATACCGTGAAAACAGGGTTTGATTTAATGAAAACCAACTTTGAGATGCTTGAAAAAGGTTTCAAAAATTTAAGAATTGATTTCCCTCAAAATTGCAATTCTCATGTGTTTGGCTAAATTAGAGATAAACCACATGAAAACAATATGAAAAATCCAATCTCTAGAATCACTTTAATTTTTATTGAATTTAGATTTAATTCCTCCAAATTTCATAAATAGCAAATTTCAATTTAAATCTTGGTAATCTAGTTTAATTAATTTAGTTAATTGTTTGATTTAGTTTAAATTCCTCAAATACAAATTTTAATTTCAAATTTTATTTTTAATATCTTTAAATTTTGTCATTCTAATTAGCTTATCCTTTTATTTCCAATTTAAGCACAATTCTCTGTAGGATCGATATCATTTTTTAAAACTATACTACTGTGACCCGTGCACTTGCAGATTACAACATCACTAATTTTTGACACATACACAATCACTCTTGATCATATACACATTAGAAACATAATCATAAGCATATTAAGGCCGGCCTTTATTGCTCGTATAGCTGCGCTAGTCTTTTTTTTTTTTAAGTAAATAATTTATCGATAGAGAAACAAAACACCAAGATACAAAAAGCACAAAGAAACAGAATCCCAAGAACAAAACAGCAAGTCTAATCTAATGGACACAAAGGGAGCTCCACAACAGCCAACAAGCCTAATGAAAAAAAAGAAGAAAAATAGCAACACGGGTAGAGAAACAACAGACCCAAGAGGAGCAAAAGAAAGCCCTTAGAAAAGCAGCAGAGCAAAGGGTACCTGAGAAATTTTCGTATAAATTTAATACGTTGCATGTACTTCCATACTCAAATCCTATGTTCGTAACTATCCGATTTAGATTTAAGATGGCTGCATCACCTTATTATTTCTAGGTATAGAGCTCCAGGTTGAACAGTCTAGGGGTTGGAATAATAACTAGTGGAGTAGATTTCTCCAAGACAATCCCAAGCTTCTCTGACGTATCAGGATTTGCACCATCGGGCAATTTCTAGTTGAACATATGCAAGAATGTGGCCAATAAGTACATTACCATCCTTTCACCTAGAGGAAGCCCTGCACAAATCCTCCTACCGGACCCAAATGGAAGATACTGTAAATGGTTTCCCAAATAATCCAACCTACTACCCTCACCAAAGAACCTCTCTGGTTGGAACTCTGAGGGATGGTCCCAAAATTCAGGGTCTTTATGCATAGCCCAGACGTTCAAGAAAACCTTAGTGCCCTTTGGGATAGTGTAGCCACCTACGTTGCAGGACTCAGTTGGGCAACGGGGTAGGAGTAATGGAGCCACTGGGTGCAATCTTAACGTCTCCTTCACTATTGAGTGTAAATATGGTAATTCTTGAATGTGGAATTCTTCAACTAAGTTATTGATTCCCACCACATTTGTCATTTCTTCTTGGGCTTTCTTCATCACTTGGGGATGTAGCATCATTTCTGCCATGGCCCATTCCACCGTGGTTGAACTTGTATCGGTACCACCGATCACAATATCCTGTCAAAAAGAAAACATAAAACTTGCATCTCAAATTATATTTTAATCGATGCCAGGTTAGTCGTTAGGGGATCTAATTGAGCTGTTCTGACAATGCGGGCGCATGCAACCCTTGTCGTGGCGAAATCCAATCAAGAAATTTCCTTTTGTATAATATCTTCCTAGTATTTTAAACAAGTATGTCTGCTTAAAAAAAAAAAAAGCCTTCTACAGATCACAATATAAGACACAGTCAATTAAAATCCATGGAAATATATTAAACCTCGTCTAAAATTTGTTGGACCATAGGTGAGAGGAATTTATTGAAGGGGAAAACCATATTTTTACATGTACATGTGCAGTTGTTGCATGGTGAATTTCTTATTGCAGTTTTAACTTGATATTATGTATGTGAAATTATATATATATATATATATATATATATATATATATATATATATATATATATATATATACACACACACACACATACATGCAACATTTCCTTTATATTACTAAAGAGCAGAAAATAAGAAAAGGAAATGTTAGCATAATTACAACAATTAGCATGATTATAGGAGATTTGTGTAGTATAATTACATCAATTATTATTCTTATCTAAATTAGCTCATATTCTCATGTATAAATAGATGTAATATCTCTGTAAATAAGACACAGATAAATACACAATCATTTCCTTCATTACTTGTATTCTTTCTTCTAACATGGTATCAGAGCCGTACAGCTTTTATTTCTAGTTTCTGGGGTCTCTCTTCTCTCTCTACAACCTGTTCTGGTTCATTCTTTCATTCCTGTTATTATACCATTTTTTTTTCTCCTCATCTTGTTATCAATGGAGAAATATGATATTTCAAAACCTATTGCAACAGTTCTGACTGGTTCCAACTATAATATTTGAGTTCAAGAAATGAAAAATTTTTTGATAGGTCGCAAGCTTTGGCGTATTGTTACCGGATCTATCACTACGTCGACAAGAGAGAACGATGAAACTGACGCAAAATTTGCTGACCGTCTTGATGATTGAGATAGTAAAAATCATCAGATCATTACCTGGTTTCGCAATACCTCTGTCTCGTCCATCCACATTCAATTTGCTAATTATGACTCTGCAAAAGAAATCTGGGATTTTTGGCTAATCGATATCAGACCACTGGACTTGCCCGCTATTATCAGTTGTGGACTACTCTTCATAATCTGAAACAAGAAGCAGGTCAATCTGTGAATGATTTTCTTGCTCAGGTCCAACCCATTTGGAATCAAATATCTCAGGCCAAAATCAGTGAAGATCATCTTCATCTCATGCAAGTTCTAATGGCTCTTCAATCAGAATATGAGGCCATTTGAGCGTCCTTGCTACATCGAAATCCACTCCCATTATTGGGTACTGCTATTCAAGAGATTATTTTTGAAGAGACTCGTCTCAGTTTGGATAAAACTCCTTAATTTGAAACTGCTGTTGCAACTACTCGATCCTCACGTTAAAAATCTGGCAATCAACTTGGTAAGAATTATAATCAAATTGGTCATGCTTTTGCATATTGTCGTATTATAGAATGCAGATATTGTCATGGTTACGGTCATATTCTTGAACATTGTCCCACACGCCCTCCAAGACCAAAAGGAGGGCATTCTAAATTCAAGAATGTCTCAAAGCCTGGATCTTCCTCTATCACTGCTGTTGTTGCTACTGATGGTTCTACTGCCATCACCATGAGTGATCTTGAGGCATTATTCAAACAGGTTATCTCTTCTAATTCTCCTACTGCCATGTCTGCCACTTCGGATAATTTTTATTGGCTTTTTGACTCTGCATGTTGTAATCATATGACCACTAATCTTAAATTCTTATCTTCTGCAAAACCTGTATCTTCCTTACCACCAATCCATACTGTAAATGGTACTAAAATAAATATCACACATACTAGTCATGTGTCTACCTCAAATCTTCATCTCCCTGACACCTATTATATCCCTAATTTGGTACTCAATCTTATTTCTATTGGTCAGTTGTGTGAAAAAAGACTAAATGTTTTTTTTTCTCCCAATAGTGTCCAGGTACAGGATCCACAAACGGGACAGATTCTTGGGGAGGGTCGCAGAGTGGGTCGATTATTTGAGCTTGCATCTTTACATCTTCCTTAGAGATTTGTGTCTACAGCTACAATCCCTAATTCCTCCATTCACCAATGGCATCTTCGTCTTGGTCATGCTTCTGCTAGTAAAATTTAACCTTTAATTTCTCGTGGATTATTAGGATCTACTAAGTTTGAGTCATTTAATTATTTAAATTGTCAGCTTGTAAAACAACCTGCATTATCTTTTTCTCATAATAATACTACTTCAGACACTCCTTTTGGTTTAATTCATTCTGACATTTGGGGTCCTTCTCCTATTTATTCAATAAATGATTTCGTTATTTTGTGATATTTATTGATGATTATTCTCGGTTTACTTGGATATATTTTTTGAAACATCGATCTAAGTTATCACAAATTTACATCACATTTACAAAAATGATTAAAACTCAGTTCTCTTGTGACATTAAAATTCTCTGAACAGACAATACCATGGAATATCGAGATTCTTCTTTACTTCAGTTTCTTAGTCAACAAGGCACAGTTGTTCAATGTTCTTGTCCTCACACCTCTCAACAGAATGGGCGAGCCGAACGCAAGTATCACCATATTCTTGATTCTGTACGTACTCTTCTTCTTTCTGCCTCATGTCCAGAAAAATTTTGGGGAGAAGCAGCTCTTCATGCTGTTTATATTATTAACCGTCTTTCTACCTTGGTTCTTCATAATTTATCTCCTTTTGAAAAGTTGTTTGGACAATCTCCTGACTATTCCATCCTTAAACCTTTTGGATGTGTTTCTTTTATTCTTTTACAACCTCATGAACATACCAAATTAGAACCCCGTGCTTGTCTATGTTGTTTTCTTGGTTATGGCATTGAACACAAAGGGTATCATTGTTGGGATCCTGTTTCTAATAAGTTACGCATCTCTCGTAATGTTACCTTTTGGGACATTACTATGTTCTCTTCTCTTTCCAAATTTCATCACTCTGTCAATACTAACTCTCTATTTTTCACTGACTCCTCCAAAGAGCTGTTTCCAAGTCCTGATCCAGGTGATTGTGATGTGCTCAATATTACCCCAACTACACCTGCCCTATTGAATCTGCACCAGTTGTTGATCCAGTACCTGTGCCTGCATCTCCTCCTAGCACTACTCTTCGTCGTTCTACCCGTGTAAGAGAAACTCCTCATTATCTTTTTGATTTTCACTGTTACTCTACTATTGCAACCCTTCATGAGCCTCGTTCTTATCGTGAGGCAAGTACTGACCCTCTCTGGCAGCAAGCTATGACTGACAAACTTCAGGCTTTAGAGAAAACTCATTCTTGGGATTCAGTTGATCTTCCACCAAACAAGACCCCTATTGGTTGCAAATGGATTTACAAAATCAAGACCCGTTCTGATGGAACTATTGAATGCTACAAAGCTCGCTTAGTAGCCAAAGGGTATCCTCAAGAGTATGGTATCGACTATGAAGAAACTTTTGCTCCAGTGGCCCGATTAACATCTATTCGCAATCTCTTAGCTATTGCTGCAGTTCATAAATGGAAACTTTTCTAGATGGATGTCAAAAATGCTTTTCTTCATGGTGATTTAACAGAAGAGGTTTATATGCATCCTCCTCCTGGTTATCATTCTCCTCATAAGGTTTGCAAACTTCGGCGAGCCTTTATGGATTAAAACAAGCTCCCAGGGCCTGGTTTGCCAAATTTAGTTCCACTCTTGCTCAACTTGGTTTTCTCTCTAGTCCACATGATTCTGCATTATTCACTCGAATCCGATGCGGTGGTATTGTTCTTCTATTGCTTTATGTTGATGATATGATAATAACAGGAGATGATTCATCTGGTATTTCAGAGTTACAACATTATCTCAATCAACATTTTGAAATGAAAGACCTGGGTTCTCTCAGCTATTTTTTGGGTCTTAAAGTTTCTCAAAATTCTGATGGCTATTATCTATCTCAAGCCAAGTATGCATCCGACTTACTTTCTCGAGCAGGCATCACTGATAGCAAAACAGCATCAACCCCATTGGAGCTCAATTGCAAACTTACTCTTGACGGCACTCCTCTTGATGATCCTACTTTATATCGACAGCTTGTCGGGAGTCTTGTTTATCTCACAGTTACTCGAGCTGATATTTCATATGCTGTTCATCTGGTCAGCCAGTTTATGTCTGCTCCTCACTCAACTCATTTCTCTGCAGTACTTCGAATCCTTCGTTATATCAAAGGCACTCTTTTTCATGGTTTGCACTTTTCCGCTACCTTCTCCCTAGTATTATCTGGCTACTCGATCTTGATTGGTGGTGATCCGGACTCGCCGCTTTACCTGGAGTTATTGTTTCTTCTTGGGTAATTCTCTTATCTCTTAGCGTAGCAAAAAGCAAATCATTGTTGCACGTTCTAGCACAAAATCTGAATATCGTGCTCTTGCTGATGCTACATCTGAATTACTTTGGTTACGGTGGTTATTAACTGATTTGGGTGTCACTCATTCTTTTGCCACAATGCTTCATTGCGATAATATAAGTGATATACAGATTTCTCATAATGATGTATTTCATGAACGTACCAAACACATCGAAATTGATTATCATTTTGTACGTCATCATGTTGCTCATGGCACCATATGTTTGATTCCTGTCTCCTCTGTCAGCCAAACCGCTGATATATTTACCAAAACGAATCCTCCCGCTAGCTTTCAGGATCTCTTAAGCGAACTCAAATTGGCACCTATGCTACTACCTTGAGTTTGAGGGGGGGTGTTAGCATAATTACAGCAATTAGCATGATTATAGGAGATTTGTGTAGTATAATTACAGCAATTAGCATTATTATAGAAGATTTGTGTAGCATAATTGCAGTAATTATTATTCTTGTCTAAATTAGCTCATATTCTCATGTATAAATAGATGTAATATCTCTGTAAATAACATACAAATAAATGCACAATACTTTCCTTTATTACTTGTATTCTTTCTTCTAACAGGAAAGAAGAAAAAGTTTACCATAAGCAAGGCCTTGATTTGTTGTCTGGAAAAGTGTCCTGCTCTTTAAACTCTAGTAAGAAATGCAAGAAGTCCTTCCTGTCAGTAATTTCCCCCATCTCTCCACTTTGCTGCTGCTTCTTCTTTATGCACTGATCTATCACATGGTCATAGATTTTCTCAGTCCGTTGTGATACCTCCTCGATTTTCCTCTTCACTCCCTGTATGTCAAACCTCGCAAGGAAGGGAAAGAAATCTGAAACATTTGGCTTTCCCAGTATCTCAACCAGCTCCGCCACTGCTACCCGAAACTTGGCCCCAATATCGATTTCCCCTTCCTGGCCGAGTGTTCCACCCCAAAACATCCCTGATATCATGTTGATCGCTGTTAAAAATGCCAGTTCCCCAACGTCAACAGGCTCTCCAATCTTCTTGCCGTACACATCCCTCACACTTTTCTTCACCTTGCTTCTCCTAAGAGAATAAAATGCATCAAGATTTGCATTGCTCTGCATCTCGCGCACGAATATTTTGCGTAGCAGGCGCCACTCGGGGCCATAGGGTGCGAAGGCAATGTCCTTTCCACCGTAGGAGAAGGTTTTTGCTGCGATGGTTGGATTCCTGTTGGCAAATGCGATGTCCTGGTCGCGAACAATCTCTTTTACTAGAGTTGGAGAGCTTATTATGACACATAGCTTCTGCACAATTGAGAGCTTGTAGATTGGACCGTAATTTTGTGCCAATTCCATAAACAGTTGGTGAAGATTGGGGCCTAGAAATGGAAGGTAGCCAAGTATGGGAAAGCCACGGGGCCCTGGTGGAAGATGAGCCTTTCCTCTTGCTGTCTTGGATACCCATACGAGCAGACACGTTCCTAATATGGAAACTGAAGCAATGATCAGTACCGTTGGAAGTTCCTTGTCCTTGCACATCCATGAACCCCACCGGCCACAGCTCGTGCCTGAGAGGTCACAAATAGGCATCGGAGAAAGAAAATGATAAAATATAGGCTCAATCATACCAATTTGGGTCCCTTAAATATGGGAAGAAGTGCAGATAAAATACTGTTTATTTTTCGATAAAAGTGGACCCTCTTTGAATACGGAGAACGAACTGTGAGAGAGGTGATATATATTTTCGATAAAAGTGGACCCTCTTTGAATATGGAGAATGAATTGACATAATTGTGAGAGAGATGATATATATATATATATATATATATATATATATATGTATTTATTTTGAGTGTCCCTAATAAATTCCCTATTTTACATTAATGATTTGGGTAGATGTTTTTTTGGTTAAATTCCACAAATATTAGGTTGGTTATATATACACGTTTAATTGTATGTAATTTATTTTATGAATATATTTTAGTTTAGGCCAGTTCTAATTGAGATTAAGTGGATTATAATATATATATATATTCTATTGGCAAGGAAAATGAGATGAAAAAAAAAAAGATTAAATTTAATAATGAAAAAGATAAAAAAAAGAATTTAATAATAATAAATTAACCTGGCAAAAAATAATATAAAAATTTATTATTATTTAAAATATTTAATTTTATTAGTTAAATTTTTTTATTTAAATTTAAATTTTATTCTACTAAAAAAATATAATTCTATAAAAAATAATTATATTGATTAAATTAATTTTCTATTTAAATTTAAATTTTATTCTACTAAAGAATATAATTCTATAAAAAATAAAACAAATTAAATTAAAATGTATCATCTCCAATACCTACAATCGATAACTAAAGGTCAAAGGTAATCGTTTCTGACTTTTCCATGTGTCACTTGTAATCTTATTTGAAAAATAAATTTAATTGTAGCTTTGTTTCAGAAAATATTTTTTTAAAAAATATTTTTTTTATATTTTATAATATTTAATATTATAAGAAATCAGAAATTAACAGAAATGTAAATAAATTTTCAAAATGAGGATTAATAAATAAAATTTGAATATAAACAAAAAAAAGTAGAAATCAAAGAATAATTTGAAAAGTATTAGATGATAAAAAAAAGTTTTATTGTTTTCAAATGACACAAAATATGAAAAATAACAGTTGCAAAAATTACAAATCAATAATTTGTTGTTTTAAATTTTTTTAATCATAAATATAACATAATTGATTAAAAAAATTAAAATATTAATATAATAATATTTAAAAAAAAATTATAATTAGCAAGTCAAGCTCTTCTCAAGAAAGCATCATGTGGTAGCCTATAATAAAAGTTTGGCTTGATTTATATGCATAAATAAAATAGATATATAGAGATTTTACTTTCTATAAATATAATTTTAAATTATTTTATTAATTTTAAGATATATATATTTAAATGAAATATTTTTACTAATTATAATAATTAATAAAATTTTAAAATCTTAATTTCAATTGTATTTAATTATCTCATTTTAAATTAAATTATTAATCTCTCCAAAATTAATTCAATAAAATATGATAAAAAATATCCATGATAAAATATATGCATATTATGATATGCATGAGTTTTAAAAAAGCAATATTATTGTTATTTTTGATAAACTAAAAAAATGCAATTAATTTTTAAATAATAAAATTGATTATGGATGCTTTGATGTTTTATAATCATTTGTTCTAATCATAAAAATTGAGATAATAATGACAATAATAAAAATACTTTTAAAAAAAAATTTAAAGCATAACAATTTTCATTTATGGTAAATAACATATAACAATATCAATAAAAAATTTATCCACATAGCAACACCAAAACAACAATTACCTACTTTTTATATATATAAATAGATAGGTTATACTTATATTAAATTGACGAGATAATACATGAGTATTTATCTTTTTTATTTTAATTTTATAAATTTCATGTGACATAAAAAATATATAATTTATAACAGTGGAGGAAATTTTCAATTTGGATTTATAATTAGACTTTTAGGATATGATTTCTATATCAATTCGATAACCAATAAAAGATGAAATTACCATATTTCCATAAAATTTAACTTACAATTCTAAATTAAAATATTTAAAGGTATGAAATAATTTATTAAGAACATTAATAATATTAGGTATCAAAATATTTTAAATATTTATATATTATATTACACTAATTAAATTATAATATTAATTATTAAAGAACTTTAACATTTGAATTTGAGTAATTAAGCTTAATATTTAAATTTATATATAAAAATAAAAAATTAAGTATCATAAATTATTTTAGGCCAATTGACTTAAAAAATCAAAACCTTTTTGTGTATTTCTAAATTTAGTCAAATCTTTTTATTTTATCAATTGAATTCATATATTTCAATATTGTTTTCAAACTTAGCAATAGGTCAATTAGTAACTAAGATGACCCAAATTAGCTTATCTGGCATGCTGACTAGAGATGCTTACTAGATTAAAAGTTTATTTATTAATCCATGGAATCCAAATTTTTTTATAAAAATAATTTTTTAATTTAAAATAAAATGTTGAGTTAAAATTAATCAATCTAGACTAAGGTGTTAGAACATAAGTTATTAAATTAGGTTTTTCTTATTTAAATTTCACCTGTTATGATTCAAAATACAAAAAATATAATAAGATTTATTTAAAATTATATGATAGAGCGAGTTTAGATAAGAATTTTCTTAAAAATTTGGTATTTGCACGCTTCTCATTAACACCAGAGAACAATGAGAATGAAAATGTGGAGGTGAAATTGCGAAATAACAAAACAATGAATTGAGAAATGATGGTGGTAATGTGACAGAACAAATCAAGCACATGTGCACTGGAGCAGAATTCATTGTGCTGCTGTGCTGCCAAGAGACAAGTTTCACAATTTTTTTTTCTAAGTTTCACAAAGTTTTCATTCAAACCAATTCCAGTCTTGGCATCAAAGGTGCTTGATTTGCTATCTCCAATGAAGTCGGTGGACGCCATATCATCTAGATTGTAAACCAAAATTCCCTTAAGCTTACCCTCAGACTCTTCCTCGATGGAATTTTTTACTTCCTCTTATGTTGCTTTCAAGAAAATCATGGCAATAGTTTATATATGCCCATGATCCCAATTTCAATGCAAATTAAAGAAATATGTAAAAGGCACGTGAGGACCCTAGAATTTGCTTTCTACTTTGCCCATTGAAAGTCCCAATTTAAGATTTCAAACTCTCAAGACTATTATGGATTCACAATTTCTTATTTTTCTTGTTTCATAATTTCATTTTCAAATTTTCAATCTACTGCTCTCCTTTCTTTTGAACAATGGTGTTAATGATGAAGTGAGTAAATAGAGTTTTATAATCTATGTTAAAAATAATTTTACCATGGTTTTGCATCTTATAAATCAAGTTGGTTAATTTTAACTCAAGTCAAAAATTTATTTACCAAGAATTTTGGCTCTCATGAATTAAAAAATAACTTTTATCTTGTTAGCATGCCCAGTCAACTTGCCATGTCAGTCTTGCCATGTCAGTTAATTTGGGTTACCTTAGCTACTGATTGACCTATTGCTAAATTTGAAAATGATATTAAAATTTATGAATTAAATTAATAAAATTAAAAGATTTCAATTAAAATTAAAATTAAAATTTCATAAAAAAATTTTGATTGTTAAAGTAAATTGATCATTATTTTATTCGCGGGCAATACATGTGGAGGAGAATAATTGGATGAAAAAAAAAAGATAAATGAATTTAACATTGATAAATTATCTTTTGTTTTGATTAGTTAAAAAATAATATAAGAGTTTATTATTATTTAAGAAATCTGTAATTTGATTTGTAAGATTGGTTTTCTATTTAAAATTAAATTTTACTTTATTAAGTAATATAAATTATTAAAATTTTTTAATCTAATTAAAAATTAAATTAATCAAACTAGACTTAAAAAGAGATTTTCATCCATTAATCTTCTATTTGGATTAAAAATTAACTTTTAAATAAGACGAATTTGGGATTCATAGCACAACGTAAGGCTTGCTTTGGAAGTCATTTTTTTTCAAAAGAGCTTTGAAGTTAAAATTTAGTTTTTAAATTTTTTAATTATTGATTTGCAATACATAATTAATATAATTATTAAATTAATTTTTTAAAAAATAATAACTAAGAATTTAAAATTATTAATTTTTTATAATATGTGATTAACCTGTGATTTCTTTTAAATCATATTTTTTTAAAAGAAATTTATCTTTAATTTATTTAGCTTTTTGATGTAAGTATATATATATATATATATATATATATATATATATATATATATATATATATATATATTAGTTTTTAAAATTTTAAATTATTGATTAGAAATATTTAATTAATATAACTATTAAATTAATTTTTTAAAAATAATAATTAAATATTTAAAATTATTATTTCTTTTATAATATGTGATTAACCTGTGATTTCTTTTAAATCATAACTTTTCAAAAAGAAATTTGTCTTTAATTTACTTAGCTTTTTGATGCAATTAGAAAAGAGTACTGAAGGATTTAATAAAATTTAAATTTTATTGTCAATCAGGGGCAACTTGATTATTGATTATTATTCTTTTACCTTTTAAGGTGCGAGGATTGAGAATGTCTCAAGTTTAAATCTTCTTATCTACTCTATTAATTTTAAAATTTAAATTTTGTTATAAAAAAAATAAAAGTTGAATACATAAATTTATCTTCAGAATTTAATCAAAAAATTTAGTGGCATCTTAATATTTAAAAATCTTTTATCTCACACATCTTAATTTTTAAAAAGTGAAATTAAGATAAATCTACGATCCCAATTAGCAGGGAGCATGAACATGCGAATAAGAGATTGAGAGTTAAAAAAAATTATTTATAAGGAAAATAAAATAAAAAAATTCATAAGAATAAAATAAATTTATTAAATTAAAGGATAAAATTATCCAAAGCAAAAGGTTCAACCATTTTAATCTCATTGTGAGTCTCAAATGGGTGTAATATGTGATTCTTCTTTTGCTTGGTTAATATTTCTTTATGGTTAGGAGAAAACTACAATTTTTTCTTCTGATGCAAAGAATTTTGACTTTGCCTAACATACAAACGATTGATGATCTAAACCCATCAAAACCAAATGTTACCGGATCTAGCTACATGACAAAAGCTAAATGAAGTAAAGAGCAACATATTAACTATCCTACATAATGTTAGTTTTTAATCCTACATAATGTTAGTTTTTAAACTTCCATAAGGTTTAATTCAGGATATTCAAAAGCTTTCTGCTAAATTTTGGCGGTGGAACTCCCTGGACAAGTCTAACATTATTGAAGATTGAAAAAGCTACTGCTACTATTTTATTCAAAAGATGATGCAAGTGCTAGGATATTTTGTTACATTTTAATGCTTGTAATCTTTCATATCTTAGTTAAGTTATTGGAAGTTTGGTAAACAAAATTTAGTTTAACTTGTTGTATATATATGTTAAAGCTAGTCATGGAAATCTCATCTTCCTTTCAAAAAAATTTCAGATATTCTGTTTTCTTTTCAGAAAAAAGCTCTTTTCTCCAACAAGTGGTATTAGAGCAATCTTGATCTTGAGGGACTAAGTGAGTGTTTGAAAGAAAACCACCAAACTAACCACAAAACACTAAGTTTTTTGTTAGTATTCTTCACTTCCAATGGTTTCCGGCAGTACCTTTATGTTACCACCTTCAATGGTGAAAATTACCATGTTTGGGTTATCAAAATGAGAGCTTATGTCAAAGGTCTTGGACTATGGCAGTATGTACAGGAAAACAGAACACCTCCTCCGCTACGATAGAATCCAACTTTGAATCAGATAAGGCAATATGAAGAAGAAGTTACTAAAGCTCCAAAGGCCCTATCCTATATCCATGCAGCTATTACAGATCCTATCTTCGCTAGGATCATGGTATGTGAGACAGCACATGAAGCTTGGGAGAAGTTGAAGAAAGAGTTTCAAGGATCTGAAAAAACAAGGTAGATGCAAGTGTTTAATTTGAGAAAAGAGTTTGAGCTATTAAGGATGAAGAACACTGAGAAGGTGAAGGATTATGTTGACAGAGTTATAAAGGTAGTAAATCAAATCAAGTTGTTAGGAGAAGAGTTGGAAGAGAAGAGGATTATGGAGAAGGTTACGCTAACTCTTCCTGAAAAATATTGAAGTAAAACTTTCTTCTCTTAAAGACTTTTGGGACATGTCTCAAATCTCCTTAACTGAGCTTTCAAATGCTTTACAAGCCGTTGAACAGAGAAGACCGTTTAGAGAAGAAGAAAGTATTAGAGAGTAAGCACTTGTTACAACTCAAAAATCAAGATCACATGAAGGAGGATAAAAAAACCAACAAGCTGATAAAAAGGATAGTAATAATAAGAATGGTAGAAGGAAAGGCAAAAACTTTTCACAAGATAAGTATCCACCTTGCCCTTATCATAAAAAAACAAACCACAATGAGAATTACTGTTGTTATAGGCCCGAAGCTCAGTGTAAGACCTGCAAACAATTTGGTCACACTGAGAAGGTATGCACAGCAAATCAAAACTTGCATCCACAAGCTCAACCTGAACAAGCCACTGAAAACTCAGAAGGTCATGAAGAGTTATTTGCTACTACAAAAATTAAAAAATGTGATGTTCCAATTAAAGCTGAAAATGCATGGCTAATTGACAGTGGTTGCATTCATCACATGATAGCAAGCTTTAAGAGTTTTGAAGGCTTGGACACTAGTTACTTCTCAAAAGTCAAAATTGGAAATGGAAGACTTGTTTATGTCAAAGGCAAAAGAGTTGTAGCTATGCAAATTTCTTTAGGTACAAATATTATTCAAGATGTTCTTTATGTTCCTGAGATCAATCAAAGTATACTTTCAGTTGGTCAACTGTCAGATAAAAATTATACTAAAGTGTTTAAAGATAGGACCCATGAAATTAGTGATCTTACTAGTATGAAGATGTTCTTAGTCAAAATGAAGAGAAGAAGCTTTCCTTTAGATTGGAAAACAACTAAGATTGAAACCGATCTCAGTATTAAAGAAGACATGTCTGTGGCACAAGAGATTTGGTCATACAAATCTCAAATCATTAAAATCACTTCAAAGCAAAGATTTAGATGTTGGTTTGCCATTTGTAGCTGATAACACTAGTGTTTGTGAGGTTTGTCAATTTTATAAACTTACTCAGTCACCATTTCTAGCTTGGAGAGTGTTCGCAAAATTAGAATTCATCCACATTGATGTATGTGGTTCACTGAGCATTTCCTCTTATAGTGGCAGTAGATATTTTCTTTTGTTTCTGGATGACTTTACCAGATATCATTGGATCCATTTCCTCAAGCAAAAATCAAAAGTTTTTAGCATGTTCTTGAAGTTCAAAGCCACAATTGAGACTCAATCTGACAATGGAAATGAACTCACTTCAAATCAGTTCAAGGAATATCTTTAAAAGGTAGGCATTCATCAATTTACTGTCACTTAGACACCCCAGCAAAATGGTGTGATTGAATGGAAAAATAGGTCTGTGAAGAATATGGTCAGATGTGTCATGTTTAAGAAAAATTTACCAAAGATCTTGTGGGCAGAAGCTGTGAATACTGTAGTGTTGAAGATCAAGCTACATAAATATTTACTAAGGCACTTCAAAAACAGAGATTTGAATTCTTGCGATCAAGCCTTGGTGTTTGTAACCACACTTGCATCAAGGAGGAGTGTTGAAGATTGAAAAAGCTGCTCTTACTATTTTGTTCAGAAGATGATGCAAGTGCTAGGATATTTTGTTACATTTTAATGCTTGTAATCTTTCATATCTTAGTTAAGTTATGAAGTTGTTATAAAGGTATGGAGGAGCTTATTTTGAGCTAGAGTTTAGAAGAAAAACTTCCTTAAATCATGGAAGTTTGGTAAACAAACTTTAGTTTAACTTCTTGTACAAATATGTTAAAGCTAGTCATGAAAATAGTATCTTCGTTTCAAAAAAATTTCAGATATTCTATTTTCTTCTCAGAAAAAAGCTAACAAACATCCATGGATGAACTGGAGCAAATCATCATGGAGCAAGAGGGATGGAGGTATTGGGTTTAAGGATCTGCATTTGTTAATATAACTTTATTAGCCAAGCAAGCTTGATGTATCATTGCATATCCAGAGGACATGAGTTCAAAGATTTTAAAGGGTATCTATTCTCTTTTTCTAATTTTATAGATGCAATGGTGGGTAATAACCCCTTGTGGAATTGGAGAAGCCTTTCAGAAGGAAGGGATGCTTTTAAAGATGGACTAAGGTGGAACATAACGGGTCCTTCTTATGTGAACTTATGGAACGACCCGTGGGTGCCAACTTTGCCAAGTTTCAAGATATTGAGCCTATGGCCTCCTAATAGTCCCATTATCTACATTGCGAACTCTATTAATAAAGAATCTAGAGCTTGGGATTTGATTACTTTGTATGGCACCGTTTCACCAAAGGAATACAGGGAGATATTGGGGATTTTGCTTAGTAATAGAATCTGGCATTTTACGAAGGATGGGAGGCCAACTATCTTTGTGTATTATAAGCCAAAGAAAAAGCAGGCTGACCATTTATGTGCTAGTAGCTTTTCATCCTCCAGCTCTATTCCTTAATCAGTAAAGAAAAGTATTTAGGAATTGCAAGTTCCTTAGTAACTTTCTATGGAGGGCCTACAACAATTCACTTGCATCAAAGGTTAATTTGTTCAACAGAAACTATTCTTCCTCTCCTCTTTGCTAGCTGTGCAACAAGAAAGAAGAAACTTTGAAGCATATTCTATTTTTTTATGAGCATGGAAAGGCTACCTGGTTTGGCTCATCCTTGGGTTTCTATACGAATGACATGGATTTTAGGTCGTTTACCATTGGTGGCATGGCATCCAGACATATCTATCATCCTCGAATAATAGAGAATTCATGTTGGCTAGCTTTTTGTATTGGGGCAAATGCAAGTCTCAAAATGAAGCAATTTTCAATTTTGTGTCGCTTGACTTGATGTAGTCCTTTCGAAAGGCTCAAAATGACCTTACGGAGATGCTTAATGCTTGCTTGATGTAGTCCTTTCGAAAGGCACATAATGACCTTGTGGAGATGTTTAATGCTTGCTCTCTTCAATCACATTTTGTGTTAAATCCTCCAAGTAGTAATACTGCTGTTTGGAATCCTACTATAGGAGGCACTTTCAAAATAAATCTTAGGAGGCTTTTTTATATTGGCGCATATAGAAGTCTCAAAATGAAGCAATTTTCAATTTTGTGCCGCTTGACCTGATGTAGTCCTTTCGAAAGGCACAAAATGACCTTGCAGAAATGTTTAATGCTTGTTCTCCTCAATCGCATTCCGTGTTAAATCCTCCAAGTAATAATACTGCTATTTGGAATCCTATTATAGGAGGCACTTTCAAAATAAATCTTAGGAGGCTTTTTATATTGGTGCATATGGAAGTCTCGAATGAAGCAATTTTCAATTTTGTGCCACTTGACTTGATGTAGTCCTTTTGAAAGGCTCAGAATGACCTTGTAGAGATGCTTAATGCTTGCTCTCCTCAATCGCATTTTGTGTTAAATCCTCCAATAGTAATACTGCTGTTTGGAATCCTCTTGCAGGAGGCACTTTCAAAATAAATTTTAGGAGGCTTTTTATATTGGCAGATATGGAAGTCTCGAAATGAAGCAATTTTCAATTTTGTGCCGCTTGACCTAATGTAGTCCTTTTGAATGGCTCAGAATGACCTTATGGAGATGCTTAATGCTTGCTCTCCTCAATCACATTCTGTGTTAAATCCTTCAAATAGTAATACTGCTGTTTGGAATCCTCCTGCCGGAGGCACTTTCTAAATAAATGTGGATGCCTCTTTGCATTAATCCATTTCACAAGCTAATTATGGGTTTTTACTGAGAAATTCCAATGGGCAGTTCTTGGATGGGTGCTTAGTATTGTTTTCAAGTTTATCTCCTTTTTCGGCTGAAGGAGAGGCTCTTTGGACAACAGTTCTGTTTGCTATTAGGTGTGGTTTTCTTCCTTGCATCATTGAATCACATTGTTCGTTGTTGGTTAGTGCTATCAAATCTCCTCTTTCCTCCCTACCTTAGGAGCTAGATGCTTTGGTTAGGGATATATTGTCACACCCGTCCCTAACCTATAGAGACTGATGTAACCTGAAAAATTGATAGAGTTTTCCCTAAATCTATAGCTAAAAGAAACTATGAAACCTATTAAAATACATCTGATATATATAATATGGCTCTGTGCCCATCAAACATATTTAGATACACAAATATTCAAATATCATCTCTGTGAGGATCAAAATAAAATATTTACAGATCAGAGCTTCTAGCTATCTTTACATATGTATAATAAACTAAAACAAAATAAATATCTAAAGAAACATATTGGCCCGACCTCCACTAGACTCTATAATTGGTTAAGTGGAAGAGAGGACAACACTAAAAGAGAGGCTGCTAGTGGTGAAGTCAGCAAAAGGAATCTTAAGTATTAAAAGTTAAGAGGGTGAGTACAACTACTTAGTAAGCGGATAAATAAATAATAAAGGAGAACTGATAAGGTTTTGGTACTTAATAGTATTAATTCTGCTATGTTAGAACATGTCAACTGAATAAATATCATTTAATCTAAATCATGTAGCTGAGTTAAAATAAAATTCATGTTGTAATAATATTGCTGAAATAAATGTATTAAAATCATAAAATCGGTAATATCCTCATACACTCGCAATATGTTTCCTGTAGATAATGCTAGCATCTCAGGGGCAATAACAAACTATGGCAGCTTGAGAGCAATGCTAGCATCTTGGGCTCTATAATGACACAAAAATAATCCAAAAGTAATAAAAATACTGGTCATATACATGTGCAGAGCTACCCCCAAAGGGCGACCACCTGATATACGCCCCAAAGGCTATGTGTATATCAAGCACTGTCCCAAAGATAGTATAAATATAAGTTAAGCTGAAAATAATTCACTCGTCATCAATGTGCTATCTATTCGGTACATATATTGAGTGTATTTGGCCATTTATTTAGCTGTAATTGTAAATATCATTTTATTCAATAATAAAACATAAAATTACCATTCTTTGTTCCTATTTTCATACTTAGAAATAATATAAATAAATCATATTTAATAAAATACTAGTATTGTATGTTTATCTACTCACCTGTACTGAAGGTAGATTAAGGCCTAGACCGCCAAAGCACTCCTAGTATCTACTGCAGGAGCAGAATCCTCTCCTAAAGTTAAGGAAAATAAAAGTGTGTCAAGAAAGGAATTTAAATCCTAGGTTGAAATTGTGAAATACAAAATGCATGATTTATCTCAAAAACTCTAAAAGAAATCCAATAACATTCTAACATAATTCAAATGTTTCCCAAAACTGAAATAGCTCTAATGAGCGTTCATAACCATATAAATTCCCAAAACAAAATTTAATATTTCCATAATATCTTCTTCTATTTTCAAATCCACCAATCCACTTACCAATTTTCTTATTTCTAAAAGCACTTGAAATTTTTCACTAGCTTATAACTTCTAATAATACTAGAGATATAATATTTAACTCTATTTCTTATGTATACAACATGCTAAATTTTTTGCATAATTCTAGTTAAAATTTAATATACTCAACAATTATCAAACCACTGATAGTTTGACCATCCATCCCAAATCTATTCATTCATGGGTTATATTCTCTAATTGAAATTAAATTTAATCCTTACTACACCAACTAGATGATCATAAACCAAAATCAAGGACTTGGACTTACCTATGTACCACGGGTGGTTTAATCTCCCATAGTAGCATCCAAGAGCTGGTTAGGAGAGCAAACTTACCATGATTTCTTCAATATTATCACTCTAATCTCATTTAACTAAGGAATGCTTGACTAAAATTATGTTGGGGAAGAGGAAGGAGTATGTGAAGGACAAGAATTTGATCTTAAAAGAAAGAAAAGTAAGAAAGAATGGTTAGATTTGGCTAAAAGAAGTCCCTTACTCTTCTCAATATCCCTCCCCTGTTTTGGTTACTAAACACTCGAAATGTGCTCTGTCTTCATTATGTAGAAGATTCTCTTTTTTTTTTTTTTTTTTTTTTTTGACTTTTCCTCTCTTACTTTTTACTTATTTGTTGTTTTGTTGTTATTGGGCAAGGTGTTACATATTTGGTCTTGTTTGGATAACTATCCAATGATTGTAATAGCTTTTACCCCTAGAATTGCCAATAGGTGTGCTAACTGGCTTGCGAATGCTGCTATAGGTTGAGAGCTCTTCCTCCTCTATGCGTTGTTTATCCTTCATCCTAGCGAGCAAGTCTATCGGCAAAGGATAGTTTTTATGCTCAGTATTTGGCTTAATGAAGTTCATCTCTCCTGATAAATAACAAGACTGAATATTTGGTGCAAAGCTAATTGATCGGAGTCCAAACAAAATAGTACTTGCTTAGGCAATTATGTGGCAATGGAAACGGATTAGGGAAAACGTGGAAACAATATTTAAAAAAATATAAGAAACAGAAATATGAGAAAGTATATAAATATAAAAAAGTATGGGGCTTTTATATATATATATATATATATATATATATATATATATATATATACATCCACATGCATACTAAAAATTAAATCACAATACAAATTTTTAAATATAAAGTAAAACCAAACCAATACTTACATCAAAATATTAAAAAAATTATATACTAAAGATTAAAAAATTAAACAATAGAATTAAATATATTAACTATAGAAATTATTACAAGAATTTTAATATATAATTAGTTATACGTAAAAGAAATTGAATTAAACAAATTATATATAAATTATTACAAAAATATTAGATATTGTTTTTTGAAGACCTCACAGCTAAGGTTAAAAAAAAAATTATATAATTTCTTGATTAGTTGCATGCAATTCTATATTTCAAACCAAATCCACAAATGCAAATATAAATTCTAAATCAAACACAGATTTAAAAGAATCAAAACCCAATAAAAACAAGCAACCAATCACTATAGTAGCAGAGCGTTGGATGGATCATAGGAAGCTTGAAGGCGGGAGATACAGCATAGATCGATCCCTCACTTAAGCCGCGTCGCATCATCGTCGTTGCCACTGTCTGTCGCCGCCAGATAAGTCCTCTCCTTTTTTTTCTTTCTCTGTCTTCAGATGCGCTGAGAGTATAAGGAGAGAGTCTGCGTTTTTAACCTATCATTTTTTTTTTCAAGACACACTCCGGAGACACGTTTTCCATTTCTAGAAATTCCAGAAACGGCTCGGAAAAGCTTTGTTGCCATGTCATTATGTTTGCATGTTGGAAATATTTCCGACATGGGAAAACGCCACCAGTCCTGTTTCCACGCGTCGCAGTTAGGCAATTGTAACTTCCATATGAGCAGGTAATCCATGCCAAGCAGTAAGCAAGATCATCCTTGATGATGCGCTTATCAAAAAAAAGATCATCCTTGATGAGTCTCGCACAACAACACTAAAGCTAGCAGACATTTATTAAAGCTGGTAGGCATTTGTTTTACTAATGCATCAACATTAACTTTTACACATCCAGCTGGTGGAGGAGACCATCAGACCAAGTGATAGCTAATAGAGCTTGAGAACGAGCGGTAGAGAGTGTATGGCGGAGCTTGTTCACTAAAGAATAAGTCTATCCCTTTTGCTTGATTATCTTTGTACTTTTTCTATTCTATGACTCTTGAGTATTTTTATTTTTTAAGAAATACTCTATTTTTTTTTTTGTTTTCTCATATTTTTAAAGAATTAAATCAAATAAAATTTTAGTACAAATAAATTATAATTTATTAATTTATATTGATAAAAGAAATTATTCTCACTTTTTAGTATATGCCACTAACATATAAATTAAAAATTTTAATTTCATTCATAATATAAAATATTTTCAATGAAATAAAAGCAAATAGAGCAATTATAAATAAATAAAAATCTAAAAAACAATGATAATTTAATAAATACCTTACTTGATCGTAAACGATTTTTAACTTTGTAATTATGAAAGTAAGTATCAATGTAACTTACTTTTATCTATTAAATAAATAAAAAAATAGATCAAGAAATAAATTAATAATTATAATAGATAAACTATAAATAAAAAAGAAAACAATGAATTTAAGTTTACCATAATTAAATGAGATTTATTTCACTTTATTTTTTCTATAATTTCGTCTACAATTCTCAACTTTATTCTCTTAATTTGTTTCACGTTTTTTCCATTTCTATATTCTTCTATTTATAAGAGTTTCATTATACGATTTTACTCTATTTAGAGTCCTACTTCCTATTTAGAAGTCTTAAGAGGCTTAATTTAATAAAAGTAAGTATAATTTAAATTTTAATTCTTCATTGTGTTCACTAGAAGTCTAAAGAATGGGACCATCTTAGGTAATTTCTTTTTAAACTTTGGATATTCTGAGTTTTAATTTTTAGGGATTTTAGTTGGTGATTTGAGTTTATATGAGTTGTAAGTTTTGATCGAGTTTGCATATGTTCTTGCTTCTAGATGTCTTTTTTTTATTTTTGGATGTTCTTGTGTAGATGATGATGGGTTAATCTGCCAAGTGCCAACCGAAATGATAGATGGATTAATTTTATTTTGTTCCCCTCTAATTTTTGGAGATTGTCTTGGTTCTAGACTAATTTTGCCTCTGTAAACTGCTGTTTAAGAGTTCTGATTCTGGGCAAGGAGAAGAATGGAAAACAGTAAAACTCGAAAGAAACACAACTTGCCATCTTCAACATCATCATTACTGTATTACTGAAATGCGCAATTACATACAATGAAATATGTTTACTCTCTTAAATAATTAGAATACAATTTATATAAAACATATTTTATTATATATTTTTAATTTAATAGATAATAGCTATGCTTGTTACAAAGATAATAGCTTCTTGTTGAACTTATGCTGTTACAATTTTATCAAAAGGCAATGCAGATGCATACGGTGTAGTCTTCCAGCTAGTAGAGGTCTAAGTTAGATAGCCTGGGTGTTGGTATAACAACCACAGGTTTCAGTACCTTCACAACAATCCCATACTTGTCAGATAATTCTGGATTCGTGCCATTTGGCAACTTCCACTCAAATGCGTGCAACAATGAAGCCAATTGATACATCAGCATCTTCTCTGCTAGAGGCAGCCCCGCGCAAATTCGTCTTCCTGATCCAAATGGAAGAAACTGGATATTGTTGCCCGAGTAATCAAATTTGGTGGTGTGCTTATTCAGATACCTATCGGGTCTAAATTCCAGGGGATTGTCCCAAAGATTGGGATCCCTGTGAATCGCATAAACATTCAGAAAAACTGCAGTGCCCTTGGGAATGGTATATCCACCTATTGTGCATGATTGGCTTGGACAATGGGGTACTAACAGAGGAAGCGCTGGATGCAACCGAAATGTTTCCTTAACCACAGCATCCAAAAAACATAGTCTGGGCAAGTGGAATTCTTCCACACAGTTGTTCAACCCCACTACTTCATCTAATTCTTGGTGGACCTTTTCCATCACCTCTTGATTTTGCATCAACTCTGCAATTACCCATTCTACCATTGTTGACGTTGTGTCTGTTCCGCCAAGCACTGTATCCTAGTGAGAAACAAGAACAATGTTAATGAAGGATTATTATACGAAATGGATGGATTAATAAGCATTTTATAATGGTAAAACCAAATTGCACTCAAATATACTTGCTTAAGTTGAGAATGACATTAGCAGCTTACTTTTTATTTAAAACACGCGCCTCTAGTTTATATATATATATATATATATATATATATATATATATATATATATATATATATATATATATATATATATATATATATATATTTTAAAGTAAAAGCTTATTAATGATAATATCCAAGAAAAATTTAGCATGTAGCATTCGATTAAAACCCGATTATCGGACCTCTCAATGCACTCACCTAAGATAAAGCATACTAAATGAAAAAATACGGAGAAACAAGGCAGTCCACAGCAATTTTAAATAATATGTCAAATCAAGTGAAATCAACAGGATGAAAAAAACATAGGACTATTTGGAGCTACAACACTGTTAAAGAAAAGGAAATAAGGTCCCCATAGCTGTCAAGAAATTCCAATTGCAACCAGAACCACAGCTATAACAAGAAGCTTTAACACAATAACAATCAACAAAAAAGCACTCGCCTCTAGTTACGAAAAACTTGGTTGTTCTATGGCAATCAGGCATAGCTTCGTAGATTTCCTCAATAAATATTGATGAAATTGCATGGGAATGGTGAGTCTAAGGCCAAAAGATATGTTAATCCATAAAATTAATTTTCTAAAATTCGTCCAGTATAAATTAATATAAAAGATGCATAGTAAAATTTATTTATATGTGAATCTCATGTGCTTGTATTTTTAATCTTAGTACTTGATGTAGCATAAAGAAAAATCATGTTAATCCATAGCCTGAGCCTATATTAAACCTCCCAAAAGAGTTTAGGACTAGGTTGTTCAAAACACAAGGTGATAATAATAATAATAATAATAATAATAATAATAATAATAATAATAATAATAATAATAATAATAATAATAATAATAATTATTATTATTATTATTATTATTATTATTATTATTATTATAGAACATTACACTGCATAGTTCGATAGAAGATAGGTTATGGTTAATTGAAATCCTCCTAGTTTGGGACAATAAGAATAGCCAAGGAAGCCTTCACTAGTGACCTTCTGTTTGGAAGACGCTAGAAATTAAAGCCAAGGAAAAGAACTTGGAAAATTGTTAAGAATCTTTTCTCTCTTAGTAGTTTTCAAGAATCGAACAGGGCAATTGCTAGTTCTGCAGTTGTAATAGTAATAAAAAAAAAAAAAAAAAAGCGTGCAGAAAACTTACAATGAGCAAGCCCTTGAGTTCATTCATGCTAAATGACGTTTCCGTATTCTCATGATGCTCCTTAAGCTCCAAAAGAAGCAGCAATAAGTCCTTCCTTTGGTTATTCTTTTCTACAGTAGTGCTGACTTTGTTGGCTTCAACCAATTTTTGACCCCTCTCTATTATAGGATTGATAAAATTGTCGAAACTTTGCAAGATCTTCCTTGTTTGCTTCTGCATGCCTTGCAAATCCAATGCTGCAAGCACTGGGAAGAGATCGGAAATATTTGGCTTTCCCAACAGCACCATGAGTTCGGCCATTAAATTTCTGAATTCTTTTCCAACATTATGGGTGTCCTCTCCTTCAAGTATGCCACCCCACAACATGTTCATGATTGATTTTGTGATCGTTAAAAAAGCTGTTTCACCAATATCTATGGGCTTGCCTGTGTTGTTATATGTATTCCTAATTGTTCTCTTAACCTCTTGTTTTCTTAGAGCCGAAAGGGTCTCAAGGTTTGAGTTGCTTAAGAGTTCACGTACAAATACCTTGCGCATCTTTTTCCAGGCAGGACCCATGGAGGACCAGGCAATATCAGATCCACCATATGAGATGATCCGTCCGACAATGGAGGCATCACGGTTGCCAAATGTTGCATCTTGGTCACGAAGAATTTCTTTGGCTGCTGATTGTGAGCTCACCACTACACATAATTTCTTCCCCAGCCAAAGCTTATAGATTGGGCCATAGACCCCAGCTAATTCTGTGAATTTCTTGTGAAGCTCAGTGCTAAGAAATGGAAGGTAACCAACTACTGGCAAGCCACGAGGACCCGGCGGCAAAGGAGGAATCGCCTTCTTTGATTTCCTGACATTCCACAAGAACCATAAAATTAAAATTGCCGGCACCGATAGAGTGAGAAAAAAATTCTCTCTTTCCCTGCTGCAATCCCACCAAGAAGACCACAAGCCATAAAAGAAGTTGAACATTTTAGCGTGGGAGAAAAGAAAATTGTAGGAATGGAGTGACTGTAGCATCTACGGAAAATAAAATATCACCCAATTATATAAAGATTAAAGACCACACTAAAAATCTACCTTGAAATTAATGAGTGGTGTTTCCTTTTTTGGAATAGATATATAGATTCATTATATGAAGGCCCTATAATGAGTGGTGTTTTGAGCATGCATTGGAAGAGATCTTTTATTGAGATATGTGCTTTTCCTATTGTGACATTTTGATTTCTGTGTTCACCATGGAATATTGTTTGGATAAGCATATATATATATATATATATATATATATATATATATATATATATATATATATATTATTTCACTTTGTCGTGAAGATGCTATTTCAGAATTGAAAATCAAAGTTAGTTTCCCCTTCACGACAACTGCTTGCAATTAGCTATCAAATTCTAAGCACAACATTATTTGTCTTCATTTTATGGCCGCAGTTGCCTGGCTGCTTCGTTTAGGAAGTTGGGTGCACTTAATTTAATATCAAACGCAGTCCCAGCCAATTTGCTAATGACTAGACATGGACTAAAAAGAAGAATTCAAAGCAACGTTGATCACAAAAATATATAAATTTCAGTCGTTTTATTTATAATGTCAAATTATTTATAAAAATATCGAATAATTTATAAAAATATCGAATAATTTTAAATATGATTATTTTTATATTTAAAAAAAAAGTTTTTAATATACACTATAAAAAGTTTTTGTACAACACGTGGGCTTTGGACTCGTCTTATAAATTGCCCCATCCAAGAAAGCCCAAAGGAGAAAATTAGAAAGTTAAGTAGTTAAAGCCTGTATGTATGACAATAGTTCCTCCCCACTCTACATTCTACTCTTCTTTCTATTTAATAAGACTTAAAATCATCAATTGAAGTATATATATATATATATATATATATATATATATATATATATATATATAAGCCAAAGAGGAACCTGATATCATTGAGCTAGGCATTGTTAATGTTCCTTGAGATACCAACCCTGAGAGCATATCACATTTCTATGCAAGCTTCAACATCTCACCAACAACCATTGTTCAGATCTAATGTAGGCACCCTCTCTATGAAGCTTTTTAATCTGGAAACAAGAATCAAAACATAAAATATTCACAACCCAACCTAGGCGGGAGGAGATTAATCCACAGCCGGGTTAGAGGAAAGACACCTTCCCTTGTCTAGAAGGGGAGAAAAATAAAAAATAAGGGAAGAGAGAAAATTCTCTATAATACTAGAGAAAGAAGAATCAATACAAGAGAATTGGCATATATATAGATAACACTATAGCATTTACAGAAAATAAAATAGCACCCAAGAGTAGCCTTCCCTTCTCTTTCTTCGAATTGAGATATGACTCCATAAGAGTAGCCATTTCTTTTGAAAGGCAAAGGGCTTCTATTTTCATTTTCCATATTTTAAGAAAATTTCAGTTTTTTTTTTTTTGAAAATGATATCATGATGATACACAATCAAACCCAATTAAATAAATCATGATTGATACACAATCAAACCCAATTAAAGATATTCACCGACTCTCTCTCATTCTCCATTAATCTAGTGTTTTCTATCTTCGTCATAAAACTTGTACTGCCATTTGAGAAAATTCCTTGCACTGGCATTTGAAGAATTATCTAGAACTTTATTGCCATCTTTAAACTCTCTAGATTGATTCATCCACCACCACGAAGTAATCTAACTTTATAAGAAAAAAATATGAATATTAAAGTCTAAAAAAAATTATAAAAAAAATTAATGGAAAATTCATGAGATGTCTACTTGAAGACGATATATGATGGAATGAATTCTATTGACCTTTAACCTTCAACTACTCGGACTATGAAATAAATATTTCATTACTAAAAAAACTCATAAATATATGAAAACTCATAAATATATGAAAATTGACTCATATTATAAACATATGATAGCTTATTCATTTATTAACTAATAGAATTTAAAATTTGGTATACATTGATGCATATAAACTTATCACTTGCCAATGACATATGTAAGAGAGCCTAGGTTTAGCAATAAGAATTAATGGCTTAATCCCTAATTTGTCCGACAATCCCACCTCTGTGCCGTCCTGCAATTTCCATTCAAATGAGTGCATGAGTGAAGCCAAAGTGAACACAAACATCCTTTCTGCTAAAGGAACTCCAGGACAAATCCTCCTCCCTGATTAAAATGGGAGATATTGAAAATTGTTGCCTGAGAAATCAAACTTGCCTCTATACTTGTTTAAGAACCTTTCAGGTCTATATTCCAAAGGGACTGTCCCAAAGAATAGGATCCCTGTGGATAGCATTAGCATTCAGGAAAACTATACTCCCCTTGGGAATGGTACAGCCACCTAGTGTGCAGGATTGGCTTGAAATATGAGGCACTGACAGAGGAAGTGCTAGATGCAAACGCAGTTTCTCCTCCATGACAGCATCTAAAAGCTGCAATTTTAGTAAATGGAACTCTTCCACACTGTCGTTGTGACCCACAACTTCATCTAATTCTTGGTAGGCTTTTTGCATTATTTCTTAATGTGGCATTAGCTCTGCCATCGTCCATTCTAGGGTGGTTGATGTTGTGTTTGCGCCACACACCACAATGTCCTAATCAAGAAAAATATTGACAGAAACGGAAATTATATTAAGAAAGAATCAGGGTACGCAGTTTAACCAAGGAAATTAAGTGCCCTATTAATTTTGTAGGAACCATACTAATAGTAAGGGTTTGAGTTCGTTGGTGGTAATTGATGCTTCAGCATCTCCATGCTTGTTAAGATCCCAAACAATCTGCAAGAAGTCCTTCGTTCTCTCTTCTTTGAACCCATATTCAAACGTTGCTCAATTACAGAAGTAACAACTTGATCAAAAGATAAAGAGTTGCTCAAGTACAGAACAAGCTGCGATCTCTGCAAAGGACAAATGAAAATTCCAGAGAAAAAATCTCTTTCTAGAAAGTTAGAGAAACCGCAAATTATCATTTAATGGCTCCAATAAAATCTTAACAATTGTATTTTTAAAATTAATTTAAGATTTTGGTATTTTACACCTGTATAGCTAATGTAACAGTTTCTAATAAATTTAATCACCTTGTCACTGGTGATTAGTTAAATAAATCAAAATGTTTTCCTTTATTGCTTATCTTATTCAAACTTTTTTATTTTGGATAATAAAACTATATCTTTCAAATTTAAAGAAATTTCACTCAAATTAAAATTTAATAATTTATAATTTAACCTCTAAAATTTGATAAAATTTTTAATTCTTATATTTTTAAAATTAAGTAATTTAGTCTTTAAAATTTTATAAAACCTACAACTTAATTTCTTAATTTAAACTTTATAGTCAAATAACAAAATAAATATATTATTCTTATCAAAATGAGTTCTTCTTCCTATCAAGAATTTTCTAAAATTGTTTTGAAATTTTTCTTAAGTTTTTCAATATATATTTTTTAGATTTTAATAAATGAAATTTTGATTTCTTAAAATAAAATAAAAAAAATTATTGCTTTAGAAAAATAAAGATCCAATCAGGTAAAGTTTGCTAGTTGTGACTCGACTCGTGAAATCTCTTCCTGTACCTTCGATATTTATGTTTCTAGCGGTTATGGATTCATTTAGGGATGAGCTGGTAGACGAGAAGAGTCCCTATTCGATCGCAGTATGTGACGACTAGATTGAGGTAAGGAAACTCACAAATTTTAGTTTCTCTATCCTAGAAAATATATTAGAAAATATATAAGTTTAAGAGTATTTTAATTATTTATGTTATAATTAAAGATTAATTAGACGAAGAGACTCAATTATAGGTTTTGTCAAATATTAAAAATTAAATTATTTAATTTTAAAAATATAGTAATTAAGTTATGAGTTTTGCTAAATTTTAAAAATTAAATTATAATTTGTCTATAAAAATAGAATAAAATTAATATTTGATAAAATGTTTTTAATTTTAAAAGGTTTGATTTGATTATCTAAAATTAAAAAATTGAGATAAAATGAACAACGGTTTGAATTTTTTCAGGGTTAAGTGATAAGGTGAACGTCTAATAAAAACCTTAATAAACATAAAATTTAATCCAAATCTAAAAGATAAACAAAGCAATCCAGCTTTGAGTGCGATGCGAGCAATTTGCTGGGTTGTCGGTTTGTACAAGGAAGGTTGCGTCTTGTCAGTTAGCGGTGGGCCTAGGCTTCCATTGTTGACCGTTTGGTGTCTCTGGAGATTTTTTTTTGTTGATTGTGAGGGAGGTCTTCTCCAGAAGGGGGCAGGGGCTGGTTACTTTTTAGCAATTTCGTGGACAAGGCAGATGTGTTAGTAACTTAGTAGGGTTTATTGTCATCGGCATTCAGTGTGGCTTTTGGTGTTGGCGCTAGTTTGTGTCTCTTCTTTGCTCCAATCGCTCATGTTGGTGTAGCTAGTTCTGCTCGCTCGTTCTCTTGGTATTTTGGAAAAAGTCCCACTTTTGTCGCTCTCTTTCTTGCTCATATGGTCTTCATCTTGTTCTGATCCTTTTAAATTCCATCCCAGGAATCATGGATTCATAGCACTCAATTCAGCTTCTCAATTAATGGTGTGATTGTGTTGTTCTTCTTAACTCCATTCATCATGGATTACTTTTCGTTGTTGTCATTTTAAGGGCTTTCTCTCTTTTGCTGTATTTTTTTTTTAATTGTGACTTGGTATTATTCTTAGAAATATTTATTAAAATAGTGAGTAAACTCATACGATTTTGCGAGTTAACGAGTTAAAAATGTATGCAAAATCAAAATTAAGTAAAATGGAGATAAAATTAAAATTTTAAATAGTAAAATTATATTAAAAATAGGATGATTTTATGAGTGTATGATTCTACAATTATGTGATTTTACATATTTAAAAATTTTACCATTTAAAATATTTTCTTTTAATTCATCAAAATCATTATCATTTGTTTATTTTAACATCATTTCTAAATTTTCTTTTTAAGTTTTTAAATATAATAATAATTATTATTTTTACTACTACAATTATTATGTATACATTGTAATTTTTATATTATATTTTGAACAACTTTTATTATATTTCAATTAGCATAATTATGATCTAATTTCTATATACTATTGATCAGATATTTCGATTATTTGTATTTATATATTTTTAAAGTTGAAAACTTGGAATTATTTCTATACACAATTTTATAGTTGTATCTGAACCTCATATTGAATTTAATTATAGCCAAAGTCTAAAATTATTTAAAAGAATTTAATTTATCTATATATATTTTAAATTATTTAATTTTATTCTTTTTATTTATGTAGCTATAATTTTTAAAACTATTAAAAAGCTTAATTACTAAAGTATAAAATTTTTTTGAGCATTTGATTACAACAATTGTAAGTTTAGAGCATTTATTATCATAATTATAAGCTTGATGAACAAAATTTAAATTTAGATTTCGATTATAATTGCACCCAATATGAAAAAATTATAATAACTAAAATTGAAAAAATTAGATAAAATAATAAAATCATGCAAACATTTGATATTTTATATTTAATTAATCATCAATTATGAATGAACTAATTTTCAAAATTTCTTAGCATCCTTCAATAGTTTCCCTTCCTCTTTCTTCAATTTCAGATATGACTCTATAAGTGTAGCCATTTCGCTTGACTCATGCACCTTGAAACCTCTAATAGATATTAAACATAACCTCTTAGAGATACAAAGAGCCAGTTCACTTATAAAAATAATTTTTTATTTTTAATTTTACATTTTTTAAGCAAACTCTTAATTTTTGTTTTTTTTATGAAAAATGACATAGCGTAAAATGTAAAAAAGAACAACACCCAATTAAACTCTAAAGAAATAACAAAATATAATATAAAACCTTAATAAACACAATATTTAATTCAAAATCTAAAGGATAAAGAAAGCAATCCAACTTTATGAGGGAAAATATAAATATTAAAGTCTAAAAATATTTGTAAAAAAATTAATGGAAATTCATGAGATTTTTAATGGAAATTCATGAGATTTTTACTTAATGATAAATATTTTATACTACTAAAAAAACTCAAATATATGATTTTTTTTTAATCAATAGATAATTCATTGATAAGGAGGATGTTAAATTAGGGTCCTAGGCCCATATAAAAGAAAGATTAGGTTCAAGCATTGATGCTGAAAAGGGGCCTAAAATCAACAAGCCTAACGACTCTAGTCTTTTAAAATTACAACCCAAACCCATGAGAATAAAAAAAAATGACCATATTTAGCTGAAGACTTGACCCAATAAACATGACCTGGCAAGCTCAGGTTCCTCACACCCCTACAGCGCTGCTCGCCAATCACACTCCATTGGTCATTAGAGACAACGATCATTCCAGATAGCAAGACGGAGAGGTCTCGAACTATATAGACACTATTCATACTTGAAGATCCAAAGAAACCTTAAAGCAACCATCATCTCCATAGAATCATGCTGTCAATCCACGCTCCAAGAACAACAAAATAACAGGACATCATAAAAAATAGCCGAGGAAAAGGTGGTAGAGCTCTTTCAAGACTCACTCATGCCTTCCGGGCCATCTCAGGTTCTCAACGAGACATCATTCTTAGTAAGGTTTCCCTGCCTCTCGCAATCAAAACCGAATCTTGGGCCAATGATGCCTTTGTTCCTCCCAACGCACCTGCAAAACACATTCATAGAAAAAAAAAAAAAAAGAATGACACAGAAAACATGCAGCTTAAACAAAACCCTCACCCTAAAGAACCAGTTACAACTAAATCAAAATCCATATTTATACTCCACTGGTTGGAGAGGAGGGAACCCACAAAGCCTTCCCCTGCTCAGAGAGGCAAGAGACGGCCGATCAGCGGCAGGGAAGAAGGCCTTAAGCCTTAGGCATAAACAAGACAGAAGAAAGAAAAGACTCTCTCTACAAAGTAGAGAGAGAGAAAGGTTATACATAACCAGACTGATTATATGAAACGTAACTCATATAAACATATGGTCATATTTCATTTATCAACTAGCTAATATTATTTTGTTAATATTAACTAACAGAATTTAAAATTTGGTATAATTGCCACACATAGATTTGGAAATGAAATTGTAATGGAGCTGTTGGTTCTTCTTTAGGTTTGCAAACAACGTTTTTATTCCATAAGACAATTCTATCACATGAGATAGGATGGTCCAATGCACAACTGGTGATATGTACAAGTTCAATAACAGCATCTAACATGGGCTTATTCTGACTCTAGTATAGATCGAAATTAGAGAGCCTTGGTTTAGCAATAAGAAGTAATGGATTCTTTTTCTTGACGACAATCCCGAATTTGTCCGACAATTCCACCTCTGTGCCGTTCAGCAATTTCCATTCAAATGAGTGCAAGAGTGAAGCCAAAATGAACATAAACATCCTTTCTGCTAAAGGAACTCCAGGACAAATCCTCCTCCCTGATCCAAATGGGAGATACTGAAAATTGTTGCCCGAGTAATCAAAGCTGCCACTATCCTTGTTTAAGAACCTTTCAGGTCTAAATTCCAAGGCATTGTCCCAAAGAACGGGATCCTTGTGGATAGCATTAACATTGAGGAAAACGGTACTGCCCTTGGGAATGGTATAGCCACCTAGTGTGCAGAATTGGCTTGAAATATGAGGCACTGACAGAGGAAGTGCTGGATGCAAACGAAGTGTCTCCTTCATGACAGCATTTAAAAGCTGCAAGTTTGGCAAATGGAACTCTTCCACAACGTTGCTGTGACCCACAACTTCATCTAATTCTTGGTAGACTTTTTCCATTATTTCTTGATGTAGCATTAGCTCTGCCATCGTCCATTCTAGCGTGGTTGATGTTGTGTCTGTGCCACCCACCACAATGTCCTAAACAAGAACAATATTGACAGAAAATGAAATGACATTAAGAAAGAATCAGGTTACGTAGTTTAACCAAGGAAATTCAAAACCCAAATTAATTTTGTAGGAACCATACTAATAGTAAGGATTTCAGCTGGTTGGTGGTAATTGATGTTTCAGCATCTCCATGCTTGTTAAGATCCAAAAGAATCTGCAAGAAATTCTTCGTTCTCTCGCTCTTTTCTACGTTTGGACCCGTATTCAAATGTTGCTCAATTACAGAAGTAAGAACCTGATCAAAAGATGAGAGTATCCTTTTGGTTTGCCTTTCTACACCTTGCAAGTCGAACCTCCCAAGCACAGGAAAAAGATCTGAAACATTAGGCTTTCCCTGGAGCACCATAAGTTCCTCTGCCAATTTCCTGAACTCTGAAACAAAAGAAATCCATTTCTCTCCTTTGACCGTTCCACCACACAACATGCTGTTAATAGCATTTGCAATGATTTCAAATACCAATTCGCCGAAGTCTACGGGATTGCCTGCCTTTTCATACACACCTCTTATAGCATTCTGTACCTCTTGCTTCCTCATCGGATAGCAGGCATCCAGAGTCCCTTTACTTAGCATTTCACGAACAAACACCTTCCGCATCTTCTTCCATTCAGGACCATAAGAGGACCATGCAATATCATTTCCACCGTAACTGGCAATCCTGGAAGCTATTGGTGGATCTCTGTTGGCAAATATCGCATCTTTGTCGCGAAAAACTTCTTTGGCTAGTGATGGTGAGCTAATCACTATGCATAATTTGTTTCCAAGCCACAGCTTGTAGATAGAGCCATACTTACCTGCCAGTTCCGTGAACTTCTTGTGAAGGAAAGTGCCTAGAAATGGAAGATATCCAATTAGCGGCAAGCCCTTGGGGCCTGGGGGCAAGGGAGCCATTGCTTTCTTTGATTTCTTGTCAATATTCCACAGCAAACAGAACACTGTAGTAATTGTGACTACTATAGTAAGAACTGATCTGATAACTTTCTCCCCCTCGTTGCTGGCATCCCACCACCATGACCACCATCCTGAAATCACTTCCAACATTTTTTTGATTGATGATGAAACTATTTCAATGGGAGATTTGAAGATCTATTGCACATAACGAATTTAAGATTTTATAACCAAACCAAGAAAAAAAAAACAAATTTAGGACTTTAGTAGGCAGTCCCACTTCACCAGATTGAAAATTATTGCAGATCTCCTACTTAAACAACTGATTAGCGTTCATCGCGTATCATGGGAGAGGAGTAATAAAATAATTTAACTTTATTTAAACTTTTTTTTTTTTTCTTTTTTTCATATGCTTTCTTCTGTTAATATAATGTATATTTCACCAACGATGAGTCAGTTTGATGTCGACAAGTGAAACTCAATTTTGAAAATATCTTAGCGTGGGGTTTCACTTTGGAATTTTCTAGATAATTACAGGTTGAAAACTTTAATATGATGCGTTATTTTTTCTAATGGGTTGCAGGTAATGCCAAGAAATAAAGTGGAAGGATTTTTATGAAGAGAAAAAGAACTTTAACTCTATTATTAATTTTCTACTATCTTTGCTACATATAATTATAATTAGTTAAATGTTTGTGCCATCCACAATTTTATTAGAACTTAATTTTTATATATTTAATTTTAATTTTAATTTTTTTTAATAAAATTTTGATTATTAAAATTTATACACATAACTATAATACCCTTGTTTTAATTCTTTATTTTTAATATTTATTAGGTTTCAATAAAATTATATTTCTTGTAACTTTTTACAATTCATTTTTTTATAAAATTACAAATTATTTAACATATATAATTAAAATATATCATCACTCATATAGACAAATAAATAAAAAATTTTAAAAAAATATAAAAGTATCATCATGATAATTAGCAAATAAATAATTCTAAAATTATTCAAATTTAATTAATAAATATATAATTTTTCTATAATTATATTATTAAATTAAATTTTTTTTATTTTAAATGATAATAATAATTATGATAATTAAATGACCATTAATATCGTGACTAAGACTATTATTTTCTTAAATGACCATCAATATTGTGACTAAGACTATTATTTTTTTTATTAATTAATTATATAAATTACAATATGTATTAATTTTAAGAATGCAAGTTTTAGGTAAAAAAAAATAATTTTACAAAGCCAAATACAACTATTTTGAAGTAATGTCTTAAATATAATTTAAATAATTTATAGAAAAAATAAAACATTACTATAACAACTTTAAAGAATTCTTTTATTAATTTACGTATGAAAAAATTAAATAAAATTTTTTTATTAATTAGGTCAAAAATTAATTAATTAATTATTTATTTGATTAGCTATAACTAAGTTTAAATTGAAGCTAGAGAGAAAATTATACTAAAAAAATAGATAACTATTAAATTAAATTAAATTAATTATTTTATTTTAAATAATAATAATTATGATAATTAAATGATATTTAATATTATTAATTAATTATATGAGTTATAATTTAAATTATTTAAAAAAATAAAATATTAATATAATAATATTAAAGAGGAAACGATAATGGTTCATAATTAGAAGACAAAACCTTTTACGTGATAGTTTGAAAATTGGCTATATGTGTGTGGAGGGATTTATTGCAAGACTTTTTCATCATCTGTAAGTCGTGAAAACAACCCATACTTGACTTTACATAATATATATATAAATATATTTAAAAAATAATAAAAAAATTTTATTAAAATATTATTTTCATGCATATCATATCTTTTTTTTTAAGAATAATAGTATTTAATTATTTATGTCATATCATAAATATGTTAAAGTGTGAGTTGATTCAATTTTAAATTAAATTAAATTGAATAAAACTAAAATATATATTATGAATAATTGAACCAAACCAAAATATCTCTTTCCAATTTGGCTATGTACATATATTCCTTCGATCTCAGCCATCAAACAAACACCACACCCAATCCATTGACTTCAACAAAACAAAACAAATCCCACCAATCAAACATACAATCAACAATCCAATAATGTAAATGGACTCTTAAACCCCAATCAAAAAGTGAAAAAATAAATAAAAATAAAATAAAATAGATTGAATCATATTTGTAAGAATGATAATTAGCATATAATTGGGAGCCAAAATTAAGACGTGATCAAATCCATAAACCCCTACATCGAGTGAAATTGAAGCTTCACGCTTGAGTCGATGAAAGCTAAAATAATAACCAATCAAAAACAGTAATCTTACTCTATATAATAATAATTTCATGCATATAGGATTTTTATATAGAGTGATAAATCAATGAAGAGCTAATTATTAGATACATCGAAAGTATTAAAAATATTATTTTCTCTTTTATAAAATAGTGAGTTCTTCTTATAATATGAAAGTAGATCTCATATGATTATAAGAGATATGCATATATGTTGAGTACACCTAATAATTTATCATTAATGAAGAGTAAACATGTATACACAAATGGATCCTTCAAAGTCATAACTATCAAGCAGTTTTATTTTTTTTTAATTTAATAACTGAATTAATATGTGTATTGAACCCTTATTAGCTTTCTATTTCATTTAATATGCCCACATGAAATTACAGTTTTATAATATAACTAGCATAATGTATATGCAAATATAATTTATAATTTTTATTTTTTAATTTAATTTTTAATTACAGTCTAAATAAAAAATTTATTATTTTTAAATTAATTTTCAACTACAAATTTTCGCTTATTTAATTTGAATAAATTTTTACCTATTATAAGAATAAAGTTTTAATTAATTTATGTTGTAATTAATTAAAATACCCATTTAATTATTTTTATACATATATTAATAGTAGTTTTTATGATTATTTCATTTAAAATGTAATAAAATTATTTTCAAAAAATAATTTAAATTTTATGAAATTTTTATATTTTATCTCATAATTTATGTAAGTCGATATTTATTTTTTATAAATTACAGAAAATACATTAATCTAATGAGAAAATAATATTATTTTAAAATACATGAATATAATATTTTTTGTTATTAATATAATAAAAAAAATTAAATTACTAATAATGAATTGAATTATTTAATTTTAATAATAATGAAAATATATAACATTATTATTAACTAAAAATAACATTATATTATATTATTTTTTAAAAATATTATATTTAAGTGTAAATTTTTTTTATTAATCTGATATATTTTTTATAAAATAATTTTTTTGACAAAAATGATTATCACTTTACATAAAATATAATAAATATTAAAAATACATACTATTTTTTTAAAAGACAGATTCCACAATTTTGATATTGTAACTTTAATTTTTTTTTAATTATCTTTATTTATAGCTAAATTTTGAATACAATCATATTTGCAATTTGTTTTTAAAATTTTACTTCTATATAAAAATATAATTGAGAGATAATTTATGCATAAAAATATAGATATTTAATTAAAATTTAAAAATAATTCTGTTCAAAATTAATTATAATAAAATATTAATAAGTAAAATAATAATTATAATTGTATTCGATATATAATTATAATGAAATAAAATATTAAAATATTTAAGAAATATTAAATAAAAATTTATAAAAAATTAATAATTAAATATATTTGAATAAAGAAATTTTGAGAATGATAACTAATAATTTTGAAAGAAGTAACAAAAAAAAAAAAATAAAGCAATTAAAAAAAGATTTAAGAGCATTTAGGTAAAGTGAATACACAATGGCATGGCACAATATCTGAATTTGACCTAATTGTTCACTATGTTAATGTCATTTTCTGGACATAGTTTCTAAATGAAAATTGTGTCTTTATGTGTCTAATTTCATTCTAAATTGGCCTCATACAAATTGGGTTGGTAAAATTTTAGTTTTGATCCCTGAAAGGGACCTAGGTCAAACTGCAAGTTTAGGACCCCTAATTAATCCGAATTGTATTTTGTTTCCACTCATTCCAACACATCACAATTGGTCTCAATTGACCATTTTTAACCTCAATTAAGGTTATTTGCATCAATTAACAATTTCCTACAATTTTTCTCCCAATTTAAGAGGCTCAAGAACCCTAATTTTGTAACTCCTTCAATTAGTGCAATTAAAGTGTCTAAACATGGTTTATATACTTAATTAAGCTTAATTGCATCTTTAATTGCACCCAAATAAGTCAAACACTACTCCCCTTAATGTTGACCGAAATCCCCCAATTAGTCCACACAAGTTTATTTTGTTTCCATTTTCCATAATTTCTAAGTTATTTAAACTATAAACACATGAATTTAACTGAAAATTACAAGTTTAATTCACTAACCTTACTTTGAAGTACCTACAAGAATCTCACAACACGAAGGTTAGTATATAATTTTTACTAAATTTTCTAAGCTCATTTAATGCTCGAAAAAATACTACGAAGTTTTGTGGGACTCACTGAAAAACGGTGTCAGAAAATTTTGAAATTTATATTGCCGCGAAACTCTCAATGAGTGGAGCACTATAGTACTCTCGGTTTTCTCGTGGGGTTCACGATTTGTGAGAAATATAGCCCAAAAGTCAAAATGAGCTAAAATTTTCTAGACAAAATTTGGACAAACAGCTAGATGGATTTTGGTGTTTTTGGAAAGCTCTCGAGGTGTAGATGGTGTTTAACACAAGACCCGGCCCAAATAGAGGCCGGATCGGCCGGGAAGGCGAGGCTCGCGCTGCACGTCGCGTGGCTTCGCGCACGCTTTCCCAGCGTTCCGAGCGGCGGCCGGCGAGGAGGGAAGGGCGAGGTGGCGCGCCGGCAAGGTGGGGAGACTGGGGTGGCGGCTGCGCGGCCTGGGGAGGAGGGAGGAGAGAGAAAATGGGAGAGAGAAGAAGAGAGGTCGGGACGCGCGGGGAAGGGAAGAAGAAGAAAAGAAAAGGCCGGTCCGATTCGAGATACAAAATTTTAAATTTTTACTCTGCCTTGGGACCGAAAACGAGGCCCAAAAATTTCAAAAAAATTTTAGAAAACTCATAAAAATTCGCAGAGTCCAAATATATTTTTAGTTTTGCCACGTGGTCTTTAAATTAATTTTTAAAAATCATCAAAGTTTTATATTTTCGGGGAATCAAACCCGATTTCTAAAATCCGAAAAATTTCAAATAATTTCCTAAAATTTAAATAAAATAAAATATTAATATTACTCACAAAATAATAAATTTAAAAATTTGGGGTATTACATTCGTCCTCTTACGTAAAATTCGGCCCTCGAATTTTACACAAGGCAGAATAAAGTACAGAATTACACATTGAATAGATAAAGAGTACTTGTTACGCATGTCCCGCTCTGACTCCCAGGTGCACACATATCCTGGAACCTTGCGTAAGGGCACCATCATTGGCAAATCCAAACTCACCACCTTCACCCTGCTGTACTCTTTCTATGATCTTCATCAATTGCTGGTATCTGTGCTGGGAAACTCTAACCCTGTCTTGCAGGTCTAGTCTCACTGAAAAATGAGCCAACAATACCCCCTCATCTGAAAGATCTAGGATTAGACCTTGATCCATCAACTCATGTACTTCCTGAATCAACGGTCTCTTCTCCGCTGATATGTGCGCCAAGCTGCTAGAAGATTTTTTGCTCAAAGCATCTAGCATTACATTGGCCTTCCTGTGGTGGTACCGATGGTGCAATTATAGTCTTTCGTAAGTCGCATCCATCTCCTCTGCCTCAAGTTTAAATTCCTCCGTTGGAAGATATACTTCAAACTCTTATAATCGGTGTATATCTCATACACTTCACCATACAGGTAGTGTCTCCAGATCTTTAGTGCAAAGACTACAGCCGCTATTTCTAATCATGGGTGGGGTAGTTCTGCTCATGCCTATTTAGCTTTCTTGAAGCATAAGCCACTACTTTTCTATTCTGCATCAAAACACAACATAAGACAACTCATGAGGCGTCACAGTACACGATATATCCTTCACCACTCATCCAGAGTGTCAACACAGGGCGTGTGGTTAGACACTCTTTAAGTGTCCGAAACTCTCCTCACAATCATCCATTCAAATGAATGGAGCATTCTTCCGAGTCAACTTAGTTAGGGGAGCTGCTATCCTAGAAAAATCCTGCACGAAATGCCTATAGTAGCCAGCTAGGCCCAGAAAACTTCGCACCTCAGTGACTGTTGTAGGCCTAAGCCAATTAGTTACAGCCTCAATTTTCTTGGGATCCACTTGAATGCCTTCACTAGAAACCATGTGTCCCAAGAATGAGATGCTTCCTAGCCAAAGTTCATATTTTGAAAATTTGGCATATAGCTAGTGCTCCCTCAAAGTCTGCAACACCATCCTCAAGTGCCACACGTGTTCTTCCTCGATCCGAGAGTATACCAAAATGTCATCTATGAATACGATGACAAAACAGTCCAGGAATAGCTTGAACACCCTGTTCATCAGGTCCATGAAGGCTGCTGGTGCATTAGTGAGTCCAAAAGACATCACCAAGAACTCATAATGGCCATATCTTGTCCTGAATGCTGTTTTGAACACATCCTCATTCCTGATTCTCAATTGATGGTAGCCTGATCGCAGGTCTATCTTGGAAAAGAATCTAGCTCCTTGGAACTGATCAAACAGATTATCGATCCGAGGAAGTGGATACTTGTTCTTCACAGTCACCTTGTTCAGTTGTCTATAATCAATACACAACCTCAATGACCCATCTTTCTTTCTCACAAATAGAACAGGAGCACCCCAGCGTGAAGTGGTCGGACGTATGAAATCCTTGTCCAAAAGCTCCTGTAGTTGCTCCTTTAACTCTTTCAATTCACTGGTGCCATCCTCGTAGGCGGCATTAATATGGGGTTTGTACCGATACAACATCAATGCAAAACTCTATTTCCTTCCCGTGGCAATCTCGAAGCTCCTTAGGAAGACATCCATGAATTCTCGACAATGTACATTTCCCATGTTGACACCTTCTACAGATGTATCTCTCACCAATGCTAAATGCCCATGACATCCACGCCTCAACATTTTTCGAGCACTAATTGCTGACACCAAATTATATGGAGCCACGCTCTTGTTACCATCAAAGCTAAACTCTTCCACACTGTATGTGGAAATTCACTTTTTTGTTCCTACAGTCTAAATTGGCATTATGTGTTTCCTACCAATCCAGTTCCAGAATTACATCGAAATCCATTACTGGTAGAGGAACCAAGTCTGCTGGGAGGATCTTTGCATCCACTATTATCGGGCTACCCGAAAACCCTATCTACATCTATGTTGTCACTAAGCCGGTAGCTACGCATAAAGAACATTCTAAAGTTGTAGGGTTTCTATCCAATCTCATGGCAAACACTGGGAGACAAATGAGTGCGTAGCACCTGATCTATTAAAACACTAGCCTCATAGAAACAAACTAGAAGAATACTCCACAATTGCATTGGAAGCTCGAGCATCCGGTGGGTCGTGGTGAAAACCTAAGCTTGACTCTACCCTAGGTGGTAGAACCTCGACATCGACTTCTACCTTCCGACCGCCACCAAATCCATGTCCTCTTGTCCTCGGCCTCATGGCACGAATCGATCATCGCTAAACTGAAGCACCAGGATACAACTGACGAGGAGCATTTGTAACAGAATCCTGTGACCCCATCTGTGGCTCGCTGAACAAGGGGCATTCTCAGCAAAGTGACCTAATTGGCCATACCAAACATACTCTTGAACCCATCGCATAAGGTCCTCAATGTTCTCTTTCACATCAGGCGCAAGGTGCCAAGGAGAATCTCGAACTAGACCTAATCGCTGCACTCGAATCGTGACCACTGCTGGATCCGTACCCTAGTCTAAATCCTAGATATTTGTGTCTAAAACCACTCCTCTTGTTCCTACTTCTTCCTCTGTAATTACTCTGGCCTCCGCTATCCAGAGCGCCCATGTGGGGGACACCTGAAGAACCCTCTGCTCTATGTTTCTTTGCTCTCCCATCATTATCTCCTGTAGCTAATCTCAATCACGAGCTCGATCAACTACCACATCAAAAGATCGACGACATCATGGCCGTGTTTGCATACCTCCCGCCCAAATTTCTTCAGAACCTTTTCACCTTCATACTTTCTCAGAGCCACCGTAGGGGCATATATGCTCAATTCCGTAAATTCTCAGAGCATATTCATCTACTGCACTGCCATTCTCGCCTTAAGGCCTCAAAGGCCCACCGCTTTGATCTCTCAAACTTTCTCGTACAAACCGGTTGATAAACAAGCCCACAAACTAGGTCCATGACAAACCTTCCATCCGAGGTAATATGTAGTCATTCATCCATTGTCTAGGCATAGGCCCCATGACATGCTGCACACACTCAATAAATCTTCCGCTACCAATCGCAATTCCATCCTCGCCGTCATAGGAATCCAAAACCGATAGGCATCATCTCGACACATCATAAGTACTGTGCACCAACTTCTTGAAATGCATTTTCTGTTTGTAAGGTTCCTCTTGGTGCGGTGGACTCATCGCATCGTGGGGGTGAATCATATACTGTGCTATCATATCAATGGTTATCTACAAACCACCTAGAGTAGTCGCCATTGAGTCCATGGGACCCGGCCACAAAGGACTGCTCTCGACTTGGGGGTGGCCGCCTCTACTTGAGCAGCTTTAGGCCTCCTACCCTGCCTCCTCGAGGCAGGCGCCTCATCCTTTGCCGATATGTCGTCACTCACATCTGGTTCTGGTGCAATGGCAGCTCTTCTGCTTTTACGCATTTTCCTGAAATTTAGCAGCATTAGCCCACAAAATTTCAAAACTGCATATTACACAACTCTATAGACTCATATTTACACACAATATATGAAGCAGAAACTAGAAGCAAAGATGACAATGCAAGACGAATGTGGACCCTATTTTCCGCATGTGACTCCTATTAGACTCTTCCCAAGACTTTAGACAATTTTTCCCTATGAATCTGGAGCCTAAGCTCTGATACCACATTTTTCACGACCCAACCTATGGGCCGGACCAGCACTAGGACCTGGGCCAGCCTAAAGCCTCCGAGGCCTGTAGTAAGCTAACTATTCTTCAACCCAACTCTAAGGCCCATTTGGGCCCGATTCAAGAATTCAACTGGACAGAGTCCGGCCATAAAATGGACATTTCAACGGGGAGTTTTTGACTCACTCGACCTGTAAACACAATATATAATTAATTGGGGAGCTCAGCTCACCCTCCACATTCTCAAATGTCATAAAAATAAATGGGAGCTCAGCTCCCTCATCCAGTCTAACATACATGCATATAATAAGTTTACAGGTTTAATATAGTAATTATATTACAGACCCAAATCAAATAAATATTTCTAACACATGCGAAAATTCTAGGAGTTAACAGAATTATACAAACATGAATAGACGACCTGCGAAGGATAAAAGCAGGTTAACCACAACAATAATCCTCCTCAGAGTCTGGAAAATATTGAATAAGATTGAGCGTTTAACTCGGAGAGTAAAATATTAGTTTTAATCATAATCTCTATAGCTATCTAAAGCTAATGCACCCTGTAGAGTGAAATGCAACATTGTCATAATTTCATACAAATCACATCAAAAAGGCAATTTGGAGCACTCACACACCCGATAATGTCAAACAATATATATATGGGAGCTGATACCCTATACAAATTTCTCTTAATCCAACTCGTGCTGAAGAACCTGCCGACTTTCGCTTAATAAACCAAATCGGGTCCCAAATAATAACTGCCGTGTCTACCCCGAAGGACCGGGTCCCAGCGAAGATCTCAAGCCGTGTCTACCCGTTCTGTCCATAGCCAACACCACACCACACGCACGCCAACTCACGCACACTGCTCTAAATTACTATAACAACATCCATGGCACCTTAACAGTTGTGAATGCAACATAAAACGTGCCTAGAGTTTAACTACATAGATACATACATATAAGTGATGCATGGGCATGCTTGAACATATAATAATATCGAAATTATAATTAAAATTAATATTTTACTCACAGACTCAACCGAAGTCACTATGGCGGCTGGGTGGAGGAGAAAGGCTATCTCGACTCACCTGACAATTTTATTATAATTATTTAATACAATTGACTCAAGATAAACCATAAAAAGACCAAATACGCCCTAAGTCGTGCTAAAAATCGCGTAGTCTCCCCTATACCTAGGACCTACCTAACTTGCAAAAAGGCTTAAAACACACTTCTATATCCACAAACCATATATCCACAACTCAATCACATCACACAGCCCCTCCTGGGCCCATCCAAGCAGTCATCAACCACAACATGTAAAATTACAGTTTAGTCATCATAATTTAACCCTATTGCAAAAACTACTCAAATGAGTTTTAAAAATTCTAAAACTTTGCCCCGCGGTCCTTAGCAATATTTCTATGCTAATGCAAAAAGAATCAAAATTTTCTGAGCTATCACGAATATTTTATGAATTTTTAATCCAATTCAAGCACTAGAAAATCACGAAAAAGCAAGGTTCGGGTTTACCTATGCTGATTCCAACTCTGGAAACGTGCTCGGAACGTCTGAAAATGGTGGGGTAGCCAAAATCTTGATCCAATTTCAAGACTTTTTCGGTAGCCAGTCTGTCTGGCCGGAAATTCATAAACCCCAGGCAACCGTCGAATTTCCGCGAATTGAAGGTACCTACACGAATCCCACAACACGAGGGTTAGTATATAATTTTTACAAAATTTTCTAAGCTCATTTAATGCTCGGAAAAACACTATGAAATTTCATGAGACCCACTGAAAAACGGTGTCGAAAAATTTTGAAATTTATATTGCCGAGAAGCTCTCGACGAGTGGAGCACTCTGGTACTCTCGGTTTTCTCGTGGGGTTCACGATTTGCTAGAAATCTAGCCCAAAAGTTGAAATGGGCTAAAACTTTCCGGACAAAAATTGGACAAACAGCTCGATGGATTTTGATGTTCTTGGTGTCTATGGAAAGCTCTCGAGGTGTAGATGGTGTTTGACACAAGACCCGGCCCAAACAGTGGCCAGATCGATCGAGAAGGTGAGGCGTCGTGCTGTGCGTCGCGTGGCTTTTCACTGCACGTCGCGTGGCTTCACGCGCGCTTTCCCGCTGCCCAAGCGCGCTACAAGGAGGGAAGGGCAGGCGCGCCAAATGAGGTGGGGAGGCTAAGGTGATGCATCGCGGCCCGGGAGGAGGGAGGAGAGAGAAAATGGGAGAGAGAGGAAGAGAGGTCGGGACGCGCGAGGAAAGGAAGAAGAAGAAAAGAAAAGGCCGGTCCAATTCGAGATACAAAATTTTGAATTTTTACTCTACCTTGGGACAGAAAACGAGGCCCAAAAATTTCGAAAAAATTCTAAAAAACTTAGAAAAATTCGTAGAGTCTAAATATATTTTTAGTTTTGCCACGTGTTCTTTAAATTAATTTTTAAAAATCATCAAAGTTTTATATTTTCGGGGAATCAAACCCAATTTCTAAAATTTGAAAAATTTCAAATAATTTCCTAAAATATAAGTAAAATAAAATATTAATATTACTCACAAAATAATAAATTTAAATAAATTTGTGGTGTTACATTCTTCCCCTTGCGTAAAATTCATCCTAATTTTACACAAGGCAGAATAAAGTACAGAATTACACATTGAATAGATAAGGGTACTTGCTACGCATCTCCCGCTCTGACTCCCAAGTACACTCTTTCACTGACTGGCTCCTCCACAAAACCTTAACCATAGGGACTGCTTTGATCTTAGCCGCTCACTTGGTAGTCCATTATGGTTACAGTTGCTCCTCAAACGCCAAGTTTTATTTCAGCTCTGCTACATTCGGCTGTAGCACATGAAAAGGATCAGGTATGTATTTCCTAAGCATGGAGATGTGAAATACAGGATGAACATGAGAAAAGTTGGATGGTAGCTCCAACCGGTAGGCAACTGCTCCAACTTTATCAGTAACCTCAAAAGGTCCAATATACCGAGTTCCAACTTGCCCTTCTTTCCAAATCTCATGACTCTTCATCAAGAAATCTTCAAGAATACGCACGCTTCCCGCAAACTCTACATCCTCACCGATCTCGCATAACTCTTCTACTCACAAAGTCGTATTCAATCGCTCCCTGATTAAAGGAACTATCTCTGAAGTGTACTGCACTAGGTCTACATCATGCACCTTCGCTTCTCCCATTTCCGTCCAACACAGAGGAGACCTACACTTTCTGCCATACAATGCCTCATAGGGTGCCATCCCTATGCTGGAGTGATAACTGTTGTTGTAGGCAAACTCCACCAAAGGTAGTTGATCATCCCATTGACCTCCAAAATCCAAAACACTCATGCGAAGCATGTCTTCCAGTGTTTGGATTGTCCTTTCGGACTGTCCGTCTGTCTGAGGTTGGAAAGCAATAATAAAGTTCAATCATGCGCAAGTGCCTCTCGCAACTTTCTCCAAAATCGAAGTGAACTTGGGCCCTCCGCCGATATTATGGAAGTTTAACTCCATGCAACTGACTATTTCTAATATAGAGCCAAGCGCATCGCGCTACGTAATATGTAGTCTTCACAGGCAAGAAATGAGCTGATTTAGTTAGGCGGTCTACAATTACCCATATTGAATTATATCCTCGCGTGGTACGAGGCAATCCAGTCACAAAATCCATAGTAATCATCTCCCACTTCCATTTTGGGATAGGGAGCTCTTGCAGCTTCCCTGATGGCCTCTGGTGTTCAAACTTCACCTTCTGACAAGTCAAGCACTTGGACACGAAGTCTACTATGTCTCTCTTCATGCCATTCCACTAATAACTATCTTTCACATCATGGTACATCTTAGTGGAGCTTGGGTGGATATTGTACAATGTATAGTGTGCCTCTCGCATGATTTCATTTCTGAGATTATCCACATCGGGCACACATATCTTGGAACCTTGCATAAGGGCGCTATCATTGGCAAATCCAAACTCACCACCTTCACCCTGCTGTACTCTTTCTATGATCTTCATCAATTACTAGTCTTTGTGCTGGGAAACTCTAACCCTGTCTCGCAGGTCTAGTCTTACTGAAAAATGAGCTAACAATACCCCCTCATCTTAAAGATCTAGGATTAGACCTTGATCCATCAACTCATGTACTTCCTGAATCAACGGTCTCTTCTCCGCTGATATGTGCGCCAAACTGCCAGAAGATTTTTTGCTCAAAGCATCTGCTACTATATTGGCCTTCCCAGAGTGGTACTAGATGGTGCAATCATAGTCTTTCAGAAGCTCCATCCATCTCCTCTGTCTCAAGTTTAAATCCCTCTGTTGGAAGATGTACTTCAAACTCTTATGGTCGGTGTATATCTCGCACACTTCACCATACAGGTAGTGTCTCCAGATCTTTAGTGCAAAGACTGCAGCCGCCATTTTCAAATCATGGGTGGGGTAGTTCTGCTCATGCCTCTTTAACTGTCTTGAAGCATAAAGCCACTACTTTTCCATTCTGCATCAAAACACACCCTAAGCCAACTCTGGAGGCGTCACAGTACACGGTAAATCCTTCACCACTCATCGGTAGTGTCAACACAAGGGTGGTGGTTAGACACTCCTTAAGCTTCTGGAAACTCTCCTCACAATCATCTGTCCAAATGAATGGAACATTCTTCCGAGTCAACTTAGTTAGGAGCCGCTATCCCGGAAAATCCTGCATGAAACGTCTATAGTAGCCAGCTATGCCTAGAAAACTCAACAAAACATGAATATAATAAGGTAAAAATAAAAGAATAGAAATTATTTGAAATAAATTTCCAGATTCTTTTTATTATTTTTGGTTTGATAATATATATTAATTATTTTTTTTTCAAATATATGATATTTTTAGATCAACTTTAAAATTTGATTATTTATTTACAAATAAAATTCACTTGAAAATCAATTCAATACCATTGATTAACCACTTGTTGGTACATAGTAATGATTATTGATGATTGATCAAACATAAATTTGAAATTTAAAATAAAAAAAAATTGTTATAGACACACATATTTGTATTGTACATAATTTATAAATAATTTGTATCACCATCACACATCATAGTTGATAAAGTAGAACTGTTCTGAATAGTTAAAAAGATATTTATACAAACGACAAACTTATAAAGGATAGCTACCTATCTGATTCAGTAATTTTATGAAAATGAGTAATTAAAAAATAAATATATAATATATAGATTTAAATTTAACTAATGAATTTCTTCTTCATCTTTTTAATAAAACATAAAATGTAAAAATGAATTAATTTATTAAAAGAAGAGAAAAGTTTAGCTATTAAAGAATAGATATGAAAATATAATAAAATAATTTAGTAATATATATATATATATATATATATATATATATATATATATATATATATATATATATATATATATATACTTTCCCTAATACTTATTCTGTTGAGTTATTTTTTATATGTTAGATTCCTAATTTTTGATAAACTAATTCTTTCCCATGCTGAGATTTTATTTATTTATTTTTAAATATTTTCCTATATAAAACATGTAAAATGCTCTTAAAACAGTAAGAAAAAAATAATAAATTTTCCTTACTTAAATTGAGAAGACTAACTTATTAAATATATAAATATTTATATTTATATTTTAGGTTATAAATCATATACTCATTTCATATAGGTATTTTAGAGTAGTTTTGCATCCATTTTGCCTTTATATTTTAGTATATTCTATGTTTTTAGCTTTATTTTAGCTTATTTGTTAACTTTAGATACTTTATATTTGACTTTTGTAATTTTGTTATTTTTTGACAGAATTTTGTGGCAAATCAAAGATCAATGAGTGCATTAGGAAGTGATTTGAAGAAATTTGGAGTTCTTTAAGTATAGAGAAAGTTGAAAAAATCAAGCCTTGAAATAGCAAGTTAGCCGAAATTTGCTTGAGACTTTGATTAATATCCTGATTAGGTAAAGCTAAGCTTAAGGTGCAAGACATGTCAAGCATGAGTAGAAAAGTCTATTTTACTCTAAGTTTGCCGAGATTTACGAGGGTCCGCTTAACCCAAGGCATAAAGCATACCATAAGTCGAAATTTGTTAAGAAGTCGCTTAGGTTGCCAACCCTGCTGCATCGCCAAAACGTGAAAATGTCACTGACTTGGATAATTTTACACCTCATTTCCTATCCACTCCTTAGCTCTTATTTACTTTTAGGGCAGCTTTTTTGGGACCATATAAATTCATCATTTCCTAATTTTTGCCACAAGAGGAAAGGAAGGAAAAACAAAAAGGAAAGAAAATTTAATAGAGAGAGAGAAGGAAACGCCATTTTTCTTGGGGAGGAGCTGCTGCACCCAGTTTTGGAGCTCCAGGAACTAGAGTTTTGGGTTCTTCTACCTGGATTTTTCTATTTTAGTCTCTTATCATATTTTTCTCTACTTTTCCATCAATCTTTCTTGTAAATACCATCATGAGTGAGTAAACTCTTTAGATTTCAGAGTTGGGAAATATGTTTTAGATTAATTTGTGGATTTGGACTGGTGTTTCTTATTTTACATAAATATGAGTTTTGATTCCTTCCTTGTGTGCTTGATTTACTTGCCTAATGTTGGTACCTATTGGGTATTGTGTTAATCTTTGATTGAAGGACCGAAAGGTGAAAGTCGTTGATAGATAATCAAGGATTGGAACTTAAAATTCCTAGATTTAGAAATAAACTTGGGATTTAAGAGGAATTAATGATTGGTTACAAAACTTAATGGGTTTTAAATTAATCAAATATCGCATTTAAAGTAGATTTGGTTATTTTAAAACACACTTTGGTTTGCTTGAAAAAGATATTAAAGGAATTTAGAATTAATCACTTTCAAACTCTATTTTTCCCTAAAAATTGAATGCCCAAGACAAATCCTAATTAATTTATGCATAAACCCCAACTCGAATCACTTTTAACATAATTAGACTTTGATTTGAATTACCCATTATTAATTTAGTTTACTTGCAAACTAGATTTTGAATTTATTTGTTTGCTCTTTACCCATTTCAATTAGATTAATCAATTTATCTTGCTTATTTACATTCACCATATATTCATCAATCATTAGCCCAAATAATCGCTTTCATTCATAGTTTGGTAATCAAATAGCAAATCCTCATGGGAACGATACTTGATTCATCACTTTATTACTTAAGACGATTCGTGATACTTGCGGATTCGCCACATCAAGTTTTTGGTGCCATTGCTGTGGATTTGATTTTTGTTTGATATTGAACAATTGTTTGTTTGGTAAATTTGGGCATTTTATTTTATTTTATTTTTACCATTTTACTTTGAGAATTTGTCTATTTTGTTTTTTAGGTGCTTTATTTTATGAGAAGGACAAAAAGTGAAGAAATCAATTTATTCTTTGATCCGTAAATAGAAAAGACAAAGAAAAGCTTTAAGAGCAGAATCTAAAAGGAGAAAAGTCAAAATTAAAGCTCAACAACAACAAGAAAGAGCACAAGAGCAAGAGCAATTACAAGAAGAAATGGCCAACAACAATAACAACCGCCTGTGAAGGATCATGCCTATCCTAACATTGGGGATTTCATGCCAAGTATCACAAGACCAAGAGTAGAAGCTAATAATTTTGAATCAAGCTCAGACTGCGATGGTACAACAATCACAATTTGGAGGAAATCCAAGTGAAAG